>NC_059155.1:14029464-15279464 GCF_020740605.2 Lemur catta
TAAAAATAAAAAGCAGGACAGAGAAGGGAAACTCAATGATATACCCATGTTTACTGTATAGTCAATCTGGAAATGAAAAGCAGTCAGTGGAAAGAAGGTCCTTCTTCTTCCCATGAACGCCACTTTGGCTTTCTGGCCTGCCCAAAGGGCACTGGACTACTTGGTGGGAGTGGGGGACATAAATATGGTCTTAATAGCTAAAGCTAAGTGGAAAGTAGATGTAGTCATACTAGCTCTTTGCTTGAATCAACCGGATGATTATATCTGTTTACTGTGCCTGGGCTGTAGAGACCTGGATTTTGTAAGTTCCTATAGTTATCCAGTGAGTAATATTCAAATATGATTCCTCTGCTTGACATTATTCCCCTTTCTCATGTTTTTTCTCTGTTTGCACTGTCAGTCAACAAATTAGATTGATTTCTATAAATGTTGGAGTCTAAGCTCATAAAGACTATTTCAATGTGAGTAATGGGCATATCCAGTGGTGTTTCTGGACAGCTATGGCATTCCTTGAAGGAGTTAGAAAGAATAAGGCCGAAGGAAGAGTGGCTTTAACCACCCATGAAGAAATAATTGCTCTGAAATGCTTCGCTGGGAATTCCTTATTTTTATTGTAGAACCAGACTCATATACACACACAAAAAGACCTGCAACCCCACAAACAGGATGGGGCATTATTGACCCTGACAGGCTATCCCAGATGGCAAATTAGGAATCACTGCTATTAATTTGTTAAGCTCAATATGAAAGTCAGTGCTCTCCCATTCCCTGTCTGAAGGACTTTCTGTCCAGGAAGAAATATTCTAGACATAAGAAACATGCCAAGAAGGAACATGATGACCTCAGAGGGGTGGGGGTCCTGGGACAGTCAGCAAGCATGTGGAGATGAATTCTGAGCACAAGGGATGGACAGAGAACAAAAACAACCTGGAAAGTTTCCATGGAAGGAGGAAGGTTCCAGTTGCAACTTGGAAGAAGAGGAGAGGTAGGCAGGGATCTCTAAGATGGTCCCATATTCATGAATATAAATGATTCACTTTTGAAAAGGGATTACTAATGGTGGCCAGACTATTCTATAGCCATGAAAAGATCAGAGTATTTCAATATATAGTCGTCCCTCTGTATCCATGGGGGACTGGGTCCAGGACCTCCTGTGGATACCAAAATCTGTGAGTGCTTAAATCTCTGATATAAAATGGCATAGTATTTGCATATAACCTACACAATCCTCCCGTATACTTTAAATCACCTCAACATTACTTATAATACCTAGTACAATGTAAATGTTATATAAATAGTTGTTATACTGTATCGGTTTTTAAAATTTGTGTTTTTTATTGTTGCATTGTTATTTTTAATTTTTTCATCATTATTTTTATTCTGTGGTTGGCTGAATCCATGGATGCAGGACCCACAAATATGGAGGGCTGACTATAATTTGAGGTTTAAGTGAGAACATACTAACTCAAAAATTATTGCATTAATTTGTAAAATTTTTATTTTATTGTGGTAAGAACACTTAACATGAGATTTACCCTCTTAACAAACATTAAGTGTACAATACTGTATTGTTAGTTATAGGCACAATGTTATACAGCAGATCTCTAGAATTTATTCACTTCGGAGAGGGAAACAGGCATAAGGTTTCAGTTATGCAAGATGAATTTTTATTTTTTTAAGTAGTGTTTCTCATTAACAATGTTTCCTTCCTATCATCATGACCAGGAGATGGTGGTATTTCTGCAGAAAATGTGGGCCAAAACAAAAACAACTCGAGAATGATTTGTGAGGATCTATATTTGAAGTTGCTGTTATTTTCTCTCCAGTTTTCTTTGATTTTGAAACTGAAAAATTTGGTAGATTTTTATGATGTTTAAATTTGGTAGATTTGGTAGATTTTATCATGTATCTCAAACTACTTCCCCCAAGATCTCCGGATTCTAGCCAAGCTGGCATTTGAGGTACAATTTTGCTGCTTTTTTGGAAAGAGAAATCAAGAGTCTTTGGTAAAATGGCAATTGTCTTGAACACGGAGAAATTACTTTTAAACAATTACTTCCAGTTTTAGTTACCTTGAAGGAGTTAGGAGAAATACCTTAATTTCATAAAAAGAGATTCCGGTTTTCTCCCTTGGCTCACTTGAGATGTGTTGGATGGATGAATGGGCTTGGGTTGAGTGAATTGTGAGTCCGTCATTTCTCCTGTTTCCCTACCAGGCCTGCGGTTGGAGCACTGTTAAGAGCTTTTTGGGACTGTGGGTCTCTTTGTTTTTAATAAAGCTATCAGCATGGTATACATTTAATACTATGCTAAGGGAAACGGGAAGAATAAAAGATGTTCCTTTTTCTTACACAGCTTCCCAGTTGGGAAGCCAAGACACACAAAACAATGAATGATATAAGAAAATATTTTTAAATGCTGAACTCTATGAACAAGACTAAGCCCTGAAAGTGGTCAAAGAAGGAGATCAATGAGGATTAGAGTGATTAGGCAAGACTATTTGCAGAGGTGCAACTTCAGCTGAACTCTTGAAAGATGAGTGGGATCCTAACAGGTAGAAAAGAGGAGGGGAGCTATTCTAAGCTTGTGAGGAGTAAGGATTTTTTTTTTTTTTGAGACAGAGTCTCGCTTTGTTGCCCAGGCTAGAGTGAATGCCGTGGTGTCAGCCTAGCTCACAGCAACCTCAAACTCCTGGGCTTGAGCAATCCTACTGCCTCAGCCTCCCAAGTAGCTGGGACTACAGGCATGCACCACCATGCCCGGCTAATTTTTTCTACATATATTTTAGTTGACCAGCTAATTTGTTTCTATTTTTAGTAGAGATGGGGTCTCGCTCTTGCTCAGGCTGGTCTCGAACTCCTGACCTTGACTGATCCACCCGCCTCAGCCTCCGAGAGTGCTAGGATTACAGGCGTGAGCCACTGCACCCGGCCTGAATCTGGCAATATGTTTTAAGCTTTTGAAATGTGCATACCTTCTTATCCAGTAATTCTAATTCTGGATATTGATAAATGCAATAATCAGAATTTGGCATAGAGATTTATGTGTTAAGTTGGATAATATGAAATTGCTGATATTTGATCATTTTTTATCTACAATAGTGACAATTATATATGGTTTAATATAATATAAACCATTCTGCATCAGAATAAGTGATGAGGTTTTTTTAAATGCAGATTCCTGGGCCCCACCCCAAAGCTACTGAATCAGAATCTTTGCAGGTGTAGTCCAGTGATCTGGATTTTAACAAGTTCTTTAGGTGATACTGAAGGATACTAAAGTGTGAGAAATACTGAGAAGGAGAAGAGAGAGCAAAGGTGCAAAGGTACGAAGGTAGAGAGCACAGGAACAACGTATTCAGCCTAAAAAGGTAAACTTTTTCATCTTTCAGATCTGAGCTTGAACATCACCTCCTCAGAGAGGCCTTCCTGACTATTCAACCTAAATATTTTCTGCACAGCACTTACATTGTTTGTATTTCAACATATATTTACTTATTTGTTTATTATTTGTCTTCTCTCATAGAATGTGAGTTCTATAAGAGCAAATCACATATCTTTGCTGCTACGTATGACATATATGATTGTGCAAGTTGTGTACTACATGACGATGCCACAGCTAAGGGATTTCTGGAAATTCACAAGGATTGTCTGGAAAATGGCAATGAACTATCTTAAGTAAGGGCATCCTGTTTGTAATTCACATAAAGACGATATATGGTCTAACAGTGTCCTAGATGTCTACTATATTTACCAATATATATGCAACTTCTTGCACAATACTGAGCATGTAGTAGATGCTCAACAAATATGTTGATTGGATGGAAGGAAAGAAGATAATATTAGGATGCTGATAGTGGGACAGTGGGAAAAGGGAGAGATATAGAAGACTGTTGACAGATTTGGCAATTTGAGAAGAGGCAACAGAGGAGGAATTAAAGGTGATTAAGTCTGATCCTAGAAACCTAGAGGGGGAAAAAAAGGTGCTATTATCAATAAAAGGAACCCAAAGAAGATGACTGTTTTGATAAGATGGTGATCCCATTTTGGATATAATTTGAGAAGATGATGCCCTCTGTTTTGCTTTTATTGAGCCTGTCACTATTTTACTGTGGGATTTAAAAAATATACCTAAATTTACCCTGTATGGTCTTCAAAATGGTCACATTAAAGCTTTGCAAGGTCCACTCTTCCTTTTAAGGGTATGAAAGAAGATGGTCTGTGTTTTATGATATAATAATTTAGGGGCCAAGCTAGAAGGGATTAAGGAAGGAGAGATAAAGATATTCACTTTCACATTAGATGACTTCCACCCATCCTCCCCTGCTGCATTCCAGCACAGTTTGTTTTAGGCTGCGGCCCTTAAAATCAATGCTTTTATTTTTATTTTTCCTTTTGTGAATGAAAGTGCCTTTAAAAACTAAGGCTACTTTTTAAAAAAAACTCCTTTCTCTAGGACACTAAACAGGTATTTTTCTCTTTTCTAAGTTCTGTTACACTCAGGATGGCAGCACCCCAGGTCTTGAGATTTGGAACACCTACCTCTGCACACTCGGCAGCAGGAATCCGGAACAGAGACTGGGAATGCACAGGTTAACTTGGGGCAAGTCTTGAGACCACAATACACATTCCCCTCCTGCAGAGGAGAAATAGAATTAAGATCAGAAGGATCGGGGATAAGTGTAAAGGCTTCGCTCAGTACCTGGGAGAGAGTAGGGGCTCAAAACATGGTACGTCCTTCCCTACTACTCTCCCATAGTCAGTTCTAGGTGTGGCCTACATTTTATTATGCATTATTATTTTCTATTCGCTATTCCTCCATGCCAGAGATTAAGGCACAGAAGAGAGAGCAATCGTAGTCAGGCATCTTGGTCTAAGGTGGTACAAAGTGTCTGTGAGGCTTCCATGAGCCTCCAAATCACCAAATATAGTCTGGTTCCTCTCTTCCCTGTTAACTGTATCCCTTGGTCCCCATCACACCCCAGCTGGATATTGAAGGTTTAAAGCAATGAGGATTTGTGTGATAGCCACCATCTGTAACATTCACTAGGGTCTCCCTTCCAAACCAAAGAGACAAGCTCTCTGAGGGTAATACAAAACTATATAAGATGATCTGCATTCCATAGTTCAGTCCCAGCAAAAGGCAAGGAAGAAGATCAGATTTACTTGCTGGTTACATCTGTCTTTCCAATAATCTTCATTTCCTAAAATACTATCTTTCAAATGTTATTCCTTAAACCTTATTCTTACTTCTTAGAAGTATATTCTTCTGGGGCTAAAAGGGTTCCTGAAAGGTCATTAGGAAAGCAATGCCACAGTCAAATTCTCCCAAACTACTGATACTATATTTTTACTAAAAATCCCAAAGGGAAGAGACTCTATAATTTCCCTTGGCAATCCAGTGTTTAATGTCCCTTATTGGCAGAAAAGTTGTTTCTACATCTAATTTCATTCCTTTATGCTTCAGTTTAAGCATCCATTTTACTCCATTTTCTAGTTCTATCTATTCTCTAGAATGCACAATTAGCTAAAGATATCATTGGTATACACTATTCGTGAGTTCTTTTGACAGGTAATGTCCCAGGAATCATCATGATCAAGAATTTATAGAGAGTTTTCTCACTGCAGGGCATGAAGAATTAACTGGTTAGTAGAATAATTCAGAGATGGGAACCAACAGATACCCCATTTTCTTGTGAACTGGATTGAGTGATTTTTGATGGTGACAGTGATTTTCCACCTATAGCATTCCTAAGGCTTCAGTTAATTGTGAATTCTTCAGCTGAAGGCTTTGGTGGTGTAACTATAATGAAAAGGAGTGCAGATCAAGAAACACAGCTCATCTTTGTCCATTTCAGCAGTCCTACGCTTTAAGACTGGAACTGGGTCTGAGCTCTTCAACAGAGTTGTCTAGGGTTGATGAAGATTAAGGAGTTTGGATTGGCAGGAAGGCTTATGATTTAAATGCAACTCATCTTTCATTCAAACACCTTACAATGTAGGTGCCAGCAAAAAGTACAAGCACAAAGGAAATTCTTGTATTTGGGTAGGGGCTAGCAGGGTCTTACCGAACAGCTGCACTGGGTACATTGATTAGGTTGCCGGTTCTGAAAGAGCCCTTCAGCCACGAACAGCTCTCCATGTTGGTAAGTGGTCCCATTGTACTCACACGACTTGCTGGTCACCTTATTGTTTGCTGGGGGTAAAGAGTCTTCTGGAACAGAGTGGAGAAAAACTACATTGAGTATTGGCATCATTGCAAAGAATTTCATAAATCTCAACAGCAGATGGGGCTGTACTACATAGAGGGAGTAAAAGACAGTTTCTGCTTCAGTGGCTAATGATTTTAGATAATATTAAAGTAGCCCAACAAGAACAGCAGGTGGTATTCCCATCCATCCATTTTTTCATGTGTTGAGCATTTTTTGAGCACCTACTATGTGCCAAGCACTGAAATAAGCATTAGAGAGAGATCAGAGAACACAGACAAGACTCCTGCCCAGATGGAGTTAATAATCCTAGATGAATACAATATTAACTTGCCTGAAAGGAGAGAGTCCACACTACTTCTATTTAATCTTTTCCTCCTGTTGCTTCAGAAGAGGAACAATCTATTATAAATAGTAACTTTACCCCTTCCCACGTTTTATATCATTTGTTGGGTGTTATATGCTTGTTCCAGCCTCTGTAGGTTTTGCTTATTTTTAATACCTCCATCAAGATTGCCTGCTCCCCTCACTCTTTCCCACCAATTGAAGTTCTATCAGATTTTGAAGATTCAGCTCATGTCCCCTTTCCACCAAGAAGCATTCCCTAATAACTTCAGCCCATGATCTGGAATTCTCAAGGCATCTGATGTCTGAAATACACAATTTGGCACTTGAATATTATTGGAACTCATAGTTGTGAATTATAGCAACCTAGTAAGCCATTTACATAGAGATTTCATGTATATTATTACAATGGAGCCTCATAACAACCCTGTGAATCAAGTAGGGTAGATTCTTACCTTCATTTTTCATTTGAGGGAAACAAGTCGCTGAGGTTGAGTAACATCTACAGCCACAAAGCTAGCGGAGTGGTGAAATGGGAATAAAAATCAACGATAGATATAAGCAGAGCTTGGAAAGTGCCTACCGTGAGATACTGGAAGAGGAGAAATTAGGGGAGTTGTATTCAGTTGGAAGAGGCTTAAAGAGTTGGACTAACCTTTCTTTCCATCAGTAAAAACTATAATGAAAATGAGTCCATTTTATGCTAAGTTATATCTCAATACAATTATTTAAATAGAATGAAATTATTCTAAGGATGTAGTGAAAATGATAAAGGCTGATAACAATACCCACAATAAAAGTAAATTGACAATGGACATTTATTGAGTCCTAACTATATGCCAGGCACAATAGTGGGTGCTTTTGCATACATCATCTCATTGGTTCTTACTAATAACATTATGATGTAGACATTATGCTTATGCTCATTATGCAGATGAGGAAACTAAGGCTTAAGAAATTAACTGATTCACCCAAGGCCACACAACTTGTAAGTGGCAGCACCAGAATATAAATTGAGGTCTGACTGATTCTATAATCTTCCCTCCTAGCCACTATTAAAAAGAGTGTCAGTCATTTCAAGCCTATAACAAGGAAGGGACCATTTAATTTAAAACCCAAACCCATAACAATGGAATGTGAAGGCTGTGTTGTCCCTATAGAATGTGTGGCCTAAAATACTCAGAAAATAGACATTGCAATTTCTTTGGCTTCAATGATTTGGGTAACTAGCTTAATTCTATACTTAGCTATATAAGTTGATCTAGCCTCTGAGTAACTCATTCCTTGGGTGTTAACTACTTATTAATGACCTCTTACAGAATATAAAGAAAGTTCCTTAATTTTGCCTTAAAAAGAAGAAGACTTAGCTCCTAGAAAGAGTTTAACTCACACTAATTGACTCTCTGTCTGGGCTAAGAGGCCCTGCCCCTGCTCACAAGTGTACACAACCAGACAGCTGCAGCTGGCAGACATGAGTAAAACCCATCAGAGAAAGGACAGAAGCAGGGCCATTTGCCCCCTGGGCTCTAATTATTCCAAATCTCAGCATTTTGTGGTGAAGGAAAACTACAGTGACCTACAAAATAATATTTGCCATGGCTCTTACAGAAGCTGGCAGATCTTTGGAATACCAAAAAAAAAAATTGGAATTATTTCGCCTCAAAGGAATGTGGATTGATTTTTGAACAAGGCCTTCCACCAAGAGATCAACAGCAAGGCAACTGTAGGGCAAGATTTTCCAGTGGAAGCATGATCTTGAGAATCTTCCTTGCAATAGTATTCTGAGTAATCTGGCACTGGAGTCTATTATTCTACTCAACAGGAGATGGGGCAAAAGGGAAAGAAAGGAAGACACAACAGAATCAAAGAAAAAGAAACCAATTATAGTCATGCTGAAGACTAGTTTTATGCAATAAAATTATCTTAATATCTTCTCATTTATTCTTATTTAATTCTTCTCACATCCTTAACGGTGTGTGTGGGGGAATTACGAAAATGAAGTTACTAGTACCCCAAAAGATTTGAGTCCTTTCACACAGCTGTTTAATCAGAGAGCCAACTCAGAAATATAGTTTACCTGCCTTCAAATTTTTTGCTGTTTTCATAGGTGGGTGCATGTGAAACTTCGAGGCAGGATTCCTGAGTCATAATCCGCAATTCATGTACTGACATCCATAATCTTGCACAAGGCACTTTACCTCTTTGGGCCTCAATTTTTCTGTCTAATAATGGGATGTGAGACTCGAATCTCCCCTTACATCTTTAGAGAGCCAACACAGCATGCTTCCCAACCACAGAAGCAAGAAAAGCCACCTCATATTCTACTCTCTCCCTTCCCAGATTTTCCAAGGTGGCTAGGCTTCCAATCAACTATCCTTGGAATACATTAAGTGTTCCTTACTGAAAACTGGCAGAAAATCAGTCCAAAGCAAAACTGGCTCCAGGGCTCCTTAGACTACAATAGGAATGACCAGGCTGCCTGGCTTCTAGCCTCCCCCATCTCTCCTGTTTCCAGTCAACTTCCCACACAGCACCACGAGGAGAAGTGGAGGAATGACATCGTGGGGTAAGCAGACAAGCACTAAGTCATATGACTACTGATGTGTTGGGAAAGAAATGGGCTCTTCTTCCCAGGTGAAGGATGGCGTTATATGTAGGCAGAACTATGATTCCTGGGGTACTCAGAAAATACCCCATTATCCTAAGTATCTCTTACCATATTTTCTCTCACTGATGCCTAAGATGCCACCATTAG
The DNA here is from genome assembly GCF_020740605.2 of Lemur catta. Lineage (NCBI taxonomy): Eukaryota > Metazoa > Chordata > Mammalia > Primates > Lemuridae > Lemur > Lemur catta. Next base: position 14,038,773 of record NC_059155.1, read on the forward strand.
AGTCCATTCCTTTGGGTTCAAAATTGCCCTTTTGCAATCAGATTTTGCAATCCCAAGACTTCTGCAAGAGGGTACATGTTGTCACTAACATTTCAGTGTGAATAACTTTGTCACAGGCTTTTTTTCTTGCCTTCAGAACAACTGGCAAATTTTACCAAGAAGTATGTGGTCCTACCCCACTTCTTCTGGTATACCTTCTCTCCTCTCCTGACACTACCCTTCTTCCCACTCTCTGGAACCCAGTCCTCATACTGGTTGCTGTCTTCCCCACTCTCCCCACCTTAAAACTTTCATTTTCTTAGTGGGACAGTTCTTGGCTAGTCAGAAGGGCAGCTTGTATGTCAGGAGACAAATCAGTCATCCCTTCTTTTGCCATTGCTGCTGTTATTCTGGTTCCTACTTCATTTTTGATGGCTGAGCCTGATTTTAATGTTTCTTTGGTTCTCTGTCATTCTACCGGTATAGTCCCAGCATATTTGCAGGCCATCTGGGGGGTAGGGATGGAGGGAAGATATGGAGATGAAAGTAAAGGCTAGAGAGGAGGTTATGTTCTCTTTAATTGCCTGTGAGACAGAGAGCAACTCACATACATCCAACAAAGTAGAACTGTATCGTCCAAAGGGCTCTATCCCAGGTCTCAAAAATACAAGGGAAGAGAGAATGGCAAGGGGGCTAGGAAAGGAACCCCTGGAATAGGGTGCTATTTGCACATAATGTTTTTCAGCTCTGCATCTTACAGCAATACAAGAGAAAAGAATTGAGCCTGGTCTCTGGGGTTGGCAAACATTGGTCTCTGGGGTCCCAGGTACTATGGTTTGAATGTTTGTGTCCCATCAAAATTCATATATTGAAATCCTAATACCCAAGGTGATGGTATTATGAGGTGGGGCTTTTAGGGGATGATTACATCATGAGGGCAGCACCCTCACGAATGGGATTAGTGCCCTTATTAGAAGAGGCCTGAAGGAGCTTGTTTGCCCCTTCTACTATATGAGGACACAGTGAGAAGGCGTCATCTATAAATTAGAAAGCAGGCCCTCACCAGAGAACAAATCTACTGGTACCTTGATATTGAACTTCCTAGTCTCCAGAACTGTGAGAAATAAATTTCTGTTGTTTATAAGCTACCCAGTTTATGGTATTTTGTTATAGCAGCCCAAACAGATTAGGACTCCAGCTTTGGCACATCTTTGCTTTGTGATCTTAGGAAGGCTACTTAATCTCTTTGCACCTTGGTTTCCTCATCTGCAAAATGAGTATGCCATCTGCCTTACATGGCTGTGAGATTTAGAGATAATTTATTTTTAAAAGCCCAAAGTATCTTGTACATAACAATATTCACAATAAAATGGTAGATGATGCTGGTTTAGAAAGATGGCATAGAGAAGAAAGCAATGGGAGGGATTTTCCTAATTCCATGGATAACAACAACTATTTAAAAGGCATTTTGCTTTGCACTTATATGTATAAAAGGTGCTGTGGGGACATGAGTTAAGATACTGTTTCCTTCTTCATTCAACAAGCACTTATAGAGGTTCTTGACTATACCTTGACAATACCTGGCACTATGCTAGGTTAAAGCTGCAAAGGTAAATAAGACAGTTCCCTGACTTCCAGGAGAATCCTGCCTTCATTGTAGGGGTAGACACAAAAAGGTGTTAAATGATAGCATACTTAAACAACACATAAAGGTTCATAATGAAAGAGAGACCAAATTATCACAAATTGCCAAACAATGTCAAGTGGGAAGTAGTATCAACTGCATGAATAAGGATTTGGGTTGGATACCAGAAAGTAATCCTAACTGAAAGCATTATTAGAAACTGAAATCACAGGCCAATCAGCTGTGTAGGGCAGTCATTTTCAAACTATGTTCTGTGCTGCCTTAGGATTTTTCAGATGTGTCTGAGGGGTGTGAATAAAGAAATCCTTTCCCCATTTCCACTTCAACAGAATATCTCCAATTTTATTGGTGAATGTGTTTTTATTGTTTTTTATGATTTCATTTGAAGAAACGGTTTTCTACTAAAAGACACTGTAAAACTGGAATAGAATCTCTTCAGGATTTGTTTTTTAGGGATTAAAATCCTATGTGTCCCTAATATATAAAAAGCTTTTACAAATTGGTGAGAAAAAGACTAATAACCCAATGGGCAAATAATATGAATCAACAATTGATAGAAATGGATCTAAAAATGGTGCTTAGACATAGGAAAACATATTGAACCTTATTTATAAGAGAAATGTAAATTAAACCTTTTTTCTTATCAGATTTGCAAAAATCCAAAAGTTTGAGTAATATGCTCTCTTGGTAAGGCTATGAAGAACTGATAAAAACACTATCAAGAAAAATTCAGTAATATCTGTCAATTCAAAAATGTATTATATTTGACCCAGCAGTCCTATTTTTAAGAATTCATTCTACAGATATACTTGCACATATGTGAAACATAAAAGTTATTCACTGCAGCATTTGTAATGGCTGAAAATTGGACATAACTTCTATGTCTGTCAATAGACATCTGGCCAAATATGTGATGGCTCATTAACATAATGAAATACTATGTAGTTGTATGAAAATGAGTAAGCTCTCTATGTCCTAATACAGAAAGATGTATTACTAAATGAAAATGATATGCATAAGATACTACCTTTTATGTAAAAGAATATATTTTTAAAGAGTATATATTCATATTGGCTTATATTTTCATAAAGAAAATCTGGAAAGATACGTAAGAAAGTACTAAAAGTTACGAGGGGAACTACATGTCGGTCATGGGGGGAAGACAAGAATTGGGTGAGTATGGGACAGGGGTGAATTGGAAATTTTACTGCATTCCTTTTTATATATACAGAGATATATAATCATATATACATGTACATACACATATGCATTCATAGTCTTGAATGATATAAATGTATTTCTCATTCAAAAATTAAATTTGAAGATTGTGTTTGAAAAATATTCTACTTGAAGGCCATGGGCTAGACTAGATGACCATTTTGGGTACCTTCAACCACACAAAAAAATCAATCCTACGATGCTGGCCATCAGAAGTCCAGCTCTATTCCTACTAGTAGGACAAACTCCTAGCTATGATTTTGTGTTCCAAGCCTTATTCCAATAAGGGGGTTTTCTCCTATTGACATTATTTAGCACCACCTCCATCTGGGGAAGGTGGAGGCTGTTACATTACTTTCTTAAGCAGTTTTAAAGTAATTGTGTAAATCTGGGCTGGCTTTTAGGCCTTGGTACAAATGGAAAGGAAGCCAACAAATAAGGGTGCTAGTGGGAAACCAACTGTGGCCCTCCAACAGAGTGCTACTGTAGTAGAGAGAGGGACAGCTGGGGGCTGCATCTTGCTCAGGCTCAGTGAGAGCATACAGCAAGGATGCCACACATCTTGCAGAATGAATGTACCCCAAACAGTGGGTGTCTGTGTATCCCCCTCCAAAAATTAACAGTGCTCATGCTCTGAGGCCATGTGGGTTCAGATGAGTGTTTCTTTGGAATGCTCACTGAGATGAGAGGTACTGCTTCAAATGGGTCCATCAGCTGATCCAGGGATGCCTACCATTTAGATTTCTTCCTTTCAGCACTCCAGGCACCATCACTTCTTTTTACCCTGGGCCTCTTGATGTGATGACTTAACTAGATCTGCTTTCCTTGGCCAGAGTCCAGTGATTTCCAGATCTTCTTCAAACTCTCCTGCTCCAAAAAAACTTAACTCTTCTGTGGCCCATCACATTGAGGTCCTGCTAACAGGCCTCAGCACTAATCCCATTAACTAAGTCATACTGAGGTGCCAATGGAAGTCAATGATTTAAAACAGGGTCCTTTTCTACGTAATTATATTGTGACATGGGCCTTTGATGTTTTATCCATAATGAGGCTGTAGAGCACAGGGCAAAGAGTGTGTGAAACTTTCCAGAACTTAGGACTCCCATGAGGAATCTTGCCAAAAACGCAGCTTCCAAGATCTGTCCTCATGGGAGGAAAGGCCTTACTTCAGAGTGTCCCATTTGGGTTCAAATTAAAGCTCCACTATTAATTAGCTTACTAGCTGAGCAAATCCTTAGCACCTGTGAGCCTCAGTTCCCCATCTATAAAATGGGGATGATAATAGTACCTACATCATAAGTTGTGATGATCAAACAAGTTAAGACAGAATCTGCTCAGCATAGAATACCAGGTACATATTAATGCTCAGTAAATGCTATTGTTGTTATGTTACTACTAACTATAAATGATAGGGTTTCTGGAGGGCAGAAAACAGGCTGGTAAGGGAAGCAATGTGGGACTACCTCATCCTTACAGTGGACACCCTCTTCCCACACAGGCAGACCCTGCCTCTATATAAGGCCCATGCTGAACTCCAAAGTAGCAGTGACACTCACTTTTCAGTCAGTATTATGTGCTATAACTGTTTAAAATTCCCAATATCTGCAACATAGTGATAAGATGCGTTTTTACCCCCATGCAGTGTAACACTGTCTTTTACTATCCTGTAGAACTTCTCAAAAATTGCTAGATCCTGAGTGATAACTAGAGAGTTACTTCTGTGCCATTACATTCACTGAGAATGCTTTTATGCCCAGGTATGGGGCTGACATCCTTTGCCCCTTCATCCCTCCATCTCAGTGGGGAGCCCACCAGGTGTGATTTCTTTAGCCAAGCAGTTGTTTTCTGGCCAGAGCCATTTACCAAACTCACAGACTCTGCTCTGGATGTATTGAGGGCCCAAGACAGGTGTATTTATGGGTAAAAAGGGTCATAAATGTATTTGTGATTCTGAGTGGTTCTAAAGGGCATGGAAGAGAGGGAAAGATTGAACCCTTCAGCCCTTCCCACTGTATTTTAACCATCATTTCCAGTGTCCTCTCCTGCAGCATGTTTTGCAGAATTGCTAAATAATATTAATTGTTGAATGGTTTGAATTTCACCTTTGTTTTGGGTCAGCATCTGAGCCGCTTTTCATAAAGGATTTCATATTTCTCATTTTAGGATGCCTCTCTATTTCTGCCTTCACCCATCATCCTCTTTCCTCCTGCCATTCATGGTCCAGCTCTTGTCTCACCTTTTCAAAAAAACCTCGCCTAACTACTACTGTACTTGATGGTCTCTCTTGGGGAAGGGAAAATGATCAGTAGAGCAGACTGCTCCTGCTATGGAGTTTCTAATGGTGGCAAGTTCACCATTTTCCTAAACTCTCTTCCTCTTTGCTCTGCCAGAATGCCTGACATGACCCTGGGTTCAAACGTTAGTTAGAACAGGGCCCTATCATTCCCAGAAGTTTAATATGTTCACAGTAATGAGTATAGAAGACTGAAACAGTCCCCCAATAAAGGGACAGGCCCTAGGTGGGGGGCAAAACCCCACAATGAGATACCACTTCATACCCACTAGGCTGACTATAATAAAAATACAATAATGACAAATGTTGGCAAGAGTGTGGAGAAATTGGAACACTGTAGGTGAGAATGTAAAAACGTAAAATGGTACAGCTGCTTTGGAAAACAGTCTAGCAGTTCCTCAAAAATTTCAATAGAGTTACCATATAAGCCAGCAATTCCACTCCTAGGTATATACCCCAAAGAATTGAAAGCAGGGGCTCAGATACTTGCACATGAAATTTTATAGTAGCATTATTCACAATAGTCAAAAAGTGGAAACAACCCAAATGTCCATCAATAGATGAATGGATAAACAAAATGTGGTATATACATACAATACAATATAATTCAGTTATAAAGGATAAACCTTGAAAACATTCTAAGTGAAAAAAGCCACTCACAAAATACCACATACTGTATGATTCCACTTAGATAAAATGTTTAGAATAGGCAAATCCAGAGAGACAGAGAATGGAATAGTGGATGCCAGGAGCTGAGGGGAGGGGAGAATGAGGAGTGACTGCTAGTAGGTCTGGGGCTTCTTTGGGGTTTGCTAAAAATATTCTGGAATTAGATAGTGGTGATGGTTGGGAATATACTAAAACCAACTAAGTTGTGCACGTCAAAAGGGTGAATTTTACAGTATATGAATTATACCTCAATAAAGCTGTTACCAAAATATCAAAACAAAATACAAAAACAAAAACTGCTAAACATCCTACAATGCAGGCAGGGTATCAGAATGGGGCAGGCCTGGACAAAATGAAGGTGCTTTGTACTCCGGTGACAGAGAGGCAGGTGAAAAAGGGAAAGATAAATTAAAAAGAAAGGGAGAACCACAAAGGGGTGGAAGGGGTCAATTCCAAGCTGTAATCTTGCCCAGTGCCCCTTGGCCATGGAGTATCCGCATTGGGAGACAGCTGAGCAAAAGGAGGGGGCCGATGAGGGAGAAGATTTTCCTGCGTGCAATCTTCCTGGAGACTCTGTGTGGGCCTGCACCTTCAGCAAGACTAGTGGCCTCCCTACTCCCACCCCAGGCCCAACCCCCAGTGAGGTCCCAGGCCAGGAAATTCTTGTAGCAGATTCAGCAGATCACTCTGCAGCTAAACAGACAGACACAACACTCTGTCCCAACCAAGAAGGTGCGGAGTGAGAGGAAACAGTCATCTGCTGCTCCAGCTGGTGAGGAGAGAGTGGAAGAGGGCGCTGAAAGCTCACACCCTGGTCTAATCCCAGTTCTCCCCCTCCTCATCCGGACCCCATCTGTGGGCTGTTTTTCATCCCACTTCCGTTAATGTTTCAGCTGCTGTCAGTCAGTAGCTGACCCTGCCTGAATATGCCGTCTTGTCAGGCAGATGGCTGGGAAGGATGGCTTGAGGAGAGGGTTTGTGCAAGAAGGGAACATGTCTCTGTGAAGCAAGGGGTGCTTGCAGACTGGGCATAGATTTGGGTTTTTTCAGTGGGCGGGGAGCACATGTGTTTTTGGCTAGTTTGTGCTATTGGCTTGCTGTGTGATAGGACTGCTGTCACTTTGCCATGTCTGAGCTTCAGCTTCTAAAGAACTTTCTGTGTTTGTGAATATGTGTGTGTTAGTTGCGAGTAATTGTTTCACCTGCTTCTCTTTCACAGGGACATAGTAAGAACAAACACGATCACAGTTTTTGAAAAGGCTCAGGGAGTAAGGAAGCTATATACAGCACAGCCAATTGATGAAGATTATTTCCTGCTCACCAAGTGTTTTCCATCCGAAGGCAAAAAGAGATTTATAATTGTGTCTGCCTTGGCGGTCCAGTGTCCAGAGCTTATTGCATGCCATAGAGGTCCTACCAACTCAGAAAAGCCCCCTCAGCTGGTGATTTGCTGCCTTTCAGGTAGCAATTCTAGGCTTACAGTGTCAGCCACCAGCTTGTGGCTGAAGCTCCACGTATGGAGCAGCACCACAGCATGGCCCTGCCAGGGTCATGGAATGCATCTCAATGATGTATCTCCTGGCTAAAGAATGCTCTACTTCAGACTGTCCCTGCCCCCACTGTGCTCCTTGCCAACTCTGCCTTGACTCATGCTAGACCCAACTACCCCCACAGACTACCCTTTGCTTACTCATATCCTACCCAGCCCCTAGGGTCCATCGAACACACTCTGATTTCTTGCAGCAACTCTAATGGTTTCTCTGTATCCTACAGACTATCACCTGACAGCAGGTATGCTGCTTTCTAAGGATCAGTAAATGCAAAGGAGACAGAACCTATGTCTTGACTTTTCTATCTCCTGCTGGCTCTAGCACTGGAACAGAGCATGGCATGGGGAACAAACATTCAAATAGTGATAGTGATGCTTCAATGTTGAGAGTCCATTATTAATTCCATTAAAATATTAAATGTGCACATCCAGGGCCAAGATGGTTCTTCATTTAAGGCCCCAATAGCTGGAGAGAAGTAAGTATGACTCTAGAAAGTGATTCTGGGCCGGGCGCGGTGGCTCACGCCTGTAATCCTAGCACTCTGGGAGGCCAAGGCGGGTGGATCACTCAAGGTCAGGAGTTCAAGACCAGCCTGAGCAAGAGCGAGACCCCATCTCTAATAAAAATGGAAAGAACTCATATGAACAGCTAAAAATATATATAGAAAAATGAGCCTGGCATGATGGCGCATGCCTGTAGTCCCAGTTACTCGGGAGGCTGAGGCAGGAGGATTGATTGAGCCCAGGAGTTTGAGGTTGCTGTGAGCTAGGCTGACGCCACGACACTCACTCTAGCCAGGGCAACTAAGCAAGACTCTGTCTCAAAAAAAAAAAAAAAAAGAAAGAAAGAAAGAAAGAAAGAAAGTGATTCTGAAGTGAGTTATGCAGTTTTGAGTATATAAAAATGTATAAATTCTGGGAAAAGGGTCCATGGGTTCTATCAGATTCTCAGTATTCCATAACCAAAAGAGGTGACTATACTATTGTAATACAAAGTGAGGGGCCTGTGAGTTTCACTTTAGTAGTACTGGATCTCTGCAGGCAACTCTGTCCAGATTCTAGGTCTCTAGGGTTATACACACACACTTTCAGCTTTCTGTGTGCTGAAAGTGCTTACTGGTAGAAGCTTCTCATCATCTAATCTTCAGAGGGAACGTCTACGTTCTTCCTTGTCAAAATTTCTTCTTCCACTTTATCAAAAGGCTTTATTATCTGCTCCATTATTCAGCTCATGGACCACTCCAATCTCATTACATAAGCCTCCTAGGGTTTCCCAAGTATATTTCCAAGAGGAAACTGGCAATGGCCTTCTCTTCCGACAGATGGAACTGAGGCCCAGAGATACCAAGGGGACGCTGTTATTTAGTGCCAAAGCAAGGATTCAGATTTAGTTCTCTTAATTTTTCCTACAGCCACAAAAGGTGAGGGCTAGAGAATCCCACTAAAATCCAGTCCAATAACTGAGGAAGACAAAAGCAGAAATCCTTCTGTTTTCAGAGGCTAATTCCTCAATCTCAAACCTTCATCTGAACTTCGATTATATAGCCCAAGAAAAAGAATCCCCTTTGGGGTTGATCCCATAGGTTTGTATTATTCCTTTGCTACCATACTGTGGGTTTTTAAAAATTTTCTAACTACCAAAAGGTGTGATATATGGACTTGTAGTTGCAGTGAAAATGTTAAGTCAACTATTGTACATGTTGCCTAATTGTTACTGGCAGGTTTTGTAGTAACATATGTCACTCACTGCCTTCCTCTTCTCCCTAAATTAAGAATGAGATCTACTATTACTTGGTTAGTTCTAATCCTTTGGGAACCAGGCTTTTTTTGAAGGTCAATGACCCCTTGAAATGGACAAATTAGTCACTACCCTCAAGCAGCATTTACAGAAACAATGTGAGGCATCTGGATGAGACAGTGGAGAGTTCAGTCAAGCATTCCTTTGTATTGCCTACACCAGCATTTCCCAAGTCTGCTCTGCAGAGCTGTACTAGTCCACAAGATGCTCTGTGAAAACAAAATTCTGTGCTTCAAATAAAGTTGGGAAAAGATCCATATTCAATGCTTACGATGTCCTTTTCAGCATGTTAAAGGATCTTAGAAGTCCCATACTAACGAAACCTGTTTAATTACAACTCAGCGTTTTCTTTGACTGATTTTACTGAACCACTGGACTCCTTTTTTTAAATTTTCACCTAGTAACAACTATGAGCATCCTAGGAACACCCCCTGGGAAGCGCTGCCCTGCACTACGTCAAATACTTAGAGGATTTTGAGGATCTGGATATTTGCCATCTCATGGACACTATGAGCTACTGAATTCGGGACTCCGCTCCTACCCTCAGTCACATTCAACCTTCAGCTAAGACCTAACATGTTTTTCCTAGGTGGCTGCATCCCTCTTCCTCTCCCTCCCCGCTTTCTCTCATTAGCAAGCTCTAATAAAAGAAGTCAAGCCCAGGAGTTTGTATTTTTCCTATATATGATGAGAAGCCAGTGAAGTGATTTGATGAGATTTACATTTTTGGAAGGCTGTTCTGGGATGATTGGGGGAGAGACAATGAGGTTGGAGGCAGGACTTCTTAGGAGGTGACTGAAAGAGCCCATTGCTATCACATTACTTGCTAAAGGAAGAAAAGAGGCATTTGGTACTTGAGGATTATTTGAGAAAACTTATCCTCCAACATGCATTTTGTTGTGTTTGGAAAACTGTTAGCAGCAGGCTTCAGAGAGTGGTCCCTGGAGGCCACTGGCAGAGGCTGCAGGGAAGGTGGTGGCAGACAAGGCTCTAGGCTGCTGGAGCAGTGGGAATGCTATTAGGAAAATACAGTCCACTTCCTGGAGACCAAGGCAGGCAGCTCATCTGCCATGTCAGGGAACTACTGGAGGAAAAGAGAAAGTATCATGTTGCTCCTCCTAGGAAATCCTTTAAGTACCGAAGCCAAAGTCTCGGCTGAAGGGAGTGTAATTTAGGTAAGAGTACACAATACAGAGAAAAGAAAGGAAAGGTGTTAGGAAATCTAGATCCTAAAGAACTCCACCACTGATTGCCATAGGATGATGACAATTCCTCAGGACAGAGGTGTGAGGAGTAAAGAAATGTCAAAGATGAATAAAAATTTCCAGTTTATAACTGGGGTTCTTCTTTTGGTAGCTAGATGCTCATATTAAAGTTATTAGGGGAAAGGGTGATTGTAGGGGTCAGAGATTAAGCAGGTAAATAGGGTATATTACCATCTTTGGATTTACCAGTGCTGGAAGAAGAATAAGAGGTTCAATTATTGCTTTAGACCAGTAATTCTCAGAAAGGGAGCAAGGAGACCATAGTCTCTGGTGGGACTGGTTTCGAACTCCACACACCACCTCATCCCTGATTGAGAATCACTGCACATAATGAGAAATGTCACCAATGGGAGAGTGACATATGCAAATAATTTAGAGGAAGAAAAGAGTTTGAGGGTCACAGTTCCATTAATTACAGTAATCACATCAATAATACTAGCAACTAATATTTACTGACTTATGCTCATACTGAACAGGCTTTGTGCTCAGGATTTCAGGTTCATGTTCCTTAACTCCTTTCTTTCTGCAGCCACCGTTTAAGGTAGGTATTGCTATTATCTCCCATCACAGATGAGGAAAATAAGATTAAGAAGTGCTCGTACCAGAACTGCAACCAAGGTTCCCAGAAGTGGAGCAACATTATATTGCTCTAGAGGTAGAGATCGCATTATCTGAAACTCCAGCTAGGATAAAATAGCCACCTACACGAAATCTCTTCTGTCATTCTAATGGCTTTTCTTAAGTTCTTCTCACTGTTTCCACTGGGGAAAAAAAAACACTCTCACACACATAAGCACACAGAAGGTCTAGAAAATATAAGGTAGCTGATTGAAAGGAAGTACCTGACTACCTCACCTCATATTAGCCCTAAATGGCTGGGGAGAATGAGGGGAGAAGGGAGGGAGGCTAGCACCTTGGGTTGTACCTTCTTGAGAGCAGAAGGAGGAGGGAATGTTTAAGAACTGCAGATTACCTTACTAGTTACCGGGACAATGGAATGATCTTGAAAAGAGCAATTCCCTTTGCAGAACCTTTTTAGGTGTCTAGATGGCCAGGTCCTCTTCTCAGAGACCATCAATCTCGACTCAAAGCATGGTATGAGGACCAGCAGCATTAATGTCACCTGAGAGCCAGTTGGAAATGCAGAAAGTCACACCCCCACACCAGACCTACTGAATCATCACCTGCACTTCAATAAAATCCCCTGTGATTCATGTGCACATTCAAGTCTAAGAAATGCTGCTTTAGTGCTTATGGTTCTAGAGTTCATCTTATTCAGAACCTTCAATAAAGGCCTAGAAGTGAGTCAGCTCCTCAAAGGTTAATGAGTATTGAGAAGCCTTTTTACTCCCAGTACTGAACATATACATGCAGTGTTTGATCCTCACTGCTTCAATCTACACCCCACTGAGGTGTAAATGCAGGCAATCTCAGAACTGAGCTCCCTGCTGCCCACAACTTTCGTTTCCAACTCCCATCTCTACAAGAAATGGCAAAATACATTTAATTACAGACCAGGATCCTGGGGAATTGAGGATATCTATCCAATTTTTTTTAAATATGACTATAGTAGTGGTTCTCAACTGGGGGTAATTTTCCCCCAGGAGACATTTGGCAATGTCTGGAGACATTTTTGGTTGTCATCGAGTGGAGGACGGTACTACTGGCATCTAGTGGGTAGAGGCCAGGGAAGGTCCTAAACATCTACAGTGCACAAGATGACTCCCCACAACAAAGAATTATCTGGCCCCCAAGTGGTTGAGAAACTCTGGACTAGAGGAAATAACAGATACATTCTGATCCCTAAATATTCAAAACACAGCTAGGGAGAAAAGGCACCTAAAAGGGCTTTCTTCACTCTGATGAACAGCTTTGGGTTAGACGCCAAAGTTTTAGTTGCCCTTGAATGTACTCCTTTGGCTTACATCAAACTTACAGTTGAGCCTTCCTTTGACCTAAAGTTCTTCTCCAAAACCACACCATGTAAAACCAACTACTCAGGAAGTCATGATACACACAGAAAAATCTTTTTCACAAATATCAGTCTTTAAACCTAGCATTAAATAAAACATAAAGAAACCGAACCTACATTTTTCTCCCTTCTGCAACAAATGGTATATACCATGAAGTAATTAAAAATAAAAATATAAAAAACCTGAACCACGAAGAAGTTGATATAAGGTAGCTGATCAAATGGAAGTACTTGACTACCTTGCCTCATATTAACATTAAATGGTTGGGGAGAAGCTACAAGAAATACCAACCAATAAGGTTAACATATTGTTGTATGTGAGTGCTAAAGGACTCTGAATATCCTGGTAGCCAAGGCAAAAAGGAGAAGATTAGTTATATAGAACCCATTTTAATGGCTTCCTTTTTCTTTTTTAGAGTGGTTTATGAACAGTTTGGGATTTAGAATGAGATGCCCACGGTCAATGATCATCATTTCACTGAATGTCATCTCCTTCACGTTCCTGCTCCTAAAACACACATTCCAAGCCTTGGTAGGAAAAGGTATTACATTACCAACATGGAGGAAAACAAATGGGTTCAATGCATTTATTATCATTATAGTATATCTCTGATTTCCCAAGATCTTCTCTAGATATACCCAATTCACATTTCCAAATCAAATGGAATTTTCTTGTAGCCTAATTTTTTTAAATTGCTGAGCTTGTTTTCTGCTATTTAAATATCTAAGGACTGGTTTACCTAAAGTGGAAGAACTCTATCTCCACTCTTCTTTATTTAATATCCAAAAGTATGGCTGGGTGCAATGGCTCACACTTGTAATCCCAGCATTTTGGGAGGCTGAGGCAGGACGACTGCTTGAGGCCAGGAGTTGAGATCAGCCTGGACAACATAGTGAGATGCTGTCTCTACAAAAAATTTTATAAATAGCTGGGTGTGGTGGAACACACCTGTAGTCCCAGCTACTCAGGAGGCTGAGCCAAGAGGCTCACTTGAGCACACGAGTTCAAGGTTACAATGAGCTACGTTCATGCCACCGCATTACAGCCTGGGTGACAGAGTAAAAATCTGTCTCTTAAAAATATACATATATAAAATATATCCAAAAGTAAGAATGTGCCTTTAACTCTCCCATAATACCATCTGCTTCATTTATCATAGTCGAGAACATACAATAATCACTGATTTTCTCATATGTCCCTAATCAGTCAACTGTGAGCTGGGAAGCATTTACTATAATCCAAGAGTCTAGCAAAAGACAAGAATATGGTGAGCCCTCCATAAATATTTTTGCACTAGAATGAATAAATAAGAACTTAAAAAAAAAAAGAATGTCCCTATATACGGCCCCAGAGGCCATGTGAAATACAAAGTGAAATGTGAGGTTTAGGGGGAATTGCATTTTTTTAATCTATAATACAAGGCTTTTGAGGACAGGACTAGTCTCTTATTCTACCAAGGTCTATAAGGCTCTGTGAGTGGCAAACATTTCAAATTTGAGAGTATTTTGGTGAAGACTTCAGTCTAAGACTCAGTTTGAATCCTTCATACAAAGCATCACCCTTGCTTAAGACAAGTATACAGTAGTATATACAATGTTGTATGCTCATCAAACTCATGTTTGTCCTCCATTCTGGCACCCAGTAAAAGTTATACTACATTTCACAGTCTCACCTGAAGGTAGGTGGAACCATGTGAATGAGTTCTAGTCAATTGGATTTGGCAAGAAATGATGTACATACCTGACCTATAAAACCTCCTGCACAACTCTCCTTCTCGCTTTCTTTTCCCTAAACTAAGGGCCACATGCAAAGGATCCAGTGATAAACTCTGAGGCCCTAGAGGAAGGTGAGGCCACTAATGTGAAAGGGGCCTAGGTCCCTGAATGACTGCATGGGACAGAGTCCTCCCTCTCCACAGCCTTCCCACCCTCACCCTCATTGTGTTTAGCCACTGTGATTTTGGGATCATTACAGCAATTGGCTTATCCTGATTCTTTTGCAATATATTCCCTCTTTCAAAATCATGGGCCATAAGTTTCACTTTAGCCCATAATATTACATTAATATCACCTACACTTTCTACCTTTCACTTTTCATATCCCTCTTCCACCTTGACAACTGTTCTCCATAGCACTAAGGGCAGGAAACACCTAGAGTCGATAAGCTTAGAACTCCTTCTCTGATTCAAATTCCCATTAAAAGTAAACCAAAGTGAAATCAAAACCAGAGGCATGGGAGGTCCAATTGTTCTCAGGCTTGCTGCCCAATGGCAATCAATCCTTGGATCCAATGGCATGTAGGACCTGGCTCAGAGGCCAGACTTCATGTTCATAGCTGGTCAACATAGCATTTTTAGGAATGCTTACTGTCCCAATGCTTTAGTTTTTAAGCTATCCTCCCTCCCCATATATCAATGCCAATGACCAGCATGGCTGAGGAAAGCCAGGCAAGAACTTGGGCAAAAGAGACCACTAGGCCAGATAACCTAAAGGCTAGGCAAGGAAGGACATGAAGAAGAAACCTGGAAAGGAGTTCTTAGAGTATGTGGCTGTCATTAGGGCTATTCATCAATATTCCAATTCTCCTCCTTGCAGACACATGGCATTGCATTTTCCTGTCCCATAGAAGTCAAGTCATGGTCATGTGACTTGCTCTGGCCAATGATGTACAAGCAGAAGTAATCTGTGTCATTTCTGGCCAAAAGTCTTTAAGAATCAGCACACAGGTTGCTGTATTTCCTTCCCATACTGCTGGAACTAAATTCTAGATGGCAAGGCTCTGTCAGCCGGGGCCCCTAGGTGAGAATGACATGCACCAACCTGAGATGGACATGTTAGTCTAAGAAATAAACCTTTCTTGTTTTAAGTCCTGAGCTTTGTAGATTGTTACTGCATCATAATTTAGCCAATTCTGATTACTACAGAGTATCCAATATTTGATAAAGAATGAACTTTGATATTTAAAATGGGAAAGATGAAAATATTCCTATAGTTTCTATATCTCTTCTAGAAAAGAATTAAGGATAAGAATGGTCCCCTCCCCAATGTGCTCACAGGCACTCTAGCAGCTGAAAGTAGGTCTCACCTACTAATTTGATTTAGCCCATTTAATCTAGAAATAGGGGTTGTAGGCCAAATCTGACCTGCAACTTGTTTTTGTAAATAAAGTTTTATTGGAATACAGCCATGACCATTCATTTACATATTGTCTATGGCTACTTTCACATTACAATAGAAGAGTTATTGCAGCAGAGACTATATGGGCTGCAAATGCTAAAATATTTACTATCTGGCCCTTTACAGAAAAAAATATTGCTGGTCCCTGGTCTAGAGGAAGCCAAATAAAAACAGGGCCATGGAGGGTCTGGAAAAGAAATCCAACATGCACTGCCACTCAGAGTGAGGAATACATACTCTTGGTAGCTATGTAGCCAAAAGCATACACATATCAAGAGTTGGTACTGGCAGGATTTCTCTCAGTGCTTCAGGCTTTTTTTTTTGGAAACAGGGAGACAAAGTGAGCCCTGATACAGATGACTTCCAACAAGCTCATCATTAAAGTTCTGCTGTTTATAACCCCTCTTCCCCAGTATCAGGATGGGGACAGGATCCGAACAAAGGATATACACAGTATATGTCAGGATTAGTGAACCTGACAGTCCTCAGGATGACTCAGTGGAAAGTTGCTTAAGTGCTCGCTCAAAATGATTCACTGCCTGAGAGTCCATGGCAAGTCAGATTCTTAGGCTAAACGGGAGGTACGGTTTGTCTACTTCCCCGAACTTAGCACAGGGCAAGCAGGCAGGCCCTAAGTGAGGAAGCAGGCTCTTGGAGTGTCTGATGAGGGTCTCAGCCCACTTGACTCGGCCTCTGCTGTGGCCACTGGCTGCCCTTTGGGGGTGGGGGTGTGTATGGTGTGGCTGGAATGCTAGGAATCCTGGGCTGGCCTAGCAGGCACTGCAATTGGCTTGGTGTTCTACATGCTCCAAAGACTTTCTTCAGTGTCCTTGGCATCCAATGACTATACTTGGGCTTAAGATTTTTAGGACTGGGCGGGTCCCTGGAAACCTTCTATCTCAGTACCAGATCACTCCTTCCTTAGGTGGTACCAGCAAACGAACAGGCCATTCCACTGCAGATGAGACATGGGCTATTTGCTTCCTTGCCTCCTGGGAGCCAGCTGCTTGGCTAAAACTCAGCATTTGGTGGCTGTTAACAGGTTTTGCTTCAATTCAGCTATTGCTGAGTTACTTTTGGTTGGCTCTGCGCTGTGGTTAAAGGCCTGGAGTGGGAAACAGAGAGAGGAGAAGGGAGACAAAAGGATACCTTACCTAGACCTACAAGTTAAATTATCTTCCCTTTTAGCCATTAATTCTGAGTAGTTTAGACTAGGTGTTTTCTCTTATTTTCTAAGGTGACCGGTAAGGTATGGCCCCCAAGTCCTCCCTGTGACACCTTTAGTTCTAGGTTAGTGTGATAAGGTAGAGAAGGGAGGGAGTTATGCCTGATGCCCTTGGTTAGCATCAAGTCTAGAGAATTCGGAATATGGAGGAGCCCAGAGCCTAAAGTGCTACAGCTTTTCATCAGCCTGCCAGGGTTCACTAGTCAATACTGGAACACCTGTCCAAGCTATGGCCACATCCTCAGAGGCCCCGTCTCCCTGGGCTGAGACAGCATCAGCACTGGCTGACTCAAGCACACCGATACAGAAACAGATTTTTTTAAAAGTAATATAAAAAATAATAGACAACAGGAAGGCCTTAGAGAATTAATACACTCTATAAACATTTGTCCAGAGCCTACTTGGTACTTTGGCACATGAGGAGATAAATATAGACTTGGGATCCAAATTATTTCCAAATATCAGGGGATAAATCTCAGTTATAAGCAGTTAAGAGAGTGGAGAGGAAGAGGGTGTTTACTGCTCTTTTGAAACTTGTCTGCAAGGGAGATGTGATAGAAGCACGGTCCAGGAGGCAGGGAGACCCGAGTTCCAGGCTTGACTAATGTTACTAGTGAACACTGCGGCTTCAAGGAAGTTTCAGTGTGTTTCTCAGTCCTACTATTTGTCAAATGTGGGGAGAGGGAGCTGGGCAAAATATCTTTTCAGGGTATAATTTTCTACATCCATAGAATATATCATTCTTGTCCTCAAGAAGTTTATGATCTAGCTGCACAACACTGAACAGATGTGTTGCCGACAGAGGTACAAAATTAAATTCAACAAAGCACAAAAGTATCCAATGAATGGGACAGGGCTTTGCCATAGGCACTAGTCACATGTGTCCATTTGAATTGAAACTAATTAACATTAAATATAATTTAAAATGCAGTTCCTCAGTCTCATACCAGTCACATTTCAAGTTTCCAACAGCCATATGTACTAGTGGCTCCCATAATGGAGAGTGCAGACAAAAAATATTTCCATCATTGCAAAAAGTTCTATTAGACAGTGCTGGTATAAACAACATGTACCAAAGATGTCTGGAGAATACGGAACTTCCCTTCCATGCTTCCTAGGCCTAGGCTCATGGTGGCTCTTCAGCTGTGACGAATGCTGATCTTGGGAGGCTCTGCTTTTGGTCACGATTATTGCCTCATTCAGGGAGCTGAGCAGCTCCATACTTTCCCCATTTTCTCTGCTCCTTTGATCTTTCTCCAGGGCCTTTGGGAAAGCCATAGCCATCCAGTCATGAAAAATTCCCTTTTAAGCAGACCTATGAATAATCTAGATAATCCAGGAATTCATGCATCTTTTAGAGCTCCCTGGGCTAGTTGCCCAAAAGGTATTGTATGCAAAGTCCAACCAAGACCAGATTGATTGATCAGAAAATCAGCATTGTATTTATTAGTTTGGATGGAGAGGTAAGCATGGCCAGGACTGAGGAGAAAGTCCTTACATGCTCCCTCCACAGCACTATTAATAACATGAAAAAATTATCCAATGTAATCCCAAAGACTGATTTCAAATCAAAACAAAGCAAATAAAGGAAAGCAAAAGAAAAGAACAGCAAGACAAGCACAAGGGCTCCCCAGGGTTCCTCTAGCTTGTGGGATGGGTGTGGGTGTGGGTATGTGAGACTATATGTGAGAGTGAGTGTGTTCGAGAGTGTACATGAGAGACACATGTCAGTGTGTATTTGTGGGGACAGTGGGGAGGCGGGGAGGCAAATCTGAGGGCTTCTTGGGGTTAGGGCTAGACAAACGTGCTTCTAACTCAGACGAGGAATCTCAGTTTCTTTTGGTGGGAAGAGAAGAATTAAACTTTTGTCAAACAACCTTACGCCCAATTCCTCTAAAGGGGGGCAGGGAGGACAGTGTCATAACATGGAGAGTGGTAATGGCTGCTATTTTAACAATCTAAACTCACTGCCCCAGGGTGCCAGTAGAAACTAAACAGTCTTACTGCAAAGGGTGCAATTTTTAAAAATCAAATAAATAGCTGAAGGCACACTCACATTGAACTTGTGCCCAACTCAGTGTCAATCAACAAGTTTCCATTAAATGCTGGACAAACCAACTCCTCTTCCAAAGAGAACACAGAAAACATTGTAAGTTCAGTTTGGAGGCAGCTGGATGATCTTATGTATCCTATCCTTCCCAGATTTTTTTTCTCCCTTTTTTGCTCCTTCCTTCCTTTCTTCTCCAGCTAAAACTTTTGTTCTCTAATCCAGCCCCTCCCAAGTTAATTCCTTTCTAATGCATCTCCCTGGCTCTGGCCCTGTGCTATGGTTCTTTTATTTTGTGTTCCAATACTTGAGGACAGACCTGCTGACCTGGGCCTTAAGGCAGGTCCACACCATTTGTAAAACAACAGCTTTTGACCTGCCATGTGTTCTGAGTGGAGATGAAGAAAACACCCAAATGTACACAAAATAATGCTCTGGCTCCACTTGAGAACATCTACATTCTGATAAGCCAACATGCTGAAAAATCGTTGTCCCAGCATTAGAATGTAGCCTAGGCATACATTTGAAACTAGCCAGACAAAGTTACTAAGTCTTAGTATAAAATCTTCATCTCTATCCTGATCAGCATGTACCCACTTCTCCAGACCGAACTCTGGCCCTGCATTGTAAAATAATACCAAAAATAGCTTGCATGTATTGAGGGCATACTATGGGATGGGCACTGTGCTAAATCCCTTACATATCTTAATTCAGTTAATCCTCACAATAGTCCTTTGAGGTACGAACTATTAGTGTCCCATCACACACACACACACACACACACACGTACACACACACGGTATCACTCATTCTAATACACACCCTCACACACATTCCCACTCATATCTTGTATGTGTAAACCAAGCAAAGCCCCTCTGCCCCATCTCCTTAGTGCTCAGTTCTTCTAGGTCCCCCTCCCAAAGTCTCTCCCATTGACATATGGAATTCTATCTTTAGTGAATTCTTGTAGCTACGCTAAGCATTGACCTTTCTGCTGGAAAGAGTCTCATCAGCTGTTAAGGTCTATGTGAGAGCTGAGTGGCTACCAGAGAGGCGAGGATGTGAGAGACTGCAAGAGAGGAAAGGAGCTGGAAAAAGATGTCTCAGAGCACTAAAGACAAACTTCACCTACTTCCTACTTTTGCAATGAGTTGGTCATACAAAATAATGTCTAACCACAGGATGTACAAGGTCCTTTGAGACTGGGCCTCCATCAACCTGACTCTTCCAGCCTCCTCCCGCACAGACCACACTTAACTGCAGTCATGGGTCATGGGTCCCACACATGCCTTTGCAGGTACCTTCTCCACCTCTCCCTTCCCCATCCAGCAAAGTGCCATTTATCTGTCAGAATCTAGCTCAAATGTCCACTCCTCTCTGAGGCTGTGCCTGGCTCCTGGCTCTTATAGAGTGTCTCTCTCTTCTCTCTGCCTTCACAGTCCACACCTCTATCAGAGTGCTTATCACATTACATTTTAATGATCTCATTGTGCCTGTCTGCCCCACCAGACTGTGAGCTCCTTGAGTCAGGGACTCTGAAATCTTGGCCCCACACACGGAACCTGGCCCAAAGTTTGTACTCTGTAAATGTTTGTGAAATGAATGAGTGAGTGAATGAGTGAGTGAATGAATGGGTAGACTCATACCACCAACTTCTGGTTAGGAGGAAACTCCCTTCCTTAGGCTTTTCTGGGTAAGGCTTCTGTCCGGTGTTTCTCAATAGGGTCACTACTGGAATTTTGTGGGGGACACTTCTTCACTGCATTGTGTTCCTACTCATTGTGGAACATTAAGCCTCTCTAGTTCCTGCCCACTAAATGTCAATGGCATCCCCTGATCAGATCACTGTAACAACCAAAACAGTTCCCAGACATTTACAAAGCCCTAGGAGAAATGTGGGTGGGGGGGCAGCTAATCCTCCCTGGTTTGGAAGTAGTACTATAGAATGGTTCTTTTTGCTGATCTCGGTGGTCTGAGAGGCCCCCTGCAGCAGGGTCATGCTGTGCTCCTTTCAGAGGTGCTGGATGACAGGCTCCAGCCAGAAGATGAATTATTAAGAAAGTAGGGACCAAAGCAGTCCTGGCCAGCTAACAGGAGTTAGGCGGCCTGATCACCACACAACAGTAGAGAGCAGAGAATTCTGCTCTCTGTTTTTACAATTTAGCATGGAAGAAGAGTTAGGCATAGGCTCCACCCCCAAAAAAATCCCCTTCAAGTTTTCAAGGCAGTCCAGAGATTTTTACCTTGTCTCTGAGTACCTTGTTAGCATTACCCCATGTTTCTGCTGCTAAGGGCTCACTCAGCTTTGAGAATCCAAGCGATATTGTACAGCACACTCAAGGCATCTCTGAAAATCTAATCAGAAGGAAATAGAAAGGCAAGGCAGAGGTGATGCCATTTATTTATGCCTTCTACCTAACAGTCATTAAACCTGTCACCTATTTCCTTTAGACTCCCCACAGCTTTTCCCTGAGGCTGGACACATGGTCAGTGTCTGGTTATTGGGATCTATGGGAGCAAGTACCAAAATACCAAGCTTTCAGGCATCTGGGCATATTGTAGATATGCCCAGATGCAATCTTGGGACTCAGAATTTAAATATCTTCTCTCCACTGCTAAGCACTGCCTTGCTTATATATACCTCCTTATACTTTTCAAAGCAATTTCCCACATCAACTTTGTTGTTCACTGTCAATGCAAACCTTAGGAGAATATAGGAATTATCACTCTCATTTTACAGGCACAAAGAGGTTTGTCAGCTCTGTGAAAGTCCCACAGTGAATTGGGGGGAGAACAGGGCTAGATCCCATCTGTTTCCTGGCCCCCTGCCTTACTCCCCACATGATAGCACAATATAGCCTCACCTGGGGGTGAGGGCATACATACCCCATAGGACCAAAGCTCTCCCTCCTTCCCATAGGTGGTCTTGATCAGCCTGACTTTCTGGAAGCCAAATGGGCCCTCTGGTCAGTGATATAAGCCTAGAGCCAGATGGCTTCATCCAGATGCCAACACACTGTGCACTCTGCAGCTTGGAGATCAAAGCCCCCAAAATGTTCCATGTGCCTTCCAGCTTCCAAGGGCCCACCTAGAGGACAGAGGGCACACCCTCCTCTAGGTTTTGGTAATGCTCTGCATTGTTCCCCCACCCCAAATAAAGACCAAACCGAACTAAACACCAATAATACCAAAGCAATGAAACAGCCAAACAAAAATAACAGCCCACAAACCACCATATGCACATACAGAATCCTATACTTGGTGTAACCTTTCAAGGTCTTCTGGTCACTTTTGCCTCTAATCATAACCAACCCCCAAAAATGAAAATTGTAACATCATTTAAAAATTGAAATGAGAAATGTAACTTACATACCTAAAACATAAACGTACAGTTGAAATGGTGATTACAAAGTAAACACCCATATGACTACCATGCAGATCAAGAAAGAGTGCACCATGGGCATCCTAGAAGCCCCCTCCGTGCCCATTGGAGGTCATAACCATGCTGACTATTGTGATAATCATTTTCTTGCTTTTCATTATAGTTTTACCACATTTATGCACATCCTTAAACAATATTGTTTAGTTTTTCCAGTTTTTAACTTGACATTAATATTAACTGAATCACATTGCACGTATCTGTGCGTTTGTGTGTGTCTTGCTTTTACTCAACGTTAGGCTTGAGCTATAATACACTAACTTTGAAATGACTTCTACTCCCCTTCCCCATGCCTGGAAATACTTCTTTGTGCCTCACTCTCTTATGCTGAAGCTCACTTCTGCCCATTCTCTCCCTTTGGAGATGGAAGGAGAAAGCTGATCTGCATCCTTTAAGACCCATTTATATCTCTGAAGCTTGGTGAAGTTCCCTCAGTCTTTCTTTCACCAGCCTCAGTAATTACAGTTTTCCTTCAACATTGCCTCATAGGTTTCATACTCTAATCCTTTAATAATCTTTCTAATAAAAACATATTGAATGGCTCCAGGGATGACTTCCCTCAGAAAGCAATCACAGAGGAGGTCCTTTTGGAAATGTACTTCTCCAGATAAAGGGGAAAAAGGGGTACTGTTCTACCCCTATGGATTTCTCTAAAAGCAGGTGACAAAACCTACTGGTAATCAGCTCCTAATAGATGACACTCTCTGAAGTTCCTTGGGAAACATTAATAAAGAATATGTCTTTCAAAACACAGCATTTTGCACAGTAATTAATGCTAGTTACTGCTTGTCACATCTATTATTATTAAAGACAGTGTGGTCTCTGGAGTCTTCCTCATCCTATGAAAAAAGTGCTCTGAAAACTAACATTTGCTCTTGACTCTTCTATGCTTCCTTGATCTCTCTTGACTTCCCTTCTTCATTTCTACCACCAGCCTCTTCTCAAACTTCTCCTCTTTCTTCCCCATTTAAAAAAGAAAGAGACATGCTATCTCATGGATGAACCTTGAAGACATTATGCTAAGCAAAATAAGGCAGTCACAAAAGGACAAATACTATATGATTCCATTCATAAGAGGTACCTAGAGGAATCAAATTTATAGAGACAGGAAGTAGAGTAGTGTTGTCAGGAGCTAAAGGGAGGGAGGTATGGGGAGTTACTGTTTAGCGCATATGGAGTTCCAGCTGGGGAAGGTAAATAAGTTCTGGAGATGGACGGTGGTGATGGCCGTACAATAATGTGAATGTACTTAATGTCACTAAAATGTACACTTAAAAATTGCTAAAATGGTAAATTTTATGTTATGGATATTTCACCATGATAAAATAATTACAAATTTAAAAAATAAAGAGAGAACAAAAAGGAAAAAAGGAAGGAGAAAAGAAGGGAAACAAAGAAACAAGAAAGAAAGAAAGTCACATTTGCCCTCTCCTTCTCAACCTCCATTTCTCTCCTATTAAAATAATAAATGAATACACCATATAAAAGGTATTGTGGTGAGTGTGGACTCTGATTTGGCCTTAGATCCCCGAGGGCACAATCTTGTGAATGTGGAGAAATCAAAGCTGCATTAATTTGTTAAAGAAAATGGAGCTTACCTTATCTTCAAGTTTTTAAAAATAACCTCATCTCCCATGTTTCCTCAAATAAAATAAAATCCAACCAACCTTCTTCCTCCCCCTCCTGCAGACAACTTTGATTTAGCCCTTTCTTGAAAGATGCAGTATGTATACTTCTTAGCCTCTCTCCAATTCTGGGAATATAACCATAAAAAACACATTTCTTTTTTTGCTCATTCTATCACCTTCCAAAATTTTTTTTAATTTCAAAATACTAAGGGGGTACAAGTGTTTTTGTTACATGGATATCTTGTATAATGCTTAAGTCAGGGCTTTTGGTGACACACAAATGTGTGAAGCATTCCATAGAAAATACTTTTTAAGCAGCCACACATATATTGCTGAACCACTTCCCACTCTCTGGGTCTTAGAGTATATGTGGCAAAGACAAGAGACAACACATCAAGACATTTATAAAATAGACTACTTTGATGGCCAAAAATAGAGTCCTGTGAGGAGGTGGATTTTGGAACAGATTTCAATAACTGACACCCTACGTCTGCCAGTTTCTAAAATCACTTTTAGGGAATAGCTGACGGTGTAAAATTCTAAATACAAAAATCAGACAAAATCATTCTAATAAAGACTGTTATTTATCTTAGTGGCTGCAAATAGTCTGGCAAACTTTTGGGGTTAGAGTTATTTTGCATCCAAACCCTGAAGTGAAACCTTTTGGCTCTAGGCAACAGATAGCAAGGATATTTGGTTACTTTGAGAACATATTGGTTTTAAATTAACAACCCTAAAGTGAAAAACTTGAGAGCTGGCAACTCATCCTAGAAACCACTGCGTCCTCTGCCACGAATAAAGAACTTATCCTTGACATTACTGGTGCACTGCAGGACTACAGAGAAGGTAAAGCCTGACTTCCTAGGCTCCTCCTCCAACCCCCCCTTCCATAACTCTTTCAGGTACTCAGCTGAGCTAGTGGCCTCAGGGTCTCCCCTGCTCCACAGCCCCTGCAGTACCCACCCCTGCAATACCCTCCCTTTCTCTCTACAATCAAATTATGATTTCTTGATCTTGTATTCAGATTAAATTAAAAATGTTTAATAAGAGTTAAGTTATCACTTTCAAAGGTAGATGAAATTATCAGGAATCAAAGCTTATTGAAAATATGAAGCTGTAATGACAATATCAGGTGTCAGGAAATTTGGCAGTGATGTGGGGTTAGGGGTGGGCAAGGTTGATCAGATGGCGGGACGGGTCCCAGAATCACAGGTCACAGGAAATCAAGGTAATAATCACCTCCTCTGCTTATTTAAGTAGAAAGCACACCCTGGTTCCAGGGTCAGTCCTGCAACTAGGATGAAACCCCACTAAAGGCCATTTTGCTAATCCCTTCCTTAAAATACCCTAGATGTGACTCTTATTTCAAACTAAGTTGAAAACAGACTAAGCTGAAAAGACTGATTTTATTTCAAACTATGTTGATTGCTTTTCCCTTTGAGAGTTTCATTTGTTTATCAGCAGAAATTCCTGGGCTAATTCCGAGAAATGCCATTCATTTCTTGCCAACAACAAGTCAAGAACAATGGGTGGGGTAGCAGGGCGAGCTCCCCACGGAGGGTCCTGTTTTCTGGACATGACATCCAGGGGTTCTGAATGTGGAAGATGGCAGAAGAGAAAGTCTTTGGGTGGGAGTTCTGGGAAAGCAAGGGAGGCAGGCCAGATGGCACACTGTACACATGTTACTGCAGGGCTGGTCCTAGGGAAATGTCACATAGGCAAAATGTGTTTCAAGGGTGCCTATGTGCTCCATTATCAGAGAAACAATGTTGTTATCTTGCCCACAGCCTTCTGCAGATGCACAGGGCCCCCACTGCAAGATCTTACCCAGGACTGCTCTCTGTGGGAAGTTCTCTTGACCTCCTTTCTCAAAATCTCCCCTGGGCCTTATTAATGTACTGCAGTCCTCAGGCCAACTGCATCAGAATTAACTGGGGTGCTTGTTTAAAATGCCTGATATCCACTGCAGCCCAACTAAATCAGAATTTTTAGTGTAGAGCCTGGGAGTCTGCATTTTATAAAATCCCCCAAAATTGTTGTCCTTCAGCATGTTACAGTTTGAGTAGAAATAATTTAGGGTCTTGTGCTAAAATGGCCCACTATTCGAATGAATTTCTTCAACTAAGATAACTCTGTGTACCCATAGCTTATTGCTATGACATAAATAACTTCTAGGAATTGAATGGCAAAATATAATACTTCTTAAAACATATAATAAGGAATGCTGATCCTGCAAAGTGCCTGCCAAAAATGGGTCCTATGGCTAAATAAGTTTAGAAAATACTGCATCTCATGAACCTCTCTGGTAGATCATAATGTGCATTAATATATTAACGGCTCTGTTACACAAATGGCCAAAAAGTATATGAATAAATGTTCAACATCACTAATCATCAGGGAAATGAAAATAAAAACTAAGATGAGGTATCATCTCACTCAAGTTAGAATGGCTATTATCAAAAATACAAAAGTAACAAATGCTAGCAAGGATGCAGAGAAAAGGGGATTCTTATACACTGTTGGTAGGAATGTAAATTAACACAGCAATTATGGAGAACAGTATGGAGGTTCCTCAAAAAACTACAAATATAACTACAATATGATCCAGCAATCCCACTACTGGGTATATATTCCAAAAAAAGGAAATTAGTATATGGAAGAGATACTTGCATCCTGTTTATCGCAGCACTATTCACAATGGCCAAGATATGGAATTGACCTAAATATCCATCAATAAATGAATGGATAAAGAAATTATGGTGTGTGTGCGTGTGTGTGTGCGTGTGTGTGTGTGTGTGTGTAATGGAATACTATTCAGCCATAAAAAAGAATAAAATCCTGTCATTTGCAGCAGCATGGATGTACCTGGAGGATATTATGTTAAGCAAAATAAGTCAGGCGCAGAAAGACAAACACCACATAATTTCACTCATGTGGCAGCTAAAAAAGTTGATCTCATAGAAGGAGAGAATAGAACACTGGATACCAGAGGCTGGGACGGGGAGGGGGAAGGGAGGATAGGGAGAGGTTGTTTAAAGGACACAAAATTATAGCTAAATAGGAGGAGTAGGTTCTAGTATTCTATACCACTTCAGGGTGACAATAATTTATTATATAGTTTCAAATAGCTAGAAGAGAGGATTTTGAATGTTTACAGCACAAAGAAATGATAAATGTTTGAGGTGATGGATATGCTAATCACTCTGATTTAATCATTACACATTGTATGTATCAAAATATCACTAAGTATTCCATGAATTTGTATATTCTGTGTCAATTAAAAGATAAAAAAATCAAATTTACTCCTTCTAAAGTGTGTATACATATATATATATATATATATATATATATATATAATACATAATATGTTTTCCCTGGTAAACCCTATTACCATCTCATAAAATTGTGTTCCTTGGGGAAAACTTTGGGAAACACTATCTTAATCCGGGAAAGTGATTATAAAGGTTTGTTGAATGTAGAAAGCAAACAGAAGATTTATTTGAGAGAAATGGGGCTGCCAGGTATCCCTCGATGAAGATCCACCTTTTTCATCTTTTTGTGAAGCCAGATTTGGCTAATGTCCATTAAAAGAAATAGAAGTTAAGAGTTCTGCTCTACTGTGACAGAAGGCCATACTGTTCCTAAAAGCCTGCTTCTTATATGATACAAGGGCTTCTAGCAGGCTAAAAGGAAATCACATTCTTTTTAAAAAGCAATTAAAATTCCCATGGTTTACCAGAGACAAAGATCACCTCACCCAGCAAGACATAAGTTGGGTGTTGCTTACTTGAACGTTTTAACCATTCATACTCTACAAAGTGTCCATGGACCAAGTGTATGAGAAAAATAATGGAAATAAAGCATGGAAAATGGTTAAAGGGGTCTAAAAGAGCAGTCACTATGGACATGGAGGGGATAGTGATCAACAGTGAACATCTCCTTTGGTAACCCCTCAAAAATCAATATAAGAACAACAATAATAATAATGATAAAGTAAAAGCTCTGCTGTCCAGAGCCCAACATCCCAGAATCATTTGGCTTTTGGATAGCTCTGGACTCAGAAAGAGTTTTTGAAAAAAATACACCAATCCTTTGTAGGCAAAGAAATGGCATCTGATTAATCATCTTGCATATTATAGCTACTGTCACCTTACTATAGGAAAACAATATGCTAATTGGCTGTTACTATTTAAAAGAAATT
Source organism: Lemur catta (assembly GCF_020740605.2). Lineage (NCBI taxonomy): Eukaryota > Metazoa > Chordata > Mammalia > Primates > Lemuridae > Lemur > Lemur catta. The sequence continues at coordinate 14,066,878 of NC_059155.1, forward strand.
GACCTTTTTCAATAAAATCCAAGAGGCAAGTGAGAAAAGAACAAAAGAAGAAAGGAGAGAACAACAGAGATTAGACATGGGTAGTGACAATAGCAGCAAATCAGCAGCAACCATGAGGATAGCAGGCAGTAGATACTCAAAGAAATGAACCAAAAGAAGATGGGGCAGCCTTAAAATCTGAGAAAGATTCCTCAATAAGTTAAACATAGAGTTACCATAAGACCCAGAAATTCCACTCCTAGGTATATACCCAAAAGTATTGAAAATAAGCCCCAGCACAGATGGATTCACAGCCAAATTCTACCAGACTTACAAAGAAGAACTGGCACCCATTCTACTGAAACTGTTCCATAACACTGAGAAGCAGGGAACCCTTCCTAACTCATTCTATAAAACCAGTATCACCTTGATACCAAAACCAGGAAAGAATATAACAAAAAAGGAAAACTACAGACCAATAGCACTGTGAACACAGATGCAAATATCTTCAACAAAATACTAGCAAACTGAATTCGACAGCACAGAAAAAAGATAATCCACCATGATCAAGTGGGCTTCATCCTAGGGATGCAAGGATGGTTCAACATAAGCAAATCAATAAATGTGATTCACCACATAAACTGAAGTAAAAACAAAGGCCATATGATCATCTCAATAGATGCAGAAAAAGCATTCAATAAAATCCAGCACCCTTTCATAATAAAAACCCTTAACAAAGTAGGCATAGAAGGAACATACCCCTCAAAATAATAAAAGCCACATAGGACAAACACACAGGCAACACCATACTGAACAGGGAAAAGTTGAAAGCATTCCTCCTAAGAAACTGGAAGAAGACAAGGGTGCCCACTGTCACCCTGTGTCATCTACATATCTATGCAATATAATACTGGAAGTCCTAGCCATAGCAATCTGGCAAGAGAAAGAAATAAAGGGCATCCAAATTGGGAAATAGGAGGTCAAACTATCCCTGTTTGCTGATGATATGATCTTATATCTAGAAAACCTTAAGGACTCCACCGAAAGACTCCCAGAATTGATAAATTCAGCAAATTCTCAGGTTACAAAATCAATATTCACAAATAAGTAGCATTTCTACATATACTAATAACAGTCAAGCTGAGAGTGAAATCAAGGACTCAATACCATTCACAATAGCTGCAAAGAAAATACAATACCTAGGAATATACTTAACCAAGGGGTTAAAAGGTCTCTACAAGGAGAACAACAAAACACTGATGAAAGAAATTATACATGACACCAACAAATGGGAAAACATCCCATGTCCATGAATTGCAAGAATCAATACTGTTAAAACGTCCATACTGCCCAAAGTGATTTATAGATACAACACAATTCCCATCAAAATACCAGTGTCATTTTTTCACAGATCTACAAAATATTATATAATCCTAAACTTCATATGGAACCAAAAAAGAGTCCAAATAACCTAAGCAATCTTAAGCAAAAAGAACAAAACTGGAGGCATCACACTACCGGACTTCAAATTATACTACAACGCTATAGTAACTAAAACAGCATCGTACTGGCATAAAGGCAAGATATAGACAAATGGAACAGAATAAAACCTCATAAATGAAATCATATAGCTATAGCACAAAGTGATTTTTGATTTTTGACAAAGTAGACAAAAATATAGACTGGGGAAAGGATAACCTATTCAATAAATGGTACTGGGAAAATTGGATAGCCACACGCAGAAGAATGAAACAGGATTTCTATCTTGCAATATACAAAAATTAACTCAAGATGAATTAAAGATCTAAATGTAAGACCTGAAACCATGAAAATTCTGGAAGAAATTATAGGAAAAACTCTTCTAGACATCAGCCTAGGCAAAGAATTTATAACTAAGACCCCAAAGGCAAATACAGCAACAAAAATAAATAAATGGAACTAAATTAAATTAAAAAGTTTCTGCACAGCCAAGGAAATAATCAATAGAGTAAACAGACTACCTACAGATAGGGAGAAAACATTCACAAACTATACATCTGACAAAGGACTAATACCCACAATCTACAAAGAACTCAAACAAATGAGCAAGAAAAAATTTAAAAATTGAGCAAAAGACATGAACAGAATCTTTTCAAAATAAGATATACAAATGGCCAATAGACATATCAAAAAATGCTCAACATCACTAATCATCAGGGAAATGCAAATTAAAACCACAAACCGCCTTGCCCCTTTCAGAATGGACATTATTAAAAAGTTGAAAAACAACAGATGTTGGCATGGATGCAGTGAAAAAGGAACACTAATACACTGTTGGTGGGACTCTAAATTAGTACAACCACTATGGAAAACAGTGTGGAGATTTCTCAAAGAACTAAAAGTAGACCTAGCATTAGATCCAGCAATCCCACTACTGGGTATCTAACCAAAGGAAAAGAAATCATTATATCAAAAAGACACCTATACCCAAATGCTTATCACAGCAGAATTCACAATTGCAAAGATGTGGAATCAACCTAAGTGCCCATCAATTGATGAGTGGCTAAAGAAAAGGTGGTATATATAAATACCGTGGAGTAGTACTGAGCCATAAAAAGAAATGAAATAATGTCATTTGCAGCAACTTGGATGAAACTGTAGAACATTATCCTAAGTGAACTATCTCAGGAATAGAAAAACAAACCCCACATGTTCTCACTAATAAGTAGAAGCTAAAGGATGTGTACACATGGTCATAATATGGTGTAAAGCAGCAGTCCCTAACCTTTTTTGGCAGAAGGGACCAGTTTCATGGAAGATAATTTTTCCATTGGTGCAGGGGAGGCAAGAGCTCACAAGGTGATGCCAGCAATGGGGAGGGGAGTGGCTATAAACACAGATGAAACTTTCCTCACTGGCCTGCCACTCACCTGCTGCTCACCTCCTGTCGTGTGCTCCTTCCCCACCCCACCCCTACCCCGTTCTTAAGTTTCATGGAAGACAATTTTTCCACAGACTGGGGAAGGGCAGTGGGGGGGGGGCGGCAAAGCTCTGCGGCAGGGTCCCTAACAGGCTGCAGACCTTTACCGGAGGTTGGGGCCTGTAGGTGTAAAGGACATTGGAAACTAAGAAGTGGTGAGGGATAAAAACTTACCTATCGAGTACAATGTACACTATTCTGGTGATGGCCACACTAAAAGTCCTGACTTTAGCATTATACAATTCATCTACGTAATAAGAACACACGTACCCCTAATATTTTGAAATAAAAATTATATATATATGTTAAAAAGAAAACATATGCCACACAAAAACTTGTACATGAATGTCCATAGCAGTATTATTCACAATAGCCAAAAGGTGTAAATAGCCCAAATGACTACCAACTGATGAATGTATAAACAAAAGTGGTATATCTATACAATGAATCATTATTCAGCCATGAAAAAGAATGAAGTATTAATACATGCTACAATATGGAAGAGCCTTAAAAACTTTATGCTAAGTAAATGAAATCAGACACAAAAGGCCACAAATTGTGTGATTCCATTTATGTGAAATGTTCAGAATAGGAAAATCTATAGAGATAGAAAGTAGATTAGTTGTTGCCAGAAACTCAGGGAAAAGGGAAACAGGGAGTAACTGTGTGTGTAATGTGTATAGGGTTTCCTTTTCGGTGGTAAAAATTTTTAGAAACTAGATTAGTGGTGGTGGTTGCACAATATTGTAAATGCTCTTAATGCCACTGAATTGCATACTTTAAAATGATAAATTTTGTTATATGTACTTTACCACAATAAAAAATAAATAAACCCCTCCCTTGAACTTTTGCCCTAGAAAAAAACTGGAGGGAGCAAAAAAGGCCTGTCTACTGGATTACCATAACAGTGGAAGTCATAGACATAGACACAGACAGCATGGACCTAGATCCCCCCTTTTTAAATGTATGTGATTGGAGAAAAGGGGAAAGGGGAACACAATGTGTAGATAGGCCACAGCTAACATTATACCAAATGGGGAAAAGGTGAAAGCCTTTCCTCTAACAACTGGAATAAGACAAGGATGCCCACCCTTACCACTCCTATTCAGCACAGTACTGAAGTCCTAGACAGAGCAATCAGGCAAGAGAAAGAAATAAAAGGCATCCAAATTTGAAAAGAGAAAGTCAAATTATCCATTTTTTCTGATGATATGATCTTATATCTAGAAAAACCTAAAGACTCCACCCAAAAACTCTTAGATTTGATAAATGAATTCAGTAAAATTGCAGGATACAAAATCAACATACAAATGTCAGTATTGTTTCTATATACCAATAACAATCTAGCAGAGAAAGAAGTCAGGAAGGAAATTCTATTTAAAATAGCTACAAAGAAAAAAATACCTAGGAATAAATTTAGTCAAGAAGGTAAAAGATCTCTGCAAGGAAAACTACAAAACACTGATTACAGAAATTTTTGATGACATAAACAAATGGAAAAACATCCCATGTGCATGGAAAGGAAGAATTAATATCATTAAAATGACCACATGGCCTAAAGCAATCTACAGATGCAATGCAATCTCTATCAAAATAACAACTCAATTTTTCACAGAATTAGAAAAAAAAATCCTAAAATTCATATGGAACCAAAAAAGAGCCCAAATAGCCAAAGCAAAAGTAACAAAGCTGGAGGCATCACATTACCTGACTTCAAATTATATTATAAGCCTATAGTAACCAAAACGGAATAGTACTAGTATAAAGACACAGAAATCTATGGAACAGAATAGAGAACCCAGAATAAAGCCACATATTTATAGCCAACTGATCTTTGACAAAGCTGACAAAAACATACATCAGGGAAAGAACATTCTGTTCAATAAACAGTGCTGGGAAAATTGGATTGCCATATGCAGAAGAATGTATTAATAACTGAACTCCTATCTCACACCATACACAAAAATCAACTCAAGATGGATTAAAGACTTAAATGTAAGACCTGAAACCATAAAAATGCTACAAGAAACTGAGGGAAAACTCTTCTAGGCAAAGAATTTATAATTAAGATCTCAAAAGCTCAGGCAACAAAAACAAACATAGACAAATGGGACTTAATTAAGCTAAAATGCTTCTGCTTGAATTTAAAAGGCTGGGGTGAGGGGTGTCGCTCTTGCCAAAACCACATTGTCACTGTCCCTATTAAAACTACATCATACAGCCAAACTTTTTCACACCTAACCAAAAGGAAACACTGTGGATTAGGTCTCTGACAACCAGAGCAAATCACTTATTTTAGCAAAAGAAATAATCAACAGAATGAAGAGACAACCTGGAGAATGGGAGGAAATCTTTGCAAACTATTCATCCGACAGAGGACTAATATCCTGAATATATAAGGAACTCAAACAAACAAAAACCCAAATATTCCCATTAAAAAGTGGGCAAAGGACATGAATAGACATTATTCATAAGAAGATATACAAATGGAGAACAAGTATATGAAAAAATGCTCAGCATTACTAATCATCAGAGAAATACAAATCAAAACCACAATGAGATATCATCTTACCTCAGTCAGAATGGCTATTAATAAATAGACAAAAAATAACAGATACTGGCAACGATGTGGAGAAAAAGGAAATCTTATACACTGTTGGGAATGTAAATTAGTACAGTCACTATGGAAAACAGTATGGAGATTTCTCAAAAAACTAAAAATAGAACTATCATATAATCCATCAATCTCACTACTGGGTATTTATCCAAAGGAAAGGAAGTCAATATATAAAAAAGATACCTGCACTTGGATGCTTGTTGCAGCACTATTCACCATAGCCAAGATATGGAATCAACCTAAATGACCATCAACAGATGAATAGATAAAGAAAATGTCATATATATACATAATGAAATACTATTCAGCCCTAAAAAAGAATGAAAGCATGTCTTTTACAGCAACATTGATGGGACTGGAGGTCATTATCATAAGTAAAAATAATCCAGGAACAAAAAGTCAAATATCTCATGTTCTCACTCATACAGGGGTGCTAAAAATGTGTACACATGGGTGTAGGGAATGGAATAATAGACAATGAAGACTGGGAAGGGTGAGGAGGTGGGGGGAAGATTATGAGATATCACTTAATGGGTATAATGTATCATCTGGGTGATGGATACCCTAAGAGCCCTGACTTGACCACCAAGCAATCTATGCATGTAACGAAATTGCATGTGTACCCCATAAACTTGTACAAATGAAAAAAGGTACAGATAGGTCAGTGATTAAAAACCAGAAAAGCAGATTCAGAGTGGCCAAGTGACTTTCAACCCCTTAGCTTAATCTAAACTGTCAAAGGCCAAATGCCATATATCTACCTCATCTTACACAGTCTGTTTCTGCCACAGCATGGGTTTATGTAATGCAAAATTGTTCATACGCAAGTGTTAAATAAGAGAATGAAGCTGTTGTAAAGTAGAAATTGCATTAGTTCATACATGATTTTCCCCAGCAAATTAATATTTTGCACAACCAAGTGACAGCCGCTGAAAGCCAGGTACACTAACTTAACTGAAATAAGAAGCTATGAAGGGATACAGTACTCTATCCTCTTCCCATTCACCCTGCATTCTTCCTCTTGGCTCAGTTTGGCTACATCCTCTGTCTTATAAGTGCTTATTATATGATTCTCCGTAATCTTTGTGCATTTTCTCTTTTCTCTATAACTCAATAGCTTCAACCCTTCCTTACACCCTCTTTTTTCCAGCTAATGTCACCACTGGAAAAGCTTAAGTCTATATTTATTGTAATAGTATTTTATTTATTACAAACATAAGATGTCTTTTTAAATTGTGCTGGTATTTTATTAATATAGATGCTTTGTTAGTATTCTGGTTACAAAGCTGCACAAGTTTTGAGTGGTTTTCTCCAATCCTGTTTTTTCCTTAAGCCCTATTATTTTTCAGTGTACAATTTTACAGAATGTAAGGACTTACAGAAATGTACATATTTTATTATGGCAAAAATGCCTGTGTTTGCTAGCTTACTCACAACCCAACTACTATTGAGAGAGAAATAACAGAATGCTTCTAACTATCTTTTTATGGGAACAAAGATTATAGTGTATCACTGGAAAGGTCATTTCCTTAATCTACTTTGAATTTAAAAGACTATGGTGAGGGGTGTCTCTCTTGGAAAAACCACACTGTCACTGTCCCTAGTAAAACCATATCATACGGCTGAACTTTTTCACACCTAGCCAAAAGGAAACACTGTGGATTAGGTGTTTGGTAACCAGAGAAAATTAGTTATTTTGGCAATGTTATAACAGCTCTTTAATAACCCAGGAATGCTGGAATACCTCCAGGGGAACCCAAATGTTAATTGCAAATAGCAAATTCTCAGTGGAATGACCATCTGAAAAAAAAAAAACTCTTAGATAATGTCATAATTTAGGCTCCTGATCACTATAGAAGTTTTCTTTCAGTGATAAAATTACAAGCAAAGAAAAAAAGGAAGGGAGTCATATTGTTTCTCTCTCTCTCTCCCCTTTACCACTACATGCCCCCAAAAGAGAAAAGAGGGGATTTCATTCCTGCAAATCTCTAATTATCAGAGACTCCATGGAATCCTGCTTAGAGACTTGGATGCAATGACCTTCATGACTCCTTTTCAGTCTTGACTTTTCTATTAAGCATGTTCCAGCCTCCATGTAGCACCAAGCCTCTTTTACATACCCTGTGATATGTAGCCAACCAAGCCTTGACTTCTGCCCTGAAGACTTGGGCAAGTGCTGATGAAAATTTTTCATTTGCTCTTTGTGTTAGAATCAGTATAGATTTCTCTCTGGTGATTTTGGAAAAGAAGTCAGCATACTCTGGTTTCCATGGTTTAGCAGGAGCTACAAAAGACAACCTCAAATACAGGTGGGACTCTTGGAAATTTCAGAGGTAAGGAGTTTAGAAAGCAAGAACCATGGGAAACACAGAAACAAATGGGAAGAGATGGCTCCTCTGTCTCCTCCAATGGAAAAAGTGCTAACCATGGCAGGTAGGACCCTCCCACTGAGTCTGTCACTACCTAGGTGAATGCTTCCCTAAGTCAATACTGCTATAAGGACAGTATGTAAAGCCAATACTTTGGGTATATGGTTTGCTTCTTTTCTTCTTTTGATATAGAGCTTGTTTACCATCTTGGCTTTAGAAATATCTAAATAAATAAATATCTAAAATATCCTCTTTTTAAATGAGGAAATTTTTATTGCAGTGCCTTCTATTGGGTTAAGACAGAAAACCAGAGCCCCTTCCTTTGACCAAATATTACTGTGGCCCTGAAGGCCTGAGTTTCCTCATGCCTAATAATCACCGGGGTGAAAGGAATACAGAGGAATCATCATCACATCCATTGCCTTATCTCAAAGCAGGACTGTGCCAACTCTATCTCAGATGGGTGGGTACCTTTTTATTTCTAGAAATATTCAGTAAAGAGACTAAAATTCTGCTTAGTCATTTATTCTAGGATTTAACAATCACTGTGTCCCAGAGTTCTTCCTTTTGTCAAACTCCACTCTCCCCTGTTATGGCTTAAACCCATTTATTCTTGTTTTATCTTTAACAGAAAAAAGAATAGCTGGTTGGATTCTGGTTCAATATGGCAAAGAGAGCACATGAGAAATCTCCCTGTTCTTATCCAAAGAAGAGAGATTAAATGTGAAACTAGAAAAATAAATATATAAATTGTTAAAACTGCAAAATCATACTCAAAAACAAAAGGAAACTCTTGCAGAATAAAATATGTGAGGAAGGTATAGCAATAAATGGAGGCCAAGGCCATGTGGTCCACTGGCAGCTGGGACTGGATACAGATAGTTTGGGGCCAGATGGATGAGGAGAAACTACAGCCTGCAAGTGGCTTCCTGTATGAAGATGGGGACTAAGGTCACACTCCTCATGTGTAAAGAGGGGCTGACATAGCTCTCCCCACCCAAGGTTGTTCCCTAAAATGCACTGATTGCCCAAGGCAGGCAGTTGCGTCTGACATCCCAGTCCAAAATCATTATCAGGGACTAGCACTGTACAAGAAAACAGAGGTAGAAATAGACCAGCCAGCCCTGAAGGAGCCCAAGCTGAGTCACTAACATATGACCTGGTTTAGAGCTATAAGGCCTGAAACAACCACCCCACAAGGAAGGAAGGGCCCATGCAAGAGAAAACCCCCATGAATGATTAGCTTTTAATCAAAAACTAGAAATCCAAGGAAAATTCATAACCAAAAAAGCTATCAAGAAACCCAACGAAGGTGAGAGTTCACATCTAAAAATATATAGATATTTTTAAATAATCTGAAATAGACTTTAAATAAATATTTAAACACTTTAAAGAAGTAAAAAAGAGAATAAGATCCCCAAAACAATAATAGATTATAAATTAGCAACATGTAGATATTTTAAAAAAATAATAACTTGAAAACCTAAGGGAAAATATACTGAAAACAAAACAAACAAATAAAACCCAACACATGACCTAAATAGTATACATGACAAGAATTCATGAATTGGAAGACAGAGTTGAAGTAATATACCACTATGGGGAGTACACCAAGAAGGAAAAAATAAAGCAGACATTAGGAGACACAGAAGATAAATTAAATGAGATGCAGTAACACATGCCAAAGACAACTTTGAGAATGAGAAAAAAGTTAGAAAGGGAAGAGGTAATTTTCACAAAAATAATTACTAAAATTTGAAGAGAAATTTGAGTCATTCAACTGAAAAAATCATGTGCTCAGCAGGCTAAAGAAAAATAAATCGCACATCTACACATATCATTGTGTGCATCAAAGAAAAGATGAAAATATTAAAAGCTAGAAGAAGGAAAAAACAAAAGAGCCTAAAGAGAACTACATTCAAACAGCAGATTTCTTACCCATAAACAAAAGAAGTCAACAAACCATTTAGTAATATCTTCAAAGTGCTGAGGGAAAATGAACGTACACCTATAATTTTATACCCAGACAAACTGTAACTCAAGAATGAGGGCAAAATAAAGACATTTTTGTATATAAGGATTAGGGAACTTTAGTACTACTACCCACAGAAAGAACTGTTAAAAGTTATAGTTAATAAAAAGAAAAGTGAATTCACAAAGAAGTGAGCTGCAAAAGCAAGAAGAAAAAAAGAACAGTTTGTTAAACTCCAAAAAATGAGCTTTTTAAGTTTTAAAGACAATGGTGTTTATTTCTTTCCACTTTTTCTCCTCTGGGATTTATGACTTCAGTTCTTTTAACACTTTCTTTTTCTCTCAAAATAACTGCTAGCTTATACTTCCCCTTTTTCTCAATACTTGCTTCCTGTTAGGCAGCTGGGGTAGGTGACAGCCAGACTCTATGTTCTTCTACCCTATGCTCTGTGTCTGGGTCATGCCTCAACCTCCTTCCCAGGGAAGAACAATCTCTATATAGTAGTTTTAATAAGTTTCTATGACATTAGATCAATTTTGGAGACTTCTGGGGAAAAAAGCTTCTTCTATAAGGCTATTTGACAGGCTACCTGGCAGGTTAAAAAAAAAAAAGCTCTCCAGACTAGCTACTTTATCAGAAACATTGTTCCCATTTACCAGAGCCCCTCCCATTACCACACTCTTGTAATCCAGTTTAAGTAGAAGAAGCAAATAAACATAAAAACAGTAAGTGTCACTTAGGGATTTATTCCAATAAAAAACAACTTTTAGGTTGGTCATATGCCAAATCAATCTCTCACATCTTGAGGCATATACTACCAGCACCAACACTCAGACTGATAAACCTGTGATATGGCACGATCTTTTGCTATCTGGAAAAGAATCTCCTGTGTTCATTAGAGTGTATTTACTGATGTAAGAAAGGATACATTATAAAGGTGATAACAAAAAGGGTTTGGGGGCTTTATTTTCTTCTTTCTTTTTCTTTTCTTTTTTTCTTTCTTTTTTTTTTTTTTTGAGACAGTGTCTTACTCTATTGCCCAGGCTAGAGTGCCGTGGCATCAGCCCAGCTCACAGCAACCTCAAACTCCTGGGCTTAAGCGATCCTCCTGCCTCAGCCTCCCGAGTAGCTGGGACTACAGGCATGCAACACCATGCCCGGCTAATTTTTTCTATATATATTTTAGTTGTCCAGCTAATTTTTTTCTATTTTTAGTAGAGACGAGGTCTCGCTCTTGCTCAGGCTGGTCTTGAACTCCTGACCTCGAGTAATCCTCCTGCCTCGGCCTCCCAAAGTGCTAGGATTACAGGCATGAACCACCACGCCTGGCCCGGCTTTTTCTCCATTAAACAAAAACTCCACTGTTACAATATTTCAGCTAACTGAGTTTTCACTGAATCTCACTCCTAGCCCTATTCCTACCATTTTTTGCCTGATACTTTTTGTTTCTCTCTTGTCAGTCCAAGAAGGTTCCTAACTACTTAACAAGCACCATCTACACCCTAGCTAGGGTGGTGGTTCTTCATATTTTGGGCCTCATGCATACCCCTTTAGCAATACCAATAAAGCTAAGGATCCTCTCTAAAGGAATTTATACATAGTTACACCAAAAACTGAAAACAATTTTAAAGGTTCTCTGACCCTCTAAAGCCCACCCAGGAGCCCAGCTCAAGAATTTCCATCTTAAAGGGAAATAGAATCAACTTACAGAATGACAAGGATTCTACTTTGCAGATCCCAAGACTGTCAAGTAGCTTTTCCTAGGACTGCCATTTGACCCACAGGCATTCTGTGAATCACCATGCTTACATGCCTTTGGTGTGGGAACCAGGCCCCAGTCAAACATGAACAAAGTGTCATTGAGGGAGCCCCTGCCTCAGACAAACACCCTAGCTGCAAATCGTGAAAGTAGACGACCTAACAGCCTTGTGAAAAAGTCTCTGCCTGACTCCCCCTTAGAGTTGCTCTTAACAATGTGTACATAATAAATGTGCAGTGTGGAGGAGGTGACTATTCAGCAGGCAGGCAGCTTTATACTGTCATAAACCTCACTGGTTCAGTTCCTTTGATTTATGAATAGCCCCTCATAATTTAGATGCTATGCTTGGATGCAGTTCCAGCACTAATTGCATAGGACACGTGCCGCCATGCTACAACTCCCCTGGTGCCTGCTGCCCATGGCAGGAAAAAGCTGTTTATGGCAGAAAATCTCTGGGCCAGAATTCCCATCCCCCAATTGACACCCACCTTCAAATGATTAAAAGCCCAATGAAAATCTGTTACTGGGTAGCCAATAACTTATTAGAGCCCAGAATGTGCCCTGCTTGGGCTATAAAACTATTTAGGGGCCAGTATGGGCTGACTAAAAGTGTCCTATTGTTATCTCTGTCTGGACGTTGTTTCCCTTCTGGGGAATTAGGGAGATGGGTTGGGTTAGGTGTAGAGGGAGGAAGGAGAATCAGAGCTGGGAAAGAAAAAGGCAAATTGGTTTACCTGGGCAGCGAGGGCAGCACAGATGAGGAATATGCACAGGAGAGAGACAATGAAGGTTTGGACATCTGACTCGGCTGCAAAGCACATTCCCATTCTAAAAGAGAGAAGGCAACAAGAAAAAAATAAATGTCTTTCAGAGGTCGCTGGGATCATGCCAGTTTGGGAAACAGTCAGGCAGGGACCCACCCAGACAGTGAATAACGCATTCCCAAGAAGCTGAAGGCAATCAACAATTTCTTTCCTTTTCTCATCACTAGCACCTCTGCTGGGTTGGTTGATAGCTTATTGGAATATTTTTCTAAGGCTGGGATCACTACTGCTCCAGTTTTCAAAGCTTCCCATTAATTGTGGGAGGCTTCCTCTGGTATGGCTCTGTGGCATTTCTATCATTCCCCAGCTCTAACTGCATGTCTTTTCCAAGAGCCTACTCTGATTTCATAATCACCTGCCCAATGCCATGGAAGGGAAGAGAATGGGCCATGGGTCCCCTGAGCTGCTACCCAGCTCAGGGCAAAGAGGCATCTCTAGCACATGGATTCTGGATTCCACATAATTCTGCCTTGGCACAGACTGAGTGACTCTTCTCCTCCTTTCCTTTTTCAGCCAAAATTCTTCTGACAACAAGCTAGAGTTTGGAATTGAGCTGATTAGGTAGTATCCCTGGGTGGGGCGGCTGAGTCCCTGCCTGATTTACAATTACAAGATCCCTAGCTCTGACAGCTCACAACAATTGCTAGAACAAAGGAAGACTCTGGAAATCAATTTTACATTTATATTTTCCATCCATAATTCATTTGAAGCAAAAACTGCTTGTATCTGTCAGGCTGTTGTGGGGGAAGAGGGCAGTGAAGAGAATGGAGAAAAAGATGTCTAGTGCTTGAGCTGTTGGCACTGGAATCATATTAACATTTCCACTGCCCTGCAGACATCAAAAGCCTCACCACCGCCAAATGGTTAGCTGTCTGTATCCAATGTGTCAGGTCAGGAATCTGACAAAATCAGGCCATACCAGGCAGTTGATCAGTTCCCAAATGCTCTATTTAATACATGTCCTAATCATTTAAAGAGGCAGGCTTCTTTTATCCATCCAAAATCACCTTATTAAAAACTTTTCCTTTTCTCATGTACTTTCTACAATAACTTTTTGGAGTGTTACATCTGGAAACACCACAGAGGCCCCTTATGTATCATACTCTTCAGAGCCAGGTGGTATCACCTTGAGGTGAGATCACTGAAGCATATCAGAAACCACACTTCCCAGCTGCAGTCTAAACTGAATCCTCCTTAATGCTATATACTGAATTCTGTTCTAGAGTGAATAGATTAATAATAATGTAATGGTAACCACAATGACAAGGACAATGATGATGACAGTAACAGTAGTTAATATGTCTTGGTTGTTTGCATGACCAAGCACTGTTTTAAGTGATTTAAATGGATTTGTAAATTTAATCTTTACCACAACCCTATGAAATAGGTAATAATATTATCCCATTTTAAGGAAGAGGAAGCTGAAGGAATCTCAGAGGTTAGGGTAACTTGTCCAATGTACATGCTCATAGGTGGCAGAGCCAGGGCTGGAAACTCGGTCTGTTTTTATTCTAAAACCCCAAAGCCTCTCAGTGCTGCCTTATGTAGCCTGAAGGTTAGGTTTCCACATGCTCAAAATTCTGAAAGCCCAAAATTCTGTTCAAATGGTAAAAGTATCAGGCCTGCAAGTGACTACTAGTGTTCTAGCTAGGCATGAGGGAGGAGTTGCATTCCCTTCCATAAGATGTCAAGTAAGAGGCTGATCTTGAAAATTCTTTGTATATGTTCAGAATTCTCAATTCTCAAGCCCTTGTACAAGGCCTTCCTTCCCAACTGGCCTAGTACAGTGTTTCTCCACCAGGAGTGATTCTGCTCCCTAGGCAACTGGGCCATGTCTGGAGACATTTTTGGTCATTACAACTAGAGTTGGTACTACTGTCTAGTGGGTAGAGGCCAGGGATGCTGCTAAATATTCTACAATGCACAGGTCAGCCCCCTGCCACAAGAAATTATCTGCCCCCAAATGTCAATAGTGCAGAGGTTGAGAAACCATAGCCTACATTATCACGATAGAGGCTTGTTCAGAAAGATGGACTACACACCCAGATGTAGTCCTGGGTCAAGGCTGTGAAAAGAAGATGGAACTACCTGCCTTAGCAAAGATAGTATTTAAGTTGTCCAACAGCTTGTTTGAGTGACTGGACAAGGGCCAAAGCCATGCCAAAAGAACTCTAATCCTCACCAGGTAGAGGCCAATGTTTCACAAACTCAGTCTTAATTACAGTTACTGGCTGAGACAACATAAAATCTATTCTCCCAATGAACCAGTTTATAATCTGACCTAATCTCCTCTCTAAGGTTAGCCTTGAAAATAGTTTCCAAAAACTATTTTGTCTTATAATCCAAGCATTATATTGAGGTTTTCCCCCTCACTCCCACTATCAAGCTCTTCTCCCTTCTCCCACCATGTCCTTTATCATTAGGCTAACAGACCATAAGTATCTGTCCATAGCAAATACTCAAAGAGCCCATAAAAATCAAGCCAAAAACAATAGAGGATAAAAGACAGGAGATGTTTGTTTTTCCTTGCAATCTGCTTCTTAATTTCTTTTAGGCTTTTATCACCCATGCTCCTTGGCCACCTGGGTACTAAAAGCCCCTCTGCGTGCTGAGGAACAAACTGGGAGATCACATGCCATGAGGGATTGTACCTCTGAGCAGATGCAGTTCACGCAGTAAACCAACCCATAAGGTTCCAGGTAAGGATGCCATCTCTCACCCACTCTGTACTTCTTGTCTTGAAACACACAATATGTCTCTGAATCTGTAGCGAAGGAGATGGAAAATACGCCTGTTATAAAACATGGACCAAGTCAAACAAGTCAAAGGCAATCACAGGTTCCATCCATTTTGGTACTTATCAAGGGAAGAGGTATAGTGAGTATTTACGGAGCTCCTACTATGGGCTCAGTGTTTTACATACTTTGCTCATTGAATCCTCACAATGACCCATAAGGTAGGTACAACTATTAGTCTCATTTTATAGATGAGGAAAATCAAGGGTAACATAACCAGTAAGAAACTGATATGGGACTCACACCCAGGTGTGTCTGACAGGGAAGCTCAAAATCTTAACTACTGCTCTTTTACAATGGTAAGATAAAGGAGTGTATCATGTGCCTTTTTTTCCCAAAAGGGTGTGTTCCC
This sequence comes from Lemur catta, assembly GCF_020740605.2. Taxonomy (NCBI): domain Eukaryota; kingdom Metazoa; phylum Chordata; class Mammalia; order Primates; family Lemuridae; genus Lemur; species Lemur catta. The sequence goes on from NC_059155.1 coordinate 14,082,504, forward strand.
TTTCTTTGGAAATGCAAGCTAATGTCTGAAATGTGGATATATCAGAACATTCTCAGAGCTGTTGGGGTGATTTAGAAGCAACAGACTGTGTCCATTGTGTTAGGTCTCTACAAATGGCTTTGCCTACACGTGCTAACATCATGCAATTATTAAACAAATATTTGAGCACTATCAGGCACTACGCTAAGTGCTGGAGATAAAACAATGAGCAGAAATTTTTACATCTAGTCCCTTTCTATTCAATTTTTAGAATTCTTCTTGCATGAACACCTCCTAATTAACTCAAACTATTCACTGCCCTTTAATGGAATAGAAATTTTGGCAGCCACAGCTTATCTTATACCATAGTTCACTTGAGTACATACCATGTTATCTGTCTTATTTTACATGTCTTATTTCTCCATCAGCGTCCTCAAAAGTAGGCAACATCTATTCTTTACTCTCTATCCATCACATGGCCTAATACACTGTGGCCAATAAATATAATCAATTGACAAATGATTGGTAAACTGAATTTCCAAATCGAGTGTTTTATCTTCTAATCCCATCCTCTTCTATCTCCTGCTTGTCATCATACAAAGTCAAAATAAACCAATACTCCTCCCGTAACAAACACATTAATTTTCCTCACTCCAGCACACATTTCCCCGATGATCAAAACTGAAAGAATAAAGAAAAGACTGCGAGAAGATACTTCTAACATATAATAAACAAAGTATTAGCACTGGAACCTTTTTAATCATTCAAATCCATAAGTAAAGGACCAATCAATACAAAAGAAAAACTAATCTAAGGCCACGAAGAGGCAATTCAGAGAAGAAATGGGAACAGAGAATAAACCTGAAAAGATGTTTAACCTCACTAGTAATCAGAGATTCAAATTAAAACTATACTGAGATTAATACCTCATGTCACTTATTGCTTTAGAGACCCTCCATGAATCTTTCCAACTACCCACAAGGTGAATTCCAATTGACTTTTCAAATCTTATTTCGGACTTCTTCAGAACAGTAAAAACTGAGTGATGGAAAATATGGGTTTGAGTTTTAACCAACCTCTAGCTGTGGACATTGAGCAAGTTACTTACTTAAACTCTGTCAACCTCAGTTTTCAACATCTGTGAAATATGGATTATGTTTCTCAAGCAGATGTTAGAAGATTAAATGAAGCACTTTGTAAATTATAAAGTGCTATAAAAGTGTTATTTTATGTTTGTTGATTTTTTTCTAATTAAAAAGGTAATACATGCTCATTGGAAAATATACAGAAACACACAAAAGGAACAGCAATAAAAACATAAAACTGTATAGAAGAAAGAAACCTTATACATAATCCCAGCACAAGATTACCACTTTTAACAAACTTGTAACATATAAATAGCCTGTGGGTTGAAGAAGAAGTCAAAATGGAAATTAGAAAGAATTTTGTACTAAATGAAAATGAAAACACAGCACATTATTGTGGGATTCAACTAAAGAAGTATTTAGAAGGAAATTTATATTACTAAATACCTACCTCATAAAAGGAGAAAAGTCTTAAATCAACACTGTAAGAAAGTAGAAAAAGTACAGCAAAATAAACCAAAAGAAAGCAGGAGAGAATAATAAGGAGAAGAAATCAACAAAATTGAAGACAGAAAATAAATAGAAAAAAACCAGTGAGATCAAAACTGGTTCTTTAGGAAGATCAATAAAATTGATAAACCCCTAGCAAGACCAACAAAGATAAAAAGAGAGAAGATGCAAATTACCAATATGAGGGGAAAAAAAGAGGGATTTCATTACAGTGCCTACAGACATTAAAAGGGTAAAAAGGAAATATTATGAATAACTTTATGCCAGTTAGTTTAACTTAGATGAAATGGATTAATACTTTAGAAGACACAAATTACCAAAGTTCACTCAAGAAAAGATAGATAAGCTGAATAGTCCTACATATTGTAAAGAATTTGAATGTGTAATTGAAAACTTTCTCACAAAGGAAATTCCAGGGCCAGATGGCTTCACTGGTGAATTCTATCAAACACTTTCAGAAAACTGAAGAGAAGGGAATGTTTCCCAACTGCTTCTTTGATACATGCATTATACTGATGCCAAAACCAGATAAAGATATTACAAGAAAAGAAACTACAGACCAACATCACTCATTAACATAGATGCAAAGATTCTCAACAAAATTTTAGCAAATTAAATCCAGCAATACATAGAAAGGATAATACTTTATGACCAAGTTGGGCTTATCCTAAAAATTCAAGGCTAGTTCACATTCATAGTTCAATCAATTTAATTCACCATATCACCAAACTGGAGAAGAAAAACCATGTAGTCATTGCAGTAAATGCAGAAAAATCATATGACAAAATTCTACATCCATTCATGACAGAAACTCTAAGCAAACTGGGAAGGGAACTTCCTCAACCTGATAAAGGGCATCAGCTATGAAAAACCTACAACTAACATCACTTAATGGCAAAATACTCAACGTTTTCCCCCTATGATCAGGAATTATGCAAGGATGTCTGCTCCACTGCTCCTGGAGATCTTAGCCAGTGAAATAGGGTAAGAAAAAGAAATAAAACCCCTATATATTGGGAAGTAAAAAATAAAACTTTTTATTTACAGAAACATGATTTTCTATATAGAAAATCCCAAACAATCTATTAAAAAGTTACTATAAATAGTAAGAGAATTTAGCAAGACTGAAGGATACAAGCCCAATATACAAAAACCAATCACATTTATGTATTCTATAATGAACAATTGGAAATTGAAAGTTGAAAGTGTACTATTTACAATATCTACCCCCAAAACATGAAAATACTGAGGTACAAATCTAACAAAATATTTGCAAAATCTGCACTCATAAAACTAAAAATCACTGATTAAGGATATCAACAAAGGCCTTAAAAAATGGAGGGTTATACCTTATTTGTGAATTGGAAGACACAATATTGTTAAGATATCAATTCTCCCCAAAGTGATTTATAGATTCCATGCAATTCAATACATTTACCAGAATATTTTATAAAAAATTAGTGATGTAATTAAAAAATTACATGGAAAGGCATACAAAGTAGAATAGCCAAAACAATTTTGAAAAAGAAAGATGATGGAGGCTTAATATAAAACTACAGTTTTCAAGACAATGTGGTATTGGCAAAAGGTTAGACAAAAAGATCAACAGAATAGAGTCAAAAATAGACCTACACATATGTGGTCAATTGATTTTCAACACAGGTGCAAAGGTAGTTCAATGAAGAAAGGACAGTATTTTCAACAAATACTGCCAAAATATTCAGACAATCATATGTAAAACATGAAATAAAATGAATCTTAATCCATATTTCATACTACGTACAAAAATGAACTCAGGATGGATCATAGACTTTAATGTAAAACCTAATACTTTAAAATATCAAAAAGAATACACAAGAGAATATCTTTGTGTTCTTATGTTAGGCAAGGAGTTGTTAGATATGACACCAATGGCATAATCCATAAAAGAAATATTATAAAATAGGATTTCATCAAAATTAAGAACTGCTCACTGAAAGACAATGTTAAGAGAATGAAAAGAAAAGCCACAGACTGAGAGAAAGTATTGTGAATTACATTTCTGATATAAGACTTTTATCCAAAATATACAAAGAAATCAAAACTTAAGAATAAGAAAATAAATAACCCAATTTTAAAAATGGGAATATAGTTTGAACAGACACTTCACCAAAGGATATAGAAATGTCAAATGTATTATTAGTTATTAGGTAAATGAAAATTGAACCATGATGAACTATCAGTACCCACCTATTAAAATGGTGTATGCCTACATGACGAGTGCGTTGCGCACCCTCTGGGGAATGGTCATGCTTGAAGGTGCAGACCCGGGGAGGTGGGGGGGGGAGGGGATGGAGGTATGACTACATGGTGAGTGCCAGGCACACTGTCTGGAGAATGAGAACGGATGCGCTTGGGACTCTGACTTGGGGGGATGGGCAGGACAAGGACAATGTATATGACCTGAACTTATGTACCCCCATGATGAGCTGAAATAAAAAAAAAAAAGAAACAAAACAAAAAAATAAAATAAAATAAAATAAAATGGCTAAACTCAAAAAAAAACCTGACAATACAAAGTGCTAGTGAAGATGTGAAAGAACTGGAACTCTCCTCATACTTTGTTCGTGGAAATGCAAAATAACACAGCCATTCTGGAAAACAAGTTGGCAGATTCTTATAAACATACACTTAGAATCCAACCCAGCAATCCCACTCCTAGGTATTTGCCCCAGTGAAATAAAAATGTACATTTAAACAAAAACCTGTATATAAATGTTTAAAGTGGCCTTATTAGCAAAAAACTGGAAGCAACTCAAATATCCTTCAACCAATGAATTTATGAACATCTGAATGGAATTTTAGTGAGCAATAAAAAAAGAATAAGCAGTTGATAATCAATCTCAAAGGTGTTATGCTAAATGAAATATGCCAGATTCGAAGTCTACAATACTGTATAATTTCAATTATTTACATCCTGGAAAAAGCAATTTGTAGAGGCAGAAAACATATTAGTAGTTGCCAAGGCCTTGGGTAGGGGAAGGATTTGCCCCACAAAGGGGCACAAGAGCAAGTTTTTTGGGTGATGGAGCCATTTCATGTCTTTTTTTTCTTATTTTTTTAAGAGACTGGGGTCTTCTTCTGTCCCCCAGGCTGATCTTAAACTCTTGGCCTCAAGAGAACCTCTGACTTCATCCTCGCAAGTAGCTGGGATTACAGATGTGAGCTACCATGTACAGTTATATCTTGAGTATAGTGGTGCCTACAAGACAGAATGCATTTGTCAAAAGGCACAAAACTATACTAAAAAAGGGGCTGAATTTTGCTTCATGTAAATTATATCTTAATAAAACAATAGTAAAAGAAATAGAGAGAGGAAAGAAAAATCACACACAACCTTATCACCAGAAAATAACCACTTTTTACATTCTGGTAATGTCCTTCCAGCCTTTTTTTTTAACAGACTTTATTTTTTTAAAGCAGTTTTAGGTTTATAAAAAACGTTTAAGCAGAAAGTACAGAGACTCCACATATATCCCCTTTCCACCCCCACTCCCACTTTCCCCTATTATTAACATCTTGCATTAATGTGGTACATTTATTAATACTGTTAATGATGAACCAATATTGATAGATTAACTAAAGTACATGGTTTACATTAGAGTTCACTCTTTGTGATGTACAGTTCTATGTGTTTTAATAAATGTATAATGACATATATCCAACATCATAGTATGATACAGAATAGTTTCACTATCCTAAATATCCCCTGTGCTCTGCCTATTCATCCCTTCCCTCTACCTTTCCCTGCCCTAACTCCTGGCAACCACTGATCTTTTTACTATCTTTATAGTTTTGTCTTTTCCAGGATGTCACATTCTTAGTATTATAGGGTATGCAGCCTTTTAAAACTAGTTTCCTTCACTTAGTAATATGCATTCAAGGTTCCTTCATGTTTTCTCAAGACTTGACAGTTCATTTCTTTTTATCATTGAATAATATTTAATTATACAGATGTACCAAACCTTGTTTATCCATTCCCCTATTGAAGAATATCTTGATTGCTTCCTATTTTCAGAAATTGTGAATAAAGCTTCTATAAATACTTATGTACAGGTTTTGATGTGGACATAAGTTTTCAACTCATGTGGATAATACCTAGGAGTATGGTCCCTATATCATATGGTAAAGCTATGTTTAGCTTTGTAAGAAACTGCCAGACTGCTTTCCAAAGTGACTTTATCATTTTGCATTATTACCCCAGCAATGAATGAGAATTCCTGTTGTTCTATATCCTTACCAGCATTTCGTGTTGTGAGTGTGCGTAACAGTATCACATTGTTGTTTTAATTTGTTATTTCTTAATGGCATATAATGTTAAACATCTCTTCATATACTTATTTGCTATCTGTATATCTTCTTTGGTGAGGTGCCTCTTTAGATATTTTGCCCTTTTATTAATTGGGTTGTTCATTTTCTTATTGTTGACTTTTAACAATTCTTTATATATTTTTAATATAATCCTTTATCAGATATGTGCATTGCAAATGCACAGTACTTAGCTTGTCTTTTCATTCTCTTAACAGTGTCTTTCACAGAGCAGTATGTTTTACTTTTAATGAAGTCTAATTTATCAATTTTTTCTTTCATGGACTAGGCTTTTGGTGTTGTATCTGAAACCTCAATGCAAAACATAAGGTCACCTAGATTTTCTATGTTATCTTTTAGAATTTTTACAGTTTTGCAATTTACTTTTAGGTCTTTGATCCATTTGGGTTTTTTTAATTTTTAAATTTTGTTTTTAATTATTATGGGTACATAATAGTTGTATATCTTTATAGGGTACATGTGATGTTTTGATACAGGCATACAATGTGAATTAATTGACTCAGGGTATTTGGGGTATCCATCACCTCAGTCATTTATAATTTCTTTGTGTTAGGAACATTCCAATCCCACCATTTTAGTTATTTTAAATTTATTGTGGATTATAGTCACTTTGTTGTGCTATCAAATATTGTTCATTGTATCTAACTATATTTTTGCACTCATTAACCATCCCCACTATATCCCCCATGCCCCCACTACCCTTTCCAGCCTTTTGGATCCATTTTGAATTATTTTTTGTGAAAGGTTTAAGGGAGTATAGATGATTTTTGTTTGCATGTGGATGTCCAGTTGTTCCAGCACCATTGTTGAAAACACTGTCCTTTTTCCAATTAATTGGCCTTGTTCCTTTTATCAAAGATTAGTTGACTATACTTGTGTTGGTCTATTTCTGGGCTCATTATTATGTTCTATTGATCCATTTGTCTCATCTGTCATCAAGCCACACTGTCTTCATTACTGTAGCTTTACAAGTCTTGAAGTTGAGTAGTGTCAGTACTCTGACTTTGCTGTTCTTCTTCAATATTGTGTTGGCTGTTCTGCTTTGCCATTTCATATAAACTTTAGAATCAATTTGTTGATTTCCACAAAGTAACTTGCTGGAATTTTGACCATTACTGTATTGAATCTAGAGATCCAGTTGGGAAGAACTGCCTACTGACAATATTAAGTCTTCCTATACACAATCATGAAATATCTGTCTATTTGATTTATTTCCTAAGAGTTTTGTAGTTTTCCTCATAAGGACCTTGTACACATTTTGTTAGATTTATATCTAAGTATTTCATTTATTGGTGCTAATGTAAATGGTATTGTGTTAATTTTAAAATCCAATTATTCATTGCTGGTATACAGGAAAGCAATTGACTTTTATATATTAACCTTGTATCCTTCAACCTTGCTATAATTGCTTATCAATTTCAGGAGTTTTTTGTCATTGTTGTTGATTGAGATTTTCTACATGAGCAGCCATGTCATCTGCAAACAAAAGTAGTTTCATTTCTTCCTTCCCAATCTGTAGACCCATTATTTCCATTTCTCATCTTATTGCATTAGCTAGAACTTCCAGTACAATGCTGAATAGGATTTGTGAGAGTGAATATCAACACCTTGTTCTTGATCTTAGTGGGAAAGAATCCAGTTTCTCACTACTAAGTATGATGTTAGCTTGTAGGTTTTTTGCGGATGTCCTTTATCAAGTTAAGGAAGTTCCCCTCTATTTATCATTTTCTGGATAGTGTTGGATTTTATCAAATGCTTTTTCTGCATCAGTTTATATGTTCATGTGCTTTTTTTTCTTTAGGCTGTTGATATGATAGATTACCTTAAATGGTTTTTGAATACTGAAACAGACTTGGATACCTGGAATAAATCCCACTTGGTTGTGGTGTACAATTATTTTCACATATTGTTGGATTTAATCTGTTAATATTTTCTTGGGGACTTTTGCATCTATGTTCATTAGACATAATGGTTTGTAGTTTTCCTGTAATGTCTTTGTCAGGTTTTGGTCTTAGGGTAATACTGGCTTTATAGAATGAAGTAGATTTTGTTCCTTCTGCTTCTATTTCCTGGAACAGATTGCAGAGAATTGGTATACTTTCTTCATTAAATGTTTAGTAGAATTCACCAGTAAACTCATCTGGGACTGGTGCTTTCTTTTTTGGAAGGTAGTATTTAGTGATTCAATTTCTTTAATAGATATAGGCCTATTCAGATTATCTATTTTTGTGTGTTTTTGTAGGTTGTGTTTTTCAAGGAATTGGTCCATTTTATCTAAGTTATCAAATTTGTGGACATAGAGTTGTTCATAATTTTACTTTGTTATCCTTTTAAAGTCAATGAGATCAGTAATGATGGCCTTTCAGTTCTAATATTATTAATTTGTGTCCTCTCTCTTTTTTCTTACTTAACCTGGTTAGAAGTTTATCAATTTATTGATCTCTTCAAAGAATTGGCTATCAGTTTCATTGATTTTCTCTACTGTTTTCCTGGTTTCACTTTCACTGATTTCTGTTCTCATTTTTAAAAATTTATTTCCTATTGCTTATTTTGGATTTGATTTGCTCTTCTTTTTTCTAGTTTTCTAAGGTGGAAGTCTAGATTATTGACTTTAAATCTTTCTTTTTTAAATATATTAATTCCAATGCTATAAACTTCCTTCTAAGTACTGCATTTGCTGCATCCCACAAATTTTGATAAGTGGTATTTTCTTTCTTTTTTTTTTTTTTTTGAGACAGAGTCTCGCTCTGTTGCCTGGGCTAGAGTGAGTGCCGTGGCATCAGCCTAGCTCACAGCAACCTCAAACTCCTGGGCTCAAGCGATCCTCCTGAATCAGCCTCCCAAGTAGCTGGGACTGCAGGCATGTGCCACCATGCCTGGCTAATTTTTTCTATATATATTTTTAGTTGGCCAGATAATTTATTTCTATTTTTATTAGAGACAGGGTCTTGCTCTTGCTCAGGCTGGTCTCGAACTCCTGACCTCAAGCAATCCACCCACCTCGGCCTCCCAGAGTGCTAGGATTACAGGCATGAGCCACCGCGCCCGGCCGGTATTTTCATTTGGTTCAAAATATTTTTAAATTTCTCTTGATGCTGCTTCTTTGACCCATGTGCTATTTAGAAATATTTTGGAATTCTGTATCTATCTTTCTGTTATTGATTTCTAGTTTAATTCCAGTGTGGTGTGAGAGCACCACTTACATTTGTTAAGGTGTGTTTTATGACACAGAATATAGTCTATTTTGGTGAATGTTCCATGTGAGCTTTAGAAGAATGTTTATTCTACTGCTGAGGACTGGAGCATTCTATAAATGTCAATTATATCCAGTTAACTGGTGGTTAAAATGAATGTCCTTACTGATTTTCTGCCTGATGGATCTATTAATTATAATAGAGAGGTGTAGAAGTCTCCAACTATAATAGCTTGTATATTTCTCCTCACATTTCTCAGTTTTTGCCTCATGTATTTTGATGCTTTTTTATGTGCATACACATTAAAGGCTGTTATGTCTTCTTGGAGAATTGACCCTTTTGTTACTATGTAATGCTCCCAATTTATCCCTGATAATTTTTCTTGTCTTGAAGTCTTCTTTGTCTGAAATTAATATAGCAAATCCAGTTTTCTCTGGATTAGTGCTAGCACAATATATCTTTCTCCATCCTTTTACTTTTAATCCATCTGTGTCTTTATATTTAAAGCGGGTTTCACTTAGCATAATGTCCTCTAAGTCCATCCATATTGTGGCAAATGGCAGGATATCCTCCTTTTCTTAAAGGCTGAATAATGTTCCATTGTACATTAACACATTATGCTAAGTAAAATAAGCCAGACACAGAAAGAAAAATATTATATGAAACAGGTCAAATATTATAAAAAACAGGTCAAATACACAGAGATAGAGAATAGAACACTGGTTACCAGACTCAGGGTTTGGGGAGAAGAAATGGGGAGATGTAGGTCAAAGGATACAATGTAGCAGATATGTATAATAGGGTAAACAAGTCTAAAGATTGTGCAGCATGAGGACTATGGTTAAGAATGGTGTATTTTATTCAGAATTTTTGCTAAATGAGTAGATTATAGCAGATCAATTGAATAATTTGTCTCTCAGGTGTATTCAATTATCCTTAGATATTTGTATTAAAACATACTAAAACCAAAAGTCAAAACATCATATTAGTTAACGGGATATTGTCCTGATATATGCAGTAAAAGAGAATTGAAAACATTATTTCCAACATAGGACTCATTGATTTGTAAGTAATGACCACCAAGCTAAATCAGATGCAGTTCAGAGTAATGCTTGCCTATGCCGTGACAGAAATTGTAGATACTGACCATAGTATGGGCTGAAATTTCAGTCTCTGGGACTTCTATAGACCATAGGAATAGAAGACAAAGCCACATTTTCAGGGAGACATTGGATTTTGTGGAAAAAAATTCCTTTCAAAGGTAGGCCCATGACGACTGGCAATTGTGGTGAACACATGTTTACAAATAACCGTCTTTGCACTGGTGTCATACCATCCATTTTAAGGGATGGTGACATGAAGAACATTCAGGAGTCATGGATAACAAATTACGCTGCTCTGAGATGGCAGTAGTGCTGGTAGCTTTGAAGCACTGACAATGATAGGCTGCGGTGAACCTTGAAATAAATGTCTATCCATTAGGAGAAGTGAAATGAAAATGTTCTCAAAAATAAAACCACTAAATATTTTTTTCTAATTTGACCTGCAGGGGTTGCCCACAATTGAGGAATATTCCCAGCACGACTGAGGAATTTGACTCACAGGGACAAATTGTTCAACTGATCTGATTATAGGTGCTCTTGTGGGTAAGATATTAATAATGAATATGTTAATCTGTTTCACTATAGTAAATATTCCAGTATATATGTATCTCATTAATGTCATGTTGTATACTTTAAATATACATGATAAAATTTATTAAAAATATTTTTTAAAAAAATATCATGGGTTTCTTGGAGACAATACATAGTTGGTTTTTTAATCCAATCTGACACACTGTGTCTTTTAGTTGGTTTATATAGACAATTCATGCTTAAAGTGATTATTGATTAGTTGGATTAATATTGACCTTATATGCAACTATTTTCTATTCATTGCCCTTGTTTTTTATTACTTTTTTTGGTCTTCCACTCTTTTTCTGTCTTCTCTGGTTTTAACTGAACATTTTATATTATTCCATTTCCTCTCTTCTCTGAGCATATCAATTATACTTCTTTTAAGAAAGTTTTTATTGGCTGCCCTAGAGTTTGCAATATACATCTATAACTAATCTAAGGCCACTTTTAAATAACACTATGTACCATTTCATGTGTAGCATAAGTTTCTTCTAATGGAATGTTCCCAATTCCTCCCTCTCATTCCTTATTACATTGCTGTCACTCATTGCACTTTTCCACAAGGTATAATCACCTAATATATCATTGCTATTATTATTTTTGAACAAACTGTTCTCTATTATATCAATTAAGAAAAAAGATTTTATTTTACCTTTACTTATTACTTCTCTAATGTTCTTCCTTTCTTTATGTAGATCTAAGTTTCTGACCTATGTCATTTTCCTTCTTTCTGAAGAATTTTTGTTAACATAGCTTGCAAGTAGGCTTATTGGTGGCAAATTCTCTCAGTTTTGTTTGTTTAAGAAAGTCTTTATTTCTCATTTACTTTTGAAAGATAAAATTCCCTGGATACAGAATTCTAGATTGGTAGTTTTTTTACTTTCAACAACTTAAGTATTTCACTTCATCCTTTCTTTGCTTGCATAGTTTCTGAAGAGAAATCTGATGCAGTTGTAAATTGTAGGGGGAGGTGGATTATTCTGTAATTGTATAATTAGCTCTCACTCAGTCTTTTTTATTAAGACAACTTTTTAGAATTGTTTTAGGTTCACAGCAAAATTGAGAAGGTACAGAGATTTCCATATACCCTCTGCCACCACAAACGCATAGTGTCCCCAATTATCAATATCCCCCACCAGAGTGGTACATTTGTTTCCACTAATGAACCTACATTGACACATCATTATCACACAAAGTCCTTAGTTTACATTAGGGCCTACTCTTGGTATTGTACATTTTATGAGTTTGGATACATATATAATGATATGTATCCACCATTATAGTATCATACAGAGTAATTTTACTGTCCTAAAAATCCTTTGTGTTCTACCTATTCATTCCTCTCTCTCCACTAAGCCCTGGCAGCCACTGATCTTTCTACTGTCTCCATAGTTTTGCTGTTTCTGGAATGTCATATAGTTGGAATCATACAGCATGTAGCCTTTTCAGATAGGCTTCTTTCACTTAGTAATATGCATTTAAGTTTTGTCCGTGTCTTCTCATGGCTTGAGGGCTCATTTTTTTTAGCACTGAAAAATATTCCACTTCCTGGATTTATGGAAGTTTATTTATCCATTCATCTACTGAACAGCATCTTGGTTGCTTCCAAATTTTGGCAGCTATAAATAAAGCTGCTACAAACATCCATGTGCAGGTTTTTGTGTGGACATAAGTTTTCAACTTTTGGGGGTAAATACCAAGGAGTGCAGTTGCTAGCTTATATGGTAAAAGTATGTTTAGTTTTGTAAGAAATTGCCAGTCATCCAAAGAACTGTACCATTTTGCATTCCCATCAGCAATGTGTGAAAGTTCCTGTTGCTCCACATCTTCACCATCATTTGGTGTTGTCAGAGTTATAGATTTTTGCAAGTCTAACAGGTGTGTAGTAGCATCTCGTTGTTTGTTTGCATTTCCCTGATGACATATGATGTGCAACATTTTTCATGTTTATTTGCCATTTGTGTATCTTCTTTGGTGAGGTGTCTGTTAAGGCCTTTGGCCCATTTTTTAATTGGGTTGTTGTGTTCTTATTGTTGAGTTTTAAGAGTTCTTTGTATATTTTGGATAGCAGCCCTTTATCAGATATGTCTTGTTGGCAAAAATTTTCCAGTCTGTTACTTGTGTTTTCATTTTTTTTTTGACAGTGACTTTTGCACAGCAGAAATTTTTTAATTTTAATGAGGTCCAGTTCATCAATTCTTTGTTTCATGGATAGCATCTCTGGTGTTGTATCTAAAAAGTCATCGCCAATAACGAATGCTGGCAAGGATATGGAGAAAGGGGAACCCTTGTACATGGTTGTAAGGAATTTAAATTAGTGTATCCACTATGGAGGACAGTATGGAGGCTCCTCAAAAAACTAAAACTAGAACTACCATATGACCCAGCAATCCCACTGCTGCATATATATCCAAAGGAGGGGAATTCAGTATGTCAAAAAGATGTCTGCACTCTCATGTTTATTGCAGTACTACTCACAATAGCCAAGATTTGGAATCAACCTAAGTGTCCATCAACAGATGAATAGATAAAGAAATTGTGTTACATATATACAATGGAATATTATATAGACACAAAAAGAATGAAGTCCTGCCATTGACAACAACATGGATGGAACTGGAGAACATTATGTTAAGTGAAATAAGCAAAGCACAGTACGACAAATCTCACATGTTCTCACCCATGTGTGGGAGCTAAATATTAAAAACAATTGATCTCATGGAGACAGAGAGTAGAATGATGGTTACCAGAGGCTGAGATGGGTAGCGGGAAGGGGGTATAAAGTGGGGATGGCCAATGGGTGCAGAAACATAATTAGATAATTAGATAGAATCAACAATATTGGACAGCATAACAAAGTGACTATAATGAATAATAAGTTAGGGTATACTTTAAAATAACTAAAATAGTGGAATTGGAATATTTCCAACACAAAGAAATGATGGAGTTGGAAACTTTAGGCCTCAAGGCCACATGTGGCCCTCTGTATTCCCAAGTACAGCCCCTTGACTGAATCCAGACTTCACAGAACAAATCCTTTTATTAAAAGGGTTAATTTTGATTAATCCACATTACATGCCTGTATCAAAACATGACATGTGCCCTATAAAGATATACAACAATTATGTATCATAATAATTGAAAATAAAAAATCATTGCCAAACCCAAAGTTACCTAGATTTTTCTCTCATATTATCTTCTAAGAGTTTCATAGTTTTGCATTCAACATTTAGGTCTGTGATCCATATTGAGTAGCTTTTAGTAAAGGGTGTAAGGTCTATGTCTAGATTTATTTATTTATTTATTTTGGATGTGGATGTCCAGTTGTTCCAGCACCATTTACTGAAAAGACTATCTTTTCTCCATTGGATTGCTTTGCAGTCATGATGTCTGTGGGAGTCTACTTCTGGGCTCTCTATTATGTTCTATTGATCCATTTATCTATTCTTTTGCCAATATCACACAGTCTTAATTACTGTAGCTTAATAGTAAGTCTTGAAGTTAGATAGTATTAGTCCTCTGACTTTGATCTTCTTTATTATTGTCTATTCTGGATCTTTTGCTTTTCCATATAAACTTTAGAGTCAGTTTGTTGATATACACAAAATAAGTTGCTGGTATTTTTACTGGTATAGTATTGAATCTATAGATCAAGTTGGGGGAAACTGACATCTTGACAATACTGAGTCTTCCTACCAATGAATATGGACTATCTCTCCATTTTATTTAGTTATTTGATTTCTTTCATCAAAGTTTTGTAGTTTTCATTATTTAGATCTTGTACGTATTTTTTTGGATTTATACCTAAGTGTTTTGGTTTTGGCTATGCTAATGTAAATGGTATTCTATTTTTTATTTCAAAGTCCACTTGTTCATTGCTGGTATGTAGGAAAGCAATTGTCTTTTGTACATTAATTTTGTATCATTCCACCTTGCTTATTAATTATAGGAATCTTTTTTGTCATTGTTGTGATTCTTTGGAGTTTCCTACACAATCATGTTGTCTGCAAACAAAAGTAGTTTTATTTCTTCCTTCTTGATCTTTATACTTTTTTCCCATTTCCCATCTTACTGCATCTATTGTTGATTTTCAATTCATTCAGCATTTTTCTTGTATCAACAGGAGTGTCAACTTCCAAGATCTTTATATATCAGATTGAGCTCTTTCCAGTCTTTTTTCCATGCATTATGTGTATAAAGGTTTTATTACAAAATTAACAACTTATAAACTACATTGTAAAATTAACATATCAGAACATTGCTGTGCCACTAAATATTTTTCCCATACCTCATGTCTAGCAACATAATTCTACACCAATATACAGCTGAACCATAATTTATTAACCAATCCCCTATTTGGGGATATTAGGTTATTTTCATTTATTTCTATTAAAAAAATCCATGACAAACACCCTTGTATATAAACCTCTGTGTGCAACACTAGTTATTTTTTCAATATAAATTCTTATAAGTAGAATTCTTGGGTCAAAGGTTTCAAATGCTTTCAAATTCTTCATCTGTATTGCCAAACTGCCTTCCAAAAAGGCTGAACCCATTAGCAGTGGGTGACAATGCCTAGCAATGGATATTTTAATTATTTAAAAATTTGCCAATTTGGTGGGGGAAATGGAACCAATCTTTCTTTCCTTTTTATTAAATAGTGGATATACATTCATATTTAGTAACCATTTTATTTCCCCTTTTATGATATTGCCATTATTATTAACATTGTTATATTAATCTATATTTCTGGACAAAGAGTAGGTGCTCAAAACCATTTATTAACTGAAAGAACATAAAAAATACTTATTAGGCAGAACTTGTGTTTTTCAGCCAAGTCTTAGCAATAGAATTTTCTTGGAACAGACACAAATTAAACTTCTGCTCCATGATATTCAAGGATAGGGTAAGAAATATTTTAACAATCTCAGCATCTTTAACTGATGAGAGATGACCATGAATTTCCCAAGACTAACATCTAAATGAGGCATCTTTTTCTACCTTCCACATGTTGCTGAGAGGAGAATGATTGTTTCTTTACAATAAATTTATAGCCTCATTGACAAACACTTAGGTGATTTATATTTCACATATACAACTTATTTCAACATTTCAGAAAGAATCTGAGTATACAATTGTAAGAAAATCCATGAAGGTGGCTCCTTCAAATCGCATTATTAAGTTAGCATAAATAGTCATATGGGTCTGGGGCCACTAATACTTAAATAGAAGTAAGCTAGAAATTATTCTGTAGATTTAATTCCACAATGCAAAGTAAGATGGAACCTGTGTATTATGTATTTGGTTCTGGGTTATTTTTCTTGCTTGGATTAGCTCAACAGAGGTTGACATCATATTTACCTATTTAAAATATGAAATCAAATGAGCTTTTGAGATCAGCTATGTGTTCTGCATGGTTGAATGACTTACCCCTTTCTTACTTGATGAAGAAGAAATAGGATAATAAAAAATAAATACCTCTGAAAGACTGAGCAAGCACTAAAATAAAACAAGCTATCAAAATGTGGGTTTCAACTGCATTTACACATTTTTAAAACTCTCATCCAAACTTAAAAATTCTAACTTGCAGGAAAGTCTATTTCCAAAGGGACAGTTTACACTGATGCAACAAGGAAGGTATTCTTTACATATCACTTTCAAGCAAGTTGCTATCTCTTCTCTAAAGTATCTTTAAGATAGATTATTTCACTGACACTGTTAAACGGATTACTTTAACATATATGAGCTCACGGTTATTCATGAAAACCACAGATAACCCAAGTAACTGATTTCAGTCAATAGATTCCATTTCCCCCAAATTCAGCCTCTAAGAAGTATTGTTAGACAAAGTGTGAAAGCTGAGTGATCTGAATTTTCCTGCCCCAAATTTGGCTTAAAGGATAGAAGGTAGATGGTAAGTGCAAAAAGCAGACAGGAAACCGGGTCCTGGAAAAATGTGGAGCCAAGTGACAATGGTGATAACAATAATATTAATAACAACAACTAGTATTTTTTGAGCACTTAACCATGAGCCAGGCTCTGTTCTAAGGGTTTTACATATACAAATTCACTAAATTCTCACAACAGCCCAATGTAGGTCCCATTATTAGCTCTATTTTACAAATGAAGAATCTAAGGCACAGAGAAGTTTGGTAACTTGCCCAAGTTGACATGACTAATCAAGGTATGGATCTAGATTCAGACCTATGTAGTCTGACTTTCAAACTGAGGACTATAACCTTAACAGAATTCTACCTGGCCTGCCATGTAATTGGTAAAGTGCAGGTCACCCACTTTTAGAACTTGGAAATTAAAGGGCTTCAATATATTCTTGCCTAAACTTTTCTCAAATTACCCTTCCACTCTACCTTCAAAACACAACTTTGACTACCATTTGAAGAACGAGTCTTATTTGTAATGAAGTCAAGTAATACTCAAGACAGACTGTATAAGATGGTACAGCTGGCAGAGACTTTATTTTGCATTTTTGTATTTATATCAGTGACAAAGCATAATGTATATAATAGTGCCCATGGTCTCAAGGGCTTTGAAATCTTGTTGGGAAGATGAGATTACCTCAGCTAAAAGTTCTTTTCATTCTTTATAAACCTAAGAGCATTTTTTTCATATGCTCACATGACATTTATCCCACATACCAGTATCTTCCAAACTATGCTTTTTGAGGAGGCAAGTATCTTACTCAAACACTAATTGCTGATAGAAATCTGATCTTCGTTGCAAACTTAATGATCTTTCCTCAAGTGCATGGGCCTTATTATCTCAGCAGCACAAGATTTAGCCAATTATTCCCCAGACAGAAAGCCACAACTCCTAGAAGGAAAAACTTTAGGAACTGAAGGCAAAGAAGGAGTTGAACGGAATGCCATTGGTGCTATTAAACAATGCTTCTGCAATTATTGACACTGATATTTTTTAAAGCATATCACAAAAGTAAACATCATAATCTTTAAGATATGTTTTAGCATGGTTGTCCAAGATTGAGTGGTTAGCACAATTATACTGCTTTCACGATGAACACACTGGAGAATGATCAATTTTCAGAAATTATTAATATGATAAAGTCAATTTCAGCATAAGCTTATAAGTGTAACTTTTAAAAAGATTTTGGCATTACCTAGGAGATAATTTAATGAGTTACATGTATAATCAACCACACCTAAAGTCCTAGTATATCATCTTGGACAAGAAAAACAAATTAGTTCATTTTATTGAAACAAAGATGCCTCACCACCATCTTCTAGGAAGTATAAGCAAAAAAAGATGATCACTTGCCAATAACTGAGAGATACCAGCTGTAGAATGAGTGACTTAGTACTAACTAACGGTATCTTAGAGTAGAATTTGGTTTCAAAGGAATTCCAACTAACAAGTGAGACGGACCTTCAACCTGCATCATCATAGCCATTTTTCAAATGGTTCAGCTGGCCCTAATTAGAGGTGGCAATCCCTGCTACTTTAGGGGCCCCTGTTAACAGGAACAATGATGACAAAAAATAAGCAACAGCAGAGATGTGCCACTATGCCATCAATGTTTTGCCCAATCATTATTGCTGAGCTCCCAGGATAAGGTCAAAAGGTCAATAACTTCATCATCAGTCCAAAATCAAGAAAACATTCCCATGAACTGTTTTTGATAAGATCTATTACTGTAGACACATCATCATGTCAGTATTACAATAATATTTATTCTATTATAACACATAGAGTCAGTGGAAAGGGAGAGATGAATCTTTGCTGTTCATTATATGAGTGGACACATCAAGTAAACAAATTCTTTTTTAATTATTTATTTCTTAAAAAGGCTACTAGAACAGTGAAGAAAAAATACAGGCATAAGTATTTCTCTTCTGTCATTTATCAAACTCGTAGCAGAATGTAGGAAGGGTAAGATATAATAGTTAAGGAAAAAAGTCTCTTATTTCTGTGGCAATTGTGTTTCTAGAGTTGAAGACTGTCAGATTTCCTCAAGACTTTAAGACTTCATTTCCAGGCTGTGGAAATGAAGTGAAGAAGGAAAGTCAGGAAGAAGCCAAATTCTCCATCCTGTGTATACAGCTTATTCTTTCATCCAGGAGTTAATTATCTTATCCCTACTAGCTGGATCATTTGCCCAAAATTAATTCAACTTAATATATATTGAGTATCCTATTCACAGCATGGCCCTCCCACTACTTTCCTTGTGGCTATTTCACTTTTCTACTAGAAGGTGGATAAACTCAATGAGAAGAAAAGAGTCAATAGTTCAAAGAGGTTTGACAGTCAAGCAAGGTGACACTATTGGATAAGAACTGGAGACTTTCCATGAAATTTCAATTTATTGTGCCCTTCTATCTGCCATTAGCATGGATAACTGGGAGTTAATAGTATTCTCATTAGTCTTTACGATGAGGCCATGGGGAGATCCTTTTACAGAAAGGCTGCTCAGCTCATGAAACCTGACCTCAATATTGTTTTTTGTGGCTAAAATCATCTCTTCTATGTCATACGGCATAGGACTTCAGGCAAAAATCAAAACTCTTGTTCAAAAAAACAAATTGTTCTTCCTATCAGCATCTCAGCTGGGCAAATCTCTGTTAGAGGAGACTTTTTGTTTTGTCAGGAATAATTTCTTTCTGTTTGGTCAAGAATACAAGTTGGGCTCCTGAGCAGAATCAAATTTGCATTCCCTGCAACTGATATCTAAACCACCCGGCTTTCACTTCAGATAACAGAAGATGTATCTTGACTACAGGTGCATTTTAGAGACTCCAATTGTGAACTGACATAATAAACCCTGATCCAAATTGGTTGCAAGACAGTGCTTTAATTTTGTAAAATAATATATTTGTATAGCTGAGCTCAGAAAAAAAGACTAGAAGTATCTATATCAATTAACTATGGTTATCCATACATGTTGAGATTACTGCTGATTTTTGCTTTCCTTATACTTTTATGTATCTACTGAATGTTTAACAATTTTTAAAATTTCTATTTTTAAATTATAAAGCAATCATGTGAATATAAAACTTGCTTAGGGCATCTGATAGTTGACTATCCAGTCTAGTAGACATATTAAACATTTATTTGTTTAACATTTCCATGTTCTATCTTCCAATTAACTTAAATCATTCAAAGGTAAAGTTCATAGACCACGTTTCCTTCCCACTTACACACAGAACTTCATTGAATTATAATTTAATATTTGTTCTCTTTCTTTATAGAGCCTCAATAAAGAAATGTGGAACAGACAATGGTTTTTTCTTTTATGAAACCAAAGTTAGAGATGGTCTCCTCTCACCCAGAATGTGCTTTATTCAGTCATCTCATGATCAATACTGCTTGAGTAAGAGGTGGGAATAATCTCTGTAGATGAAACTGTAAATTTTCTCTTGCCAACAAACCCAAAGTTTCTCTTTTTATTCTTTCAGGAAGCATAAAGCTAACTTAGAGCGCAAATGCTATAATCTACCAAACCAGATGTTAAAGACATCTACTCTTTCTACTTTCTTCAGATAGCATCTATTTTATTTCATTGTTAAAAACATCTTGCACCTATACTTTCATCTTCATGTATCTAATCTTTCTAGAAACAGATAAACTATAAATCTTAAATGAATAAAATATTCTTTGCAATGACCTGGGACAATATTAAAAGTCCTGGTGGTTTGCTCCATGTACATGAAGCCAGGGCCTTGGTTTCCCTTGTCCCACCTCCTTAGTTCCTAGTTTGTTGTTCTTTAGTTTTCTGTCCAGAAAGCAAGAATTCTTCTCAATTTGTAAGTAGGGAATCTTTTAACTTCAAAGAACATGAATGACTCACCCAATACCACATAGCAAACAACAGAAGACTGACCAGAAACCAGGTCTTTTGACTTTAGGCATAGTCTTCTTTCCATTAAACTATGAGGACATTCCAATCCTACTGAGAAGTCAGGGAACTCTAAGAAGCATGGACATAAAGGCACATACTTTTAACCTTCCTCACTACTTTCCTTCAGTTTAGCTAATTCAGGTTCCTGAATAATTTTAGTTCTAGTCTCAGTCTTTTAATTCCAAAATAGTATACTGCCTCTCTTAGGAATTCCGGTTACAAAGTTCTTTATTTATTCACTTGGATCATCTCTTATGTATTAAGTGGCTGTCATGTATAAAGGACTGGGCTTCTATTCAAGAGAATGAACTGGCTTCCTCAGAGAATTGCCAGAGGGAAACTGGTATAGGGAACAAAATACTGAATTTGGAGATCTGGGTTTTAGTTTTGGTTCTGGCTGGGACTTGCTGTCTTTGCACAAAGTCACTTGACCTCATTGTGTTTCAAGTTTCTCATCTAAAATTAAGGGGATAATATCATTTGGCTTGTAAGGGAGTTGCTCTAATAGTTATTAAAAGTTTACTATGTGCTAGCACTGTGCAAAGCACTTGGTATACACAATCTTATTTATTCTTCAAATGATCATGTTGATGCTCATTATGCTATTACTTTTCCCATAGTACTAATAAGAAAACTAAAGCTGAAGGGGTTAAGTAACATTCCCAAGGTATGTAGGTTAAGTCATGGAGCTGGGGGTTGGATCTAGGCTAACTCCAGAGCCTCCATGCCAAAACCCACTGTCCCCCCTCAAACTAAAAAGTAATTAAGAATGCCCTTTGAAAACCATTAAGCTATCTAATTTTAAGGTGTTCTTCCTTTCTTCTACTTCTACCTACTTAAACTTGTAAGACATGAACAGGTCTCTCTTTTGCTTGCTTCTTTCTGTTGTTCAATAATCACCTCAAATGTCCAAGTGAGAATCTGGGGGAGGAAAACTCATGCCTTCCTGGCTGGCTTTCACAATAGACAGAGAGGTTCTGGGTAGGCTCCATAAGGCTATGCTTCACATGTCTCAAACTTTCTAAGTATCTTCTCCCTTCCCTCCAATCTTTTGGTGGTGTGCCTTTCCTAAGAAGTCCAGAGGCCCACTTTCAGCCACATTTGAATGGTGAAAGCTTTTCTCCTGAGGAGAAAAATGAGTGAGAATCTAGTCCCTTGAAGATCCAGTTAACTCACCTTATAAAGCAGGAAAGGACTCCATGAAATACATGAACAATTTCTCCAGAACCTTTGCCAGACTTGGCATAGGCTGGTCCATTAACAATACATAATTAAATATTCTTAACAACTCAATTCTTCAACCTCACTTTGATCAATAGTTCATTACCAAAGTTAGATCTGTCAAAAGGGGCAAACTCATCAGCCCATTTGTCCCATATTTGCATGAATATTATGCTGTGAATGTTATGCTCCTTTGAACTTCAAAAGAGTTTCCTGGCCTCATTGACTACAACTTTAACAACAGAGAATAATGGAGTTACAGAAAGACCTTTTCCCATCTAAAGACCTCAAACCTGGCTGATGCTAGATGGTAACAAACTTTTACATAAGCAACAAATGGCTCATTCACCCATTGCAGTGCACTATCAGTACTTTTTGGCTTCCTGAGCCTGTCTTCCCTCTTCTGAGAGCAACTGTAACTATGCCTAATTAGCTACCAACAAGTGGCAGCACCCAACTTCACCATTCCTTACAAAAAAAAAAAAAAAGCTTTCCACAAATAAAACATTTTTTTCCCAGACCTCGAGATTTCTACACCGAGTGAGCATCTTTGACCATAACAGGATCCAGCCTCATTCCACCTGATGTCCCAAATAGGAGAGCAAACAGGCTACAGAGCACCCTCCTAGAGTTTTATATTCTAACCCGTCCCTGAAAGATCAAAAACTTTGACTTCCTTTGGTAAAATGGCATTAGGCAGCAAGGAGAGATGTGAAGGTTTATTATGCCTACACTTATATGTTTTCCAAGTGGTTGCTTTTTTAATTAAAAAAAAATCCTCTTTTTTCTTCATCTACTCCCATACCTAGCCATCTTTAGAACTGGACAGTTAAAATATAGAAAATGATATGTCCTTTCACTTTAAAGAGCTTTTTCCCTATTGTAAAAGTAATACTTGCTAATTGGGGAAACTTTGGAATAGACAGACACACAAAGGTGAACAAAAATGACATTTATAAACCTACCATCCAGAGATTTTAAAAAATTAGTTCCCTATTGCATATCACACATGAATATAAATTTCAGATAGAATAGAGAACCTTGGGCAAAAGCCCAAATTATGGAAGCAATAGAAGAAAACATAGAATATAAGGTGGGAGAGACCTTCCTAGGAATAAGAAATCCAGAAGCCATATAGGAAATGAATGACAGATCTGACTACATAAAATTTTAAAACTTCTATCTGGGAAAATGCAACTTAAACAAGGTTTAAAACAAATGGCAGACAGAAAATCATATTTGAAATACAGAAGGTTAACAAATAAGCTTTTGCAAACCAGTAAGACTAGCAACACAACTGAAAAATAGGCAATTCACTGAAGAAATATGATTAAACTAAAAAGTAATTGAAAAGATATTCCAGTGATAGGAAAATATCAAAGCAAAACTGAAATGTGATTTCCCCATTTAAACTGGCCCCAAAATACAAAAACTAATAACACTCTTGGTGAAGGAATTACAAATGGACACTCATACACAGATAGTGGGAGTAAAAATTAATACAACATATTTGAAGGTCATTTTGGCAGTACTTAACCAAGATTTAAACTGAACATATACTTTGACTAACCACTCCTCAAAAATACTTGCATAAATTCCTAAAGTTGTTCATTAATGCCTTACTTGTAATAGCAAAAATTGTAGGTAACCTCAATATCTACAAATAGAGATTAGTTAAATAAATCACGGCACACATGCAATTGGATTAGAAAGAATATGGCATTGTTATATTGCAATGTTCTAACATGGAAGTATGTCCTAGACACATTGTTGAGTAAAAGCAAGTTACAGAAAAATGTATATAATATCCCATTTTTGTAAAAGAAAAAAACCCTACAGACAAGTATATGTGATTTTATAACACAAAGAAAAGAGTTTGAAAGAACACATAGCAAACCATTAATAATGGTTATCTCTGGAAAGTGGAATGGAGTTAAGGGGCACATGCTCTTTACTGAAGCTCAGATGTTTTCATATTATCCTGTATAATGAGCATATATATTAATTTTATAATTTAAGAAAGTTACAAATATGCTAACATAAGCATTTTCCAGGGCCACCAAATTTAAATAAACAGTGTTTTTAATGGCAGCATGATATTACATTACTTGGATCATTTTTGTAACCATTTCCCTATGGGTTGACATTTCCACTGCTGCTAACTTCTCACTGTTAGAGCTGCAATATAAATCTCTGTGCATGCATGTTGTGTGTGTGTGTGCATGTGTACGTGTGCCTGTGTATCAAGGCAACATACATAGGACATATGCTTTGAGGTTTCCCCTTCAGCAAAAATCACTTTGCACATCCTCAAACATCTTCGAGATAGTTAGGTTGAGTGTGGCCATATAGGATGATGCTCAGTGGCTCATTCAGAAAATGACCATCACCTTAGCCTCATCATCTAACAATACGCCTAACACTAGATCATAACTAGTGCCCTAGGCCGTCCATTACATAATCATTTTGGCATTTTGGCATCAACTAAATATCAAAAGGGTTTGGGACAAATTCATAGGGATAAGGAAATGTTAGAAAGCAGTAATTTTCAGTCTGTAAGCATTTTTTAAGTTGCAGCTTTCTTAGGTTTATCAATTAATCTCTAAGTTTCATGGACAATATCCTTCAATTCTTCATAAATATGGAAGACTTCCCAGAAAAGAAGGTCTTCTGAAAGTTACAAGCTTCTCCCGTGAGGCCATCAGTAACAGGCCATAAGGGAAGTTTTTTTTTTCTAAGAGAGGAGGACTTTTAAGCCCAGCTGGTTGTGAGCTGACCTGAGAATGGATGAACATTTCTGTCACATCCACTTAAATCAAGGAGGGCTTCTGGAAGAGGAGGGTTCTGAGATGAACTATATACAATTGGAAAAAAGGAGGCAGTTAAGGAATACAAGACGAGAAGTCGATCCAAGCTTCCTCGCTGAGATTGTGCCCTGCTAAACTTCCTTTTGTATCCCAGTCATACTAGATATCACCATAGATCGCTCATGCTTAAAAGCTTAATCAAAAGCACTATTTCTCACAGGAAAAAGACTAAGTTTACTATGAAATTCATAGTGGGACAGAAACGCACTTAAAGATGGAATAGGCTTGGCACTGTTCTCCTTGTCGGCAAGACTTCTGCCTGATCTATTTAACTTATGCTGATAAAGGAGATAAATGTTTAAGTGATGGGCTTCAGATGCTGCTTTAGCTCCGACCAAGAATATTTTCAAAGCTCCTTCTCATGAATAAGTTCAGTGGAGCAGAGAATGCCCCTTTTGGACCAATTCCACTTTGTGCTTCTTTTGATGCAGTCAAAAAGGGGAACTAGAGCTAAGGCTTTTCCTTCAAATTTAGAGCAAGTGTCCATCTCAGAGGTGGCTGCAAGTGGCCCAAAGAAGGTAAGGTCTACACTGTGCAGAGACAGCAGAAAGCTGTTAACAAGAACGGAGATGTCGATGGTTACTCATAAATCTCCCAAATGTGGCAGCAAGGAGGGTTAATTATCTCCTCCCCACCCCCTTTCCTGCCACTCTCTGCTTTCTCCAATGTGTTAGCCCATCACACGGATCGCTGACTTTCTAGAAATATTCCCTGGCTTTGCGGGGACGTTCTTTTCAATAAATGGCATCCAATTTGCTAACAGTCCCTGGAATCTCAATTTCCTCAAAGGATTTTTCATCTGAATCCAGTTCATGTGAAGGTTTCTTCCTCGGTTTTCAGCATAAGGGAATAGGCAGAGCCTGCTTTACTTTTTCTTTGTTTTTTCTTTTCTGTGTCATTCTTTTCATAAACTGAAAACCTTTGCTGAAGAGTCTGAAATTTGGGAAAAAATCCAGCTCATCTGTCAGATATTTCTAGAGTTACGTAAAATGGAATGAGATTTGTATAGTTTAGAACAGGAAAGTGAAAATAGGCTAATGTGTCATGTGTTCTATGAGATGAAAACTATATGATAATCAGAAAAACAGTCCCAAATTTAGTTGGCCCGATTCAAAGCTCTCATTCTTTTATCAACTCATGCATAAACCAGTAACATTCACTTTCTTCTCTTAGAATAATGGCATGGCCACGTTTGGGCTAAATCACAATCCCTACAGATTATAACCACATTTTCAAAGAAATTATAAGAAAGCATATTAGTTTTTAAATGTAAGACACTTACGTTTTACTTGCTCTGTTTTGCTTCCTTCTAGGAAAAGAAAGAACAACAAGGAAAAGATGTATTTCATGCTTCCCATTTTCCACTTTTTTCTCATGTGGGCCACTGCAAAAGGCAACTCAGAACCTTCAAGGCCCAGTGGACTCAAGCTGTTGGGAAGAAAGCAGAAAAAACGATGTAACACAGAATCCTCTAAAACTAATAGAGATCATCGAAACTTAGGCTTCTAACTTGCTAGGAAAAAAATGCAGGAGAATTTACATAGGCACACGTATTGTTTGCCAGCATAAGATAAAGGACTTGCCTCTCCAGTCTTGGGAAGACTGTGGGAGAAAATTCAAGCAAATGAGCATGCATTCCTATCCAATGCTGATGCTAAATCCTTACAGGCAACTCATAGGAAAATAAAAATAAATTTTGAAATCCTCTTTTTTAAGGGAATTAAAGTTGATTTCTCAAGAGATTTTCTTTGGGAGAAAAGGAAAATGGGAGTTTGCAAAATGGCTATTTTGAGAAACAAGGTAAAAGTAATAGGCACGAGAGACCAAAGCAATTTCTGAAATGAAAGTTAACTAACTAATCTTAGCTTCAAAACTACTGTTATCATTAATCCTTCAGGGATGAAGTACAAATTGATCAAAATTTCTCCTGTGTCCTCTATAAGATCTATAAGGATCTTCAGTTTGGCTACTTATGTTGGAAAAGATAGATGTAACTAGCAAATGGATGCAATTAAACACCTGAAAGGTTTTATTTTTTAGAATGGTTCAGACATATTCCTCCCCCCACAAAGTCCATTGTGAAATGGAAATTTTAAATGGGCCATTTTTAATGGAAATTAGGCAAATTTAAATAGGTAATTGGTTCAAATTGTATTCGCCAAGCAGAAGATTATTAAAGCAACTACAATTCTTTAAAACATGAGATTGGCATTTCCGGTCTAAGGGGTAGAAATCTTAAGCCTTTAAAGCCTTGGAACACAGAAAGTTTGCTGTAGCTCATATTCATTCACAGGCCATTTCCACAGATTTGAGAGTTTGTAAGATTCTTCCAATGGATGATTTGAAAATATTTAAACGTTCCAGAAACACCAAATTCAATCTGGGGTTAACCCTGAATGGGAACTGAAGTCATTGATCTTTTCTGAGAGTCCAACCTAAATATTGAGCACAAAGAACTTGAGGGAGTGCAAGATGATCATTTTGGAGAATTGAATGTCTTTGGGCTCTGAAGTAGATGCCACAGCTCCTATTTAATTGTTATGAAGTTGCTCAGATCATTCAAAATCCAGTCTCAAATTATGAATATGTAACTGAGAACTGATCACAGAGAATAATTTGTGCTATGAAGCAGGATTTGCAGCACCATTCGCCTTCTTTCTTTATTTCCTCCCTGCTCTTTAAAAAAGGATCAAATTCTCCTAGGATATCTTCCTAGCCTTCCAAAGGCCTGGGTTCTGATATCTTGGTCCCCTCTGAGAGCTTATGGCCCACTTTCAATTACTCAGAATGTTGCTGTCCCCTGAGAGCTACCAGGTTCCCTTGAAGCAAATCATTTTCATTAACAGTTTAACACAGCTACCCACCTCAGTGAGGTTCTTCTTGAGCCTGCTTTAATAAGCTTATCCCCCAAGTCTCCAAAAGAGAAAGATTTTTAACCACTGAAATCTAATTTATCACAATCATATATGGGTCTCAGGGGGTGTTTCTGAGACCACGGTTTTCTGGTCTCCCCATGCAAGAACCAACAGGGCTGTTTTTCTTGTACAATGGTTGGGCGATTCAGTGAACAGTAGCATTGCTTCATAACTCAAGCTGGCAAGAAAATGGCTCTTAGAAATTTTTTGCTTTTCTTGGGTCCCAACTAATGTTATGAGCAAATAGAAAAGTTGGTGACTAGAGAGCAATTAATCTCTTTTGGCATTGCTGTCATCTGTGTGGCCTCCCAGGCTGTGATGGAGAACATCAGAAAATGAATCGCTTTATAAATATTCACTTTTGATTTACAAGATTGTGAAGTCCTGCCTTTGTATTCTGTGCAGAAATATGAACCGAGAAGAATTCCCTCCCCAGGTCTCCCCACCATTCAATTTCTCTTTATTTCTTTAACTTTTTCTTTAGGAGGAGAGAGGTGGTTCACAACATTTGTTGGGACTGCAGCAGTAAACACAGCAAGCATTGCTCAGCAAACATGCCGACTTTTATTCTTGCAAAGAGCCAAACTGTCCTTAATTTTTCAAATTATACTTTGACCCAGTTAACTGGAGTTATTTCTGCATTAACTCTCTGTCTGCTTCACACAGGCTGTTGTGCCATTGAACCTGCACTGGCTGTTTTACAGGTTACTTAGAAATGTAGCTATTGACATGTTTGGGGGGATCCAGGATCCAACAAGAAAGCAACAAACAAAACCCTGCAACTAATGCTGGGGGTGGGGGTGGGGTAGGAGGGTAAATGGGCTTTACAAGAGAACAAGAACTATATCAGACAACAAAATAAAGATATTTATTAAAGTGCCTCTATAAAACAAGCTAAAGGGCCAACTGCTCCTTGCCCAACTGTAACTGCAAGGCAATCTGGGACATCAAGTGTCCGGAGCCCACTCTCAGAACAGGTCTCTTGGGTTGAACAGAACCAGAGACATCCCCAAGGGAAGGTTAAGGATGCGTACATATCTGCCAGTTCTTCACGCCCCACAGTGTCTCTTTAATCCTCCCGAGAGGCTTCACTGACCTTATAATCGCACATTCAACTATCATCTCTGGGACAGCCCCTAGGGTAGCAATTTTCTTTCTGACAAACAATAAGAAAGACACTGGAGTCTCAGGCCCTTGTCTATCAGCTGAAATTCTCTCCCCACTCTACCACCCAGCAAGAAAAGCTCAGTTAACTCGTGGTGGGTTGCCACTGAAAAATTTTAGCCCAGGGTATCTCTTGTCAGAGGCAATGTCGTCATTGCTGCTTATGACTGACCAACAATGCCTTGCATTTGGCTTGCAAAACACCTTCCTATCTATCATTTCATTTTATTCCACACAACTCCACCTCCAAAATGGGCACCCGGGGGGCCTAGAAAACTCAAATGACTTGAGTTAGTGGCAGGGCCAGGGGGGACTGGAAGGCAGGCCTTCCAGGCTTTATACCCTGGCAATACCACGTTGTTTCCTGAGCCTAGTGTTTCAAACTCTGACCCCAGTGGTCTGGGCCAGAAAATGAGGCGGAAGTCCAGAGGATAAGGGAACCTCCCGCCCATCCACCCTGTTTCATTAATTTTAGCACGTTTTAATCAGCCACTGGTCTAGGGCACTTCAGCAAATGAGGAAACAGGCTCGGAGACACATGCAGTAATTAAGGGAACTGCAGAGCCCCTTAGGTAGCTCAGCGTGGAGTACCCGAGTGACCTCTCAGAGCTCCAGAGCATGGAGAAATGCAGGCCGAGCGGGGAGTGACGAGCTGTGAGTTCGAATCCAGAGCCCCCAACCTGCCTCAGTCAGGCGCCTTGGGCCCCACCTCCTTCCCCACCACAGGCAGCTGGACCACAGGACGGGTCGGGGTGGCAGGTTGAGGAGTCTGGGGCGCCCTGGGGGAACTTTCAAGGGCGGCTCCGGCCAACAGAAGGCACCACCTGTGCAAAGGCTGGAAAGGGAGGTGAGGGAAGTGGGCGCCGGGCACTGCTCACTGACCTGGGCACTGGCCTCCTCCGTCTGCCACGCGTGCACGCGCTCGGAGCTCCCTGGGGCGCTCCTCCGAGGTCTGGGGCTTGCAGGTTGTGGCGAGAGCTAGAGTGCGCGCGAGGGGGGAGGGGGGACTCAAAAGTGGGTGGGAGGAAAAACATCACCGCCCTCAGACCACGAGGGAGCAGCGGCTCGCTCGGCTCCCGGGGGCAGAGCCAAGGCGCGGGCGCGGCGGCCCGGGGCCACCTGCCCGCCCGCTCCCCACTTGGCCTGAGAGGCCGGCCGCTCGGCGCTGGCGGGAAGTCCTCGAGCACGCAGCCGCTGCAAGCGCGCACCCCTTCTCCGCCCCGGCACAACGGCTTTATTCCTGCTCCCCCGACCCGAAAGTTTTAAAATCGGGAGAAAGTGTGAGGCTCAGCCGGCGACTTTCCCATCACGCAGCGCCCCCACTGCACCCCCCTCCTTTGGCTAGACTAGCGTTGGGGTCTTAAAGGGACCGCACATCTCCTTCGGCCCCTCCTCCCTCTCCACACTGGATGCACCTAGGACCCGCGCGGGCGCCGAAGACCCCGGCTACTCTCCTATTTCCCTGCCTGGAAGCTCGCACCCCCTGTCCTCCAGCACTGTGGCCTTTCTGGGGGGTGCACCTGGTCTGGTCCTGAGCTGGTGCCCGGAACGCAGGATGGGCTGGCCTCACAAATTACGCCCTAGCACGCTGCTTATCATTTCGGGCGTTTCCCAGATCCACATTGTGGCTAGTAAAGTGACAAAGCTTTGGTGTCCTTAAAGGCTGGGTGGAGATGGGGGTGTGAGGGAGTTGCTGGGGGCGGGGGATGCTTAGAAATCTGCTTTCTCCCACGAAAAGGGCTCTCAAGGCCCATGAAAAGGGCCTCTACTCACTGTTAAGTGTCTTGAAGTAAACTTGGAGTGACCCACCAAAGCCACCACTGTTTTTATCAAGTCCCTAAGATGAGCCAAAAGCTCAACCTTGAAATCACAATAGATAGCACTCTTATGCCATGGTGAGCCTGAGACAGAGTACTCCAAATTTGTGTTTATTCCATGAGTGATAGTTAGAAACGATTTTAAGAATCTTCTAAGGACCTGGAAACTGCTGCCTTGACAGACAATATTGTAAGCCCCTAAATTTGAAGGAGAGCTGCAGGGCTTTCTTCTACATGAACTGGATAACGTTCGTATTCCTAACGTCTGTATAGCACTTTATGGCTTACAGAGTGCTTTCATATACATCGATATTACTTTTTTAAACCCTCACAACACCCTGAACTATCTGTGGCCTCTAGTGTCAGAGTTGGTGGGGACCTCCTGAAACATTCAGCTTAACCTCTTTATTTCATAAAAGAGGAAACTGAGGTGGCGGTGGGGGAGTTGATGTATCCAAGTTCATCACAGCTAGTAAATGACAAATTTGAGATTCCAAGTCAGATTTCCTGACTTTCAACCCACTTCTCTCTGGTTGTTATCTCTAGTCTATAGATGAGGAAATTGATGCTCAGGGAAATTGTGGCTTGCCAAAAAAACCACTTATCAGGAACAGAACAAAGGAATGTTAAAACAAGAGTAATTGTCCCTGGAAGTTACCTCCTTTTTCTTTCTTCAGAAGTGTTAATATCATCCAACTAGCCCCTGCATTGCTGGAGATGTTTATTTCACTGTTAACAAAGGAAAGGGGGCCCTTTCTGAAATGTTGCCTTCAGGGCCCAAAATGTCTAGCTCCATCCTGCTGCTTGGGTAGCCATACACTGCCACATGCATTCAATTTGTGCTGTAGTATATTGGTTTGAACTTGCTGATTTGTTGTCTTATAACTGTTCTCATGCCATTTAATGCATTAATGTTTTGTCTCACTAGACTGTGAGTTCTTCAAGTCCAAGGACTTGTGGTTCAATTTCCTTTGTTGTGTGCATTCCCCAACCCCCATCATCACTTTAACATGCTTATGGAGTATTCAAGAAAATGGGTTTCAAGGAATAGTCTGAGACAAACATGGATCCTAGCATTTAAAATAAATAAACTTACTGGGTTTTAAAGCTCATGTATTTGGCTACAACCACTGGCTTCCCTTGCTTGATGTAGTAGTCTGATTACTGTATAACTAACCATCCCAAAACCTAGTGGCCTAAAACAAGTTATTGTCAAGTAGTTCTGTTGAATTGATTCTATTGAACTTGATCAGGATCTCTTATGTAGAGATATTGCCTGAAACTCTATATGGGGCTGCTGCAATTCTCTGACAGGTTCTTCATTAGTGTAAATGTCAGCAGTCCTTGTATTAGTTACATTCTTGATTTCTGAATTGGTAACTCTAAATTGGGTGAATCCTAATCTAGACTTCTAGCAGGTCTTATACAAACTTAACTGATGATTATCTTCATGCCTTATTTTCTCTATTTATTAAATGGGGATGAGAGCATAGATCATCTTATAGTCATTTTTTAGAAGCTTTTTATTTTGAGATAATTGTAGATTCACATGCAATTGTAAGAAATAATTCAGAGGGATCTCGAATACTTCACCCAGTTTTTCCCAGTGGTAACATCATGCTATAACTATGGTACAATGTCAAAACCAGGATATTGACATTGATACAATCCACTCACCTTACTCTGATTTCACCAGTTTTATATGCACTCATTTGCCTGTGTGTATAGTGCTATGTAGTTTTATCACATGTGTAGGTTCATGTGAGCACCATCAGTCAAGATACAGAACAGTGCCACTGTGTTACTCTTTGATAGTCACACCCATCTTTTCCCCTCCCCGTCTCTCTACTCCCTGGCAACCACTAAACTGCTCTCCATCTCTATAATTTTGTCAAATAAGAATGTTACATGGACTCATATAGTATGTAACCTTTTAAGATTGGCTCCACCCCACACACATACGTAATTCTCTGGAGACCCATTAAAGTTGTTCCAGGTATCAATAGTTTGTCCCTTTTTAATTGCTGAGTAGTATTCCATGGTATAGATGTATCACAGTTGGTTTAACCATTCATCCATTAAAGGGTTGATTTTAGATTTTAGCTATTATAAATAAAGCTACTTTGAACATTTATCTACCTGTTTTTTTGCATAAACATAAGTTTCCATTTCCCTGGGATAAATGCCCAATCAAAAATATATGAGAGATACAGTTTCTCTGCATCCTTACCAGCATTTGTTGTTGTCATTATTTTTTATTTTAGCCATTCTGATAAGTGTATGGTGATATTTCATTGTGTTTTTAATTTGCATTTCCCTAGTACCTAATGATATCTACTATCTTTTCATGTGTTTATTTGGTATCTGTAGATCTTCTTCGCAAATGTTTTATCCCAGACTGTAGCTTGTCTTTTCAATCCTCTTCCCATGAACTTTCACAGAACAAAAGTTTTTTATGTTGATGAGGTCTGATTTATCAAATTTCCCTTTTAGAGATCATGTTTTGGTGTTAAGTCTAAGAACTCTGCCTAGCTCTAGATCTGGAACATTTTCTACTATGTTTTTGTCCCAAAAGTGTTACAGTTTTAAATTTTACATTTAAATCAATGATCTATTGCAAATTAATTTTTATATAAGGTGTGAGGTTTAGGTTGATGTTCACTTTTTTGCCTATAAATGTCCAATTGCTCCAGTATCATTTGTTGGAAAAGCTATTTTTCCTCTACTGAATTAATTTTACGCCTTGGTAAAACATTGGTTGGGCATATTTGTGTGGATCTCTTTCTGGCTTCTCTACTCTGTCCCATTGATCTATGTGTCTGTCCCACCACAAATACTACACAGTCTTAATAATTGTAGACATACATAGTAGGTCTTAATATGAAGTAGAGTGGCTCCTCCCATTTTTTCTTTTTCAAGATAGTTTTAGCTAGTCTAGGTCCTATACCTTTCCATATAAACTTTAGAATAAACTTGTCTACAAAAATATCTTGCTGGGATCTGGATAGAAATTACATTAAACCTATAGATCAATTTGGGGAGAATTGACAACTTTAATGTCTTGAGTCTTCCAATACATGAACACAGTATGTCTCTGCATTTATTTAGGTCTTCCTTGATTTCATTCATCAGTGTTGTGTAGTTTTAAGCCTATAACTGCTATGCATATTTTGTTAGATTCATGCCTACTTATTTCTTTGGAGTAATTGTAAATGTTATTGTGTTTTTAATTTCAGTTTCCACGTGTTCATTGCTAGTAAATATAAATGTAATTAATTGTTGTGTGCTGATCTCCTATATTGTATTGCACAGCTCATACTTATTTTAAAAAATACATGTGAAAGTGGAAATATTACAAATGATTAATACATTTTGAGTATTATTGTTCATTAATACTAAATAATGTATTTTATCCTTTTAAATGCTTCATGTCCCACTGGAACATGAAAAATTCAGGTTACTGAATTAACTCCCAAAAACATGGCAGAATACATAATGATTAATAAGTATAAAGAGATTTACCTCTTTATACAGAAAATCAGACCAACTTAGAGTTTAATATGTAGAAGTTGACAGTTCTCTCTAAAGACCTTTTAGGACTATTAAACCATATCCTAATGCGTACCTTTGTTACTTGTGTGTATTCTTGTTCGTTACTGAATTTTTGTCCCTTTGTTGTATTTCTTTCCTGCTAGCCAGTTCTAAAAACTGCTAGAAAACATACTTGGTTGTCATTAGTGTGGTTCATCTAATATTTCCAGTTTTCCTCTTTTTGGGCTCAAGGTAGGATTTTACTCCTCTTTTCTCTTTGAAGTTGAGCATGGCCATCTAATTTGCTTTGGTTAATGAAATCTTAGCAAAAGTGATGTGTCACTTCTGGGTGGAAACTTTAAGAGTGCATGATTTGTCGCCTTCTCTTCCCCCCTGCCACAGGAATAATGGGTGCATGTATTGAAATGAAGCCTGAACTCCCAAGTGACCAAGATGAGCAAAGCCTGCAGCAGACTCATTTCAGATATCTAGAGTTAGTAATAAATGAAACTTTGTGTGTTAAACTTCTGAGAATTGGTGGTTTCTTATTTTTGCAGCATAACCTAGGCAATCATGACTGATAGCACCACTGAAAACAATACTGTTTCTTAGAATTTTATGAAAACCAGAGAAATAAATAGATAGAGTAGGTTATAGATTCTTGGAAACAGAGTTAAGAAAAGCAGGTACTTTTTGGTTCAATGTATTCTTTTTAGTTAAACTATCATTTCCCATTTATGCCTTTCAGTTATTGTAGCAAACAAAAATAACTCAAGGTATTTTTTATTTGTGCTTTGTATTATATCTGCATAGTATTTTTATTGAAATGATTTTCTTTTTAAGTGATTTTGAGATATTTGTGGAAGCATTTTAAGTGATTCTTTTTCCAATGGCACACATCTCCAGATTTATAATAAAGGCCATTAAAAGAGCAAGATTTGGTTTTCAGAAAATTTCAGGAACATATTTATTTTTAAAATCAAAGTAAACTCATCATAGTATACAGGATTAGAGTAAATATCTAAAAGATGAAAGGGGGTGACTTCCTTGATCCAAAATTACAGTGTGCCCCACCATTACCATTAATGGGTCACATGGGCAGAGTATAAAATGAACCACTTCTGATGGAAGATTTGTTTCACATCGTTTAACTGCATTTTTGAGCAGTTTTACAAAGGTGTATAAAACTTGTTAACCAAGGATGTCATAAAAACAAACTGGAGACATAATATGTCCAAATGTTATGCTATACATAGAAAAATGCAATATGGTGAAATAGAAATTGCCTCCCTAGAAGCTCTATTGCTATAGAACATTTAATCACTTTACCAAATTGCATTTGCATAGATAGTTTGCTATAGGACGCCAAGGTACCCACAGTTCCCTGGAACCACCATGAACTTCCCAGGATAGTCACCTTTATTCCCAGAGCTAGGTAGTAGATCAATCCATTGTTTTTTAGCAGAACCGTAAAAGTAACTTTCTCCTGTCTTAACCACAGAGATATCACTAAAAACAAACAAACAAACAAAAAAACAAAAAAAAAAAACAAGGCTTTGGAATCAAGCATACTTAAGTTGGAATCCCAAAAAGTCCTATAACCTTTCTGAGCCTGTTTCCTTATAGTATGTAAAAAGGGGATGATAATAATGTTACTGTAAAGATTCAATGGCCTATGATATGTGGAGTGCCTGGCATATAGTAGGTGCACGATAGCTGCTTTCATCCTTGTTCTCCCCTCCCTGCCTCCATCCTCCATTTAGTCCAAATGTGAAAGCTATTTCACATTCAGTAAAGTCCTTTATTCTACTCCAGCTTCAGTTTGCCTGTCTTTAGAAGAGAGTGGGGATAAAAACAGGAAGAGAAAACCAATAATTAGCCCAATTTCCCACCCTATTCTTCAAGGCAGGGAGTAAGTTGGAGAGTAGAGTGCCAACATGCCTTCAAGAGGAACAGTAAAGAGACTGATGCCAAGATGGAAATCACTCTTTCCTTGCACACAGGTGCACAAGAACCAGCTATTGCCCTGGTGCCTGGAGACTGTCATAAAATCTTAGATGCAGTTTTAGGGCTAGGATCTTCTTCTCTGACTTCACGGCACATATATTAGAAAACAAGACACAAGCCAGAGTAGAATCACAAGAAGCCACCTGCATAGTCTCAGATTCAAATTGCCTGTTCTTTTAGTTCTCAAGAAAAGAAAGTTTGTTTCTGATTAGGAAAGATGCTGGCAACTCCACATCAGAGATATAACCCAGGGAAGAAGAGCAGAAACCAGAGATTCCATAAAGCAAAAGTGGCAAACTGCTGACCCAAGGGCTAGAGAGAGCCTTCCCACATATTTTGCCTGGACTGTACAGAATTTTTTTTCTTGAATTGATTCTAAACAATCTTTAATTTTTATTATTGGTAGATTTCACATAAATACTCTGATTCTAGTTCCTCTTAAAAAATTGGAATTGCTGGCAATACTGGGCTGACATCTCTGCATGTTCACATAGGCTAAAACACAGTAGTCGCTGCTATTTTGGACAGCACATGTCCTTGCCAACAGCCACAGTCCCCAACACTCCCTATTGTGTCCCTTTTCTTACCCTGAGGCCTGTTTTACTCATTCACATTATCTTCCTAACCTCTAGAGGTATTTGTGATAACTGTTTAAGAACTGGTCCTCTAGGGAGGAAAAAACAACACTCTGATTTGTAGCAATTTCCAATTTCTGTTGTGTAAATATTTCCAACATGGCCAATTTCAAACTAACAATGTATTGTCACTTAATGTGGAGTTGGTAAAAGCTGTGCACAGTTGCTTCTCACAAACTGGTCAGAGCTGGCTCCAGAACACCACTGGCTTAAATCTGCTCAAAAAGCTTCATCAAGTTAATGGATTGGTCAGGAGCAGGAGCCAGGAGATCTTATTCACAGCTTAAGAGTCAGAAATCAACTAGAAAGAGTCAGATTCAACACCTGACATGGAACCCATCATTAGATCAACACTACTTCCTTGCTCTCTTTTAAAATCCCACAGGCAAATTATCCAGCCTCTGGGCACGGGTAGTCTTGGAGGGAGGTAAAGGCTGATGAAGGGTTGGCACTAGTTTGATGAGGTCAGAAGACAGAGTACAGGACCCCTGACAGTACTGCCGAGTCATTCCTGTCAACTGAATATCAGACTCCTTTTCTTCTTTATGAGAAGACGACTAAGGGAGGGGACTAGGGAGAGCAGGGAGCTTCCTATTTAGAAGCCAAGTTCAGAGTTAAATGGAAATAGACTATGAATCACATCCAGAAAATCTCTTCTCACACTAGAACTGTGGGGCTGCTGACCTCATATGCAGATGGCAAAGACCACAGACAGGGACATCATCCTCTCCCATCCCAC
This sequence comes from Lemur catta, assembly GCF_020740605.2. Lineage (NCBI taxonomy): Eukaryota > Metazoa > Chordata > Mammalia > Primates > Lemuridae > Lemur > Lemur catta. The sequence goes on from NC_059155.1 coordinate 14,120,083, forward strand.
ACTGGAAAAACGACCAAGTATGCATAGAACAGCACCCTAGAAGGTGAACACTCTAAAGAACCTTAGAGACAACTTAGTCCAAATTTAATTAATTTACAGAGGGAGAAACTGCGGCCCAGAGAGGGAGGATAAGTGGCACAGCCAGTTTTCTGACAGCCAGTCTGGAGCTTTTTCTTCTATCCCACGCTACCTCTCAAGGAGTTAAAAAGTAAAAGATTGAATCCACCAACTGATTGTTTGCCAAACCAGCAACATGAATAATATTTTTTGACTGAATCAACTGTCTGTTTAGGCATCATGTAGACACAGTCAAACACTCATCTCCAGTTTTCTCTGTGTTTGGATGGTTTAAAAACCTAGCAGAGAATCTGCACGTCCAGGGAGTTTTGCCAAGAAAATCTGAAAATCTAAACAGTCACTCTCACATTGGCCCTATAACCAAGTGTCCAAGACTTTCTTTCTCCCTTTTCATGTCAGAGAAAATATAATATTCTTGTCACTAAAGAAGTTGCATCAGAACCTCAAAGGTTTCTTGAACTGTGAGTTAGGACTCTTGGCTCTAGTCCCATTTCTGCCTTGGTTGGGTCATATCCCAATATTTTGCTTCTTTGGGGCCTCAGTTTCCCCATCTGTAAAATGTAAGAATTGAATTCCATGATTTCTCAGATTCCTTCAAGCACTCTTGGTCTTTGATTTTAAAAATCATATTCCAAATGTCTATTCTCTCAACTCATTGGCCCCTTCCAACCTGTGTTTCTCTAGCCACAGGACATTCTAGGACCCAAGTGACAGAGACATAGCTGTGCCTCTGAAAGCTTGCAAAACTTAGTAGTTGTGATTATTTTCCACTGCAGCGAATTTGTACAGGCAGCCCCAAATTTCTATTTTCATTAGGGACCCCTCCTCTCACTGTCTTTGAATTTTCCTGGTAACCTCTTAAGTTATAAAAGCCGCCTGAAATTGTAAAAAAAAAAAAAAAAAAAGAAAAGAAACAAAGAAAGAAAGAAAAAGTAAAAGTAAAAAACTCACAAAGAATCATATCTTTAAAAATAAAAACCCTAAACCCAAATTAACCTTTTACTAGATTATGGGCTCCACTGCTTATTCCTCAAGGGACTCTTATGAAATCAGAGACAAAAAATTGAGAACAATCAGACAAAGAGAAATGTCAGACTAAAGGTTTGGGTTTATTTAATTTTATTGTTTTCAAATCCACCATGAGGTGAAGGGGGGAGAGAGTTAAAAGAACACAGAGAAACCCATTCCCAGCTACAAAGTCCATGTGCTAAACCATGTTTTTCTGTCACTTAGAGTTCAGCTCTCGCCAATATTAATGGAACTTAAGCCAAACAAGAGTTCCTTTTATGCTTTCTACCCCCAGCTCCCTGCTTGCTAAGTCCTGTGCTAACTTGCAGCAGTTTCCAAGCACACGGCTGTGAAATTATCAGGGCTGGACTAATGCCAGTACAAACCAATTTATTGGGGTCCTGAAATTAACTAAAACCTAGAAAGCTTGATTAATTGTGGCACAGCACAGCAAGGAGCATTGAGAGGGAGGCCATCAGGCCAGAGTGCACGCCCCCGGAGACTCTGTCCTGCCTCCCGATTTTCAGTACTTACAGAGAAGAGTTCCTTCTGTGGACAGGGCTGTGTTATTCTTACTACTTATTCATACATCACAAAAAATGGCATTTTTGAGTCCAGCAGGGAAAATGGTAGTTAGTGGGTCTTAGCTACCTATGTAATCAGCCAATCCCATAATAGTAGTTCTTGGGATTAATTTTGTTTAATTTAATTATCATCTTTATGCAGCCCATTTGATGAGCTCTACTTTTGTCAAAACAACATTGGCTAAATATGCCTTTGGAGAGTCATTGTTGAAATCCAGTACTTCTGTGGTTTCTTGGAACACCTTACCACATGAGACAAGGAGGAGGGGAGTGACTATACAGCAAATTGTCCGGGTTAAAAAAGATGGTGTGTGTGTTAAGAAAAATGGCATGCTGTCCCCCATAGACCAGAGCCTTTCCCTTCAGTTCCTCTTCAGAACAATACTAGATTGATCCACTGCAAAAAATGACGCCTCATCTAAAATACTAAGTACCATATCTAAGGGTTCCTGAGTCACTTGCTGCTTGCAGCCCTTGCAGATGAAAGTGATGGCAGCAAAAAGAGTTCTCAACCTTGAGAGCAATATGTTGCTGTAAACTGCCTACTTGCCAGCAGATAGTGGTTTCACACTTTGGCCCAGTTGTCTTAGATCCCTAGTGTGGGCACAGTTGCCTAACATGTGAGTTTCTAGAGTGTTAGGCCCAGCTCTGGCTGGTTCCCTTAGTCAGCCCCAGGCCTAAAACCCTATGTAAGTATATCCAAGTGTGCTCCAGTACAGTTGTACCATTGTTAAAGCATTGAAATATTAATATTTCCTTGCCACTGGATAAATTGCTGCTGCCCCAAGCCTCCCCAAGTGTCCCCTGCACTGTTCCTGTTCCTCCCCTGGAACCCTTGGGTTATCTCCACAATCCATAACTAATGGGCTACTGGCTGGGACAGCAGAAGGCCTTTGGTCCCCTACTCTAGCAGGCTTCCTGGCATCTTTTCTAGTCAATCATTGCCCATGCTGGACTAGAAGTTAACTGTTTTGGATATCACTTTAAGTATATCACAAAATGATACCGTCATTGCTGGTGGTGGTAAGAAAGAGACACTTATTGAAAAAAACATCATTCGATTTTCATGAGAGAAACAGTAACAGTCTTTTCTACTGGGCAGCCCTGAAGCCACAAGCATGGGCACTTGCTGCAGACTCCCTGGGTACAAGGCCTGGCAAAAAGTGGATGATGTGCACTGAAGAAGGCAGCTCCAGCTGCTGGGGCTGGTCTTGCCACTCTTCTTTGCTGTGATCTTCCCTGAGGGTAGGCTGGCTCCCAGGGATGGAAATCTATCCCAAATAGGGATCACCCAGGGCTTTGTAGTTAGTAGTTACCACAATGAGGAAAGGAGAGATAGAAGGACAAAAAGGACCAGAGTGACCCTCATTACAATTCTGCCAAAGTATATAAATATGTGATATGGAGTGGAAAGATCTCAGGAACAGACTTCAGGAGACTCAGACTCTTGCACCGTTACTTTCATTAGCTATTAATAGCTGTCTGCCCTAAGACAAGTTCTTTCATCTCTCTGAGTCTCAGCTTCTTCATTTATACAAGCAAAGGACTGAGTTAAGTGATCTCAGGTCTTCCTTCTAGCTTTGGGATTCTGTGAAATTGTGATTATTCTTAGTCATCAGAACACTAACTACTATTTATTAGGTACTCATTGTGTGTCAAGTATGATAAGTACTTTTGCATGTATTCTTTTATTTAGACCTCACAGCAACTATTATTATTACAGGTACTATTACGGACATGCCATCTTTTATAAATGAGGAGGGTTGCACAGCTAGTCAGGTGTACAGCCAGGACTCAAGTCTATGTCTGTCTGAATCTACGACCTATTCTTTTAACTCCTCTCTGTCCCACCCATTCTGTGTCTCCATGTGTTTGAAACTGCAGACTGTGTGTCTACCTATGCCTTGGTATGTACCACTACCTCTATTTTCCTTGTCTCCACACTACCCTGATAGTGAATCCCCTGGTTCCTCTAACCCCAGATTCCTAGCTCACCAGACCTGTGCCCACCATGTTTCATTCTCCCCACCTCCCCATCTCTATGGTGTTTCACAGGCAAATAAATAGAATAGGCAGGGGGCCAAAAATTATATACAGACTCCTAAAAAAAATAAATGGACCCTCCTTCTTTCTTTTGAGGTTGGATTAGAAGAAGAGGGCTGTCTGATTACATTCATGACCCTAGAAACTGTTCTCAAGCAGAGACAGCCAAGCCAATAATATTTAGAAAAATAACAAAAATTGACTGCATTTAGCTCTGCAGAGGAATCCTGCTGGTTATTCGTGGTTAAATCTTAATGTCTCAGCTGTTTTTGGCCAACTGAGTGACAGGCTGTGGATTTGGTTAAATGACCCACTACAACCCAATTTGGCTATAAACTTTTTAGAAGAAAATAAGAGTTACCTTTATATTAATAGTGACCCAGAGGATATTAGCTGCATCTAGTGCATTTGAAGTCCAAAGAAGGCCATATGAAAGTTAGACTTATAGATTATTGGTGTTAAAAGAATGTGTAGATTTCATATATTTCCCTTATATTACAGATAAGGAAATGGAGACCCAGAAAAGGAAAGAGATGTGCCCAAGGTCACACAGTGAGTTACTGGCAGAGTCAGAGCTTGACCAGGGCTCTAGCCACCACTCTTATTTTATATAAGTAAGACTGAGACCTTGAAATTTGCTAAAGTTCACATAGCTAGTTTTGGGGCAAAGGCAAGGCTAATTTGCCTGCTTTTTCTCCGTATCTCATATTATCAGATAATCAAAGGGCTTGATTGGACAGCTTATTCATGAAGGGGTTTCATATCCCAGGCCACAAGCTCAGTTGTGTAAGAAATGTAACTTTATTAAATCTTCCATAACTCAACCTAATTTCTATATCACATTTTCCTTCATGTCAGTAGTAGACTCTCCTTCTTAGTCATTTATGGTCATTCCAGACCCCTCCCCTTCCTCCAGAGTTGCATGCAAGTTCTGGAGATTTCCCAGAGTTTCCATAGAATGGGGCTGAGGTGATTGGGGGAGATATGCTGGCATCTACTTAGATGTGTCACATCTCCTTTGGTCCTTGGCTGTGAATTCAAGCAGGTCACTGTTGCATTGTCCTTTGTTCTCCACCACAGGGCTTCTCCAGGTCCAGCTCTCTCTCAGCCACTTCCACAACCCTCAAGCACACAGGACACGGGATTTTCCCTCTTGTTTCTCTGTAGCTGCTAGACATTAAGTGGAGCTGAATCCAACTCATCTGTCTCAGACCCATCTGTAGACATTTCTTCTGAATCCACATAACTCTGGGTTGTAGGTCCTACTCCTGGGCTGTACAGCTCCTATTCCTGTGTCCTATCAGGCCCATAGGATCAGTCTCCTCTTGGGTTCCCTAAACTAGTTGGGAAGTCCAAGGTTCCTATTACCCCCAGAACTCTTCCTGGTGAAGTGTCAGACATAAGACCCCCGCTCATGTCTCACTATGCTGACTCACTACCAGCCTCCTTGTTGACTTTCTGACTCGCCCACTTGGAAGATCTTTATATTGTTGTGGGGATAAGGAAGACTCTTCTACCCACATCCAGTTTCTGCCTGGAGTCTCAGGGTAAGATATAAGGAAACTCAAAACCTATTGCTCTCAAATAATTATCTCTACTATGAGTTTATTTGTTGTTATCCAATATTTTTAAATTGACCTTTAAGTGCACAGAAGTGAATTAATCATAAGCCTTGTTTCAAGATACACCTCCATCATTGTTCCATACATAGCCCTTTTTTGCTTTAACTAGTTATTTATTTTTAATAATTGTAAATAGACCCCATTCAAAACAAAAGCTAGAAAATTATAACATTAACAATAACCTGGCTGGGCACGGTGGCTCACGCCTGTAATCCTAGCACTCTGGGAGGCCGAGGCGGGTGGATTGTTTGAGCTCAGGAGTTTGAGACCAGCCTGAGCAAGAGCGAGACCCCGTCTCTACTAAAAATAGAAAGAAATTATATGGACAGCTAAAAATTTATATAGAAAAAATTAGTTGGGCATGGTGGCGCGTGCATGTAGTCCCAGCTACTCTGGAGGCTGAGGCAGGAAGATTGCTTAAGCCCAGGAGTTTGAGGTTGCTGTGATCTAGGCTGATGCTACGGCACTCTAGCCTGGGCAACAGAGCGAGACTCTGTCTCAAAAAAAAAAAACAAAAAAAACCAATAACCTACACCTAACTGTGTGTTCCACACCCCCCCCATCATATCCCTGCCTTCCCCCTTACCTGATGTAATCGTTATCCTGAATGAAATATTCATCATTCTCTTGCTTTCTTTTCTATATAATTTTGTTGTATCTCTAATATATGTGTTACAGAAAGTAGTTTTTAATTTTTTAAATCGTGGTTGTTTTTAATTCTATTAAAAGGGCATCCTGATCTACCTTTGGGGACTTCATTTCTTTTCATCTATCATCCTATCACTAATTTCATCAACATTGTTGTGTGTGACTCTAGATCATTCATTCTGACAGCTCCAGGATATTCCATTGTGTGACAATATCACAGCTTATTTCAGCATATATATGTCCATGCTCACACTGATGGGTATTTGGTTTGTTGTTATTAATATTTGAACTTCAAAAGCCAACAATTGACTCTTTTCTTTCTGACTCCCATTATTTTATGCTGTTGATGGCCCTACTCCGAGGCAATGGATGCTTTACAGTGAATCTGCTTGCATGGGAGAAAGGTAATGAAGTAATAGGAAACACTTGGAATGAAAGCACAGGTTGGTTAACATGTAAAAAATTATCCAGATGCAAACCCAAAGACTTTTACCTAGTCAAACCCTAAGCATGATATTCCTTGGTCAAAAAGAATGGTCTGATGGGAAAAGGGGAGGGAAGATGGCTCCCTGCCACTGAATCCAGCTACTGAGAGACCTTCTCAAAGAACTTGTTTTGTAGGAGCATCATCTTTGTAATAAAAATGCAGCATATCAATTAGGTTATTTTCACCTCCCTTGTCTCCTGATAGTTTATCTCAGAAAACAGGGTAGGTGGGGTGGATAATGTTTTAAAAAAATGTGGTTCCTAGCGTAGCATTACCATTGACATCCTTTAGTCTTGTTTTAGATTATCTCCCCATTAGCTAAAGAACATAGACTGCTAAAATTACACAATCATTGGTGCCAACACAATTTGAATCTAGATGTCTTAACATATTTCCCTTTTTCTGTCACAATTAAGTACCTCATGATACTGACAAGTGCTACTTAGAGGCAAAATGCTGGATATGAATAATTTTACTGGAGATTCTGGGTGCGAAGTATGTTTATAAGAGGAGGGGAGTAGTTTATATGGTTTACAAAGTTATTTAAAGATGGCGTTGGCTTTGAGGATCTTCTTTCCTTTCAATTCTCCAGTCTATGGCTTGTGAACCTTGATTTAGGGAAAAGATCAGGCGGCTTGTTGGGGGAGGGGAGGTACAGGATGCTCACTGTTTTGACTTCAGCCCGTGGGCAGCCAGCTGCTGCTTCCCAACTCTTAGTCTTCCAAGGTCAATACAAAGCTTATTCTTCCGATTGACGCCATGTGATTATAGCTCTGAGAGACACTTACTGGCAACTGTGATAGACGTTTCAAAGGAGAAAGAGGTTGAAAATTATTTTGGGAAAGTATGTTTTTTTATTCACCATCCCCGCCCCCACTACCATGAGAGTTACACAAAAAGTAGAGGGGAAAAGCAGAGGGGAAAGTAAAAATATGGTACTGATAATGATAAAAAAATTCATATGTTCCAAGTGAGATATACAAGACATTAATTTCAGAGTTGCTGTACTTTGAACTTACATTGTAATACATTTTTATTTTGGAATAATTTCATATTTACAGAAAAGTTGCAAAAGTTGCAAAGAACAGAGAGTTCCCACATACCCTTCAACCAGTTTCCCCTCATGTTAACATCTTACATAATTATAGTATATTTGTCAAGATTAAGAGATTAACATTGGTACATTATTATTAACTAAAACCCCAGTCTTTAATCAGATTTCACCAGTTTTTCCACTAATATCCTTTTTTCTATTCCAAGATTCCATCCAGGATACAACATGGCATTTAGAAAATTATATTTTAAATGGGAGAACCAACAAATTAGACATTTGAGAGAAGGCCCTTAATACCTAATGCACACTACTTATTAGATTTTGCAGTTCCTTTATGAGTGTCAGAGGGAATGAGAGTAGGGAAGTGCTATGTTTGAGTTTGTCCCCACCAAAACTCATGTTGAAATTTGATCCCCAATGTGGCAGTGTTAGGAGGTGGGGCCTGGTGGGAAGTGTTTGGATCATGGGGGCAGATTCCTCATGAATGGCTTGGTGCTTCTCCCTGGGTAGTGGGTGAATTCTCACTCTAGTGGGACTGGATTAGTTCTGGGGGAATGGATTAGTTCCTGTGAGAATGGTTTGTTGTAAAGCCAAGATGCCCCTTGGGTTTTGCCTCTTCCCAGGTGTTCACTTCCCCTTTGACCTTCCACCATATTTTGACCAAGCACAAAGCCCTTATCAGAAGCTGCATAGATGCTGGCACCATGCTCATTATACCTCCCAGCCTGCAGAACAATGAGCTGAATAAACCTCTTTTCTTTATAAATTACTCAGTGTCAGGAATTCTGTTGTACCAACACAAAACAAACTAAGACAGGAAAATAAGGTGGTGGGAGGCTAGGAGGAAGAGTTCTGACTTAGTTTCCTCATCTATAAATGGGAGAAGGGTTTTACTTCCTTTATTCACCTCAAGGAGTTTTTTTAAGGAGAAAATGAGAAAATATATATGAAGTGTTCCTTTGGGTAAAAGAAGACAAAGAGCTATTCATATGCAAGGTGCACTTATTAATAAAAGTAAGAGTGTGATTATGTGCAACACAAAGTAGGCTGATTCTCCATCAAGAACTATTCTCTAGGTTCATCTATGTTGTCACAAATGACAGGTGGGGGGATTTTGGTCAAAGAGTACAAACTTTCAGTTATAAGTGCTGGAGATCTAATTTACAGTATGGTGACTATAGTTAATATTAATCTATTATATACTTGAAATTTGCTGAGGGAGTAGATCTTAATGGCCCTAGCCTTTCTAAGTTCTTTGTGCTTCAGTGATAAATTGATTGTGACCTATTGAGGCTCAGATGTTTCCATTTCCTAAAGCAAGGCATCAGATGAAAAAAGAATAAAAAACAAAATTCGGGCTATGTCTGCCTGTCACCTAAGGAACTAGCTAAGAAATGAAAAATCAAATCAACTAGATGTTTTGACTATGGGCAAGCAAGCAAAGAGTTCTAAGTGACTTTTTCAATGTATTAACTAGATCTTCTGGTTATTTGGGTATCATAAGGGAAGTCTCAGAAGCAATTTTATATCAATGTTCATATTTGTGTACCAGTTGGATATTTTTTAACAACACATCAAGGAGACTGAGCCACTAAGAATTCCCACTGAAAATGGACTTCTACCTTGCCTTCCAAATGTATGTTTGATGTCAGATGGATTTCAGGTTAATTGAAAATATTCTAATTACACAAAAACATTTGATCCTACCTTTGTACTTTCTTGGTCTTATTCTTTTCCTGAAATGTTACAGATTAAATCAACTTTTCAGCTGCTTCAGAAGCATAAATGAAAATGCTGACCACATCATCCTCACCAATTGCCTGCCATCTGATGCTCCTGAAAGATGTGCTTGGTGTCTATGTTACAAGTCATAAGTGCAAAAGAAAAAAAATTCTGTTGATGGGGCCCAGGTATGTGATAATAAGAAGATCAACGTGACTTAAATTTGAATTCCCTCATATATTAAATAAATATTTATGTGGCATCTAATATTTATCAGGCATTAGAGTTCCTTAAACTCAAAATAAATGCTGATGTGCTTGAATGAGGGTTATTGAAATAACAATAATTAAAATAATAATAATATGTGCTAAGCACTTAGCTAAGTAGGCTTTATCTCATTTACTTCTCACACAACCCTATGAGACAGGGTGCTATTTTTATTCCCATTTTACAGAGGAAGAAATTAGGTCTCCAAGAGGTTAAGTAACTCACTCAAGATTATTTAATGATGAAACTAAGATTTGAATCCAAGTCACAACTACAGTTTCTGCATTGTTAACCATTTCATGTATGAACTTAAAGAACTTGGCTTCTGGTCAGTCAGTTGGCATACCTAGTTCCAGTTCAGGTAGAAGTCCATTCAACTGGGAAATCTCAGTTAGGATTCATGGTCCTCATGGTTTTGAGCCAACTTGACTATTTTGTTTCTTCATGCTTGCAATGCATGCTTTGATCCATTTTGCAGATAAGCTGACCACTTCATTCATTTGTCTCACTTGAGGCTCATGTGTCACATTAGGAAATTGAGACTCAGGAAAGTTCAGTAGATTGCCTAAAGTTGTACAACTTGTAAATGGAGACTATCTCACTCCAGCACCCATGCCTTTAACTGCCTCAATGCAAAAGAAGAATGAGATCCTAGGTTTGAGCTAGTTCATTCAGTAATGAATAATATAAATAATTTGTATCAATAAAAAACATATCCTCTGCTTTCATTCATTCATTCATTCAACAAAGACTTATTGGGCAGCACCTATGTGCCAAGCATTGTTATAGGCTCTGGGGAACATTGGTTAACAAAATGGAAAAAAAATCTCTGCCTTCACAGATCATATATTTTGATGGGGGTGGGGAAGACAGATAACAGACAAGTAATAAAAATATATACTATGTTATATTGTAATATATGATATATTAGGTCAAGAAGAGAGGGAGTTAGGGAGTGGATATTATGACAGTGAGGGTGGGGTTTGTAATTCTGAGATGGGGTGACCTCACAGAGAAGGTGACATTTGAAGGGGCCAAGGAAGTGAGCCATGTAGATATCTGGAAGTAAAGTGTTTCAAGCAGAAGGAACAGGAAGTGCAGAGGCCCTAAGGTAGAGCAATGCCTGGTATGGTCAAAGAACAGCAAGGAGACCAGTGTGGCTGGAGAAGATAGAGTGAGGAGGAGAGTGGTAGGGAGATGAGGTCAGGGACCGAACATGGCCAGATCATGTGGGACTTCGAAGGTTATGGTCAGAATGTTGGTTTTAACTCTGAGGGACATAGTGAACTTTTGGGGGATTTTGAGCAAAGAAGCATCATATGACTTGTGTTTTAACAGGATCACTCTTGCTTCTCTGTTGAGAACAGACTTAAGGTGAGCCAGGGCAGAAGCAGGAACATCAGTTAGAAGGCCATTGTAATAATTCATGCAAGATAAGATGGTGACTTGGGCCAGGGTGGCAGAGTGCACATGGTGAGAAGTGGTCAGATTCTCAATAAATTTTGAAGGTAGAGTAGACATAATTTTCTGATAGATCAGATGTAGCACCATGCACGTTGTATTTCCCAGTCTGTGGAACTGTGAGCTGAATAAACCTCTTTTCTTTATAAATTACTCAGTGTCAGGACATAGCTAAAGGAATAAGGAGTTGCCATTCACTGAGATGAAAAAGATTACAGTGGGAGCAGGTTCAGAGGAGGAAGATCAGGAACTGAGGTTTAGGCATGTTAAATTTAAAATACCTAACTGGGCCATGACATTGATCGGGTGTCAGACAGATGTGGGTGGGGGAGGGGATGGGTGTATACATACATAATGAGTGCAATGCGCACTGTCTAGGGGATGGACCCATTTGAAGCTCTGACTTGGGGGTGGGGGGCAAGGGCAATATACATAACCTAAACTTTTGTACCCCCGCAATATGCTGAAATAAGAATAAAAAAAGGAAAAAAAAATACCTAACTGACATTTAAGAGTGAATGTCAAATAGGTAGTTGGAGTCATCACTGTATTGACAGCATACAAAATTACGACCCAGGATGAGATTCTCTAAGGAACAAGTGTAGATAAAGAAGAGAAGAGGTACTAGGACTGAGCCCTGGGTATTCCAACATTTAGAGGTCAGGAAGATGGGGAAAAACCAGCAAAGGAAACTGAGAAGAAATGGCCATAGAGGTAAGAGGACAAGGAAGTGAGTATAGCATCCTAGAAACTATGTGAAGAAAGTATTTCAAAGAGTGATCAGCTATGAAAAAGTGTGCTGATGAGTCAATTAACATGAGAACTGAGCAGTAGCCCTTGGATTTCACAAGGTGGATGTTGCTAGTGACCTTATAAGAGCAGTTTTGGAGGAGTAGTGGGGGGGTGGGAGGGGCTGAGAGTGTTAAAAATCCTATCCAGCAGTTTTTCTATAAAGGGAAAAAGAAAAAAATAGAACCACGGCTGGGGGAGGAAGTAGAGTCAGGAAGAGGGTTTTGGTTCAAAGATTGGAGCAATAACAGCATGTTTCTACAATACTAGGGAAGATCCAGCAGAGAGAAATTTCTTAGCGTTCCCATCCATCAGGTGTTTACTAGTTTGTGGCAGTTGTATTGAGCCATGCACACTGGTTCTCAAGCTTTGCTCCATGTTAGAATTACTTGGGGAGTTTTTCCTTTTAAAATTCTAATGCCCAGAACAATTAAATCAGAATGTCTGCGGTTGGAGCCCAGGCTTCAGTGTGTGTGTGTGTGTGTGTGTGTGTGTGTGTGTGTGTGTGTGTGTGTGTGTGTAAAAGTATCGTTATTGGCCAGGTCCTCTGTTAGATGATTCAGGGATCACTGGCCATTTGTCCCCATCTAGCTTCTCTCACACCTACTAGATCCTTAGTTAAAGCACTGTCCTGTTCAGTTGCAAAGGAGATAAGACAATATGCCGTTACCAATGATTAACATCTTAGAGGAAATTGTTCCAGACCCTGGCCAGTGTGACAGCTAGCTTAACACAGGATTTGGCAGGGATGAGAGACGGCACAGAAATTTTTGCTTGAGGGTAGAAAGAACAATTCTGCATTTCTTGTTCATTTGATTCCACGTAATGATTATAGTTGTTTTTTGTTTTTTTTTTTTCAGTCAGAAGTGCCCAGCAGGCTGCCTGTCATAGCTTTTGCTCTTCACTTGTCATTGCAAGCAGAACGCTGGTTATGGGGTAAAGCAGCAGGCCATGCCCACCCAAACTACAGTGCTTTCTCGGGGTTCAGAGCATGAGGCTGAGGCTTGAGGTCTTTGCCTTTTCCCGCTTGCTGCTGAGAGTGTGGATGTGCTAGTAGGTACATAGTCCTATAGTGTCTCCTGAGGAAGCCACCTACAAGGCCCACTGCACTGTCCCCTGAGAGGTCTAAACCACATGCTATGCAAGCAAGGAGAAGGGAGCAATTAATTCTGACAGACACGAATACTTCATTCACATATTAATTCAAGAAATATATGCTGAGCACCTGTTAGGTGTGAGGTACTGTTCTAAGTACTTGGACAAAAGCATGTTCTTGTAGAATTTATATTCTAATTGAGGAAGTCAGAAAATAAACACTATTAAGTGTGGTCGATTTAATTTTTACCTCTGAATTTTCATCCTCCATCTATCTGTATTCTTTGCTATGTGACTTTATAGTTCCTCCTACTAGAGACAGAGTATAATATTATTGTATATTATCCCATTAATGTTGGTTTTGGCCATAAGACTTGCTTTAGCCAGTGGAATACTGGTAGAAGTGATGTGAACAAAAGCTTAAAATGTGCTTGTGCAGTTCAGCTTGTTTTTTGTTTGTTTTGTTTTGTTTAAGACATAGTCTTGCTCTTGTCACCTGGATAGAGTGTGGTAACGTCATCATAGCTCACTGCAACCTCAAATTCCTGGGCTCAAGTGATCCTCCTGCCTCAACCTCCTGAGTAGCTAGGATGACATGTGCACACCACCACATCTGGCTAATTTTTCTATTTTGAGTAGAGACAGGGTCTCGCTCTTGCTCAGGTTGGTCTCGAACTCCTGACCTCAAGCTATCCTACTGCCTTGGCCTGCCAGAGTGCTAAGATTACAGGCATGAGCCACTGTGCCCGGCCTCAGCTTGTTTTTTTGTGTTCCTGCCATAAGCTTAAGAAAGATATGTCCCTGGTAGCCTTGCTGGTCCAAGTGGAGGAGGATTAAACCCAAATCACACCTTGGAACCAATTACCAGTCAATGAGAGATATGTGACTGAAAATAAATGATTGTTGTTCTAAGCCACTGAGAATTGGGATAGCATATTAACACAGAACTATTTTGGCAATGTGGGACTGATATAATAAAATAAATAAATACAGATTTATATACACATAGACATATACATACATACATATACATTCATAGGTACGTGTATATGTATATGTATGTTAGAAGATACTAGGTGCTATGGAAAAAAAATAAAAAGTAGAAGTGTAAGGGAGATCAGGAGTACTGGGGTCAAGGAATGATTTGCAATATTAAATAGGGTGATTGGTGTGGCAGGAATGGAGTGAAGTATGAGGAAAGTAGTGGGGGATAAGGACAAGAATAGGATCAGATGATACTAGGCCTTGCAGGCCACTGAAAGAACTCTAATAATCTGTTTCTCTAAGAAACCCCATTTTTCACATGAAATGCTATTTCAAGACCACTATCTGAGCTCTAAAAATGCTTATTACTACTGGATTGGTTATCGTGTCTTTTGTTTAAGTATAGTACCCTATGAGTTTATACTGATAATTTCAATTCACACTCAGCGTGACATAGGTTTTTATTAACTTCTTCTACCTTACATCTATATCTGCCTGCCTGAAAATCCTTATTCTCAAGGGAAGCAGTGTTGATAGGATCAGAATATCACTCAATTATTCATTTTTTTATTCCACATTACCTACAAAACTGAAATGTACATATATTTTGTCTCAGCAATTCTACGTGTAGGTATTTATTCCTAGACTAATGGTCTTCTTACCAGGATGTTCCTTGTGGTCTTATTCACAAAAGAGGGAAAAAAGTGAAAACAACCTAGATGTCAATCAGTAGGGTAATGAGCAAGACAAACTAGGCCCATCCATATCATGAAATACTATGTATCAGTATAAAAAATGAATTTTAAATATATATATATATATAACTTAGAACATTGTTAAGGGGGGAAAGTGAGTTGCAGAATAACAATAGCTGCTAGCATTTAGTGAGAGTGTGATATGTACCAGACATTATCTCAAGTCCCTTATATGTATTAATTGATTATTACCATCATTATAGCCCTACCTATGAGGTTGGAAAGATCATTATCCCCATTTTACAGATGAGTAAACTGAGGCACAGAAGATTTGAGGAAATTCTCTGAGGTCACATAGGTGGTAAGTGCTAAAAATGTAGATTTGAATTCAAGCAGTTTGACACTAGAATCTTTACTCTTAAACTCTATTTTATACCACTTATCTAATTTACATGGGTAACCCCCACAAATTTTATATTAGTATATACACATATATATTTTATCTCATATAGAAAGATCTAGAGGGATGTGTACCAAACTAATGATCGCTACCTTGGGGTAAGGGAAGGAGATAGGGTAGTCCGAGAGGGACTTTTGCTCTGTTTATACAATTTGAAATTTTAAAAAGAGAATAGAGAATATAGCCATGTATTTTCTTCTCTAATTAAAATATTTTTTCAAGAAATTAATGGGTTCTACTTTTGCTAATGGCCAAGTAAGTTCCTATTGGGCCAACTCTCCTTAAGATAAAAAATATAAAATCTAGACAAAATTTGAAAAGCAGCTCCCTCAAGGGACTGAAAAGCAGTAGAAAGCAGGAATATTCTGGAGGGGAGTCATAGTTTGCCAAAGAGAATGATAAGTTTCCCTTTTCACAGTTTCTTGCCTAGGGGCAGACCCCTAGCCTGTGTCATGAAACAGCTAATGTTCTGATAGAAAATTGGCAGTTTTTCTGGATTTAGTCACCAAAGGATAGAGTTTGGGCCAAGCACAGCTGCTGGTAAGGGAGGAGGGGATTCTCAGGAAGGAAAATGACAAAGAGGAGGCACAAATTACATGTGTAAATTCTTCTCAAATCTTTAGTTGACCTCTAACCATTGTAGATGCAGAGAAGGCTCCAAGCAGTTCAGCTTACGGTAAAAGAACTGACCTGACATCAGATCAGTCAGAGTTTGCAGCTTAAGTTCAATCTATTTAATTGCATGCTAAAACAAAAATATTACCACTTTTCAAAAAAATAAAATGTTACCCAGAATTTCCACAACATAATATTTATTAAATCCAAGTTACAATCCCAAACTATGTGATATATGAAGCAACAGGAAAATATGAACCATTCTCAAGAGAAAAATCATTCAATAAAGACCATCTCTGAAATGACTCATGTTGGAATTAGTAGGCAGTGACTTTTAAGCAGCTATTATAACTAAGTTCAATGAAGGAAATATGCTTAAAACGAATGTAAAGATTGGAAATCTCAGCAGAGAAATAGAAACTATAAACATGAAATAGATAAAAATTCTAAAATTAAAAAATACAATATCTAATTTTTTTTTAAAAAATAAATGGGCTTAAAAACAGAATGTATATGACAATGGAAGGAATCAGTGAACTTGAAGATAGATCCATAGAAATTATCCAGTCTGACAAAAAATGGGAAAGAAAGCCTCAGAGACCGGTGGGGCAGTTTCAAAGCTCTAACTTCTGCCTAATTGGAGTTCTAGAAGGAAAGGAGAGAGAGAGACCAAAGTGGGGAAAACTTTTTAAAGAGATAATGTTTGAAAATATCCAAAATTTGGTGAAAGATACACATTTACAGATTCTGGAATCTCAGTGAACTCCAACCATGATAAATACAAAGAAAACCATGTCTAAGCAAATCAGAGTCAAACTGATAAAAACCAAAGATTTTCAAGAGAAAATCTTGAAAATAATCAGAGAAAATGATATATTATACACGGGAACAATGATTCAGATAATCTAGAAATGATCTAGATGTTGGACTTAGAAGAAACTATGGAGTACAAAAAACAGTGGAATATCTTTTGGGGAAAAACTATCCTCTTAACCTAGAATTTTATATCCAGAAAAATTATCCATCAAGAATGAAGGTGAATTTCTCTGTGTGGATTACTAAAATGTGATATATGTATACCATGGAGTACTATTCAGCCATAAAAAAGACAAACTACCTCTTGTATTATCCTGGATGGAGCTGGAGCCCATTCTTCTAATTGAAGTATCAAAAGAATGAAAAAACAAACACCACATGTATTCACCATTAAATTGGAACTAATTGATCAACACTTATGTGCGCAGATAGTAGTAACATTCATCGGGTGTTGGGTAGGTGGGAGAGAGGAGGAGGGGATGGATATATTCACACCTAATGGGTGTGGTGTGCACTGTTTGGGGGATGGACACCCTTGAAGCTCTGACTTGGGTGGAGCAAAGGCAATATATGTAACCTAAATGTTTATAGCCCCATAATATTCTGAAATATAAATAAATAAATAAATAAATACAAAAAAGAAAAAAAAAGAATGAAGGTGAAATGAAAGTGTTACATACAAGAAAACTAACAGACATTGTCTCTAGCATATCTGTTCTTCAAGAAATGATAAAGTGATAAAGGTAGTTATTCAGGCTGAAAGTAAATTATACCAGATGAAAACAAGAATCTTCAGGAAGGAATGAAGAGTATAAGACATGGTAAATATCTAGTAAATATAAAAACTATTTCCCTTTTAGTTTCTTTAAAATACATGCATCTGTTTAAAGCAAAGACTGTAACATTATTGTATGGAATTTAAAATGTATGTAGATTGGTTTATCTGACGACTATAGCACATAGATGAGAATGGAGGTAAATTGATCTTAAAAACTGAAAATTTCTAAATTTTATCTGAAGTAGTAAAATATTATCTCTTAAGTAGACAATGAAAAGTTATGTATGTATATTGTAATCTCTAGAGCAACTATTTAATACTAAAAGAATAATTCAAAGAAGTATAATTAAAAGGCCAATAAATAGATCTTTAATTTAGAATGGAATTCTAAAAAATATCCAAATAACCCAAAAGAAGTCAAGAAAGGAGGAAGAAGAGAACATAAAAAAGTAGGACAAAAAGAAAACAAATAATAAAATAGTAGATCTATAACCAACCATGTCAGTACTCACATTAAATGCTAATGAACTGAACACTCCAATTAAAGGCAGATATTGTCAAATCGATTTTAGAAACCAAAACTTAACTCTATAATGTCCACAATGGATGCACTTTAAATATAAAGGCAAGATAGGGTGAAAATAAATGAATGGAAAAAAATATACCAATAAAACAATAAACATAAGAAGATTGAAGTGGCTATATTAATAGCTGATAAAGTAGACTTCCAGGAAAGGAGGTGAATAGGAAATTTTCATAATGACAAAAAGGGAAATTTATCAGAAAGATATAAAAGTCATGTGTGTATGGGCCTAATAAAAGAGCCTCCAAATATATGAAGCAAAAATGGACACAGTTAAATTAAAAAATAGATAATTCCAGCCCTCGTTGGAGATTTAACATTTCTCTCTCAGCAATTGACAGAAAAACTAGACAAAGATATCAGTTACGACAAAAGTGATCTGAACAACCCTATCAATCACCTTGATCTAAGTGATATTTCTGGAACTCCACACCCAACAACTGCAGAAAACGCATTCTTTCCAAATGCTAATGGTATGTTCACCAAGATAGATCATATACTGGAGAATAAAACAAGTCTCAATAAATTTTAAAAGATTGATATTTTTATGGGTTAAATTGTGCCCTCTGAAGAGATATGTTGAAGTCCTAATGCCAGTACCTCAGAAGGTGACCTTATTTGAAATAAGGTCATTACAATAATTAGTTAAGTAAAGATGAAATCACACTGGAGTAGGGTGGGCCCTTAATCCAATATGACTAGTGTCCCCATAAGAATAGGAGAATAAACACAGAGACATAGACATATGAGGGGAGAATGCTGTGTGATGACAAAGGCAGCGATTGAAGTGCCACAGCTGCAAGCATAGGAATACCAGGGATTTCCAGCAAACTACCAGAAGCTAGGAAGAGGCAAATGAGGATTCTCCCCTGTAGATTTCAGAGAGAACATGGCCCCATCAACGTCTTGATTTTGAACTTCTAACCTCCAGTATTGTGAGACAATAAATTTCTGTGTTTAAAGCTACCCAGTTTGTGGTACTTTGTTATGGCAGCCCTAGGAAACTCATCTGGATATCATACAGAGTCTGTTTTCTGACCATGTTGGAATTAAATTAGAGATTAATAAAGGTAAGATATTTCTAAAGACAAAAAAAAATTGGAAATTAAATAACACATTTCTAAATAACCTATGGGTCAAATAAGAAATCACAAGAGAAATTAGACAATATTTAAAACTGACTGATAATACAAATATAACCTATTGAAATTAATGGGATGCAGCTTAAGCTATGCATAGAAGGAAATTTATAGCTTTAAATAATTATATTAGAAAAGAATAAAGGTCCAAAATCAATAATATAAATTTCCACTCTAATAATCTAGAAAAAGAAGAGCAAATTGAACCCAAAGTAGAAGGAAGGAAATAATAAAGAGCAGAAATAAATTAAATAGAAAATAAATGAAAAATAGAGAAAATTAATAAAGCCAAAAATTGATTCTTTGAAAAAAATCAACAAAATTAATAAACCTCTGGTAAGACTAATCAAGGGAAAAAAAAATCAGAAAATACAAATTACCAAATCAGGAATAAAAGAGGGGTTACCATTAATAATCTATAAACATTGAAAGTATATTAAGCCAAAAAATTCAATAATGTAGATGAAATAGACAAATTACTTAAAAATTCAGCTCACCAAAATTGACACAAGATAAAACAGAAAATATGATTACCATCATATTTATTAAAGAAATAGAGTTTATTATCAAAAACTTCTCCTGAAAGAAAATTCTAGGCCTAGATTCTTTCACTGATGAAGTCTACTGAACATTTAAGGAATAAACAACAACAGTCTTATACAAATTCAGACAGAAAATAGAAGGAAACATATTCCAGTTCATTTTATGAGGCCAGCACAACATCAACACCAAAATCTGGCAAGCATGTTGTAGATCAGTATCTCTCATGAACACAGGTGCAAATCTCCTTAACACTGTATTAGCAAATAGAATCTTAGCAATATATAAAAAGAATAATATAGCAGGGTTAATCCTAGGAATGCAAGGTTTACATAACATTTGAAAATCAATCAATATAATTAGCTATATTAATAGTACAAAGGCAAAAATCATATGATTGCATCAAAATTTGCAGAAGGAACATTTGACTTAATTATCTCTAATTCATGATTAAAATTCTGAGCAAGATAGAAATAGAAGGGAACTTCCTCAATGTGATAAAGGGTATCTATGAAAAATGTACATTTAATACTATACTTAATGATGAAACATTGCATGTTTTTACTACTTTTAATTGACATTGTATTGGAGGTTATAGCCATTGCAATAAAGCAAGCAAAACAAATTAAAGGCATAAATATCAGAAAGAAAGAATTAAAATTATTTCTATTTTCAGACGATGTATTTACATAGAAAACCCTAAGGAATCTAAAATAAGTCCTGGAACTAAGTGAATTTAACAAAGTCACATGGTACAATGTTAGCATAAAAGTCAGTTGCAAACAAGTGGAAAGTGACTTTCAAAAATCAAATTTATTTGCAATAGCATAAGAAAATCACTTAGAAACACATTTAACAAAAGATATGCCAGGGGCTCTAAACTTAAAAAGCACAAAACCTTGTTAAGAAAAAAAAATATCTAAATAAATGGACAAAAATAGCATGTTCATGTATTGAAAAACTCATCTTGTTAAGATGTCAATCCCAAATTGGTCTAGGAATTTAACAACATGTGAAACATAATCCCATATGGCTCTTGTGTAGAAATGTACAAACCAATTCTAAAATTTATTTGGAAATAGAGAGAAGTTAA
This sequence comes from Lemur catta, assembly GCF_020740605.2. Taxonomy (NCBI): domain Eukaryota; kingdom Metazoa; phylum Chordata; class Mammalia; order Primates; family Lemuridae; genus Lemur; species Lemur catta. The sequence goes on from NC_059155.1 coordinate 14,140,644, forward strand.
ATATTCAAAGCAATCTTAAAAAAAACAAAGTCAGAAAACTTACTCTAATGACTTTAACATTTACTGTAAAACTACTGTAATCAAGACCACATATCATTGACATAAGAATTGACAAATAAACCAATGGAACAAAATATAAAGTCCAGAAATAGCACACACTTACATAGTCATTTGATTTTTTGACAAAGATGCAAAAACAACTCAACAGGAAAAGTAAAGACTCTTCAACGAATGCTGCTGGAAAACTGGGTATGTTATAGAAATAGAAACCTGAATCCCTATCCCAAACCACATGTCTTAGTCTGTTTGGGTTGCTATAACAAAATACCATAGATTGGTTGGCTTATAAACAATAGAAATTTATTTCTTACAGTTCTGGAGACTGGGAAGTCTAAAATCAAGGCACTGGCAGAGGCAGATTTGGTGTCTGGTGAGGGTGTGCTCTCCAGTTCATATTTGGCTGTCTTTTCACTGTGTCCTCACATGGTGGAAGGGGCAAACAAGCTCCCTTGGGCCTCTTTTTATAAAGAAACTAATCCTTTTCATGAGAGTTCTGTTCTCCTGACCTAATCACCTCTCAAAGACCTCTCCTCCTAATACCATCAACTTGGGGATTAGGATTTCAACATATGAATTTTGAGGAGAACGCAAATATTCAGACCATAGCACCATGCAAAAAAATTAATTTGCGTAGAATCACATAAGCTGAAGCCATAAAAATTCTAGAAGAAAACAGGAGGGTATCTCTATAACCTGGGGGTAGATGAAAGTTTCTTAGGATGCAAAGAGCAATAATTATAGAATCAAAATTGATACATTAAACTTCTTTAAAAATAAAAACAACTCTTTATTAAAATATAACATTAAAGAAAATGAATAGACAAGTCATATGCTAGGAGAAAGTATTCATAAAGCATATATTTGATAAAGAACTGAACTTCAGGATACATAAAGACAAATAACTTAATAAAAATGGGCAAAATATTTAAACAGAATATTCACAAAAGATATGTGAATGGCCAATAAGCACATGACTATGCAGTCAACATCATTAGACATCAGAGAACTGCAAAGTAAAATCACAGTGAGATACCACTACACACCCATAAGAATGGCTAAAATTAAATAGGCTGACAACAGCAAATGTTGGAAAGGGTATGGAGCGACTGGAACTTGGATACATTTTTACTGGGAGTGTAAAGTGGTATAACCACTTTGCAAATATGTCTGTCAGTTAATTATAAATGTAAATATACACCTACCCTAATATCTAAAATTTTTGTTTTTAGGTATTTACCCAAGAAAAATGAAATCATTTATACATCCAAAAACTTATATATGAATGCTCATGGAAGCTTTATTCATAAGACCTCCAAACTGGATATAGCTCATGTGTCCATTAGTAGGTGAATGGATAAAAAACTGTGGTATAGACATAAATTGGAATGCTACTGAAAAATAAAAAGGAATGAATTATTGAGACAAGCAACAGCATGGATGAATCTTAAAAATATGATGCTGAATGAAAGAATTCCTAGACAAAAGAGTATAAACTGTACAATTTCATTTATATAAAGTTCTAGAATAGGCAAAACTTAGTCTATGGTGAAAAAAAAACAGTGGTTGCCTGAGGCAGAGGTAAAGGTGAAGATTGACTGGAAAAGGGCATGAAGAACTTTCGGAAGTGATGGTAACCTTCCATATCTTGAAAGGGGTTTTGGTTACACATATGTATTAGTTTGTCATAACTCACTGGGGGTTGGCTCAATAAGATTTATGTATCTCATTTTATGTAAATTTAATTTCAAAAGAAGAAAGTACCATAAACAAATTCTGAACTCTAGTTAATGTTAGGCATGCTAAAGTATTTAGGGAGAATTGTATTGTTGACTGCAATTTACTTTGACATGTATCAAAATAATAATATGGATTGATGAATGAATAGAGGGATATAGAAATGAAGTATGTGATAAGGCAAAGTATAATAAAATGTAAATTGTAGAATCTAGGTGTTGGATACATGGGTGTTCAATGTGAGAGTCTTTCAACTTTTCTGTATGTTTGAAAATATTGTTTAAAAAATGTTGGAGAAAAAAACCCCAATAGTTTTGATTCATGCAGAAGTACCTGTTACCACCCCACATCTCTACCTGTGTCTGACTTCTCCATGCTCACCTATATTTAGTATCTAAACTGCCCCCCCGCCATGTTGTTCCCCAGGTTATAGCTTACCCCCTGACTTCCATCCCCATCACTACTAACTCCATTTAGACTGTCCTCTGATAAAGGATAGTCAGCTTGTCTGCTGGACTTCTTCAAAGGACCTGGTCTATGTGATAGAATCTTCCATCACAGGCTCCAAAACCTCTCCTTGGCTCCCACTGAAAAGGATTAGCTTTCAGGCCCATCACTTTAGGAGATAAAAGCTCACGGTACAAAGGCATTTGCATTGGACATGCAAAAGTATCCATCCTGGCTTGTAGAGTTAAAGATGACCTTGTGTTGGGTTTCTGTCTTACCTTATATACAGACCAAATATGATAACTTGTATGGATAATTTGTGTGGGAGGTGGGGCTCAGGCAGTGTCATGAAGACCTTCCCAAACAAGCCATGTTATGCTTATTCTGGAACCAAGATTAAGTCCACAGGTCTTAGAAGATGTCTGAGAGGCTTGATCACTGGTTCTCATCCTAGTTATGTTCCTGAGTGATAGCTGTGAACTAAGGTTAAAAGGAAATAGGTCTTCACAGTGCCAGAATATCTAGTCCAATTGTTCTCATTCCTGGATGCACATTAAAATTATCACAGCACTGATTTTTTTAAAGGCTCCTCAAATGATTGTAGTGTGTAGGCCAAGCAAGATAGATAATTCAGTCAGGATGCACTGGTGTAGCCACCCCAGTTGTAAAAATATTGAGAAATACTTTCAATGAAATTGGTAAATGCCCTGAGACAAAAGTGCCCTGGACACCTCGTCTCCTCCAGCTCTGAACCCCCAGACTTTCCCAAAATCAGTAGCTAAAGGGTTAATGCCTGGCCCAGCAGGAGTCCTCCAGCACATTGCTTCAGCATTTAGCCAGATTCCATTCTAATTAATCAGTGCCCAGTATTGTACCCATTATTAAATATTTTGAATACCACTCCTGCAGCCAGTATTGAGAACCACTGATCTAGTCAATCCTGTAGACAAGCATCTGAGTATTTTATCTGTAGCACACCAAATAACTTGTAGTTTGACTACATTTCTACCTTTGTGCATGCACATAACTAGGTTTGTGACATTAAGCAAGTCCCTTCCTGGCTCTGAATCCCATCTAAAAAATGACACCATTGAGCTAGGTCCTCTTTAAGGATGCTTCCACTTCTGAATCGTGTGGTACTGATTCTATGAATCCTGAATTCAGCAAAGCTAAAAAAGGCTCTGAGAGAAGTGAGAGGAAAATGGATCCTGACTCCTGTACACTGACCTAAACCAGCTAGAGAAAACCCACGTTGTATGTTAATTGTATATTTCTCTCCTTAAGAAATAAGCTTCACTTCCCCCTCCCGTGGCCCACCAAGTTACAGGCTTGGAACTTGAAACATAAAAATGAATTCTCCTTAACTTGGGCCAAAGATGCAAATGTGATTAGAGCTGAATTTAGCCCATCTACTTTTAAAGTATGTTCCAGACATTTCCATTTACAGCTTCCTGTAGTAGTGACTTCCACAAAGGGGTGATATACAGGAAAACATAATCCACTTTACTTGTTTCATGTTTATTTGCCATTGGTTTCATTAAGTAACTCCTTGTTTGTGGATTATAGAGGAGGAATCAGTTTGTTTTTATTGGTCCCACCAGAAATTTAAACAGCTTCAAGCTGTCCTCTCCCATTCTATGCCTCTCTTGGCCAAGTGTTTCTTTGATTTTACAATCTCATAGCACTCTTCAGTTCCATGGCCCTTCAAGAACAGCTTGCTTTATCTGGATCTCTTAACTTTTCACTTAATCTTTCTCAAGTGGTAACTGGAACCATACAATAGCCCAAAGTGAGGTGGTGAGTTGGCAATTATGCAGTTCATGCCCGTCATTAATGGACAGCCTGAATTATCCAGATCACTTATCTATATTGACAAATAAACCACATAGTTGCCAAATCATTTCATTTTGTGTAGTGGATATATAAATTATCATCTATGCTAATAACTCTGAAATATACATCTATAGCACTGGTCTCTTTTTGTCCCATGTCCTAGATTGATGTCTCTCAAAGCAGCAAGCTCAGCTCAAGTTGTATTGTGAAACCTCAATGCAAAATTCAGAGACTCCACTTTCATCTTCATCCCAGTGGTCCTATGCCAATGCATTAAAAACTCCCCTATACCCAATACTGATTCTTCCCCACATCCCCTAAGCTAAAGGCCAGTAATCAAATATGAGATGATAATATGGCAGTGTAAGGAAATATATGATTTATTACCAGTCAGGACAGAATTGCAATGGAAGGAAGGATCTGGATCTACTTAAACAACCAAAGGCCTCATTGGTCAGGGCTCCTCCCCAGCAATATCTGTGAGGAGCTGGCCAGATTGCTCTTTGACCGCTTTCCCTTTGCATCATCCTGGGATTTCACCATCTTCCACATATGAAACTTCCTTCCTCACAGCACATAGCAGAAATTTTCCAAGTGTGCTCTGTGCAAAGACTACCCGTAGCAGAGTCACTTAAAATACTATTAAAATGCAGATTCCTAAACCCTATCAAGACCAATTGATACAACATAAAACTTAAGAATCATTGTCTTTTATTTGCTTTATTTGCTCAATTAGCAAAGGGCTGCTAACAGATCATTTTCATTAATATAGTCCACCATCATTTTCAACTCGATGTTTCTAAACTTAGAGTCTTCTTCCACTTCAAATTGCTTCCCTGCATCAGTTTTTCCATATACATCAGTGGCACCAACCATACTCCCAGGATCCCAGAATCAAACCTTAAAGTTGACAGCAACAAACTAAGATGAATTCATTATTTGTTCCTATGTTTGTTGTTTTTTGTGATTAGTCTTGTTTTCTGTGTGTGTGTGTGTGTGTGTGTGTGTGTGTGTGTGTGTGTAGTGGATGAAAGCTTATCATTGCATAGACACTATCACAGCATCATCTTTTTATAGTACAATCCCCAAGCCCTTATCAAGAATGTTAGAAGAAAATTCAAAAGAGTCTATGGAAATTCTGTTATAAGATCCAAACATCTTGTAAAGCACTAATCAGGTCTTCAACTACTCTTATCCTGGATCAGTTTCACCCAGATCCATGAAATTCCTCCTCCCATTTGGAGTCCCAGAGGCCATCCACTATCTAGCTGAAGCCTTTCTTTGCTGATGCCAAAGTAAGAAGGCTTCCACTCTCATTATGTAGCAAGTACCCTTCACTATTACTAATCAAAAGCTTCCATTTATGAAGCACTTAGTATGTGCCAGGCACTATTCTAAAGACTTTACAAGATTACATAGGCAGGCAGTGTAGGGCTGGGATTCAGACCCTGTCAGGGTGGTTGCAGAGTCCATGCTCTTAACCACCACACTCTCTGCTATCTGTTGATAGCCTATAGGATCTAAGCTGTGCATGAAGCTGAAAACTGTCTGCCCCAAAGAATCATCAAAACCTCCTCCTTCTGTCAACTCTGCCAATATTGAGAGAGTCTGCTACTAAGGAGATGACAAAGCCCTTAAAAGGGTTCCTGTTGGTACATACATACGTAATAAAAGAATAAAGAAACCCATGGAATGATAATCACCTTATTTAGGAGTCTTCTCCTCTGATAACCTCTGGAAGAAAAGGAGAGGGCATGACCAGAGAAGCACACAGTCGGTTCCAACTGCATTGTGATGATATTTGATTTTTTTAGGCTTAGTGGTGGCTAAACAAAAAGGCATACATACCTTTTGTATATCTTCAATGTTTCATAATAAAAATTTTTAGAGGGCTCCCAGGGATCTCACTGTCCTAGACAGAGGGGAGAGCTTAGCCTACAGTATTTAGCTTGCTGTACTGTGGCCTGAAGAGCCTAGCAATGAGGATGCAGCATTCCTGCTCTTCTCTGGCCTCACAAGGGACAATCTTTAGATTTGCAGCTTTCACTTTCTCTTACCTATTCTAAACCTGTTTCAAAATCTGCCAGTAATAAATTGCTTAATATCATGTATACTAATATCTCATAATCCTAGAACTCCAGATAAAATAAAAGGCAATAAAGCAAGGAAATGAGGAGGGAGTTGTGGAAAGCCCAAGAGGTAGAGGGGAAACAGTAAGCTAGGTGAAAAAGAAAATAAGATATCAAAAGAAAGAAAAAAGATGGGAGGAGAGAAATAAAAGATACAGGGAAGAAAAGAGAGCAGTGAGAGTAAAAAACACAGATGAGAGGGAAAGGAGGGCACATAGAAGAGGTAGCCCCTGCTATGGCTTGAATGTACCCTCCAAAACTCATGTTGAAATGTAATTGCCATCATAGTATTAAGAGGTGGGCCCTTTAATTGTTGATTAGGTTATTAGTGCTCTGTCCTCCTGAATGGATTAACATTGTTATCAGGGAAGTGGTTTCATTATCACAAGGGTGGGTTAGTTATCATGGAAGGAGGCTCCTGATGAGAGGATGAAGTTTGGCCCCTATTCCTTCTCTGTTTCACATGCTCGCTTGCTTTTCTGCCATGTTATGAGGCAGCATGAAAGCCCTCACTAGATGCCAGCGCCATGCTCTTGGACTTCTCAGCCTCCAGAACTGTGAGCCAAATAAATTTCTGTTCATTATCAATTACTCAGTCTGTGATATTCTGTTATAGCAGCAGAAAATGGACTAAGACAGCCCCTACCCAGCAATCCTTGGGGGACTCTGGGCCAGGTTGATAGCCAGGGAGAGATCAGGTGGGATATCACCAAGCCACCTCATTTCTTGGGAGAGCTCTCTCCTACTGAAAGATGGAGCTTGTTCTCTCAGGAAGCAATTGCTCCTCCTCTCAGGACACAAGGTGGCAGCAGCAAGAGCAGCAGCAGCAGCAGTAGCAGTAGCATCCTGGTGAGGCCCCTATGGGCAGCCTCTGGGGTCCCAATAGCAGGCAGTGCGGAGCCCTCTTCTGGTTGACACTGCCTAGTGGGTTAGGGAGCTTTTTGAGGCAGAGTTAGTGTTGCAGGGAATGGACTGGCCACAGTCTGGCACACACACTTTCCTGGCATCAGATAGGAGCTTGTGCAATAGAGCAGTAGCCATGGTAACCATGTGTGCTGCTACCCTGTTTGGACTCATGGAGGGGAGTTCAATTTTGCATCAGGGCATCCACATTCAGAAAAGGCTGATCCAGTCTGCCCCAGCCCCCTGGAATCTTCCTCTGGGAGTCCTAGGCAAAACTTGGAGAGAGGAATATATGATATAACAGATTCTTCAATCTCTAGTCCTTCCTGTTTCTGGGCCCCACATTTCTCCCGCAGGGACCTTTTTTGGTCAAGCACTCACTGGACCTGAAGGTTAGAAAGGATTTCAAATATAAGTTCTACATAAAACTCCATCATTAAACTTCATCCCTCATATCCCCCCAAAATGATAGTTTTTAATATTACCTGGGCCTCCTCAAAAAGCCAGACACATAGGGGCCATTTCCAGGTATTAAGAATCTCTGTACAAATATATCTTAAATACGAAACAGTTACTCAAATTGTGCTATATTTTCAATGCTTACATGGAACAAAATTACACTTTTAACTTTAAAAAGGCAATGCATTAATTTGTTTCTACCTTCCCACAAAGAGTTAATGATTAACATATTTTTTGACTGATACAAATGTTCTGAATCTTTGCAGCTAAATAATGTCACAGGATTTTTGATATATCAGAGACCATTTTGCCAGTTAGGGATTTGGCTGATGACCATGAGCCCCTCATAATCTATAGCCTAATTCTAATTTAAATGTTTCACCACAGATGGCAATGTTCTACAATATAATTGTACTAGTCAGAACATAATTGCCAGGTTTATTAAAAAATTCACAGTGCAGGACAGGTAGTGGGCTTGGTGATGAGACAGACGCTTAAGGTTATATGATAAATATCTTCTTTTTGTCACATCTTTGTATGTCTAGAAACTTGTCTGGTGACAACTTCAGAAGCCTAAAGTTAAAACACTTTGTGAATAGGATGCCCAGGTCAAATGCCCTCCTTCCTTGTCCCTATCTTCTATCGAGATTATTTATTTATTTTTTTATTTTTTTGAGACAGAGTCTTGCTTTGTTGCCTGGGCTAGAGTGAGTGCCGTGGCGTCAGCCTAGCTCACAGCAACCTCAAACTCCTGGGCTTAAGTGATCCTCCTGCCTCAGCCTCCCGAGTAGCTGGGACTACAGGCATGCACCACCATGCCCAGCTAATTTTTTCTATATATATTTTAGTTGGCCAGATAATTTCTTTCTATTTTTTAGTAGAGATGAGGTCTTGCTCTTGCTCAGGCTGGTCTCGAACTCCTGAGCTCAGAAGATCCACCTGCCTTGGCCTCCCAGAGTGCTAGGATTACAGGCGTGAGCCACCGTGCCCAGCCGAGATTATTTATTTTTTAAGAGTGGACTCTCAGGTAAAATCCTTCAAACAAATCTTGATTGGGGGGCATTTTAGACATTAGAAAGGGGTGATATGTTTTGGAGATTTAGTGCCCTTCAACTGCCATCATGGTGTGGCTACTAACTCTTGAGACACATGCTAGCTCTTGCTCAAATGACCCAAACCTTCCCTGGGGGTAGCAGCATGAGAGGGGGGCTGGTCCTTTTAGAGATCTTTCTTTTAAATTATGAAATATTTCAAACATACCATTTCAAACGATCACCCAATTTAACAGCTTAGAAAAAAACCACTGTTTCAGTATGCTTATGGATTCCTCGGGCCAGGAATTCCAAAAGGGCACAATGAGGAGAGCTTTCTCTACTCCACAATGTCCGTGCCTCCACTGGGAAAGGTTGAAGGCTTGGGGTGACTTGATGGCTGGGTCATGGAATCACTCGTATGTCTGATGCCTGGCTGGGGTGGATTCAAAGACTAGAAATGCCACCTTGACTGCCAATATGTGGCCTCTTCATGAGATTGTCTTTCTCAGTGTTTAGTGCCTTTAGGATAGTCAGACTTCTTACATGATGGCTCAGGGCTCCAGTCCTAGGTGTTCCAGCAAGCAAAGAGGAAACAGAAATCACCTTTCCTGAGCTGGCCTCAAAACTCACACACAGTGTCGCTCCCACAACATCCTATGGGTTGCAAGTGAACCTTCCAAGATGCAACAAGAGGGGCCAGAGACCCTACCTACCTATAGGAAAAATGTCAAAGACTTTGGGCCATGTTTTAAAAACCACCAAACATAAAAAATATAGAGAATAATATAAAAGTAACCAAATTATCCATGACCCAGAATTTATGCATTAACATTCTTGCTAGGTTTGCTCCAGATCACTTTTTTAAAGAAAATAAAATGTCACTTTTAAAGAAAGGACATACTGTTTATCTAGAAATTCTCCTTTGTAGTAATAACAGGTAGCATTTTTTGAGCACTTGCTAGGTGCGAGACACTGTACTTTTATGTAGATTCTTCTCAACAACTCTATTAAGCGGGTATTACAACCACCCCCTATTAAAAGATGGAAAAAAACTTGACACTTAAGAGAGGCAAGCTGCCAAGTTGCCCAAGGACAGAAAGGTAGGGGTTCTATTCAACTCCACAAATACTTATTGAGTACCTGCTGTATAGGCTCTTTCCTTATTCATAGAATTTATAATCTAGTAGGGGTCATGTCGTAACAATCTAGATTATGGAAAGTACTGTGAAGGGAATAAATAGACTAATGTTGTAGGGAATCAGGAGAGCATAGACTAAAGACAATATTTGAACCCAGGCAGCCTAATTCTAGAATCTACATACTCAGACATTGCCCTATACAGATTCATATCCCTAAAGTTAGGCCTGTGGCATGTGGCATCCTTTACTCTACTAGACTGCCCATCCTCCCTTTCGTCTTCAGTTAAATTACTTTTGCCAGCATTCATTGCTTTGTGCTTATTTATTTTGCTTTTTGTCTTGGATTTTTCCTGGTAAAACTCATTTGGCAATGAGCAATCTTGTCACACAGGGGTTCTATAAAGCAGACATGTTTAGACTATCTTTAATAAAATAAGGTGGCCTACCCCCAATTAACACTATCGAGCATATATTTAAATTTCAAAATTCCCCAAGTCCTGATTCATCCACCCTGTATTGTAAAGGCATAAGTCTGCTTTTATCACTCAGTGAAATAATCATTGAATGATTTTTCTTGGAAACTCTAAAAGCTTGGAGGGAAAATTAAGTGGTTTGGGCCCTTAGGGGATATATTAGATCTTCCAGGACTATTTGGCTAGACTCTGTTGCCTGAGGACTTTGGAAAAAAGGGTTGATATTTTCACCGATGTTGACCTCAAGCATGTGACACACGTGTTTGTGAGATTCCCCATGGTGTGCCAGTCTTGGATTGCATTTTTATTACAATCAGGTTGTGTCTCTCTGTTGCAATTTAATTTTATGCCATTGATATGGTGGGTCTTAATGAAAATGTCAGACTTTATGTCTTTAGAAATAATGATCAGGAAATGAGTTGGGTGCCCCTATGTGGCAAGCAAATAAATTAGAACAAAATCCAGCCACAAGAATCTGTCTTTCTTTCCAAGTCTCCGTTCTGCACCTGCTCTGTACCTAGTTTCCTGGGGATTAATGGAAGACAAAGGTAAAGGTCTTGACTTCTCTTTCCAGATTGACCAGGCCTATCGGATTTTTTAAAACAGTTTTTTTGTTGTTGTTTGTTTGGGGGGATAGAATTCATATACCATGAAATTTACCCTTTTAAGGTATACAATTCAGTGGTTTGGAGTATATTCACAAAGTTGTGCAACCATCCTCACTATCTAATTCAAGAACATTTTCATCACCCCAAAAAGAAATCCCCATACTCATAAGCAGTCACACTCTATTTCCACCCACCACCCACCCCCTGGCAACCACTGATCTACCTTCTGTTTCTATGGATTTGCCTATTCTGGACATTTTATATAAATGAGACCAGTCCTATTTCTGCCTCTTTCCCCTCCTCCCCTTCTCCTTCTCTGACTCCCTGCAAAGCCAGGCTTCTGGATTGCTAGGACAGCCCTGTACGGCTGGCTGAATCTATCTAAAACAGGTTTTATTTTCTCATTTTCTCTGGCCTGCTATCCCATCCTGCCTTTTCTTATTCTCTCCCCTCTTCATCTAAATGTACTCTCAGTTATCAATCAGTGTACCAGTAGTTATTGAACACTAGGTACAAATAATAATATACAGAGAGTACCCAACTGACAATAGTCCAGCTTATGATTTTTTGATTTTACAATGGTGTAAAAGTGAAAGGCGTTCAGTACACTTCTCAATTTAGGATGAATTTATTGGGATGTAACCCCATAGGAAGTCAAGGAGTATTGACTTATAAAATTGAGCACTTGATATGAGTTAAGAACAGTCCAATAGCTTTACTTGCATTAATTCTTGAAACTCACAACAACTGAATGAGCTAGGTATTATAATTATTCCCATTTTACAGATGATTAAATTAAGACATAGAAAGACTAAGAAATTTATACACAGTTGGTAACAGAGCTAGGGTGTGCCTCCACGCCAGGGGGCATGAGTTGGGGTGGCAGGCAAGACGACAAAACAGAAGACATGGTTTCTTACTTCAAGGAATTGGGAGAGGAAATAAGTCACATATACATGCAATATTGAAGCAATAGTGTAAAACACTGGTTTTCACACATTAGGTGCCTCAGAATCACCTAAGAGATCTTGTTAAAACACAAATTGTCAGGCCCTACCTCCAAAGTTTCTCATTGGTAGATATAGGGTAGGGCAGGAAGCACTGCATGTTCAGCTGGCTCTGTTGCTGCTAGTTCAGGGACTTCAACACAAGAACCACTGTCTTAGAGAATAACTGTCTTTAGAGAGCATCTGGAAAAGTAGCAGCAAGAAGTATAATTATGCACATTTAGGTAAAGTATGAGCTTTTGTGTCATTTCTGTGTTGCAGGATGAGTTAGTTACGTGAGGGAGTTGGGGAAGGGAAGATGATCATCACACCAGTAGGATGCTTAAAACTCTCCTGTCCTTCCCTCCTCCTGCTCCTAGCATGTCAAGCCCAGGCTGACAACAGGGCACACCAGGCCCTTCACAATATGGCTCCTGCACACTGCTCCAGCCTCACAGTCCTGACCTCTCAGCCATTCCCACTTACGATCCAGCAATTCCAAGTTGTTCTTTGTTTCCAATCTTCCATGCTGGTTCATGCCCGCCTTTTGCTGTTTCCTCTGCCTGAAATACTCCCATTCATGTCCTCCACTCAAGTCCTCCTGGTTCCAGAGCTACCTGGATTCAAATCTTGGCTCTGCCACTTATTAGCCGTGTGACTTTGGGCAAGATGGTTACTTGCTCTGTGCTTTGGTGTCCTCATCTGTAAAATGGGGGTAATAATAGTTCCTTCCTCACAGTGTTGTTGTAAGGATTAGATGAGGTAATGCTTGTAAAACATACAGCATGGAGTCCAGAACATATTACATATTCAAAAATTTTAAGTATTTCCACTTTTATTCTTTTTATTAATTTTACTAAATTCAGTTTAGGCATTACATCTGCCAGAAAGTCTTCCTCGTCGCTCTCAGCCCCATGCCCACTAGTATTTTTAGTGACCCCCTCTCTCTCCTATACTTCCTCTGTACCTCATACATACTATGAGGTACATACTATTGAATATACTTCTGTTCAATTCCTGGTTCTGTCTGTCGTTAGCTGTGTGATTGTAAGCAAGTCATTTAACCTCGCTGAACCTAGGTTTTCTCATCTGTAAAATGAAGGTGATAATAGCCTAATAATCCCCATCTCACAGAGTTACTGCTGATATTTTAAAAGGCAATACATGAAAGGGCTCTTAGCATAGTTCTCAGTGCTTAGTAAAGGCTCAATACATGATTGCCGATGTTACTTTGGACTGTACCATATATATAGTTGTGAGAAATAAAGGGATCATTCCTTCTCAAGGTAAGGTGATGATGCTCTCTTATCTCAGGAAACAGTTGAGAGGAGCAGATGGTTTCATATATTAGTTCTTGATTGTGACAATCCTATTGCATTCCTGGACTTGATTTCTACCTAGCCCCACACCTCATCATTGTGTTCTCTTATTGTGCCCAACATCTTCTCCCCAGCTCTCCAGCACACACCGCACTATTGCAAACCTTTCTGCTTAGTTTGTTTCCTCTGAAATACATTTTCCTACTTTCCTCCCTGGCTAATCTAATGCCTGTTCACTTTTTAATATTCAGCTTTTGGTGTCACCTGATATAGAAGGATTTCCCTGAATCTCCAGATTGAGATGGGTGCTCTACCCTATGCTTACCCCAGCACAGTGCTTATGATATTGTCATCAACTTTCCGTTTATGCATCATTCTCTCCAACTAGATTGTGCTTTTCTTAGGAATCAAGCATGCTCGGCTTCATCTCTAACCCCAGCACCTACCTAGCTCAGTGTTTGTGACACAGAATGGGCCCAATGAGTATTTGAGCTAAACTGAGGAGACCCAGCTGAATGAAGTGGAACAGGTTTAAGGTTATTGTTAAAATGTCAACAAGTTGCCGCAGACAAGTCACCTTTCCCGAAATTGCAGCATGGAAAACATCTGGGAATTCGTCTAGTGATAGGAAGATGGTTAACTTGACCTATGACTCATGAAAAGAGGGCATTAAACAAAGTGGGCCGGCTATGCTATTAGAAGCTTGGGGAATGCTGCCATCTAGTGATGGCGTTTAAGAGGTGCTGGAGAATGAGATCTGCAGTTCTCCGTGGAGGCATGAAGAAAGCCACTGAGCCTGCATTTACACAAAGAAGAATGGCCAGTTTTTCTGAGTAAGGCAGGTATGTGATGTGCATTTTCACCTCATCTTGTTCACTGAGGACAATAAAGGTTTGGGTATCTCATTTGTTAGTCACCAAGTCCTATTAACATGGCTAGTTGCTGGTGGGTCGAGGATTTAGTCCAGATGGAACCTATTTGGTCCAATTGTAACATTTAGTGTCAGCCGATGTACTTTATTTTTTCAAATGGAAAATACAATTGGCACAAATATAAATTCAGGAATTTTACAATCTAATTGGACACAAGAATCAATTAAGGAATAAGACACCATTAAATCTGACTCAAGTCATTGACTGGGTGTGTGTGTGTGTGTTAAGCAAATATACCCAAAGGTATGGATGCGTGTTTCCAGTCATTTTGGGGCCATCTATACTTTTTCTAGGAATCCTCAAAGAATTTCAGAATACACTCTTCTTAGAATCATCCTGAGCCTATTCTATAAACATTACAGATAATCTACAACATTGCCAGAAACTGAATGTGTCTGCATTTGGAGTCAAACAGATCTGGGTTTGGATTGCTGCTCTATCACTTACCAGCTGTGTGCCCTTGGGCAAGTTACTTAACCTCTCCATGCATCTTCATTTGGAAAATAAGAGTGAAAAGAATACCCATCTCATTCAGGTTCCGTGAGGATTAAGTGATAAGTGTGCATATCACTATGCCACATTCATTTAATGGAAAATAATTATCGATATAAAGAAATTAACAAGTCATGAAAATGCATATTGCTAAGTGAAAGAAGCTAGTCTAATGTACATACTGTATGATTTCAACTATATGACATTCTGGAAAGGCAAAACTCGAGATGGTAAAAAAGATCAGTGGTTGTCACGGCTTTAGGGATGGGGAAAGGGATGAATAGATGGGGCATAGGGGATTTTAGGGTGGTGAAACTATTCTGTGTGATAACTGTAACACTGGATACATAAGGATGCATTTGTAAAGCCCATAGAAGTGTACAAGAGAAAGAGTGAACTGTAATGTAAACTGTGAACTTTAGTTAAAATATTACTATCCATTCATCAGTTGTTCCAAATGTCCCACATTAATGTATGATGTTAATAATAAAGAGAAGTTTGTGTGATTGGTGCTAGAGGGAGCAGCTGGGAACTCTGTACTTTCTGTGCAACTTTTTTGTAAAACTAAAAATGTTCTAAAAAATAAAGTCAATTAAAATAAAAATGTACTTTTGAAAGTTCTGATCCATGGTCCCACCTTGGGTCTCATTTGCTCCTACCCATTCTGGATAAGTGTCCTGCCCATTGCCACCCAGCCACCAAGACTTTACCCAAGCAGAGTCCCAGGAGAATTGGTCCTCTCTCCAGGAACAGCCAAACCCCATTGGGGGAGATCCAAACCCAGGGAAGAGGCAGCGAGGGGCTGAGCTGGAAGCACTGGTGATGGGTATAAAAGAGAGGCTGCAGATACAAGGGAAATTTCAGAAGAAACGACAGCAGGATTGTGAGGTATGACCTTATCTTGATCAACAATGATCTCCAGGCTACTGGCTTGCATACCTGAGCTGGTGGATGGTGATGCCACTCACTGAAGTGTGGGCAGAGGAGGAAGAGCAGTTTGACAAGGAAGGTAGTTATAATAACAGCTGGCCTACATTGTTCACGCCCTCTGTGCCCAGCACTTTACAGTGCAGTGTAACTCTCACAGCCACCATCTGAGGGAGGAAGCAGGCACTATCAGTATTTTCAGTTTCCAGATGAGAGGAATATGAGTCTCTGACACTTGAAGCGACTTACCCAAGATCACACAGTAAGTAGCAGAGCTGGGATTCAAACCCAGGTCTGTCTGACTCCAAGTCTGTGCTTTTAATCAGCTGAATAGAAGACATTCTGGATGTGTTCAGAGCCCCTTTCCTTGCTCTGCCTGCTAGTTCAATCCTGGTTGTTGTCTGTCTTCAAGGTTTTAGATTTGCTGCCTTTCCAGAGCCTTAATGCTAACTTGGGCCCTGACATTGGCTGCCTATTTGGCAATGACTCCCAGCCTTTCTCCAATCTTCAGTATCTGAATACCGTCCTGCCCCCACCTTCCCCACCCCAGCCCCCTCGAACCCCTACTCCACTCCTTTCCCTGCATGCTTCATCCAGACTCAAAACATAACCGAATCTATAGGTTTTAGGACTCTTCTCCATATCCCACCCACAGCTCAGCCTCTATCCTTGGGTTATTCTCTTCCAGGCTAGCCCTGGAATGAATAGAAACCTCTGACTCAGCTTCCCTTTGAGACTTTGTATCTGTGTCTGTTTAATTCAGTGGTTCTGTGTGCATGTAGGTGTGTCTAAGGCAGGGATTGTTTCTACAAGGGAGGTGGGAAGCATGTAGTGGACAAGAAGCCTGGGTGCTAGATGTCCTTAACATGTTAGACAGTCCCACACAGTGAAGAATGCCCTGTATTCTGCCCAACTTTTGAATGCCACCTCCCACCCAGTTATTCATGTAGGTTAAAAAAAACCTGCTAATAATTATCTGTGCCTAGAACATAACTCTGCTTTACATATAAACATAAAGTATTTTTTATACATTTTTATTTTAGTATATGCTGAAATTTCCAGGAATACAACTACCATGTAAACCGAGGGAAAATTGTGCTCCGTTTTGTTCAGAACTCTCCCAGAAGTTGTTTAGCATTTTTGAAGATCACATTGCTGACAGCAACGCTGCTCATGGTAATTGAGTCAGTAATGCAATACCCCAGTATGCATCTGCATTTGTAGTGTTTGTGTTTATGGTGTTTCTATACATAGGTGCAAGTTTCTGCCTGTTTCCTTAGGTCTTCTACAGTGGTGTGAGTTGAATCTTCAGGGATGGAAATTTATGATCTATTACCAATAATTTCCTTTTGTCTCCTTTACACTACAGTTAGGATTCTGTCTCTCTCTCCTCTCCTTGTTATATATATGTGCACATATACACAAATATATAAAATTATGTGTGTAGGAGGTACATGATATTGTCTATGAGTTTTCCTGTTTCAGGATAGTAAAGGAGTTGTAGCAGAGTATTTGTTAAAAATGTGAGCACTTACTAAAGTGCCCTACACTGTTTCCAGTGTTTATTTATATATATATATATAAATATACATAAAACTATATATATAACTATCATATATAATTTTTGTCAATTATGAGTAAAACTACTATAAACATTTGTGTAAATGTTTTTGTGTAGACATAACTTTTTATTCAATTTGGGAAATACCTAAGATCTATGTTGTTGGATCATATGGTAAATCTATGGGTAGCTTTGTAAGAAAGCATCAAACTGTCTTTCAAAGTGGCTGTTTTATTTTGTACTCCCACAAGCAATGACTGAGAGTTCTCATAGCTCTGCATCCTTGTCAGCATTTGGTGCTGTCCGTGTTTTAAACAATAGCCATTCTAATAGATGTGTGGTGGTATCTCGTTGTTTTAATTTGTGATTCTTGAATAACATTTCTTGAATAACATTTCAAGAATAACAATTCTTGAGCATGATTTTGTATGATTATTTGCCATCTATAGGTTTTCTTTGATTAGGCATCTGCTCTGATTGCTTACCTATTTTTTACAATGCGCTGTTTATTTCCTTATTGTTAAGTTTTAGGAGTTCTTTGTATGGTTTGGATACCAGTCCTTTAACAGAAAGGTGTTTTGCAAGGATTTCCCCATCTGTTACTTACCTTTTCATTCTCTTAAGGGGATCTACACAGGGTATTAGTTTTTAATTCAATGAAGTCCAACGTTTTATTTTTTTATTTCATGGATTGTGCTTTTGGTACTGTATCTAAAAAGTCATTGAGAAATCCCAAGTCACCTACATATGCTCTTAAATTATCTTCTAGAAATTTTATAGTTTTGCATTTTATATTTAGAATAGAATCCACTTTGAGTTCATTTTTCTGTGTGTGTGAAAGGTGTAAGTTCTGTGTCTAGATTCATTTTTTTGCATGTAGATTTCCAGTTGTTCCAGCAACATTTGTTAATAAGCTGTTATTCATTGAATTAGTTTTGATCCTTTGTCAAAGATTAATTGACAATACATGTGTAGAACTATTTCTTGCCTGTTTATTCTGTTTCATTCATCTATTTGCCTATTCTTTCACTAATGCTGTATTATTTTTGATAGTAAGTAGCTTTATAGTTTGTCTTGAAGTCAGGTAGTGTCAGTACTCTAACTTTTTTTTTCTTCAGTATTGTGTTGCCAATCTGGTTCTTTTGCTTTTCCATATAAACTTTATAATTAGTTTTTTGACATCCACAAAGTAATTTGCTGGGGTTCTTTTCATTGGGATTACATTAAATCTATAAATCAAGTAGGGAAAAACTGACAGCATAAAAATATTGATTCTTTCTATCCATGAACATGAAATATCTCTTTTTTTTAATTAATTAATTGATTAATTTTTTTTTATCAGAGGCATTGCACGGCAATGCAGGCTATAGCACAGTAAGCCCATGGACTGTGGAGTCAGGCTTTCTGGGTCTGAATTCTGACTCAGCTAATTACCAGCTGTTTAACCTTGGGCAAGTTATTTTTTCCTCTCTGTGCCTCAGTTTCCTCATCTCTAAGCGGAAATAAAAATAGGACCTATGTCAGAGTGTTGGTGTAAGGATTAAATAATTTGTTACATGTAAAGGGCTTAGAATGATGCCAGGCACATAGAAGCATGAAAAGAATTTGTTAAAGTATTTTTAAAACTTTAAGATAAGGTTAAGCACAGAGCTGTAAGAAAGTAGATTGCACCTAGGCCATAAACAAGGTGTGGGCCTGGGATGGCTATTCCTGATGGGTAATGGTGGCCCCCGTGGGGCAGGGGCTGCCAGCTGGCTTAAAGGCACCAGGCTGGATTGGACTAGATATAACCCCTGCCCACCCCCTACTAACTCCAGCCCTCTTAAAGGCAGCCTTTTTCAGGCTTGCATGACAGAAGGTTACCACCCTCTCTAAGTGTACTCTTCACCCCAGCTGAATCCGTTTCCTTTGCTTCCTGGCCCTTGGCAGCAGTGAGACAGCAAGTCTAGAAAACTAAAGTAGTCCGCAATAGAAGGCAAGAGTTTCTGTATATCCTTAAGGGTCCAAAGGGATCCCTTCTCCAGGTGAGTGGATTTCTATTTTCCTGACTCCATGCAGATGCCCTGGGCAGGTAGAAAGAACTGCCAATTTATAAAATATTCATTTGCCATTGTGAGTACTACTGTAATAGGCCCAGGGCTGGCTTAACAAAGGACCCGATGGAGTACAGAAACACTAACAGTGAAACCCTGATGCAGAGGTTCTCTGGATTTGGCTCATCAGCTGTTTGAAAGGCTGAGGTGTTATGCAAGCTGTGGGCCATTATCAGATGCAAGAATAGATCTTAAGTGGCAGAGTTGTTTGGTTACCTTCCTGAGTTTGATTAGGGATATTGATGGCCTGGAAGTCTCACTTTGCCCAGCCTTGGGTTCCCTAGGGGTTCAGCCAAGAGGTTGGGAATTATCAGAATTAGGAAGGGTTCCATATGGTCTCACAACTGACACTGACAGAACTAGAGTTCTTGACTTTTCTTTTTACAAGGAGTACTGGGTCCCTGTTGGGAAGGAAGAAGATCTGATGAAGCCCGGCAGAAATTCATGCAGGAATGGTTGTGGAGGCAACTGCTAGCAAAACCCTGAGATGTGTAAGCTGCAGATGCCCAGATGATGGTAGGAGTTTGGCTTTCTTACACCAGCAGAGTCCAGGAACCAAGGAGCAGGACAAAGCTGAGAGGTAGGGTTCTTGGGCAACATTATATCTGGCCAGAACATTTTCATAATCCCTTATGTGTACCTCAATGATTATTAGTTTTCCAAATCAGGATGGGGCATACCCATGCTAGGGCTGGCTTAAGCCATGTAAATTGGCTGGGGCAGGGTCCACAGAGCTGTCCAAAGCCCCTTAGTCTACCAAGAGCCTGGAGGTAGTTGCCAGATATCCTGGGTTTTGCCAGTGTCCAACACATTGTGACTCAGTGGGAGGTGAGACCTAGGGCTCAGTTGGGGTCCAGAGCAGGATATGGCTTGGTTACCCCATTCCTAGCAGGTGGTGCTGGGCTTCTTGCTAGACAGGCAGACTAAATGCACACTTAGAGCCTCAGGAAATCAGGGCCACAGGAAAAGTTTAACTTTAAAGACTTTATCCAGAATTTTGCAATCAGGAAATCTAGAAACATGTCAACTGCAATTTCCGCAAAATCATTTAGAGTTTAGTGTTACTTCATTTTGAATTACACAGAAGTGGGAGACATGAGAGCCTTTTCAGTGCTTTAAAGCTTCTGAAGGTCCTAATTGGGCCTTGACAACACGTCCTGCAAATGCTGAATAGGGCCTATATTACCATTCTGGGATTCTTTGGCAGAGTCCCCTCCTGGTCACTAGCTCGTACAATCGTGCCATCTTGTGATACATGCCATGCTGTGGGGAATGAAGCTTTAACACGCTGCAGAGTTGTTCCAGCTCCTGTTTTTGGAGGGGTGAAGGGAGAGTGGGCTTCTGTAGCAATGGTGAGGCCTGGCCTCCTGGTGTGACAATCAGCCTCATATCTACATTTCTACTCTGCTCTGCTTTCAGTTTTAGCAACCAGGCCTTGTTCCTTCTCCCTCCCTCTCCCCACCCCAGCCATGTCCCCACCAAGCCTTCCCAACACGTGCTGTCAGCATAGATACACAGATAGGCTCATCCCAGTTCCTAGGACAGAGCTAGACAAATTCTTAAGACCTGGGGTTCTTTATTTTTAGGTGCCATGGAGCCCTTTGGCCAGCTCACAGAAACTCTTCTCAGAATCATGTTTCTAAATGTCTATAACAAAATACATAGGAATAAAACGCCTATTATACTGAAATACAGTTATCAAAATATTAAAAATGTATTTGCGATATAGTTATCAGATATTAAGCAACAAGATCTAGTGGCAGATCTCTACTGCTGTCATTTTGAAGTAGACATAAGCATAAGCAGTATTTGAAGATGCTGCAATGTACCTGGTGTAGTGTGATATGCGGCCATCTGTGACTTCCACTGATAATGACAAAGTCACAGATATTGCTAATACCACTGTGGGTTGTTGCTTATGTTCATAATTGCAGGAAAGGCTACACTAAATTGAAGGAAACTGAAGTTATAGGTTAGTAAAGACAAAGATGTGTTTTCTGCATCCAAGTTTTCAGGTCCCTTCTGTGGGTTAACCCTGTCTGTGGAGGCCGGGTTAAGCCCCTGCCTTAGAGCGTCTCTAGATGAGGGAGCTACAGATCGCAGCCTTGGCCACCCCCTTGGCAGGCTCTTAGAAGAGGCTGATCAGAAATTCTACAGAACACACTGAAAGGGAACCGACCAGCTGCTCGAGCAGCATCCCCTCCCCGTTTCTTACCCCCCTTCGTTCAGGCTCGTGCACAAAGCAGGAATGCTAGGGCAGGGCGCCAGAGACTGCTGCGGTTTTAGTTCATTTTTTTGGAGTCACTTCCTCTTTCCTCCAGAAGGTGGCGCAGAGGCAGAGCTGGAGATCCCCTGATACCTGAGGCATCACCACCCACAGAGGAGCTGCTCTGGCCTCTCTGTGGCTAACTTAGCTGCCAGAGTGAGCACCTGCCAAGAGAAATCTGCCTTTTCCTTTCCAAAAACATTAGGTGACAACCCTGAGAAGCATGAGCTGGAGGCGATCTGTTTGACTCCCCACTCCATGGGGTTTGGAGACTGAGGCTGGTCCATCTAGGAAGAGGGAAAACAGCTGGGGTTGAGGCTTGGTCCTGCAGGACTAGAGGAAGAATGGGCATTCCTACTGAGAGGAGAGCTGGACTGCAAAAACTGGAGGGCCAGCAAGTCAGTTTCCACTGGAGAAAAATAAAGGTGGGATACAAGAAAGACTCAGTCTCAAACTCAAGTTTAAGGTCCAGAGATTGCACAAGAAGTCAATCAAAGGATTGAAAAGCCAGAAGATCACAGGTGGAAATAGGAACAGAACAGCGTGAAGGGTGATTATCCTGCTGAGAGATGGGCCATGATGGCTTGCCGTTGTGGATCCACAGGTGTGTACGGTATGAGCAGGGAAAGCAGGCCTCGGAGGTTCAGGCTGAGATAGCCCAGGGGTGCAGGAAAGCATCTAGAGGGTGTCAAAGTTGCTGTGACAGGAGACTTTCTGGACAGGGAACACCAGGAACAGTTATGTGTGAATTCAGCAGTTGTGAAGTCTGAGGCCTTTAGACTCTTATTTATGTGCTCCCTGTGCCTAAGGAGGCCACGTGGCATTGTGGGGAAGCATGCAGGCACTGAAGCCACACTGCCTAGCTTTGTATCCCAGCCCTGCTTGTTACTAGCTGTGTGGTCTTGGGCACGTTACTTAACCTCTCTGTGCCTCTGCTTTCTTATCGGTAAAATGGGGATAAGAATAATCCCAAACTCAACAAATTGTTATAAGAATTAAAATTAGGCAATGCAGGTAAAGTGCTTAGGATAGTATAAATTCAATATATATTAGCTGTTATTATTTTATTCTGTCAAGAAGCAGTAGAACTGAGTGGTTAAAGGTGTAGGCTCTGAATTCAGAGTAAGTTAGTTTCTAGCTCTGTCATGTGTTCTCTGTGTGACTTTGGGCAAATTACTTATCCTCCCTGAGCCTCAGTTTCCTTATCTGTAAAAGGAGAATAATACTACTTCCTGATGTCATTGGGTTGTTGTGAGGATTAAATGAAAAAATATGTGTAAAGTGACTGGTACATATGTAGGGAGCACTCAGTGTTAATTCTATTGACCTGTGCATGGCAAACAGGTAGATTTGAAGCACGTCCTCCAAAGTCAGTAGCTGATAAAGAAAAAAATTGCAGGGATACACAGGAAATTATTGATGGTGATTTCCTTTAGAGGGTGGGAGGTAAGAATGAAGTCTCCACAATTAATTTTGTGCTCTTTTAAACATCTTGAATTTTTTTACAACGTATGAATTACAAAATTCAAGAAATACTAATGGGTTATTAGTAATTATGGGCCATCTGTGATCACTTTATAACTTGTTGTTTTTAAAAGAGAAAGGCCATGAATTGGGGGCATTGGTCAAAGCATTTGGTTCTGAAGACTCTGAGGAGCAGGATCTTTTTGATGAAGGTAGTGATCCAGACTGAAGACATTTGGGTGCAGGGTTTGGGGGAAGATATGGGTGATCTTTGTAAGGATGTTGAAAATGGCCTCTGTTTTGTGGCCTGGGAATGGCATTGGTCTGTTATTAAGGTTATTATGAAATGTTCAATTTCCTTAAGTACTAAGTTTAACAGTTGATATCTCTGACATTTCACTTTGACACTTCCTGTTTTATGTTTATCGTGAAGGAACATCCTGAGTCTTTCAAATGCATGTTTTGGCTTATGATCATCTTTCAAAATTTTTCTAGAGCAATTTTTGTGACACCATGGGTAAGTCAAAAAAAATCGTGTTATTTTCAAATATGAGTTTCGTCGTGGAACCAATGCAGCACAGACAGCTCGAAATATCAGCAAAATGTTTGGGAAGGATGTGGTTAATGAGCCCACAGTATGATGGTGTGAGAAGTTCCGTTCTGGTGATTTTAATCTTGAAAATGAGCCATGTGGGTGACCTGAGACCAAAGTGATTAATGATGAGCTGAAAGCTGTAGTGGAAGCGAATCCATCTCAACCTATGCCTGAATTAGCAGCGAGGTTTGACTTTACTATTCCAACAATATTGGACCATTTGAAACAAATAGGCAAGGTAAAGAAGCTGGATAGATGGGTTCTGCATGAATTAAATGAGTGTCAGAAGAGAAATCATCTTGAAGCTTGCCTTTTTTTGCTGTCACGACATAAAGGCGAACCATTTCTACACTGTATTGTTGCATGTGATGAAAAATGTATTCTTTTTGACAATTGGATGAAGATGAAGTGCCAGAACACAGTCCAAAACCAAATATTCATTAAAAAAAGCGAATGGTGTGTGTTTGGTGGTCCAACGCTGGTATTATCCACTACAGTTTCATGAAACCTGGTCAATCGATTACAAAGAATGTCTACTGCAACCAACTGGATGACAAGATGAGGATGCTTGTGATTAATCAGCTGAGATTGTTCAACAGAGACAGGCCAATCCTCTTGCAAGACAATGCTCGACCACATGTCGCACAAACAATGCTGCTCAAACTACAACAGCTGGACTTGGAAATTCTCTGTCATCCACCATATTCACCAGACCTTGCACCAACTGACTACCTTGGACTGCTTCTTGTAAGGAAAAATATTCAATTCTCAACAAGCTGTGGAAAATGCCTTTTGCAATTTCATTGCCACTCGCTCTTCAGGCTTCTTCACTGCTGGGATAAACAAGGTAGCATTAAGATGGCAAAACTGTGTCGATAGTTTAGGCACATACTTTGATTAATTGTACTGCTTCTTGTTTTACATATAATAAACTACATTTTTGAGTCGAAATTGGACTTTTCATATTTAATGACCTAATGGAATGTCCATGATAGTGTATCTCAAATTATGGCCAGTGGACCAGCTGCACCAGAATCTCCTGGAGGGGCTGTTTAAAAAGGCAGATCCCTGGACCCCACCCAAGACCCACTAGATCAGAATTTCTGTGGGTTGGGCCCAGGGACCTATATTTATATCTATCTCCCTAGGTCATTCTAAGGCACCCTAAATTGTGAGACCCACTGACGTAAAATTAAGAGCAGTCTTTTGCTTCAGACAGACCTGAGCTCAAATCCAATTCCAGCCACTCCTTGGCTGTGTCAAAGCCTCCACCCCTGACATGTGTCACTGCCAACTTGCTGCTTGGGCCCCAGGATCCCCTGTTATACAACTTGTCCGAATTGCACAGGCTCAGTTGCACAGCTGCCTTTTGCCTGCCTGTGGGCAAAGGAGGGGCCTCTTCTCTGTGTGTAACTGGCCCCTTCTCCCCTTCCCTGCACATGTGCAGTTATCTGATGGGCAGCCATTTTGTCTCCTTTCCTTCCCAGCCCTCTGTCATGAAATAACTGCCAATCCTCCTCCCCAAAGATAGTTGCTAGGTGGTTGGAATTTACTGTTCTGACCAATCAGGGGGCTGATATTGTTTACTAGGCTATTGCTTTATTCGGCTCACTGCCCTTGTAACAACCTCTATTCAAGCTCATACATATGCTCAGGTGCAAAAGCCTCTCTAGATATTGCAGTTCAGGGGGAGATGTGAAGAGGAAGAATAATAGTTTTTAGTTAATGGGATTGTGGTGATTATTACATGAGATAATGTACATAAAATGCCTAGCACCAGTTTCTAGCTGCTGTTATTAAATTATGTGCAGCTACTGGGTGCAGTGGCTCATGCCTGTAATCCCAGCACTTTGGGAGGCTGAGGCAGGAGAATTGCTTAAGGCCAGGAGTTTGAGACCAGCCTGAGCAACATTGCAAGACCCTGTATCTACAAAAAAAATATGTGCAGGATCCCTTCTCTGGCACTGGTATGGGCTTTTATTATCTCCCAAGTCTGTTCCTGTCTCTGGGACTCAATGTAGACATTTATAATGCCATGAGGGGAAGATTAGATACATGATCTCTGAGGGTCCTCCTTGCCATCTTAGAATTTTCTGTTAGGAGTTGTCCAAAGGACAATTCTGAGTTGGCCCTAGGGAAGCCACCCAGATCACTATCAGGCAGCAGAGGAGTCTGAGCAGGGTCTTGAAGGATGAGTCAGGATCTGCCTGCATACACTGCTATCAGAGTGGTTGTTCCCCAAGGCATCAAAAGCTGACCGCCCTTGCAAACCTTGCTTGGGCCTTGTGTCTACTTAACTGCCCTCTCCATCCCTCTCCCCTTTCCCCTACCTGCACAATGGTTCTTATTCTCAAAAGCATTTCTCTCAAAGGCCTTTTCTATACAAGTTCTCACTAGCTAGTGTGGACATCCCTTCTCCCCTCTACATCTCCCAGCTGTGCCTGACAAAGGGCTATTTGTAAGAGCTGTTTCATCATTCTAGCTAACTGATGACAGGAAAATACAATGGCTTTCAAACTTTAGTGCACATCAGAACCACTTAGGGGCTTGTTAAACACATGTGTTCTCAGCTGCCACCCCAGAATATACTCAACCAGGGTCTTCAGGGATGGGGCCTATCACAAAGTCTGCTTGGTCCATAGAATTCCTATATCAGAATTACCTAGAAGACTTGCTTAAAATGGAATCCCTGGGCTGGGCCCCAGAGCTACTGAATCACATGCTAAGGTTTAGGGATGTTCATGTGGTTGTATTACAGCACAAAGTGTGCACCCCCAACTCCCCAGCAGCATCAGCATCACTTGGGAACATGTTAGAAATGCAAATTCCTGGGTGGCATCCCAGATCTACTGAAACACAAATTCTGAGGGTAGGGCCAGACAATTTGTGTTTTTGTAAGACTTCCGTTTGATTCTGATTCAGGGTCAAGTTTTAGTGCCACTGTGCTAATGTATCACCACTCCCACATCCCATCCCTTGGATGCCACATTGTAATGATTCTGAGTCCCCACCAATTGCTTCTGGATATAGAAGTCAGTTACTGCTGCCTCCTGATGAGATTTCAGCAAGCTTAGGCTCACAACATTTTCTGGGAAAGTCCCTTTCAGAGATTCTTTTGTGACAGGATGGTCACTATGGCAATAGTGGAGGTGCTTGTCTCCATGAATCATGAATTGTAGGTGAGCCAGGTCAGGGTGTGCAAGGACTGGGAGGAGGTGAATAAGCCTCAAACATAGGTAGAGTCAGAGGAAGCCTTATCTTTTCATAAAGAGGCCATTCTGAGGAGTGCTGAAGCTGGGAAAATGGACAAGATCCTCATGAAATACCCCATAACCCCCAAGAATCTCTGTTATCCCTTTCTGATTGAGGAATCTTGCCACTTTGCATTTGAGGATGCCATGTCCACCCTCAGCTAGGACATGTCTTAGAAATTCATCTTGTGTTTTCACATTTTAGAATGTATTTTATAATTATTGTTTTTATGTGTCACTTATACTTTCTATCTGCCAAGACCTATACTGAGGGCTTTACTAGTTTATCTCATTAAAATTCTTACATCAGCCCTGTGAGTCATGCCAGAAATTGAGGCTCAGGGAAGCCTGCACAAGGTCACACTGTTAGTAAGTGACAGAGCTGAGATTTGAAACTACGTTTGTCTGACTCCAAAGCTCATGCTTTTAACTATTCATTCATTCACCTGATCATTCATTCACTTATTCATTCAAATATTTGTTGAACCAATACTATGGGACAGACATGGTCCAGATATTGGGTATGCAGTAGTGAACATGAGTAAGACAGATAAAAATCTCTGCTCTCAGAGAACATTCACTCTAGTGCAGAAGACAGGTAGTAAACGAGATAAATAAGTATCCTGTAATACTGCATAGCATATAAGATAATTGTAAGTGCCAAAGGCAAAAAAAAAAAAAAAAAGCAGAGAAGGGTCAATATAATGTGTTTAGAGGGAAAGAAGTAAAAGTAATGTGACCAGGAAAGATCTCATTGAGCAGGTGACATTTGAGTAACACCCAGAAAAAAGCGATGGAGCAGCCGAGCAGATATCTGAGAGAAAAGCATTCAATGCAGGGGAGACAGCGAGTGCAAAAACTCTGAGGTGGCAGTCTACCTGGTATACTAGAGGAATAGGAAAATGGCTTTTGTGACTGCAACAGAGCAAATGCAGAGGAGGGTAATGGGAGATGAAGTCAGAGATGAATTAAGGGACCAGATCATATAGAGCTTCTAAGACTTTGTCTCTTATTCCAAGTGAGGCTGAAGCATGACATCTGACTTAGGTTATAACAGCATTACTCTGGCTACTTTGTAAGAATAAACTGAAAGGGAGCATAGGCAGAAGTAGGGAGAACAGTTAGGAAGCTATTGAAATATTAATAATTCAGGCAAAAGATGATGGAGATAAAAAACAGTCTGGAAGTTTCTCAAAACGTTAAACTTTGAGTTACCATATGACCCAGCATTCTACTCCTAGGCATATACCCAAGAGAAATGAAAACTTATGTCCACATAGAAACTTATAAATGAATGTTCATAGCAGCATTATTTATAATATTCAAGAAATGGAAACAACCCCAATGCCCATCAAATGAGGAATGTATAAACAAAATATGGTATACATACATATAATGGAATATTATTTGGCCATAAAAAGGAGTGAAGTATTGATCTGTGTTGCAACATGGATGAATCTTGAAAACATTTTGCTAAATGAAAGAAGCTAGTCACAGAAGACCAAACAGTATGTAACTCCATTTATATGAAATGTCCAGAAGAAGTAAATCTATAAGAGATGAAAAGTAGTTTAGTGGTTGTTTAAGACTGAAGGAGTGAGGGGAATGGGCAAACAGGTGGGTGACAGCTAAAGGATATAGGATTTAAAGAAGTGAAAGATCTCTGCAAGGAAAACTATAAAACACTGATGAAAGAATCTGAAAAGGACACAGTCAAATGGAAAAACATCCCATGATCATGGATTGGAAGAATTAATATTGTTAAAGTGTCTATACTACGCAAAGTTACCTACACATTCAATGCAATCCCTATCAAAATACTAATGACATTCTTCACAGAAATAGAAAAAATGATTCTGAAATTCATATGGAACCAAAAAACAGTCTGAACAGTCAAAGTAATCCTGAGCAAAAAGAACAAAGCTGGACACATCACACTACCTGATTGCAAATTATGCTACAAATCTATAGTAACTAAAACAGCATGGTACTAGCATAAAAATAGACACATAGCTGAATAGAACAGAATAGAGAACCCAGAAATAAATCCATGCACATACAACCAACTTATTTTTGACAAAGGTGCCAAGAACATACATTGGGGAAGGGACGGTCTATTTAATAAACAGTGCTGGGAAAAGTAGATATCCATATGTGGAAGAATGAAACTAGATCTTCATCTTTCACCATATATAAAAAATAAACTCAAAATGGATTAAAGACTTAAATGTAAAGCCTGAAATTATGAAACTACTAAAAGAAAATATTGGTGAAATGCTACAGGACATTGGTCTTGACAAAGATCTTCTTGGATAAGACCTCAAAAATCACAGGCAACAATAGCAAAAATAGACAAATGGGATTACATCAAGCTAAAAAGCTTCTGCACAGCAGAGAAAACAGCTAACAAAGTGAAGAGACAACCTACGGAAAGAGAGAAAATATTTGCATACTATCCATCTGACAAGGAATTAATAACCAGAATATATAAGGAACTCAATCAACTCAATAGCAAAAAAAAAAAAAACAAAACAAATAATCTGATTAATAAATGGGCAAGATATCTAAATAGACGTTTCTCAAGGACATACAAATGGCCAACAAGTATATGATAAAATCCTCAACATCACTAATCATCAAGGAAATGCAAATCAAAACCACAATGAGATATCATCTCATCCCAGTTAGAATGGCTATGATCAAAAAGACAAAAAAAAAATGCTGGCAAAGATGTGGAGAAAAGGAAATGTTCATACACTGTTGGCAATAATGTAAAGTAGCACAGTTATTATGGAAAACAGTATGGAAGTTCCTCAAAAAACAAAAAATAGAACTATCGTTTGATCCAGCAACCCCACTGCTAGGCATATATCCAAAAGAAACAAAATCAGTATGTTGAAGAGATATCTGCACTCCTGTTTATTGCAACACTGTTCATAATAGCAAAGATATGGAATCAACCTAAGTGTTTATCGACAGATGAATGAATAAAGGAAATAGGGTGTATATACAAAATGGAATATTATTCAGCCATTAAAAAAGAATGAAATCCTGTAACTGGCAGAAAAATGGATGGAACTGAAGGTCATTATGTTAAGTGAAATAATCCAGGCACAGAAAGACAAATTTTGCATGTTCTCATTCATATATGGAATCTAAAAAAAATGATTCTTAATGGAGGTAGCAAGTAGAATGGTGGTTACCAGAGGCTGAGAAGGGAAGTGGGGAGGGGAGGATGAAAAGAAGTTGGTTAAAGGGTACAAAAATACAGTTAGATAGAAGGAATAAGTTCTAGTATTTGATAGCACAGCAGGGAAATTATGGTGAGTAAAATTTCTTGTATATTTTAAAATAGCTAGAAGAGAAGAATTGTAATGTTCCCAACACAAAGAAAAGATATATGTTTGAGGTGACAAATAACCCTGTTACCCTGATTTGGTCATTACATATTGTATAGACATATCAAAATATCATATGTGCCCCCAAAACATGTACAACTATAATATATCAATAAAAAATAACAAAGAGTACAGGGTTTCTTTGGGAGGTGATAAAAATGTTCTAAAATTGATTTTGGTTATGGTTTTCTAACTCTATGAATATACTAAAAACCATTCAATGTACACTTTAAATGGGTGGATAGTATGGTATGTAGATTATATTTCAATAGAGTTGAATGTTAAAAAATAGGATGGAGTCTTGGACCATGGCAGAAAAAGTATCAGTAGAGAGTAGTTGGGTCTTAGATGTATTTTTAAGGCAAAAGTAGACAGGGTTTGCTGACATGCTGGATGTGGGGTAAAAAAGAGAGAAACCAAGGAAGAGTCCAAGTTTTTTTAGGTGAGCAACTTGAAAGGTGAATTTGTCATTAACTGATATTGAGAAATCTATGAGAAGACAAGATTTTTGGGGGTAGAGGTGGAGTTCATTTTTTGACTTTTTAAATTTGAGGTGCTTATTAGACATCCAAGTAAAGAGTTGAGTAGGCAGTCAGTTATGAGTCTGGTGTTCATAGGAAAGGTCCAGGCTGGAGATACAAATTTGAGAGTCAACAGCATACAGATAGTATTTGTCTATGATGTGTGTGTAATTATGCCAAATTGTTTCCCCTATATGTAGTGGTCCTTCTGTAGTCACTTCAGAACTTCCTAAACCAGGGACTCATAGGAGACCAGATCTTGGGAGTATGTCAGTATGTCCTTGAAGAAACCCATCAGTTTCAGTCTCATAGAGCAGCGGTCCCCAACCTTTTTGGCACCAGGGACCAGTTCCATGAAAGACAGTTTTTCCACGGACTGGAGGGGGGGGCATGGCGAGCGATGGGGAGTGGCCATAAATACAGATGAAGCTTTGCTCGTTCACCCGCTGCTCACCTCCTGCTGTGCAGCCCAGTTCCTAACAGGTCACGGACTGGTACCAGTCCATGGCCCAGGGATTGGGGAGCACCGTCATAGATGATGCCATTCATAAGGTGTGGATATATCACTGAGGCATTGAATATTCCAAAGGAAATCATTAAATAGTTTGACCTTAAGAAGGGCTAAAAGTCTGCCTTTCATTCATTTCCTCCCTGATTTAGAGGATCGTGTGTTCCTCCCAGGTTGAGGTTTATGAATACTCAGAGCCCTGAGGTGTTCTGAAACTCTAGGCCTGAGCAAAAAGTTTGTGATCCTTTGTTATCACTGCTTTGATATTCTAAGCCTCTCAGCACATCCTCAACTGTATTCTCTTCTTTTTCATAATAAGTACTAGGATTTGGAGAGGGGAGGTAGAGAGTCTCATTCATAGGTTTCCTTCAAACATTCTGAGACTATAGGTCAGTGGTTGCCAGGATGCTATACTACCTTAGAAAGGAGGGGTCCAATATCTTAGGATGTAGGCTCCAGACAGAGGGAAGTGCAGTGGGAGCTCACCCATCTCTATTCCCAGGAGATCTCTGGGGAACTGCACTTCTGCCTGGTTAGGTAGACTCTGTGGCCACCTTGGGTGACTTGTGGGCACAATTTGCAATAAAATGCAGTGCTGGCTAAAGATGCAGAATTCCGGGACCCATGAGTGACAGAGTTTCCAGCTAGGTAAGACCCATCAAAAGTGGAGATGTTGAATCAAGGAAAGTTCTAGCTGCCCGATATGGTCTATAAACTGTGTGCTTCCTGAGGACAGGGACTGGGTTTTAGCCATTTTTATATCAATGAACTTCCTGTCTCAAGTGAGCCAATGCTAGGGCTGGAGTCACGAGGAGCAGAGGACACCTCTCTTCCTCACCCCAAGATAGCCAGAAACATAAAGAGCCAAAGCAGAGAGTTCAAAATATCAAATACAGAAGGTCAAGCCAAGGAAACCAATTGTAAAATTCATTTACAAAGAGAAAGAATAGAACTAAAACCAACAAACAGTGTCCAAAGTCAGAATAGTACTGACCTGGCACACTTTGAACCAACTATAACATCCATCCCAGGCCCCTAGGGCACCACCATCGGGGTCTGTCACATTCTCTTTCCAGCTCCTACCCATCTGGGGAAGAATACCAGGCCCAATGGTAAACATATAACATGGAAGAAAAATTATAGGACCCATCCTCCATTCCAGCAATCTATGGGAACACATTAAGGTTATCCACTGGAACTCAAACTAAGTCTGTCCCTTTCATGAGTGATTCATTAACAGCGTAGAGAAGATTGAAATCCTTGAATCAGAATGAGGGCACCGAATGACCTCCAAGAGCTACTGAATAGCTACTGAATGTCTTTGCTAGGCAAGAAGAGACTAAGAACCTTCTGATGCTCGATGCATTGATACCCCCATCTGGTGCTGAAGAAGAACTAGACAAGTAACCACATATAGCAAGCTGTGTTAAGGGCTCTGATAATAGATGCTGTTATAGGGTGCTAACAGGCAGGGTGGGGCATACTCAGAGGAAGGAGTGATCACTTCTCCTTCAGGAGGCTAGGCAGCTTCATTGAGTGTTGAACTAAGTCTTGAAAAACAAGTGTCCTACAGGTGGTGGGAGCAATATGAATAAAGGTGAGATGGATGGCCCATGAGGGGAACTGTGAAAAGTTTGACACTGTTGGAGGAGCTGGAAATGGAGGCCAAATCACAGAGCAGTGGTTTTCAAACTGCAGCTTGGAACCCATTATGATGTTATGAAATCAATTTGATGAGTCATGACCAACATTTTGTGAAATACTATGGACTATAATAGAATAGAAAATATAACACATTGTATATGGTTAAAGATTCTTTTGTGAAACTTTTGTTTCAGCTATTTACATACATATTTCTACAGGTGGGTACTGAGTTGCAATGTAAAATGTATTTTGTACTATGGGTCACAGTGAAAAAAGAAAAACCTTTAAAATCCACTGTCACAGAAAGAAGGCTTTGTCAGCCCTGCTAATACTTTTGGACATTTTCCTGTAGGCCATGGCAGGCTATTCAGGGGTTTTCAGCAAGGTAATAACATGATCCAATTTGCGTTTCATCAAAAAGTTTAACCATCTTAGATCAAATTAGTCATGGAAAAGGTGCTGGAATCAAATTAAGTGCACATTGACAGCTGATCTTTTCAACATGAAATGTTCAAGCTAATTTAATCTATGTCTCACAAGGAAGAAACTTCAACTTGTACACATTCATTTATTTGACAAATATTTTTGGAGTGCATATCACGTGTCAGGCACTGTTCTAGGCACTGAAGATACAATACAATGGTGAGCAAAATTAACACTGTCTCTACCTTCACGGAGTTCAGTCTAGTGAAAGAGACAGTAAAGAAATAAAAGAAACCTGAATGAGTGTGACAAGTGCTGCAGGGAAACGTATAGGGTGCCATGAGAGAGAATAGTGGAGGAAGGGTACAGGAGGGAATAGAGATTTAAGCTGTAGGATTAGGGATAGGCTCTCTGAGGAAGTAGTTTTAAGATGGGAGCTTAAGATGAATATGAGTCAGAAGAGAAGTGTGTGGGAAAAGAGCATCTTGGGCAGAGGACAGCAAGTGCAAAGGCCTAGAGGCAAGAACAGAGCTTGGCATGTTCAAGAACAGAAAGGAGACACTGTGGTTGGACTATGATGACCAAAGGTGAGAGTGGAAATAGATGAGATAGGAGATGTAAGTAGGATCAGGGAGGCTGTTGTGTGACATTGGATGCAGGTGAAAGGCAGGCTAAAGTCTGGGGGAATTGGCTTGCATTGAGAAACTTGCCAGGGCCTCTGGCACAGGCATGCTAGGGTCAGTTACAGGGACTGATGTGTAAAGAGCACCACTCCTTTACAGGCTCCTGCTCCAGGTGGAATGAGCCATCATTCCTTGGGGATTTGCCTAGGGGAAGGTTCTAAAGTGTCTGGGAGGATTTCAGAG
This sequence comes from Lemur catta, assembly GCF_020740605.2. Classification (NCBI taxonomy): domain Eukaryota; kingdom Metazoa; phylum Chordata; class Mammalia; order Primates; family Lemuridae; genus Lemur; species Lemur catta. The sequence goes on from NC_059155.1 coordinate 14,174,709, forward strand.
ATTAGAATGTGCCTCTGCAAACTGTTATGGCATGCTGTGGACTGCACAACCCCAAGGGTGTCATTCAGGTTCTTTGATTGTTTCTGGGGCCTTTACCACTTCCTGAGTGACAATTTCTAGAGCTTTTCTTGAACTCAGCACCACTTGCATAATAAACTCACATTTCTTAACTCAGGTTGCTGACCTCTAGTTGCAATGCTAGCAGTAAGGCCAGAATGGTTGCATATGTACAGATGAGGTCTGCTTGAGCTGGAAGATCTTGGAATTGACAACTTCTGCCACTTCAAAGTCCATGATAGTAACCCTCCAGATCCTAGAATAAATGGGGTAGAGAGTAGTGACTAGAAGAGGACCATCTGTTATGATCCATTCAGATGTCCTTCCTGGTGGTTTGATAATAATTGATATCCTCCTTTTATGAATGCTTTGCAAGGCAACCCCTAGTTCTTAGAAGGATCATATGGCTCTATTGAGTGTGGAGAGTAGCAGTAAAAACTCTGGCTGCAGAGAAAGAAGGTATTTTGAGAGATGGACTGCAGAGATTTGAGTGCATCTCTGTTGTGTTTAGGTAAATGAGTGAGTTGTGTTTTGATATGAGATGTAGCAGAAGGGGTCCTCCTCTAATACAGTGGTTCTCAACCAGGCGTGAGCTTGCCCCTCAGGGCACATTTTGGAATTCCTGGGGGAAATTTTGGTTGTCTCAAATGATGGGGAGTTGCTACTGGCATGTAGTGGGTAAAGGCCAGGGATGCTGATATACATCCTATAATGCACAAGACAGACCCTTATAGCTAAAAATGTTCTAGCCCAAATGTTAATAGTGCCATAGTTGATAAATCCTGCTCTAAAATCTGGTTTATATGCCACATTTTGTCAGCAATCTACTGGAATCAGGCTATGAACTAATAGAAATGGAGTACAACTTGGAGGTTCAAAACAAAGAACAACTTGGAGATTCAGCTGATGATCATTGAGTATGGGCTAAAAAAAATAGAATGACTTATCCGGTGCAGGATGATTTTATGACTCCATCTTTTATGCCCAGCTTGTGGAGGTCTGAGAGCATACCAACACTAAGTGGCCAGAGTGGTCAAGCAGCACTGATTCCAGAAAAAGCTTCCTAGAGAAATAAGTATAGAGGTGGAGGCTGCTAAGTTCTTCTGTGACAGGATGGCTCCCATTGCAATGCAAAAGGCATTGGTTTTGTCTGTCTAGGCTCAGATGATGAAAGAAGCAATCAGAATGATGGGAGGTCAATACAAAGGATCAGGATATGGATAAATCCCTCTCCTGAGTAATGAGTTTGGTTAGCCAGGCAGTCATGGTGGAGAAGTAAGGATTGAACCTTTGATAATACCCAAGAAATCCCAAGGAATGACTAGATGGCTTAGATTGTCTTAGGTAAGTAAATATCTAGCAAGGCTGACATATGTCACTTGACCCCTAACATCATGGAAGCACTGTGACTGAAAAAATCTTGGCTCAGGAATTAAACTTCAGGGTTTTTAAATAAATAGCTCTCATAGTTGGTTCAAAGGGTGAATAGCTAAGAATGTCATCCAACTAGACAATAAATCTCTGTCCAGGTAGTAGTGTACAATACTGGTTATTTGTTAATAGTTATTTGTTAACTGGATATTACAAAGGCCAAAGGGCATAGTAGTATATTCAGATTAGCTAGGAGATTTTTGTAGGCTATCTTCCACTTGTCAACTTTCCTAATACAGTTGAGATTACAGGTGACAATTTTGGAATTAAGGTAGTACTGGAAGAGACAGAGCTTTGAGATATTTTTCTTCAAGAGAGTACTGAATTTCTGTATACTGGCAATGAACAATCTGAAAGGAAGTTAAGAAAACAATTCCATTTACAACAGCATCAAAAAGGATAAAATAGTTAGGAATAAATTTAACCAAGAACAAGACTTGTACACTGAAAACTACAATATATTATTGAAAGAAATTAAAGAAGATCTAAATAAATGAAAGACATCCTGTGTTAATGTATTGGAAGACAATATTATTAGATGGGAATACTCCCCAAGGTGATATACAGATTAAGTGCAGTCCCTATCAAAATCCCAGTGGTCTTATTTTTCCAGAAATGTAAAAGCTGATCTCCAACAATGCAACATAGGAAGGCAAACAACCCAATTAAATAAAAGATTTACATGATTTGAATAGACATTTTTCCAAAGAAGATATACAAGTGGCCAAGATGCACATGAAAAGATGTTCAATGGCATTAGTTATTAAGGAAATACAAATCAAAACCACAATGAGATACCACTTCATACTTGCTAGGTGGCTACAACAACAACAACAAAAACAGAAAACAAAAGTTGTTGGTGAGGATGTGAAAAATTGGAATCCTCATTCATTGCTGATGGTAATGTAAAATGGTGCAACCACTGTGGAAAATAGTCTGGCAGTTCCTCAAAAAGTTAAACAAGGAATGACCATATGACCCAGGAATTCCCTTCCTAGGTATATACCCCAAAGAATTAAAAACACGTACTCCAACAAATACTTGTACATAGCTGGTAATAAAAGCACTATTCACAGTAGCCAAAAAGTAAAAACAACACAAATGTCCATAAACAGATGAATGATAAATAAACTGTGGTACATTCATACAATAGAGTATTATTTAGCCAAGAAAAGAGTGAAGTGCTGATCCATGGTACAACATGGATGAACCTTTAAAATACTTTCTTAAGTGAAAGAAGCTAGTCACAAAAGATTACATATTGTATGATTCCATTTATATGAAACATCCAGGACAAGCAAATCAGAAAACAAATTACTTAATGCCACTGATTATACACTTCCAAATGGCTAAAATCATAAATTTTTATGTGTATTTTACTACAATAAAAGAAAAAGAACGTTGAGTCTTCCTTGGTGAAGGTAGAAGGCCTGATGACTCCCTCAACACATCATCATCATCATAATAGTAATAACAATGATTATTACAATTGTACTAATAAGTAGCATTTATTGAGTGTTTATTATGTGCCAGAAACTACATTAAGCACTTTTCTATGCATTGTTCAATCACCTCAACAACTCTATTATTACCTTGATTTCACGGGTAAAGAAAAGGGCTCAGGGGTTAGTTTGCTGAAAGTCACACAGGTAACAAATGGAAGAGCTGGAATCTGAACCCAGGTCTGTCTGAATGCAGAGCCTGCACCCTTACTTATAAAGATCAGGGAATCAAGCTAGATAACTGATAAGACCCTGAGTGATTTATATGAACTGGTTCAGATAATTCTCATAGCATCATTATGAGATAGACAGAATGGTTATCATCATCTCCATTTTACAAAAGGAAATTAAGACAAAGAATGTCACACAGTTAATGAGAGGCAGAGCCAGGATTCAAACTCTGGTCTGATTAACCCCAAAACTTCTGTTCTTAACAATCAAGCTATATATTAATAGTACCAGTTTCCCACATACTTAACAGAAAGCCAAGGCCTTTGGCTTAGAGAGGGATATGGGTACTTGATAAGTACCTGGGCTCCAGAGGCAAATCTGCTTTTGTGAGTGAAATTACTTCTGGGGATCTGGGCCCAGGATTGACAGGTGGGATAAGGTTCAGGAAAAGGGCAGAATATAAAAGGAAGAACATAGTTTTGTGAGAAAGTAGCTAAAAGTTGTGGACTTCTAGCACCAAAAACCTGGATGACCAAGGGGAAATGATGAAAGTGGGTAAAATGTAGTTATTACTGTTGGTCCTGGTGAAAAACATTTAAAAGCCAAGGTCATAGAGGGCCTTAGAAGCTATGCTAACTCATTTGGACATTTCCCTGTAAACAAGGGTAAGCTATTGAACGATTTAAGCAGAGTAGTGGCATGATCTAATTTGTGTGTCATTAATAGTTTAACCATATTTGATAAAAATTGACCATGGAAAATACCTTTTGATGTACTCTGTCAAATTCACCTTTATATGAGCTTGCCCGGCAGGAGGTATCTGTCATTGCTATGCCCTCACAAGGTGGCTGGAAGCTTTGGTTATTAATTTGCAGATGGTGGAGATGGCATCCATGCTCTAGGTACATTCAGAAGACACGAACAGACAAACTCCATTACAAGCACAGCCCTCCAGCCTCAATGGGTGCCAGTAAGAAATCATACAAGGTCCTTGATTCCAGTGGGTTCTGCTCAGGAGATTATGGTACCCTTGAGCCTATGTGTAAGAGTCATCTCACATGCCTAGGCTAGATGCTGGGGCAATAATGCTTCTTACTTCTGTTTTTTTTGACATTTAGCCTTCCTCCAGTAATTGGGAGTATTAATCTTTAGTGCTACCAGGTTACTAAACATGAATGGGTCTGGATAAAAGCTTAAACCCTAAACACAAAGGTAACCAGAAAAGGGGCAAGACAGGAGGTTTGCAGAGGTAGGAGGGAGGCAAATCTAGAAGAATTTTCCTTCACTGAGGAGGGACTCAGTAGCAGCCTTGTATGCAGTGCCCATGGTCTTGGGTGTGATCACGCTGGCCATACTTGGAGGGGGTGCAATATTAAAGTTGGCTATCACGTGTCTGACTCCTCTTTGCTGCTGCAGGCCTGGCTAGGGATGTGGCAAGGATAGAGTATGGCTAAGATGGCATGGACTCTAGAGTCAAATGAATCTGGGTTGGAATCCTAGGTCTGTGTCTCTGTCTACCAGTACAATTTTGGCAAGTAACTTAACCTTAGTGAGCCCAATATTCCTCAGATATAAAATGGGGATAATAATAGTAAGTATTTTATAGAGTTTTTCGAAGAGTAAATAAGATAAAAAACATAAAATGCATAGCACAATGCCTGATACTTAGTAATAGCTCAATAAATATTGACTTATCTCCTTCTCCTCTTACTTTTCTTCTTTTTCATTGTTATATTATTATTGCACTAAATGGAATCCAGGGAAGGTTACTTGAAGAATTGTCCTAAGGGAATTTCAAGTCAGAGCCACAAAGATAGTCCAAAATCAAGTTGCTAATCCACACAGGTCTAAACCAAGAGGGGGAATGAAAATATGAATTTAAGAAAGATGGGAACAGAATGAGATCAGCAAGAGAAGTTGTGTACCCTGGTAGGGGAGCCTAAGGCCTGAACTAACAATTGTGCTAGAATGCAAGTGACTTCAGCGGCTTTTGATCCAGGTCCCATGACCACTGTCATGGTTCTTTTGGAAGCATTAAAATAGACAACAGAGTAGGCACTATTCCCTTCCAGACTCCTTCTGAAAGGTGGTGGATTTTCATGCATTTGCCTTATGAACTCTGGCCTGTTGTTAACCGGAGGTGAGACCCAGATTACCAAGGCCAGTGCTTTGGCTGTTACCATACCAACAGGCCAGGTATAGATCTCACCATACTATCAACATGAGCCCCACACCTCCTGTCTCTATAACATATTAATGGTCTTCATTCTAAGTCTTCTGGGTCAGAATGGAAGACAAGATCCTGCTGGGTCAGATGTAGTAGGGAACATGTCTAGAACACGACGGATGCTCACCAAAGGGTATGGAATAGGAAAGATGGTGTCAGAGACCTACAGGATTGACAACAGATATCTTGAAAGTTCTCAAGCAGAGATCCCTGAGTTTCTGTGGTGCATATGTGGCCAGAGGCAACCCAGACATGGTCTTCCATATCAAGTTTTCAATTGTCCTTTCCTTACCCCCTGCCCAATACCAGTAGATCTACCCTTTACACTGGTCTTTGGCCCATTAGAAAGTGGCCCAGGGGAATTTCTAGGCATTCTGCAGCTCCCCCAGATTACAAACTGGCTACAAGGATGTCCCTGATGCCAGAAGTGAAAAAAGGAGTGAAGGCTAATGCTATAGCTGTGAAAGGAGGTGTTTCTGAAGCAGGAATACCGTGAGATATCATAGGCAACTACTGGCGTGGTGAAGTAGGTGGATCAGTCATGTGGCTGGTAGGCGGTATAGCAGCAGAGAAACTCTTCTAGCATTGGACTGATTAAATTATTTGACTCAGTTTGTAGGTGGATGGTACGCAGATGGATGAAGCTGGGCCAGATGGCTGGGAACCACAGAGGCTAAGGATCTTGTAAAATAATAAGGTAGTGGTGGCCTCTGCCTACCTTTACATTTTTATTTCATATCTTCAACTCACTCACCATACTTCAGCCTCTTCTTTTTGTTCCTGAAACCTAAGCCCTTTCCTGCCATTGGACCTTTGCACTTGCTCTTCCTTTTGTCTAAAATGTTGTTTGCATGGCTTGTTCCTTTCATTGTTTAGGTCTTACCTCAAAGAACACTTTCCTGATCAGTTTGTCTAGAGTTAACTCTTACTAATGACTTTCTTTAACATAGCCCCATTAATTTACTTGGTAGAATTTATCAACATCTACAGATTTATTTATTTATTTATTTATGTATGTATGTATGTATTTATTTATTTATTTATTTATTATTCCTTCCCACCTCCAGATTATAACATCCATTTGGTCAAGGACCTTGTTGTTCCTTTCCAATACTGTTTTCACAGTTCCAGAATGATAGGTATTTAATGTATATTTATTGAGCAAATGAATGCATGCCTGTTATATATGGAAGTCAGAGCCAGGATATGATGTAAATTTTTGGCTATGACATTCACCAAGATGATTTTGTGGCTGTGGAAAAGGCCAGCTTGGAAATGAACTTGAGTGTGATGGTGTCCCAGGAACTTTTCAGTGTCAGGAGTAGGAGAAACTGGTCTTTGCATTGACTGGACTTATCTTTGACCTGGATACAGATGCCAAGTTTGCAGTGTACTGGAGAGTATCATATCAGTTGCAGGGTTGCCCATAGGCCCTGTATTTAAGGCTTGGGATGAGCTACAGTGGATAGCTGGTGTGAGTAATGTCGTGACATGGGCATTCCTCACCACCTAGTGAGGTGCCACTCTATATAGTCAACTCTTTGTGGTCCATGCTGAACCACCTCTGCTGGTTGTAGCTGGGTCTTGATAACCACAAAATTCCGTGTTACTTAGTGTGCCTAGAAGGTAAACCAGCACTTAACAGCCACTATGCCACAGTTGCCCTAGATTTCAGTGATCTATTTTGTCACCATGTGCTTTGTGCCTTGATGAAGTGATAACATATTTCTAAGAGATCTTTCATGGCCATTAGCTTTCTTTTGCAAACCAATGTATTGATCATATCCAGAACAAGCTTCCTGGAGAATCAGACACAGTGGAAACGAGCACTGATACTGGGATTCTCCTGTGATAGAATGCGCCCCTGCAATGATGCTGGAGGAATCAGCTTTGCTAGGGCATGCCTAGTTGGATATATCAGAATCCGAGCAGAGGTGAACAGAGTCTTTATGGCCATGGGTATGATGAGGGATTAGAGAAACTCATTCCTCTCAAGTAAAGGTCCGTCATTAACAACATTAAGACAGAGAAATGATGGATAAATTCTCAGCAATACTTGGTGAATGATATGGTTTGAGGGTTGGTCCCCTCCAAATCTCATGTTCAAATTTGATCCTCAGTGTTGGAGGTGGGGCCAAGTGGGAGGTGTTTGGCTCACGAGGGTAGATCCCTCATGAATGGCTTGGTGCCCTCCCCATGGTAATGAGTGAGTTCTTGTTCTATTAGTTCATGTGGCAACTGGTTGTTTAAAAAAGCCTGGCACCCCCTCCTCTCTCCCTTGCTTCTTCTCTCACTTATGACATACCAGCTCCCCCTTCACCGTCCCCCTTGATTGGCAGCGTCCTGAAGCCCTCACCAGAAGCAGATGATGGCACCATGATTCTCATACAGCCTGAAGAACTGTGAGCCAAATAAAACTATTCTTTTCCTCTTTTCTTTATAAATTACCCAGACTCAGGTATTTCCTTTACAGCAATGCAAAGTGGACTAGCACAGTGAATCTTAGGCATCTATGGACATCTTTAATTGGCCTAAGGGGGTAGTACTTCTCGGTGGTTGGCATATTGGCCAGACAAGAATTTGTTCAAGAATTTCATTTCTGAACTTTGGAATCTATACTTTTCAGTGTGGGCTTAATGTAATGCCACTGTAGGCAGTTATGGACATGCCAGACCATGTTCTTGCATTGTTTTATTTTGCTTTGTTTTAGAAAGCTGGTCAGAAAATAAAATAGGATATCATCCAGATGCAGAACAGACTGTCTGTGCAGGAGGTCACATAAGATATTGACCATTAAATAATAATGGCTCACATTTATTCACAACTTCTTATGAACCTAATCCTCTTTTTATCCCTATTCTATAGATTATAAAACTAAGACACAGAAAGGATAAGTATTTACCCAAAGGTCATACAGCTAGTGATTCTAATAGCTTGGATTTGAACCAAGGTAGTCTGACTATAGAGCCCATACTCTGAACATCTACGCTAATCCACTGTCAAATGTTATGCTCTCTTCCATTCCACTAGGTGCCAGAAGATATTCAGGACATTGCTCAGGACAAATAGTGTTACAGCAAATTTACCTTAGCTGAGGCACAACTTCCACTTATCACTTTCCAGGAACTGAACACAATCATAGGCCTTCAGATGTCCAAGTTCATAATTGTGCCTCACAGAGCTTGTCCCAGATATTAGAAATCATCATGAATATATAGTGGTGACCATGTTGAGTTCATTGGCATCCAAGTAAAGACAGAACATTTCATTTTTCAAAGTTAGAAAGAAACCTGCAGTTTCATCAAGGGGAGTGAATGGACAACTGCAGCAAATTGGTATCTTATTCTTGGCCTCTAAGATAAAATAAATGAACTGAACAGTAACCTAAGCCCGGAGTCCAGGGTGAATGGAATAGAGGAACTTCAGCAAAAGGGCAGCTTCCCTACTCACTGTCAGAAAACCCCTCATGGTGGACAGTGCTCTATGTGATCCAGGACTGAGGGGGCACATGAAGCACTGGTTAATTGTATCATTTTCTTATGAAGGAGAAATCCTGAGCTTTCCAAGATATAACCACTTTGGAGACTTCTGGCCAAGAAAGGCTAAGGGCCCAGGGGAAAGGTGGACAGTGCGTAGCGGACTACACCAGTCTCTAGGTATTTTATTCCATGTGCAGCTTAATGGCATGTCTCTGTGTTTACTGATCCCCTTCACAAGTAGTGCCTGTCAGTGGTATCAATAATACTAGCAATAATAGGTGACACGTTTTGATTATTTACTGTGTGCCAGGCACTGTGCTAAGCACTTTACATGCATTATTTCATTTAAGCCCCATGACTACTTATGATTCTTGTTCTATTATTATACCTATTTTAAAGACAAGAAAACTTAAGCACAGAGAAATTAAATGATTTTCCTAGGGTCACAGAGCAGATGGCAGAGCTAGTAACAATCCCAGGTGGATTGAATCCAGAACCTGTCCTCTAAACTACTAGGATGGAAGCAAGCATGGCTCATTTCTGCCTCAAGGCCTTTGCACTTGCTGTTCCTTCTGCTTGAAACAATTTCATGCAGATTGCCACATAGATGCCTCTTTTGTATCATTCAGATTTCAACTTAAATGTCACCCCATCAAAGAGACCTTTCCTAATCACCCAATCTAAAGTAGCTGCCTGATTCCCTATGTCTGTCACATGATTGCATGAAATCATGTTATTTATATGTTTTCTTACTTTATTTTCTATCTTCCTCACTCTAACCAGAATTAAAACCCCACGAAGGTGGAGATTTCATCTCTTCTGGTCACAGCTGTGTCACCAGCACCTGAAACAGTGTGCATAGAAGGAAGCAGATAGACCTTTGTGGACTGACTAGTATTGCTACACCATCTCAGATCAGTGAGGCTTTATGCTGGGGAGGTGGGAACTTAAAAGCTTCAATCTGGAGGTGAAAGCCCACTTGCTACTATGACTTCACACATGTTAGCGCATGGGCCTGGTATGTTCCATGCTGTTGGGATGAATGTGTCCCTGTTGGGAAAGGGAAATGCCAGTATAAGTCAGGACACAGGGACTATGGTGTCATGGCAAACGTTTAACCATCAGCTCTCCAAAAAAAAGAGAAACCCTTATTTGTAGTGTTGGATGATATTTACGGTATAAGTATTGCTACCATAGTTCAAGCCATCAAGCTTCAAGCTGCCAACATGGCATTAAGTAGAACATGGAGTTGGGAAGAGATATGCAGTATTAACACACCATTATATGTTATTAATATTTCCACCCTGCAGATACAATAGCCATAAATAACCTTAACAACATAGATGATGATAACAAAATGTCATAAAACAACTAAAAATGATGAATTTTGAATATTTATTACCTTTGTTTTATATATAATTTATTTAATTGTAAGTTTATATGATTTAATTTCTAATAATGGCTGTGTTTCACAACCAGTTCACAACATTCTTAAAAATTGAACAATTAGCTCCCATGAGCCAGTACAAGCCACTTCTAGAACACATGATTGGCCCAGTCCCTCTGGGAAATAGGCACAGGTGCTTTCTCAGCCTTTGGAAACATACTCTCCACAGTTGTCAATGAGTGATGTGTGTAGACAGCTGATTTTAGTGTGGGTTTGAGGGGGAATGTTGACAGCTGCAGTGGAAAATGCAGGTGGACCATTAATGAGTCTGCCAGTTTTGAAATTCTGGGGGGCTTTTTATCTGTACCCTTGAGATCATCTCAGAACTGTGTGCATGAGGAAAATCATTTCATTTCGGCCCCATGTCAGAAACTGAAAATCACTATCATAACAGAAATCCATTGCTCAGAAAAGATCCTCTCAGATGGAAGTGTTAAGCACATGTTGGCTCTGTTGAGGGGTGTACTATTGAGCCATAGCAGTAGACTTGCCCACATCTGTATGTTAGTAGTCAACATAATGTAGTGGTTAAGAGCATAAGATATAGAGGCAGACTGCTTGGGTAAACATCTTGACTCTGCTGCTTACTGGCTGTGTGAACTTAGGCAAGTTACTTAACATTTTTATGCCTCAGTGTCCTCATCTTTAAAATGGGTATACAATTGTATCCATTTTAGGGTTAATGTTAATATATGGTACATAGTGAGTGCTATGTGAACATGTTATCATTTTCATTATCTGCCTATCAAAAGAGCAGAAATGTATTAATACCCACAACTTTCCCTACAGTCCTGGATCAGAATGTCTTCAATGGAAACTAAGACAACCAGTAGGAATTCTACTTTCCTGTGATTTTCCACAAGAGTGGAAGTTTTTGGCAGCAACAGCTAAGGGTTGAATATTGAAATTCCACAGTTCCAGTGCTGGGCTGTCACTTGGCAGAGTGTCTATATACACCACTGCCACAGCCCTCCTCTGTGAAATGCAGATAGACGTCCCCAGGAGCCAAGTGGACACTAAAGCTTGTCTGACACCTTGCCTCTGACAAGTTGAGTCAGAAAGGTTACTGCAGTTCTGATCAGAGGGATATCCCTTATGACTGGGCAAGCTGAAGAAATGGGATGCCTCCTGCTCCTTGATGTGATATGTGGAATCAAAGAGTAGTTCCATGAAGCAACTTCCTTAATAAGTGTAGGTTCAGAAAAAAGGAAAATGTCTGTGCCAGGTCAAAAACCCAAATAAGATTTGTCAAAAATGGGAAAGTAAGGTACAAGCAGGGATTTTCTGATCAATGTGTAACAACTGGATCTATGGGCAGGGGAAAAGTCTGATTTGCAGTGTTTGACAATTTCCGTAGTGTTGATACTTTTATCATGGATGAATTCAAGCTACCAATGTGACATCACTGAATGCAGAGTTGGCAAGAGATATACACATTCAGCTCTCACAAGCCCATAGTAGCAGGCTCCAGCAAATAAAAATAGTCTGAATGCAGCCAAGGGGAAGAGATGTTAGAAGCTAGCCGTGAGGCATGAAGCCTATACTAATTCTTGAGCCTCAAGACAGGTAACTGTGGTAGCACAGGCATGCAAGAAGTTTTTAGAAGAAATGGCTATAGAGTGAGCAATTGTGTCTCCTACAACACATTCTATTTCCTGCCTTGAGTAGTTAGGCCAGTTGTTGAGGGATAACCCAAAAGAAATAGACAATGGTAAAATGTGCAAGGGAGGAGACAGAATAGAAACACCATTAAGGTGACCATCTCTTTTATCTTTAAGGGTCCCAGGTAGGCATCCTTCATCTGAGGGCATAGGCAGGAAGAAAAGCACCCCATGGACTGGGAAATGGGCCAGTATCTTTCTAGTTCCCATCCTAAGCACACCTGGGGGTGGGGAATTACAGATTCTGTTGATTGGCCTTGATATCATCTAGGTTCTGGCCAGCCACTGGAATAATGGAAGTGTAAATAGAAAAGTGAAAAGCTGATTGCTCTGGAAGGAGTTGTGCCTTTTGGAGGAGTGCAGTGGCTGGATATATGTGAATCTCACTCTGAATAGGTCAGCAAAAAATGTACATACTGTGCATAAGAGATGTATCACAGAGGGATGCCTCTCAGAGTTCACTTAAAGGATCCACCAGGTGGCCCATCTGCAGATGGTGACAGATGGACGGAAATGTGGAGAGCTTTGACAGCACTCCCCAAAGCAGAGATCCAAATGTGGCTTTCTCATGATAGATCAAGTGGATGCCCAATCCTTGGGGATAAAATGTTTCCTTGATGATTTTGTAGCAGTGTTTGGTACAGCTGGGGTACTATTGCAAAGGCAATAATATACCCCTTGAATAATGGTTTTTGTTTACCATTAGAATTATCCCCTGGGAGTGACATCAGCAAGATGGCAGACTAGGAGGTCCCAGCCCACTTTCCCACAACAAAATAATGATTTAACAACTAACACTAATGAAAATAGTTCTAGAAGAACTCTGGAGTGCAATGAAAAAGCTAGAGCAACATAATGGAGCACGAAAACTAAGGATGGCCACCTAGAAATGTGTAGGAAGCATTTTATAATACCTGCATAGTCCGTTTCCCAACCCAGCACAGATTGGCACCAAGAGGTATGCTTTTTGGCTGTGATCTTGTCCTGTGGAAGAAAAGGAGTGCAGGAAGACCCCAGTACCTTTCACCACCAAGGTCCCCAACAGTCTTTGCCAACACTAACCTCAGCTGGTGGAGCTGCCTGAAGTCCATGATACTTTTTACAACTGAGGATGGAGCTGTTACACTCCTTCCCTGCTGCAGCACCCCAGTGTGAATGCCTATGCCCTGGGCCATGGCACTGCCACTGCCATACACACACCCATCACCCATGCCCCAGGCCTTGGTCGTTCTGCTGCTGCACACACACCTGTGCTCCAGACTCCAGCACCAAGAGGGATTTCCTTGGCCATAATTAATGCTCACAGGGGAAAAGGAGGGCAGGAGGACCCCATCAGTCTTCCCTAGCAAGGACTCTAACTGCCCTTGCCACCACCATAGACACACACATCTTTATATTTCAGGGACCTCTGTAGTCTTTGCCAACACTGACCTCAGCTGACGGAGCTGCATGGGGTTTATGCCACTGTTTCCTTATGGAACTAGAGCCACTGCAGCCTACGTATCTGGTGCCCTTGCACCCACACACAAGGGAAACTCTTTCCCCTCTGTAGCTAGTCCATGAAGTTTCTAAGATGTGACTAATACTGCTACTTCAAATGTGCAGATATCAACAGAAGGCTATAAGGAACACAAATAACTATGGAAACATGATACCACCAAAGAAACATAATAAATTTCTAGTAACCAACCTCAAAGAAATTGAGATCTATATATTTCCTGACAAAGAATTCAAAATAATTGTTTTTAAAAGCCTCAGTGAAATACAAGAGAAGAAAGAAGACAGTAAAACCAGAAATACAATGCATGAACAAAATGAGAAGTTCAACAAAGAGACTGAAATAGTAAAAAAACAAACAGAAATTCTGGAGTTGAAGAGTACAATGAATGAAATAAAAAATGCAATAGAGATTCTATTAAGAGTAGACTTTATCAAGCAGAAGAATCTGTGAATATGAAGACAGGACATTTGAAATTATCCAGTCAGAGAAGAAAAAGAAAAAAAATGAAAAAGACTGAAGAAAGCTTATGGGATTTATGGGACAACCATCAACAAATCAATATTCATGTCATACACTTCTGAGAAGGAGAGGAGAGAGAGAAAGAAGAGAAAGCTTATTTAAAGAAATAATGGCTGAGAAGTTCCCAAATCTTGGGAGAGAAACAAGCATCCAGGTTCATGAAACACAAAGGATCCTAAATAGGATTATCAAAAGAGCACTACACCAAGACACACTATCACCACTGTTAAAAGTGAAGGACAAAAAGAATTTTGAAAGTAACAAGAGAAAAGTGACCCATCACATAAGGGAACCTTCCACTAGACCACTAACAGAATTTTCAGCAGAAACTTTGCAGAGCAGGAGAGTGGGATAATACATTCAAATAGTGAAAGAAAAAAAATGCCAACCAAGAATACTATACTTGGTAAAATTATCCTTTAAAAATGAAGAAGAGACAAAGTCTTACCCAGACAAACAAAAACTAAGGGAGTTCATCACCACTAGACCTGCCTTATAAGAAGTGTTTAGGGAGTTCTGCAAATTGAAAAGAAAACACACTAAACAGCAATGCAGAAGCACATAAAAGCATAAATTTCACTGGAAATGGTAAATATATAGAGACAAATATAGAATAATGTAGCACAGTAGTGGTGGTACATAAATTACTTTCAGCCATAATACAAAATTTAAAAGATGAAAATTTGTTTTGATACACAATATAAAAGGAAGCAAACTCTGACTATAAAATCATAAAGTTGGGAGAAGTAAAAGTGTAGATTTTTTGATGTAATTGAAATAAAGTTGTTTTCAACTTAAAATAATTACAACTACAAGACATTTTATGCAAGGCTTGAGGTAACCACAAAGAAAAAACCTATAATGGATACACAAAAGATAAAGGAAAAAGAATCAAAGCAAATCACTACCAAAAATTATTAAATAACAATGGAAGACAGAAAGAATGGAAGAGAAGGACAAAACAACTACAGAACAGACAGAAAACAATTAACAAAATGGCAATAATAACTCCTCACCTATCAATACTTACTTCAAATGTAAATGTATTAAACTTCCTAATCGAAAGTCAAAGAGTGGCTCAGTAAGTGAAAAAACAAGATCCAGCAATGTGCTATTTACATGAGACTCACTTTAACATTAAAGAAACACATTGTCTGGAAGTAAAGAGATGGAAAATGTAAAAAGAAATTCTAAGCAAATGATAATCAAAAGAGAACAGAACTGGCTATACTTACATCAGACAAAACAGACTTTAAGTTAAATACTGTCTCTAGAGACAAAGAAGGTCATTATATAGTGATAAAAGGGTCAATTCAACAGGAAGACCTAGCAAATATAGATATATATGCACCCAACATCAGAAGGCTTAAATATACAAAGTAAATATTGACAGATCTGAAAGGAGAAATTGACAGCAACACACTAACAGCAGGAGGCTTCAATACCCCACATAAAATAATGGATAGAGCATGTAGGCAGAAAATCAAAACAGAAACCATCAACAAACAATACTATAGACCAAATGGCTCATTGGATATATACAGAACTTTCCACCCGCAGCGGAAGAATACACATTCTTCTCAAGCACACGCAGAACATTCTCCAGGATAAATAAAATGTTAGGTCACAAAAAAGTATTAGCAAGTTCAAGGATATTGAAATTATTCCAAGTATCTTTTCTGACCACAGTAGAATGAAACCAGAAATCAATAACAGCAAGAAAATGGGAAAATTCTCAAATATGTGGAAACTAAACAACACACTCTAAACAACAACGAGGTCAAAGAAAAAATCAAATGGGGAATTTAAAAGTGTTTTGAGATGAATGGAAGTAAAAACATAGCATAAGAAAACCTACAGAATGCAGTGTTAAAAGGGAAGGCAGTGTTAAAAGGGAAGTTTATGGCAATAAATGCTTACATTAAAAAAGAAGAAAGGTCTTAAATAAACAACCTAACTTTACACTACACGGAACTAGAAAAATAAGAACAAAATGAGCCCCAAATCAGCAGAAGGAAGTAAATAATAAAAATCAGAGCATAAATAAATGAAGTAGAAAATAAAAAAACAATAAAAAATTGACAAAACTAAGAGTTAGTTTTTGAAAAGATAAAATTGACAAAACCTTAGGTAGATTAATTAAGAGAAAAAAAGAGAGAAGACTCAAATAAATAAAATCAGAAATGAAAGAGGACACATTATAATAAATGTCTCAGAAATAAAAGAGATCATAAGGGACTATTATAAATAACTCTATGTCAACAAATTGGATAACCTAGAAGAAATGGATAAATACCTAGAAACATAACAAAATATCAGAACTATAATGAAAAGAAATAGAAAGCCTAGACAGACCAATAACAAATAAGAATAGTGAATCTGTAGTTAAAAACTTCCCAACACAAAAATAGCCAAGGGACAGATGGCTTCACGGGTAAATACTACCAAGCATTCAAAAAAGAATTAATGCCAATCCTCCTCAAACTCTTCCAAAAAATACAATAAGAGAGAATACTTCAAAACTCATTTTATGAGGCCAGCATCAACCTGATACCAAAACAAGCCAAAGAAACTATAGGCCAATATCCCTGATGAACATAGATGCAAAGATCCTCAGTAAAATACTAGCAAATGGAATTCAACAGCACGTTGAAAGAAACATACACCACGGCCAAATGGGATTTATTTCTAGAATGCAAGGATATTCAACATATGCAAATCATTCAATGTGATATATTACATTAACAAAATGAGAGAAAAAATAGCACGATTATCTCAATAAACATAGAAAAAGCATCTGACAAACTTCAACATTCATTCATGATTAAAACTCTCAATAAAATAGGTATAGAAGGAACTTAATCTCAATTCAATAAAGGCCATACATGGAAATCCCACAGGTAACATCATAATCAATGGGGGAAAATGAAAACTTTACCTCTAAGATCTGGTACAAGGCAAGGATGCCTAATCTTGCCACTTCTTTTCAACGTAGTGCTGGAAGTTCTAGCTAGAACAATTAGACAAGAAAAAGAAATAAAAAGCAACCAAGTTGGAAAGTAACATGTAAAATTATCTCTGTTTACAGATGACATGATCATGTACATAGAAAACCCAAAACCGGAAGAGAATATCTAATTAGAACTAATAAACAAATTCGGTAAAGTTGAAGGATACAAAATCAACATAAAAAACTATCCAAAGAGGGTATTAAGAGAACAATCTCATTAACAAAAACAACAAAAAGAATAAAATACTTAGGAATAAACTTAATCAAAGAAGTGTGAGATTTGTACACTGAAAATTATAAAACATCAATGATGAAAATTAAAGAAGATACAGATAAATGGAAAGACATCTTGTGTTCATGGATTGGAAGAACTAATATTGTTAAAATGTCTATACTATCCAAACTGATCAACAGATTCAATGCAATTCCTATCAAAATCCCAATATTGGCATTCCTTATAGAAGTAGAAAACACAATCTTAAAATTCATATGGAACCACAAATGACCCAAGTAGCCAAAGAAATCTTGAGTAAGGAGACAGATCTGGAGGCATCATACTTCTTGACTTCAAAATCTATTACAAAGCTACTGTAATCAAAATAGTATTGTATTTCCATAAAATCAGACACATATATCAGTGGAACAGAATAGAAATCCCAGAAATAAATCCACATATTTATGGTCTATTCATTTCCCACATGGGTGCCAAGAACACACAATTGGAAAAGGATAGTCACTTCAATAAATGGTGTTGGGAAAACTGGATATCTACATGTAGAAGAACAAAATTAGACCCTTATCTCACAACATATAAAAATAAACTTAAAATGGATTAAAGACAAACATAAGGATTGAAACTGTAAAAATATTAGAAGAAATCACAGGGAAAAATTATTGACATTGATCTGTGCAATGAATTTTCAGACATGACACCAAAAGCACAGGCAACAAAACCAACAATAGGCAAGTGGAATTGTGTCAAGCTAAAAATCTTCCACACAGCAAAGGAAACAGTCAGCAGAGTGAAATGGCAACCTATGGAATGGGAGAAAATACCTGCAAGCCATGTATCTGACAAGGGGTTAATATTCAAAATATATAAGAAACTCATACAACTCAATACCAAAAAAAAATTACCCTGATTAAAATATGATCAAAGTATCTGAGTTGACAATTCTCAAAAGAAGACAAACAAAAAAATATACATTTTTACAGGTATATGAAAAGGTGCTCAACAGCAGTAACCATCAAGGAAATGAAAATTAAAACCACAATGAGATATCACCTCACTCTTGTTAGAATGGCTACTATCAAAAAGACAAAAATTTTGGTGGCGAGGATACAGGGAAAAGAGAAGCCTTATACACTGCTGGTTAGAGTGTAAATTGGTACAGTTGTTATGAAAAACTGTATGGAGTTTCCTCAAAACATTAAAAATAGTACTACCATATGATCCAGCAATCCCACTACTGGGTAGTATCCAAAGGAAATGAAGTCAGTATGTTGAAGAGATATCCGTACTCACATGTTTATTGCAGCATTATTCATTTCCAAGACATGGAAACATTCCAAGTATCCATTGACAGGTGAATGAGCAGAGAAATGTGGTATATATACATAATGGAATTATATTCAGCCTTAAAAAAGAAGAAAATCCTGCCATTTTTGAATAAATATTGATGAACTTAGAGGACATTATGCTAAGTGAAATAAATCAGACTCAGAAAAACAAGTGCTGCATGATATCACTTATGTGTAGAATTTAAAAATGTTGAACTCATAGAAGTAGAGAGTAGAATGGTGGCTGCCAGAGGCTGGGGAGGAGGGAGAAATGAGGATATGCTGGTCAAAGTGTACCAAGTTTCAGTTATGCAAAATGAGTAAGTTCTTGGGACGTAATATATACCAATGTAAATATAGTTAATGATACCTTATTGTATACTTGAAATTTGTTAAGAGAGTAGATCTTAAGTGTTCTCACTACAAAAAAAATTAAGAGGCCGGGCGCGGTGGCTCACGCCTGTAATCCTAGCACTCTGGGAGGCCAAGGTGGGCGGATTGTTTCAGCTCAGGAGTTCGAGACCAGCCTGAGCAAGAGCGAGACCCCGTCTCTACTAAAAACAGAAAGAAATTATATGGACAGCTAAAATATATATATAGAAAAAATTAGCCAGGCATGGTGGTGCATGCCTGTAGTCCCAGCTACACGGGAGGCTGAGACAGGAGGATTGCTTGAGTCCAGGAGTTTGAGGTTGCTGTGAGCTAGGATGATGCCACGGCACTCACTCTATCCTGAGCAACAGAGTGAGACTCTGTCTCAAAAAAAAAAAAAAATTAAGAAAGAAAATGGTAGCTGTGTAAGGTGATGGATATGGTAGGTAGCTTGATTGTGGTGATTATTTCACAATGTATATGTATATCAAAACATTAAGGCCCAGCGCGGTGGCTCACGCCTGTAATCCTAGCACTCTGGGAGGCCGAGGTGGGAGATCGTTCAAGGTCAGGATTTCGAGACCAGCCTGAGCAAGAGCAAGACCCTATCTCTACTAAAAATAGAAAGAAATTAGCTGGAAACTAAATATACATATAGAAAAAATTAGCCGGGCATGGCAGCCCATGCCTATAGTCCCAGCTACTTGGGAGGCTGAGGCAGAAGGATTGCTTGAGCCCAGGAGTTTGAGGTTTCTGTGAGCTAGGCTGATGCCATGGCACTCTACCCCAGGCAACAGAGCGAGACTCTGTCTCAAAAACAATAATAATAATAATTAAGTCATATACAGTAAATACATACTATTTTATTTGTCAATTATACCTCAATAAAGATGGAAAAATATCCTCTAATCCCAGTTCAATGATGAAATGATGAGGTTTTACCATAAGCTGGCTTCTACAGCAAAGGGGCACTAGTGACAACTCAAGATTGGCTTGGACTGTGGGTGCAGCTGGTCCAAGTCTTCATTCATAAAAGTTTCCAACAGCCAGGAGTCTAATGGGGCCCAAGCATAAAAGCAGGTGCCACTGCTCTCAACTTTACAAGAATAAAACAGGGTGCAGGAATGGTAAAGTATTAGGCCCAGCTAACCCCACAGGTTGTACCTCTCCTTCAGCTATTTCGTATAGCGGACCATCTCCCATTTATTGTTTTAATAGGTGTCGTGGCTGCAGTGAAAAGATGTTGGTGGGTGTGTGACAAAATAACATTGTGTAAAAGTCTCTGAATTCCCAAGAGATTAAGAGACTTGGGCACATTGTCTATCTATTGTATCCACTGAAGCCTTCCCAGAACTGAGCCTTCTGTGCAAGCTCTTTTGGTTGCTTAGGAAGCAGAATATACTTGTGCAGGGTACTATTAAATGTATCCTCCCTTTCCTTCTTGACTGGATCAACAGATTATAGTGTTGAAACTTTTAACAGATAAGGAGGACCAGGAAGTGAAGGGGCAGAGATCACAAGTTGGAATCATCTTGAAACTTAGGAACTGCCAGCAGTGTCTGGAGAATATCAGGAATCACTAGGTGTTTTAGGTGGTCCTAAAGAGGGACCTCCCATTCATCGACTGCTGACAATTTGCCTAGCATTGTATATATTCCCTAGCTGGACAGAACATGCCATCTAAAAAGTTGCCCGTGGAGCTTAACAAATTTTTATTTCTCAAGGTTCAGCCAGAGAGGGTGTTTTTAAAGATAGCGTAGGACTGCTTGAAGCATGGGGTACAAGGGAGAACAATTTAGAAGAGGTAAACAGGATGTTTTCTAGATTCATTTATTTTCTTTCTAAGAAGTCAAAGAGGATGTAATTCACATGGATTGGAAAATGGCTGGGCCACCTCAAAGATCAAAACACATCACACTATTCTTAAGCTGACATAGTCACACTTGGAAGGCCTATGTTCATTTCACAGTTATTTATTGGGTGCCTAATATGAAACTGGTTTAGGAGATTAAGGATCATTGGGTATAGGCAAAAACACAGAGACTGTAGTAGTGCTAGCATAAACATAGCTCCCATGGAGTGGCAAGTTTGGGAGGCCAGTCCTGTCATTAGAGAGAAATGTTTAGGTTCCTTCCTACAGAAATAGTAAAAGTCCTAAAAAACCACATTTCATAAAATTTTATTTCATTTTATCCAATTATCCCTGGCTCATAACCTACATGATCTATGGCCAGAGAACATGCATCAAATGGATCCTGAAAAATCTGTGGTAAACATTTGCAACTTGCCTCCTCAACATCTGTTTTCCCTCCATTGAATGATACCTGAGTCTTGTTTGAGGTTCCACCCCTACCTCACATCCCATCCATAAGGATTAGATGATTCTCAAACCATGGATTCCAGATGTAGCCACAGAACCTGTTTAAGTCAATGTATCCCATTTCCATAAGCATAAATACTGGTTCAGGATTGGGTATGTGACCATATCAGTGCCACTGGGTCTGAATTTGGCTGAGAACACTGGGAGAGAGGCACTTTTCCCCACCTCTCATTTTTGATTTGAGCCTGGAAGGATGGAAGATGGGTGGTTCTGCAACTATTTTGCTACTATGAGAGGAAATCTGTAGCAACCAGGAGCTACCTACTTAAGCCACACTGTTCACTATGCAGCCACTAGCCATATGTGGATGTTTGAATTTAAAATTAAATTGGATTTCTCATACTCAGGTTACTCTAATCCTAGATGGAGTAACAGAGACCAGTTTACTCTTCCTCTCTGAACAACCAATAAACAAAAACCAAAAACAGAATATAAGAAACAAAATGTTTTCTTTTTTATAGAATGTCTTTTTTTTTCCTTTGGGTAAATACCCAGTAGTGGGATTGCTGGATCAAATGGTAGGTCTACTTTTAGTTCTTTGAAGTATTTCCATACCACTTTTCATAGAGGTTGTACTAGTTTGCAGTCCCACCAGCAGTGTATGAGTGTTCCCATTTCTCTGCACCCACGCCAACATTTGTTGATTTGGGACTTTTTGATAAAAGCCATTCTCACTGGAGTTAAGTGATATCTCATTGTGGTTTTGATTTGCATTTCCTTAATGATTAAAGATGTTGAGCACTTTTTTTATATGTTTGCTGACCATTATTCTGTCTTCTTTGGAAAAGTTTCTGTTCATGTCTTTTGCCCACTTTTAAGGGCTGTGCAGAAGGAACCCAAGAGACAAAGAGGGGCCAGGAGAGCTATTGTAGATACTCACCTTCTACCAGGCATACACAATTAAGCTGTCACTCTCATTGGCAAGGAGGTTTGGTTGTAGGGAGGTGAGGAGAGTTTAACTCTCTTGCTTTCTGCTTTTTAAACTAACCCAACCCATTCACATCCCAATCACCAGACAGACTATAAAATCAAGGCCCAAGCATCAAAAACTGTTTGCAGCAATCACTAATGACCTCCCCTCCATCCCTGATCATGTTTCAACTTACTCTTGCCTTGATCTCATCTCAGCTTAATTTTGATACCCTTGCTCTGTAAACCCTCTCCAATCCTAACAACTTTGATAATTTGATCCTTTGGACTTGGCACTCATAGTTGTCAACCACTTGGTGGGCACCCCAGTCAGGCTAGACCCAAATTCCTATGTGTTTGAGTATGTTGGGAGAGTTGATTTCAACAGGTGGGAACGCTGATTCTACTAGGGAAGTCCAGTCCAGTGCCCGAGGGATAATACCAAGCATCAGATTTAAGGATATAGTAGAATGGTCTAAATAGAAGATAAGAAAAGAAGTTAGGAGCCAACAAAATGAGGAACAAGTTCAGAAGTGAAACATAAGACAGGTCATAGAAAAGTCCTTCAGGATGTGGGTAGTAAAAAATTCAGGTGTGCGAGATGTCTTCATTTATTGAGGGTTATTATCATGGTGCACCCCTCCTACTCACACTGCACATTGCTTCCAAAAATTTGGAGTCACAGTTCTGACCATGGCTTTATATAGATTTTCACTATTGTTCCTTTGCAAAATGTGACTCCAGCACACAGTGTGCAAAGCCTTCCATGATCTAGCCATCTGCACCTTTCTCTTCACATTTCCTAACATTTCACTCTATCCTCCAGTAACAAGAAACTTTCTGATGCCTCCCTCCAAATTCTGCTTTTTCTCTATATACCTTTATAAAGACTGCTTTGCCTGCCTGGAATGATCTGGCCACCTGTTTGCCTGACATATTCCTGCTCATTCTTCAATTCTTGGTAGAAGCATCTTCTCTGTGAGGCCTTTTCTGCCTACTTCCTTTGCACGAGTATAGTATGCTTTCCTTTGTGTCATCGTTCCTTGATGCTGAAGATAAGCATAACATTTAGAAGGTAGACTCTATAGGCCTAGATGAGTGAGTGGATGCTAGGAATGTTGGAGAGGAAGAAGTCAAGGATGGTCCTAAGTTTCTTGCTTGAGCAGTTGAGTGGAAGGTGGTATCATTCACTGACCTGGAAAACACTGAAGCAGGAACAGATTACGGGGGTGATGAGTTCAGTTTTGGACATGTTGAGTCTGAGGTACTTAGGAGACATCCAAATTGTCAAGTGGGCAGTTGAATATACTGTGTAGAGTGCAGGAGAGAGACCTAGGCTAGAGAATATGAATTTGGGAGTCTTTAACATATAGATAGCATGGAAGTGGATGAATTTTCTCAGAAGGACTGTGAAAAGTGAGAAGAACTAAGGACCCAAAATAGAGGCCCAAGAATCACTAACACTTAAGGGGCAGAAGAAGAAAGGCTTCTTACAGACAGAATTTCTTAGGAGTAAGGGGTAGGCCAAATGGACACTTTTTATGACTTAAATTTGGGCATTACAACTACAAATTAAGAAGTGATCTCTATCATGTAAATTAAAATCCCAAGGAAGTACAGTATATAGTTCCTCTTATATGAAGTACTCAGAGTAGCCAAATTCATAGAGATAGAAAGTACAATGGTATTGCCAGGGGCTAGGGGGAAGGGAGGGAGAATGGGGAGTTGTTTAATGGGTATAGAGTTTCAGTTTCCTAAGATGAAAAAAGTTCTAGATATTGATTGCACAACAATGTGAATGTACTTAACACTATTGAACTGTACACTTATAATGGCTAAGATGGTACATTTTATGTTATGCATATTTTACTATAATTTTTTAAAATTCCAAGGAAGGAAGACTCTCAACCTAGATTTGGGGCAGAAGAGTTTAGGGCTTTCTTATCTTTTCCTCAATAGTTCTTTAAACACCCAAGAAAATTATATGGCTTTTTTCTGACTCCATAAAACTATATATCCCATAATCCTCTAGTACTTAGGTACCTAATTCAGTGTTTATCAGAATTCATTGTTTGAAAATCCTTCCAGCTATTGACTACAGTCTAACTCTGAAATAAAATGGCCTTCCATTTCAACTGATTAATATAGATTTCCTCAGTGCCTGAGAATGTTGTTTCAAGATATGAACCTTGCCATTCTCAGGAGTATTCATTTCCCTGTTTTATAGACAGCAGCCTGTGTTTCCTGCTACAGTGAGCATATGCAGAAATAGTTGAGTTACATGGGCCAGGAAGGCTGAGGCTCCTGATATTAACAAAATGCCAATCACTCATCCCTGGGCTCCAAAGAAAACAACAAAAGACAGTAAAATTGACTTTGTAAGAGTTGGACTAAATTTCAGCCTCCGTGGTTCCCAGGGAGAATTTGCCATTAAAAGAGGATTATTTTGCTCCCTATGAAGTGGGGAGACTTAGGTTATATAAGGAGACTGGGCAGCAGAATGAGGTGGGTAAGGTATGAGCAGGATGCTTCTGAATGTGAATGCAACATCATTGCTAGGCATGATTTCCATCCCCTCACCTGCCTCCAGACCACAATTCAATTTCTCTCAATAACTATTTATCGATTGGTTCCTAGACACCGAGATCAGCACCAGGTATTGTGAGGAATGTTAAAATAAACACCTGATCAATCCTACTCTCAGTAGCCTTATTGTCTAGTTCAAGAATAATCCAGGGAAGATTTCAAAATAATCAATTTTCTGAATCTCAAATACATTAAGTGTTCTTGGAAGTCAAGAGAAGAGACTCATGTGGGTTGGGGGAGATGGGCCTGATGCAGGACATGTAGAAGACTAAATAGGTTGTATCCTCCCGAGGACACCTGTGTGGTGATGGGGGAGTGACAGGGAGCTGAAATCCATTCTGCACCCCCAATTCCCAAGCTGTGTGTTCTGGCTCAGAGCTGCATCAACCCTAAGGAGAGGGTGTCTTTCTCTCTTTGTCCCCCCAGCAGGTCTGCCTTTTTTCATTTTTATTAATATTAAAGTTGACAAATCATAATTGTATATATTTATGGGGTACAATTTGATGTTTTACTATATGTGCACAATGCGGAATGATTAAATCAAGATAATTAGCATATCCATCACATCATTTGCTTATCATTTTTCATGGTGAGACATTTGAAATTTACTCTCTTAGCTGCCCAATAGATCTCAAAACTTATTCCTCCTGTCTATCTGAAACTTTATACCCTTTGATCCCCATCCCAGCCCCTGGTAACCATCATTCTACTGTCTACTTCTATGAGTACAACTTTTGGGGTTCCACGTGTAAGTAAGATCATGCAGTATTTGTCTTTCTGTGCCTGGCTTATTTCACTTAGGATAATGTCCTCTAGGTTTATCCAAATTGTTGAAAATGACAGGATTTCCTCCCTTACTTTTGAGTGAAGAGTATTCCATTGTGTATATATACCACATTTTTAAAATCTATTCATGGATACATGCTTAATTTGATTCTATATCTTGGCTATGATGAATAGTGCTGTGATGAACATGGCAGTATAGATATCTCTTTAACATACCGATAATTGCTTTGGATATATACCCAGAAGTGAGATTGCTGGATCAGGTGTGCCCTTTGGTAATTCACTCAATGATACCATAGGTGCTGGTGGAGACGCTGCCTGGAGATAGATGATCTTACTGCTCAGGGCAGAGAAGTGGAAGGCTAGAGCTAAGAAGATCATGAGTCTGCTGTCCACAGGAGGGTGGGGTATGGGCTTATTCGTCCCCAAAGGAAGCCTTTCCATCACTAGGATTTTATTTTGATATAGTTAATATCAGTATGTCAATAGATTGCTTTTGCTTTCAAGCTAGCCCATTGCTAGCCCATTGCACAAGCTAGCTCTTTGTGCAAATGACAAAGAGACTCCCTCCTAGGTGAGTAAATTACAAAACGGCTCCCTTCCACCAACCCGAAAAGTGCAAAAAGGGCTTTGTTTCTATTCCAACTTTCCCCCTGTTCCAACTTGGCTGAGTGTGTCTGTGGAATGCAAGAAATGCACATTTATCTTTGGTGGCCCTGGCTAGCCCCGGCCTTATTTTTAACCATTTAAGATAATCTGGAAAGAAGTTTAAGAATGTTAAGTTTTTCTTCTGTGCCCAGGAGAGTGCATTGTTAGCATCCTATATGAAAGGTAGGACCAAGCTCTCTGGGTGTACATGGTGGGGATACACAAAGCATAATAGCAACGTGGCTAGCTTCTAGGGTCTGACTGGACGATATTCAAATTCCACATCCACTGTTTGCTATCTGTATAACCTTGGGCTAGTTACCTTACAGTCTACTGAGCCTCATTTTCCTCCTCTGTAAAATGGGAATAAATATCTCCCAGGGTTGTTGTAAGGATAAAAAAAGACAATATAGAAAGTGCCCAGCCTGTTAGTAAGCATTTGATGAATGTTAGCTGTTGTTATTTCCCTGCAATTTCTTCAAACATCACACAATAAGGCGCTGCCACTTTTGCGATGGATGGTATGTTTTCATCCCACGGGAACCCAAGAACTGACAGGCAGAGGCTAGGGAGAACTCTCTATGTGACATCCTCAAACAGGACTTTCTCTCACTCCAGTTAACACATGCCATATGGCAGGTGGTGGGGCGAGGAAGATTCGATAGCAGCCTTCCTTCAGCACAAGGGGAGATGCGATTGTCACTCGGCTTGGCAGCAAACGTCACTCTTCTCCTTCCAGGAGGGAGTCTCCTCACTCGGGAGGCATTTACTCTAGCAAAGAAAGGGTGGCAAGCTGATTTCCAGATGTTCTCCTAGGTTGGGTATGAGTCACATGTCGGATCTTATTTCAGCAGCAGTCTGCTAACTCTGGAGAGTTGAGAATTGTTTTTTTTCCTTTTGCTCTTCAGAAAAGTATTTCTTGCTAAAAAACGAAAGCTCTGTATTTGTGTCAACAGGGCCAACTTTCAGCAAAACTGAGAGTTAGGTGAGAAGCGTGTCTTTGGCTGCTTTTCATTTTCCCTTTCCATTTCTCTCTTCTCTTTTGCGTTCCTGGATCCCATGGTTTATTCCTGCAGGCCCTTAATCTTTGTGCACTTTTTACTTCCCAACATAAGATGCAGGCTTAAAAATTTTAAGGTGTGGCCTTTTGAGATCCATTTGCCCAAAGAACTTAGAGCTGTTGGGAGAAATCTGTGATAGGAGTTGTGTGTGTCCACGGGTGCCCCTGGGGCTGGGGGCCCTCTCAGATTACTCCAGGTGTTGTCCACACTGCTAAACCCACTTGGAGTTTGGACTCCCATAGCAAATATCAAGGGCCAGCTTGATGTCCCTCTCCAGTTCCCAGCTCTACCTCATTCATCCCTCATGTTGTTGTGGTTTTTAGAAAATCCGAATGCAGTGGGTCAAAAGAAGCCAGAAAAGTAAAATAAACCACCAACTGCACAGCCTGGAGGGAGCTGTTTGTTAATTCACTTTTACTGAGCAATTAATAGGAGATGCCCTTGGCACTTTCCCACTCCTCATCTCATTTAACCCTTTCAGTACTCCTAGGAGGTGAATACTTTCATGGTGATTTTACAGATTGAAAAATGGAGACTCAGAGCAGTCCATTCATTTACACAGCTATTAAGTAGCAGAGCTGGTGTCTGAAGTCCCAGTCCATATTCTGGGCCACTAGACATGAGCCAGAGCGGAGTAAGTATTTCCCTGTATCTTATAAAATGCCTAGTAATCACTCAATTCATCCACATGTCCTGAACAGCTACTTTATGCCAGGCACTGTGCTAGGGACTGGGTCTACTATTTGAATAACTAGAGTTGGCCTAGGGTGACCAACTATTCCAGTTTGCTTGAGATGTGGCACTTTGAGTGCTAAAACATTCTGTGCTAAAAACAGGGCCCTGCCTTCAAGTCACCTACAGTAACATTCCCTCCCAACTCTGTTTCAGTGATGTCATGTTAATAACCTGAAATAGGCCGTGGTCAGAGTATTTATTCCACATAAATCACTAAATACTACAAATCAAGGCTTCCCCCCCCTTTTCCTAGGAAAGCCAATTGTTAAGCCTTTATCAGTGTACCATTGGTTAGAGTGTAGTAGGAAATACACGCAAGTAGATAAGCAGTATATATATCTAGCACAGTATCCCATGCACTATAATAACAAGAGCAAACATGTACTGGGAGCTTATGATGTACCAGGCAGTGTTTTGAGTGCTTTAGATATATTAACTCCTTTAATCTTTACAACAACCCTATAAAGTAGGAGCTATTGTTATCCCCATTTTACAGATGAGGAAACTGAAGCTCAGAGAGTTTAAATAAGATGCCCAACATCATACAGCTAATAAAGTAGCAAAGCCAGAACTCAAGCACAAGTGTGCCTGGTTCCAAATCTGTACTCAAGGTAGCCTGTAAAGACAGAAGATCTCAGGCTGAACAGAGTAGTGGTGGCTGCTCCAGGTGAGCCCTTGAGATAGAGAGGCAATGAATGAGTCAGTTTTGTAAGATGGTGTTGGAACAGACACACACACGCACACACACGCACACACATACACGCTACTTACAACAGTGCATAAGACATACAAAGTGCTATATTAACTGTTTGCTATCATTGTTGTTGTTGTTATTATACTGTGGCCCTGAAAAGAAAGTAGGTCAGAGCTGAAGTCTACAGTAACAGTGACGCAGAGCGTATGGGCCTCTCCCTACTGGCGCACAAGTGTTGCTATAGGGGCATGCTGAAGACAGCTGGTTTGGAAGTGAGGCCAGAAGAAGGCCATGCTAGTTGTGCTTAGGGCTTTGAATGTGCTACTGAGACCTGCTGGGATGGCCTTTGTGGCCTGAAGTTGTGTCTTTCTGACTTAGGAATTTTAAAACACATTATGGAAAAGACTTCCAGAGAAGTCCTGCTTCACCTTAAGAGCTCCGGGTCCATTCCCCAAAGCTTTGGACCTGCTGTCTGTACCAGGTTATCTGCAATAACTAGAGTGGGCCAAGACAGCCTCAAATTTCTTAGGCCAGAGGTTTTGCTCTCCTAATTCAGCTTCTCAGAGAGAATGCTTCTTGGTCCTTAGCATCTCCTTGCTAGAACACCATATCCCACACATCCCCCTTCATCCATTCTTGTTACTTAGAAAATCCATATTCTGTGCTGCACCTATGCATTATGCTTCCAGGGTTGTTTGTTCCCCCTTGGGCCTAACTCATTTTTCACCTGAATATCTATGCCAAGAGGTGTTCTGGAGCACAGGGGAAGCATGGCTGCTATCTTTTCATAAATGTGGTTGAGAGATCATCCCAGTAGTCAGGGCTCATTTTTCTGTCAAGCATGTACCTGTTAGAGTCTAACACCATTCTGAACATTTATAGAAGCTAGTTTGTGGGAGGAATTCAGCAAGTCTCCAAACTCCCCCACAAAAGCCTTGGTGCTGTTGGTGAGGAGGACAAACAGGCTGCTACATCTCTGCCGGGCTTCCTGCAGCTATAATATTGTTACTCCTCTGATCGCTGACCTCTCAGAGCACAGGGCTGATCTCTGAGCGGCCTATAGTTTTGACAGAGAGCAAGAAATGCAGGCTGACTTGCCACATGTGCCTTGACCAGTCTGAATGTGCTGTTCAGCTTTCAGGCCTCGTGATGCCTGATCCATCATGTATACAACTCAGTGGTTGACAGCGTGGATTCCAGAGGTAGACTATGGATTCAAATCCTGGCACCACCACTTCGTAGCTCTGCATCCTTGGGGAGATTACATAATTTTCTGTGCTTTCATTTTAACAACTATAAAACAAATAATAATGGCAAATAGGATTATTATGAGGAGTAAATATGATAATCCATGTGAACTTCTAGAATAATGTCTGAGCATATAGTACACACTCAATAAATATTAGCTAGTATTATTACTCTTATTATCCTACACAAGGGTCAGCACCCTTTTTTTCTGTAAATGGCCAGATAGTAAATGTTTTAGGCTTTTAAGGCCAAAAGTAAATGCATGGTTATTATGCATGTGCATATATCATAAGAAAGAAAACAAATTTCTACAAATTTTTATTGATAAAATTCTAAAAATTATAATGGTGAAATATAAACTATAGATCCACTAATGAGAACAATGGAATTTCAGGGGGAATAAACATTTCACTTAGTTGGATTTCAAAGTTAGCACTCCCTATCATTAAATTGACCGCAAAAATATATCTGTAAAAATGATTCTTAGCTCATCGGCCAAATAAAAACAGACCATGGCTTGATTTGGACCTATGAGCCGTTGTTTGCTGACTTCTGATCTTATATAACCTTGTTGACAGAAGGTTTGTTACCTACTTTGAGGATGTTCTAATTTATTTTCATGATCTAACCTAACAAGAACCTCAAGTCTGGGCATTCTGAACCATGTGAAGCAGCACCACCTCTGGGCAGACCTTGTAAAGCCCAGAGGTGGCTTTCTTGAACCTATGCCTGGCCACCCAAGATGTCTGCAAGGTACCTGAGAAAGTACTGGCCATACTAGATTGGGAGCCCCAGGTCCATCAGAGTGGTCTGTTGATATCTAAGGCTTGTAGAATATCACTGCTGCTTTCCACCCCATTTCATCACACTTACTGATCACCAGGCTGGTATTCTCAAGAGGGAAAAGGGCTCATCTGGTTTGGATCGTAGTCTAGCCTTCTAGCAGCTACAGCCACTTTTCATCCTGACCTCATCCTGACCTCCTAGGCCTAGATAGCCATCCATACCAATGCCATAAAAAACAACTATGGAGGTCTACCAAACTTAAGGAGACCCTGGCTTCATCACTGTCCCCTTCTGTGACTATTTCTCCAGGAAGGATATATCCCTGCCTCTGTTCCACCAACTTTGTATAGGTGTAAAGGATATTGGCCATCAAGGCTAACCTAGAAACACAGAGATGTTACTTTAAGGGAATTCAACACCCATGACTAGTAGTCATAGACTACAATAGAGTGGAGCACTTTAAAATAGACCCAGAAGTTCAGCTTTCCAAGATGAAGAGGGTTTTCTTCTTTGAGCAGTTCAGCATCTCCATTGTGGATATAGTAGGCCACATTTTGAACTATTTCCATCAGTTACTTATTGTATTACTATGTCAGGATTCAGAACAGCTGAGAGGATACTCTGTACCCCTTTCTAGCTTTTTCTGCTCATGCTGTGATCAAAAGCACCCTATAAAACTTGTTTGTGTGTATGCTCCACAGCTCAAGGAATTCTCCCAGGCTCCTCCTCTATTTTCCATTTAACAACAACTAACATTCATTGAGAACTTATTGTGTGCCAGACACTATAAGAAACACTTTATAGAGATTACAATATTTAATTTTCACAAGTACTCTATGACTTTTTTAATCTCTGTTCTCAAAGAAGAGGAAACTGTGGAACAGGAAGATTAACAATTCATCCATAGCCATGGCTAAGGAAGTGGTTGAGCCAGAATTCAAACCAGGTTTAAATAACTCTCTCGAGGCAGCTCAACTTGTATATGGTGGAGTCAAGTTGTAACCAAGCTGCCTGGATCATAGATTCTCTTGGAATACACAGCCCATTTTGACTGATATCTAGATCTGACTATTTGCCTCGCTTTGGTTTCAATTTCTTCCCAGAAAGTTGCCTCTTGGATTGCCCACCTCTGTTCCACCCTCTGCAGGCTACAGTCCAGCCCTGTCCTATCCCCTCGCCAATGCAAGTGCCAATGATAGTATAATCCAGTCTAAATCCAATGTCTAAGAGTTCCAAATGTCTGGAAGTAGGGATCCAGCATTACCTCAGCAAAAGTGGAGTGAAAGGGAGAGCCGGAGGCAGCCCTCCCCCGGGAGATTCTCCAACAGACCTTTTGGGTTATCCAGTCCCAAGTAAAATAATAACTAATGTTAATCCTGTGTTCCAAGCACTGGGATAAATACTTGACCGAAATTATTTCATTTAAATCCTCATAATAATCCTTTGATGTTAGTACTATTATGATCCTCATGTTAGAGATTAGAAAACTAATGTTTAAAGAGATTAAGTGATTTGTCTAATGTTGAAGAGCTGGGTTTTGGATTCAGATCTCTTTGACTCCAAGCCCTACAACACTATACTTTACAATTAGCAGGCACAATCCAGAGCAGGCTGCAGATGGATGCCTACTCATGGCAGCATCTAGATGAGATCCAGGCCCATGCAGTGACAGCTCTGAGAGGCAGAGAATGTTGAGATTGCCTAATAAATGAGAGTGAGTGATTGTATTTCCCAATTGGAGGGGCTCACATACAAATAATTCTCTTGTGCCATGACCCCGCCATGCTGGTCGCTGTGATTCATTCAAATCAAGACCTTGGACATGGTTTTTAGTAGTGGCTCCATCTCTGATACAGCTCCAATGAGTCATCATTTGTAATAGCTGCTTCCAAGTCAAAGAGTAGACTAGTAGATCCAAAAGCCTTCTGCTTTCACTTTAGCTCTCCAAACAACTCTGAGATAACATGGCCCAGTAAACTATTTCTAGTATGTTCCATTTCCTTGACCCCACACAATCTGGGAAGTGGCAGATATCCTGAAAAAGATATATCATTGATTGTATACTCAGCTGTAGCTCCCTATCTCCTCCAGCCATGATTATTTTGTTTATCAGAAGAATCTTCTGGTTCTAAATTATCCAGCTATTGGTCTCTGGTTATTGCCTTCAATTATCCTTCTGATTTTGGAAGGCCCTGTTCAAGGCCCTTCACATTGGTATCCATTTGTCAACTGCCTACTGCTAGTAAATATGAAGATCAATCTGGAAATATCAACAAAACACTAACTAGAGGAGTAACTCTCCTATTTCACCTTTTACTAACAACACACTTGTTCCATCTCCTTACTATACAGATGGTTCTTGACTTATGATGGGGCTATGTCCCAGTAAAGACATCATAAGTTGAAAGTATCTTAAGTTTAAAATGCATTTAATACACCTAACCTACCAAACATCATAACTTAGCCTAGCTTACCTTAAACGTGCTCAGAACACTTACATTAACCTACAGTTGGGCAAAATCATCTAACAGAAATCTATTTTATAATAAAGTGTTGAATATCTTATGTAATTTATTGACTATTGTACTGAAAGTGAAAAACAATGGTTTTATGAGTACTTAGCATTAACATACATGGGTGAAAGCACACTGGGCCTGAAGAATGTTTGAAGCATTGAACTAAAATGAATTGCCATATGATGAGGATGTGACAGCCTTGAGTCATCAATTTCTCTCTTTTCTGATGAGGCTTGAGAATACCTAGTGGAAGACACTGGGACATTGACACTTATTTTTACCAGGCATCGTGTTCTACAGGAAGATATCAAGTTTTGTTTGTTTACCCTTGTGATTGTGTAGCTGACTGGGAGCTGTGCCCTGCTGCCACTCCCCTGCATCACAAGAGAGGATTGTACTGCACATCACTAGTCTGGGAAAAGATCAAAATTCAAAATTCAAAGTACAGTTTCTACTAAATACATATGGCTTTTGCATCATCATAAAGTCAAAAAAATCATAAGTCAAACCATTGTAAGTCAGGGACCATCTGTAACTGATTTTTCCCACAATTTATCCCATTCATCTAGCCAGAAATACTTATTTTTACAATAATTATGACTTCTGCAATTTCACTGCTTTTCACACTCCCCCATGCTATGTTGGACATAAAGATCTGTAGGCTAACAGAATGCTGGAATTCAGGACATGAAATATACTGAACAATACTTGATTTTTGAGGAGAACATCAGCCTGGGAGACAATCACACATACACACATGCACACACAGGAACACCATAAATATAGGGCACGTCGAGGTAATGAACAATATTAACCCATGGGTTCCTGACTCCAGGTAACCCCTGGAGGCGAATCCACCACATCAGCCACAAATGTTTGCTATATCCAACCCACCGATATATCTCCACTGTTTAATGTCTAAGTCTTCAGATTCCAGGAAAGCAAGGTCAAGAACCAAGGATGGTAGAGAATAGGTGATGAGCAGCAATGTCCACCTATACCCTCCTATATACTTACCTTACCTATGATGTGATCTTGAGGGTCATCGGTTTCCCAACCAGAAATACTCATTGGTAGTGGCTTTTCACATAGTGGTGGATAAGAATTGAGTAGGCAACTGGGTTCCCCTGACTAGGGTTCAGTCTACCAAGTTGCTTAAGACCTCTGAGTCTATTCTGTCTTCAAGTCATAGACAAAGTGCATTGGCTCCCCTTTGACAAGCTAGGCCACCAAATATATTTCTCAGATTCGTTAAGAGATCCAGGCAGTTTCTGAACTTGCAAGAGACATAAGCTTTACTAACCCATGTCTCTAGGCATGCAGGAGACAAGGAAGAGAAAAAAAGTAGCTTTATTTGATTCCACTTTGAAAGATAGTTGAATATCTTCAAATATAGCAGTATTTGGAGCCCAAGCTGGTGGCATGAATCTCTATGAAGCTAGTGACCATACCTTCATCCTAGTAGCTGAGAGGTAGACATACAGTCCTGCAACCATGCCCAAGGAGAAAGTTGCCCTCTAACTACTGTCTAATACCTTTCCTCTAATATGAGGCTGGAAAGGAGGATAAACCAGCTAGTTAGTCCCACAAAACAGGGATGGGAAACAGGAGGTTATTCTTTCTGTAGTCTTTGGTTATGGATCTTGAAAAAGGAAATAGGAAAATTGTGTCCAAAGGGAAAATTTATCTAAAATGAGTGGTCATGAAAGACAGTCTTAGGAAAGCAATAGAAGCTGAGGGGCAGTGCCAAATGAGGAGAACCAGGAAAGGCATGAAGAATATCGAGTAGGTCAGAATGGGCAGACTAAAAGGGTGGTGTTGGAATGAACACCAAAAGCAGGGGCCCAGGGAAAGAAGCCAGGAATATTCCAAATGTTGCTTGCATGAATGGGCCAAGTCTTCTGAATGGGAACAGAATGAATAGCAAACTAAAAATTCAAATAAATAATAAATAAAACTGTACATACTTTCTAACCCAGTGACTCAACTTCAGAAATTGATCCTGTTCATATAGTTGTCCAAAGGCATAAATATGAGGATGACCATTGCAGCATTAATTATATAAGTAAAAGACCAGAAAGAATAGAATGTCTATCAATACTGAACTGGTTAAATAAATTATGATACATGTATACAAGGTAATATTATTCAGCCATTAATAAAGATAAAAATAAACCAATTAAAAAACAACACAGAGTTTACACAGATATTATAATTAGCAAAGACATTAAAACAGTTACTTTGACTGTAGTCCCTATGTTCAATACATTAAGTGAAGACATGGAAGATTTTAAAAATGATAAAATAGAGCTTTAGAGATGAAAACCGCAATGTATAAGATAAAAAATATACAAAATGGGATTTACACAGATTAGACATTGCAGAAGAAAAGATTAGTAAACTAAAAAAAGCAATAAAAACTATTCAAAATAAAACACATAGAGGAAAATATCAATATAATGAAAAGCACATAAGTATTCTATGAGATAACTTCAGACAGCCAAATATATGAGTAATTGGAATCCCTTAAGGGGGATAAGGAGAATACAGAAAAGATTTTGAGGAAGGAATCATTGAAAAAATTTTCAACTTTGATGAAACTTATAAACCCTCAGATTTAAGAAGCTCAGAAAACCCAAATACAAGAAACATGAAGACACAATTCATGATAGCAAAGATATGGAATCAACCTAAGTGCTCATCAACTGATGAGTGAATAAAGAAAACGTGGTATATATACCATGGAGTACTACTCAACCATAAAAAGAATGAATGAAATAATTGTTATCCACATAATAAAAAACACTTGTACCCCCTAAATTTTTTAAATAATAATAAACAAGAAACATGAAGAAAACAACACCAAATCACATCCTAATCAGATTCATCAAAACTAATGATAAACAATACCTAAGTGCACATTTAGGAATAACATTTATCAGGCGTCAGGCAGATGGGAGGGGGGAGGAGGGCAAGGATATATACATACATAATGAGTGCAATGAGCACTGTTGGAGAGGATGGACACGCCTGAAGCTCTGACTCAGGGGGAAAGGGGGAGCAAGGGCAATATACGTAACCTAAACATTTGTACCCCCATTATATGCTGAAAAAAAAAACTAGCAATAAAGAAAAAATCTTAAAAGCATCCAAATAAGAAAGACAAGTTATATACTGAGGAACAAAGGTAAAGATGACAGTAGATTTCTTATTAGAAATGATGCAAGTGGGAAGAGAATGGAACAATATCTTTAAAGTATTAAAATAAAAGAGCTTTCAACCTAATATTCTATAACCAGAGAAAATATCTTTTAAAAAGGGATGACATTTTCAGATATACAAAAGGTTTAAAGAGTTCACCACCAATAATCCTGCACTACAAGAAATGTTAAAGGATATTTTCAAGCTAAACAAAAATGACACCAGATGGAAATATGTATCTACATAAAGGAATGAAAAGTACCAGAAATGATAACTAAACTGCACAAATATATATTTTTCATGTTATTTAAATCTCTTCAAAGGATAACTAATTCTTTAAACAAATATAATAAGTATGAACTGTGGGGTCCATAAATATTTAACACAAAATGTATGACAGAAACAGCATAAAGGCTGGGAGGGGAAATATGGAATTATACTATTGTTAGGTTCTCATACTATATGTGAAGTGGCATAAGTTCACTTGAAGGTAGACTGTAATCACTGAAGAAATGTTTTCTGGCCAGGCACAGTGGCTCACGTCTGTAATCCTAGCACTTTGGGAAGCCAAGGCGAGAGAATCACTTGAGGCTAGGAGTTCACGAACAGCCTGAGCAAGAGCAAGACCCCATCTCTACAAAAAATAAAAAAATTAGCCAGGCATGATGGCACTTGCCTGTAGTCCCAGCTCCTCAGGAGGCTGAGGCAGGAGGATCACTCAAGATCAGGAGTTTGAGGTTGCAGTGATCTATGATGACACCACCGCACTCTAGTTTGGGTGACAGAGTGAGACTCTGTCTAAAAAAAAAAAGTTTTCTATAAACCCTGAAGCAACTTCTAAAATAGCAAAACAAAAGTCATAGCAAATAAGTCAAAAATAAATAAAATGTGATCATATGAAATACACAATTCATCCAAAAGATAGTAGAAAAGAGGAAAAAGGGAACAAAGAACAGATGAGATAAATAGAAAACAAATGGCAACATTATACACTAAAAACTAACCATATCATTAATCTCATTTAGAAGTAAATGGTCTATTCTTCCTAATTAACAGGCAGATATTCTCAGATTGGATAAAAAAAGAGCAAGACACAATTATATGTTGCTTTCAACTTTACATATACACCTTTTAAATATAAAGGCATAAATAGGTTAAAAGTAAAAGGATAAAATGTGACATGTCATGCTAACACTAGGTTCTGCTATATTTATAGGCACAGAAACCTTCATGCCTCAAAGGTAGTCTTGATTGCCAGCAGTTCCTGTTCTTACACTGAGTAATTAACCTCAACCTTAACTGGGGCCATTTTCCCAGAAAGAGAGGCACATGAGTAAAGTGCCTGGGCAGTGGTCTTCTTGTGATAGGATCACTTCTACCTCAATACTGGAAGTGTCGGTTTAGATTACGTAAGGCCAGGTTGGCTCAGGTTAGGCCAAGATCAAGGCAGAAAGGTTTTTTTCACTGATTTATTGAGGTATCAGGGACATAAATTATGCTGCACAAACTTCAAATAATTACCATTTTTTTCTTTTCTGTTTTTTTTTTTTTTTTTGCTAATCTTTCTTTTGTCTTGTCTCACAGTACTAGTTAGAACCTCAAGTATAAAGCTGAACAGGAGTTGTGCTAGGAGTACATATGCTGTTTATTTTTCCATTCTTTACATACTTCATTTAGGATAATGGTCTCCAGTTCCATCCAAATTGTTGCAAAAGGCACTAAGTCATCCTTCTTCATGACTGAGTAGTATTTCATGGTATACAGATACCACATTTTGTTAACCCACTCATGAATTTGAATGGGCATTTGGGTTGATTGTACATCTTTGCAATTGTGAATTGTGGTGCAGTAAATATTTGAGAGCAGGTATCTTTTTGATAAAATGACTTCTTTTCCTTTGGGTAAATATCTAGTAGTGGGATTGCTGAATCAAATGGTAGGTCTACTTTTAGTTCTTGGAGAGATCTACATACTGTTTTCCATAAAGGTTGTGTTAATTTGCAGTCCCACCAACAGTATATAAGCGTTCCTTTCTCTTTGCATCCATGCCAGTATCTATTGTTTTTGGAATTTTTAATAAAAGCCATTCTGACTGGGGTAAGATGATAGCTCATTGTGGTTTTAATTTGCATTTCCCTGATTAGTGACATTGAGCATTTTTTCATATGTTTTTTGGCCATTTGTCTATCTTCTTTTCAGAAGCTTCTGTTCATGTCTTTTGCCCACTTTTTAATGGGGTTGATTGATTTTTTTTCTTGCTGATTTATTTGAGTTCTTTGTAGATTCTGGTTATTTCTCCTTTATTGGCTGTACAGCTTGTGAATATCTTCTCCCATTCTGTAGGTTGTCTATTTGCTCTGTTGATTATTCCCTTGGCTGTGCAGAAGCTTTCTAATTTAATCAAGTCCCATTTATTTATTTTTGTTCTTGCTGTGATTGCCATTGGAGTCTTCTTCATAAATTCTTTGCCTACGCTGATATCTAGAAGAGTTTTTCCAACATTTTCTTCTAGAATTCTTATGCTTTCATGCCTTATATTTAAGTTTTTTATCCATCTTGAATTAATTTTTGTGAGTGGTGAGAGATATGGATCCTGTTTCATTTTTCTGCATGTGGCTATCCCAATTTTTCCAGCACCATTTATTGAATAGGGAATCTTTTCCCCAGTGTATATTGTTGTATGCTTTGTCAAAGATCAGTTGGCCGTGTGTGGGTGGTTTTATATCTGAGTTTTCTGTTCTGTTCCATTGGTCTATGTCTCTATTTTTGTGCTAATATCATGCTGTTTTGGTTACTATAGCCTTGTAGTATAGTTTGAAGTCTGGTAATGTGATGCCTCCTGATTTGTTCTTTGTGCTTAAGATTGCTTTGACTATTCGATCTCTTTTCTGGGCCCAAACAAAGCATAGAATTATTTTCCCTAGATGTGTAAAATATGACATTGGTATTTTGATGGGGATTGCACTGAATCTTTAAGTCACTTTGGATAGTATGGACATTTTACCAATTTGATTCTATTGGTCCATGAGCATACGTTTTTCCATTTGTTTGTACCATCTACGATTTCTTTCCTCAGTGTTTCATAGTTCTCTATGTACAGATCTTTCACTTCCTTGGTTAAGTATATTCCTAGGTATTTTATTTCCTTTGCAGCAATTGTTAATGGTATGGAGTCTTTGACTGATTCTCAGCTTGAATGTTATTGGTATATGGGAAAGCTACTGATTTGTGTACATTGATTTTATAACCTGAGACTTTGCTAAATGTATACATTTTTAAATCCAAGTTTTAAATATGTTGACATGAAGTTCTTCATATTATCTTATTGTTATCTTTTTAATCTCTGCAGCATCTGTAATTATTTCCCACTTTTTAATCTTATATATATATATATACATATATGTTTGTGCTACCAGTCTTTCTCTGCTTGATTAATCTTGCTAGAAGTTTGTCTATTTTGTCATTTCAAAGAAACAACTCTTTGTTTAGTTAATGCTATTATATATTTGTTTTATATTTCATTCACTTTTATTCATATCTTCATTATTTATGCCCTTCTACTTTTTTGGGGATTATTCTGATATTCTTTCTCTAATTTCTTAAATTAAATGTTTGACCAATTCTGAGCCTGCCTTCCAGCATGAGAGCTTTTAAGTCCATTCATTTCCCTCTTAATATCATTTTAGCTCATCCCACAAATTTTGATATGTAGTATTTTTATTATCCTTCAGTTCTAAGAATTCAGTTCCAAATCTAATTTTCATTATGAATTTTCATACCTATAAGTTATCTAATATTGTGTTTTAAGTTTTCATACATATGGGTTTTTCCTACTCATATTTTTAGTGATTTATAACTTAACTGTATTGTTATTACAGAAGGTGGTGTGATATAACAATCTTTTAAATTTGTTGAAACTAGCATGTGGTTAATTTTTGTATATGTTCCATATGTGGTTGAAAATAATGTGTATTCTCTAATTGTTTGCTGGAATTGTCTATATGTGTCTTTTACATCTAGCTTGTTAATTATGCAGTTCAAATATTTTATATCCTTACTGATATTCTTCGGCTTGATCTATCAGTTACTGAGAAAGATGTGTTAAAATCTACAACTGTGATAGAGGGTTTATCAATTTTTTCATTATTCGTCTGTCGGTTTTTGTTTAAAAAAACTTTGAATGTGTGTTTTGAGAGTCTTCAGCTAAATTGGGGTTCCAGTATCAAAACAGCTAGTAGTCCTGCTCTAGTAAGAAACACGGAGGAGCTGGACATGGGTGTTTACTGTGTGCCCTTCAGGGGATACTGCTTTTACCTAGTGGAAGACCTTTTGCCTAGTTGTCCAACCTACGATTAAAGGGTCCCTCACATTGGAAACTTGTTTTTACTGGAAGACAACGCCCTTGTGATTCTTGTCTGACCTGTGTCCAGTTTATGCCTACCTGATTATCACTTTGATGCTGAGAGTCCGACCTGTGTTCTCCCAGACATGCTGGGGAAAACCCAGCCTGGGGTAGCCCCTAGTTCTTCAGATGGAAGGCACAAATTAAATACACCACCACAATAGGAAACATGTTCAAAGATTTTTGCCTATAGATCTTGGGCAAGGAAAGTATAATGAGTCAGGAGGGCATCCTCCATTCTTGGGTCATGTGAGACAGGAATGAAGAGTCAGGCAGAGAGAGAGAAAAGCATGTGGAAACTATCAGCGTATATAAGGGAATAGAGTGTGGGTCACTTTAAGTTCATGGGTAAATGCCTGAATGGTCTCTTTAAAAGAAGTGGTGAAAAAGTGGGGAGCCCAGTGTGCTGGTCAAGAGAGATGCTTCTAAGTTCTTATCTCTGGCCATGGGCTTGAGCCATTTCGGTGTGGTGTAGAACTGGAAACTGTGTCAAGGGTGACTGAGCCCTGCTTCTGGTCTGAGAAAGTTAAACTTGTATTAAAAATGGATGCCAAAGCAACATAAAATTATAAGAATTCACTCCACTATGTTAATAGATGATTACACATTTGGAATTGTTACATCTTACTGGTGAATTTACTTTTTCCATTATGAAGTGACTCTCTACCTCTTGAAATCCTTTTGCTTTAAATTTTAAAATCTGATATTAAAATAACTACTGCAGTTTTCTTTTGATTAGTTTTTGAATAATGCATAAGGAAAAACTGTTTTATCCTCTGTTCTTACAATGCAACAAGCATCAACACAGAAGACTTCTCTGACCAAATGTGGGTTCTTTTCCCCCACACACCAAGCAGTGGACACCAGCCGGGTGCCCTCTAATTCACATCTGACACTATCTACCTGGAAATAGTGTCAAATCCCAAAAGGTGAGGGCTAAGTCCCCAAAACTGCACCCCAAGATGCCAGTGGTAAGTCCAGGTTCCCAGAACTTCTGATAGACCAGCTTCAAGTTGGGGTTCCCATTATCCCCTCTTTGGGTTCGATTAATTTGCTAGAGCAACTCACAGAGCTCAGGGAAGCACTTACCTTTACCAGTTTATTATAAAGGATATTACAAAGGATACAGACAAAGAGATGCATAGGCAAGGAATGGAAAAAGGGGCGTGGAGCTTCCATGCCCTCCCTGGGCGTACCACCCTCCAGGAGCCTCTACATGTTCAGCTATCAGGAAGCTCTCTGAACCCAGTCCTCTTGGGTTTGCGTGGCAGCGTCATTACATAGGCATGATTGACAACCATGTAG
The DNA here is from genome assembly GCF_020740605.2 of Lemur catta. NCBI lineage: Eukaryota > Metazoa > Chordata > Mammalia > Primates > Lemuridae > Lemur > Lemur catta. The sequence continues at coordinate 14,216,903 of NC_059155.1, forward strand.
AAATGCGATTGGACAAAAAGCACATGATCTAACCCAGCAAATCCTGTCTGTTTAGATTCTTTATGGCCTCTCTGCGCAGCATTCCTTCCTCCAGGGTATGGAGCAGGACCCTGTCTGGAATGAGAGTTTTTGACCAACAATTAAATTAGAGTCCTGCCTTGAGCAGGTGAAAGGAGGACAGGAGAAGGTCAGAGAGAAAAATTCTGTCTCCTGAGGCCTGCTCCTGAGGCTTAAAGCACCCCAACACTATAACAAGGACTATGGGAGTTATGAGCCCAGGAACTGTGTACAAAAACCAATATATATCTTATAATGCCATGCCTAGTCATATCGTTTTCCATTCTTTGACATTCAGTCTTTCTGTGCCCTTACAATGAAATATGAGGCATTTCTCTTATAAATAGTATAAGAGTATACAACTGGATGGTTGCTATAGTATGGATATACTATTTGACCCCTCCAAATTTCATGTTGAAATTTAATCCCCAGTGTGATGGTGTTGGGAGGTGGGGCCTAGTGGGAGGTATTTGGGTCATGGGGACAGATCCCTCATGAATGGCTTGGTGCCATCCTCTGGGTAATGAGTGAGTTCTCATTCTATTAGTTCCCAAGAGAGCTGGTCATTAAAGAGTCTTGCACCTTTCCCCCCTTGCCATGTGATCTCTCTACACACCAGCTCCTCTTCACCTTCTGCCATAAGGGGACCATGTGTTTTTTCACATTTGTATTGTGGAAAATTTCAGACATACAAAGAAGTAGAGAGACTAGTTAATACATCTCACGGGAACTTTCTAATCCCAAATAACTGTCAACAGCTTAGACAGGAAACATGGTGATAAAATAAAGGAAAGCAAATTAAATCGGGATGGGATTTTTTTTAATTCTATTTTTTAAAGGTCAGGTTATTTAAAATCCTTTCTGTGTTTTGAGATTACAATAAAGCCTTAATTGACAGGACCCCAACAAACTGGAAACTTTCACTGGATATTCTTTCTGTTTTGAGTAGTGGTTCATTATAATCTGCTCATAACAGGAGTTTATTCTAAAAAAAAAATGCAAGATTCAAGGATTGACCTGGACTCTGTCCACCCTCAACCTAGACTCATACCTCTAATATCATTTGCCGTTTTAGGTGCTTGGCATCACAAAGACATGTCAATCTTGTTTGAAGTGGCCTCTGGATGAAGCAACTAGGAAAAAATTGACTTGTGAGGAAAAAGCTAAAGGAAAAGAAAGGACTTCTTCATCCTTTCTTACCTCTATTCTTATTTTTATACCATTCCTGTGTACCCAGAAAAACATTTCAAATATGAGTTTCTAAGCAGTTCTAAGTTACTCCTGGCTGATGGAGTAGCACGGTATAGTGGAAAGAGCTTTGTGTTTGGAATTCAGGTCATGACTCTTCTTCTTGGGAGCTATATGCTCTGGGGAAAGTTACTTAACCTTTCTGAGCCTCCTTGGTTTAATCACCTGTAAAACAAAGGGACTGAACTAGAGATATTGTCTCTTACTGTTCTGGGTTTCTGTTATGTTGTGAATCAGAATTCCCAAAGCCTGGCTTTTCTCACGGAGAGTCTCATACTGAATGTGATTTGAGGGCACCCAAAGTATTTCTATTATCTGCAAGGCCTGAACTTCTACTGTTAGCGAGCCATTCATTTCATTGAGTTTAGCTTTGTCTCCTCCTGTTAGTCTTCCTTTTGAGAAGACAAGCATGTAAACCTACTTCATTGGGAATGAGTTACTCAGGTCACTTTTTTTCCTAGTTCAGAAAGGCAGGGATTTTGACATTAAGAGCTTGGACGTGGGAAGGAAAGGGTGCAACGCAGAGAGACTGGAAGTGTATCAGAAACAGATTTTACCTCCTTCACAATTTTTCTGCAGCTTGGCTCTGAGCATTGTTATGACTCAACCTCTCTGCGCTTGGCAAGGCTCAAACAAGAATAGGCCCTATTTGTACCAGATTGGAACAGGGAGTCCCTGGCTAAGTATCAGATTCAGGTATTTTTGATAGATTCTGAATGGAGTTCTTTATTAGGTCTTTTGATAAACAGGAATTTTTTTCACAAAACCAAAACACCACTTTGAGTAAAACATGTACATTGTTACAAAGCCATTAACAGGCATAGCCTCCCAATCAGCCACAATAACCATGAGTGGCAAGAATCTGGGTCACAATCCGCTGTCCAATCCTGAGTGCCCTCTTTTCATCATCCTCTTAGTCTCTGGTTCTAGTCTCTTCTAAGTTCCACGTTGGTCCTAAGTATTGCAGAGAATCTCTCATCTCTATGTGTTTATCATACCTATCTCCTATCACCAACACTTAATCTCTCTTAACCTGGAGAACAGCAATCTCTACTTCTGCAGCCCCTCAATGTTGACATACTATTGGTGATAAAGGATTTCTGCTTTTAATGGAGAAAGACTAATTAATGAAGTTGTTGCTTCTCTTTTTGCTAATAATAACATTGATCTTTTATCAAGCCTTGCTATGTCTCAAGCACCTACGTCCATTTCGTTCTCACACCTCTACACTCATTTTACAGGTGAATAATTGATATAAGGTCATATCCAAAGTTTTCCAGCTAGGGCTGTCTGGCTCCAGAGCTGAGCTTTTTGTCCGCTGCACTAGCCTGCCTCTCTTGTTTGATATCAACACTCTTGGGACTGCCCAGGCTGGTGTGTAGGAGACAGGTTTCCTCCCTTGGTGGCAAACAATGATTCATTCTCATGACTTAGAGGAGGCAAATCTAGCTTGTGGGGGAACCATTTACAAGCTTATCGCCTTGGGAAACTCAAATAGATTCTCTCCCTGTTGTCCTCTCTGTACTTTTATTTCAAATTATTCTTATAGTAGCTAGTAGCAGAATCAAAGGAATAATTGTGTGCTGATTGGGGGCTGAGGCTTAAATGTGTTTAACTCTTTTTTTTGTCTACTAACTTGTAGGTTGCACCTGAATGCATCAACTTAACTGAAAATATTTTTTTTAAATCTCATTTTAGTTAAGAATTTCAACTTTGTTCACTAAACCATTTGCCTCCAACATGGAGATCAACAGATTAACCCGAAGTTTATTTTCAAGATATAACTTTTAAAAGGAACTTTGGCCTGGAAATCCAAAGGCCTAGGTCCCAACTCTGGAGTTGCCACTTATTAGCATGTAATGTTAGGCAAATCCACTTAACCTTGGTGAACCTTAGTTCTTTATCTGTAAAATAAGAATAATGATACCTTCCCTGCTTAATGCACAGATTCTATAGTAGGGAACTTGTTATTAGAAAGTGCTTTGTAAGTCTCAAAGTGCTCTACAAGGATAAGATATTAGGCAAGATGAAACAAAATGCTCAAAAGCTCAACAGTGGAAAGGAGATGTTCATCAGGGCCCCACACAAGGGGTTCACCAAGGGTTGAATGATGGGCAAAGTTGTGGCTCTCACAATTGGTTTCTTATCTTAGCTTTAGGGGTACCAGTCCAAACTGGGTCTCCAGCTGGATCCATGATGATCTTCAACCCTCTGATCTCCAGGAAACCAATCTTGGTTCTCATCTAAACTGAGTACTTCACTCCGAGAGGGGAAATAGCATGAAGATTAGGTGACCCCTTGACACTAGAGAAGCCAGGGACCTGGGTAATGCTAATTGGGTAAGCAGACTAAAAAGTAGAGAATTGATTGTATGCCACTTCCTTGGTTACAAGCACAGAGATGTTGCAATGGAATGAGAGACAGGAGGAAAGGTAGATGTGGATTGTGTATGAAGTTATAGGCACCCCAACTCGTGAAAGTCAATCCCAATTCCAACAGAAATTATCTTCTGCACAGCCTAGACAGTGCCCAGGACGGAGTGAGCATTCACTCAATATAATGTGATGGTGATGGTGAGTGTCCTTGGTCTCTTTCTTTTCTCCTTGGCTATAGGGTTTTGAGAGATATGTGCAGATGCAAGCTACCAGTGCCCAGAAAGAAGATTGAAGGGGCTGGTGCCGGCACCTTCTCCCCGCCCTCGCGACCCCCACTCCCACCCCCCATCCCCTGACCCACACAGTCAGGCTTAGGAGACTGGAAGGGTTTCACTTCCGCCTGGCTGCAGGAACCACAAGTTACAGACTAGGTCGGAATTGGAATAATCACAGTCAAATACACCCAGATGCTCTCACACACCCAGACGCGCGCGCATCCCGGGGCCATGGGGCGCACGTGAGCCCACACCCCGCGCACCGAGCCCTGCCTCTCGCCAGAGCATCCTCAGCAGCTGCCACAGAAGCAGCCTCCTCCTCTTCCTCCTCCTCCTAACGCCGCCGCCCCCGCTGTGATCTCCCATTCCCTCTCATCCTCCTTCCTCCTCCAGTTCCTGCTCCTCCTCCCATCCTCGGCTCCTCCTGCCCAGCGGCGAAGGGCAAAACCCTCGGCAGCGGCTCCCCTTCGCTCGGGCCACGAAGAGGCTGGAACAGGTCTGTGCTCGGGGCGCTTTGTTGCGGGCTGCTGGAGCTCCCATGGCTCCAAGAGCCGCCGGGAGGGTACGGGGCGGACGGGAGGGTAGATTATTTCTCAGTTTTCAGTCTTGCTCTATGAATAGATGGGGGAGGGGGCGATAGGGTGGGAAGGCAGCTGGGTCCCTCTGCCAATTCGCCGTCCCTCTTGGTTCATGGCGAGGGAGCGCTGAAGCTGCCCCGACTCCTGCCCCCGCCCACCCCTAGAGCTCTCTTTCTTTGCGGCCCCACTCCCTGCATCCACTACCCAGGGCTGAGCTTTCTCTTGTTCTGGGAGCTCAGTGATGGGGGCGGGGAGAGATGGATGGAGTTGATCCAGCCGGGCACCTGGGTGCATGGGGCTTTGTTACACACAACAAAAACCAGTCCTCACCAGCTTCCAGCTCCGGGCTAGGCTGCAGTCTGCCAGTGGTGTGAGGTGTGGGCCGGGCAGACTAGGGAAGTGAGAGAATGTGAGGGGGCACTCCCTGTGTGTTACTGGGCACACAGGAATGCAGTGTTGTGTGTTGGGGAGATGGTTTGGGTTTTGCGTAAGATTCACTGTGAGTTGGAGTGGTGTGTGTGTGTGTGTGTGTGTGTGTGTGTGTGTGTGTGTGTGCGCGCGCGCGCGCGCCATGGGGCTGGGCTACTCTTGGCAGTATATGTCCTTGGGTCTCATCCCATGCCAAGTCAGACTGCAGCAACACGCAGGTGGATCAGGTCCAACCTGTTCTGCCCACATTGGAAGGGTAATGATGGTTTCAAAGTGATGGAAATCCCCCCAACTGGGGCTGTTGCTTAGTACTTTCTGAATGTGAAATTTCGAGCCAGGTTGACCAAGCCTTACTAGACATGGTTATTGTTTTCCCAAAGATGCCCAACTTTCTTAGCAGGTTTTCCTCTTTCAGCCAATGAGGATGCAAAGCTCCCACAGTGATCTCTGCAGTGCCTTCCCTCAATCCTCTTTAATTAGTGGATCCTCATGTCATGTCTTCCTTACTGCAGAGAAGTTAGTGGTGTGCTAGGATGTAGCTGTGTGTTTGGAGAAAAAAGAGTAAACCAAAGGCACCTATGTATTAGCCATGAATTTGCTTTAGGGGTGTTTTTATTTTTCCTTGAACTATAAGGTGTGAACTGGTATGGTCATTTTTGTTTTTAATCAAAAAAATCAATAAAAATGAACAAAACTACTAAAACTTCTCTTTGAAATTTTTATTTGTGGTTTTAATAAAGCATTGTTTTTCAGGGTCCAAAAATATACAGTTAAGGACAGTGATTAATGAAACAGCTGACATCTATTGCATACCTTCTATGTGTTAGTAGCAATGTTAGGTATTAAAAGTATAGAAATGAATAAAACATCATCTCAGCTCTCAGGGATTGCACAGTCTAGTAGGCAAGATAGAGCGTGTAAACAGACAATTAGAGTAGAGCATGACTAGGGTCAGGCAGGGTACTGTGGAAGCATGGGGGAGGGTGCTTCACTGGGAAGGGGTTTGTGATCAAGAAAGGCTTCACGGGCAAGGTGACATTTGAGTCTAGTCTTGAAGAATTAATTCACCAGGTTGCTAAGTGGAGAATGGTGTCCTAAGTTGAAGGAACAGCATGTATGAAGGCAGAAAGGTCATAGTTAAGTAAGACTGCAGTGAGTCTTTGGAAGTGTGACGGTTAAATTCTCAACAAACTCAGAATGAGTCTCTCTGGACTGGAATGACAATTAATGGTAAATAAAAAAAAAAAAGCCAGTATTGCAGATAGATAAGGATCAGAATACATCTCTATCTTAAGAAACGTCTGGCTCATTTATTAGTATTAGTGTGTTTTGCTTTAAGCAAATCTGATATATGTAATTTTGAGTCTGCAAAGCAAATGAACTAAATGGACAGTATTCACATTGCAGAATTTGTTGCTTTAAAAAGGATTCATAATCAGACCATCTTAATTAACAGTGCCTCTCTGACCTTTACAGTGAATTTTTTAAAATAAAAAATCATTTATACAGAATTTTTCACATAGCCAATGCATGGGTAAAGACACGTATACCTGCATTACATTTACTTTTTACACCAAAAGTTACCAATTTCAATGCAGGCATTTTCCCTCATGCTGTGGATGTTTAATAAATAGTAAAAGAAAAGATGAAAATTATAGTAATAAATTTAAATCCATTGGCTGTGATCTTTTATCATTCAAATTGTATATAAAATACAAATTAATGAGGACAGGCTCTTCAGGGACTCTTACATTTTAGGTACTTTTAGTAGTGTCACTGGTAATTAACAATAGCACAAGATTTCTGTGCTGCATGTTGGTATTGAAATGGATATATAATGACTACTCTAATACTCATGCAATTAAGCCAGAACAGGGGCACATTCTGAGGCTCCTATTTTGTTGTGTTGGTGCTGATTGCATACATAGGCTGATGAATGGCACTGGGAGTGAGACTAAGAGATTGATGATTTCTCCTGGAAGAGCCTGGTGGGCACAAAATTATGCTAGTTAAGGGTGTGAGCTCTGAGAATGTGGATCAGCATCCTGAGTACCTCCCCCCTTAAATGAAGACCAAAAATAACACTGAGTTCTATTTGAAAGGAATATCGGCAGAAGTGGGTGGGCTTGAATTGACTTCCTTCCTAGTCTAGCCAATGCCCTGTTGCAGAGGAGATGATGGCCTAGGGTCTTTTGGGTGCATCAAGGTCCTTTGTTCACTGGATGTCAATACCTGATGTTATCAGGCAATATCTATGAGATACATCCCCTACAGCTTGGGCTAGAATGGAATTGATCTATCTGCTGTACTGATACTCAGATCAGTCTAGTGGCTAGATCAGTGCTTCCCGATGTGGGTTCCTAAAAAGACTAGTTCCACAGAATGTTAGTCTCTCTCTCTCTCTCTCTCTCTCTCTCTCTCTCTCTCTCTCTCTCTCGTCTCGCGCGCGCGCGCACACACACACATGCATACACACACAGTTTTGTGGCCAAGTTAAGTTTGGGAAATTCTTGCTTAAACAGAAACGGTTTGTTTTCTACAGGGCTTCTAAAAACCTTTACTAGGTTAATGTACATTGTGACGCTCCAGGAGAATAAAATATGCAACATTTCTCAGATGTATTTGCCCACAAAACCCAGTGCTCCAACAAGCATTTGGCTGGACTGGTGTTGAGAGAAACATTTTGTGGGCAATGCTGGGCAAGAGCACTCTCTGCCGAGCTTGGAGTTCAAAGGTGGATGGCATCTTGCTGGGTAAAGTTGGATGACTGGCTTTGCCCCTCCAGGCTTTCCTTCCTTCCCCCATCTGTAAAGTGAGGCTGATAATAATCATGCCTCTTACTGTGATGGTGTGATGACAACTAAGATAATATCTCTGCAAGTACTTTGAGCTCCCTGGAAGAAAGGCTCTATCTAAACTCAAGGTTATTATGAAAGGGAAGTGAAAAATTAAGGCAATTATCCTGATAATTTAGGTCCCAATCCTGTTTTTCTGCTGACTTATTGGGCAGACTGCCTCAGTTCTCTCCTCTGCTTTGACTGCAAAGACCTATCCTCATTCAACCTTGGGTGACTCAGTTCTCTAGGTTTATTTCCTTTCACATCCTGAAAATTTCAGTGTGGCCTTTAATTTCCTGGTCCAGAGGTATCATCAGTACAGCCTTCAGAAAAAGCCCATCAATCTGAACACACTCTATTGACCAGAGAACCCTGGAGGTGGGAATTAAGTTTAGTTGGAAAGTTGCTTTTATCCTTCAGACCACTATCATTCAGAAGCAGTTCTAAAGGACCATCTTGGAAGCTAGCTGTTGCAGGGTTCATCTCCAGTGGCCCCAATGCCCAATCTGGGCTGGAGTCCTGTTTGTAAGAGAGGATTCTTGAACATCAATTTCAGAGGTCCATTTCGGGAAGCTGAGACCATCTTTAGGGAAATTTAAAGGTAAAGGAAATAGCACTCATGTGACTATTGACCCTTCTTGGTTCCCTTGACTCCTATTAATTCCCTGGACCACTTTGCAAACTTCCTTGAAAGGAGAATGGAGCTCTTGTGAATTAATGGCTAATAATTGCAAACTGGCTTTGGGGTAGAGACTGATATGGAGGCATCTGAGTTCCTGGTTCTAGAGTGCTCTATACACAGATTAGGTCTTGTTTGCATGAATGCAGCAAGCTCCAGTTACAGTAGGAAAGATTTCTGTTAGCCACAAGAGAGAACTGTGTGACTTGAAGACTGTGTGATGCTAGAAAGTGAGAGTGAAGTCATTCTCTGCTCTGGAGAGCTTAGGAGATACCTGTCCTGTAGGGCAGATTCATAGAATGGTAGAGCTGCAAGTGCCTCTAGAAGTTCCTCTGGTGCAAACCTTCTGTTTGGATGAGAAAAATGAGAATCAGAGAAGTGAAGTGAGTAGCCTAAGGTCACACAGCTACCACATGACAGAATAGAAGTCACTGTAACAGCTAAAACTCAGACCTGTCATCTCCTAGTGCTCCTCTGTTAGACCTAGCCCTCTTCTTGTGTAGTTTGGGGGAGCGTGGGTTGGGTGGTTGAGTGGGACTTGGAGGTCATGTCCAGCCCTGAGGTGTGTGGCCTCTCACATGGCAACTTTAACAGAGGGACAGGCTTCTGGTAGAGCCCTAAAAGACCATGTTTCTCTCTCTTCCTCTCCATTCCTCTTGAGTGTACAATTGTCTGACTTACAAAGCCAAGCAGCCATTTGAAAACCTGAGGACTGGGTGGGTGTTCTGCCCTAAATTCTGAGTGAATGATTCAGTCACCGTAGTCTCTCTACCTTGGTGGTTGTTAATTAACCTTTTTGTGGGCCAACGGCCTCCTAGAAAGTCTGATGAAAGCTATTGATGCACTCCCCAGAGCCTTCATCCACTAACATGTGCATGTAATTTCAGGGCTGTGTAGGGCCACAGCTCCTGCTCTGCTTGCAGTTGGTGTTGGTACACAGCCTAGTGTCACTGGGAGATGCTTCCTAAATACAAAAGGTTCCCAGAGGTGAAATTGTCAACCTTAATTTGGAGGGGATTGGAAATACTGGAATGAGCCTTGTGCCAAATAGACTGGTGGAGGGGGAGTTAGAGTGGAATTTCTTTAGGATTAAAGATTGAGATTGAATTCTGAACTTGAGGTAAAAACAGAAAAGGAATTTAAATAAGCTAATCATTGTCCCTTCCCCCAACCTTATGAACCAAAGTGGGCGGGGGGGTGGGGGGTGGGGAGAAGGCATGGTGGGAAGACTGGTGGGAGATTTGGGAGGATGGGAGAGGGGGGTCAGTCCAGAAAGGGTGGCAATCATGCTATATTTGAGTGAAATAAAAACGCTTCCAAAAGAACGGGACAACTCTTCCATCTCTCTCCAGCATTTCTTACCCTTGTTTAACCTCTAAATAGCAAAATCTCATGGCTTTGGGTATGAGAAGTTGACTTAGATGCTCAACACCAGGTCCTTGAAAAGGACATCTTTAGAGGCTCAGAGTGGGAGCTGGACATTGTAGGGGAGTGGCACAGCATGCGTCACTTCTTGTTTAAAAAGATTATCTTTATTATTAAAAGAATGCATGCTCATTTGCATTTGTAAAAATAGAAACACGAAGTAGAATGTTCCTTGCCTCTCCAACACTGATTCCTGACCATGTCCACAGTTTGGTATGCATCATATTGTGCATAGTTTTATGGATATTCAGATGCATAAAATAATCAAAGATGTGACGATATACTGTTCTACAACATGCTTTTTACTGAACTATGTATCTGGAGGTCTTGTCCTGGCAGCATATATCTAGCTGTTTCATTCTTTTTAGTAAGTACATAGTATTCCATTATATGATTGTGACATAATTTCTTTAATCCAGCCTTTTGTTGATAAATTTTTATATTATGTCTAATTCTTTTACATTATTAAATATTGGTGCAGCATGCCTCCTTGTACTTGCATCTCTGCATACTATTGTAAGTGTTTTTGTCATATAAATTCACAGTAGTAAAGTTACCGGTTCAAAGAGTTTGGTTTGCACATCTCTGATTTTAATAGAGCCTGCCAAGTTGCCCTCCAGGAAGGCTATAGTGATTTACATTCCCACCAACAATGGCCATTTCTCCACGCTCTTCCTCACCAATTTCAGATATTATTGATCTTTTTAATCTTTGACAATGTGAAGACTGAAAAAAAGTCTCTTTTTTTCCCTTTGCATTTCTTTGAGTACTAATGAGGTCGAACATCTTTTCATATGTTTATTGGCCATCTGTATTTCTTCTTCTGTGCTGCCGTTTCATAGCTTTTGCCTGTTTTCCTCTTGAGTTGTTCTTTTTTGTTTCGATAACTGGGATCTCTTTATATATTTTGGATAGTAACTATTTAACTGTTATCTATATTGAAAATACATTAAGAAGGTTATTATTTGTCTTTTAACTTTGGTTTGGGTGTCTTTTACTGTAGAGAAATGTTTATGATTTTAAAAATCATAATTGTCAATCTATTCCTTTATGATCACACAAACAATGGTATAATTGAACATCCATGCAGTATATATATCCAGTTAGCCCATTATTTTTTAAAGATAAATTCCAGGATTAGATTTGTTCAGTTAATTTTTTTTTAGACATTGCCAAATTGCTTTCTAAAATGTTTATACCAATTTACACTCCAGCCACAGTGTATAAAAGCACATTTTCCCCTCCTCTTGATGTCTTCTGAAAATTCAGCATTTGGTTCTTAAATCAAGAGCTAGGCTGGAATTCATATTTGACACTAGGAAAGGCTGAGAGCAGAAATCCCTAACTGCACATGGAACACATGTAATACATGTTTCACCTTCAATTATTTAAGCAAACATGCTTTTTAATTCATTTCCAGCTACAACTGTGTCGAAAGCATTTTCCAACATCAAATCTCTCTAAATTCACTGTGAAATGAATGGCCATTTAGGGTCATCTCTGCTGACAGCCGCCACAGCAGCAGGCAATAACAGACTAACTTTAGAGCGCCACTTTGTCTTAAGACACTTGGAAAAGAACTACTGCTGCATCTTCACTGACCTTTGAGGTCAGATAGATTGGTTCCAGAATTTTCCAGAGGCTGAGTGATGAGTAGGAATCAGCTTCTCTCAAACTTGGCTTCCTGCAAAGAGGACTAGTTTAAGGTCCTCCCATGAGAAGTTATTCTAACAGAAATAAACAGTGATGTCACCCTCTGCAAAGGGAATAGTGTGCAAACAGGTACAGGTGTAGCTTTTCCCCTTACTCTGCCTGGGCTTGCTTCATTTTCTTGTATCTCTTTTCTGCCAACATCCACATATGGTGGAGGGGATTTTGGTGTTTGCTTTAGGCTAAGTGTAGAGTCTATGGATTAGGAAAAGATGCCAATCTGAGTGGTCATTTTGTGTGGCTAAAGAATGTCTTTTTTCTGAAGAGCACAGTAACAACCTTAAAATCCTTTTGGGGTGGCAGAGCAATGGGGAAGCATGAAAGAAAGAGTGGTGACAGTTATTGGTTGCCAATTTTGCAGATGAACATATCTGGGAAGGATAAATGCTCTAAGAGTTGGACATTGCTAGAAAAGGCTCCTGACATATCTCCTAACACTTGCTAGCTAAAAATTTGGCAAATTCTCGCCTCTAGGGATAGATATGGGCGCCTTTAAAGTGAAGTTTTCTTATCTGTTAGATTTAAGAACGCTCTTTGTACTTATCCATCATTTACTTTACCTAGTGTGGTACTGGCACAGCCCACCTCTGGGATGCTTTTGAGCTGTCAGAAGATGGGTGGGTTATTGTCCCCAAAGGAATAATTTGGATTACTTGAACTATTGACAATTATGAGTTGTGGTTTCCCACTTACCTCAAAATCTTGGTATTTGGCAAATGGCTTTAGATCCTATCTAATATTTGTGTTTTTTTCCTTTTAAGTGTTAGCACTAGAGTGAGGATAGTTCCTAGAGGAACTATGGCCAGATGAGAAAATTATTAATCTTTGCTGCCTTGAAAAAATAGTTTTAGTTGTTATGCTAATAACTGTCCTATTTTAAAGCTGGGGTATCTCTTCTTCAATTCTGAATAATTTAAAACAGAAACATCAAAGCCACAAATATGGTCTGTACCCATAAATAATATGATACATTTCTCCTTTATTATGGTCATAAGAGGAAAGGCCATCTTTTCTTTTTAAAACTATGCTTGGTGCTTTCAGCAGAACTGGGGATTCTCATGGGTTTTTCCCCTATTGAATTATTCTGCAAAGGTAGCATTGCTTTTGAACTCTGATTAGAACCAGGAGGGTACATCTGTCACCATATTTAATCTAAAAAGGAAAATCTCATTAAGGAAGAGACAAAAAGAGTTGGCAAATGGAGCTTACAATGAATTGGGAGGCAGAAGTCCTGAGTTCCAGTTCTGGTTTTGCTAATAATTAACTGTATGACCTTGAACAAGTGTTTAAGTGTCCCTGTGTTACAGCAAGTGTTACAGCGAGTGGTCCCGAGGACAAACCGAGCGGCACATGGAGAGTCGGAGAATCAAGGTTTATTCGCCGGCGGGCTCGGAGGGGTCTCACCACCCAATTCTGAGCCCCGTCTACCCAATTTTTCCCATTTTTATTAAGTTGGGGTGATCCAAGGGGTGGGGTCTCAGGTGATTAATGCCCACCAGGTAATAGGTTTAGTGTTATGCTGATGTGCCAGGTAATAGGTTTAGTGTTATGCTGATGTTAGGTGTGTTAGGTTAGTATTATGCTAATGTGCCAGGTGTTAGGTTAGTATTATGCTGATGTGGGTCTTCCGTGAGGGGTGGGGGTCTCAGGTGGCTGCTGTGCTAAGTAATAGATGGGGGTTTTCCTTATCCCCCAGCCTCAGATTCCTCACATATAAAATGAGGGCATAGTTAGGAATAGATGACCCATATTATAGTTCCTTCAATTTAAACAAATCATTCTCATCTCCAAAGTCAAATCTTGCTTTGGGACAGAATCATTTGGGGGTACTTTAAAAAAATATATTGGAGGACCCACCTTAACCAACTGAATCTGAAACTCCAAGAGTAGACCTAGGAAATCTATTTGTTAACTAGGTTCTTAGGTGATTTGGCAGAAGACTAGAAACCCTTCCCAAGGTAAGTTTTAGGAGGCAAGATCTAATGTGTTTCTGGCCTAAGGGAATGACACCATTTTCTAAAGTGAGGAAGTCCAGGTTCACCCAGTAGCCCTGGCTTAGAAATCTGTGAGATGAGACTGTACTTGAGGGGAGGCCAGCTTTTGACTTAGTTCCCTGGGGTTGGTTTCTGCAGAGGTGAGTGGAGAGCAGAGTGTTCGTTTTAATAAAAGCAACTGTGGATGAACAAACTGACCAGTCATTCAATCATGAGCATATTTCATGTCTTTTGGCACAATACTTGCAGTAGAAGCGTTACTGACAAAGGACAAAGTGATTTCCATAACTCTTTCTTAGACCATTTTGGCCCAAGCTTTCCTTTGAATCCCTTTTCAAGTTTCTATTCCTTCTTTGACTTTTTCAACTCTTGCTTCTGTTCTCTTCATTAAAATCACTGTGTTGTGGTAGGTTTCTCCTGCTTGCAACACTCTAGTTTTTTATGCTACCCTACCCTCACTACACTTTAAATACCTTCTCCCTATTCTTCACCCCCTCCCTTGATTGCATCACTGATTCTGTTTGCTTCAGCCATAGGCACTCTCTCAATACCACCTTGCCCTCTAAATGCCAAAAGGAAAGGAGTTAGCACAAACATACACTCATTTGCCCCACTACTTCCTTGTGTCTCTTCAGCCCTTCACTTCATTATGGGGAAGTTGGAGCTAGGGAAATGCTTCTCCAAGGCAAACTTTCCAAGACAGTAAGTCTTCCTGTTTATATACAACTTACATTTATGAAGCATCTGCTGTGTGCCAGGTATGCATTACTTTCTTTGCATGTGTTTTCTCATTTAATCACCTCCACAACTCTATTAGATCAGAATGATTAGCATTTCCATCTTACAGAGGAGGATACTGAGGCTCAGAGCAGCTAAATGATTTGCGCAAGTTCATTCAGCTGGCGAGTAGCAAAGTGAATCTGCCTGTCTGGTCCTGGGGCTTGAATGGTAAAGAGTATTCTCCTATTAAGGGCTGCCCATGGTAATAAGACTGTGTTACACCAGAGCGTAATGTATTAAGCAATAGATTTTCTTGCGTGTGACCTGTCTGGGCCTTGAAGTAACTTTAAACACCAGGAAAGAAAGGTGGAGGGGGGCTTCATTTTAATGGCCGTGAAATGTTGCCAGAGTTATTATGTATCATCATAGGGGTGGGGCTAGATTAGTTTGATTCTTGAGAACTGATAGCTGAGTAAACCTGTAAATATTGGCATTGAGAGATGAATTCCTGAAACCTCTGTGACTATTGTTAGTTTCACAGATCATGGGAATGTGAAACATACTTTTGTTTTCCTCCTCCTACTCCCATCAGGAGGCTGGTGCCAAGGGTACAGACAACCTCTGGGAGGTAGAGAGTGACTTCCTGGATGCTCTCAGCTGAAAGGGACTGGGTGGGGAGAGACAGGGGGAGAGCCCAGAGTAGGGTGAATAGGGTGAATAACAGTCTTGTTAGATTGGATTCTTGGGTTTCAGCTCACTAGAGTTCTTGTTTGATTCTTCATTATCAAACCTGCAGCTTGCAGCGAGCAGTATTTGGCATTCACCAACACAGACTTATTGAACCAGGATTGATATGATTTAAACTTATGAGCACAACAAAACCATGCACTGCAATTTCCAGAATATACCTACAGGATCAAGTCCATCCTCAAACCCTAACCTAATGCCCCTTTTGAAGGAGCCCAACTTTTCACCTTGACTATAGTGTAGGACATAGAGCAATTTAACATTGCTGCACAGAAACAGACCATATGTTTTCTTTCTCTTCGCTCTTTCTTAGAAAGATCTTGTACAGGCTAGAATTTCTCTAAAAATCTCCTTCCAGTTAGAGCCCTCAGAGGAGGACTTGAACACATTTTCTGCAGTGTCTGTCCTCTTTATTGTCATTTCCAGTCACGAGAGTCAATAGGAATCAAGAAACCAAGCTCTTGTAAGGCCTCCATTGTTTGCTTCATGTCTAATGCCAGACAAGTCACTCTGCCTCTCTAGGCCTCAGTTCTTTCATCTTTAATGATCCTGATTCTCCCTTCTCCATGGAGATATTGGAGCAATCACATCACTAAAACAGACTACTTTGAAAGGGAAGTGATCCAAGGTATACGAACTTGGGTGTCTTCATGTTTTCCCTGGCAAAAGAGATGTTTTTGGGGAAAAAAGAGGGTAGGGTAAAGGTTAAAGGGATCATTTGCTCAAGTTGAAATCTCCACTCTATCTTCTACTAGCTATGTAGTCTTGGAAAGTTTCTTAACCACCTAACTGTCTTGGCTCTGGAGAATGGAAAGAGTAATATTAGTACCTACCTCTCAGAGTCGTAGTGAGGAATCAAAGAGATAATCTATGTCCTCCCCATACATAGTGCTCATTTATGCACTGCCATTTATAGCAGTTATTTTTTATTTATATTATGAACTCATGAAGCTCCACGGAGAGGATTGAGTCCTGGCTCAGACACTATGGACAGTCACTTAGCCTCGCTAAACCTCAGTTTCTTCACCTGTGTGGTGGGGAAAATAGTAGTAGCTACCTCTTAGGGTTCCTTAGGGAATAAACAAGATAATTTCTGCAAAGTTCTCAAGATACCACCTGGGACATAGATGTGCTTAATAAGGTATTGCTATTATCAGTAAGTTGCCATCCTCAGTGACCCTGTAGGTCCTTTGGCCTCTGGCTTTTCAGTGTCTGGGCCACCTTTCAGCCTAGCTTACACCCCAGCAGAGAGTTCTGATTCCTATGAGATATATATTGTTTGAGCTAAGCAGAGGAGATGACCTTTTTGCCTGGGGAGCTCCTAAGAGTGAGAGAGCTTCTTGCAGAAGCACTGCACAATGTCACACGGGCTGCTTCTAGAGAGCAGCTGATTCCCTGGGCTCAAAAATGGTTCACACAGTGACAAAAGCAGGGACAAATAAGACCCTGCTTAGCAACTCTCACAGGAGACTGGTCCCATGCGGTATAAAGTTTTGTCAGTGTCCCCTTCCTACCTCCCCCATCAGCCCCACCAGCCATGTATTCCCTTCTGGCATTCCTCCAAGACAACCAGCCAGAGGGCCCTTTATCTCCTCCCTAAGTATAATATTAATAATATGTCAAATAAGGCAACTAGATGCTGCCATAGTGACAATTCCTCCCTGATCAATAGAGCTGGGAATTGAGCCCTGGTGACAGGGCCTGCCTTGAGAGGGGACACTTCCCAAGGTATCACCTGGCTCAGCCTGGTGACCGAGCAACCTGCCCTGCCCACTACTGGCTGTGTACCAGTCTCTGTGCCTTTCTCTGTACATTAATCCTCATCTTTGGGGCCCCAAAGTGATAATTTTAGTCAAATTCTGCCTTCATTGGATTCCCCAATGTCTCTGCCTTAGTTCAGGCTCTCATTATTTCTTGCCTGAACTATTTAATATTATTATTGCTCCTTCTTTTAATGCTAGAACAGTAATAATGACTAACATTTATTGAGTACTTATTATGTGCTAGGCGCTGTGCTAAGAATTTACATGTATGATTTTATTTAATGGTCACAACAACCCTATGAGGTAGGCACTATTATTCCCACTTTACAGAAGAGGAATAATAACAGCAGTTAATATTTTTGGAGTGTTTACCATGTTCTAGGCACTATACTAAGTCCCTTATACATATTTTCTCATTTAATCTTCATAATAACTTTATGAGGTAGGCATTATTATTACTACTGGAGATATCTGAAGGCCTTGAGTAGTAAGGTGCCAGATGGGAACCCAGACTCCTATGGAATATTCAGATAAGTTATATGACTCAGAAGGACTTTGGATATACTTTGACAAATCCTTTCTCACCATCTCTTTCTATTTCCCCACCAGGTGCTTGGGTACTGTAGACATTGCTCATTCTGAATCTTGCTAGGTCCCTGACTATGGCTGGAGGTAGGAGGGCCATGTCACCCTTAACTGCTCGCAGCTGAGGAGGAGTGGTGCATCCTGCCCACCCTCGGTTATTTTGGGAATGGATGGGACCAGGGTAGGATAAAGGCATGGTGGGAGTTACCAAATAAAGGTCACACTTCTTAGCCTGGAGTTTTAGGTTTTCAACTATATCCCTATAAGTGGTTACAATGTACATTTCCAATAGTATCTACCCTGTAGTAGGTATAGTCCAGACCCTATACTCCAGCCACACTGGGCTACCCTCATCTGCAGAACACATCTTTCACACAAATTTCTGTGCCTTTGTTTATGGTGTTTTCCTACTGGGTCTTCTCCAAAAATCCTTCTCAGACCATCTCTTTTTTATTTCATTCTTTTATTCATTCATCCTTTCATCCCAAGGATACATGTTGATCATCTACTATACACTAGGTTCTGTGCTAGGCATTTAAAATGTGATTATAAGCAAAACAGACATAAGCCCTGTCCTTATTAAGCTCACAGTCTAGCAGAGAAGGCAGACATTTAACAAATAAACCCAGACATGTTGTAATTCGTGCTGTGAAGGAAAAGAGCGAGGTGGTATGAGAGACAATAACAAGTGAGACTTCGTTGAGATTGGGGGAAAGCATGAATAAAGGCCTTTCTTGGGGGAAATAACATTTGAGCTGAAGCCTCAAAGATAAATAAATACTAACAAAGAGAGTTCTGTGTAGAGATCTTGAGGTGAGTGCTTGCCATATTCAAGCAACTAGAAGAGACAGTGAACCAGGGAGAAAGTAATGCTCAATGAAGCTGGAGACCATGCAGGGCCTTGCAGGCCGCAGTAATGGGCTCTGTCTTTATGCTGAGTATAGTGGGAAGCCACTGAAGTATTTAAGTGTAGAATCAAAATAATGTAATTTATATTTTTAAAATATTACTTTGGCTACTCTATAAAATTGACCTGGAGAGTGGCAAGAAGAGAAAGAGGGGTAAGTTAGGAGGCCGTGACAGTAGTCCAGGATGAGAGATGCTGGTGCCTAGACTAGGGGTGGCAGTGGCCACAGAAAGAAGAACAGATTCATGATATGTTTTTGAGCTAGAACCAAAAGGGCTTGCTGATAGCCTGGATATGGGGACTGAGAGGAAAGAGGAAGCAAGGAAGACGTCCATGTTTCTGGCTTGAGCAACATGATGGATGTCCATTTCTGGGCACAGGGAAGTATCCTGAAGCAGATTGAGAGTTGAGCTCTTCTCCTCAGCCACACTTGGTCTACAATGCTCGTTTAGCATATATCCTATATGATTTCGTTTTGATGATAGTTAACACAAGCACTGTTGTCTTCCTAGGTAGATTTCGAACTCCTTAAGGACACTGCCTATGTTTCACTCATCTCCATTCCCCTAAAGTACCCAAGACATGATATATTGCATACTGACTGATTAATATTCCATACATACTGATTGATTAATTAAGGGAAGGAGTTCCTTTCTATTTCAACTTTTACTCATCTCACGAAGGCATGGGACGTGACTCTGGATTAAACCTTTTTATAAAACAAATATGACACCCTTGAAGAAATACCTGCTTCGATACAGACTTTGAACTTAATCATCTTTTGAACAATTGTTGGTGTGTCAGCATGATACACAGGGCACACCTAACTTTGGTCTGCAGAATATCCTTCAGTAGTGCAGTGAAGGCTGTATGGTCCCAGAAGAATGGCCTCATGGGAGTGTGTAGGCTAGCTCAGGATGGCAGAGCCAAAGACCAGAAGTGGCCTGAATTGTTCAGGCAGTTGGTTTCAGTTCTGGGACAACTTCATCCCGACAATTTCTTTCCAAAGGGGTCTACTCAGAATTTTGAGACCTCTTAATTCCTCTTAATGCCTCTCCATTTATGCCATCTCCTGCCACTGTGCCAAATGTAAGCCCCTTTCCTCTCCTGAGGACGTTTCATCCCCATACATGTTTGTGCTTTCTCTTCATACTCCATCTCTCCAAGGTTTCTGGTCTGTGCCCTTTGAGACCTACGTTACATATCAACAAACTCCCCTGGCCTTTCACCCTCTTGCAGTATAATCTACCTGAGCACATCACAGCGCTGGCTGCGCTTAAGCATCACCTGGGGAGCTTTTTAACACATACTGAAGCCTGGACCCCGCCCCTAGAGATTCTGATTCAATTGGCCTGAAGAGGGGCCTGGGTTGCCACATTTTTAAAGACCTACTCCTGGTGATGCTAATGTGCAGTCAGGTTTTCACACCACTGATACCTGCTTCCCTTACTGACACATTGACTCTCTTGTAGCTTTATCAAGCATAAGCTGCTCATCTTCCTGGGTTGCACGTTCCACAGAGCTGAAGGGTGATGTTCACACTCTCCTATTTCCCCAGCACAATTTTCAGGCCTTTTGTGTTCATCCAAAAAAGAAAAAAGAAAAGGAAAAAAAAGACAGCAGATAACAAAATTAAATACAAACTAAATTTATTATTATAAAAATTGTTTCAAAAGGAAAATACTACATCAATGCTCCCTGGAGGTATCATGCCATCTGTACTGCCCACTAGTCTCTTTTGTCCTCTCTTGTCTTCTTCGTGCGCCCACACTTTTTCTGGACTGGTTTATCAGCTTCCTCTCAAACCTAAGTCTTGCTTTTTTCCTCGATAACAGTAGTGGCCCTGTGGACCATCCATCGCACATCCCATACTCATGATTCCTTCATTCCTTTCATAAATATTTATAAAGTGCCTATGTCCCAGGCACTGTTGTAGGTGCTAAGTAGATAGCAGTGAACAAATGGACAAAAATCCCTGCCCTCAAGAGGCTTATGATTGGGGGTAGGGGGTGGGAGTGGGAGAGATAATCAAGCTATCAGTAAACAAACAAATAAATAAGGATAATACATAGAATGTCAAATGGTAATAAACATTATGGAGAAAATTTAAACAGGGGATGAGGTAGGGAATGCTGGGAGAGAGGGATCAATTTTAAATATGAGGGAAGGTATTTTGACAAGGGCATCTTTCACTGAGCTATCCGTGCAAATATCTTGTGGGAGAGCATTACAGGTAGGACAGCAAGTGCGAATGTCCCAAGACAGGAGTGTGCCTGGCTGTGAGGAGGCAAGTCTGATTGAAGCTGAGTTAGAAGATGAGGTCAGGGTGGTAACATGGGGACAGGTCTTATCGGGCCTTGTAGGAAATTGTAAGTACTCTGGCTCTGACTCTGAATGAGATGGTGAGCCACTGGACGGGAGGGTTCTGGGTGGAGAATGGGATAGGGTCTGACTTATATTTGAATTTTCTTTGATATCACTTATCTCCACTCACCTTCATCTCGACTTCATTTTGATCATTGCCATCAAAACCCCTTGCTGACTCCTGGGTTTTGTCCCTAAACTGCTCTACCTCTGGAATCTTAAGCTCAAGCATTGTGATTGCAAGAGCTTATATATTCAGCTTTTTCATTCTAATTGTACACTCTCTGTCCTCAGCTAAATCTCTCATCCCTTGACTCTACTGAGGTCTTCCTGGATATCAGTCCCTTTTGGCTTCCCTTCTTTCCCTCTCCCTCCGAAAGCCATGGTGCATCTTTTCCAGCAATTCTCATGTGTCAACTTTTTTGCCTGCTTATCCTTATACTACAGGGTGTCAGCAAAGCTCAAACCATAGATCATTCTAGTGGATCTGGGTCCTGGCTGTACATGAGAATGACCTGGTACATTTAAAAACATACTGATGCCTGATTTCAGTGGTCTAAGATGGGGCCCAGATGTAGGTATTTTTAAAGCTCCCCAAGTGATTTAATGAACAACCAGATTGAGACCCTCTGGATGAAACCAGCATCTGCCTCTTCTCTTTCTATACATTGACACCTGAGCAGGAATCTCAACTGCTTCCTGCAAACTGCTTGTAAATGTTACAAAGTGACCTTAGTTAGCTACATATCACATTTCTCTCAGTGTTAAACCAACCTGCACCACTGTCCCCCAGCCTTCAACTCCACTTTTGTCCCTGTCTCTCCTAGAAGATGACTGCATTTCCCATTTCATAGAGAAAATAGAAGCTTCTGGGGTCCTACTCTCCTGCCTTGCCACCTCAAACCTAGATGTATGTGTGTCTACTTTTATTCTATTCTTTCCTCTGGTTTTTCTGAAACTTGCTTCCCCTTTATGGCTCTTCAACACCTCACTCACTACTGGTTCCCTTCAAAATACCTACATTCTCTTTTGTCTTTAAAAACCTTCTCTTCAACCCTATATCCTCCCTCTCTAGCTATTGCCCTATGTCTGTTTTTCCCTTCCCAGCCAAGCTTCTTGAAAAAGGAGTCTGCTTAGCCTACCTCCATTTTCTTCCCTTCCATTCACTTCCTCAATCCATTGGAATCTGGTTTCTGCTCTCATGCAACATCTTTTGCCATGGACACCAGTGATTTCCCAACTGACAAATCTAATGAATATTTCTCAATCTTTTACCTTACTTGGTGTTTCTGACTCATTAATTTATACTGCCTGCCTTCCTGAAAATCTGTTCTCCCATGGATTCCGTGACACTATTCTTTCTTGATTCACCTCCCACTTCTTTGGCTGCTTCTTGAGCTCTTCTTCCTTTCCCCAGACCTGAAATATGAGTCCAGGAAAACATGAGGAATATCTCTTTCTTTCTCCTTACTACTTCACATTTTTCTTCACAATTGTATCCATGCCTATGGCTTCAACTATCACCTACTTGCTTATGACTCCCATATATATATATATATATACACTCACCATAGATCTCTCTCCTGAGCCCTAGATGTGTTTATTGGACTGTCTATTGGACTGTCTCTCTGCCTGGAAATTCCACAGGTACCTCAAAGTCAATGTGTCCATAATTGAACTTGACCTTTTACATACTCTGACTCCACTATACCAGGATTTCTCCTTCCTCTCACCTTCCACAATTACCAACCCTACCAAATCTATCTTCAAAATCTCTCTGTTATCTATTTGCTATTTTATGTCTTGATTGCCACTTCTCTAGATTCTCACCACTTCTCATCTGGACCATTATCATATATTCCTAACTGGAGTGCCTGCCATTATAGCAGCCTCCTTCAAGCTGTCTTCTAAACCTGAACAATATTTCTACTATGCAAAACTTACCATGTTACGTGCCTGCTCGTATGCCATTAATGACTCCTGGGACTCATAGCAGTGGTTTCAGAGGTCCCTGTGTGTATTCTGGGATGAAGCTGGGAGGCAGCGGGCAGAGTAGACCACATAACAGGGTGAAACCCCTAATTTAACTAGGGCAACTGTGCTTTGTGTCTGTTTATCATCCTGGATTTCTGAGGACATTTTCTATTAGAGTGAAAATTCTACAGCCAGAAGAAAAATCTGAATGCCATTGATGTTGACCTTCACAAAAAACTAATGAGTTTACTATTTATCAGGAATAGAAAAGTATCTCTTAATGTCAAGAGTATGAAAGCTTCATAGGCCTTGTGTCCAGGAACTATGTCCCCTCCAGATGTGTTGATTTGGTTACAAGGCCCAGACTGAGTCTTCTTACAGCTGGATGTGACTTTTTGTGAGTGTTGTAAGGCCCTTTCTCTGCCCTTTGGGACTGCTAGTGCCTGTCATAGACATGAACTGCAGAACTCTGCCTGACAAACACCCATGGCCTTGATGGAGGCACCATTCCTGATCAGCCTCAGGTATCAAATTGCACACAGTTCTATAACTTGCATTTCCTGTTTAACATATCTCTAATATCCTCCCAAGTGATTAAAGACCCTATTTAAAAGCTGTAGTCCATTGAATCAAAGATTGTTACATGTTTTCTTTGTGAAATGAAATTCTGTTGCCTCTATCAGAACTGGGAGAACCTTAGGACATTCTGTCTAGCCCCATGCTGTGACCCCCATGGGAACTGATTCCCAGTGACTTAGTTCTCAGAACAGCTCAGTGGCCCTAATTTGCTCTTCCAAACTGTGATTAAACTCAGACTGTAGGCTTTCATCTGCCTTCAGGAAAGGGGAAAATACACCTTCTTACCTATAAAAAGGGAAATTTGGCATTGACAAATCTGGTGGTTTCCAGTCCCATGCTGTAACATTGTCTTAATTCATTCAGTTTAAAGAACATTCATGGTGAGTCAAGTCTGTGGCCATGCTCTGGCTTCATCTGAACATCTAGTGTCATCTCTCCCTAAGCAAACATTCTTACCGCAACTGCTGTTAAGTAAAAGCACTGAGCTGAAAATTAGGTTTTCATCAGGTTCTAAAACTGATTGGGCCACCCAATTTACTATGTGACCTTGGACAAGTCACTGAACAATTCTCATCTGAACAAGGGAAGGATGGTGTTGGACCAGATGATTGCTGGGATCCCTTTCAGCTCTGATACCTTGAGTCTTTGATACTAGGAGATAATTGGTGTGAAATGCTTTGAAAAGTTCAAAGTGCTATATAAATGTGAGGTGAATTAATTAAAGCTACTGCTTGAAGTTCCCGTAGCAGCAGAAGGAGAAGTAAAAGGGCCTTCCTGATTAATACAAAACTGGGCAAGTCAACATCTGAATCATCTGAAGTTGAAAGGGTAGTGTTGTTTACTAGGGAGAAAAATATTAATAAGGGTTATTATTTATTGAGACATGGCCGTACACATAAGAGCATGCTAGTCACTTTCATATATGTATTTGTTATTCACCCCCACAGTGAACCTACCATTATTATTATTTTTGCCCTTTTACAAATGAGGAAACTGGGGTTCAGGGAGGTTAAGTGACTTGGTTGAGGTCACACCCCTAGTAATTGATGGAACTAAGATTTGAAGCATGATTTTTTCTGATTCAAAAGCTCAGGTATTTTCAAGTATGAGAAAATGTGAGATCCAAGGCCTTGTTTCACCTAGTATTTCTCAAACTTTAATATGCATATGAATCACCAGTAGATCTTCCTACATTCACATTGCTGATTCAGTAGGTCTGGGGGAAGGGCCTGAGCTTCTGCATTTGTACATACCCACAGATGCAGATGCTCCTTGATGTAGCAGGTCCATAAACCACACTTTCAGTGGCAAGGAGCTAGAGGCCTTTTATATAGGAACCCCCTGGCCTACATTTGCTCCTGGAGCAGGGCTGCACAGGCTGTATACTACACAACTCCAGGGTACAGCGTTTGCATGATAGTCTTGTGCAGTGTGCCTTCTGGAGTTGCGTGCTGTGGTGCACCTGCCCTGGAATGAGAAAATGGTGAGCAGTAAGTAAATCTACAGGATCTACCACCACCTGGGCCATGTCTGAAGGAAGAAAGGGAAGTGTTCTTTCCCCTACAAATAAAAAATTGGTCAGTGCAGTTGAGAAAAGAAATGCAAAGCCGGTCTGCCTACAATGAGGGTGGCCCATTTGGTGTTCTGAGGCAAGATGGGGAGGAGGGGGAGAAGGAAGCTAGCTGGCTGGCGGGCTGGCAAGCTGGCTGGCTGGCTAACTGGCGTGGCTGGCTCCATTCTTATGCTAACAAAGCCCTGATTCCAGGCCGCAGCTGCTGCTTGTGTGTGGCGGCTTGGGCCATTCATAGCAGCTTGCTTTACGAGTGCCAGACCCCCAGAACAGGTGCGGCCCCACTTGTTATTTTGTGCAG
Organism: Lemur catta; assembly: GCF_020740605.2. NCBI lineage: Eukaryota > Metazoa > Chordata > Mammalia > Primates > Lemuridae > Lemur > Lemur catta. The sequence continues at coordinate 14,242,020 of NC_059155.1, forward strand.
CTCTGACCGGCCAGACAGGGAGCTGATTATCACTGTGAATCAGGGATTACTGTTGATATTCCAGCTTCTCCCAAACAAAGGGGCCAGCCTTGAGACAGCTGTCTTTTCTGGCCACAGTGAGGCTGACTGCCCTGAAGGCCATGTGGGCCTCGGGGGGAGGTGGGTTTGCATTGTAAATGGAACAGAGGAAAATCAGACCCAGGTAAGCGGTTCTTCTGGGACAGGTCAAAATGTCTGAGTCAGAAAGTCTGGGAGCTTAAGCTGACAGTCCCCAAGCAGGAGATCAAAGCCTATAGAGATATCCCTAAACTGCCCTCCTCTGGTCAGGGGCTGCTACCCTAGCCCTCTCTCAGTCTGAGGTCTGTTGCAGTGGCTAAGGGTGAGGGAAGGGCAGCTGGCTGTCATTGTCTCCTTCCTCCTTTGCTCAGTCTCAACACCAGGCTTTGGGAACAAGGAAATCAGCTTCTATTCACAGAAAGGACAGGGACCTGTAGCACTGTGGTTAAGAACACCAGCTCAAGGGTGAGGCAGCCTGGATCCAGAGCTTAACTGCATGAGCTCAGGCAATCATTTGATTTCTCCAGGCATTAGTTTTGTCACTTCTCATAGCAGAATAACAACATACCTTCTTCATGGGGCTATTATGAGGATTTATTATATAATAATTAAAGCTAACACCGAGAGAGCACCTACTGTGGACTAGGCACTCTTGGTAAGCACTTTAAGTGCTGTAATTCACCAAATCCTTAAAATGACCCTATGAGATAAGAACTCTTATTATCCCCATTTTATAGATGCAGAAACCGAGGATCGAAGGGGTTAAGTAACTTGTCCAAGCTCACACAGCTGGTGAGCAGGAGAGCTGAGAATTGAAGCCAGGTATTCTGCTTCAGAGGCCATCTCTTATGCAGTATGCTTTACTGCACAAACTCAAAGAGTGGTGAGCACAGTGTCCAGCACACGTAACTCCTCTATAAACGAGGGTGGTTATGATTCACTAAACTGATTTAGCCTCACACTTTCAATGAATGGCTAAATATGTGTCACCTAAAAAAGGAATATATGTTTTTCGAATATGAAATATGGGTTTCCACAGTTAGAGTCTTCATAATGGAAAGAGTGATGGTCTTTGTTGGCCCCAGGGCTCCTGCTCCATTCACTCACACACAAAGGAGGGTAGGACAATTCATTTTGCCACTTGGCTTAGCAAACCATTTTTGATGCCCAGAGCAGCTTTTCATCTCTACGCATGAAACCTCCTCCTTTTCATTCTATAGCCCCTTCAGGCCCACTGCTTCCCCATAACCTTTAGCCCTGTGAATTTGATTCACTTATTATGTCAAAGAAAGGGAGTAAAAGAAGGGGGTTTAGGAGGGAAAGGAGAGTGAGAGAAAGAGAGAGAGAGAGAGAGAGAGAGAGAGAGAGAGGAGAGAGACTTCTTAAAAGAAAATGAGAAGGAAAAAATTGTCAAGTCAGTCCCATTCAAATCTAATCTTAAATAGATTAAGAGAGCAGTTTTAGAAGAATGTTTATTGAAAAGGAAATATGTCCATAATGTCCAATTAAGTGAGAAAAGCAGGCTACAAAATATATAGAGTGTGACACCATTTTGGAATGTCTGTGTGTGTGTGTACAAATATAGAAAAAAAGATTTGAAGAAAACGTTCCAAAATGTTAACAGTAATCATCTGTAGGTAGTGAAGCTGTAGATTACTTTTCTCCTTTAAAGTGTCTGTAATTTTTCCAGAATTCTAAATAAATGTGAATGGCTTTTGTAATTAGAACGAGTTGTAAGGAAAATAAGAAAGCAGGGACAGGATATGTCTGTACTGTCTGTGTGAGGGGTGGATACTGCCCCCAAGAATGCCTGTACTGGAGAGCATTTGTGTCCTGTGTTCACTGCCAAACAGCATTGTCTATGTTCTGGGGAATGCTAGACTACTCACAGGCCTGCAGAGAGCTTTGAGGTGCATGCTCGGTTCTCAGTCAGGTCCAAGAGTGTCTGATCTTCCTGCCCAGACAGGTAGGTAGGAGTGGAAGATGCTGATCTGTGGTGTGCTCACTTAGGATACCCTGTGCCCCTGACTGTGGTTCAAGAACCTGATGGTACAGTTAACATCCTAAAATCTTGCCATAGGGGCAAAAACTGGAACAGGGCCAAGGGGGCCCGAAGCAAACAGATCAGGGATTAATGAGTGCAGAGGGTTAGAGTTGCTAACAGAAAGGGGGGGCCTAGAGGGATCTTCTGTGAGCTGGAGGTGGGCCAGCACTGAGGTTTCTCAGGCAGGGTTCCTGTCTTGGGCATGGCTGTGTTGGAAATGGGTAAAAAAGGCAGGTGCAGGATTGGGGACAAAGGCATAACTAGAGTCTGCAAACTCGAATACCTTTGGGGGCCAGGCTGGTAGCCTAAATGACTGCAGGGTCCTGGGTGAGGACTGTGCTGGGCCGGAGAGAGCAATTCCCACATAAAAGAGCAGTGGGAGGCCTGGAAATGTCGGCCCGGGGTTTGTTTCCATGTCTTAGGACTTTTCAAGGGAAGATAGAAATCCAGATATTTATGTAGAATTCCTCAACGATGAAGTTTTTTTCAATGTCAAGACACTAGGAGCCAAACAAAATGTATCTGTGAGCCACAAGTTTTTACCCTTTTCGCTTTTAAATAGTTACAGATGCACAGGATGTTATAGAGGGGTCCCTGTGTGCCTTTCACTCAGTTTCACTCAATGGTTACATCTACGTAACCATCATACAATATCAAAGCAGGGCTATGATATTGGTACAATGTGTGTGTATAGTTCTATGTCAGTTTATTATATGTGTAGGTTTGTGTATCCAACACCATAGTCAAGGAACAGAACTATCATTCCACCGCAAAGATCTTTCTCCTCATGGTACCTCAAAATAGTCACACCCACTTTCCTCCCCACACTATCCCTAAGTACTGGCAACCACTAATCTATTTTCTGTCTGTGTAGTTTTGTCATTTCAAGAGTGTGATATAAATGGAATAGCATGTGACCTTTTGAGATTGGCTATTTTTACTCAGCATAATGTTCTGGTGATCCACCCAGGTTGTTACATATATTAAGAATTCATTCCTTTTTATTGCTGCATAGTATTTTGTAGTATGGCTATACCAGTGTTTGTTTAACCATTTACCTATTGCAGGACATTTTTGTTGTATCCAGTTTTGGGCTATTACAAGTACAGCTGCAATGAACAATTGTGTATAGGGTTCTTTTGTGGACAGAAGTTTTCATATCTAGGATGAATGCCCAGGAGTGTTATTGCTGGGTCATAAAGTAAGCACATATTTAGTTTTATAAGAAACTGCCAAACTGTTTTCCAGAGTGGCTGTACCATTTTACATTTTCACAAGCAATGTATGAGTGATCCAGCTTCTCTGCATTCTTGCTAACATTTGGTGGTGTCACAAAGTTTTTACTTTAGCCAATAATTTTCATTTTCTTAATGGCTAGTGATATTGAACATCTTTTCATATCCTTATTTGCCATCTATACATCCTCTTCAGTGTAATGTCTATTCATGGCTTTTGCCCATTTTCTACTTATTAATACATTTTATGTTTTTTACGGTTGAGTTTTGAGAGTTCTTTATATATATTAGATATTGGTCCTTTGTCAGATATATGGCTTGCAAATATTTTCTTTCAGGCTTTAGCTTGTCTTTTCATTCTTTTAATAGGGTCTTTCGTAGAGCAAAGCTTTTTAATTTTTATGAAGTCTAATTTATTGGATTTATGGATTTTATGATTTATGGATTGTGCTTCTGGTGTCATGTCTAAGAATTCTTTACCAAGTCCTGGGTCCCTAAGATTTTTCCCCTATGTTTTCCTCTAAAAGTTTATAGTTTTATGTTTTACATTTAAATCTTTGATCTACTTGGAGTTAATTTTTGTGTGTAAGGTGTGAGGTTTAGGTCAAGGTTCATTGTTTTGCCTATGGATATCCAATTGCTCCAGTATCATTTGTCAAAAAGGCGATTCTTCCATTGAATTATTTTTGCACCTTTGTCAAAAATCAGTTGGGCATATTTGTGTCAGTCTATTTCTGAGTTAGCTATTTTGTTCTGTTGATCTATTTGTCTATCCCTCCATCAATACAATGCTCTATTGATTACTGTCATTATATAGTAAGCTTTAATATCGGGCAAAACAATTACTCTCATTTTATTTTTATTTTTCAAAATTGTTTTAACTATGCTAGGTCATTTGTCTTTCCAAATATATATTAGAATATTACCTATATCCATAAAAATCTTGCTGTGATTTTGATGGGAATTGTATTAAATATGAATGTTAATTTTGAGAGAATTGACAATTTTGCTATACTGAACTTTTCAATCCAGAAGCATGATATGTCTATCCATTTATTTAGATCTTCAATCTTTTTTATCATTGCTTTTTAGTTTTCAGCATACAAGTCCTGCGGAGGTTTTGTTAGATTTATACCTAAGTACTTCATCTTTTGAGTGATTATAAGTGGCATTATATTTTTAATTTTGGTTTTCATATGGTCATTACTAGTATATAGAAATACAATTGATTTTTGCATGATGATATTGTGTCCTGCAAACTTAAACTCCATTATTACATCAAGGCTCATTTTTGTAGATTTCTTGATATTTTCTATATAGATTATCATGCCATCTGGAAATAGAGGCAATTTTATTTCTTCCTTTCTGATCTGTAAGACTTTTATTTACTTTCTTGTCTTACTGCACTGGGTTAGTACTACATTGAATAACAGTGATCAAAGTAGAAATCCTTGCATCATTCCCAATTTTAAGAGAAAAGCATTCAGTCTTTCACCATTATGATGTTAGCTGTAGCTTTACTTTTTTAAATCAGTTTATTGAGATATAATCCACATGCCATACAATTTGCCCATTTAAAGTAAAAAATTCAATGGCTTTTAGTATATTCACAGAATTTTACATCCATCACCACAATCAATTTTATTCATTACCTCCAAAAGAAGCCACACACCCCCATGCACCATTTCCCCTAGCCCTAAACAACCACTGGTTTCCATTCTGTCTCTCCCCTTCCGTTTTCTGGAAGACATTGTGGAGAATTGGTGTTAATTCTTCTTTGAATATTGGATGGAAATCTCCAGTAAAAATTGGTCTTGGAGATCTTTTGGAGGATCTTTCAAATTACAGATTCAGTTTCCTTAACAATTACAGGTCTATTCAAATTATTTCACATTGGGTGATTTGTGTATTTCAAAGAATGGCCCATTCCATCTACATTGTCAAATTAATGTGTGTATAATTGTTTGTACTACTCCCTTATTGTCCTTATGATGTCTTTAGGGCCTTCGGTGATATTTTCATTCAGATGTCAGTAATTTGTGTCTTCTCTCTTTTTCTTTGTCAGTCTTGCTAGATCAATTTGATCAATGTTTTTAATCTTTTCAAAGAACTAGCTCTTGTTTCATTGATTTTTCTCTATTGCATTTGTTTTCAACTTCACTGATTTCTGCTCATAGATTTATTATTTTCTTCCTTCTGCTTGCTTTGAGGGTTTTTTTTTGTTGTTGTTATTCTTCTTTTTCTAGTTTCTTGAGGTGGGAGCTTGATTACCGATTCAAGACTTTTCTTCTTTTCTAATGTATGTATTTTAGTGCTGCAAGTTTCCCTCTCAGCACTGCTTTAGCTGTGTCCCACAAATTTTGATATGTTGTATTTTCATTTTCATTCTGTTCTGTAGGTTAGATGTCTTGGCAAACTTGACAGGGTTTTCTGTTCAAGGTGTTATCTGGGCTGGGCTCTTATCTGGAGGTTCTGTGGACAAATCTACTTCCAAGCTCCATCAGGTGTATGCATAATTCAGTTCCTTGGGGTTGTAGACCTGAAGTTCCCTTTTCCTTGCTAGTTGTCTGCCAGCAGTTGCTCTCTGTTCCTAGAGGCCACCTGCATTCCTTCTTACATGGCCCTATCTATCTTTAAAGCCATTGACTTGGCATCCTGGCATGTCAAATTCTTCTCATGCCTCAAATCTCACCAACTTCTGCTTATTAGCCAGAGAAAACTCTCTGCTATTAAAGGGTTCATCTGATGAGATTAGGCTCACTTGGATGGATAGTCTCCATTTTGCCATATACTGTAACATAATCATTGAAGTAATTTCTCATCATGTTGGTAGGTTCCTCCCGCACTCTGAGGGAGGAGATTATATAAGAGCAAGGGTCATTGGGGGTTGTATTTAGAATTCTGCCTACCACAGTAATTAAGTTTAAAATGTGGGCTAATTTAAAGAAAAATGTTGGGTAAATGGTATGGCCAGAATTTTGAGGGGTACACAATAATTTGAACCCAGAGGAGTAGTTCATTTTAAGGTCCCTTCCAAATTCTATGATTCTGTAGTTGAGAAGTCAGGGAATATTCTGCTTTTCTGTCCACGGTGAGGCAAAGTGTAGCAAAAATCAGAGGCCAGTGTATTCTTCAAAAATGTCAAGGTCATGAAAGATAAGAAAAACTGATGAACTGTTTCTAACTAAAGGAGACTAAACAAACATGGAAACTAAACTCAAAGATTGTTCTGTTTGGATTTTATACCAGATACTTTTTGTTCTTTTGTTCTCAAGGATGTTATTGGGATAATTTGTGAAATTTAAAGGAGGTCTTTAGATTAGATAATAATGCTATGTGAATATTAATTTTCTGATTTAGATAATTGTCCTGTGGCTATGTAAGGGAATGCACTTGTTTTTTAGAAATATATACTGAAGTATTTAGGAATAAAGGGGCATGATCTCCATGTTGCTCTCAAATGGTTCAGGAAAAAAATAATGTGTACATATACAAATATGTACAGAAAGAGACAAAAAGGATGAAGGAAATATCACAAAAGGTTATTAACATTGGGGAATCTGAGTGAAGGGTATATAGAAATTCTTTGTACTATGCTTTTATGCTTTATACTAATAGGGCTTCAGATGAGAATCACAGCCTTTGTTGATACCTTGATTTCAGCCTGGTGAGACCCTAAGCAGAAGATTCAAGCACACTGTGCATGGACTTCTGAACTATAGAAACTATGAGAAAATAAATTTGTGTTGTTTTTTTTCAAAGTGAGCAAAAGGTATGTAAGAAGGATTTGAAATGAAAATAAGCGTATATTCAAGAGACATTAGGGAGAGAAAATTACTACAATTTGGTAATTTTCCTGACTAATGTGGTCAAAGAGAGAAGAGGTACGGATGGTTTTGAATTTGGGAGCTTGGAAATTGGGATAATGCTGGCAGAAAGAGGCCAATTGAGAGAGCTATTTGGGAGAAAAAAAATAAGTTTTAAGCCTGTTGAGCTTGAGTGAACAGGGGACTTGAGTGGAAGGGAACATCTAGTAGAAAGGAGTTGGTTAAGGATTGAAGCTGAATAGAGAGGTCAAGGATGGAGCCAGAGGTTTGGGAGGCATCACAATGGTTTTGGAGATATTTGGAGCACCTGTTGTAATGGGAAAAAAGAAACTGAAAATAGAAGGATGTTTCTGGGTCCACCATTGCACACCTGGTCAGTTGTGAGTCCTTGCACCGAAGTCAGGCATATCTAGGTTTAAATCATGGCTTTGTTCATATCTGGCTCTGTGACCCTGAACAAGTGCCTAAACCCTTCTGAGCCTCAGTTTTGTCAGTTGTACAGTGGTGACACTAATCATACCTGCCTTGTGCAGGCTGGATGAGATAACCTATATAAAGCACTTAGCCCATTGTCCGGCACATGGGAAGAGGTGAAGAAATTGGAGCTACGATTGTTATTGCTATTTCCTTTCGTGTGCTTGTCTGCATTAGGCAGCCTTCTCCAAAAAGGCCCATCCCAGTTTAGGTTACCTTTTTTGCTGGCTGGAATGAGGCAAGGCTACCACAGCATGGCATCTTCTGCTTATGGAGGGCAGGTCCACAACCTGTCTTTTCTGGCAATATGGATAGGTGAAGAGGAAAGCACAAAGAGCTCTAGGAAGTTAGAGTCGAAGCTGGGGCTGATGGAGCAAGGGCAGGCCCCAAAGACTCACCTAGATCACCAGGAGTGATTCATTCCTCCGAAGTCTTTGCATTTAGGAAAGGTGTGTGGTGCCTAGGCCCCTGATGCATGTCTAGGGAGGTAGTGGCTTAGAAGGGAATGTGCCCAGCCCAGGAGGGAGGAGATCTGGCTTCACCTGCTGGCACCAAATCCCTCTCCAGAAGGTGTAGCTCTGGGCACCGCACTTGTAGCTTACATTTGTTTCCTCCCACAGAAGCGCTAGTCTGTAGTCTTCTGCTCCTAGATGTTAATGCAATCAAAAAGATCACAATGACCTTAAGATTTCCTGATTAATTCTTTTTTCTCCCTAGTCAGCTTTACTTTAATTTCTCAGCACTTGGCTCATTTTCTCAGCTCAATTGGCTCCATTCCATGCTCCAAGTACCTTCTTCCTCTACTGAGGAGAGGGTTTGGGTGAAATGATGAAGTTTGGAGCTGCCTGGCTGTGGCAGATGGAAGATCCCTGTGCTTGAATGAAGGTGTCCCCAAAGAGGAAGATTTGAGGGTTTTGAGAAAAAGCAGTCTCAGAAAGGGACGTTTGGTAAGTGTGTGTATGAGTGTGTGTGTATGTGTGTGTGTGTGTGTGTGTGCGTGTGTGTGTGTGAGAGAGAGAGAGAGAGAGGGAGAGAAACCTTGAGAAACTGGTAGGAACAAACTGAAATCATTATTTTCTCTCAGGAAAAAGTAGGTACATAAAGAAACCTGCTGAGGCGAAGATGAGTATCAGGGATTATCAATTTTCCAGAGGCCGCTCGAATGAAGTGCTTTGAGGTCCTCAGTGGGGAGAAACTTAAGATAAAGAGACGAATAGATCTGCCACCCTAGGTGGGCAGCTGGAGTCAATGCAAGCTGCCCAGAGCAGAAATTGTGATTTTTTTCTCCTGCAAATACATTCCTCTTCCAGTCAACTCCACTCAGTAAATGGCACTACCACTCACCTGGCTGCTTATGTCAAACTTCTAATAGTTATCCTGAGTTCCTCTTGTTCCCTTATACATCATATCCTAGCCGTAAGCAAATCCTCTTCACCTACCTTGAAAACATATCCTGAATTTGACTACTTCCCACCACCTCCTCAGCTATTAGCTAGTTTGAACCACCATCATCTATTTCCCAGACAACTGCAATAGCATTCTAAGTGGTTTATTTGCTTCCACATTTGGTGTCAGGGCTGCCATGGATGGATGTTCAGGTTGTATACTACACAAGGGCACCATAGCTATGGGTGTGCCATTTATATCACAGACACATACTAACTTACATAACATTGTGCAGATGGGTGCAGACATTCTGGGCTTCTTGGCTCCAAGTCTGAGAGCAGCGGAAGAGAGCCTGCTCCTACATAAAACTGTATCAGTGCACACGGCCTTGCACAGACTCAGGAAAGCACATGTACACACATGCATAAATGCACACACTCAGAGGCACACACAAATGGACTCTGTCCTGCTCAAGCCCTTGGTGTCCCCTGAGTTCACTTCTTTCCCCCACTACCCATTGCTCTCACAGGCAGAACTCCCATCCCTTCCTCCTCCAGTTGCCTCATCGGGGAGGAGATGGAAAAGTGGGGTGCAAAGTGCTGTTGATGGTACATGTATTCCAATGACAAGAAATGCATAAGTAAGAAGAATGTGGGTGCTCACAGCCCAGGCTCCTGCCCACCACGACTCTGGAAAACTGCCTTGGGCAGGACTTAAATTTGTTTAAGTTGTACAATAAAAGACTAACCTAATTTTTTGTTGTTGTTTTTAAATTGAGGAAGGGATGTCTCTTTTGTAATTCACACAGAGACACTGTATTAGATAGTAGCAGACTCCCCCCAAAATCTCAACTCCATACAACAGTCAGCAAGAACTTTAACAAACACTTGAGTATGTTGATCCTTTACTTAAAACCTTCATATATATTCCACTGTCCTTAGGATAAAGACAAAACTCCTTATGTGGCCTACAAGGCATGAGTAATCTGGCCCCTGCCTTCCTTTGCAGTCCCATTCCATATCACCCTCCCTCTCATGCCTACCCCCAACCCCAGCCACCCTGGCTTTCTGTCCCTTGAGCTTGCCAAGCTCATTCCTGTCTCATTCATTGAATTTCTTGTCTGTCTCCCCACTCCATCCACCCCCCAGCTTCTAAAGTGTTAACTCTATGAAGCAAGGACTTTGTCTTGTTCACCATTATGTCTTCATCACCTAGCACAGTGCCTGGCATGTAATAGGTGGTCAATAAATATTTGCTGAGTGAATAAATAAATGAACAGAACAATAGGCAATTTTGGTCCCCTCGCTCCAGTGGCACTAAGATGAATGTCACTCAGTCCCATCCCTAGTGTGCTTTCAGATCCTTTGGTGAAATGAGATGGCCAGAAAATGCAAGGTGTTACACATCAAAAAGCTGAAAGTCTGGTTTGGTCAGGAGGAATAATAATCAGCATAACCAGCAGTTATTGAGATATTAGCATGTGCTGGGCATTGCCTCTAGGCTCTTTACTCATTTAATCTCCACAGTAACCTTATGAGGTATCTCCTAGTACAGTATTAACCCCATTTGATTATGAGCAAACTGAGACCCAGGAGATTCTGTGACTTGGATTCAGACACAGGCAATTTGACTTAAACCTGTGCTGTATTGCGGAACAGTGAGAAGACTCTCATTTCCTGTGATTTCTTTTCCGAAACACCCTGGGAGTGCCCCCCCCCCTTCTGTGCAATCTCATTGTCTTGAACCCAGCCCTGAGGAGCAGGTATGAGCGTGCTATGTTGGCAAGCAGCAGTGAGTGCAGATCTAGTTAGCGTCCCCACAGGGAAGGAGCCACTTCGATGATTGACAATATAAATTAAAAAGCTGAGATATTTTGTACTTTCTTGATATTGAAATCTATAAAGCCATCAAATCCTAAGCCAGCCTCGCCGAAGTAAAAAGGAGTTGCAGCCACAAAGTAAATTTAACACCTCTTCGAATTTTTCTGACATCAAATGGAGCACTTCCACTGAGGTGAGAATGGCATTAGCTTGAAGCTCTATGGGGCTGAAACCTCAGCTATTACAGGGCTGCATTGCACCTGCTACCTTCACCTGGGAAGAGAAATTGACACACAGGGAAGAGGCAAATGAATAGGCAGGCTTTGTAGCCCTGACTGCTCATAAAGAAAATGAAAAATAAAACAAGAGAGGGAAAAGGCAGTGTAATCCTCATCATGAAGATGTTTGCATGCTCATGGGCATAATAGAATTATTTTCTTTATCCCATTTTTTGATTCCGTTTAATAAAAGATGACAATTGAAAGTACAACTTGAAGTCAGTTTACCCCTTTATGCTCAGAGCCGGAAGCACAAATTTGTGGCTATACTTGGAGCTTTCCCTACGTATTATATCAAAACCCTAGAACCAGAGAAAGGACCTAAAAGACCATTTGGTTGAAACCATTCCATACTTTACAGATATGGAGACTGAGGCCAAGAGAAAGGAGTTTTGATTCCATTTTCACCAAGCATGTGCATGTCTCTGTGTGTGTGTGTCTGTGTGTGTGGTATGAGTGGGAGTTTTGCCTTAGGAGCTGTTAAGGGGAGAGATGGTAAGATCTGCATTGTAAAGGGAAAGGGGGGCAGAAAAATGTTAGAATCAATACAGTGCTTGATAAATAACTAGTCATTTGTCACATAAAACATACACACATTGCAAACAACACCCTTCTGTGTGGCAGAAACGGAGGGGATGTTCTCAATGGAGGGAGGGCCTCAGCCAAGGAGGCTAAATGGGGGCCATTCATCCTTCCAGCCTCTTTCTGTCATTGCAAAAATTGGTCCACTCCACCACCTGGGTTTTTGGTGGGCTCTCAACATTTTCCTCGGCAGAGACTTCCAAAGGCTGCTTCGCTAGTGGCTGGTGGCATTTAACCTCTGTGGGAGGGATGGAGGCTTTTCCTTTCATCATGAAATCCATTATTTTTCTTTGAAGCACAGTGCAAAGCTTTTTACAAATTGCACGGCAAAAATAGAAATGCAGCCAGTCCTCAACACAGCCCTGCGAAGGTCGAGGCAACCTCTCCCTCAGGCAATGTGTATGGAGAGCATGTTCATTTCTGCAATTGATGGTAAATCTTTTGGTGGAGGAGGAAAAAAGCAAGCCATATCTTCCTTTCCTGCCTTAAAGGGAGCTTGACTTGAAATGGGGTGGAGCTGGGAGCTCTGGAGAAAACCAGCCCTAGTACAGTATTAGGCTTTGCCAGAGGGAGTCAGAGTATCACAACTTGGCTGTGAACTTACTTTGAGACCTTGGGTAAGTTGCTTCCTCTCTTTGGGTCTCTGTTTTGTCATCTGCCCCACGTGCTTCACAGAATAGCTGTAAGACACACATATGCTTTGGAAACAATAAAACTCCATATGAGTGCAAAGGATTATTGTTGTCATTGTTTTATGTCTGCTCATGGGTGTGGGGTACCTGTGGCCTTGGGACTACATGTGGCCTTCTGGATCCTTGAGTGTGGCCTTTTGACTCAATCCAAATTTTACAGAACAAATCCTTTTAATAAAGGGATTTGTTGTTTGTGAAGTTTGGATTTGGTCCAGGGGCCACACTTAGGGATCTTGAGGGCCACATGTGGCCTTGAGGCCACAGGTTCCCCACCCCAGTTGGGCTCAAACAGACCCCTCATGAATCACAGCCCTACTACTTCTTTAACATCCCTGGAGATGTCTTTCAGCAGATTGTTGAATATCTCTGAGCCTCAGTTTCCTCATCTCTAAAGTGGGGTTGTTGTGAGGATTTAAGTGAGATAATGAATGAAAAGCTCTTATGCCAGAGCACTAATGTGAAGTGTGCATTTGATAATAATAATTCTTTTTGATATTATTTGCTTCTGTGTGCTGGGAAGAACTATGATTCCTTAATGTCAATGCACAGCTAGTCCTTGTTAAAACATACAGATTCCTGGGCTTTACCCTGAAGAAATCTGATTCCCTGGGTTTGGAATGGAGCACAAGAATATGTGTTTAACAAGGACTCCAGGGGATTGTGATGTGGGCCCAGATTTGGAAACCACTGGTCTAGAGTAGTGTTTCTCAAGCTGCCAATTGTTACCCACTGCTCAGAAAATCAATTTAGTGGATAGTGACAAGCATTTAAAAAAAAAAAGAAATGGTATAGGAAATAACAGTGTACATTACACACAGTAAGGGTAAGTATTGTTTCATGAAATTTTTTTTATACATACATATGTATAGCTTTAAACATATATAGAAAATGGTATATATGGTTTTTTACATATAGCTTTATATACATCATTTGTGTGTGTATGTATGTATGTATACACACACATATGCATTACATGAAGAAATACTTAACCTTACTGTAGGTCTGTAGGTCATGGTCAAAAATGTTTGAAATACCCATTTCTCATTTGGAGAAACTGGCATCCAGATAAATAATCTGCCAAGTCCCAGAAAAGATAAGAAATGTCCAGCAAGAGAATGGAGTAGGATACACTTCTCCTCTCTCCCCATCTCTCCCATGCTATGCTTGGATCAACAGAGTTGTTTGTTCTCTAATTAGAATGAGTTCTAATACCATGTAATGGCCCTGGCCTGAGATGTAAGGGCAAGTTAGAGGTGTGGCTACAGGTATCAGGCTAATTGCATTGACCCCATTAGGCAGAAAATGCATCTGGGTTTATTGGTGTATTTAGTTGCTCTTGGTTAGTGAGGGCTTTGTACAAGCATGACAAGCCTCTGCCCAAACAACTGTTCCCCATATTACCCTCTTCTCTTTCTCCCAGACTTTGATATTTATTTAGCCATTTGAAACTCTTTTGTTGCCTTTGTAAAATCAAATAATTAGCTTAAAACTCTGTTTTGATTCACATCAACCTATGTCAGTGTCTTTTACTCCCCACTTGGTATGCTGAGGATATTAGCATACCCTATCCTACCCTTTGTTTTTTTTGTTTTTTTTTGTAGAGACAAGGTCTCACTCTGTCGCCCCCAGGCTGGAGTACAGTGGCACAATCATAGCTCACTGCAGCCTCGAACTCCTGGACTCAAGTGATCCTTCTGTCTTAGCCTCCCAAGTAGCTGGGACTACAGGAACGTATCACCATGCCTGGTTAATTTTTTAACAAAATATTTGTAGAGATGAGGTTTTACTATGTTGTCCAGACTAGTTTGGAACGTCTGGCCTCAAGCAATCCTCCCACCTTGGCCTCCCAAAGTGCTGGGATTACAGGTGTAAGCCACTGTGCCCACCCAGCACCCCTAACATTTCGTCCGCATGCTTTGTCCAAAGGGAGCAGCCACTCCTGGGTTCCAGTTCATTGTGGTCCTGTGGGAATGTGGTCACATTGTCAGTGAGGCCTTCTCTGTCCACCCTCTGTAACACTGTAGGCCTTGCAGGATCCCACCACCTTTATCCCTTCAGGACTCCTGATCTCTCACTTGACTTTATATTTTCCCCATGGTACTTATCACACAACCTAACATGCGATATTTTATATAATAAACAGATAAGGAAAATAACCACATGCATTCAGATTCTTTTTTCTAGAAAGATTGGAAATCAAATTATATGTGAAGTCTTCCGATTTTTAAATGCTGCCAGAGCTTTTGATTTTTCTAGAGAACTTAGGCATCTGAATATTTATGTAAAATCTTCTAAATTTTCAATGTTGGTTACCAGTTTCAGAAAAATTTAAACACTGTTTGCACCAAAGAAAATATGTCTGTGGTCCAGATAGGGTCCACGGATCACCCATTTGTGATCTATATCATAGATTTGTGGAATATTAGGGCTATGAGAAGCCTTGTAAATTGGTGACTTCTATTGAGGAAGTACAAGCCTCAGGGAGGTTAGGTTCCTTCCCTGTGGTCACACAGCTAGCTTGTGCAAGAACTGCATCTTGAACCCAGGTTTCTTGCCTCCTAGTTTCTCTGTCACATTAACCATGCTGCTTGCTACACTGCCTCCCTTCTGCTGAGGGTCGAGCTAATCTGCCTGCCATAGAGGACAGAATTCAGTTCCAAGCCCACTCCTAAAGAATATAACAGAGTCATCACCATCCATCTGATAAGCCCCAGGCACTTCTCACCAGAGTGTATGAATTCACCTGCCTTCCCAATCTCAACTGAGGATATTGCCTCTTGGTGCTCTTTATTGCTTTTGCTCCAGTGATAGAATCAAGACAAGGTCTTTATAGAAATGTTATTAGCATTGCTCTGGGTCAGCAGTGCCTTCCGGTAGAATCAGTGTGGTCTAGTGCAAAGCATATGGAGCTCAAAGTCCAGAGAGCTGGGCTCAATTCTCAGAGGTGTGACCTGAGACAACTTATTTAACCTTCTTGGCCTTCAATTTCCTTAAACTGTAAGAAGGAGAAAAATAAGATCTGTCTCTCTTATCTCTCAGGGCTGCTGTGAGGCAAAAGTGAGATAATATATATGAGAGCGCCTTGAAAAGAGAACATTTTATAATGATGAGGGTATGGTATCATTCTTAAATCAGCAAAATAATGATTGAGCACCTACTATGTGCAAGCGAATGTATCATTTATTCAGGGCATGCCGAGGAGCACAAGGTCCAACTGCCTCCAGGGGCTCATGGCCTATCTGAGAAGGGACATACCTGCGTGGGAAGAGAGCCAGCACTGCAAAACCAGGGGTGACCGGGACTGAAGGAGATGTACTGACTGTGTGATTAGATGATGAGAGAAAGAGATCATGGTGGAAAGGGGTGACCATGGGAGGATTCCTGGAGGGAGTTGCAGGCAGGCTGGGGCTGGTGGGGGTGGGGAGGAGTTGTGGGGAGGAAGAAGAAGGATATTCTAGACAGAGGCAACAGCACAAGTAAGGGCTGAAATCACAATGTATGCTGGAGGCCTAATCTACAATGAGTGGAGGGTTCATGGAGTGGCTGGCAGTTTATCGCTTCTGACTTCTCCACTGACTTGGAATACAGAAGAGAGAGTCAAAGCATGCTTCTCATGAAACTAAGGTAGAGGCCAGGTGGGGCTATGGGTGTGGCTGAAGACACTATAGGAGGGCCTAGTGCTATAAAATGGTCATAAAAATTATTTCTGCCTCATAGGGCTATTCTGAGCTTTAAATGAGACGATTTGTATTAAACACCGATTTAGTACATGATTAGTACTGAATAAATGCTACCTGTCACCATCATCCTCATCACCAATTTTCAGCTTACATCGAAGTCAGGGGGTAATAACATGGACTTTGGTGGGTAATAACGTGACCTTGGGCGAGTCATATCACCTCCCCATTTCTCAGTTTCCTGGTCTTTACGATTGGAATGATAATAGTGCTAACTGAAAAGGGCTATGGTGAGGATTAAATGAGTTAGTCCATGTAAAGTACTTGTCACCATGCCTAGTACACGGTAAGCACTCAACAGATGTTAGCTACTACAGTTATGGGCAGTTGCTCATTAATGCAGTACGACTGCATAACAAAAAATTGGAGAAATTGAGAAAAATAGAAAAAATCATGCCAAATCTTATTGCCAAGACACAATACCTTGCTACCATTTGGGAATCCAGTTCTTAAACCTGAAATTTCTTTCCTTGAGAAAATCAAGACTGCAGAAAATGGCACGGATTTGGGATGCAGTGGGCATTTCATGAAACATTTACTGAGCACCTATTATGTGCTAGCCAATGTTCCAGAAGCCGAGATATGACAAAAAGCAGGATAGGCATGATCCTTGCATTTAAGGAATTTATAGCCCAACAGAGAGAGATAGGAAAACAAAAAATATATATATAAAATATTGCATTATGTGATATTCAGTACTATGGAGAAAAACCTTCAGATAGGGTGGTAAGGAATTCTGAAATGGTCGGGAGTGTGGGAGGGTGGAGAGGGAAGCCTGCATGGCCTATAATTTTAAAGAGGGTGGTCAGGGGAGGCCTCACCAAGAAGGTAATCTTTTGAGTCCAGTCCCGAAGGAGGTGAGAGACTAGGCCATGTAGGTATCTCAGGGAAGAGCATTGCAAACAGAGAGACCAGCAAGAGCCAGTTCCCTGAGTTAGGAGCATGCCTGGCATTTACGAAACCACCAAGAATCCCGTGTTACAGCAATGCCTGGAACAAGGGGAAGAGTAATGGGATGGGAAGTCAGAGAGGTCACAGGGGCCAACTTGTTTAGGGCTTTGTATGCCATTGTGATGCCTGCCGTTTCCAGGGAGTGAGATGGAAAGCCACAGAGGAACTTGTCCAGGGAGAAGGGACATGATCTGACTTACGCCAGCCATTTGGCCCTCCTATATGCAGTGGGTTTTGCCCCCATAGGCCCTGGGCAATAATAAACAATAGGCACCGGCCCCAGCAGTTCCTGCAGAGCTATCCTAACCACTGTGTGGACTGCAGAGGGTGGGCTCATTGGTCCAGAGGGGCATGCAGAGAGGAAGTGATGGCGCAGAGAATAGGAGAAAGAGATGTAATCTCTTAGAGCTGAAAGGGACCCAGTTAGTGTTATTCTGCCACTGGGCATCTGTTCATCCAGCCGTGGCTGAAACCTCACTGCCTTACCAGGCTGCTCAGCCTCTTGCAGGATCTTCTCAAGGTCAGAAAGACTTTTGATAGATTTACTGAAAATCTGCCTCCTTGTCACCACTGGGTGGCAGTAGTCCTAGTTCTGTCACCTGAGTAACCCAGAATAAGTGCATACCTTCCATAGGAAAACGTTTGAGAATTGAAGGCATGTACATAGCCTATATCTCCTCCAACGTTTTTCCTTTTCAGGTCTTGTGTCTCTGGTCCCTTCAATAGCCACTCCTATTATAGAATGGTTTCCTTTGTCAATCTTGTGACCCTCTTCTGGAGCTGTTCCACATTCTCAGTGACCCTTGTAAAAATGTGGTGTCTGGAATTGAACAGGAGACTCTAGGAAGGAACCAGAGGAGGTTACAATGTGACACTTATATTCTAGGATCTGGGAAACTGTACTTTGATTAATACAACCCAAAATTATGCTCTGCTTTTAATAACTAAATAATTCAGCTACATCAGACTGTTGGCTCAAACTGTACTTGTGGATCAACTTAAACTCCTAGATATTTTATTTTTATTTTTTTGGTTTGTTTCTTTCTTTGTTTGTTTTATGTGAGCTGCTGCCAAGCCATGCTTCCCAACTGTGGCCTCACAAAATGGACTTTTAAATTTGAATTGAGGATTTTTTTTCCTTTATGTTATTTACATTTCACTTTTTTTAAATTTTTAGCCCGGTATTCCAGTCCTTCTGAGCTCATTTTGAATCTGAATTTTGTTCTTCAACATATTTGGTATCCTCGCCAGGTTTGGGTCATCTTCAGACACAGTAAGTACATTTTTTGTATCATCTAAGTTATTAATAAAAATGGAAAAGCCCCGTGGTCCTTCTCTGGGGACCTTTCTGCTGGTTGCCATCTATGCTTTCTGTAAAAATTTTTAATCAACTGCCAATCTATTTGACTGTATTATAATCAGGTTAATACGTTACTGCCCTATCTTAGTTCATTCATGAGAAAGTTATGAGGCAATTTCAAGGCACTGCTGAAGCCAAGATATGTTGTCATTACAAAAGACAGGATGGATGAGGATGATCTCAAATGGGGCTTTTTTGTTTTACAAAAGGGAAATTCTAGTATAGTTTTGTCCGATCATAAAGTAATACCAGCTTATTGTAAAGGTTAACAGCATACGCAAATATACAAAGTAGAAAGTGAAATTCCCTCTGTAATTCTGTGTGGCGACACTCTACCAGATAACTTTGGTTAATGGTTTTATGCATATGCAAACAGACCTAGGATTTAAGTGAGCTCATGGTACAGAGACTATTACGTGACCTCTTTTTTTCATATAATCTTTTGGAAACATCTCTCCTTTTCAGAACACGTAAGTTTACCTCTTCCTTTTAAACAACAATATAGCATTCTTTCCTGTGGGTATTTCATAATTTATCTCATCAGTCCTGTACTGATGGGCATTTGTATCACTGGCAAACTTTTGCTATTACAAACAATGTTGTATGATGAATGGTCTTTGCTGACTTGATGAGCTATTGTGCTGGGCACTGGTTGTTGCTTTCTCTGGATTCCGTATCCTTTTGTCCTTTTTGGATATTTTTGTCAATGTCCTAAATGCCCAAGGTCTGCTGCTTCCACCTAAGAAATAAGAACTAATGAGGGGGCTTCCAACTTACTACTCATCATGGTTTGAGTTCTAAAATCTATACTAGTCCTACTTTGAGTAGAGTTAAGGCTGTTTGAGCTCCCAGGGGCCTTTAGAGGACCAAGGCACCCCAAGATCAAGCCCTGAGTGACAGGCTTGATGGGAGGCTGCAGTCCCTGGTTGGCACAGACAAGGTGATTACGGGCAAGAAGGGAAAGGAAAATTGCCTTGCCATCAAGCCATGATTCTTGATTTTATACCTTCAGCTCTGACCAAGTAGGGCCACTGGCTGGGCCCTCAATAGGCCCCCTTTTTCTCATCTTCACACCTTTATTCCTCCATGGGTTTTTTCTCCCTGCACACATGTACCTCCCAGAATAAGGTAGAAGCCATCTCCTCTGAACCCCCAAAACACTTTAAGAGCATGGGCTTGAGAGCCAAACCTGTGTTTGACTACTAGATCTGTACCTGCCTAGTTCTGTGATCTTGGATAAGTCATTTCTGGGCCTAGATACCGCCATCTATAGAATGAAGCTATACCTATATGAGATATTTTAAAACACCTAGCCCAATGCCTGGCTGATATTAAGCACTTAATAAATATCAGCTACTATCATCGTCGTCATCATCATCATCATGGGGAATCATATTACCTATTCCATAGACTTGTTATAAAGATTAAACAAGAACATATATAAAACACACACACAGTGCTCAGCATAAACTGAGTGCTAAATAAATGATGGCAATTATTGATTGTATTTTTGTCTCCCTTTGGATACTTACCTCATTCTTTCTTGTGTTATTTCTATTTGTGTTCACTTCTTGATCTCCTCCTCTAATTTATAAGGTCCCTTAAGAGCACAGTGTTTGTTCTCTCCCTCACCCCACCCTCTCCCTCCCCTAGAAAACATAAGAAAGCCAGTGCTGTGAAGTAATGGGGCTCTGTAAAATTCAGGTGAATGAATGCTGCCATCACTTTTTCCAAGCCCTTTTCTGATTGGATTGTGTCCTGGTTAGAAAGCGCCTCTCCCATTAACTGATTAACTGAGCCTCCTTTCTAAGGCAGGTCATGGCATACATATTCCAATGACTGGGCCACTGATCATAGAATTAGCAATCTACAGAATCTTAGCTTTAGAAAGTTTTTCCAGAAACCAGTGGCCTTGTGTGTGTTTACCTGAGCAGAATGTATTTGTGTACCACTCTCAGGCTTCTGCTGTCTAGATGGGAAGGAACACCATTAGGCTATCAGCCCAGTCCAGGCCACCATCAAGTCCCCCTTAAACGACCACAACAGCTTCCTAAGTTGTTTCCTGCTTTCACTCCTGTCTCCATACAGCAGCAAGAGCAGTCTTTAGGAAATAGAAAATCAGATCACATCATTTCCCTCCTCAAAACCGTCCCATGGCTCCCACCTCATACGGTATAAATTCTTATTTCTTTCTCATGGTCTAGAAGGCCCTGAATAATCTGACCCCTGAGTATCTCTTCAAACTCATTTTGTTCCATTCTTCCTCTTGCCCACTGTGTACCACCCACACTAGCCTTCTGTTCGGAAAACACACCAAGCTCATCCCTGCTTCAATGACTTTACTCTTGTTCTGACTCTCTGCCGGGAATTGAATCCCACCCTTACCCAAGTTCCCTGTGCCTCTGTCTGTCCTTAAGATTTTCATTTAAATGATACCAACTCAGAAAAGGATGAAAGGCTTTCCCCGTACATCGTATCTCGAGTAGGTCCCTTTCCCCCTGTTATTCTCAAATTCATTGGTTCTCAGCCTCACTTCATATTGAGAATCACCCAGAGCACATTAAAAAATAAAACAATGGTCAATCCCCTTCTAGACCAAGTAAATCAGAATTTCTGGGGATGAATCACAGCCATCTGTATTTTTAAATGTTCCCAAAGGGATTTTAATGTATAGCCGAGTTTGACAGCTTCTGTTCTCAACTATCAGAGCGTTTATTTCCTCCTTAGTGCTTATTACAAGCTGCAATTATTTTGCTTATTTTATCCATTTATTCAGTAAATATTTATTGAGTCCCTACCATGTGCCAGGCACTACTCAAAACACAAGGATGAAAATACTGAACACAATAAATACAAATCCCAACCATTATGAAACTTTAATTCTAGTGGAAAAGGCAGACAATATAGATAGTATTATAGACTGGATGGTTGTGTTCCCCCCTAATTCATATGTTGAAACCCTAACCCTCAATGTGGTGGTATCTGGAGATGGGGCTTTTGAAAGATAACTGAGGTTAGATGAGGTCATGAAGGTGGGCCTTTGGTCTGATGGGATTAGTGCCCTTGTAAGAAGAGACACCAGAGAGCTTGTGCATGTTCTCCCTTTCTTTCTCTCTGTGCCTGCACAAAGAAGTCATATGAGCACACAGTGAGATGGAAGCTGCCTACTAGCCAAGAAACGAGGCTGCAGAATGAAACTTACGTTTCTGGCACCTTGATCTTGGATTTCCATTGTCCAGAAATGTGTGAAATAAATGTCTATTGTTTAAGCTACCCAGTCTATGGTATTTTGTTATGGCAGCCCAAGCAGACTAAGATATAGTAATGTAATATGTTAAATAATGATAAGTGCTAAGGAAAAAAATAAAGCAGAAAAGGGAGATATGATGTTTTTGTTGGGTGGAGAAAAGTTTTAGAGAAAGTGACCTAAACAGGTGAATCTTGAGTAAAGATTGGAAGGAAGTAAGAGATCTAGATCAGCTATCTGGATGTAGTGCATTTAAGGCAGAGAGGAGTCTGTGCAAAGGTCCTGAGGCTGCATCATACCAGGTATGTTTGAAGAACAGAGGGGGCCAGAGTGGCTAGATATTTGAGGACAAGGGGAAGAGGGTAGGAGATAAATCCAGAGAGTTAATGGGGACAAGGTAATTAGAGCTTTGAAGGTTATCTTAAGTGCTTTGCTTTTTACTGAGTAAGAAAGGGTATCATGGAGCAGACAGTAACATAATCTGACTTAGATTTTAATAGACTCACTATATCTGCTATACTAAGAATAAACTGAAGGGGGAAAGGGTGGAAGCAACAGAACCAAGTAGGAGGCTACTGTAGTAATCCAGGTGAGACATGATGGTGGCTTGGAGAAAGGTGGTATAAATGGCAGTGATATGAGAACCAATGAGAAATGGTCAAAATCTGTATGTATTTTGAGAGATGGAACATATAGGATTTGCTGACAGACGTATATTGGGCATGAGACAAAGTACACAGTCAAGGATGACACCATAGTTTTTGGCCTGAGCATATAGAGTAATAGAGTTGCTATTTACCTGAGATGGGAAGAACTGTGAGAGGAGTAGGTTTAAGGGGGAAATATCAAGGACTTGGTTTTGAACTTGATAAGTTTGGAGTGCTGCTATAATCTGAATGTTTGTGCCCCTCCTCTCAATTCATATGTTGAAATCCTAACTCTCCCCAAGGTGATGGTATTAGGAGTTGGGGCCTTTGGGAGGTGATTAGGTCATCAATGTGGAGCCCTCATGAATGGAATGAGTGCCCTTATAAAAGAGGCCAGGGAGTGACTCCTTACCCCTTCCACTATGTTAGAACACAGCAAGAAGGTGCCATTCATGAGAAGGTAGACTGTCCTCAGATATCACCAGCACCTTGATCTTGGACTTCACAGCCTCCAGAACTGTGAGAAATAAATTTCTATTATTTATAAACCATCCAGTTTGTGGTATTTTATTATAGCAGCCCAAACAGACCAAGACAAGTGCCCATTAGACATCCAACAGGAGATGTCAAGGAGAGAGTTGGATATAGAAACCTTGAGTTCATAGGAGAGGTCTGGTCTGGAGACAGAACTTTGGGAGCCATAAGACTGGATGATCACCTAGAGAGTAAATTCAGATAGAAAAGAGAAGAAGTCCAAGGACTGAGCCCCAAAGCCCTCCAAAGTCTAGAGGTTGGGTTGAAGGGCAATAAGTAAAGGAGACTGAGGAGGAGCAGGCAGAGAAGGAATAAGAAAATCAATAGAATATGGTTCCTGAGGCAAAGAGGAGGTGATTCAAGGAGGAGAGAATGGTCACTTCTATCAAGTACTTGCAGATAGCTCAAGTAAGATGAGGACTGAGAATTACCCATTGGATTTTGTAACATGGAGGTCACTAGTGATCTTGATGAGTTATCTTGAGAGCAGTTATTAGAGTGAGTTGAAGAGAGAAGGGAAGGAGAGAATTTAGTGACAATAAGTATAAACAAATGCTTCAAGGTTTTAGTAAAATAAGGAGATGGGCAATAGTGGTATCTGGAGGAGGAATTAGGGTCTAGAGAAGGTTTTATTAACTTCTGTGGATGGGAGAACTAAGATTCTAATAAGAATGGTCCAGCCCCACCCCACATTAGATTGTAAGCTCCTTGAGGTCAGGGACTTTGTCTTGTGCATCCCAGCACTTTCCAAGGTGCCCAGCACATAATGGGCACTCAATAAATGTTGTTGAATAAGTGATTGATCAAATGAATGAAGAAATGAAAGTAGATGTCAAAGAGTTGAGCAAGAAATAATAGCAGGATAAAGTGGCAGATGAATTGGGTAGCACCTTGGCTTTAATTCCAGTATTCCTGCCACACTCTTGGCACACCAAACTTGCCCCAGGCCCAGACAGCCTGAGAATGGATTGGCATGGCACAGCTCCCTTTGCTAAAAGGGCGTGTTATGTCTCTGTAGTCACCCATTCCAGGGAGCAGACATGCTGTTGAACTGTAAGAACTGGATGTGGCCAGATGAGACCATAGAGCTCGGGAGTGTGCCAAAAGAGAAACCCCTTTGCATCATCACCATTCTCTGGGCATGGTCTGTCTGTGGTGCAAGATGTGTGTTGAGACATGTGCCTTACTGGCATCCCAGCCTGTTCCTGCTTGTTGGAAGGTAGCTAATAACCTCATGTATCTCAGTCTAAGAAGCAACGAACCAAAGTCCAAGAAGAAGCCCATGTCCATGCAGTGACCAGAAGCCTTGGCACCTGCCTCATCTCAATTGCTGCATTGCACAATCCCCACAGTTTAAGGTGATTGGTTGGCCCATTGGAGCTCCCCCATGGTGCCTATGACTCATATGTTGCTGGAAAGATGGCATGGCTCGGAGCCAGGCTGGCACGTAGGAGGTGCTCGGCAACTTTTGAATGAATAAACCCTTTGGGACTCTGGAAAGTGACACAAGGGAAGGAAAGAACGCTTCTTTTTCCATGCCTTCCCTGTCACCTCACTCTCTGCCCAGACACAGCTCTGTGCAAGGGCACAGCCAGTGGGAAGAGCATATCCTGGGCTTGGAAGAAGGAATAGGGAAGCCCCCATAGTTGGCAGCAACCCTAGTCATACTTCCATTGCTTTCTCTTGCACCCAGAGACTTCATCATTGTGTCTGTCAGCTCTTAGGAGTCCAGAAATTTTGTTTCAACCAGCATTGACCTAACACTTGATCTGGGCCACATATTGTGTATTTTCTCAAAGTTGTGACTATAATACTAAAATACTACTTCTACTGCTACTAATTCTAATAATAATTACAGCTAATACATACTGAGCACCTACTATGGGCCAGGCACTGGGCTAAGCACTTTATATACATCATCTGTTGTACTCCTCGCCACAGCCCTGTGTGGTGGCTATTATTGTCTCCATTGATCAGAAGATATTCAAGCTGCAATGAGATAGAATTGAAATTCAAGCCTAGTTCTGGCTCACTACAGAATCACACTCTATATGGTTGCCTATTATAGCATCAATCTGTTCTTTTAAAAATGTAAATCATGTAATACCATTTCTCTATTTAAATGCCTTCAGTGGGTTCTCATCACACTTAGAATAAAATCCAACTTTCTTCCTGGATGATCAAGGCCTGAAAGAAGCCTACCTCTTCAGCCTTCTCTCTCTCTCTCTCTCTCTTTCTCTCTTTGGCTACTCCCCAGTAAAACTTGTGGACTAGGTTCCATAGCAGTAGCAATGCTGTTTTAGATAGCTTTGGTAGACTGAGTTGGGTGTTTACTACTATTTACAGTGATACTTCCCTTGGAAAATGCCTTCTATGTTCCAAACCACCATGTTGGGAGCCCTGTTTATATAAGGTGGAAGCTGCCTGTGATTGTCAGTGTACCCATTGTTCCAGGGATACTTACTGGTTTTAGTACTCTCTCCCTATCACTTGTATTGTAAGATCTTAGAATGGTTTACAGTGTTCCAGGTACCATCTAGCACCAAGAAGAATGTGATGTTCAGAGGCCAATCTAAGCCCAAATTCTCATTCTGTGACTACTGGCATTGGTGAAAATATGCTATGTGCTTAGGGCAGTACACAGAGCACTGGACTAGGAAACCAATGACCTATATCTTATTCTAGCTCTTTTCTCATTAGCCAGGACACCTTAGATAAATACAGTTGACCCTTGATCAATGTGTGGTTAGGGGCACCAATGCCACCTGTAGTCAAATCTGTGTATAACTTTTGACTCCTCAAAAACTTAACTACTAATAGCCTAATGTTGAGACTTGCCAATAGCATAAATAGTCAGTGAACACATATTTTGTATATTATATGTATTATACAGTGTATTGTTACAATAAAATGTAGCCAGAGAAGAGAAAATGTTATTAAGAAAAATCATAAGGAGAAAATATATTTACTATTCATTAAGTGAAAGTGAATCACCATAAAGGTCTTCATCCTTGTTGGCTTCACGTTGAGTAGGCTGAGGTGGAGGAAAAAGAAGAGGGGTTGGTCTGGCTGTCTCAAGAGTGGTAGAGGTGGAAGACGTGGAGGAGATAGAAGGGGAGGCAGGAGATGCAGGCGCACACTGTGTAACATACTGAAAAAGATTCACATATAATTGGACCTTTGCAGTTCAAACCTGTGTTGTGCAAGGGTCAACTGCACTGTCACTTCTCTAAGCCTCAATTTCCTTATTAGCCGATGAAAATAATGATCTCTTCCCCTAAGGGGTTGCTTTGAATATCTAATGAGATGATCTATTTGATAGAGTTCTGTAAAATACATAAATTTGCATAACAATAATGCCTATTGCTTGATCACTTTATTTCAGATACTGCTCTAAGCTCCTGACATGTATTATCTCCATCAATCCTTAGAAAAACCTTATGAGATTAATATTAATAGTATCTCCATTTTACAGATGAGAAAAGTGAAGCAAAGAGAGGCTAAGTGATTTGTTCACCATTACCCAGCTGGTAAGTGGCAGAGCCAGATTGTGAATCTAGGTAGTCTGGCCTCAGGGCCTGTAGACTGTGCCACTTAGTTATACATGCAAAGTATTGGGTTTTATCTGGGGATAGTGATGATGGTATTATTCTTTTAAAAAGTAAAACAATCTTGCTATCACATTTTTCAAACGTTATAACCATTTTCCCTCTCACTGGGGCACATGCTACTTGGGTTCCTTGGTCTGTTAATGTTTTGCTTTGTGGTAGGGAACTCCTGCCCTACACAAATCACCTTATCTTTCCTTTCTTCAAAACCAAGAGGTTCCCAACATACCAGATATCCCATAGAACATAATCTTTCCATTTCCAGAAAGGAGCATGGGTAGCTGATGATTTGGTGCCTATGTGTCTTCACAAATACTAAGCACATGCTATGTGTCAGGTCTTGTTCTAGTCAACTGGGGATATGGCAGGGACCAAAACAATTAAAAAAAAAAAAAACCCTGCTCTCTGCAACATCACTTCTGCAGCATTCTTGCCCAAAATGTACACCTTAAATCTAACCATGAGAAAACATCAGACAAACCCTGACTGAGGGAAATTCTATAAAATAATTGACCTGAAGTTGTCAAATTGTCAAGGTCATGAAAGACAAAGATTAAGGAGACATCACAGGTTAGCAGAGGCTAAAGAGACATGGCAACTAAACACAATATGAGATCTTGGACTGGATCCTAGAACAGGAAAAGGATATTAGTGGAGAAACTGGGAAATTTTGAATAAGGTCTATAGATTAGTTAATAGTCAGTGTGAATTTCCTGGGTTCAATAATGTTACTATTATTGTGTAAGGTGTTAACAATATGGGAAACCGGGTGAAGGTCTATAAACTCTGTGCTATGTTTACAGTTTTCCCATAAAGTCTAAAATTATCTCAAAAGAAAAAAATTTAAAATATCCCTGCCCTCCTTGGGCTTATCTCCTGGGGCGGCAGAGGGGGGAGAGGGAGAGAGAGAGAGAGAAGGAGAGGGAGGGAGAGAGAACAAATAAACAATCTGGAAATTATATAGTATAATAGTAGATGGTGGATAGATGTTGTGAAGAAAAATAAAGTAGGAAAGGGAGGTAAGGAGGAGTAGAGGGACAATTTTAAAGTAGGATGGTCATGGAAGGCCTCACTGAGAAGATGACATTTGAACAAAGAGTTAGGGGAGGGAGCAAGAGCCACAAGGAGGAGCACACCAGTCCAAGGGAAACACAGAGGCCCCGAGGGTGTGGCAAGCCTGCCCAATTTAAGGAATAACATGAAGCCCTGTGTGGCTAGAGCAGAGTGAACAAAATCATTTTGCCTCTTTCTGTGGTCTTGAAGGTAACCAAAAGAAACTGGCTACGGAGGAAAGATCAGGGAAGTCAAACAAGGGACACCAAATAGAAGGCTGGCTGTTGTCTTCTATTTCTAGCAGGGTCACAGATGACAGAAACATGAAGGGAAGGAAAGAGCAGGGAAGTGAAATCTCTGAAGTCTAGAATCCCTATCCAATTTCTGGTGAGTAAATAGATCCGTATCAAGCACCAGGACAAGTTTCTGAGTCTCCCGTGCTTTATTCCTCTCCAAGCATGGAACTGTAATTGATGCTGAATGTGGCACTGGTACCACAACCTGCGACACCTTCCTGATTTTATGAAGTGTAAAATTGTGAGAAGTGTAATTGGTAGCAAAAAGGGGTGAGCTGATTTCTTTTGGACTAATGGGTGGAATTGATGAAAAATGCAGAACGTCTTTCTGGTTTGGCTTATGTTTATTACTAAAAGTCCTTTAGGTATCCAATTAGCATCATTTGAATGTTTGAGGCCTGGTAATGCATGAACTTAACAGTATGCAGGCAATGATGCCACATGGAAAGCAGGCTCCTGGCTGGATGTATACCTGCAAAAGACAGGCCAGGTACCAGTGGGGTTTCCCGGGGGCTCCTCAGCTGGCAGCCTTGGCCAAGGATGCTTTCTCTTCCACCAACTGTGCAGAAGCAGAAATCCATATGAGGAGAGCCAGCCTACTGCATGGTAAGCTTGTAGACAGTAATTGTGTTTTTGGAATATATTGACCAATCCACACAGGAGTGCTTGCCTTGTCATGATAGCATTATAAGGACTGGATGAGAGGATTTAGTGGATAGTATTCTGAAAAGTATAAAACATTGCTTATGTGTGAGGTATTATTATCATTGCTATTATGTACTATGAGGAGGGATGAAGAAAGTAGAAGACCTACAGCCATACTGCTTTCTGGTTTCTTATTTGTTTAGTGTTATGGAGACCTAGTATAGTGTTATGTTACCCTCTTTTTAGAAACAACAGCTACCATTTTTGAGCATGTACTATGTGCCAGGCACTATGATAAATGCCTTGCATACATTATCTTATTTAGTCCTCACAACAACCCCATGGAGTTAGGGGTAAGTGAGGCTCAGAGATGTTAAATAATTTACCCAAGGTTACACAGTAAGTGTTTAGAACCAGGATTATGTGCAGGAGATTGGCTGTAGGATTCTGTGTCTTAACCTCGGTGCTCAAGTGCCTTTAAAATAGGACATGCAGAACACATATGTCCTGAAAAGGAGGATTTGGGTCTCCAAGAGGGAAGGCACCAGCTTTGCTCTTTGGGCTCTGTACACAAGATGGCTGCATAGGGAGACCCCCCCCCCCAAGCAAGTGTGGCAGCTGCAGCTTGGAGTGATGGTGTACAGGAGTGGGCACTCTGGTGCTTGAGGAGGTGCTGAGGGGCCACCTGGCACCCCAACTCGAAAGACTGGAATAGGGAGAAGAGCAACAGACCAATTGTGAATTCTAGAAATACCCAGAGTAGCGACCACCAACTTCACCTTGTCTTTGGGCCTGTGAGGAAACTAGAGACCCAGAGCAGCGCTGAGACTTGCCCAAGGTCACACAGCTTACTAGAACTAGCAGCTGCAGTAGAACTCTGGTCTTCATGCTCCCAGTTCAGTGCTCATCCTCCTGCCCCACCCCCATCAGTTGCCCAGATCCAGTGGGCAGCAGTCAGAGAGAAGGCATCTCCTTGTGAGTGAAGCCATTGTTTGGAGTAGTGGTTCTCCGTGTGGTCCAGGGACCTGCAGCATCAACATCACCTTTTAGAAGTGCCAATTCTCGGGTCTTACCCTGGACCTACTGGAGCCGCAGCCCAGCGATGTGTGCTGTAACAAGCCCTCCAGGTGATTGTGATGCACACTCAAGTTTGAAAATCACTGGTCTGGGCTGACAGGCAGAGCACTGCAGACATCAATATGCATGTGGATCATCAACTCGCATAGCACAATGAAGGATGGTTTTCATAGAGAAGAAATGTGGCAACTATTGCAGCCCTAGAGGCACACCTGCAGAGCAGTGTCACCTTCAAACACGCATGACAGTGACAGATAGATATAGAGACTGGGAGGGAGGGTGGAGCCAGTTCTTGTTGATCTGCACCTGCATCGGAGCTAATGTAGTGGTGCCAGCTCAGCAGTTCCCTAGAGACGTGTCAGCTACTCTGCTTGGTGCTGTGGAGGGTGCAGTCCCTACCCTTTGGGAAACTGCCACCTGGGATCACAGAACCTCCGAGTTGAGAGGGAGCTTAGAGATAACCTGCTCCATTGTCCGTCTCTGCCGCCTCCCTGGTAGCGCATCCCTGATTGATACTTTCTTGGCTTTCGCATTACAGGGTTATAGTGAGAGTGAGCTCTGTTTCCTGTAGGACAGGGTGGAGGTGGGGATGAGGAAGAAACTTATGTACACGTAACTATAATTACAAAAAGTAGTATAAGTGCTAGAGCCAATGCTGTGAGAACACAGAGCCAGGAGGAATGAATTTTAGCTGGGGGACATCAAGGTAGGCGTCATGGAGGAGGTGTCATGGGAGCTGGGCAAAATTTCAGCAAGCAGAGATGGTGGAGTAGGAAGGATGGTTGTTTCCAAAGAAGAGGATAACATGAACAAAAATATGGAAGCACCAAAATGCAGGACAGATTCCATAAAACTGTTTAGGTAGGCTAGGTTAAGAGGACAGGCTCTATAGTAAGACTGCTTAGCTTCGAATGCTGACTCCACAACTAATTGGATGCCTGACTTTGGGCAAGTTACTTAACATCTCTTGGCCTCTGTTTTCCCACCTATAAGATGAGAGCAATATACTCCATCGGGTTGAGAGAAAGAGGAAATTAGATAATGATATGAACTAGCTAACACAGTGTCTGACACATAGTGAGTGCTCCAGAAGATTTTTGGTGACCTTATTTCATATATAACAGCAAATGAGATGATTTGATTACAGCACTGGCAATAGAACTGGTAATAGTGGAGGCATCTTTGGGACTAGGTTGTGGAGAGGGCTTTGAATGCCAAACCAAGGATATGAAACTTTTATTCTGAAGGCAGGGGATATGCGTATTGGGAGGACAGATGGGAGCAGAGTGACAGGAGAGAGGGAGAGTTAGGAAGCTACAGGATCTTAACTGTGGCAGTGGCAAGAGAACTCAAAGGAAGGGGACAAGAATCAGGTTCAGAAGAGGGATATTTGAGTGAAATGTATGTCTAAATTCCACTCTTACATATAAACCTGAGTTCAGGTTAACAGAGCAGGAAATGTACATATACATGACTATCAAATAACTAGAGAATAAAAATTAATGGCGGGAATGTTGGCCACATTTTTATGGTTCTAATGTGAAAGACAGTCCTTTGTTAGCTTGAATGAAGCTATGTGAAATATATTCCACGAAAACATTTTCTGAAGCTGGCCTTTTTGAAAGAAAATTTGGGATATGTGCAATTCGCACATACTTGATCAATTTAAGCACATTCTGTCTCATTGGCAGGAACCAAAATCTGTAATAAGACAAGGAGTCCTCCGATGAAAGAGTTGATTAGAGATGGCAATCGCAGTGCACACTGAGTCCTAATTAAGGGATGTTTCTAATGGTTGTCTAGGGATACAAGTACCCTCCATTTGGACTTTGGCGATAACTAGAGTATTCTTTAGCTCCTAATCAGGATGAACACAATTCAAAATGTTCTCGAGTCCTAGGTCAGAGAGAATGATCTCATTTGGCACATTATTGAGTGAAGAGGAAAGACACTAACCACTCAGAAATATTTTGTCATTGACTAACTGCAAAGATACATCTGTTAAAGCAATTCATCTGAGTAGGCTAGTGCTCTTGAATATTCAAGAATATCAATATATACTAAAAGCAAGTTGAGTAGTCAGGCATTTACAAAACAACTTTAAAGCCAAATGGTCCCTTTTCTGCCTTCACCTTTCTTCCAGAAGATATTCACAAACACATACACATCTGGATTCAACCCCCTCTAACAGACGCTTTTCAAAGAAAAGTGACTTTCTTTGGCTATAGTGACACAGGTGTTTGGGTGGGAAGGGGGTGCAGAGGGTGGTGGTGGCAATGCTGTTGCAATGCTTAGGGAACAGTTCTGTGCCCAGCGACTCAATATCGTGAATTCTTTATCAGCAACCTCTCAGACCTGCCAGGCTTTCCCTTCATCTGCTAAGGGATGGAAACAGAACAGATACATTGAAGCGGGTAGACTGACCAGTTAGATTGACCCAATTCTTTTAGGAAATGCAAAAGCCTGCTGGCTCATGGGATTAGCTGGCTGGTGTTTCAGTCATTACCCATCTGTACATTACTTTCCTGTGTAGTGCAGCCCCAGCTTGCCACATCTGCTCACCTCAGCAGCTTGCTTTCCAAGCCAAGATAATTTGAGAACAGTCTAGTTATGAGAAAGCAGTTGTCGAACACTAGAGAAACTTTGTGGCAAGCTTGAAGAGAAATCTGGCCCTCACCTTAATGGATTTGCTATATCCCTGATGTTCTTTCCCCACCATCTGCCCTTGCTCTCTTGCAATTCGAGGTGATGCAGCCAACTTGTTAGGCTAAGCTTTGTGGGGAACACAACACAGAGCGTATACCATTTTCAAGGCTTTGTTTTTCATACAGAGGGACTGTGCTGAGCAGCTGTAGGAGAAGTAGCAGGATGGAAAAGTGAATGGTTTTTTTTTTTTTTTTTTTCATAAGAGAGGTGACATCAGAACACAGTGAGGAGAGGCCCGGGGAACCTCAGAGGCAGTTAATGATGTCAAGACTCAGACTAAAGGCGACATGGGGTCTAGACAAATTACACTCAGGGCTTACCCTGCTGACAAGGGTTCCCACTCCCAGGATAGACACAGTTCACAGAAACAGACTATGGCACGGTAGTTCTCAGCCTTGGCTGCACATTAGGGTCTCCTGGAGAACTCTACAAAATATATATACACAGTCCTCTCCCTCAGAGACTCTGTCTTAATTCCTATGGAGTTAGGGCCACAGCATTGGTACTTTATAAAAGCTCTGTCAATGGAAAACAAAATTCCCATAAAGGACATCATTGAAACAATTGGCCACATTTGAATATGGACTATATATTAGGTAATATTGTGTCAATGTTAAAATTTCTGAACTTGGTAACTGTGCTGTGAATATGTAAGAGGATGTCCTCCTCCTTAGGAAATACATGCTAAAGTATTTAGGGGTGAAGGGCATGATGTTTGCAACAAACTCAAGTGGATTAGGGAGAAAAAAACCACATAGAAATGTACAGAGGGAGGAATTAAAGCAAATGCAGCAAAATGCTAACATTTGGTGAATCTGGATGAGGGATATGCAGGAGTTCTTTGCACTATTCTTAGAATTCTTCTGTTAATTTAAACTTATTTCCAAATAAAATTAAAAAAAAAAACCAGCTCCCCTGATGAAATAAAGCACAACCAGATCTGGGAACCACTGGGCTCCGTAAAACAGAGGGAGTAAGGACCTGCTATAGACAGGTGAGAGTGAAAGCCTTTCTGAGACACCACCCTACACCAGTGCTTCTTCCACTTTAATGCTCATACAAATCTCCTGGAGATCTGGTTAAAACTCAGTTTCTGATTAAGAAAGTCTGTGGTGAAGCCAGAGATCCTGCATTTCTGATAGACTCCCTGGTGATGCTAATGCCATCAGTCCATAGACCACCCTTGGAGCAGCAACGTTCTTCATCTGAATTACCCCACCATAGTCAGTCAACAAGTGTTTGGGAACTGCCTACTTGGAGCTCAGCATTCAAGAGAAACTCTGTAAATGAAATAGAGTGGGCATGCAGACTTCCATGGATTGGAAGACCATAATCTTGACCCTTTGACCACGGCAACTCCCTGTGAGCCACATGATCTGGCCTCATGGGAGTCACTCTGATCTACAGACCAGAACAGAACAAAGCACCCAACAGAATGAGCATAAACAAAGGCATACAGCAAATTTAAGGAGGTCTGGATTTGTCTCTTCAAAAGCAAGCCCATGCAGGACAAGGTCACAGGGAAAGTTCAGCCCCTCCCAGTGGGTGGCAGTTGGAGCCCAGCTGAGGCTCTTACAGATAGCAACATCATTCTGACTAGGTGTCAGGATACAGGCTGTCTGGGCCTGGCTGCCTCTTCCAGGTGGGGTCTCATTTATTAGAAACAGAATTCCAAGGAAGATTCCCATTTTCGTGCTGGCTGTGGCATGCTTCAGGTTTATTGCTTCTGTTGTAAGTGGAGCCAAAATGTCTCTCCCCTGGTGGGCCCTGCCTCCATCAGAATTTTCTAGGCCTTGCTCCCTCCTTCCTCCCTCATTGTAGCTCCTTTCTCCTCTGCGTGTGTCCTGTGATTGTGTTTTCCATGCATTGAATTAGAGGCTAGCCTGTTATTTATATATCCCTTGTTGACATCCAAATCAAGGCCAATAAACACAGAAGAAAGCAGCTGGGCTTTAGTGAGCATGTAACCCCAGAGAAAGGCTGTAGAAGACACATGAGAAAGGCCCTGGAATTGGTCAGCCCTGAGTGTGTATCTTAGCTTTATCGTTTAATAGCTGTGTGAACTTGGGCAAGTCACATAACATCCCTGAGCTTTAGGTTCTGCATCTATAAAATGGGGCCAATAATAGTACTAAATTCATAGGGTTGTATTAAATGAGATAGAATGCACAGCAAGTACTCAATAAATGGAGCTCGTCATGCATGTGATGGGTATTTATTGAGTTTCTTCTGTGTATAGACAAAGAGTAATTCAGATCCAGTCTTGCCCTACTTGCTAGTTGTACAACCTTGGATGAGTTACTTTGGTTTACCTCTCTGAGCCTCAGTTCCCTTACTCTTCAATGAGGCTGGTGCTAGTTGTAACTTGCAGGATTGCTGTAAGGAATAAATGAGGTCAGGTATGTTAAACACATGGTAGGTACATAGAAATGTGCTCAGTCAATGTGAATTATTATAATTGTTGTGGTTATTATTATTGTTAGCTCTTTTCCAAGTGCATTGGTATTATGAGATTTACTTAGCAGCCAAGCACCCTTTAGAACCATGCTTTTGCAGCCTCCTGCAGTAGACCTTCCCAATCTGCACCATCATTTCCCTGAGGGCGGAGGCCCTGTCCTTTAAACTGTTTCTGGTGTCTCCATGGCACCTGGCAGCGAGTAGGTGTTCGGTGCATGAAGCGCAGAGCACTATGCTGCAAGCACAGCCATCAGTGGCTTCACTGCCTGGGTTTGAGTTTTACCGTGTCTGCTTAACTTGCTGGGTGACTTTCTAGCAACTCCTGGAACTTCTCTGAGTCTCCATTCTCTCATCTGTACTAGATGTGATAATAATTCCTACCTCTGGTGGTTGCTGTGAAGATTAAAGCTGGGCACACAGTGGGAGCTTAATAAGGGCGAGTGTTATTATAGTTGTTATTGTTTGAGGAAGGTCTTGCAGTCAAGGATCACAAGGGCTACTCTGAAAAATCACACACGTGAGTGGAAAGCACTGAGAGGTCAGGTTACAGGAAGGACACAAATGGGCATTGATTGCTCACGAGGGGCTCTTTGAACCCCTGGCCAGGGCCAGTGTCTACAAAAAATCCTCTCCAGAATTATGCTGCTGAGGATCCTTGAATTTTTTTTAACACTGAGGTAAAATTCATATAACAGAAAATTAACCATTTTAAAGCAAACAATTCAGTGTCATTTAGTACTGTGGTTCTCCAACCCCCAAGGTGAGTGGTGGGTAAGTGAGCAAAGCTTCATCTATATTTACAGCTGCTCCCCGTCATTCGCATCACCACCTGAGCTTTGCCTCCCCACCCCCTCAGGCCCCCCATCCCCTGATCCGTGGAAAAATTGTCTTCCATGAAACCGGTTCCTGGTGCCAAAAAGGCTGGGGACTGCTGAGTCATTCTCAGTGCTGTGGAGCCCCTGAGTTCTTCTGAATTGATTACCCTTTTAAGCTGGCTGTATCAAGAGGAAGGCAGGGCTCATTGGCTTCTGTCACCCCCTCCTGTCGTTTGTGTCATACCTCTCTGCAACCGCACTTTGTTCCTTCTTCCCTGTTATTCCAATCACACACTCTCTCTTCACCCTCCTGTTCTTTGGGGCAACATGGTAAGCGTCTCTGACTGACATATATGTTTAGGGAAGGTGAGGGTGTGACCCACTGAAAAGATACTAGGCCCAAAAGATGGCACTGGTAGGGTGCAAGTTGGGGCTGGAAAGCCATGGCAGGCTCAGCTTGGGACACCTGAAAGCAGGCACGGCACAGTGGCAGCTGCCCATTTTCCTTAGCCTTCTGGTGGCCCCAGGGGCAACAGACAACCTGAAATGGAATATTATTATACCAGTTATGGCCTCTGAGAGTCATGGTCCCCTTTGTTATCGCATCTTCCGTCTTTGGGCTCCTCATTGTTACGAGTAAATTTGCTTCCCATATTAAAACATCTATTGCAAAATAACCTTGGTAGGTTCAAGAGCCTCACAAAGAT
Source organism: Lemur catta (assembly GCF_020740605.2). Classification (NCBI taxonomy): domain Eukaryota; kingdom Metazoa; phylum Chordata; class Mammalia; order Primates; family Lemuridae; genus Lemur; species Lemur catta. The sequence continues at coordinate 14,278,255 of NC_059155.1, forward strand.
CTATTTTATATCTGTACCTGAGGGCAAGAGCCACATCTTAACTATTTTAAAATATGAGAAGCAGAGTAGTTTATATGTACTGAATTCTTCCAGCACGCCAAGCACTGTGCTAAATATATTATATGAGTTATCTCATCTAACAATCATTACAATGACTCTGGGAGGCAGGCATTGTTAATATCTACTTATAAATGAGGAAACTAAGGCATGAAGCTGATGACTGACTGATCCAAGGCCACATAGTGAGCAAGTGACAAAACCCATGTTTTACAGCATTAATATTGTTTCCCCATAATCTTGTCATGGATAATTAACACAGCAGGAAAACAAATATTTGGGAAGCACAGACAGTAGCTTCCTTCAACCACTACTGGACTTTAGTCCTGGCTCATGAACTTCCTAGCTTTGTGACTTTGGGCAAGTCACCTAACCCCTCTGAAATTGCTTCTTCATCTATATAATTGTGGCAATGTTCCTGCCTTGCCTTCCTCAGATTTATGAGTATAAAATATAAAAATATACAGGGAAAGTTAAATTTTTTGGAAAATGTGAAGTGTTATGCCAATGTCAGGAATTGATATCATGAATAATGACTTCCTGGGATTGTGTGAGAGCCACCAGTTGCATGCCAGGGAGCTAGAGCTCCTTAGGTGCTCTGCTATAATCCTGGGAAGCTGTGAAGTTTTCTGGCTAAATCAAATCCTGAGCAAGCCATTCCCATTTCTACCCTTCATGGCTGTGTTAACTCTTAAACAGTAGCCAAATTCTCTGAACTGCCTATCTGTATCTTTAAAGTGTAATTGAACAGTGCTGGGAAAGTCTTCAGCTTTTTGGATATCCAGGGCTAAATAAACCCAGTGAAAGCCTTATGTCTCCAGCCTGTTCCAGTTTTGAAAAATCACAGCCTACCTATCACAGAGGTTGTGGTGCAGATTAACTTGAGATAGTACACTTGAAAATGCCTTGCACAGTGCCTGCCTCATAGTGAGTGCTCAAAAGATGGTGGCCCTTTTTGTGATTTGGGTTGTTCTTCTTGGGGGGTGGACAGGGTGCCAAAGGGGAAGGAGAAAGCAGCAGGGGCAAGCGGTTTGGGCGGTTGGGACTCCTCTGCCATAGGACTTGCCAATTTCGTGATTCCTTGAAATAGAGGCATGCTTTTGAAACACAACTGCCTCTTATTCACACCGGAGAGGTTTATGCACAAGGCTGTGTCTGATTTCCTATGTAGATTATTTCTGTTTTCCAGAAATGTTGGGAAGGAGCAAGGGGATGAAGCCCAGTTAAAGGCCTTCTTGTTTCACCACCCTTCACCTCCCTGGCATGCAAATGATTTAGCAGCAAAGCAGGCAAGAGTCTCTGAGCAAGAACTATCCCAATGTAGACATGCAGGACAGGGGAGCAGAAAGGCCAGGGAAGCAGTGGAGGGTAACAGTCTTCAAAGTTCCATGTAAAGTTCTTTTTAAAATCTATTTTTTTTTATTTCAATAGATTTAGGGGGTACAAGTGTTTTTTGTTACATGGATGAATTATATCATGTTAAAGTCGGGGCTTTTAGTGTATCCATGGCCAGAAGAGTGTATATTGTACCTGATAGGTAATTTTTTGTCCTCTCCCCCCTTCTTAGTTTCCAAAGTCCATTACACCACTTTATGACTGTATATATCCATTGTTAGCTCTCACTTAGAAGTGAGATAAAAAATTATTAAGCATTTTCAAAAATTACAAATGTTTCACATGTTCATTGGCATCAGTGAAATAATACACAGGCATAAAAAGAATTCTTCCTCCTCTGCAGCGTAAGCAATATTAACAGCCTGGGTCAGAATCCTCCCATAGCCTTCTTTGTGCACATGCAAATGTATGCAGGCATGTAACACAACTATAGGGGACTTTGCCGTTCGTACTAGAATGGGATTGCGATACATACGTTTCTCTGCAGCTTGGCTTTTGCACTTAGCAGTGCATCACAGACACATCTGTAGTTATAGATCTGGCTCATTCTTTCAAGTGTCTGCATAATAGTCCATAATATGAATATGCCTGAATTTATTTAACAATACATCTATTGATGAACATTTAGGTTGTTTAAACTTTATAGTCATTGCCCTGAGAAAGGGTAGCATCCTCATTCATTCAAAAATATTTAACAGTGGTAGTGGAAAAGATTGCTAGTTCGAAGGGTTTTAATTTACCTATGGCAAGATTGCTTGGCTGATATTCATAAATAGCATTCTGATTCCTTCCTCTTATTATCAAAAAGTTTACTGTTGATCTGTTAAGGAGATTTCATTTGCCTTCCCCAATAATCATAGCCTCGTAGTAAAGGACTGTTGTAAAGAGTGGGGATCCAAGGATATGATCTTCTCTTCAGTGGAATCCCAGAAAGAGTTAGGTTGTAATTTATCAAACTGAACCAAATTCTCTGGATGCTTTCCCTCATTGATCCAGTCTAATTATTATTCTGCCTTTTCTAGCCGTTATCACCCTGAGCCCAACCATGAAAAACAGAAAGAAAATACATTTTGCTGGCAGCAAACCTGTTCTGGTTCTCTCTCAGATAAAGTTTCCTTTGCTAGTAAATACAAAACAACTATGGAGACTGGAATAGTAAGGTGAGCATGAGTTAACAGAAAATGAGGAACATCAATCTGCTTCACTAAATGAATTCCTTTGCAAAAGTATTGCTGAATAGTGCAATACTTTAAGCATCAAGGACATGGTGGGGACATGGGTATTTACTGTAAAATTCTTTCACATTTGTAAAGCACAATGTTAAGATGTTCACATGTGATTTGACTTATAGAAATTCTGCTCACATACCACTTTCCAGGCATATAAGATCTGTATCAAGATACTTTGCCATCTATATGGTACTTTATGCTTTTTTAAAGCACTTTCACAACCCAATTCTACTCTTACAGCATCCTTGTATGATAGAATCACTCCTCTCATTTGACAACAGAGATAATTAGGCTTGGAGAGGTATATGATTTGTCAAAAGTCATATACATAATTAGCAACAGAGCTAAGCCTTGAATTTGGGATTCCTTTTCCAGTGTTCTTTCCACTTGGGGAAGAGGGTATAACATGAGATCCTAATTCCATTTCTCATTAGGCCTTTGCCTGAGTTTCACTTGGCCTAACCCAATTTCTCCTTTACTCTAGACATGTGGATCCATGCTTCTTTCATGGCTGATTTAACATCGATTCAGCACCAGTAATGTGCTAGGTGATCTAAAGACCATTGAATTAAATCCGGTTGCTGCCCTGTGGTTCCCAATCTCAATTTGTTGGAGCCCAATCTAAAATAGTTATTTCTCTGCACAGATAGCACAGGCTTAAAAGAACACGTCTCATCTCTCAGCTCGTTTCTCACCATTTTTCCTCAGAACTCCCAAGGGAATATCTTCTGTTGGGCAGGAACATCCCATAACTGGTCTCAGAGTAATTCTAAAAAACAACCCCTTATTTTGCCCAATTCACTGTTGAAGATGAATGCATCAGTTTGTTTTCCCCTTCTACAATAACAAATAGAGGCCAGCTTTCTTTTCTGTGGAGTCAGAAGTACAGCTCACCCAACATGGAATGACTTGAGGAACAATGGAATGGTCTCTGTGACCCTAAATATTTTTCTTATCAGCTGAAATGTACTCTTTGAAGATGTCACCTCTTGACTCGTTCCTGCTCCTCACTTAGTGTCAGTTACATGCTCCATTGATCAGCCTCTATGTATATCCTTTGCAATGTTTAAAACAGCTGTCCTTTTCCTAACCCTTCCCATTGCCACTGGCTTTGTCCACACCTTAAATAGCTACAGCAAAGTCCTAGGGGGCCTCCCTACTTAATGTCTTCTTCTCTAGTCCACCTTACATTCTACTGGCAGAATTATGTTTCTGAAACAAAGCTCTGGTCGTGTCATGCCCCTGGTCAAAAACCATAGTCAGCTTTCTATTGTCAGGTACAGTGGTTTTGAAAGTCCATTTGTTCATTTGTTTGTTTACTTTTGGGTTTCAAATCAGCAGGGGACCCTTTTTTCAAAAGCAATATTAGGTAGTTAGATCCCAAATTGTAAAGCAAATAAAAGCAGACATGCTCTAAAAGAAATGTAGACATGCTATAGTTGAAGTGAGAAGTTAGGGCCCAGAACCTCCCTGCTTTCTCACTCCCTTGTTCCTGGCAGAACCCTTAGTTTAGGACTCAGGGAACACACCGTGAAGACCCCTGTCCTACTCATACCGTTCAAGACTGCACTACCCTGGCCTTAACTTGCCTTTCCTATTGGATTTCCAATTCTCCCTCAAAGGAGCCCTTTGCTTCAGCAGTTTGGTCTACTCTCTGTCTTCCTCCACCCAGCTGGGGCATTCTGTACTCCTTACCTTCCCACATGCTATGCCCCCTAGCCTGAAATGCCCTGTCTGAATTATATTCACCCTTTGAAGACCGGATTTAGTCCTACTTACTTCCAGGAAATCTTCCCTGGCTCCCTTGTTTCACAGAGACTTGCTTTGTGAACCAAAAAAAAAAAAGAGAGAGAGAGAGAAACAGAAGCAATTCAACAAAGAAATTCCTATCAACTCTGTTTTTATGTGCTCCTTCGGGCTAGAGAAGCCTTATGGTGTGATCATTAAATGTGGGGCCCGATTCTCTGGGTTTGTAACCTGGCTCTGCTCCTTGTTAGCTGTGTAATTCCAGGGAAGTTACTGTGCCTCAAGTCCTTCATCTGTAAAATGGGGACAGTAACAGTAGTCATCTCAAAGGGTTGTGCAAGGATTAAGTTATACCAAGTTCCTAGCCCAGTGTTTGGTACTAGTGAGTGGTTGATAAATATTAGTTGTTAGGATAGCCCAGACATGAGGTAATGTGAAGGTCTGAGCTAAGGCAGAGGCAGTGGGGTGTCCACTGAGGGCAGAGTCACTGGGGGGTCCAGAAGTAGGGAATTGTGTACAGAGTAATATAAAGAGAGTAGCACACAACCAGTGGATGGTGAAACAGGTTGAACCATCATCAGGTGGGAAGGAGGGACCCTGAGAGGTGGTTCCCCTAAAGCCCCTATCAGCAGGGCTCAATTCTCACAGAGACTGCACTCAGTAATTGTGAGCTATTGTTAGTAAATTTGAAATTGGGACCATCCTCAAGATGAATAGTCTCTGTTCTCATGTATGCTCTTTTACTATCCTTAGTAGGTTTTTTTTATTGTGGTAAAAAATACATCACATAAAATTTAACATCTTTACCATTTTTTAAATGTACAGTTCAGTATTGTTAACTATATGTACAGTGTTGTGCAACAGATCTCTGGAACTTTTCATCCTGCAAAACTGAAACTCTATACTTATTGTACAACAACTCCCCTTTTCTCCCTCTCATCACCCTCTGGCATCTACTATTCTGCTTTCTAAGAGTTTGAGTTTACATACCTCGTATAAGAGGAATCATGCATTAGTTGTCTTTTTGTGACTGGCTTATTTCATTTAGCACAATGTCCTCCAGGTTCATCCATGTTGTAGTGTGTGAAAGGATTTCTTTCTTTTTTATGGTTTAATAATATTCCATTGCATGTATATCACAAGTTTTCTTTATCCATTCATCTGTTGATGGACACTTGGGTTTTCCATAATGGCTATACAATTTTATATTCCTACCAGCAATGCCACGAAGGTTCCAATTTCTCTTATCTTTGCAAACACTTGTTTTCTGTTTTCTTTTTGATAATGGCCATCCTAATGGGTGTGAGGTGGTATATCATTGTGGTTTTGATTTGCATTTCCCTAATTATTATTGATATAGAGCATCTTTTCATGTGCTTGTTAGCCATTTGTATATCTTCTTTGGACAAATGTCTATTCAAATCCTTTTCCTAATCAGGTTATTTGTTTTTTGTTGTTGAGTTATAGGAGTTCTTTATATATTCTGTATATTAACATCAGACATATGGTTTATAAATATTTTTCCTTATTCAATGGGTTGCCCTTTCACTCTTGATTGTTTCCTTTGCTTCATTTTTAAGTTTGTCTATTTTTGCTCCTTAGTGTTATTTTAATGTGCATATATACTGCCTTCCCAGTGAGATTCAAAGCTTCTTGAGGGTCAGGACAGTGTGCGATTTCTCTTACATTACATGTTGTGCTGTGCTCTGTGCTGGGTACATAGTAGATACTCAGAAATGTGGGCCAACCAAGCCATTGGATCTCCAAAGGCACATCAACCCATTATCAGCCATGAGTACCTTAGCAACATTTTTTTCCAGTTACCTGGGAGCTAAGAGAAACTATTTAGGCATTTGTAATAGGGATAAAAGACAGAAATAGGTTGGAGGGGTGAATGAAGAGCATGCAGGAAGAGAAGACTCTATGGCAGCAGGTGGGGGCATTGTGCCAAGCATAGGGTAAGCTCCCTATAAATGTTATCTGGTATCATTATGCATGCAGTAGCCATCTGGAGCAAGGAGAGGCAGTGCTGCGATAACTGAATGGAGATAGGGAAAAGTCAAAAGAGAAACTTTTAATAGTTTGCCTGCTTAAAAGTGTATGTGTGTGTGTGTGTGTGCACATGCTCTAGTGCCAAGGGAGAAGTCACAAGATCCAAATTGGCTTCATGACCAGGAAGATAACTAGCTGTTTGCCTTCTTTCCAAGAGCAATCAATAGTGCAGGTAGGGTGGTGTATCCCAAATGTGATTACTAGTTGGTGAACTCTTTTGTGGTGGGGTCCATGCTTACTCATCTCGTGTATGTATCATCAGTGCTTGGTCCATAGTGGTTGTTCCGTATACAGTTGTGGAAGTAAGGAAGGGAGGGAGGAAGGAATAATTATAAGATGATTAAAGCATCTGCCCCAGGGACCCTTGGAGATAAATAGGATTTTCTGACCTGTTACTTTATTTTAAAATTGGTGTTACCGTTGGGGCTCACAATGCTAAACAGTGAAAACTCAACAAGGATAGTGGTCCCTGCTTTTGGCTGAAAGAAATCACAAGGGAAATTAGAAAATATCTTGAGACAAATGAAAATTCAACATACCAAAATTTATGGGATGCAGTGAAAGCAGTGCTATTTGTAGCTGTAAATACTTACATTAAAAAAGAAGAAAGTTCTTAAATCAACAACCTAACTTTACACTCTAAGGAACTAGAAAAAGAAGAACAAACTCAACCCAAAGCTAGCGAAAGAAAGAAAATAATAAAAATTAGAGAAGAGATGTATAAAATAGAAAATAAACAATAGAGAAAATCAACAAAACCAAAATTTGATTCTTTGAGAAGATCAACAAAATTGGCAAAACTTGAGCTAGATTGACTAAGAAAAAAGTGAGAAGACTCACATAACTAACATCAAAAATGAAAGAAGAAACATTACTATAAATTTTATAGAAATAAAAAGGATTATAAGAGATTCCAATGAACAATTGTATGCCAACAAATTTGACAACTGGATGAAATAGACAAATTTCTAGAAACATAACCTGCCAATACTGAATCATTAAGAAATAGACAGCCGGGCATAGTGGCTCATACCTGTAATCCTAGCACTCTGGGAGGCCAAGGCAGGAGGATCACTTGAGGCCAGAAGTTCAACACCAACCCAAGCAAGAGTGAGACCCCATCTCTACAAAAATTAGAAAAATTAGCCAGGTGTGGTGGTGCATGCCTGTAGTCCCAACTATTGGGAAGGCTGAGGCAGGAGGCTTGCATGAGCCCAGGAGTCTGAGTTTGCAGTGAGCTATGATGACACCATGGCATGCTAGCCCAGGTGACAAAGCAAGACCCTGTCTCAAAAAGAAAAAGAAAGAAAAAAGAACTAGACAACCCAGATAGACCTATGACTAGTAAGGTGATTGAATCAGTAATCAAAATACTCCAAAGAAAAGCCCAGGACCCAATGGAAAAATGTTCACAGCTACAGGATAATGGAGTTTAGCTGTGAGGTAGTATACCAGGACTTCATAGTATTTCTAGGATAATCTTACTTATGATTTGTGTTTTTGGCTTCCCTGTAGCCTCAGGAACATGAGGTAGACATACCCCAGGGAGCAGACCTCCCCTGGGGTTGGGAGGAAAGCTGCTAGCCCTCTCTTGGCAATGTATCCCACTTTGCTGCACTCGACTGCATTAATTCAGTTCCCCCAGAAGTAGCAGACCAATGCCAGTGAGGAACTAAGTCACAATGAGATTTCACACTGACCTGCTCTCATTGCCTGAAATCTCAGCAAACTTGCATAGGAGGCTTGGCCTGGTGGGGCAGTAACTTCCCATACGGCTTTCAGATAATGTAGCTACTCTTGGTCTCCTGTTGATTGTCCTCTGGTACCTTCTCTAAGGAACTGGAAGCCAGCGAAGCCTCAGGGAGTTGTGGAGGAGGTGAGTTTTAAGGAGAGGTTCCTTTTGTCACATCCTCCCTAAAACCTCCTTATTGTTTCTCTACATCTATCAAAAGACTGAGCAGAATTCCCACCTTCAATGATGTTGAGAAGGAAGCTTCCTTTCCCAAACCCTTACTAATGTTCACTAAGGATAAATTTTATGTAGAAGGGTGGTAGGATTAATGTGTGAGAATTACTGGGAATCTGTAGTGAGATGCCAGGGCAGGACTGAAAAGATCTAGGAAGCTTAAGAGAGGGGCTGTTTAGTTCAACTCAACAATTGTTAAAGATCAGATTTTCATGCTCCCTACCAAAATTTTCACATGACACTCAGTTTGAGAGACTATATTAACTGTGGAGTTCACTTGCCTTAAGATCCCAAGAAAATTAAACTTCCCTGTTGGCCGGGCACGGTAGCTCACACCTGTAATCCTAGCACTTTGGGAGGCCGAGGCAGGCAGATTGTTTGAGCTCAGGAATTCGAGACCAGCCTGAGCAAGAGTAAGACCCCATCTCTACTAAAAATAGAAAGAAATTATATGGACAGCTAAAAATATATATAGAAAAAATTAGCCGGGCATGGTGGCACATGCCTGTAGTCCCAGCTACTCGGGAGGCTGAGGCAGGAGGATCGCTTGAGCCCAGGAGTTGGAGGTTGCCATGAGCTAGGCTGACGCCATGGCACTCTAGCCAGAGCAACAGAGTGAGACTCTGTCTCAAAAAACAAACAAACAAACAAAAACTTCCCTGTTTATGTTGGCTAAATAGATGAATGGGTGGATGGATGAAGGGATATTGGATGTAGGAATCATGGATGAATGGATGGATAGATGTTGGATCTATAGATGAAGGGATGTTGGATGGATGGATGGATGAATAGATCAATGAAAGGAGGGATAAATAGCTGTGCTGAGAAAAACGGAAAAAATCTCAAGTTGATCTGCTTATTTCTTGATTGTTTTTGAAGTTCAAGTAGACCTGCCTCAAGACGTCATGAAATACTTCCCAGTCATTTTCCACTTTTTCTTTCATTAGGTTTTAAATGTACCTAAAATTGCTACAAATGCTACCTTTAGCTTAGTTTCAATAAATTTGAATGGCATTAATTCTCACTATTAAAATTTAAGCTACAAGTCAATTTGTAGTCAGTTGTGCTCTTCACTGTCTTAGAATTTTGACACCTGGTAAACAACTAACTCCATAGAACCCACCCTTACTCTTGTCCCAACCAAATTGCAGAGTGACAAAGGCAGTTGTTCGAAATGACTGATCCAGTGGAAACAAGATGTTTTACTCGCTAGAATATACATGCAACATATACAAATTTATTACCTCTTGTAAGACATTTGTCTCACATAGCTCCTATCTTTGGGGAGCTCACCGTCTAGTGTGAGAATAGATATGTAGAACAGGGAACTAGGATACAGTAAGTGAGTACTAGATTGGAAATAGATAGAGAGGGCTAGCAGAGCTACTTGAGAGGGTCAGAGAAGGCTTATAGAAGAGAGGTACTGGGAATCCCCAGAAACCAACTCCCAAAAGATTAGGCTTCCTCTTATAGAGAAAAGGCAACCAATGAAGGAATTCTTTGAGCAGAAAACAGAGCAGTAAAATACATTTTAACCTTTTCTGGTTGATGGTGGCCCATCATCATGCTTAGTGACTGTAGTGACTAAATATCTATGGCTGAATCAATTCTGATTTCCAAACATTTGGTGAACCATATCAGAGGTGAGAGCAGCTTTTCCTTTGTTGTTATTATTTGATTGTGTACTTGTTGTTTCTTTTTGCCTCCAATACAATCAATGTCTTCATCTTTCTCAGCCTACTTTGACTTTTCAGTAGTGGTCAGAACATTGTCTTATTTAGGGGTTACTATTAATATTGCAACCTCATTTCCAGCTTTGGCTCTCTCTCTCCCTCTCAAGTGCAAAAGTATTTAACCATTTAGGGATCTGTGGATAGAATTCAGTGGGTCTATGAACTTGGATGGGAAAAAAGTACATTTGTATTTTTACTGATCTCTAATTTAAATTTAGCTTTTTCTTCAATTATGAATGTAGGCAACAAATGACAGTATTATCAGCAGTGGTTGTGACTTCATCACTAATAGAAATCACAGATATTTTCCTATAACATTACAGCCATTGCCAATATCTTGAAATATTGTTTGTGTGCATCACTACTTCAAAATTACAGTAGTTATGATACCTGCTGCTGGAATTTGTTTAACATGTTAATAAAGAAGCACATATATGATGATATCAGAAATTCTTCAATAATAGTTATTTTAATGTCATTGATTTCCTTAGTAATGTTATGTGTTTAATTTTATACATTTAAAGACATTGTTCTGAGAAGGATCCATAGGCTTCATCAGACTTCATTAAGGGTCTATAGCACAAAAACAGTTAAGAGGCCCTACATTGCATTTTTTAATAATTGCTCTTTCTAAAAAGGAAGGAGTAACACATTTCTTTTTGGCCACCATGTTGGCAGCTTTCATTCAGAAACTTTCCCAAGCTTGTAAACATTTCGATCAATGCCCTTGAAGACCATTAAATCCGGGTTGCATTTGTGTAACTACAAGCAAAAAAGGAACATAATGTGAACATTATGTGAAAACTGGTTTTCAGCCAAGCCTATTTCTTTAGGGCACCAGACCTCTGGGTACAAGATAATCCATTTATTGCTCTTCTTGTAGCCACTGTTCTTGTTATTTGTGGGCATAGTCAGAAGTTGAGATTTGGGTAGCTCATAGTATTACACTTAACCATTCTTCTTTCCTGGATGCTCTTGTGAACAATGTATTTATGAAGATCAAATGAAGATAATGAAAAACATAGGTTTTCACCCAATGCTGAGCACAAACTAGGCAGGCACTTGCAGACACTTGTTAGAAAATGAAAGAGGCATAGAGGACTTGTAAATTTCATGTATGGGGGCAATTTCGCTCCATTTCCCTTTCTCCTGATTACTGAAGTGAAGGGAAAAGTGGGGGAATTGGCTCAATTGTCAAGGAAATTAAGTAGTTTGGTTCAGCTCCCTGGTAACTCAGGCCCTAATGAGGTAGGTTCTTAATGAGCCAGGTCTTCCTCCTTGTGCTCTTCTTAAAGGGCTCTTCATGGGCTCATTGTCAGTTTCTGTGTCCCATGCTGACATATTTGTCTTCTTTCCCCTCATTACTAACCCACAGGAAGGTACACTCGTGCACATACGTCAGTGAATGACTCACACTGAGAATTTGAGACGTGCTATACGTGCATACATAGTTTCATTGTGACTTGATTTATTAACACCAGATTTAGATATGCTGGCCCAGAAACATTCCAACTTTATAGCGTGAGAGCTCGGTAGAGTTCACACATTCACACCCTCCCTCTGTACACACAGGGGCCACGCACACTCATTCTTTATTGCCACAGCCTCCTATACATCAGCACCACAAACAGCTGTGATGAGCCAAGCCTTCAAACCATCACCGATTTACCTCTTTCTGTGAGCAGCGATCCTTGTCCAAGCATACATGTCTGTGGGGGAGCACACATTCTCAGATGTGCTATGTCCCTCTTCTTCTTCTTCCTTTCTCTTTCCATACAGATCCAAACACACACACACAAACACACACACACACACACACACACACACACACACATACACACAAACACACACACACAGAGAGGCATTCATGACACACAGACCTAAGGGACGGGTTGGAAAATCCTTGCCGTACAGGCACTGCACAGATCTGCAAGGTTCCACGTTGACTGCACTCCCCTTGCTGTTGCTGCTGACTTGGTGAAATGTAACTCACCCTGACTTGTCTCTAATTTTTGTAGAGACACCAGAACTGGCAAAGGAGGAACTTGGGTGGACCCCCTTGATAAGACTTTTCTCAGCACATGGGAAGGCAACTCTCTTGGCTAAGCTATCCGGCTAAATAGTTACAGAAGATGCTGGGGTGTCTGCCACCCACACTTTTTCAAGAAGATTCCCCGACACCAAATTAGCCATTTGAAAATTGAGTGGAAGTGATTCCCACTTGGCTAATTGCTTTTAAGGAGTCTGTCAAAACCCCTCGCTTACTCCAGCCCACACTCAGTTAAAAATTCCAAAATAGCACTGTGGTTGGGGCAGCGGCTGGGGAGCAGTTTAGGTTGTTAGGATGGAAACGGCCTGGTGTGGTGGCTTGGGCCCCATGGGAACTCCTAAGGGGCCCTTTGAGGGGCTTCCCAAGCTGACAGAGAAAAGAAGCTGACCTGATGTTTCCAGCTACTTCGTTTGAACACAAGCTGAGCGCTGAGAAATGATGGACTCAGGGACCAATGGGGGGTGAGAGGTCCTAAAACTACCTGTGCCACCTTGGGCCATGGCTATCACACTTGGAGGGCAGAAAAAACATTGACGTAAGCCAACAGGTGATTTTCAGACTCACAGCTCTCCCCTGGAGTTCCAAAGCTCACCTAGATCTTTTCTTTCAACCCTCTCAAGGGCTGTGCAGTGGATTTATTTTGCTATGAATAAGCAGAAAATCAGTGAAGCTGCTGGCTGCAATCACATTTGATTAGTTTTCTATTACTAAATAACAAATCACCCCCAAAGCTAGTGGCTTCAAATAACAAACACTTGTTATCACACGGTTTCTGTGGGTTAGGAATCCAGACATAGCTTAGCTGAATCCTCTGCTGTAGGGTCTCTCACAAGGCCTCCCCCGCCCCTCAACTGGGGAAGGGTCTGCTTTTAAGCTCACTCATGTGGTTGCTGGCAGGATTCAGTTCCTTGTGGGTTGTTAAACTGAAGGCCTCAGTTCTTCACTGGCTATTGGCCGGAGGCTACCCTCAGTTCCTCATCACGTGGCCTCTCCAATGTGCCAGTTTACTTCCTCAACATGTTCAAGCCAAAAAGGCAATGGAGAGAGAGAAATGCCAGCAAGATGGGTGTAACAGTCTTTTGTAACCTAATCACTGAAGTGGCATCCTATCACTTTTGTTATAATCTGTTCCCTGGAAGCAAGTCACTAAGTCCAGCCCACACTACATGGCTGTGAATACCAGAGGAGGGATTGTTGGGAACCATGTCAGAAGCTGTGGGGCATAAATAGTTTAATGGAAAGAGCACTGGATTGGGAGTCAGGAATCTCGTCTTCTAAATTTGGCTCTACCTTTAGGTAGCTGTGAAACCTTGAATGATTTTCTTGCCTTTCTCTTTCCTAACATTTCCTTACTATAGGATGGGAACTAATAATACCCATGGTAAGGAGGGAACAAAGTAAAAAGTATAAGGGTACTCAGGAACTTTTAGTAAATATTATCTTTTTTCTTTTTGTCTATCTCCCTGTGTCCATTCAGGGGACTAGAGTTTAACATTTCAGTCATGGGCTCTGGAGCTGGATGCATGGGTTCAATCTGAGTTCTGACATTAGCTATGTGACCTTGGTCTAGTGACTTAATCACTCTAAGCATCCATTTGCCTATCTGTAAAATGGAAATGATTATAATATATACCTCACAGAGTTATGACAAATAAATAAAATAATGTTCACAAAACATTTAGCAAGGTAACTAGCATACAAGAGCTCAATACAACTTGACTTATTAATTTCATTATTATTATTTTGCAATCACATAATGGGGCATTATCTACTGCACTTTTAAAAAAAGAATTCCAGTTTCATCCGTTAAATAATTCCAGTGTCATCACCCCAGCAGATAACAGATCTAGGTGCTCTTTCTCTGTCTCCCAAGATTCAAACTCTTATCTCCCTCTCCCTGCAATACACACAAACACACTAGTGCCCGCACACAATTCTACTCTAAATTTCCTCTTCTACATTTTATTTTTGTATCTTATTCTCTGTGAGGATGGCAGCTAGAGAGTGACATTGAAGGATAGCTTATTTCCTGGGAGCTTGTCACAGCAACCTACTGGGAGGGCTAAACAAGTGGGGGGAGAGAGAAGAAAGGAGGGGAAGAGAGAAAGAGAGAGAGAGACAGACAGACACTGAAAAGTAAAAAAGCCCAGAAGACATTTTTTAAAAATGATCCTGAGAGCAAACAGAGGTCACCTTCCATAAGCAAGAGACTGTGGCCAAATGCTTCAACGACCACATTGTCATTGCTTCACCACTCCTCCCTTCCTAAAAATGTATAAAATCCAGCTTTTACATAAGCTTCTTGGGCTGATTTTTTAGACAGCCATGGATGCTGCTGTTTCAGTTCTTCAGCAGTTTCCCAGGTCAGGACAAGTAAATTACAATGGGGCCAAAGGGTGGGCTTGCTGTCAGCAGTCGTCTGGTCTTTTTCCCATGACAAACCTCTGCATCCTGTCTGAGGTGCTCCACCCCCCCCGAAATTGACTTTGACAGCTGTGCCAGAACTTGCAGTGTAGTAGAAAGAACTCCAGACTAACGGAGAAGAGACCTGGGTTCTGATTTCACTTCTGCTGCTAACTAACTCTATGACGTTAGGCAAGTCTTCTTCCCTTCTCTGAGCCTCACTTCCTCATCTTTTCAATGATCTGCTCTGCCAACCTCATAGCCTTGTTGAGAGGCTCAACTAAGATGTCAGGAAAGCATCCTGAAACACATGCAGTGCTATGCTAATGTAGCTAGTTGTGGTCAACAAGAGTCAAGGATTCTGCCTCTTGTTTCAACTTCTGCACTCTGCAGGGACTCACCCACATCTCTAAGCCTCAGTTTGTTCAGCATTAAACAACCACTGTAATGCCCAGAGGGAGTTGTAAGCAGTTGGCTGGGTTTTTCCAAACCACCTGTTGTTCTTTATTGTGGGTAGCTGATGCCATGCTGGGGACTGAATGGTGCCTGGCATAAGAGCAGGGTGGAAGTGGTGTAGTGTGCCAGCAGGCAGAGGCTGTGGTCACGGCTGTGAGACATTATTAGCTGGATGTTTTCAGGCTTTCCTAGGAGGAGAAAAAGAATAGAAAGAAAATGCCTTAAAAACAAGATCTTTTTATTTTTATAGATTTAGGGGGTACAAGTGAAGTTTTGTTACATGGATATATTGTACAGTGGTGAAGTGTGGTCTTTTAGTGTAGCCATCACCAGAATAGTGTACCTTTTACCCATTAAGTATTTCTCATCCCTCAGCCCCCATCCACCTTTCCAAGTCTCCAATGTCTATTATAAAAATAGAATTTTAAATCTGTGCAACTGCAACATATTACGTCTTAGCCCCTCTCATTTATTATTCTTATTGTACGTTGGCACCATGTTAAGTTTTGTACCTACAGTATATCATTCCATCTTCTCTTCAACCCTTGAGGGAAGCATTAAATAGATGAGAAAGTTGATGTTCAGAAAGTTTAAGTAGCTTTCTCAACATCAGACAGTTTGGAATTGGTAAAGCCTTACTCCACAGTCTAAGATCATCTTGAGAGATGGATAGCAGTAGCACCGATTCAGGAGACTGAAATAGGTAAATAAGTCCCATGAAGCCAAATGGCCAGTCAATGGAAGAGCCCAATGCCAAAGAGCATGCTTGTTATCGCCATGATGTAAAATGTGGGGGTTGGCTCCTAGTGACTTGCCCAATCCATCCCTTCATCATTCTGTATGCAGCCATTCCCTGAACACGTACTCAGTGAACGGGGCTTGCTGAACATAGACTACAGTCCAGTTGAGACACTAAGAATTAAGTGAGGCTAAGCTTGACTGTCAAAGGAGGGTAGTGTGCTGAGTGTTTATTAAGTAGGTAGATAGGCCTGTGGTGCAGACCATAGCTGCTTTCTCACACAAGCCCAAAGCAAACCATTGTATGTCAAAGGGTCTAACCGTGTTGTAAATTTTTTTATGCATATGACCAAATTTCTTTGCAGAAATCTTGTCCAGTTTATACTAGCCATGCATGAGAGTGCCTGGCTGAGACTCCTTTGCCATCATTTAGTCCTCTAATTTTTTTAAACTCTCATTTGATGTGCACAATTTGTATCTGACTGTTGCTTCATTTTAATGTATTTTTTATTACTAGGTGAGGTTGAATAGCTTTTACATATTTATTAGCTGTTTATAGTTCCTCCTTTAGGAATTACCTGTATATATTGTCCATTTAACCATTAGAGTATTAGTAGTTTTCTTAACAAATGTATAAGCTCTTTATATATGAAGGCTATCAACCCGCTGGCATAGTACAGTGATTATTTTTTTAAGCTTACTGACTCCCTCCAAGTGTTTTGAAATTGAGAGGATTTCCATTTGG
Source organism: Lemur catta (assembly GCF_020740605.2). NCBI lineage: Eukaryota > Metazoa > Chordata > Mammalia > Primates > Lemuridae > Lemur > Lemur catta. The sequence goes on from NC_059155.1 coordinate 14,294,825, forward strand.
GGTTTGTTTGGGTTGGTATGGACGGTTTTTTTTAAATCTTCCCACATCCCTTGTTCATTCAAAAAATGGTCTTTTCTTGGTATTGTGGTTTTTACCACTCAAGGAAAAGCAAGTGTTTCAGTTCTGGGCAGAAGTAGAGTGAATATTGTTTTCCCCTTAATTATAGGGACTCAGCATAACTTTGGCAAGAAACTAAATTAAGCCTATGAAGTAGCAGACAGTGAAGCTCTGCTGTATTGCTAGCACAGTGCCTAGTACTTAGTAGGTGCTGAGAAAAAGTTTGTTGTAAAATTAAAGCAAGCATGAGTCTTTCCCCAGGAACCGTGTTGTGTTAATCATAGCCTCATGTCTTATCACCTCAGTTATGAGGAAAACTATCTTCTTCTACTCTTTCTCTCAAACTCTTCTTTTTCAATATTAAAAAATTCTGATTACAGCAGGGACTGGGAATCTATAGGTATTCATAGATCTTTTTTTTTTTTTTTTTTTTTTTGAGACACAGTCTCGCTCTGTTGCCTGGCTAGAGTGAGTGCCGTGGCGTCAGCCTAGCTCACAGCAATCTCAAACTCCTGGGCTCAAGCGATCCTCCTGCTTCAGCCTCCCGAGTAACTGGGACTACAGGCATGCGCCACCATGCCTGGCTGATTTTTTCTATATATATATTTTAGTTGGCCAGATAATTTCTTTCTATTTTTTTAGTAGAGACGGGGTCTCGCTCTTGCTCAGGCTGGTCTCAAACTCCTGAGCTCAAGCAATCCACCTGCCTCAGCCTCCCAGAGTGCTAGGATTACAGGCGTGAGCCACTGCGCCTGGCCAGTATTCATAGATCTTTAATACTAATAATTTCCCTTTCAACAAGGGCTCACAAGATGCCCCAGGTTTCTTGTGAATATTATGGAGAGGCCTGTGCCATAGTGATTATAAGCCCAGGCTTTAGTGACAGAAAGATCTGAGTTCAGATGCAAGCTCTGCAATTTATTATCTGTTCGGCTGTTGGCAAATTATTTAACCTCCTTATTCCTCAACTTCATCTCTGTAAAGTGAATATAATACTAGCTCCTACCTCGCCTAGACCTGGTTCTGAGGATTAAGTGAAATAATGTATGCAAAGCATCAGGCACAGAATAGGTAAGCACTCATTGTATGACAGCTACAATTATTATCAAAAATAATAATGTATTATGTGTTGGGGGTAGGAGACAAGGATCAGGGTAGTGCCAGGGGCTGTAGCATAAAGGGCATTGAATGTGTAGTCCCAACACATAAATTCAAGTTAAAATTCTATGATCAAGTCACTCTGTGACTTTGGAGGAGTTCTTTTCCTTCTGTGTGCCTGGTGTTTTGATGGTAAATGTCCTGCCATTCTCTGTTCCTCTCGTTTGGGGTACTAGCATCAACATTGTTACAGCAGCAGTGGCTTTAGCACGCTAGTGTGTCTTGCAGTCAAGCATGGAAAAAGCCTTTCTGAGGTTATAATGTGGCATATGGGATTCCAGGAGGAGTAAGTACTAGGATCAATGGTGTGCAGATTACAAGGAGGTAGACAAGTTTAGGCCCAATTAAAGAGTTTTTCATAGTGCAGTGGTTAAGCACATAGAGTCCGAAGCCACATTGCCTGGGTCAGAATCCTGACTCTGCCGTTTACTAGCTGTGTGACCTTGGGCAAGTACTTTGGCCTCTTTGACACTTAGCTTCCTCACCTGTGACATGGGGGTGATAATAGTATCTGCATTGTAGAATTGCTATGAAGACCAAATCCTTAATATTCATGATTTGCTTAGATCAGTATCCAATATATAAAGTACAATATAATACTGAGTTTTTAAATAACAAAATAAATAAAATTGAGAGCTCATTAAGAATCTATAAAAGAGACATCTGCCCTAGAATGTTTATAGCAGCACAATTCACAATTGCAAAGATGTGGAAACAACCCAAGTGCCCATCCATACATGAGTGGATTAATAAAATGTGGTATATGTATACCATGGAGTTCTACCCAGCCACAAAAAAAACAACAGTGGACTAGCACCTCTTGTATTATCCTGGATCGAGCTGGAGCCCATTCTACTAAGTAAAGTATCATAAGAATGGGGAAAAAAAGCACCACATGTATTCACCATCAAATTGGTACTAATTGATCAACACATGTGCACATATAGTAGTAACATTCATCGAGTGTTGGGCAGGTGGGAAGGGGGATGAGGGGATGGGTATATTCACATCTAATGAATGAGTGCAGTGTGCACCGTCTGGAGGATGAGCATGTGTGTATCTCTGACTTGGGCAGGGCAAAGGCAATATATGTAACCTAAACATTTGTACCCCTGTAATATTCTGAAAAAAAAAAAAAAAAGAATCGAGGGAAATTCTTTGATGGGTAGTGAGCTCCCTTTCATTCTCAGGACATCAGTAGAGGCTGGTGGTATTAAATATATTCAAGCATCATGAGAGGACTGGACAAGATGAACTTGATCATCACTTCCTGATCAAAAGTTCTATGATTTGCCTTCCAAGGTTATTCAGCTAGTCAGTAGCAAGGCAGACCTAGAATAAAACGCAGCTCAAGCTAGAACTTTACGGTACAGGTTTGTACTCCTCTGACACTCTAACCCTCATTTAAGCTTGTGTTTTATTGGACAACATTTTAAAATTGATCAATGAAATTCAGAGGTATGAAGGGCAGGTTCAACCCACCATTTTTCCCTTACTCACAAAGCAGCGATTGCTTTGAGAGCCATTTTTATTTTCTGCCTCCTTGTCAGATCCTGGACAAATTTGATTGACAAGTGGCTTTTGGTAAAACTGTTTCATTAATGTGCTGGATGTCGCTTGCTAATTTAAAGTCTTCTCATTTGTGAGGTTCTTGTTGCTATTAAATGAGAGGAATTATCATGTCATAAAACTGAAGCCATCAGCTTGTCAGTTGTATATCTGACCTAGCTGTGCCTGCATCTGCCATTTGACTTTAGCCTCTTATTTGGGCAGAGAGTAGCATCCAGTCATCCACTTTCCACCACCTGTCACTCTCACTAAAGACCAGAAGAAGTCTGCCTCCAGGTGAGGTTGCTCGGTGATGGTCTGAGAGAGAGAGTGCTGAAGTTACGCCAAGCTCCACAGACCGGGCTGATGCTTTAATAGACCATGCAGACAAAGGGCAGTGGGAGAACTAGGGCAGAAATGATTTCTTACTTGGAGATCCAGACTAGACTGCCGCCCACACAGATGTGGCTTTCCTGAATGATTGGAGATGGAATGTCAGTATTCCCTACCCTACGCTGGGCTGGAATCCAAGCCAGGAAGGCAAAGCAAGGTGTGAGCACATAAGTGAATGAATCTCCCTAGAGTAGATAGGCCCATGAGGTACCCTGTGGCTTAGAAGGGGTCCTGTGACCCATGTAATTTCTAGGGTCTTGGCCGAGGCAAGCCTGCTGACCCTGAGACTCCAGGAGACATCCTGCATATTAGGGAAGGGATAGGTCCCTGGGGGGTTTTAATCACCCCAGGAAAAGTGGATGTGGCAATAAATTTTCTCCAGGCCACCATCAGTGTAGTGGAGGGTGAAGCTTTGCCTGCATGAGAAAACTCAACCTAGGTCCAGAGAGAATGTCACTTAGTAACCGCAAGTATGGCCTTGGAATCAGGGAGACCCGGGTTTATGTACCTGCTTAGCTAAGTTCCATTTGGTAAATTCCCTAACCTCTCCAAGTTTCAATTTCCCTTTCTCTAAATTAGAGATGATAATGAAAGTCCTCCATTGGGTTGTTGTAACAATTACATAAGACAGAATATAGGCAAAGCACTTAGCACTCTTAGCAAGAACTCAGTACCCGGTAAATATTAACTATTGTAATTCATCATCATCATCACCATTATGGATCAATTACTGGAAACAGACAAATATAACTATTTAAGAAAATATATATGCATGTTCATCTGCATTTAAATGCATACTATATTTCACAATAAAAGCATTATTTTAAAAAGGAAAAAGAAAAGCAGTGTAACAGAGTGGTTAAGAATGTATGACAAATCATGGATCACAGCTCTGCCACCTATTCCCTGTGAGTGTCTGAGTAACTCACTTAGCCCTTTGAGGCTCATAGGACCAACCACGCAGGATATTGTGAGGATTAAATGAGGAAACTCCCATAAAGTGCTTAGTGCAGTGCCCTGCACAGAATAAAGTAAGATTTATTTCTGGTTATTATCATTGTGGATGTTTTTTTCTCTGCAACTCTCAGCCCTCTTGTGTTCCATGCGATTCTACCAGCCTTTAACCCATCATTCTAAGCTGTACCAGAGGGAAGCCCAGAGTGCCACTGATGCTTTCCTGGGTGGGGGTGGGGAGACGGTTGGGATAGAAACTATCAGGTCCCAGGGTATAACCCAGTGGTAGTGGAAAGGGGTAAAGCATTGTTAGGAGTCCAGCCTATTAACTAAAAGCATTGTAACTTTAAAAGGTAATTGGTTTCCAGTGGCTCCCACAGCTGAGTTGCTTCCTTAGTGGCCCCTGTGCCATGATATAGCCCCTTCCTTCCAGCCCCCACTCCGCCAGTCAGTCCTACACTTACGCTCCTGGCTGACGCATTTGCCACTTTCTTCAAATATTTGCTAAAAGCTTCCCAAAGCAGGAAGCCTCACGGCTGCAGAGCACTCCGTGAGAGAAATGAAGTAACGGTTTCTATGGCAACGCTTTGGCACTTACTAGTGTTTGCGTAGGCACTGAGGCAAGAGCTGGGGTCCACACAGGCCTTTGCTGGGAAGGACTGAGGAGGAGAGAGGGCTGGAGATGTAGAAGTGCTCTCACTTTGCCCTCTTGGGTGGTAGCCCTCAGGGACAGTCGTGGGGGAATGTTTGGGCCACATCCCTGTAGAGACAGTTCCAAGTCTCCTGGGGTAGCTCCAGAGCCACTCACCTCACTCAATACTGCCTGGCTTTGCCACCAGTTTCAGCTTCCCCAAATGCTCCTTCATCATGCCTCCCCTCTGCCCAAAAGCTTTGCTGCTTTTCCCCACTATCTATAGATCAAGTCTAAATCATGGCATTTGAGGCCTTCCACAGCCTCCTCTTTCTGGAAGCTCTGGCTGCTTCCCCCATCCTACCTTACTTCAGCTGGACTGTTCAACCTCATCCTACCTCCACTCCCTGTCACACTGTGAATCTTTCTACTTCCCCTCTCTCTCCCATCCATTCTCCTTGCTTGGAGTTCCTGATACCCTCATGTATCTGCCACTTGTCATTCCTTCAGGACCCATCCCAAGCCTCAATTTCTTTAAGAACCTTTTTCTGACCACCCCAACTCAGCGGAATCCCCTTCTCTGAACTCTGATTGTGTTGCTACTCAGACCTGTCATGCATTTGGCACTTTGTTGTTTTACTACTGCTTATATATCTCTATCCAATAGATAGATGTCTCTTATCTACACAGCACACTCCTCCCCAGAAGGGGACTTTTTAAAATGTTTTCTTATCTTTCCCACAGCACCTAGTACAGTGCCCTGCTCATAATGTGGAATTATTAATAATTTGACAATATATGCAAAAGGTTTATCCCAGTGCCTGGTGTACAGTAAGCACTGGATAGATGTATGGGACCCTCGAATAGTTCTTGATTGATGCCCTGGTACCTCTGTCACCACTTTTATTCATGGGCTGCATATAGTGCCCCTGGAGCCTTGGAGCCTTCATGAGCCATTAGGTTGGCCATACTCAGTGAGTGGTCACTGGCCTTATCCTCACCTTCTGCGGCTACCCACCTATCCACCACTTCAGCTCTCAGGATGGGCCACATCATTTTCAGGGCCCCGTGAAAAATAAAAATATGAGGCCTCTTGTTTAAAAGTTAACAATTTCAAGACAATGAGAGCAGAGCATTACAACAAGCATGGGGCTCGTCTGGGCATGGGCCCTGAGCAACTGCACAGGTTGTGTTGCACAACTATGAAGCTGGGCCTGTTCACCATCCTCATTCCTTTGTGCTGTTCCCCAAGTCCCTGGGATAAGAGATAGGGGAAATCCACATGTGGCAATGACATATCAAATGGTTCTAGACGAATTTACCAAAAGTCAGTTCTCTGAAAATGAATTTGCTCAATGGCCCAGTGCCCGAACAACCAATTTGTCACATTTGTGGTAGTTTTTATTTTACCCTGCCTTTGCCCTTGCACAGGTCCTGCCCATGCCCCTGCCTGTGCCTACATCTGTGCTCTCAGCTTTTCACTCCCTTGGTCTTAGCAAATTGGACTATAAAGGCAAGGCTGTCTCTATTTTATGTCCTTTTTGTCCTCATGTTCTGATTTCTTTTCAATCAGTCACGATTTCTTTTGGGGCTGAGGTGAACAGCCACACAACCCCCCTACACTTAACTCACAGGACAACCAGGCAGTAGAGATCAATGAACGTTCAAAAATTAAAATCTACAAGGGGAAAATGCCATAGTTTTAAAATCATACTTTTACCCTGCTCATGGATAATATCAGACTTTAGAACAGTCTAACTCCATTTCTTTAAACACAGTAAGCATCATTTTACTGTCTGCCTGTGATATGTTCAACATCTGAAGCCTTTGAGAGTCTGTTTCTGTTGTTTGCTTTTTCTGCAGATTCCTGGACATGGTGTCTTATTTCCTTGTGTGTCTGGTTATCTTCACACACTAGTCAGTGTATTTGAAAAACTATTTGTAGAAGTAATTTGAAACCCAGAGCAAAGTTTTCTTTCTTCAGAGAGAAAATTTGTGTTTGCATTAACTAGGATCTTGGGGCACTGCTAGTCTATGGCCATCTTAAGTTTATGACTTCAGTTTTCCTGGACAGGATGTAAATTCAGGCTGCAGGTCCACAAGGTTCATGTGTGGTTTGCCCTACCCTGCAGGTGTATCATTTGGAGCCCTATCTTTCTGTGGGGAGGTTTCCTATTGGACTTCTCACCTTTTATTGGCTCTGAGCTATTATTTCTGTCCCCTTTGAACCACAAAGCTTTAAACAAGAAATTTCGAATTTGCTGGTGTTAGAAAATGCCCTAAGGTCAAAAGCAGCTGCTGTCATACTTACTCAATTCTCTAGGTTCTCATTATCACTTTAGTTTTGTCCTATAATACTTACTACCTTGTTAGTAGTTCTTTATCGATTTTAGGATTTTTAAAACATGTATTTTTTGTGATTTTTGGTGGTTTCAGCCATTATAAGAAACCCAAAGTATATCACATGCAATTTCTCTTATCATGCTTTGAAGTGGACAGGTGGACTGGGAGGCTAAAACTGTACATATATTTTATAGATACAAAAACTTCTTGAAGTCATTTGCCCAGAACCACACAGTGAATTAGTGACAGAGTTTGAAAAAGAACTCAAGCGTGTCACCATCACATTTTCCAACAATGAAGGAGTGTAATTTCACACTGTGCTACCCACTATTTTTGCCAGATGCTGGGACAGTGGCCTTTGATTGCTCTTGCTTTTCCTTCCACTTTCTCTTATCATTTTATAGTCTGTCTTTTCAAAGGGAAAACCCCATTTTATTCATCTGGTCCTTACAGGAAACCCCTAGAACAAGAGTTGGCAACTTTTCCAAAGAATTTGTGTCAAGGTTCCTGGCTTTTCCCTTTTTTTTCTGCCCAAATACCTTGGTCACTCCTTGGATGTTGCCTTAGAAACAAGGAGATGAATGTGGCAGGGGGGCCTGACCAAGGGCAAATTCGCAAGTGCCTTCTTGGTTACTGTGGTGGCCTGACTACCACTGCTGATGAACGAGGTCTCCCCTGTCATCTACCATTGCCTCCCACCCTCAGGTACAGCTTTGGAGAACCAACATACCAGATCTGGAGTGCTTTTACACATGAATGTTAATTTTTCCATCTGTGCCATCATCTGTGACTACCAGAAGTTGATCGTGGAATGTGTTTAAGCAGGTTAGTGGAACAGAAACTCTAAGAAAACCTGACATTTTGGAACTGCCCACCTAAGCTGGATCATTAAGATTGCAAACCTGAGCCTTTTGGGGGGGGATGGCATCAGAGATTCAAAAATGGCTGGGAGATGGAAGATTCAGGCTATGACATATGGCATGGAAGCTTGCAGTGGTCTACACAGCCTCTGCAAGGGAAGGCTGATTGACAAACACCCTAGGCACAGACCTCCCCAGACCTTTCCTCCTCTTCTCTCCTCCCCAGTGAAATTGACTTCCATCTTGGAGCTTAGGCACTGTTAGCTATTCTTCCCAAGTATCCTCAACAGATGCTACAGGTATAATCATGCACAGGTGTCTGGAAAGAGGCCAGGAAGAGCAAGCAATGGGAAAGGTGCCCAAAATGTATATGAAATTGCCTTGGTTGTCAATTTGAGCACGCTAAGGTGGTTTGACATAAGTGAAAGGCAGAACCACACTGCTAACACTTTCTACTATGTTATGGGCAGATACTGCCAGGTTGCCAGGATTCTGTTATATTTTTATTTTCAACAGTTATATTTTCTGGCATTTTGAACACAGTATTTCTATTGATATTTGAGAGGAATTGTGGATAATTTAGCATATGGTTATGAGTTTCTTTTCATTTAAAGGAGAGATTTCACTAAGCTTGCTGTCTCCCTATATGTGATGTGATTGCACTCACTATCTGATGTTTATTTTCCCAGGATAATGAGAAGGAAGCTAGTAGGAAAGTTGAGAAAGGAAGGCAATTGGAAAGTTGGATTCACTAAACAGAAGTTGTATCTATTCTGTTAAGTAAGAGTGACATGTCTTTCCAGCAGTCATGCCTGGTCACACACCTCCAGCTATAGAGGCTCTATTGTCATGAGCAATACTTATCTTCCTCTAGGAAGCTATGGTCTCAGGATTCTAGGCCACTGCCTCCATGGCTGATTTCACTCCATCACACCTGCTGTTTCCATCGGCCAGTGCTGGGCTAAGTTGTGTGGTAGTGGGCAACTCTCAGCTGCATTGGTGATGCTGATCTGGTGCTCCATTGGGCAGAAAATTTGCAACACTGGTCACCTCTGTTTGACCCTGCTTCTGATCTATTGTTTCTGCCATTTCCATGCCACTAAGCCTAGGTAACCTAGCCTTCTCATTTACTGATCTATGTTTCACTCTGTAACCTCATCTTCTATTGTTAACAAGGGCCACCCTGGTTGACCTGCTCAACTGGAGGCCAGAGAAGAGTCTTGACTAGTGGTGGGCAAAGAGAGCGGATGGGGGCTAAAGCTGGGAAAGGCAAGAAGGGTCATTTGCTGAGGGCTTACTATTTGGTGTGCACTGTGCTGGGTGGTATACTCATTGCTGTCAGCAAAAGGAAAGGTAGAAATAGCTCAACCCTAACCAGTGGGAGGCTGACTTCTTTTCTTTGCAATAGATGGGATGGTACTGTGTAGGGAAGGGTTATTCCATGAAGGTTAAGGAGTTTGTGGTCAAACAAGCATATGACTTTGAACAAGTCACTTTCCTTCACTGGGCTTCAATGTAATCCTCTTTCAAATAGTCACATAGCCTTTGCACAGCTTACATATATACATGTGAGGATACCAGTGACATATATTAGAATACTCAAAACAATTATAAAATATAGTATAACATCATGTGAGGCAATATAGAATAGTGGTTAAGAACTAGAGTACAAAGTGGGTGGGGGATTCCAAATCTCAGCCCAGAAACTTGCTACCTATGTAACCCTGGGCAGTCACTTAACCTCTATGTGCCTCAGTTTCCACATCTGTAAAATGAAGATATGGATAGTACCTGTTCATAGGGGTTTTATAAGGAAACATGAGATAATATGTGGAAAACATTTAGAATATCACTAGCACATAATAAGTGCTATGTAAGTACTATTTATTTGACAAATATTAGATAACTATGAGTATTTTATCCCCCTGTCTTTCCCACATGCATTCTCTCAGTGTTCATAACCCTTAATGTAACAGAACTTGGCTAATGCTGCAAGTCCATGTATATCATATACAGTTCTGTGCATGCGAGGGCATAACACATAACCCTGCCCTAGAACACACATACACCATAGCATCAGGCCATATAAGGGGGTGGAAGCTCAGTACTCCCGACGGATAAAAGACAGCCCTCTTTAAAACTGATAGCCTCTGAGGTAAATGCCATAAAGTATTCATTTACATAAATTCAGGGTGCTTTTCAACTTTTCAGAAACATGTTTCTTGCATTAAGTGAGATATATCTGTGTGCAGAGAAAGACAGTCATACCGTCACTCTATAGCATTTATTGAGCTATAGAGTGTCGTGTGTGAGATACAAAGAAGACCAAGGCCTAATCCCTGACTTTAGAAAGTTGATCATTTTGTGGAGGAGATAAGACACATACTCAAGCTCAACATGTTATAAGACAGGACAGTATTAATTATGAGGCTAAATGAGAACATACATATATCCTTTATAAGCTGAGAAGACTACGTAAATGCTAATGGGTGTAGTTTTTGTACAGGCCTTAAGAATTGCAAAGTGCTATGGAAGATAGAGAAGGGAGGAATCATTTATTGCTGGGGTCATCATGGAAGGCACCAAAGCATGAGGAGGCTTTCAACAGGTAGAACTGAGATCAAATGGCACCAGCAAAGCCCTGGAGATGAGAACACACACAGGATATAAAGGTACCAGTAAGTAGCTTGTGTTGGCTTCTGAATAGCATAGACACAGGGGTCTTCCTGGGAGATACCAAAGCTGTAAAGCTTAAATGCCAGGCTACAAAGTTGAGCCTATTTACTAGGCAGTGGAGAGCCATGAGGAATTATGGAGTAGAGGCATTGCATCATCCAAACTTTCCTTTTGGAAGGCACTCTGACAGCAGGATACAGGAAGTGCCATCTCTTCTGGCTGCCTCAAGGACTTCTCCCTTGCAATGCTATCTTTCTCTTCTGCATCATCAATCTTTCTCTCCAGAGATATGCAGTAGCAGCTTGCTGCTTTCAAAAAACAAACAAACAAATGAAAACCTCTTTTGACTGCATACTCACTTCCAGCTGCCTCCCAATTTCTCTATTGGCTTAATAGCACACCTTCTAGGGGGAAAAGTGTCTATACTCATTATTTCCACCTCCTCACTTATCATTCTCTTCTCAACTTGCTTTAGACAGGCTTTGACCCCCAGGTGTATTATTGTCAATACTTTTGTCAAGGTCACTAATGACCTCCATGGAGTCAAATCCAATATTCATTTCTCCATTCTTTTTCTGCAACACTCTCGTCTCTTGGTTTTCACAACTTGCTATGCTCCTTCTTTTCCTCCTATCTCTCTAGCCATTCCTCCTCAGTCTCCTTTGTTGACTATTGCTTCTCTACCTCTATCTTTAAATGTTGGCACACACCATAGCTCAGTTCTAGGTCTTCTACTTCTCTTTATCAGTACTCTCTTAAAGTGATTTTATCCAGTTCCATGGTTTTAAAAATTGTCTACATGCTGATGATGCTCATATTCATATCCTCAGCTCTCACCTCTCCACTGAGCTTCAGACTCATATATCCTACTATCTACCTAACATTTCCACTTAGAGGTCTAATAGCATCTCAAACTCTTATTGTGGTCAAAAAGATCCTCTTGATCTGTGCATTTCCCACCCCTATACCAAATTGTTCCTGCCTCAGGCTTCCCCTTGTAAGTAAATGGTACCATTCATTCAAGGTAAAAACTCAAGCCTCATGCTGGATCCTACATTTTTTTACCCAACACATTCTCTTCATATATTTTCCAACCCCTCCAAAACATATCCACACTCCATCCATGTTCTCTACCTCTACTGCTCTCACCCTGGTTCAAGCCACCACCGTCTCTTGCCTAGACCACTGCAATTGTCTCTCCTAACTGGTCTGTCCACTTCTACTTTTGCTCTTCAATATTATTATTACAACTGTAGGGCCTACAATGAATTCTCCACAGAGCCTCCAGAGTGAGCTTTTAAAAATGTAAATCAGATCATGTCACTCATTTGCTTGAAACCATCCAATAGCTTCTGTTGCACTTGCAATAAATCCAGACTCTTTCCAATGGCTTACAAGGGCCCTATGGGATCTTGCCCCTGCGTGTGTCTTCAGCCTCATCTTGCGCCACACTCCCCCTTGCTCAGTGTATTTTAGTCTCGCTTGTTCTGTTAACAAGCCAGTTAGGCCCTCTGTACCAGCTCTTCTCTCTTCTTGGAATGTTCTTTCCCTAGATCTTTACATGTGACAGGCTTCTTCTTGTCATTTAGGTCTCAGCATAGATATCACCTCACCTCCTCCAAAAGGCTTTTCTTCACCACCTAAAGTAGCTTCCCTTCCTTGCCATCACTTTCTAACACATCAGCCTGTTTTATTTTCTTCATAGTATTTATCTTCATCAAATTATCTTGCTTTTGAAGTGTTTATTCCCCCCCCATCCCCCATTACACACAAGTAGAGTGTAAGCTCCATTAGAGCAGGAACCTTCCCTGTCATATTCATCATTGTAACTCCCATGCCTAGAAGAGTGCCTGGTATGTAGTAGATACACAATAAATATGTATTGAGTGAATGTTGAATAAATTATCTAGCAGCAGAGTGGTTATTGCAGTAATAAAGACAACAGGCAATAAAACCTTTAATTAAATTGGTGGAAGTAGGAAGCAAGATCAAGGGGGAAAATCAATATTAGACTAATCCCATCCAGATGTCATCTTAAGATTTTTAATACTACAAACAATGGAAGACTCATCCCAGGTCACTATTATTACTACAGAGTTTCCAAACTGGAACCGCAAATCAGTTAAGCAATAAGTAATTTTCCATTCATTAATCAAAAAAGAAATGAAGAAATAGATAAGCAAAACTGGCTGATTGGAATTTATAGGAGTGAAAGGAAGAGATAAGTAATGATTTCATAATTCTTTGCCATTAAAACAAAGCAGGAAGTTTGGGAGGAAAATTGCTTGTGGGTGGGAGGAATGACAGGTTTGGTATAGAACATGCTGATTTTTACTCATCCCCAGAAGTATCTGGAAGACTGTTTCAGTGTAGGTCTAGAATTCTGCAGGAAGGACTGAGGAGGAGATAAAGAGTGGGGACTGTATCATCAGCATAGAGATGAGAGTTCAAAGTAACAGGAGCAGGATTCCTTGAGGAGTACAAAGCAACTGAAGGGGTATAGGAAGTCTTTATTTCGAGGGATCTGTTTATCACATCTCTTAGTTCCCATGAAGTACAACTGGAAAGTGTGGATTATAATAATCTCCAATTTCCCTAGCCTCTCCCCCACAGTTCACTCCCTCTCTTGAACAACCCTGTGCATTTTTTCCAAGGTAGAGGGTTCCAAGCATGGGCTATGAGGAGGCACTGTGACCCTCCTTGTCATCAGCCTCCTAATATACGCCCCTCACTACTCACAGGGACACATATCAAGAAAAGCATGCCTCTGAAAGATTTTGTGGTTTTTTTGGGGGGGAAAGCCTAACTATGAAGCCATCACCACTCTTTTGCTTTCTCAATGCAAATGCACAGTGTGATCCTTTAAACACCAAAAAGAATGCAGTCAGCAGCAACAACATCAACAATTTCACCCCAACATGTAAAGCTTTTTGTAAATCTGTCTTGCTCCCCAATATTATCAGTTGAAGTACCGCCATTATAATTTTTACTCACTGCCAACCTGTGGCTTGCCAAGATGAAGGAGCTCTTCCGAGTTAGTAACAGAGCTGGGTTGAGGGCCTCAGACCTCTAGGCTCAGAAGGAGCTGTTGGCAGCAATCTCATACTGTTATTCTACCCTCTGCCTTTGCCAGTAAGCAAGGCCTCATCCTCCATGCTGGGCTTCATCCTGAACTCCTGCTGGGAGCCAAGGGCCTATCAGAGACTGATTGTTCTCCGTCTGCTGGCAGATTGGCACCAGCCAGTGTTAAGGCTTGTGTGGAGAGTATATAATGGGGTCCCTAATGAGGACAAGACAATGAGTTTTTGGTTTCAATTGAAGAGCTTATTTGTCCTTTGTCTATGTCTAGACCTCTCAAGGCAAACCTGGTGGTAGCATGGGATGGGGCAGTGGTCAGGGGAGAGGAGGAGGCTGTAAAACAGAGACTCAGAGGACAAAGTGGCAAATGGCCCAAGGCTCTCAGCTGCTGCAGAAAATGAAACCTAGAACTTAGTCCTGGGCCTTGGGTCTTGGACTTGAGCAGGAGAGAGAGGAGTGGATTTGGGTGGTTAGAGTGGGCTATCGACTTCTGAATAAGACGAGACAATCTGAATTTGGATTCTATAAAAGGATTCTACTTCCACTGGGGAAAAATAATGTACGCTTTGTTGGAGCAGTGGCTTTGTTTAGCTTGTTCACCTCTTTATCCCCAGGGCCTAGAAGAGTATCTGGCACGTTATTGATATACAATAAATATTTGGTGAATATGGGAATGAACGCAAAAAGATTTGAATAGAAATCCCAAATCTTAGAGATTTTATTGATTAACTCAATTCATCCAGTGGAAACCTTTCCCTGGCTTTCACTGGAAGAATTTAATTTGTGTAACAGTCCAGGCAATAAGCCAAAAATTCATAGAGATTGCTTTTTTAAAATGGTCTTGTGCCCGTTTGCTCCCTTTTTGTTTTGTTCTCGACCTACTCTTACATATCGAACATTTTGAAATGTTTTTCTCCTGAGCTAATAATCATAAGTTCCCATCCTTCCTCCCCCGTCACTGGATTGCTGCCACAATCTGAGCTTCTGATAACTTAGATTTCCATTTTCATGCTGATCTCTGCTTAGTGTGACATCAGTGGAGTGGGCCTTATGGATAATGTGTGTGTGTGTGTAAGCAATTCTAACTGCCTAGAAAAAGGAAAAGAACTAAAGAGGGTGATAGAAGGTGATGATTCACATGTAAGTGAAATGATTAGGTACTTCTCAGCCTGTAACTAGAGCTATTATAAACACTAGATGGGCAGATACCCTCATTAAGGACCAAATCTCAAATTGGCCCTAAATTGGAACTCTGCAGTTCAAGGCAGTGGTTGGTCTTCCAAAACCATGCAGATAGTGAATCTGCTAACTCTCGGGACCTCCAAGGTCATTGTAAGATAAGAAACTGGGAAGCCTGGAAGATAATGAGGCACATGGCAGTAAACAATGCTTCTACTTGCCTGTGAGGAGGACTTTGAAGTTGCCGCTACCATCTACCCACGGCCCTGCCTGAGCCTAGCTCCTTATGCTGCCTAATTCAAAAACCATAGCCATGTGCTCCCAGGTTTCCTCTCGATTTCTCCCACCATCTCCAGAAATTTTTAAGGAAGGGCCATTAACGTTAAATTACAATGGGTAAGAATTAAAGGAGCAGGCAAGCGTCAGAAGTGAAGAACAACCTATAGGTCAGCAATACAGGAGAATGAGTCATTTAGGACAAACACTGCAATGCTGACCAGAGAGTTTTATGTACTGTGTAGCTTGAAAACAACTGAGGTTTCTTTGTCATAGATAATACAGAGTAATGGTCAAAATTTCCTTTTTTTAGTCCCTCTACCTCGTGGTGTTAGTAACAATGACAGCTAACATTTATCGCGTACTTGCTGTGTGCCAGACAGACACTGTCTTAAGCACCATACGCACATCATCTCACAACTTCATTTAATCTGCACAATGATTCCATGGGGCAGTAGCGATTACTATTATCACTAGTTTATGAATGATAAAGCTGAGGTTCAGCATAGTGAATAAGTTTTCCTGGGTCACATAGCTGCTGAGTGTTAGAGACAGGATTTGAGGCAAGGTTCTCTAACCTCAGAGCCAAATCTATTAACCAGTACACTACAATAGATGTGTTCCTTCCATTGACTCTTTTACATAAGTCACAATTTTATAACATCTTCAGCTGATGCAGTGGCAATGGAAGTGGAAGATTCTGTAAAAGTTTTGGCTTCTTTTATGGAAGAAGGGGCTTAATAACTGTCACTCCTCTTTATCCATGTTAGAAAAACAGACAAGATCAGCATATTGTGATGTATTTTCTACTGATATTAAATAATAAGCCGTATTATATCTTTTATTAAGCTATGAACAAACAGAAGCGGCTTGTACTGTGGAAACTTTTGATAGATGCATAGCACAGGTATCTCAAGTGCACAACTGTATTAGGTTCATATGTGTTCCTCTGATATATGTGACACATTCAAGAATATACATAACCCCTGTGTAATTGAGGTGAAGGGTTTCCTAGGCAGGGCCTTCTTATGTCTTTTCTTAGAGGAAGGAACTGCGATTAGGATATAGAGAGCTGTAGGCTCCAGATATACTTGATGGAGTGAGCTGTGTCTGGTTGAGCAATGAATTTTCGTCACTGGCTCAGCAGTGGGTGAGAGTAGGGGCCACAACAGTTTCGAAAGTTTGAGCTTCCCAATGTTTTTTGTTTTGTCAGCTAGTTACCAGTGTCTGTCAGTGCAGATGAGGGAATTGAGTGCTCACTGTCTTTCAGGATATAAGTTTATGATCCCAGGAGCAGATTCAATACTGTCAAGAGGTGTCTATTTCTTTATCTGTACAGATGTTGAATGACAGAAAGGTGTAGGCAATTGAGTAGTCAGCAATGGGCAACCCTTTTAGAATACTAGTTCCCTATGTGCTATAATTATCTGGCTGTAATTTGCTCACAGGTCCATTCTAGGCCCAGGCACTTTCGACATACCATGTACCATTAGGCAAGATCTTGCCAAGACTGAGACTCTCAGACCCAGCTACATATGGTAAGGTATCTCTGTCCACACCTAGGACCCTCATGACTGTGCCATACCACACTGGAAGCCCGTATCCAGCCCTGAGCTCTTTCCTCCTTCCTTGACATAGCCCTTTAGGTCCCTTGTCCACTGAACAGGATGAGCCCAGATAGCACCCCAAACACCCCTGGCACTCACCCATGTTCCAGATGCCAATACGCAGCCCTTACAGGAGAAGCCATCCAGGGGTGGGGAACCTGTGGCCTTCTGGATCCTTGAGTGTGGCCTTTTGACTGAATCCAAATTTTACAGAACAAATCATTTTAATAAACTGTGCATGGAGTAAGAGCTTCCTTGTTGAGACATGCCTTAGCTGTGACACATACTGAGTCAAGTCTGCTCTCCACCAGAGTGTACCTTGCAATTTTGTGGCCTTGACACTGGCCTCTATGGCCTACCCAGTCACTCTTTACTCTGTGAGGCAACCCTTGCCCAGATTGGACCTCTCACTGAACTCCCCAACGCAATGAAACCGGCCCTACCCAATCTGTCACTGTACCATCATGAGGTCAGTCCTCACCACCAGCCACCACTTTCAATAGGACAATCAGCCCAGAGATCAGCTCATTGCTGAGTCTGCCATGAGGCTGGCCTCACCAGCTTTCACTTTCACTAGGGCTTATGCTGCTATTTTGCTCACAGAAAGGCAACCCCCTCCTAGACTAGGGTCCATAACTCACCATACACCCAGTGAAGCCACTGCTTTATCTAGAAGGCCATATAAGCATGTGCTTTAGAGCATAGCACTGCAGGGGCACCAATCAAATGTTTTTTTAAAGAGCTTGGGATTTGATATTCAAAAAGCTAAAGTAGTCATATGTAAGAAAAATCAGAACTTTGTTGGATTTTTTTCTTTCATCTGTTGTACGGTTTAGAAATGTTTCCATTTGAATTACAGAGAGAAGGATGGACATCAACATCTTTTCAGTGATTATGGCTTCCAAAGTCCTGATTTTGGCCCTGCCCTCTTTGTTTCTCCACATACTGTGAGCCAGCCATCTGCTACTATCCAAAATTCCTCACACCATTAGCCAACTCTTGCCTAGAATAGTAATCCTACAGCCAAGAACAATATCTATCCCAAATACACTGGTACGGCTATATGAGGTGTTAAAATATTGAAATACTTCCCTACCTGTTGATAAACAGCCACTGCCCTGAACCCTTCCTCTACTGCCCCCTCCACAATCCACCATCACCTCAACTTCCCTAGACCCTCCCTGAGGATGCCCTGGTCTCCTCATAATCTAACAACTGAAGGCATAATGCCTGTTCCAGCATCCTGTTCCAATGTTTGCACTAACTGGTCAGTGCTCATGCAGAATCTGTAGTTAAATATTTTAAATATCATCCTGTCCTATAACCCCTGCATCAAACATTATGCAGCTCTCTAGGGCTCACTACCTAGATGAACAGATCACTAGGCAAGTCTTTTCCAAATCAGAGTACTTGGTACACAATGTGCACCAACCACTGGCTCACACCACCTCTCCCTGTGCTTATGGGTACTCTTTAACTTGAGGCAACCTCTGAGTAGACTGCACCTTAGCCAAGCTCTTCATGAAGCAGTCGTCCAGCTACTGAACAACCCCCGCACACCACATGGTAGGTTTTCACTATGCTTCCTTTGCATTTATTGACTGGACCTGCCATTCACTACTGGCCCCATAGCCTGGACAATCTGTGATCTGGCCAGTGTATGCTGCTCCAACATAAGGAAGTGAGTGACAAAACTCAGTGCACATAACCAGTACCAGTCCTTGCAAACTGAGACAACCTATGACCAGATCAGAGTCCACCTGGGACACACTATGTCAGCCCCTAACGTGGGTCCCACACCAGCTCTTCACAGAGCATTAGGCAAAACTTGAAACCAAGATCCATAATACCATTTCTGACAACTCTGAGGACCTTCTAAACAGAGTCAGGTCCAAATTTCTTTTCCCCCAACAAAAAAAAAATTCTCTAGCCCTGACAGGCCTGTGAAACCATTCAGGACACTGACTATAGCAGGACCATGCCTGCTCTTCACATAGCCCGAGCTAATCCCTGGCCAGAGCAGGATCCACATCAACCATCCACACTGAGTGGACAATCACACACAGCCACTCCTTACAGCCTGAAGCAAACCCTAAGCAGGCCAGGGAACAAATATCAGCCTGCAAAACTTGAGGCAAATTCTGAGCAGACCAGAAGCTTGAATTAGCTGCTAAGATGAAAGCTCACAGAAGCACCCCCAACTTCATAAAACAGCCTGTGAACAGACCAGGCATATGGCCCCCATGCCTCACATGCATCTCCTCCCCTTCCTTCCCTTCCTTTTCCCTCCCCTTCTTTCTGTCCCTTTCTTCTTTCCCTCTTTCCTTTTTGCTCCCATTCTTTGACCCCCTTATTCCCTTTCTCGCTCGGGCAGTTAATTCACTGCTGTATTATTTAATTGTTATAACAATTTTGATGTGTCCCATCACATGTAGGCCAGGGGAAAATTGGAAAGCTTCTAAGATAATACCAGTTCCCTCACAGGCAGGGCTGCTGTTGGAAACTGGGTCTACTACATGAGAATCAGTGCATGGAATTTTTGCTCCTGGAACCAGAATGATTGTGGAACAAAAATCCCTTTCTCTAGTGAGCAAGCCCCCAAGCTAGCTTCTATGAACTGAAAACAGTCTTCAGATGAAGGGCTCAGGGTTAGCCAGATTGGGAGTGACCAGAGGAGACTTTGGGCAAAAAATTCAAGTAGATGAAGTCTTCTGTGCCTCCTGCTACCCCAGCCCTTGCTATACCACATTAGCAAAAAATATTTGTTTGAAAAAATCATGCATGTGTAGTTTTATTGTCAAGGTTTTAAATTAGACACTTAAACTATAATTGATTGCCCCTCATGTCCCTTGGACCCCTTTCTGACCAATTCTCTCCTTTCATTACATTTTCTTTATTGGCCTTGGTCTCATATGTGGTACCATCACACTCAATCTCAATCCCCCTCCAAGTTTTTGGTGTCACCCATTGGGTGTGTATATTTTAAGAATTTTTTCTCTGTGTTTACATACATATATAGGAGCCTATGCAGAGTATTATTTTGTTTGTGGGATATATACAGTACATATCATTCTGCAACTTACTTTTTCACTAGACATTGTCTTGGAGATCTTGTCATGTACATATAAACCTAGTTCATGTACATAAATTTCCACATAATGTGGCATATTATGTGTATATCTCAATTTATGTAATCATTCCCTTATATAAATGGACATTTAGCTTGTTTCTAACGTTTTGCTATTGCAAACAGTGCTTTGGCAAAAGCCTTCGTTTTTGCCTTCTTGTGTAAGTGAGCTGGAGTTCTGCTAGGGTAGACATTAACAATGGGAATTCCTGGGTCATAGTGAATGCCCCCCCATTTTTTATTTTAATAAATACTGCAAAATTATACTCCCAGGTGGTTTTCCATATTTACATTCTAATAAAGTATATGAGTATACATGTTTCACAAAATCTTTGCAAAATTTTTTTCAAAATTTTATTTTGGAGAATTTCAAACATAAAAAATGTGATTTATAATGAATAGCCATATGATCACTACCTAGACTCAAGGATTGTTAAAATTTTCCATGGTTGTTTTATCTATTTATTTATTTATCTATCTATCTATCTGTTTTAGTTGAACCATTTCAATGTAAGTTGTAAATATCATGATTCTTGACCCTTCAGCAAGCATCTCCTAAAGATATAAATGCAATTTATTTTTACACATTATCTTACCACACCTACAAAAATTAACAATAATTTTCTAATCTTTATATTTAATATCCAGTTCACATTCAAATTTCCACAGGTGTCACAAAATGTCTCTATTTTTGTTTTTTTTTTTTTGAGACACAGTGTCACTTTGTTGCCCTGGCTAGAGTGAGTGCCATGGCATCAGCCTAGCTCACAGCAACCTCAAACTCCTGGGCTTAAGCAATCCTACTGCCTCAGCCTCCCGAGTAGCTGGGACTACAAGCATGCGCCACCATGCCCGGCTAATTTTTTCTATATATATTTTAGTTGGCCAGATAATTACTTTCTATTCTTAGTAGAGACGGAGTCTCGCTCTTGCTCAGGCTGGTCTCGAACTCCTGACTCGAGCAATCCACCCGCCTCGGCCTCCCAGAGTGCTAGGATTACAGGCGTGAGCCACTGCACCCGGCCAAAATGTCTCTTTTAATGTTTTATTTTGACATCCAGGATCTAGTCAAGTTTAACTAATTGCATTTTTTATCAAGATATAATTTACATACCAAAAGTTACCATTTAAAATTGAACAATCCAGTGGTTTTTAGTGTATTCACCAGGTTGTGCAACCATCATCAGTAATTCCAGAACGTTTTATTCCCCCACAAAGAACCCTTGTACCTGTTAGCAGTTACTCCCTATTCTCCCTAATCCCCAGTCTCTGGTAACCACAAATTTACTTTCTGCCTTTATAGATTTGCCTATTCTGGACAATTCATATAATGGCCTTTCATGCGTGGCTTCTTTTGCTTAGCCATAATGTTCTTAAGATTCATCCATGCTGCAGTATGTATCACTACTTTATTCCTTTTTATAGCCAAATGTAGATATATCACATTTTGGTTATTCACATATCAGTTGATGGACATTCAGGTTGTTTCAACTTTTTGGCTTTTATGAGTAATGTTGTTATGAATATTCCTGTACAAGTTTTTGTGTGGACATATGTTTTCATTTCTCTTGGGTATATACCTAGGAGTGAAATTGCTGGATCATATAATAACTCTGTGTTTAACATTTTGAGGAACAAACTGTTTTCTGCAGCAGTTGCACCATTTATATTACCACCAGCAATGTATGAGTGTTACAATTTCTCCAAATAACTCACTGACACTTGTTATTTTCAACTTTTTAAAATCATAGCCATGCTAGTGGACTTGAGGTGGGATCTTATTGTGGTTTTGATTTGAATTTCCTTAATACCTAATGATGTTGAACATCTTTGTGTGCTTTTTGGCCATTTGTGTATCCTCTTTGGATAAATGTCTATTCAGATATTTTGTCATTTTTTAATTGAGTTGTCTTTTCATTATTGAACTGTAAGCATTCCTTACAGTGCCTCATCTGATGTATGATTTACAAATACTTTCCCCCATTCTGCGTGTTGTCTTTTCATTTTCTTGATAGTGCCCTTTGACACACAAAAGTTTTTAATGTTTGTGAAGTCTAATTTATTTATTTTTTGCCTTTGGTTGCTTGTACTTTTGGTGTTATATCTAAAAAAAAATAATGCCTAGTCTAAACACAAAAAGATTAACCCCTATATTTTCTTCTGAGTTTTATAGTTTTCATTCTCACATTTAGGTCTTTGAACTATTTTGAGTTAAATTTTGCATATGATGTAAGATTGGGGTCAAAATTCATTCTTTTGTATGTGGATAACCGGCTGTCCTGGTACCTTTGTTGAAGAGACTGTTCTTTTCCTTTTGAATGGTCTTGGACTCTCAATTCTATTCCATTCTTGTTTCTATCTATCTATTTATCTCTCTATATATATTTCCTTATTATGCCAGTTTCATACTGTTTCAATTACTATTGCTTTGTAGTAAGTTTTGAAATCAGGAAGTGTGAGTGTTCCAACTTGGTTCTTTTTCAAGATTGTTTTGGCTATACTGGGACCTTTCTATTAATATTTCCATATGAATTTTAGGATCAGCTTATCCATTTTTTCAAAAAAGACCATTGGAGTTTTGATGGGGATTGCATCAAATCTATATATCACTTTGGAGAGTGTTGCCATCTTAGTATTAAGTCTTCCAACCCATGAACATGGGACATCTTTCCATTTATTTTGGTCTTCTCTAATTTCTTCTGATGTTTTATTGTCTTTATTGTACAACTCTTACCCTCTTTTGGTTAAATTTAATTTTAAGTAGTTTATTATTATTATTATTATTATTTTTGAAACAGAGTCTCGCTGTGTTGCCCAGGCTAGAGTGAGTGCCGTGGCGTCAGCCTAGCTCACAGCAACCTCAATCTCCTGGGCTTAAGCGATCCTACTGCCTCAGCCTCCCGAGTAGCTGGGACTACAGGCATGCGCCACCATGCTCGGCTAATTTTTTCTATATATATTTTTTAGTTGGCCAGATAATTTCTTTCTATTTTTTTTTTTTTTAGTAGGGACGGGGTCTCGCTCTTGCTGAGGCTGGTCTCGAACTCCTGACCTCCTCCACCTGCCTCGGCCTCCCAGAGTGCTAGGATTACAGGCGTGAGCCACCACGTTCAGCCAGAAGTAGTTTATTATTTTTGATACTATTGTAAATGGAAATGATTTCTTAATTTCATTTTCAGATTGTTCCTTGCTAATGTTTAGAAATATAGATATAATTATTTTTTATATTGCTCTTGTATCCTGCATCCTTACTAAACTTGTTTATTTGTTCTAACAGTTTTCTAGTGGATTCCTTAAGATATTCTATATATAATGTCATGTCATCTGTGAATAGAGATAGTTTTACTTCTTCTTTTACAATCTGGATACTCTTTTTATATTTTTCTGGCCTAATTGCCCTGGCTAGAACCTCCAGTATAATGTTGAATAGGAGTGATGACTGTGGACATTCATGTTTTGTTTCTGATGATAGGGAGAAACTCTCAGTTTTTCATTATTAAGTATGATGTTAGCTATGGGTTTTTCATAGGTGTCCTTTATCAGATTTAAGAAGTTTTCTTCCATCTCTAGTTTGTTGAGTGTTTTTATCATGAAGGAATGTTGGGTTTTTAAAAATACTTTATATCTATTGAGATGATTATGTGGGTTTTCCCCTTTATTTTATAAATATGGTATATTACATTAATTGATTTTCATATGTTGAAACAATCTTGTATTCCTGGGATTAACACCACTTGGTTATGGTGTATAATCCTTTTTATATGCTGCAGGCTTCGATTTGCTACCATTTTGTTAAAGATTTTTGCATGTATATTTAAAAGGGATATTGGTCTATAGTTTTCTTTCCTTGTGATGTCTTTGTCTGGTTTTGATATTGGGGAATACCGGCCTCATAAAATGAGTTAGGAAGTGTTGCCTTCTCCTCTTCTTTTTTTGGAAGTGTTTGTGATTGATTAGTGTTAATTCTTCTTTAAACATTTTATAGAATTCACCAGTGAAGACTTCTTGTCCTGGGCTTTTATTTATTTATTTATTTTTTTGGTACAAAGTTTTTTGATTATTTATTTAATCTCTTTATAGAGGTCTATTTAGTTTATGTCATCTTGAGTCAGCTGCTCATCTGTGTAACTCATTGAATTTTGTTATTTCTCTTTAGATTTTTTTAGTCTAGAGCAATAATAACACCATTTTTTCTCATAGCATTGATTTTCAAAGACACCAGGTTGGTGTCTTGTAGACTGTCTCACATTCCGGATTTGTCTGATTGTTTCATGGGGTCATTTAACATGGTCTTCTCTCCTTTGTATTTCACAAAACCTGGAAATTAGGTCTCATGCCTTGAGTAGAGTTAGGCTAAACATTTTTATTGCTAACATTTGAGTTTTTTAAAAAAATTCCATTTTGACAATCAGATGGGTAAAAATAGTATCTCATGGTTAATTACTAGTAAGATTGAATACATTTTAAGATTTATTGGCCATTTGGGTTTCCTATTCTGAACTGTTGGTTTTTATTCTTTGCCTGTTTAGCTAATGTGTTGATCATCTTTATGTTACTGATTTATAGGTGTTTATTACATATTCTAGATGAAGATCCTGTCCATATTTTTCATTTAGGTTTTTAATTCACTTGAAATTTATTTTTGTAAATGGTATATTTTAGGTAAGGATGTTACTTAGTTAAATGGATAACCAATTGTTCAGATACAATATATTGAATAGTCAGGCTTCTCATTGATTTGAGATGCCACTTTTATCATATACTAAATTCCCATATATCCATAAATCAGTTTCTAAACTTTACATTATGTTCTATTGATTTATTTTTGTCTAGTCCTATGCAAATTCATTTTAATTACTCAAATGTATAATATGCTTTGATATCTGTCAGGGAAAGTATCTTGTATATTTCTTTCTAAAATTATCTTGGCTATTCTTGCACATTCACTTTCTCTTGAATTTTAGAATCAGCTTGTCAAATCTTGTGAAATATCTTTGTGGGATTTAGATTGTCATAGACAATCTAATAAGATTACTTTCATGAGAATTTGTATTCTCAACATAATGATCCCTTCATCTATAAACAGGCCCATTTTGATGTTGTTCAGTTAATTTTTACAAAAATTTTGGCTATACTTTTATTCAGGTTTATTCCTATGTATTTTAGAGGACTTTTTGCTATTATAAATGAGGTTTGTTTTTCTATTACATTTTCCAATTAATTATTGCTGGTATACAGAAAACTATTAATTTTACTTTGTGAACCTTATACTGAGTCACTTTTTAAAAATGCAGGGAGCTTTAAATAGTTTGTTATAATAGTTCATTTTTAATCCTATTTTTTTCTCTCTTATTGTATTGGCTAGGACATCTAATACCATATGGAATAGTGGTTATTAATTATCGCCTCTTTCTCCTATTTCATTTACATGAAAATGCTTCTAAATTTTCACCATTAAAGTATGTTTGCTATAGCTTTCTAATAGATAAGTTTATCAAGATAAAATGGTCCTAATTTACTAAAAGATTTATTAAATCATGACTTATGGTGTACTGTGTGTAGCTCCAAGCTTGAGGCGAAATATCATCTTCATTAGGAATGAATGCATAGGCAGCATGGGCCCCTGGGCTGAAGAGCACTGGCTTCCCATCTCTGGGAAGATGGAACCTGCAAGTTAAAGCCAGACATCCGTGGAATCTCCTAGAAACGAAAAATTTTCCAGAGAGAGAAAGAGCTCTGTGTATCCCATACAAGCTCAGCTTTACCAGGAAGCAGCATGTTGCTTGGAGAAGAGAGGAAGAAGAGGCTGGCCTGGAGAGGTTCAGGCTCAGCAGATCAGATTCCTACTGCAGGCCCTGTTGCCAGCTTTATGTTATCAAGGCAACTGGGAACAGAAGAGGATAAAGAAATGTGATTTGTTTCACTTCTCAACTCTCCATCGAACTTTAGAGGCCATGGGTCGGGAAATTACCTCAATTTTTTTTCACTGCCTCAGAAGAGAAAGGCCATTCCCTTGGAGACTGTCATCCTGTCATCATGGCAGCCACTGCCTAGGACTAACTGGCTTTCCCCTTTCCATGCCACACTGTTTGCAGTGCCACATGACACCTTCAGCTCCTCTTAAGTGAAAAACAAGCAAACAAACAAACACTCTTGCCTTTTACTGTAGCTTGGAATAACTGGTACCTAAAGCCAAATGCCTAATAGGTACCTTCTTCAAAAGAACTTCTGTCCCCCATACTTTTGGGAAATATCTGGAAAGTGGAATGGAACAAAGTATTCCTCAGCCTGGTTGTAGTCAAGTGGAAGGACTGATTATTCACAGATCTGGATTCTGATATTAGCCCCTTTCCTCGCTTGCTGTGGGAGCTGGGCCAAATCATCTAATCTCTCTGTGCCTCAGTTTCCTATCAGCCAAATGAGGATAGAAATATTATGTGCACCAAAAGTCACTGTGATGATCAAATGAGACATGTATAAACTGCTTAGCAAAGAGTCTAGCAATGTTAAGAGTTCACAGAATATTATCTATTAGAATGAAATACTGAATGGAATTGTGAGAAGCCTCAGAGAGTGACAGGGAAGAGTCAGTATCTTATTCCATATCCATCCTTCTACAGTGACTTGCAAGCAGACACTAAATTATTTGAACCTAATTAAAAAGAACGAAGATTCACCACAGAAAATTTCAGTAGCTCTCTGTTTCCGAACCAGCCATCTCTTCTTATAGGGAAGGGTGGGCACATGAAACCGGACATTCATTGCAAAAGCAGTGACTCCTTAAACATGAAAAGAAGCTCTGGATTGTTCAATATGGAGCTAGCTGAAGAGTGACAAATAAGTACCCCTGCTGCTCGAGATTAGCTGGCCTCTGAGACTAACTGGATTCAACCCTTAAATAACTCCAGAATTATCTTGGTCTTCCAGGGCTTTTATTGGCAAGGGGAAGAGCACAATCCCATGACTGCTCTAGACTAAAGACCCCTCCCGTGTACCTTGAACCATGCTAGTGTGTTTACTGCTCTGAACATCAAAGTGCCTTACTTGTTTAAAGGAGAAACCAGATGTTATATATAATTTGGGCTCTGACACGCTTCTACTTCGGCCAAACTATTCCTCTATGGTGTGTGAACAATTTCTTATTTGAAGAAAGAGGATGACACTGTGAATCATACCTCTTTTTGCCAGGACTTTGTGAGGAAGAAAATTAGACAATTTTATTTTTTTTTAATTTTATTTCATAATATTATGGGGGCACAAACATTTTGGTTACATAAATTGCTTTTGTACTGTTTGAGTCAAAGTTATAAGTGTTCCCATCACCCAGATAGCATGCACATGGATGGGGACAGATAGGAAGACTCCTACACTGTTGGTGGGACTGCAAACTAGTACAACCTCTATGGAAAGTAGTATGGAGATGCCTCAAAGAACTAAAAGTAGAACTACCCTTTGATCCAGCAATCCCACTACTGGGTATTTACACAAAGGAAAAAAAAGACATTTTATAAAAAAATAGACAATTTTAAAACAACAACAGTAACAATAGTAATACTGTAATAATGCTACCATTTAATGAATACATAGTCTGACAGGCAAAACACTGCTAAGCACTCTACATGCATTGTGTCATTCAGTCCTCATAACAACTCTGTGAGATAGGTATTATTAACTCATTTTCTCAACATATGAGAAAATTGAGGCCAAGAAAGGTTAAATAGCTTGCTCAGGGTCTCATATATGGTATTTTAAAGTTTCTGTTGTTATTATGAATGAGATTTTTTTTTCCATCATGTATCCTAATGAGTTATTGCTGATCTATAGAAAAGCTATGGAATTTTGTAGGCTGATATTTTATCCAACTACCCTCCTGGACTTTCATATTGGTTTTAATATTATATCAATTGACTATCTCAGATTTTTATATGGCTGTATTATTTGTGAATAACAACAATTTTGTTTTTTGCTTTCTAATCTTTATTCTCATTTATTTTTCTTACCCTAGGGCATCACAATGTTGAATGCTAACTGGCCATCCTTGTCTTGTTTCTCATTTTAATATTTTGTCAATAAGTACTACCAATAACAACTAATGTTTATTGTGTACTTAATATCGTCAGAAACTCTAGTGTCTTTACATACTTTTATCACTTAATACTTGAAACAATACTATAAAGAACGTACTCACATTGTCCCCATTTTTGTCAATGAGGAAAGTGAATCTCAGAGAGATTGAATAATTTTCCTAAGACCACATAGCTTGTATATGATGGAACCAAGATCCAAATCTAGGCAGGCTTGGGCTCATAACCAAAATTACCTCCTGGCAATTTTCACAAGGTTTGTTGAGGAGGTTCTCTTCTAATCTTGTTGACTATGGGTTTTTAATATCAATGGGCATTAAATTTTATCAAATAGTTTTTCCACATCTGTTGAGATGATTATATGGTTTGTTTCTTAAGTCTATCATTGTGGTGAATTATGTTAATAAATTTGCTAATGTTGAATTATTCATACACTCCTGGGATAAACCTTACTTGGTTATAATATATAATTTTAATAAGCTGCTAGATTCTATTTTCTTTAGGATTTTTATGTTTATATTAATAAATGAGATTAGTCTATAATTTTCTTTTCCTTTCTTGTCCTGTCTGTCTGATTTTTCTTTTTCTATACTCTGGAACCATTTCTATAAAATGAAAGTTGTCTGTGATGTGAAGGTTTGGAAGTACTCACCCTTAGAACTGTTTAGCCTTTCAATTTGTTCTATTATTTTTGTCTATGATTTTCTACTTGTTGGGTAAATTTTAGTAATTTTTATTTCTAGAAATTTTTTCATTGAAGCACATTAGTTTAACATTTTATGTAATATTCTCTTATTTTTAATAATACTTTGGTGCCTGTATTTATGACACTATTTGGCTTCCTGGTGATATTTCTTTTACCTTCTTTCTTTTTTCTTATTACTTAATGAAGGTTTAATTCAAAGATGGTTTTGGTTTTATGGATCAACTCTATTTGATTTGTTTGCCATTTCACCATTTTCTGCTTTTATCTTTATCAGTCTCTCTCCTCTGCTTTCCATGGGTTTATTTTACTGTGCTTTTTCAAATAACTTCTGGAGTTGATTGCTTAGTTCATATATTTTCCATTTGTTTATATTTTCTAATAAATGAATTTAAGGCCGTATATTTTTCTCTGAATATTGCTTTGCTTGCATCCAACAGACTTGGATATATGCTGCTCTCATCATCATTGAGTCCTAAAGCATTTGCAATAGCAATTTAAATTCCTCTTTAATCCAAGTGTTATTTAGAAGTATGTTTGTGTTTTTAATTTATAGATGTATATTGTGTTGAGCCTCTGTGATGGGAGTGGAGTAGTTGGCTATCTTTTCACTGCTGATTTCTAATTGCATTTGAGTCCTGCATGGCTGATTTCTGAGCCTGTGTTCTCAATCAATACAAACAGTAATAGTCTGTCCCAGCATAGGCCTCTGTCTGTTTCCCAATCCAGAGGCAGTATGACGTTGGCTTTTTTAATATTCAGTACCACCTGGGAGTGAGCAGTGAGGATGTGAGAAATGAGAGTGAATGTCAGCTCCCAAAAGTCAGCTGGTCCACTTAGAGACAGGAAGCTCCTTTCTTATGGATCCCTCTTCAGAGTTGGAGAGAAGGTATTAATATTTTCCTTATGAGCCCTCTTTGTCAGGCAGGACATACCAGGTTGACTCATCTAACCCTACTGGTTTGTAGCTACCCTTCTGAGTCCTGACTATTTGGTTATGGGAATACCCCATAGATCACATGGGATTGAGGAAGTGGAATTTTCAAAGTCCTGTTCTGGAGAAAGAAAAATCCATCTGTCCATGGAGGCTAGGAGTTCTGGTTAATTTTTCTTCTAGTTAACACCACTATCTTCCTGTTCTTCAAACCCACTGTGTCCATAACAAAAGGGATGACTTATATATAACCTTGTATATTATCATATATTCAGATATTCTTAGTAAAGTAAAACAAAATACAAAACAAAAATGCATATTTGCCCTGTGTAGCAGTCTGGATGAATGCTTCATCTCCCTTTGTACCTCACCTAGAAGAAAACAGTCTCATTGCCTTGTGACACAGATGTATATCTCATGTCTCAGAACAGGGGCCTCCTTCAGACTGCTTTCATGGTCTTTACCTCTTCCTATTGCTACTGGCAATCCCTTCACTGCCGCCTTACACATATATCCTGAGAGTAGTGGGGTTTTAATTTGTTTTCCAGATGAATAGGGCTGCTTTCCTCCCAACTGGACCCCAGCACAGTGTTTCCTTTTCATGCCCACATCCAATTGTTTTTAATGCCCTTGCTTCCTTGACGACCCTTAATTGGGCTCTTTTGCAGACTAAGTCTGACTGCCTTTTTCATTTTCTGTTCTGTATCATTAATGACAGTGCAGAATAAAGTGGGAGCTAATATTGTGTTCTGCTGACCTCCCTGCCAGATACTTCTATGCAGTCTGTTAGAGTACCTATTAATTCTTTCTTTTTGTGGTCAATTTTCTACCCATTCAAGCTATTACAAAATGATTTTGCGTTATATGGGTACAAGGTAACCCTGAGACAAAGGAACAGACCTTCGGCTGAGATTTGAGGGTGATTGCACCAACCCAGAGCTATTGTGAAGTCGCTATCTTTATGCAGCTGGATTTGATCATGTGTATGGACAGGGCAGCTTAGTCTTGAGCTGTGTGTGCTTCTAGAGAGGTTGCTTGTACTCTGTGACTTGTGGTCATGTGTCTAGGCTGGGGTATGCTTCAAACAGAGACATGCTGCTTCTCTGAACCTGAGCCACATTTTCTGCAGAAAGATTTTTGCAATTTCTTTGAAGCAGAAAAAATTTTGCAACTCAGAACGAACTGGGGGCAGGAGTGAGGAGGAGGAAGCGTTTTTGAGCACAAGAGTATCTGGATCTTAGGGCTTTGCATACTTATAATAGTTACTATACCTCATAAATTGCTCTTTCAAATGAACCATAGATCATAGAGCTAGACAAAACCTTGAGCCTACCTGATGTAGCTCCCTTCTTTCAGCTGGGAATGGTATTTTTAATCCCCATTTTACAGGTGAGGCAGCTGAGGTCCAGAGAAAAACAATGCCATTGTGTAGTCCCAGATTCATCTGAAAACATTATACTTGAGTCTGCTGCTGTTCATACTTAGCCTACCTTTTGATATTCTGTCTTGGCCACTGCTTTGATCTGATGATGTTCTCCAAAGAGCCTGACCATGTTGTTACATGCTGGACTCCTGGTGGGGAGAATTTTCACTCCTGACTCCCATAATTGAGGGCAGATCTGACTCACTCCTGTTTACCTATAGAGAATTGTTGTATCCTTTAATAAAGTGATACTTTCCTGAGCCTTTGGAGCTGCATTTGGTTCTTTCACATGCAACCTGTCATTTTTTCAACTCTTTGATGTGTGTATTAAAATATTCTTTCCCATGATACTTCATAGGGCACATGTAATGATCAGGTGGCCCTCATAGTTAATGGTGATTGCATATCAGACTCTAGAATCTGTGTAAGTGGCCCAATCGAATGGACAGTCTGTTGCATGCTTATACTATTTAGCTCAATGTTAAAAATGGTTTTGGGAATTCTCACATACGCCATTGACAAGACCAGTTCAGTGAGGTCATATTGGTCTTTGGAAACAAAACACTAGATTCTATGCTTTACTCCACTATGAAATAGTGACTACTTTACTGTGTGGCGTTGGACACATTACTTTAAGCTTTCTGTGCTGCAATTTCCTTATCTTTAATGGAATATTAGTAATACATATCTCACGGGTTTGTTGTGAGGATTGAGATAATCCACATAAAGAATTTAGCCCAAGTAATGCCTACCACATTGTAAGGATTTAATATGTTGTTATTATTGTTATCATAATCATCTCTTTAATTACATTTCAGGGTTGTTGTAAGATTATTAAATAAGATGATATAAACTATATAACAGAGTTTCTTATCCTGGTAGATTTTCAAAAATAGCAACTCTTATGATTTTAGTTATTAAAGTGCTGTAAGTATTCCATGAAGCTGTCACATTTTGGAGCATGGCTTATTTGGTCACCTAGGTGGTTTATCTTGAGCAAATAGTACTGTTTAAATTTTCTAATTCAAGTCCACATGTCCCAGGGAGAGAGTAGAGTGGTAAACACCATAGAATCCTTTATAAATGGTTCCTTTTAGGAAATTAACTCTTTGTCAATTTTCTAAAAGCAATACTAAAATATACCTGCAGAAAATAATTTTTTGAGGGTAGAATTGTGACATTATTTTATGCAAGGCAAGGTTTTTACATATGCTCTGATTACTTAGTCTTGACTTTTCTTTGATACTAGCATCCATCCCCTCACCCTATCTCCTACATAATTACCCAGCCAAACTTGTATACTGTACTGGAAACTGTAAAGGGTTAGGAGTCAGAAAGACCTTGATCTTGATTCTATTCCAGCCTCCACTGCTTGCTAGGTCTATGACCTTGGACAAGTCCCCCAATATCTCTGAATTTCAATTTCCTTATCTACAAAATTGGTATAGAAATCAGTTTCCAACCCCTTATCCAAAAGCCTTGGGGTAAAATAAGTTTCATAATTCAAGTGTTTTTTTTTTATTTTAAAAATACTGCATGTCACACAATAAATTCAGTGGGATTTGGGACGAAAGCCAGTAAGAAATCATATCAATATTCCTGCAACAAAGCATATGAATATTTACACTGAGAGAGCTTCATGTTGATCCATGACAGGTTTTGTCACTGTGTAAGTTTCAGCAGGAAACTTATGAAAATCTTTTCGGGTTTTGGAACTTTCTAGAATTTGGAATTATTGATAATGGACTGAAGACTTATACCTGATCTCATGAGATTGTTTTAGGGATTATATGATACATATTACATATAGCAGGGGTCCTGCTGAAAGTAAATTGAGATTCTGATATATCTAAGTGTCTGAAGACCCTCATATCTGTTTGCCTGAGATGATCTGTGGAAGGCAGAAGGTTCTATGAGGAGGAGGACTGTGTCAGACACCTGGGTCTGTGAGGGTAGAAGAGCAATCCGATAGAACATGATGTGTTTGTTCTTCCGGCATACAAACCAAATCTGAAAGTTTGAGCTAGGGTGGTGGGGGTAGGATGTAGGGACGATGCTGTGGCAGTTAAGAAGGTGAAGCCATTTTTCTCACAGGGACATCACTGAGATGCAGTTAGAAGCAATGTTGTTTCAGTGTTCAGGTGTCAAAGTATAGTAGAGAACTGAAAGGGGCATTCCTACCATTCTGGGTGGACCCATCAGTGGCTTCATACAAAGCTGCCAGAAGGCAAGGCACCATAATTTAGACCTCTGTCAGATATGAAGCTTTGAGCATCCCAGAGTCCATGCTATATCCCAACCTGGCATAGGCTTCTGTGTTCCCACAGCCTGAAGCTGGGTGGAGGGGCTGCTATTGACTGTCTTTCATTAGAAAGGTAAGCTCTGTCAAACTAAAGTGGACACACAACATACCAAAACTATGGGATGCAGCAAACGCAATTATAACAGGGAAGTTTATAGTAAAAAATGCCTACATTAAAAAAAATCTAAAATAAACAACCTAATATTACACCTCAGGGAACTAGAAGAAAAAGAACAAACTAAGCCCAAAGTTGGTAGAAAGAAAGAAATAATAAAGATCAGAGCATAAATAAAAGACAATAGAAAAGATTAGTGAAACTAAGAGTTGGTTCTTTGAGTGGGGAACCTGAAGCCTTGGGGCCACATGTGGCCTTCTGGATGCTTGAGTGTGACCTTTTGACTGAATCCAAATTTTATTGAACAAATCCTTTTAATAAAGGGATTTGTTCTGTGAAGTTTGGCTTTGTTTGAGGGGCCACTCTTGGGGATCTGGAGGGCCACATGTAGCCTTGAGGCTGCAGGTTCCCCACCAGAAAGAGAGCACATTTTATAACTGATACTACATAAATACAAAGGATCATAAAAGACTAGTACAAACAATTATATGCTAATAAATTAGATAACCTAGAAAAAATTGATACATTTCTGGACATATAAAACCTACCAACATTAAATCATGAAGAAATAAAAAATCTGAACAGACCAGTAATGATTAGGAACATTGAATCAGAAATAAAATGTCACCTGTCAAAGAAAAGCCCAGGATTTGTCTTCACTGCTGAATTCTACCAATATCAAAAGAAGAACTAAGACCAATCATTCTCAATTTCTTCCAAAAGAAATTAAAAGGAAGAAGTATGTTCAAACTCATTTTATGAGGCCAGCATTACCCTGATACCAAAATGAAAGATACAACAAAAAAGAAAACTATAGGCCAATATCCCTGATGAACATAGGTGCAAAAATCCTCAACAAAATACTAGCAAACCAAATTCAACAGCTCATTAAAAGGATCATTCATCATGATCAAGTAGGATTTATCCCTGGGATGCAAAGATGGTTCAACATACACAAATCAATAAATGTGATGCACCAATTATTAATAACAGAATGAAGGACAAAAACCATATGCTCATCTCAATGGATATAGCAAAAGTATTTGACAAAATTCAACATGTTTCATGATAAAAACTCTCAACAAATTAGGTAGGTTTAGAAGGAATGTACCTCAACACAATACAAGACATTTATGACAAGCCCACAGCTAACATCATGATCAGCAGTGAAGTCAAAAGCTTTTCCTCTAAGATTCGGAAAAAGACAAGGATGCCCACTCTCACCACTTCTATTCAACATAGTATTGCAAGTCCTAGCCAGAGCAATTAGGCAAGAGAGAAATACAAGCCATCCAAATCAGAAAACAGAAGGTACATTATCTCTGTTTGCAGATGACATGAACTTATATATACAAAACCTCAAAAACACCACCAAAAAAACCTGTTGGAAATGATAAAAAAAATCAATGTACAAAAATCAATAGCATTCCTATACACTAACAACAAACTATCCAAAAAAGAAATTTTAAAAAATCCTATTTATAATAACATCACAAATAAATAAACTAAAATAATTAGGAAAAAAATTTAACCAAGGAGGTGAAAGATCTCTGCACTGAAAGCTATAAAACACCAATGAAAGAAATTGAAGAAGACACAAATAAATGGAAAGATGTCCCGTATTCATGGATAGGAAGAATTAATATTGTTAAAATGTCAATACCACCCAAAGTAATTCACAGAATCAATGTGGTCACTATCAAAATTCCAATGACATTTTTCACAGAAGTAGAAAAAACAATTCAAAAATTCATATAGAGCCACAAAAGACCCCAAATAGCCAAAGCAATCTTGAGTGAAAAGAACAACACTGAAGGCATCACATTCCCTGACTTCAAAATATATTGCAAAGCTCTAGTAATCAAAAAAAGCATGACACTGGCATAAAATAGACACATAGACTAATAAAATAGAATAGAGAGCTCAGAAATAAATGCACACATGTAAGGTCAATTATTTTTGACAAAGATGCCAAGAACACACACCAGGGAAAGGTTAGTCTCTTCAATAAATGGTGCTGGGAAAGCTGGATATCCACATGCAGAAGAATGAAATTAGACCCTCCTCTCACATCATATCCACCTCATATACAAAAATCAACTCAAAATTGATTAAAGACTTAAACATAAGACTTAAAATTGTGAAACTACTACAAGAAAACACAGAGGAAAAGCTCTATGACATTGGTCTGGGCAATGGTTTTTTAGATATGACCACAAAAGCATAGGCAACAAAAGCAAAATTAGACAAATGAAATTACATCAATCTAAAAAGTTTCTTCACAGCAAAGGAAACAATCAATACAGGGAAGAGAAAACCTACAGAATGGGAGAAAAGTATTTGCAAGCCATACATCTGATAAGGAGTTAATATCCACAATATATAAGGAACTCAAACAATTCAATAGTAAGAAAACATATAACCCAATTAAGACATGGGAAAAGGACCTAAATTGACATTTCTTAAAAGACATACAAATGGGCAACAGGTATACAAAAAAAAAGTGTTCAATATCACTAATTATCAGGGAAATACAAATTAAAACCATAATGAGATATAACTTCACACTTGTTGGAAGGGCTATTATCAAAAAGATGAAACATAAATATTGGTGAGGCTGTGGAGAAAAGGGAGCCCATGTATAGGCATACCTTATTTTATTGCACTTTGCTTAATTATGCTTCACAGATACTGCATTTTTTTACAAATTGAAGGTTTGTGGAAATCCTATGTCAAGCAGGTCTATCAGTGCCATTTTTCCAACAGCATGTGCTCACTTCATGTCTCTGTGTTACATTTTGGGTATTCTCACAATATTTAAAATCTTTTCTTTAATATTATATCTGTTATCGTGATCTGTGATCAGTGATCTTTGGTGTCACTATTATAATTGTTTTGGGGTGCTACGAACCATGCCCAGATAAGATGGTGAACTTGATAAATGTTTTGTATGTTCTGACTGCTCCACCCACCAGCTGTTCCCCATCTCTTTCCCTCTCCTTAGGCGTCTTGATTCCCTGAGGCACAACAGTATTGAAATTTGGCCAGTTAATAACTCTACAGTGGTCTCTAAGTGGTCAAGTGAAAGGAAGAGTCTCATTTCTCTCATTTTAAATCAAAAGCTAGAAATGATTAAGCTTAGTGAGGAAGGTATGTCAAAAGCTGAGATAGGCTGAAAGCTAGGGCTCTTGTGCCAAACAGTCAAATTGAAAATGCAAAGGAAAAGTTTTTGAAGAAAATTAAAAGTGTTACACTCCAGTGGACACACAAATGATAAGAAAGTGAAACAGCTTTATTGCTGATGTGGAGAATGTTTTAATGGTCTGGATAGAAGATCAAGCCAGCCACACATTCCCTTAAGCCACAGCCTAAATCAGAGCAAAGCTATAAGTCTCTTCAATTCTATGAAGGCTAAGAGAGGTGAGAAAGCTTCAGAAAAGTTTGAAGCTAGCAAACTTGCTTGGTTGGTTCATGAGTTTAAGGAAAGCAGCCGTCTCCATAACATAAAAGTGCAAGGTGAGGCAGCAAGTGCTGATGTGGAAGCTGCAGCAACTTATCCAGAAGATATAGCTAAGGTAACTGATGAAAGGTAAGGTGGCTACGCTAAAGAACAGATTTTCAATGTAGACAAAACAGCCTTATATTGGAAAAAGAGGCCATCTAGGACTTTTATAGCTAAAGAGAAGTCAATGTCTGGCTTCAGAGCTTCAAAGGACAGGCTGACTCTTGTCAGGGGCTAATGCAGGTGGTGACTTTAAGTTGAAGTTAATGCTCATTTACCATTCTGAAAATTCTGGGGCCTTTAAGAATTATGCTAAATCTATTCTGCTTGTGCTCTATCAATGGAACAACAAAGCCTGGATGATAGCACATCTGTTTACAGCATGGTTTACTAAATACTGTAAGCCCACTGTTGAGACCTATTGCTCAGAAAAAAAAATTCTTTCAAAATATTACTGTTCATTGACAATGCACCTAGTCACCCAAGAGCTCTGATGGAGATATACAACGTCATTAATGTTGTTTTCATGCCTGCTAGCACAAGATCCATTCTGTAGCCCATGGTGCAAGGCATAATTTTACTTTTAAGTCTTATTGTTTGGGAAGTACATTTGGTAAGGCTATAGCTGTTACAGATAGTCATTTCTCTGATGGATTTGGGCAAAGTAAATTGAAAACCTGGAAAAAAATCTACCATTCTAGATGTCATTAAGAACATTCGTGATTTATGGGAGGAGATTAAAATAACATTAACAGGTGTTTGGAAGAAGTTGATTCCAACCCTCATGGATCACTTTGAGAAGTTCAACACTTCAGTGGAGGAAGTCACTGCAGAAGTGGGGGAAATAGCAAGAGAACTACAATTAGAAGTGGAGCCTGAAGATGTGACTGTATTGCTGCAATCTCATAAAGCTTCAAAAATTGAGGAGTTGCTTCTTATGGATAAGTATTAACAAGTGGTTTCTTGAGATAAAATGTACTTCTGGTGAAGATGCGGTGAACAATGTTGAAATAACAACAAACGATTTAGAATATTGCATCAACTTAGTTGATATAGCAGGAGCAGAGTTTGAGAGGATTGGTAACAGTATTGAAAGAAGTTCTACTGTGGGTAAAATGAAATCAACCAGCATCGCATGTTACAGAGAAATTTTTCATGAAAGGAAGAGTACCTCGATGTAGCAAACTGCATTGTTGTCTCATATTAAGAAGTTACCACAGCCACCCCAATCTTCAGCAACCACCACCCTGATCAGTTAGCAGCTAACAATATCAAGGCAAGATCCTCCGCCAGTAAAAAGATTAAGACTCGCTGGAAGCTCAAGTGGTTATTAACATTTTTTAACAATAACGCATGTTTCAGTTAAATTATGTACTTTTTTAAACATAATGCTATTGTATACTTAATAGACTACAGCATAGTATAAACATAACTTTGATTTGCACTGGGAATTCAAAAAATTTGTATGACTCACTTTGTTGTGATATTCGATTTATTGCAGTGGTCTGGAACTGAACCCTGAATCTCCAAGGTATGCCTGTACACTGTTGGTGGGAATGTAAATTAGTACAGCCATATGGGAAACAGTAGGGAGGTTCCTCAAAAAATTAAAAATAGAACTACCATATGATCCATCATCCCCACTATGTATATATCCAACAGACATGAAAATCGGTCTGTTGAAGAGATATCTGTACTCCCATTATTTGCAGCGTTATTCACTGTAGCTAAGATATGAAATCAATCTATGTGTCTATCAATGGCTGATTGTATAAAAAAATGTGGTATACGTACACAACAGAATGCTAGTCAGTCTTTAAAAGGAAGGAATTCCTGTTGTTTGCCACAACATAGACGAACCTGGAGGATATCGTGTTAAGGGACAGGCACAGAAAGACAAATACCACATGATCTCACTTATATGGGGAATCTAAAAAAGTTTAACTTACAGAAGTAGAAAGTAGAATAGTGGTTATCAGATCTTGGGGAGGTTGTGGAGAGCTGTTGTTTAAAGGGTACAAAGTTTCGGTTAGCTAGGAGGAATAAATTCAAGAAATGTATGGTAGAACATGGTGACTGTAGTTAATAACAATGTATTGTATTCTTGAAAATTGTTAAGAGA
The DNA here is from genome assembly GCF_020740605.2 of Lemur catta. NCBI lineage: Eukaryota > Metazoa > Chordata > Mammalia > Primates > Lemuridae > Lemur > Lemur catta. The sequence goes on from NC_059155.1 coordinate 14,333,897, forward strand.
ATGGAATTTGTGTTCTCACTACAAAAATAAGTATTTGAGGTAATGCATATGTTAAGTAGCTTGATTTAGCCATTCCACAATGCATACATATTTCAAAACATCATATTGTATACAAGAAATGTATAAAAATTTTTGTCACTTAAAAGATAAATAAATTTTAAAAATAAAGAAATAAGTAAGTAGGCAATCACAGTGAAAAAGTAAAAAGAAAGTGAAAAACAAAGAAAAGAAAAGAAATATAAGCTCCCTAAGAAGAGGGACTCTCATGGCTTTCATGGTCCCGTCTAGATCCCCAGTAACTGGGCAAGTGCCTGTGACAAAGAACCATTTGTGGATTGAATTTGTTGGCAGTGGACATTCACGAGGAAAGTGGGAATGGAAGAACATGAAAGGACTGTTGCCGAGGACTCTTAGAAATAACTGGGGGAGACCTTCAGGGGGACTTAGGCCCTCTATTATACACATGGGGATACAAGTCAGTGACATATGAGTTATTAAAGTGCATGTCATTTCATTTGTAATAAAGGTCAGGTATGGCCTGAGGAAACTTGAGGCCTAACATTTTATAAAGGTTCAGAATGTCTTCTGGAGGGTCCTGGGTATTATCTAGCTAAGCTTCATATAGACAACAAGTCAATCTTGGGGAACCTTTGGGGTGGGGTGAGGGTGGAGCAATAGGGGCTTATTCTGGCAGGTTCTCGGGCTCAGTTGCTCCATTTGACCTTTGTGATGTTACTTTGGAGTAAAGGAAGAGGCAATAGTAATTGGTTGGTGGAAAAAAGGGAAAAAGAAAAAGATTTTCTGTTCTCCATTGTGCCAAGTGGAAACCAGTTTTACTTGAGTTATTACTATGAAGGTGAAATTGTTTGCACCCATGTGCTGGCTAAGCATGGGGAAATGCAAATGATACATGTCAACTATATAGAATGTTTCATGACATGTGGTAGACATTCAGTAATGTTTAACTAAATGGATAATATTCCCCTCTGCATTTCTCCCTTCTGTCGTTGACCCTTGACTATGAGTCTCTTAAATGCAAGGAGTGTGGATATAGTTTTATCTTTGTTTCTTTCATGCATAGCATGCTTCCTGACACATAATAGATGTTCCCCCCCAAAAGGTTGCTCATTGAATGAACGAGACATGTTGATGGCTAGGACAGGGATTGCTACATACAAATTAATGCCACAGAAATAATTTTAAAAAATTCTCTTCTCCCAAACTGATTTAATCCTGTTGGACATGAACATTAATAATTTGCTTAGCTAACAGTTCTTTGGTAAGAAATGCTTTATTCCACCCTAGATCTGGGGTTATCACACAAACTGAGTTGACTAGATCCAAACGAATGAGGTTTTTTCTGTTTGTTTTTCTCTGTCACTCGGCTTTTGATCTTCTTTTCCCATAAATCAGAATACAGCACGAAAGTCTGTTTCTTCATAAGATTTGGTATATCGTAGCTACTGGCTTCAGTTGGCTCACATTTCTTAAGTAATCCCTTACCTCATTCTGGTTGATGGCTATTATAATGAGGCCTTCATGACTTGGTGCTCACCTAAATTAGTTTACTCATTTGTCTACAAGCTGACTTTTAAAAAGGCTCCACTCTTGGAGGCTTGAATCATTATTCATTCCATATCCTCTCTCACTTGTTACAAGGCTGGAGTTTGGTCTAATTTACTCACACAAGCTCTTTCTGTTCTTTAACCTCTTCTTCAAGTGGCACCTTTCGTCCTTTCCTTTTCCCTTGCTCTAAACATTTGAACTGATGAATTATGTTCTGGTTTGTGTCCTTCCTTCTTCTATTTTCATGTCAGCCAATTCTTGGCCTCTTTGATCTACCGTAGCAAATGAGACATTGTCTTTGAATTTTTCATTCTGAAAGGTGCGACTCTATGCTCTTGACTATGAGCAAGAGAGAGATTCTCCACCCAGGCAGTACTTACAATTGCCTGTGTTTTTGCCCGCTGCATGCACCAACTCTTTTCCTTTCTACAGCATGCCTTTCACTTGATTCTCACTTGGTTCACCTGCGTACCTCTAGATGCTTGGCAGAATGCTAGGCACTGGAGAGGGAGCAGTGATCATGGCTTTGATAGCAAAAATTGATCTTATTTATTTAATTTATGGACAGTCAACTCTTTCAGCCATGACATGGATAAAGGCAACTTCAAAATTGTTTTTATCTTTTTGATTGCAGATCTGCTTATCTTGATTAATCTCATGTTAAAAAAGTTAATTTGCATTTCTTGAGGTATAACATTCAACCACCCCATAGTGTGCTGGAGCACAGACTGGCTGGTCCCTTCAAATGCGTCCATGAAATATCCACAGGGGGCCACATAACACTGCACAATGTTTGTCCCATATTTCTCACACACACACTTCTATTGCTTCTGGATTAGCTGTCTTTGTAGGCATCTGGAGGGCAGGGGCTGGGCCTGTTTAACTTGGTTTATAGGAAAACTAGCTCAGAGCCACATCACTCCATTGCATATGAAATAACATGCCCAAGAGGTTACTGATGGACTAGATTTAATGAATTTTCTTTTCTCTATGCTTTCGAAGGCAGGCAGACACTGTTAAATGAAATTGTAGGGGTCAAGGAGAGAGTTCCCCTTGGCCCTCTGAAAGTTTGCTGAAAAATCACTGACAAAATAAGATTAATAGAAGAAAAGGTATACAAATTTATTTAACATGTATACATGGGAGCCTTCAGAATGAAAACCCAAAGATACAGGGGAAATTTTCCATTTTTATGCTTAGGTTCAACAGAGTATGGACAGCCATCTAGAAATATGATTGGACAAAAAGGGTATGATCTAATGCTAATAGACTGAGTGGGAAAACCCAGCAAGGCCTGTCTGTCTAGATTTTCTAGGCCTTTCTAAGCCAGCATCCTTTCCTTCTAGGTGTGGGGCAGCTCCCTCTCGAATGAGGGTCTTATGACCTACAGTCAAACAAGGTAGGTCAGATAAGTTCTTTATGGCCAGTTTTTACACAGAAAGATGGAGGGAGAGGTAGAGTAATATTTTTAGGTTTTATGTCTGGCTTGGGGGGAAAAAGGGTTCTGGTCTCTATAGCCCACCTTAGGGTAGAGGGATTCTAGTTTCTATGGCTAGCCTCAGGGGATAAGGGGACTGAGAGACAGGAGGGCAGGAGAAGGTCAGAGAAAAACGTTTGCTTCTGAGGCTCCTTCTCAGGCCTTCATTTTGGGGCATTGTTTCTGAGCCCCAACAAAATGGATGAAATAAAATAAAATGAAACTGAGCACGGGATGTAAATATTTAACTCCAGTTGTGAGGCAGCTTATCCTCTGTCTTCCATCTTTATTGATTTTCATATTCCACCCTCAGCTCAAGCTATGTATCAGATATTGTTGTCTCCTCTAGGTTGGTTCTTTGGGGCCTACCTCACTTGCTGTGATGTGGATGGATGGCACCCAGTTGTTTTCTAGTTAAGCAGAGTAACCGATAAGCTCTGGTGTCAAGCTTGTAGATGACTCAACCCAAGGTAGTTTCAAACTACCTTGTCTGACACCTGAGTCCTCCAGCCTCCAAGCCCTTCTGTAATCTAGTTGTCTTTCTGATTCAGAAACTTGGAAACTTATCCCTTTACCAACTCAGAGGAATGTGTGGGGTTTTATGATTTGTTTTTGTGTCATCCTTTTTTGTGTGTTTTGGCACAGTAAATTATTTGAAAAACTACTGCCTCTTTCATTAGGAGTTTTGCAAATGACCTACTGAGTAAGTGGCCTAGTCTATTTCTCTAGGCCAATGTAGAAACAGCTTTGGGCTCTTAGTTCACCAAAAATGGACCATGGAGGGAATCTCCTTAGAGAGGAAAATATATTTGATTATTTTTAGTACAAGCAAGTTTTCCAGCAGTGGCAGAAAGCATCCAACTTATCTTCAAGTGCTGAATTGTTTTTAGATGTCATCTTAAAAATAAGAGAATTTGTTTAAAAATGATACTGTTGTTTAAAAATAAAGCATCATTGCCAATCAAAATCCCCAGGCCAGAAAATGCATTTTTTTTTTTCAATTTAGCCAGTCTGTTTTAATCCAGGATATTCCAGGGCTTGGCCAAAGTAGCCATGAGATTGCACTCCAACCCACTGTCACCCCCCAGCTTTTTAAATCAGAAAGCATAAACAAGCAAGGCAGCAAAGAAAGATGCTCTGAGGCAGAGGCTGGCCTCAACTCCTAATATGGTCACTTTGCAATTAACCAGAGGGTCATCAGCTCTGTGAGGCATTTTAAATTTCTTTTTGATCAAAAGCCCTATTTTTTGTTTCAAGCTTCTTGGAGTTGATGAAAAGTCTTGCTTTCGCATATGAATGTAGAAATCCGTGTTTAAAACATGCTGCAGATTACTGAAAACATGGTGTGGGTGACTGAGAACCCTGGAGGTGGTGAGCATCAGAACCAACCTTGTGAAGGGAAGGCTCTATAGCAGTATGATTTGCAATTTTTTCTCTTCCAAAAAACTCCCTCTTTCACCCCCCTCCCCAAACATCTGCAGTGGAGTCTACACTTTTACCTCTACAACTCATTCCTTTGATTCAAGCATTGTTGCTCATTCCAGAAGGGTGCTAAAATACACAGCTACCTAAAAGAAGCAATAAATGAAATTGCTGAGACTGCACAGCAAAGAAGCCAATCAGATTGCATCTTTTCCAGATCCAGGAAGGAAAGGGGCAACTGACTTTAGCTCACTGAGCTTCTAGGTGTCTGGGAGAAGTCCCTGAAAGAAAGAATGGAATACAGGAAGGGAAAGAACACATTAAAACTAGTTTCATAATTTTTTCAAGAGTAAGCCTGTTGTGTCCATGGATCATTGTCTTAAACTATAGAGAGAAGACTCTGATGTCAGCTTGTGTGTGTTCGTGTGAGGGAGCTTTTTAAAAAAGTGCAATATATCAAAAAATAATAAATTTATCCTTGAGGCTGCTGTTCGTGGAATTCTGGATAATTTAGATTTTACTAAAAATCTAAGAAAGAAAAGTAAGGAACAGGATACTTTCATCATCACCCTCCTCCACCAGGCAAAGCCAAATAGAGCCTGGGGAAGGGGTAAGAGTGATAAATTCTCAGCATCCCACCCCCAATATAGTTCTCATAAAATGTCTGTTGATTTCAACTAGAATGTAGGGAGAATGGTTCTCTGGCTACCTCTCTTAAGAACAGAATTAGGGGATGTTTGCTTTATATTGCAAAAAGCTGGGTTAAGAGTTCTTTTCTAGCCTTACATGGGAGGTGAAAATTTAAAAAGGGCCATGATTAGTGAGAAAGTACACCCCTCCCCTTGTAATCCCCCATCTACCAATCCCATTTACAAAGGCGCCCCATGTCTTTCAAAAGAGAACTGGCAAATTACCATGGAAATCTCCCCAACAGGCTGTGCCCTGGTAGGAGTCAGAGCCTTTGTTAGCAGGGGTTTGTGGGTGACAGCACCATAGTGAACACAGTTGAGCCTCACTAATTCCCTGAATGAGGGAAAGGCCAATTTTGATTTGTAAGAAGCTTGAATTTGAAAATATGTTTAAAGAAATGCCATGTTATTATTTCTAAAAACCTGCAGTGAAACTGCTGGCTGGGGTCTGTGCTGTGAGCTGCCTAGACTCTTAAGGCCTCCAACAAACAGATAAGAACTGTAATTAGCATATTGGTCATTTGAATGCAAAGTGCACTTAGAGTGGCGCTTAAAAACCGTGTGTTAGTGTACTCCCCTAGCAGGCTGTCACTTTTCTATGTTTGTAGTATTAATTTGCCTAGCAACCTGCCCCCTTTCCTTTCTGGCAGTAAACTGTAGCCTAGCATGTTAGAATTCGTTAAATTTTCTATATATTAGCAGGTGGAATTAACAAGTAGTGTGTTTAGGGGGGCAGGGAAGGCGAGATGATGAACAAATTTTAAAAATCATCATGAACATATTTTAAACTTCTATTTAACTGACCTTTAAAATTCATCAGTTAATTCATATTTATTATTTACTGAGTGGGGACTGTACTCTCTTGGATGATTAAAAAGAGGGGAGGGGCAAGCTGTTTCGAATGCCCCACCCCCGCAAGTGACCTTATCAAGTGAACACCAGAACACATTGACTGTAACTAGTTCCTGCTTTATGCCAAAATAAGGATTGACTATGAGGTGCAACAGGTGCTTAATTGTATGGAACAACAGCACATTGAGATCAGCATCTGTTAAATACATCTTTGGTCAGCCAATCCTGTGTGTACATATTAACTTTGTTTTTAAATTCACACTTAAAATCACTTAATTTGAAGTGTGATCCCGTTATGTTTGGGAGGGGGAAAAAGGAGAGATTTTACCCAAATATTCAATGTCTCCATCATTTTGCTATGAACATGGAAGAAAAAGTCTATGTTCATTTCCTTGTCGAACAAACCATCTGGTAAGATGGAGCGGGGATTGCAGGAAAATGCTGGGTGAAGCCTCCGAGAGGACCAAATTTAAATGCCTTCTTGAGAAAAATCCCCAATTCTACTTCCTGGCCCTCTTCAGACACTCAGAGAGATCAGATGCTGAGAGAGATTGGGAGAAAATACCCACAAACCTATGAAGGAAAGGTCCGTAAATAATGTAATCTCTAGCTCAGTGGTTCCCAAACTTAGCTGCACATTAGAATCCAAGGAGTTTAGGACCTGAGCAGATTTTTGAAAATCTCGATGCCCAAACTCATGCCATCCAATTAAATCAGAATGTCTGGGGGTAGGGGCCAGGCACCAGCATCTTATAAGGATCACCAGGTAATTCCTATGTGCAGCTAAATTGAGAACCACTGCCCTGATTCTTTCCTGAGTTATATTCATTTTATATTTAATTTTCCCAACTACCCTAAGAAGGAGGTTCTATTAGGTCCCTACTTCACAGATGAAGAAACTAAGGTTGAAAGGGACTGAATAAGTTGCCCAAGGTCTCAAGACTATAAAATGGTGAATCTGAGATTTGAATGCTGGCAGTTTAATTACAGAGTCTGCATGCCGAACTTCGATGTGATAATGTCCCTCCAGGCTTTCGTCCTTGTATCCAGAACTATTCCACCAAATTTAATATAGAACAATTCCATGTCAATGCAGTGAGAATTTATTAGACATCTGCTATGTAAATCATAAAGTTTTAGCCACACTGTGAGCCTCTAGGTAGGGTCAAGGAAATATGGCTAATTTCTGATAATTCAAAGAGCTCTCTAGGTAACCCTGGCTTGGTCATGTCTCATCATTTGTTATGTTAAAGCTTAATTAGCCAAATACGACCAGAGACAAGATTGTAGTCTTGACAAAATCAAATTTATTGGGTGGCTTAGCAATTGGATATCTCCAATAATGAATGAAAATAGCAAAGCAGGTCTGGGGCATCACTGGTAAGAAAGCAGTAGTCACTAAAAGGAGGAGGAGGTTGTTATGGCATTTTACAACTGCTGCGTGACCTTGGGAGAAACAGTGTTTTCTGTTAACTTTGCAGCTGGCTTTATCTGTCTGTCCTCTCTGCCTGATTAATAGCAGGGCTGCTTTTTCTTAGTCCAAGCTGATTTTCACTCTTCAGTCCGAGGCAAGTTTTGACTCTTTCAGGTTTGGGCTCTTTTCTGAAGTGAATGAGCCCTGAGAAAAACGTTAACATTCAGATCAACTATTAATAGGTTTTCTCCTTTTCAGCTAAGTTGGTAAAATGGTGAATGGAAGAGTACATGTAGAAACCAGCGAAATCTGAATACGGTCTATATTTCAGTTAGTAGTAGTATACTAATGTCAATTTCCAGGCTTTTTTTTTAGCCCCCACCCCCATTTTCCAGGGTTTTGACAATGTAATGTGGCTGTGTCAAATAAAATCAATACAATATATCAAAATATTGGGGAAAACTTGGTGAAGGAAACATGGGAAATCTCTACTATTTTTATAGCTTCTTGTGAGCCTTAAACTACTTCAAAATAAGAAAGGTATACAAGATGTTTAATGGGAGAACAGGTTTGTGCTAATTTTCTAAATAGGAATTTTCAAAAGTATTCTGACTTCATCTATGCTCTTCTGTGAGTAATCCAAAATTGATTCTACCATTGTTCTCTTATATGTTCCTGGATTTGAATCTTGGGTGCAGTGGTGATGTCAGTAGATTAGTCAACATCATGTCTACCAGGTAAAGATCCCTTTGAAGTTATAAATATGGAACTAGTTTGTTCATCAACAAGATGCCACTTGAGTAGAGTCTGGAAATATGTGTTAAATATTGCCAGGCAGGGAAAGGAAGGAGAAAGTCGTGGTAGGCAAAGGGAAGAGCAGGAGGAAAGGAACAGAGGTATGAAAGTCAAGGCATATCAAGGAAACAGAAAAAGTTTGATCACACTGATAGAGTATAAGGGAGGAGAGGTGGGAGAAGAACCTGGAAAAATGGGTTGGAGTTAGTGTGACAATCTGGATATGATTCTCCTCTCTCTGAAATTAAGGACTTTGGACTTGCCTTGTAATACTTACTGTATCTATCTTGAATCACAGTTGCCTGGGCATGTATCTTTTCTCCTCAACTGGACTCCAAGTTCCTTGAGAAGATGGTCCAAGTTTGGTTCATCTGTGTAGCTTCTGTAGCACATAGCTGTGTGCCTTGCACTTAGTAGATGCTCAATAAATCTGTCCTAGGAAGATGCAGTTAATATATCCTCTCAAGAACATCTGGAACCCAAAGATAATGTAGAGTGAGGTGTTCACCCCCAAGGGAATGAAAGTAGCAGGCAGAAAAGCTCACAACCCACCCCCCTCAAGCTCTCTTTTTGTCGAGCATTGGTGACTGGGTTTGGCCATGCCCTGCCATCTTTGACACATGCCCCTCATTGCCCCTGGACCGTGCCCATGAAGGTGCCTTTTGAAGAGAGGTAATATGCCTTGCCCAAATCAATTTGGCATCCCATGCATACCTCCCTCTGTTCAGCTTTACTGGAAGGTTGCAGAGATGCCTGAGACCTTCACCACCTGTTCCTCAGGTCTCTGAATTGTAGTGAATCCATGGATTCAGGAAGGACCTGGAGGTGGTAGGTATGGAACTCTTCAAGGAGATCGTCTCCAGGATTTGGCTGACATGGGTTATCTGAGGGGATCTCCACCATTTGCCTGTTGGTGGTTTTTTCCCCTTCGCCTCCTGAGAGAAATATTCCATTGCTCACCACTTCAGATGATGGTTGGGTGTGGGGATGGGGGCACTTCTGTTCCTGACAACCTCATTATGTGGTTATCAGGAGCAGACACTGCCCAGGTTGTCACGACAACCAGCAATGATTCAAAGCTTCCCTGAAAGGTCTGTATCTCCGGCAAATAATCAGCCTTTCGCTCTCAGCAGATGCTGAACTGAGCAGCCAATCACAGGTAAGCTGGGAAAACATGACATCATAGTCCAGCCGATCCAAAAGAGAAAAAAAAAAAAGAAAAAAAATAAGATTTGGTTTTCTATTTCCCTCCTTGGCTCTTTGTCCCTTAGATTTTGTCCTCCACTTTCTCCTTCTCTCTCTTTTTTCATAGTAAAATGAGGAGAGCAATGAAACCAACTTTCCAAATTCAATTCACTCTGCAGGTTAACTTAGGTTCCGGTAGTGCAGTGATTGGGAGTGTATGAGGAAGGAATGTATAATGCGATCCACTTGGGAGAAAAATCAAACAGAGCATCAGCTCAATTAAATAATGTGGTTTGATATGTAGGACCATGGTGGAAGGAGGGCTAATTAAAACCAAGTCAAAGAAGAGGAACTTCCTAATTCTCATATTAATTCACCCAGAGCCACCTGGATTTAATTATTTTTTGCTTTTCCTTCGCTAACTCCCTGGTGAAAGGGAGGAGGGCAGAAGCGGTGGGCTTCAGAAAGCTCGTAGGTTCTACAGGGCAGGTCTCTAACAGAAACTAATTATTGTGAAGGAAGGTTAGCAGAGACTCACCATTCCTAAGCTCCCACCTTTTAGGGAGTGTATGTAAATGGGGACTCAGCAAGTGTATTAAGAGGTGTATAGCTCTGAAATCTGTTAAATCCACTCTTGTTCCATTAGCCATTTGTGTCCATACAGCAGTCCAGGAACATAGGCAAAGGTTTGACAGAGAAGAAAACTAGTGCCTGGGGAAATTTGAATCTTAGTCAAGGTTTTCTCTCCAGAGGCTGGAGTAGAATCTGGGTCTCCTGATTGCTTGGCCAGAACTTCGAGGATCCAAGGGGATGGTGATTTCCTAGCTATGGGTTTCCCTCTTTCCCCAGCCTCTGGTTTTTAAGGACTTAAGATGAGATTTCTTGGCATCTCTGAGGCTCCTTGCTCTTTGCTTAGCAAGCCACCCCAAATGCTGCCTGCTATGGGAGAGCTTGAGCCCCTGATGATAGGCGGGGGGAGGCAGGAAGGAAGGACCTCAGAAGGGCCACACTGCAGTGATGGCAACAGGTTGTAGTGCGCAGGCCCTGAGTGAAGGAGGAGTGGGCACTGTGCTCTTAGCCAATGCCTGTGCACCAGCTGCCGAACCAGGTTCTTTTGTGTTCAGAGCAAGAGAGGGGATTTTTTAAAAAGTGCAGCTGCTCTGGTAAAAGATGTGAAGAATGAGAGCCACAAAGACCCAGAGTGCGCTACTGGGAGCAATTTCTGGCTGTGAGACTTGAGGCAGGGGTGAGAATGGAGCCAGAAAATCCGGGTTGCTTCTGCCCAGTGGGATGTACATTACTGCCCTGCATGCAGCGCCTGCCCACATGTGGCTCAGCTCAGCCTGGCACACCATAGCCTTGACTTCTACACCTGAACCATTTACCTGGCATTCAGACCTCTTTTGGAACAGCAGGGGTGGTTTGTTTGTCTGTTTGTTTTTGTCTTAACCCAAAGAAGGCTCTATTTTCCCTTTGTAATGCTGTTTCTTACAGGTAAAATATAGTATATGTTTATTATAAAAATAGGCAAATAATACAGAAGTATATAAAAAACGGTTAATGCCCCCCATCATGCACATATACCCACGTCTTCCCCTTTCCTCTTTTATTCCCAGAGTTACCCTGTTAGTAGTTTGACATGTATAATTTCAGCTTAAACACACACATAAACACAATTTTTAAAACAAAAATAAAACCATAGTACACGTTTTGCAATTTTTTTACACAAGAATGTATCAAGGTGTGTTTCTATTTCAGTGTATACAGGTCTGCTTGATTCTTTTTAGCTGATACATAATATTCCAAAATATGTATATACCGTCATTTATTTAACAGTTTTCTTATTGGGGCAGGAGGGAACTTTGACAGGTGATGGATATGTCTATGGCCTTGATGGTGGTGATAGTTTCACAGATGTGTATACTTATCCCCAAACTCATGGAATTGTATACATTAAATATGTACAGCTTTTTATATGACAATCACACCTTAACAAAGTGTCTTAAAAATTCCATTATTGAGGGACATTTACGCTATCCTTTATGTAATATTTTTCATTCTTAAGATTCAGCATTGAACGTCCTTGGGCATATCTTGGCATGTTTTTATGAGTATGTCCATAGGCAAATTCCTTGAGCTGGAATTGCTGGGTCAGGTGGCATATATATTTTAAAATTTCATAAGTATTGCCTACTTGTTCTCCAAAAACATTGTGCCATTTTATTCTCCTATCAGTGGTATATGAGAGTGAGCAATGTCCTCTTTATGCAGGATTTGACTGGAACAGTTTGAAGATACTCATTTTTGTTTACTTTGGTTACTACAAGCCCCAGCCCAGAGCCTCTCACTTCTCATGGAAATCAAGGGGCTGGTTGGGTTGGTGGGACCCAAAGGAGAAATACAACTCAAGTTGCCATGTAGGGTGGTAGAAAGTGGGAGACAGTGGGAGACAAGGTTTCTAGGACCATCTCTGTGAGGCATTGGTCAGGGGACTTCAGACCCTGGGGCCTCCATTCTCTTATCTATGAAATGCAGATCATTATAATTGCCACAGTGAACTGTTGTGGTTGTTGCGAGGATCATATGGGGAGATACAAAAGTGTTTTGTAACCTGAGAAGTAGGATACACATTCCAAGTAGTTATTATGGTAGTGTTGTTGTATTCTTAAATCAAAGAGCTCCCATGCAAGAGAGAAGGAGATGGTGAGAGTTAGGTGGTAAAAATTACACAGATGAAATCTTTAAGGTATTTCAGCTTAGAATCCCTTCCCTGAGAGATCCCATGCAGTTTCCCTATATTCTTGGAGTGAATACTGCTTTCTTGTGTCAAGAATAGAAGACCCAAGTCTTTTGTGCTAAGCTTAGGTCTGAAGTCCAGTCCTCTTTCTGTGACATCACTGTGCTTTAATTTGTCAAGCACCTAATAGGATTTTGGCCCCATGCTACTTTCTGTAATCACCAGAGAGAGAAGAAATACACACATGAAACATTTAAATAACCATGTGTGGTGACTGTATAAATAGCTATGAGTTATAGCTGAGGTATATGGGAGGATTAGAGTGAAATCAAATATCTTTTAATTACAATTTAAATCAATAGCCTAGAAGACCCAAGTTAAATCATTAACCAGGAAAATCCAGTTATATTTTTCTATTTCTTAAAAAAAGGTTCTTATTTAACCCAAATAAATGCATTTTATAAATCAGAGATGTTAATATTGAGTATATGACATTCATTTAGATCAGTGATTTTTTTTTAGGTTACTTTTACCATGGTGTAAAAAAAAAAATCAATGTGATGTAGTTGCTTTTTTCTAACTCCGAAGTTAATTAAAAAGATATCTGTAAAATCACTGGAAGCAGAACCATCCTGATTTCAACCTATTAATCAAGGATTTGAGAGGGAGGGTGTTGAGCATTTTTGCATTAGAAGACAACCACCACATCAAAAAGCTATTTAAAAATGCCTGATCTTTTTAAAGAACATCAATCTTGTATAGTCTGGATTTTTTTTTAAAGCAAGTATGTATTTTAACAAAACCAGTAATACTACGTTTAATTCTTAGCAGGAGTACACTGTATCATACTAGAAAAAGCATAGGCTTTGGACTCAGACAGATTTAGATACAAATCCCAGCTCTGCCACTTGCTACAATGTTCGTATAATACTCATGTGTACATAAATATATATTTTTAATTAATGAAAATAGAATGCAAAGTGACCCTTAAAACAGTCTGGATTATGTAGTTTACTTAGTCTTTGCCTCCCTCTTTCCTGTTTTGCTACAGATTGGGTCACTGTTTTTTTTTTTTTTTTCAATTCCCTGTATCATCATAATTTAAAATGAATTCATCCAAAAGAGGCATCCCATTCTCCAACTGCGTGAGAAGTTCTCTCTGGTGAATCTACAGATCTTTTGTGTGACTTTTTCCTAAAAGGACCTGGGCAGATATATTCGTTCGCTCTTGGTCTTGGAACTTATTTTGTTGGCATTATGGAGAAAGGATTGCTGCATGTTCTGCAGTGTTGAGAAAAACTGAATAAAAGTGCACTGGGAAGGGTCATGACCCGTTTTGACAATTCAAGTATGTGAGGATATATTTATCTTTATAAAAATAAGTTTGAAAGTAGAAAGGAAAAATCACCCATAATCCTACTACTTTAACCCAACCATTATAATTTGATGTTTTCTTCTGATCGTTTTCTGTAGGCATATTTTACATCATTATGATTCAAATGTACTTATTATTTTGTATTATTTGACATTTTTATGGCAGCTTACTGTCTCCTTGCTGGGATTTACTATAATTTACATAATCTAGCCAAATCCTGGGGAGTGTGGACTATGGAGTAGAAAGAGATGATTTTTGCGATTAGATTTTAGAAGACTTTACACCTGCAAAAATTTGAATCATACAGGAGAAGGCATTGAAGGTTTTAGGGACAGGACGGACAGACAGAACCACATTTTAATGAAATTTTACATCTATATGCACACACATACCCACACTCTCTGAAGAATTTTTCTTTTTTGTATAATGCTTTATGTTTTGAAACGTGTGCGTTTCATGCTCGGCACAGTAGTTTCCCGATCTAGATTGCCATCTCTTTGAATCCCACTGTCACATCTGCCTCTGAGTTTTCTGTGTATTCCAGAGACTCCATCAGTGTAACCTGCTTTCCTGACAGGTGGTGTCCCAAATCCAAACCATTTCTCCCCAGTAAAACGTGCCGGTGTAGCTGGACAGATTTCCTCCCCTGAACATTCGACTGAAATCGTAGTCTTCCTGAAGGGAGCGATTAAGGAAGATAAATGAAACTCCTCTTCCCCTCCATCCTTCCAGGTGCCCCTCTTACTTGATGGCCCCACCTCTGTCTAGACAACCGTGACAGTGTAGAAGTTTCCATCTCCTTTCCCTTTCCCTCTCCATGTTCCCTCCCCTTCAGTTTTCCCCCCCTCCCAGGCGCTTCCTGCCTGGAAACAAAAGATTGGTCCCCAGTAGCCCACTCAGGGCGATTTTAGTTTTATGCTCACCATCTGATTGGCCTAGGTACGGTGCAGAGCCCAGGTGACGTCATAGGAGAGCAGGGTTAGGGAGCGGTTGCCGAGCAAGGGCTCTACCGCGGGCGGGCAGCGGTGGCAGCGAGCCGTCTGGGATCTCTCACTGGGGCCTGCAGCTCTTCCCCGCCTGAAGCCAGTGCGCGGGGGCGGGAGGAGAGCCGGGGGGAGCGGGCCGGGCCCGGGGCTGCGGCTGCGGCTCGGGGCTGAGGCTCCCCAGCCCCGCCAGCCGGAGCGCTCCGAGGTAGAGGAAAGGTCTTGACAGTGTGGCTGGACCAGTGGCAGGTAAATCCCGAGGCTTATTGCCCCCGGGCTAGTGCGGGGGTGGGGGCGGCGGCTGGGAGCTGCTTTGAGGCTGCTGGACAGATGTTCTTTCTGTCTTTCCCGGGCCCCCCTCCCGCTCCCGTGGCGCCCTAGCTGCGAGTCTCCTACGTGGCTCCCCCGGAGCCCTGAGACCAAGCGCGCAGTTTGCATGATCCCGGCTCGCGAACGGACAAGTGGGTGTGTCAGGCTGTTCCCGGAGGGCCTGGGCTCCTTGCCTTGGTCAAGCCCTACACTCGCCTACTGGGGCCTGGGCCGCTTGAGACAAAATTCGCCCTGAAAGCTACGTCAGCCTGTAAGTCTTATACCACCTTCCTGTCCCCCTCCACCCCGCTACAGTAGCGGTGACAGCAGTCCCCCAGAGAAGAGGAGGGGGTGTGGCCACGGTCTGGCCACTCCGCGTTAGAAGCCCCCAACCGGAGCAAACAGAAAAAGTGACTATTTTCTTGAAAGGGTGCCTTTCCCTTTTTCTTTTATTTTTCTTTATCCCCCTCCCCTTTTTTGGTGGGGGGATGGTAATGACAGGGGGACTCTTTTCTTCTCCTGTGGGGATTAGAATAATGCAATAACGTCCCTACCAAGCCCGGGGTCCCTTCGTTGGCCCTTGGCTTTGTCTGGGGAGCGGGGTCATTGGGTGCACTGCCTCCCCTTCTTCCCTGTGCCCCTCAGCTCGCAGGGGGCATTGCCCTCAGTTTGTGAACTGGCTCTAGCAAGGTGACTGCTGCACTTTTGGGTGAACTGAACATTTTAGATTCTTGCTCTGACAGGTTTTCCTTCCCTAGGTGGCTGTTGAGGGGTGGGATGCGGGATCAATGGGGAGGGTGGTTCTGGCAAGGAGGGAGCCAGAGATCCCACTTGTTTTTTTGGTCCCACCTTCCAGAATCCAGTTCCAGATTCTGGACTTGAGGGTTCTGGGCTGTGGTCTGTAGAAGCGAAGGAGAGAAGGGTGAGTGGCTTGGCTTTGGGAAGCATGATGGGGGCGGTTGCAGTGCTATTTAAAAAAAAAATGGCTTTCAGCAAGGAAGCCTTTAGCCATGTTAGTCTTGCTCCCCCCATGGTTTTACAGACTCAAATCCAGGCCAGCTGTATGGCTGTCTGAGGTGTTGGAACAGAAGGAGGTCCATTCCTGTTGGTGACAACACTGTGGCCCTGTTCTGGGATGAGCGAGGTGTAAAGGTCAGTGCGGTTTTCACTGGGCCATTTGCAAAATTATAACTGGGCAAGATCTGTGATTTGGTACTTGAGGCCCCCAATCAGGGGTACCTTTGGACAAAGGGGCTTAATACGGTAAGGGATGATTAACAGGCTGGGAATTGGAGAGAAAGCCATTGTAAGGCTCTGTTTCTGGATACAAATGTCATACCCCCCCCCGCCCCCGTTCCCATGCAAGAAACTAAATGGGAAGAGACCAGGTCTAGGAGGTATGCTGGGTGAGATCCTACAGCTGAGAGTCCTGAGGCCAGAGAAACCTTGGGGTGTCAAGGAGCCTGGACCCTGCATGGCTCCGGACAGGCAAGTGGGCCTTCTAGGAGAGACCTAATGGATAAAGGAGGTTCATGTGCAATAGGGGTATAGGCGAGGGGCCACAGCACCCTAGGGACATTCTGACTAGTTAACCATTCCCACAGGTTGAAGATTTTTCTGGTCGGAGATGGACATGGTATATAGAGCACACAAGTTTGCTAAGGTCTTGGGGGAGGATGGGTAGTGGAAGTGCCTGGTGAGATAAATGAGGAATAACTGTGGGGATGGGGAGGTGCTGACTCCAGAGATTCTGCTATTATGAGGTTAAAGAGGGTAGCCAAGGCAAAAAAAGATCAGATCTAGAAATCAGATGGAGTAGGTAGGATCAGATGGACTAGGTATCATCAGGTGAAGTAGGTGAGAGCAAAGCTATAGAGAGATAGAAGAAGAAAAGCCATTGTTGTATCAGGAACCAAAAGGCCCTGATTTCCCTGGTGAGATGGAGTAGTTTTGATGGTTGAGGTAGCTATGGCTCAGCCAAGAATTAGGGGAATGATTTCTAGATATTTAGGAAATCAATAGCATTCCCACCAGTGTAACCCACCTTCAGAAGCCAGTAACTTTGGCCAAGGGAACAAGAAGAAACTCGATGAGCAGCAGCCTCAACAGCTGGCCCTTTCCTCTTGGATAAGGAGAGAGGACTGGGGGGCCAGAGCCCCACAGGGAAGTGGAGAGCTAAGAATCTGGCCTAGACAGGTAGGTTCAATGCTTTTACACTGGTGGGCTAGGGCCAGGTCTGGGACCCTTGCTAAAAACAAACAAACAAACAAACAAAAAAAAAAAACCCTACTTCCAAGGGGCCGTTGGGACCCTGTGTGCGTGGGGGACGGTGTAAATCCTCTGCCCTGGAAGGTAAGTGCAGCTGTCTAGGCATCTGGGGCATAGCTTAAGCCTCAGCTGCAACCCCCCACCACCTGCCAGGGGCGGTTCCCTCTGCAGGGCCTGGGGTGGACTCTCCTGCCAACTCGGCACTACACAGCTTCTCCAGCAGGGGGCGGAAAAGGGCCTGCAGCGGCGCGCAGGACCCGAATCCTCCATTTCAGGTGTGACGCCTCGGATCAACTAACAGCTATACATTTAAAATCTGATTTAGGGGTACCAGAGAACCAAATGAATCTCCAGGTCTGGCAATCTGTTTCCATTTCCTCCCAGAAATGCGTCGCTTCCTACCGCGCTCCGTGGCTTTGGAAGGCATTTGCATTTACATACGCGGTGATTATTTGGGTCACTAATATAGCCTAACCAGGAGTTTAATTGGAAATGTTAATCAATGCAATAGATCTGTGTCTGATTTGCACATTCGGTCAATTATCTGCAGGTTGGGGCAATCTGCGCTGCACCCAGGGGATGCAATGAGAGGCCAAATGGTGCAGCTGGGTCTGGGGGTGGGAAACATAATGGGGAGGTGGACCTTGAAGACTGGAAAGAGATTAACAATTTACTGGTGGGGAGAAGAAATCATTCCAAAGGTGTGATCACAGGCCTGATCGCTGAGATGGAACAAGAGGGCCTTGGAATCTGCACAGTGGAGGAGAGGAAGGCTGGGGTTTTTCTGAGAGATGGGAGGCGGCTGGAGCAGCAGGAGCTGGGGTGGAACGAACCCTGGGATTTGGAAGTCAGGTCTTCTGGTCTGAGCACGTCTGCCCCTCTCTGGGCCTCAGTTTTCTTGTCTTTCAAATTGGAGTTAGACTAGGTGTTCTCTAAGATGGTAGTGACATTGTAAGAAGTTAGTCCACTTAATCTTGGTAATGAAGACAGGTCCACTAAAGTACAGCTTCTCTCCCCCGAAAATTAACCCTTCTTTTTTGTATACCCTCCAGTTTGGGCAAAAACAATACAAAACAAACAACCCCACAACCACACACATTTCATCACTTTCAGCAATGTGGCTTTACTTTTATTTTATGTGAATGAGGAACAAGAGGGAAAAAAGAAGTCCAAGTTGAGAATGTGCTAGGGACTCTGAAAAGCTCTGCATGAGGGTCTTAAAGGAAGGCCCCCAGTGGGACAAGTAGACAGCAGATATTCACTAGTGGCCCTTACTCCCTAACTCAGTCTCAAAACAGAAGGGCTTGGGGGTGAAGGGGAAGGAAGGGCCTGGCTAGGCGTGTATATCTTTTTCCTTCCTATCCTCCCCCATCTCCCCCTGAGCCCTGGGACTTTGTGGAATTCTGCATCCTAATGAGACACTATTCCTAACAATCAGCACAATTGCGCCCTCTAGTGACCTCAATGGGGACACCTTTGACGGAGCTCCCCATGTATCCCACAGCCCAGCCTGGGTGCCAATGCCCTTGTGCAGCTGTTACTCCCTGTGAAGAAGGGTTCCAGTCCTTCCAAGCAGCCTGACAGAGAAACTCAGGCCGCTGCTGCTTCTTGCAGGTCCTTCTCCTTCTTGAAAATGGTTGGGAGTTTATAGAGGGAGTCATGCCCCCTGCCCCAGTGCCCTTTCCTTCTTTGGGCCTGAGAAAGTTTCCAAAACTCCTTTCCCAGAAATCTTCAGTGCTAGGCAAGGCACTTGCAATGGGAAGGCTCTATGGTAGAGAGAGTAGTTGTCCAGTTTCACCCCACCCCCATCCCCATGATGGCAGCCCTAGTCCTCAGACAGAGATTCTGGCAGGAAGCTTGACATTCAGCAAGGTTGAGGGGTGGTGGGTGTTGGATATGTACAAGATGTGTGCACTGATTTCTACCTCATTCTCTAACAGGAGGCTGAGCCTCCCGTGCACAACAAGGCAGTATAGGCACACAATACCCACAACACAGTAAAGACACACAACATGGCATAGACATGACATAAAGCAAATTAGGCACATGGCACATACACACAGCATGGTAGATATGTAATACACATCCAGCACGATACAGGCACATAGTACACACACAATAGCTTACTGACATGATCATGTATGCAACATGATATAAACACAACACTGTACACACACCCAACATGATACAGACGGAATATACACACAACATGGTATCGATATGACATAGCACACACACACAACATGGCTCAGGAAGCAGCACAGAGATACATGACCCAGAATATGCAAGTGCTCACACACACTCAACACAGCGCTCCCCCAGGCAGGCAAAAGGAGTGTGGCTACCAGGTGTAGTGCAATGCCCTCCCAGTTGCTTTTGCATTGGCTCAAGCTGGGCAAGTGGTGGGTTCAAGGCAGGCTGCCATGGAGTTAGTAAGTGGTGCTACAATTAGGACGGCTGCAGGGAGGTGGAGGTAGGCTTAAGGAAAGCTCTTGATCTTGCTCAAAAACATGGGGGTTCTTGGTTAGTACAGGCTGGTGGTGCCCCCTCCTCTTCCCACCTCCTCTAGCACAGTTTCCCACCCTAATGAGCAGATACGGCCTCTTCCACCAGCCCTCAGCCCCAGAAACGGGCAGGGGGCTTCTTGAGGCCATTCTTCTCTGTGATCTCCTCAAGCCCCACCCCTCTCTGGAGCTTTAGCAGCCTTTCCTCCTCCCCCCACCCTCTTGCAGCGTGAGCTCATGCAGCGAGGGAGGGGGCGGGTACACCACTCAGTGGCGCAGTGGGTGGGATTTGGAAAGGCTGCTTGGAGTATGCGTGTGGGAAGCACACAGGGAATGCCAGGGACGCTGGGGGACAGACTGCTCTGGAGTCTTGCCCAAG
The DNA here is from genome assembly GCF_020740605.2 of Lemur catta. Lineage (NCBI taxonomy): Eukaryota > Metazoa > Chordata > Mammalia > Primates > Lemuridae > Lemur > Lemur catta. The sequence continues at coordinate 14,353,852 of NC_059155.1, forward strand.
AGCAAAAGGCAGACCCAGAGTATGGCATGGCCTTTTCATTTGAGAACGGGGAATTGGAGATCATGTGGCTTTCCCTGGCTCCCTTAGCCTTCAGTTTTGCTATCGTGCCACTTTTAGATATTCATCTATGTCTTTGGATTAGGACCCCGTTCATTCTGGTATCCTTAAATGGGTGCTAGCCTGAATCATGTTCTTTTAGGAATTAGCATATAGTTGCTGCTTTTCTTTGAGGACAAACACTATTGAGGGAAGGGGAGTAGGAAGCCGAGTAGGAAGGATTGCAGAGCTTGGAGTTCTATAAAGGGGAAGATCAGCCTTCCCTTAAGAGGCTCAACTGATTGTGGGAAAAGGCAGAGAAGGGAGGGGTTAAAGAGACCCTGTCTCCTTCGTGGTTAGACAGGGAAACCTCTGTGGGGAGGATGGGGTCAATTATCACCAAAGCAGCAACAGCCACAGCAAATAGTATATATCCACCCTAAGAAATCTAGGAAAGACTGGGGAAGACATGCGTATAGTGGAGATAGGAGGGCAGAGGAAAGTTCCCATTAAGATCAGAGGCTGAGGTCCTCAGTAGGTGTGAGATGTTAGCAAATTAGGGGACTGCAGAATGCTATTGCCTGGGAGACAGACTTTTATTCCTTCTCTGGTGAAAGAAGTTGGTGGGAAGGTGAATGGAAGTGGAGGCAGAGGCCTGGAGTTAAGGGATGAAATGAACTGAATAGCGGTGCCAGGTTGTCAGGAAGTGCAGATATTCCCAGAGCCAACCAGCATTGGCCATCATCTCTTCATTTTTTCTATTGTACACTAGACTCTACCACTTCCTGTAATTATGCAAATTTCTTCATAATTATGCAAACTATGTAAATATTTCACATCTGTCTTATTTGATTTAGTTCTCCTAACACTTGTCCAAGGTGACTAGGACAGGTCTTTTCCACTTGACAGCAAGCAGGCCCAGAGTGGTGAAGTGACTAACAGCAGTTCTCCCCTTGTAACTCCCATCTCCTACCTCCCACTTCCGTGCCCTGTCTGGAATCCCATGTAACAATGCTTTTTTACACTTGTTGCCTAGATTCTCTAGCTGCCTTAAGGGATTTTCTGAAATTCACTGTAGAGTGTGCGTATGCATGCGTGTGTGTGTGTGTGTGTGTGTGTGTGTGTGTGTGTGTGTGTGTGTGTGTAAGATGTTTGGGGGGTTGGAGGAGGGAGTAGTGGTTCCCTCTCCCCCACAATGCTTCTTTCGGCAGGTTTCCCCCAAGAAAGAGCAGCTGAGTCCTTGCATCTTGTGGCAGCTGGTGTGCCCAGCACTGAATCCGTCAGAGCTGAAGCCAGCCCGGCCCCTTCTCGTGGGCAGCACCCACCTGTGCTGAGGTCCTGCAGCAGTGGCAGTGTGAGGTGAGTAATAGATTGCAAGGCAGGGAGTTAGGGATCTCCAAATCCAGGTAAATGCTGCCTTTCCACCAGTGTTCCTGATATCAAAGACCCTGCTTGGGCCTCACCAGCTAGGCCTCAGGGCATGACCCCTGCTTTCTGGGAGATTTTGCCTCCTATGGCTGCCCTTGGTCTCTTGGTTCCCTCATCTCTAATATGGGAATGACAGCCTTGACCTACATTTTGGGGTGAGGAGGAGAAACAACATAACAGTCATTGCCAAGTCTTTTGCAAATGTCAAGCACCATCTATGAACTTCAGTGTAACACAGACATGCTTCCCATCAAGCTGACATTTCCTTTTCTCCTCCTTTCCTGATGTGCAAGTGGCATTTCAGCCACATGCTGCAAATTTGCCTGTCAGTTCCTGTGATTTCTACTGCCCTATAACCTTAATTTTGCCTTCCTATTCAAAGTGCACTCCCACTCCATCCATCCCTGCTTCTGGGCCTGGCAGAGTAAGCTTAAACATTCCTGAACCTTCCCTCTGCCTTCCCACCCAAACAAGGAGGACTTCCTCCCCCAGCTCTCCAACAACACTTGAGTTTGTAGCATGCAGTGTAGCACTTGTTTCTCTACCGCCTTAAATAATTCTCGCATGGTTTCTGGAGTCTTTGTCTTAGCAGGTAGATTGTAAGCTCTTCAAGGGCAGGGACTAGATTTTACAGGTCTCTAGTCTCCCTTAAAAGTGCCTGACAGTTCCCTGGCAGCTTTGCAAGTTGAGCTCCTGTCTCTTCCTGTGCACTTCTTTCAGGTTTACTCAGCCTGCCTCTCTGATTATCCACCTGTCTTTTTGTCTGCCTCTCAGGCAGTCACCATAGTTTCTTCTGTCAGCTTCACCATCTGGCTTTCTGTTGCTATTCCCAGCAGTCCAGCTACCTGTTTGTAACTTGCTGTCCCTCTGTCTCTCTGTCTGGTCCTTTGTCTCTTTGTTGGCAACTTGTAAGGCATCTCTCCTATTGCCCAAGTCAAAAAGCAGCCAACCAAAATTAAAAAAAAAAAGAAACAGCCAACCAGAAACAAACTAAACAAACAAACAAACAAACAAACAAGAAATAAATAATACAATTCCCTTTCACACTGAGCATACATTGGGCCTACAGGATGAGGTAAAACTGCAGCTCAGTGGTAGGTGTTTCTGTGATGCCTTCTCCTGAAAGGGAAGCTCCAGAGTTTCAGCCATGGAATTGAAGGTATGAAATTACAGCCTTGTTGATACTGATGCATTCAACTTTCTAGCGATGTTCTGGTAGGGGATCTTCTATAGATCTTGACGGACAGAAGGTAACTAGAACTGCCTAAAATACGAAGCAAGCTCCTGGATCTCTCCTGGGTGTTCTGTGACAGCTACGATAATAACTTTTATTTATTGAGCGTCTACTGTTGCTAGCTCTATGCTAGGCACTTTATTTGCATGATACCATTTGCTCCTATAGTAACCCTGCAAGGTAGGTATTTTTGCTAATAGTTATTTTTTTCTGATTATACAAGTGATACTAGCTCAAGTTAGGTATTATTAACATTGTTGTTTTACTAACAAGGAAATACACGTTGAGAAGGGGCTAAGTAACTTGCCTATAACTGGAGACATGCTGACTTTGGGAAGAAAGATACTTTCTGGAGAGAGTTTCCCAGCATCCCAAGTTATTTTGGTACCTTCTAGTGCTCACACACAATACACACACCCTCATGAGCACACTCATGTGGTCTCGTACATTCCAACAGTTCTTCCCAGACTCCCTCTCACTTTTCACACTGGACTCATTTGTAATGACAGTCACTATTACCCCCTCACCCTCACACACACTCATATTTACAAACACACATTCAGGCACATTCACACTGCCACACACTCACATTCGTATATTCACATTTTCATATTGACACAGAGTCACGCTTACCACACACTCCATCCTCACGTTCACACCCACTCACACCTTTGTGCTATTTATTACATTTTCACACACTCACAGTCACATACTTTCACACCCATTCACATTCACGCAGATGATACAGTCACCCTTACCTGCTCAAATTCCTGTATGGTCGCACATACTCTACCGACACATACACATTGACTTTCCCCCTACCCACACTCAAACTCTTTCTCATACTCACAGCCATACATACGCTCAATTTCATAATTCCAACATGCTTGCACGGATACCATTATTTCCTCCTCACAGTCACGCAACTCATCACAGGGACATAAACATGTGCATGTAAGCTAATATATTCACATTTGTGTGTTCTCACACCATAAGCACCATCTCACCCACTTGCACTCTTACATTCAGAATTACACACTCTTGCACTCATATGCATGGAGCTGAAACCGTCCCCCTACCCCGGCACATTCACACATAGTCACACTCACACATAGAGACACACATTTTGACACACATTCACACTCACGCACTTACCTCCTTCACACTGAGACATAATCACCTTTTATACCAAACTCACAGGCACACACACTAAAATATAACTATATATACACATTTTCATAAATTCAGTCATTTTTCACTAATAATCATCACTCTACCCTCTCACACTTATACACAGTCATGTAGGTGTATTCACATTGACCTATTGACACGTACGTATGCTCATTTACGTTCAATACCCATACAAATTCACATTAGCATAGTCACACTTCACACATGCTTGCACTCTCACATAGCCAAACACTCTCACATCCACAACCACATATTCAAAATTATACACTCCTGCTCATTCCCACAGACACACAGTCACACTATCCCACGCTCATGTACATTCACATGTATGCTCTCTCACATACCATCTCCCACTCATGCATCACACATTTTCATGATGACAAAAATCACACTTACCACACACTTACATTCTTACACATTTCTGCTCTCCTACTCTCATACTGATACAGCCTCACTCACCTTGCTCATATTGCTATATACGTTCACACTAGTGCACGTGGAATGACATGCACAGTCACTGACCTGCATTTACACTGGCACACGCCACACACAGTTCGCATTGCAATAGTCAATTCACATAGATACCTGCATGTACTCGTAGGCAATTATTGACACTACACATGGCCACATAGACTCACACACTCATCCTGCCACACCCTTACTTACACTGATATGCATAGATACACTTAAATTACACTGACTCACATGCCCATACAGTCACGCAGTCTCCTGTAAACGCCATGTACTTTTACTCAGACTCTCACATGGGCACATTAACACTGACACATATTCACATTGATACTGACCTACACTCCGTTACTGAGATAATCACATTGACCCACATCTATGCACATTGAGTTACATGTACTGATAGTGACCCACACTCTCATGCACATGCTTATAATACTTTCCCAAACTCTTACATATGCCCCCAGACTGATATTATGATATTGTACATTTACACACTTTCTCACTGACGCGCACACAGTGATGCCCCCAATTCCAGGCAGTAGTTTACATTCATAGTTGTCATTCTTTTTTCTTTCTCTTTGACACTAGTGCTCTCCTCATCTTTGCTAAAAGTTTTTCCAACAACCAGTGGCCAAAAGAAGAATGTTGGTCTTATCCAGGGTGCCAGTGTGAAATAGATCCTTCCAGAGCAGAAAGGAGCAGAATTTATGTCTAGGATTAAAAGGAAAAGCTCAAACCCACAGATCAAATTTTCTATCATTCCCACATAGTTTCTTTAACAACGATCGTCTCTAATAGAGCCTTAGCCAATCCTGTCCAACAGAGATTGGAGTTTAGATGGTGTGTTTGTTTTCTCAAAATTTATGGCTTAACTTGCCACCCCATTTCTCTCCCAGGATGGGGAGAAGGTGAAGAAGGTGTTTCTTTATGCACTCTTAATGGTTTCCTATGCAAAAGTACACGTCTCCAGTTTTATGTTTATGATCTGGAATTGCCTGCTGATTACACACATGGAAAAGGCAGGACTGCTTCCACCAGGCACCTCTAATGTAGCCAGGTATACTTAATACCCTGTTAACCCTGGAACATGACATTCAAGAAAAGGAAAGAGAAGATTAATGAACTAGCTGGGTGATAAAGTAAATTTCTACTGAGTGTGCATGTGCGTATGTAGACCCCACTGAAATTTCAACAGCTGTTACTAACAAGTTACTAGAGGAGATTTCTCAGTAGGCGTGGGTAAAGATAAGCTGAAGGAAGTCCCTTGCACCCCAGACAGACTGTAGATTTTCCTGCAAGTGGGTAAAAAGAAACACAAACCCAGGAGTGAACCAGTGGATTAAGAGCCTTATGCTAGAGCCGTTTGCCACCAGTGATTTTGAAACACAAAAGCACCTTGTAGGAACCTCCCTAGTATGTGACTTCTTTTGCTGGAGTCTCCCTGAAGCAAAAATGAGTGCAAAAGGTGCCCATGCTGCCATTTGATATGGGTTCTGGCATGCTATGGGGGACAGCCTATACTATGGAACATCACTCAACCTCCCTCTTCCCCCTGCCACCCACCAGTAGATTGAGAACTTCTTTGATAGCAAGAACTATATTGTCTTGCTCATTTTGGGTTCCTGATGCCTAAGCACAATGCTAGGTTCAGAGCAGCTACTTGTGAGACTCAATTAAGAAACTAAAAGGAGTAGGTGGGCAGCAACATGTTATCAGTACAGATCCAGTGTCTCTCGTCTTCTCTTCCTCAATCCCAGAATTCCAGTGGCATTACTGGCTCAAACTGGGGATTGTCTATGGGCTGCACATAGTGCTAGGCTCATAGAGAGATTCAAATGGGTGAAAGACACAATACTCTGCCCTTGATGTACTGACATCTGTGTGGGAAGGATAAAGTTTCCATCAACAGTAGCACAAGTCTTGAAGCTTGGGCTTGGAGGGGTCTTTATCATGAAAACCAGTGGTCTTCAAGCTCCAAAGGCCTTGAAGACCCACAAGTGGTTGGAGACAGCAATCAGAATTTAGGGAAGACACTTCCCAAAGTAAACCTCCTCATAGATGTCTTGCTCAGCACAGAGCTGTGCCATCTCCCCAGAATATTGTGTCGTAGAGTACTTTGTCACTGGGCCTAAGGCAGAGGAAGAAAAGTGAGCTGTAGCCCTTAATGGAAATATTGTACTTAATTAAGATCTAGCCACCACCTTCTTTAGGAGAAGGCTAATGCCACTTTCATTTGCTGGCAATTTTACATTTGATAGTTTTTTGCCGATACCTCAATATTAGAAAGGGAAAAATGTACTTACCTGAATTTACTTGAATTTAGTGAGAAGCACAGAGAAGACTCACGCCCTTGCATTTATTTGATATTTTACACTTTTCAAAATATTTAATAACCCATACTTCCATTATGATAGAGGTGTTAGGAGCAACAACTCTGGAGCCAGGCAGACCAGCATTTGAATCCCAGATTGGCCAGTTCCTAGCTGGGTAACCTTGTTTGAGTAATTACTTATCCCCCTTAAGCCTCAGTGTTCTGATCTGTAAAATGGGAGTGACACTAATGCCATCTACCTCATGGAATTGTTAGGAGGATGAAATGAGATAATATGTGACAGTGTTAAGCACAATGTCTGGCTTATAGTAAGTGTTCAACAGATGATGCATCTTATTATCTTTACCCACAGCCCTTTGAGGTAGGTGCCTTCAAAGGGACAGATCCTTGAGATAATAGAAACAGTATGGTTCTTTGCAGCCAAAGACGTGATTTTCACAGGACTTTTTGCCTCTTTTCCTTTAAGTCTTCATTTCTGCTTAGCCACAAGCTAGGTGTCAGTGCTCATTCCCACTCAAGAAGATGAGTGAAAAACAGGCTATACATGGAGAGTTTCCTCAATTCCTGTGTCACTTTAGGACATGTTTATCTTGCCACTACAATGTTTCTTGTTCCTTTAGATGTTTCCTCTAGTCCTACAACTATCCCCTTTTCTGAAATCAGTGAGGCCCTCAGTGATGCCACCTTCATTTACCGGTACAAAACTTGTGGGAGTAGTGGGTGGAAGCGACTCCTGATGCAGGTGGGGCCAGCAGTTGGCTCTTTAACCATAGGCAGTCTTCTGCCCTTGGTTTTAATGTTGAAATGTTCACTTTGTGGGTAGAGGGTCTGCCCATTTCTGGGCTTTGATCACAGGCACCACAGTGGAAGCACAGTTCACTTACAAGCCCTAAGAACATTTATGCCCATGCAAAAGCTGTAACTGAGAAAGCATCTCATCACACTTTGACCAAGGAAGCAGAAATAAGAGCATGGACATCGGAGTCACACAGACGTGGGATTGTATAGTCTTGCTCTTCTCTTTACTAGCTCTATGACCTTTGGCAAGTGACTTAATGTCTCTGAATGCCAGTTTCTTCATCTGTAAAGTGGAAGTACTGTAATAATAATACCTTATTTGGTTATGCAGGTTATGTGAACTTGTACACGAGTAACTTTTAGCAGAGTGCTTGGGACATGATAAGATCTCAACAAATGATAGCAATTTTGTTTATGGCTTGTGAAATCTGTGGCAATAATTGTAAACATCTTGCATTGGTAGAATGTCTTAAATTACTTCAAAGCAGTTCCCACATCTGAAGATCATTTGATCTTCATAAACTTCTAATAAGATGGTCACGTTTTCCAGATGAAGAAATAGACTCAGAGGGCCAAGCAATATACCCAAGGTCATGAAGCTCATTATTGGCCGTGCTGGACTGAGAAAGCACTGGTCCAGATAGAATATTTGCATCTTCACTTGGCAAAGCCTTTGGGGCTACAGTTAGTGAATAAGAGCTATTTGAACTGAACATAATCCTTCTTGTAAAAAAAAATTAAATGTGAGCCACACTTTATCTACTAGTTGAACCATACTGCTTCTCTCTGTATCTTGTACAATGCCCAGAACATGCAAGAGCACAACAAATACAGCAGTACCCTTCCAAACAGGGCTCAGTGATATATGGCCACAGTGGCATCATTCACCACCAAGAAGAAGATCTTTCTTGAAGCATACTGTGTGGTTCTGTTCATGCTACTCCATAACACCAAATGTTCAGAGTCTGGGAATTCTTAAAACACTGAAACACATCAACAGATCTCTGGTGCCACTTGGCCATGTCTTTCCTGACACGAAAATTACAAGACCTGTAAACTTTAGGTGAAGGATGGGGGGATGAAAAGATAGGAGTGCTTTTGACCTATTTGTAACATTTGCCTCATAGCCATACATTCATCTTGAAGCACTCATCTCTTGGTTTCTATGACATCATATTATCACTTCCTCCACTTCATTGGCCATCTTTCTTAGGATTTACTGGTCCCTCTTCCTCTTCCAGCCCCTAGATGCTTGGTGTTCCCTTAAGGTCTTTTTTATTCTATACTCTTCCTCGGCAATTGTACATATTCCCCCACTGACGGCCTCCAAACTAACATCTTCAGCCCACACGTTCAGCTCCCCGTTGAACAATTTCATAATGCCAAATGAATGTGTGAGAACCACTGCTGCAATTGTATTTATTGTCTTAATATTGCTATCTCTATTGAGAGGAATAGATATAGAGATATGTTTTTTCCACCACATGTGAATTGAAGTTTCCTTTAGGTTTTTAGTACTTGCTATGTGGTTTATACTTCTCAAAGACAAGATGCTTAGATATTTGGCTTGCTTCTCACTAGATATTCTTAATTTAATTTTTACTGAGATTTCCAATGTGTCACTGTTCTTATCTTCTCATTTTTGTATATTGACTTATATAAAAGTTATATCTTTGAGATCGATTTGAAGATATTTAGTCTTTGTAGAATTATTATGTTTATTGTTAAAGTCTGTATAAAAATTTAGGTGAATTTTCTATAAAACTCATTATAGTGCTGTCCTATTGGCCAAAAACATTAGAATTATTTGTGCTCATTGTCTTGAGAATACAATTATTACTGGTCGTCCAATGGCTGCTAATACAAGGGACTTCTGACATATTCATATTCATTATCGGCACACCAACTTCATTCATTGTTTTTCATCACCCTTCTAAGCTATCTGGTTGCTCTCATTTCACAAATATGGAAACTGAGGAGCCATTCTATTTGGAATCCCAAGCACAAACTAAAGGCTACAAAAACCATTAGGCCTCACACCTTTCTCTGGGCCTCTTGGGATAGAAATATATTTCTACCCAGATTTCCATTTTGGCTGCAGAGACCAGTTAATCCCACCAGGCCTGGTATCCTTGCCATTCTTGGCCTATGTTCAAAATGGAATACCCTCTTGAAATCTCTCTTTTCTAGTCTCCCCCCTCCTTTACTGCCTGTGCTTCTGCTTCCCTGGCTGATTTTCTTAGTGTTGTCACTTTTCAAAATTATTTCCATGTTATCACCTAGAATATCCCACTTCATGGGGAAAAATTTCCCCAGGTCTTCAACCTCAGACATCTGCTACATTGTCACCTAAGTAATAGTTCTGAAATTCAAAGCTAATCATGCTATCCACTGCTTGAAACCTCTTCATATACACAGGAAGAGTCCAAACCCTGCAGAAAGGCCTATAAGACCCTTCTTAATTTGTCTTTACTAATCTTATTTTTTTCCATTCCTCTTCTTTATCTCTAATCTCCTCTGGGAGATGCATTATTTCTTGTGCCTGAAACGTGGTTTGGTTACTTGTTCTTCCTAATTCAACTCAAGTATACTTCCCCTGTGAAGCCTCCTTCTTCAGGCTGCTGGGAGTCCCTCTCTCTGTTTTTCCACAGCAACCTCTTCTCATCTTTGCACTGAGATGTCATGGGTGACACCCATTATATGTTAAGTCCCTTCAAGAGTAGGGACAACCTTGTTCATCTCTCACCCTAGAACCTGGTAAATTCCTGCTCATCCTTCAGTACTCTGCTCAAGTGCTGTATCTTCTGACCCCTCTGGGCAACATTAGCTACGCTTCTTCCACTGTCCTTTCAAAGCATACTCTGCCTACCTTGGCACATAATAGATGCTATATAAATGCTGAATGAATAAATTTCTGAAAGTTTAATGATTTCCTCAAGATTCCAGAATAATCCAGAAGTAGGGCTGGAATTAGTCATTCTTCCTTTCTTAGAAACAATTCTTTTGGGTTTATAAAGGACCTACTAATTAAAAATCAATCCCTGTAGCTGGCCATGGTGGCATACGTCTGTAGTCCTAGTTACTCGGGAGACAGAGGCAGGAGGATCACTTGAGCCCAGGATTTCAAGGTTACACTGAGCTATGATCATGTCACTTCACTCTAGCCTGGGCAACAGAGCAAGACCCTGTCTCTTAATGAACACACACACACACACACATACACACACACATAGATCAACCCCCCAAATGTAGACTGCATGTACAAGATGCAACTTAGTTCTTAAATGTAACGTGAAAGGAAATAGTTTTTTTTTTAATCCAAGTGTTCTATTCCTAACACATTTCCCCCAAAGAAGTCTGTTATGCTCATATATGGCTACAGTTCTAGAAAATGCTTTGTGTCAAACCATACTGATCCCTCTTCTGTAGATCATCAGGAGCCAGTGTCCTGGGTTTTATGACTTACACGTTACTTTCTTCCAGAGGTTTAAGATCTGTTCTCTTCCTTCTACAACATCAACATCATTAGTCCAGCAGAAACAGGGGCCCCAGGCTAAGAAACCTAATCTAGCATGCTTGGAGTGTTCATTGGTTGAAATATACTGTTGAATAATAATACCTGATACCTACCTAGCACTTTCTGTTTTTAAAATCCTGCTCAAGTGCTATGTGCTCTGGTCCCTCTGGGAACATGAATTACCCTTCCTGCTCTGTCACTCTAAAGCGTATTATGCCTACCTGGGTTGCATCACACTGTATCCCTATTGTATGTATGCATGTCTGCCTTCCTCACTAGACTGTGAGCTCTTCAAAGATAAGGTCTGGTCTTTATTCATCTCTTTTTGTATACCTCCTGTTCCTGACATAATACCTGGTACACATGAATGTTGGTGACAGGGGGGTATAAGGCCAAGTAGTGATGTTCTTTGGAATAATATCAAGCACGTTTCTTATGTGTGGTAGTATGATTTCTCATATAGCAGTCAGATAAAGAGAGTCTTGCTCTCTTCTGAAGTGGTAAAGCCTCTCTCTTTTTTTAGCACTCTTCATTTTGCAATGCACATATCTTTAGTTGTTTTGTAGTTCTATTTTTGTCTGTATATTTGACATAGATTTAATACATACTGTGCAGCCAGGGATGACACCCACTGCTGGAACCTATAACCTCACTCAAGGCTGGATGCTTATTTATCTGTTTACACCCATCACCTCATATGGTGCCTGGCACATAGGCACTAGTAAATATTTGTTGTCTGAGTAAATTAATGCCTGCACAGATGGGTTGTTTAAAGAGCCCTAATAATAGATCATATTCTATATTAGAGTTACTGTCTGACCTCTCAAAGTTTAGTTCATCTCTGTTTTTGATTCTTCGAAATGAAAGTCAACCAGAAATCAACAAGGATAAAACATTAATTGGTGTATTTTCCTATAAAAAAGCAATGTTTGGCTGTCATAAGAGCCTTTATTTTCCTCTATTTATACAGCTGTGTAACCAATAGACTCTCATTATTAAGGTGTACAGAAGAGTGTAGGGCATGCCTAGGCAATCTGCTAAAGGCCACAAAACCAGCTGCTGGTTGGCTGACATGATTGGAAGTGCTAAGACATTGGGAATTTATTAGGCTCCATCTTGAAGGAGAAAGAACGCTCTGAGATGGGCATAATTTGATACAGAATAATATGTATTTATTATGAACACCCTGGTTTCTTCCCCTTTATATCCCCAATATTTTTGTCAGGATGTGTTCTGGGCCACAGCCAAGGCTCCACAGGTATGATTTAGGAGCTACTGACTGATTTACCTTCAGGCCTGCTGGTTCCATCTTCTTGTACCAAACCTTGCTTCTGCTTTGTCTGCAATTTTCCTCTCAGAACACCATATCTTCCTTCTTTTGCAGTGAAGGCTGGGGTCCTCAGCTTAGGAGCTTTTCCAGGGCCACAGAAAGACTTAGGCACGTAGCAATCTTTGCGTTGTATGTGTGTGAGCAGCTGCAATCAGTTATTAAAGTGATAGGCAGCCAGGGGAACAAACTACTTGGACCAGCAACTTGCAAATGAAGAGCTTGGTAAGCTGGGCACAGGAAGGCCATGGGGGAAAGGCAACATATTGTGGGGTCATCCTTCTGATCAGGATTTTGGTTTCTAAAGGGATTGCTTTGGGCTGATTATGATGTTTTTTTATACCCATGGTCAGTTTTCTTTAAGGCAAAACGTTTGTCATTGGTGAGGTCAAAGATGGAGAATTCCTACAACCAAGATTTGGAATTTCTTCAGTTAAGCCCATGGTCAGCTGAATGTTTATCCCCTACTATTGTGAAGTGGTACAGATGGAAAGTAGGCCTTGTTATGTCCTATTCTTCCTTCAGTATTTGAGGAAAACCTTTTTAATAGATGATATTTCATCTTCCTTAACCATAGCTCCCAAATAGGATGCTGAAATGCATGCTCAGCTCTTTTAAAATATGGGCATGTAAACTTAGGTCAAGGGGCAAAAAATTGAGGAAGAATTGATGTATTTTATACCAGTTCAAATTCTTTAGCTTCCAGTTCTGGCAAGAAGTCACTTTTTTTGGTAAAATGTGAGTTTTGCTAAATTGATTTAAGGTCCAGGCTTAGAAATAATATCAGATCTCAATTGCCCCCATGTAGCTCTTTTCTTCAAATATGCAATGGACACCTTGCCTGTAGAAAGCTTATTTGGGTACAGGGAACCTGGGAATAGAGCAAGGATCTAGGATGATGAGCCACGATGCACAAGTTGAAAAGCAGTGCCCAGGCACCTCTATGGTATGCAAAAAGCCCTTGTAAATTCGGGAATTAGATTTCTCAGCCTAAATTTGAGGAAAGTTGTGGATATTTCACTGGAATGGATCAAGGAAGGGTATAATTATCATTCATGCATAGTAACCAAGAGCAGCTAGAATTCCAGAGACTCAGGACATCGGTTTACCATATCCTGCTCACTTGGGATGTTAGTCTGCATCTAATTTGTTCCATCTGAATGCTTCCAAGGATGTTACATTCTCTGTTTGAGAACTAGGAAATGTTTTATTACTAGATTTTGCTTCCCTTTTCTTTTTCCTACCCATTTCTTTAAGGCATCTTTTAGGGTAATTCTGTTTTTTTTATGCCTAAAAATATTTCTACCTCTGTTCTTTATGCATCTTATTTTCTCTTCTTAGAAGCATCAACATTGGAAATAAAAAGCTGAAACCTGTAATAATGCATCAGTTTGCAAATATAAATACATGTCAGGTAATCATTAGCATTTTCTTGGCATTAGCTCATGCAGCATACACAATGAATAATAAAGTATGGTGCCGCGTACATTTAGAGGCTTCAGGCATTTGAAAAAGAACTATTTAAAAAAAAAACAGAAAAATAGCTATTTGTCCCTCATAATATATGCAAAAAAACCCCAGAAAAATAGCTATTTGTCCCTCATAATATATGCAGTATATGAGGTCTGGATGCTAGAGTATACCTATTGATTTCCTTATTTGCAACCTGACGTTGAAATTTGCAATTATAATATACCGGCTTATTAGACTCAATTGATGTCAAGTTCCTGCTGAAAACAATGGAAGTCACTCATAAAAATGTTAGCAGGGAACCAGGACTACAGCAGAACTGACCTCATTTGCTTGGGTGTATGAGAGAGAACATGAATGTATTCTGTGTGAGTGTGCTTGTATGTATGTCAGCAGTGAGCTATCTCTTGCATGATCTAAGATTGAAACTGGGCAGCTGTAAAAAGAGCTAGTACCTCCCTTGCTTGTCCGGCTGCTTTTGCAAATCTCCTGCCTAACAAGTAGCTCAGCTCCTCCTGATCAAATGATCTTAGAATTGGCTTCCCTCCATTACACACTGTAATGGTATCTCCCTGGCGAGGCTTTCTGAAACAGCACACCCCTGTCTCTGATAGCAGAGTTCCCTTGGTGAGTGCCCCAGAAGAGGCAAGCTCCAAAACAAGGCCGTCTAAGAATTAGTACAAGTGGCCAACGAAACCTGTTGGAGTTTTGTCAGTAAATCACTTAGCCTTGGGCCTTTGGATGTGAAAAGCAATTGAAATCAGTAAGTACCAGCCTGAAGTGGGTTGAAATGAAAAAGCTAGACCTATTATATGAATATTTTGGAAGGATAAAAATGTCTGTGCGAAGAGTGTGTGCATTTATGGGTTTACTTGGATACACATTTTATTTGTGTGCTGGATAGGGAATTGACAAGAGTTTAAGAGCTCAAGGGATTCTAGTATCAATTCTTTCATTTATTTTGTGACCCTGGGTAAGTCACTTAACCTCTATGTTTTATAAATTTCTTATGTGGAAAATGGGGGTGGTACTCCCTTCTTCACAATATTGATGTCAAGTTCAAAGAAGAGCAAGATATGGAAGCTCTTTGGACATTACAAAGTCATGTATTTAAAAATGAGGTGTTGATAATCAGATGGTAGCTGGCTTCTAAATAATGCCCAATTGCTTGGCAGTTGGACTAGTGCTGATATTTCCAAACATGCCTTCTTGTGTCTGATATGCTACAAGTAGGCATATAGGCTTATGCAACATTATGAAAAACTTACTCATAGCTGTAACAATTACATAGAATGTGTAGAGTTCCATTTCATTACCTCACACATGTTTGTAATGCTTATTGGGAACAAGAGACTGTACTATGTAGTATGAAGGCAAACAATTATGACAGAGGAGCTCTTACCCTCAAGGAGCTTCTGATCTAATGAGCGGAGTGACATGCATAAATGACTGTGCAATTTGAGACAAGATGATGGAAATGTTAAGTTGAGCCCATTTAGCTAGCTGTAGTTAGTGGTTGGGCAATCCCTTTTCCACCTAGTCTGAGATGGCAGTGTGGGTTCAGAGCTGCTGGGAGATCCACACATGGCTCATTCTTGTTTCTGTAAAATGCCCTCTTTGGCATCTTAGCATATTACGGGAATTAATATTTGAAAAGTCATTAGAAATCTTCTGATACAAGTTGCTGTAGAAATGTAAAGCAATGTATATTATTTCTTTCAAATCATAAGACATTGTCCTTAAGACATGCTAGATGATTTTTCCTTCTTTCCTTCCTTCCTCCCTCCCTCCCTTCCATCCTTCCTTCCTTCTTTCCTTTGCTGCAATTAACTCCACTATATCTTCTTATATTATCAGTCATCAGCTGGTTGGTACATCTGTCAATAATGCATCCAGGATAAAGTGGATTTAGTGTTGCCATAAGCTAGTTAGCAAAGCATGGTTTGTTTCCCAGTCTCTACCTGAAAGCTCAGCTAGCCGTCTTGAAAAGGTACGCTTTTGGTTACCATGGAGCCCTGGAAAGAGCCAGCAGGTGTAATTCTTGGATCCTTTTGCCCACCACCAAAGTACAATTCAATGAACACATCATTCTCATAGTAAAAGCAGCAACTTCAGCCTCAATACAAAGAACAACCTAGTATTGATATCACTGTCTAAGGAGATATTATCTGACTTTAAGCCTGTGTTTACTTAATATCTTGAAGTCTGAAGGCTGTCATTAAGAGTTCAATTCTTCTTGATCTACAGAGGTAATTCTTATTATAAAGAATTCTCAAATTCTATAAATTGGAAATACTCTCACGTTTTAACATAGTAAAAGTTTTTTTTTTTTTTTTGACCAATTTGTTATGCCTTTGAGATCCTAAAATCAATCTTCTTTTATATGTACTCATTTCAGTATGTTATTGTAGGGCTGTCTTCTTCTCAGCTCAAGGTTTCTTGCAAGCCTATTCTTCATGTATGTATATCAGAAACATTAGGAAGTTCATCCTGGAAATTTCCCCTACGCTACATTTCAGTCTTGTGTTAGATCCCCTCATTTGATATGAAAAGGACATTAAACCACATTGACTGCTCACCAACTTGTGATAATAGCCTTATGTGGCTGGTGGTTTTGGAGCTTTATCTCTGGATTCATTAGATCATGACTGTACATCTGCTGGCCTGGGCTTTTGTTTTTGAAAGGAGGGTTGATTTACTTTTCATTGGGAAAATATGAAAATAGTTATTTAGATTTTAAAAGCAGACAGAATAATGCAGACATGTTTGTTTCTATATGTGTCTCTGATGTTATCAGATCTGATAAAATATGTATTTTAATTGCTTATGGCTTAATAGATGACTTTGCAAGCTGTTGGACTGGTATTTCTGGATTCTCATCCTTTACATACCTGGGTAAAATGCCTGTAGCAAATGGGCACAGTTGGAATTTTTGGTTGTATCCAATCCAACATCTATGCCATAGTATGAGTTTTGTTTACATTAGCTAGAGTATAGTTGATTACTCATCTTTCCCCTTGACTTCTAGATCCATGCAAGTTGGTGGCTTTCTTTTTTAACTTACTTAGCATTCCCTGAGTGTCCAGTTTGGCACTGCCCTGATTAAGAGACTACCTTGTGGAGGAATGAGAGAATAATGACAATTATTTGTAATGTCTAATCCTTTCATCTGCAGTTCCCATGAATTTTGATAATAGTCTTTCTCTAAAATGCTTTGCAGTAAATTTCTATGTCAAAGCAGGTCAGTGAGGGGCTGGGTGTATGTGTTCATGTGTTCACCTGTGTGCACATGCCCTCACACTTGTGGGTGGGGGGAGAAGAGAAAGAAAAGGAGAAAAGGAAAGAGAGAGGTAATCTGTCCTAATACTCTGAAAGAGGGGATGTTCAGACTCCTTGAGTATCATGATACAAGAGGCATATTTCTTATTGCTGATGAATTTCAATTGTAATTACAGAGCATTGGTAAACCACATTAAGTCCCAAGGGCTGGATCAAAAATATACACCATCCACAGAAGCCATTTGAATTATTTCTGAAAAACCTAGTTGTTAAGTATGTAATTAATTTGTGAACAGATATAAACTATTGCTGGTTGTCCATTAAATTTAGCTGTTTCTCCACAATGCTAAGGGCCAAGTTCTAAAAAGTGAAATGAATGCCCTGTGGCTAGATCCAATGTGCCACTCACTTGCATGTTTCTGTTCTATTGTAAAAGTGAACGACAACAGTTAAACTTTAAAGATAAATAGTTTTTTGATTTCAGTTCCTAGAGAATAATGGTGTTTTTGTACGATTCTTGAAATAGAGCCTACAGCCACCCCCCAAAAAATAGTCTCTTTCAAGATCTTGGAAATAATGACATCATAGGCGGATTGAACCAGCAACTCATTAACAGTATCCTTTGTAGAGACCTGTCTCAGGGGAGGACCTGGCTTAGTAGATTGGCATTGTTTATAAACATAACGTAATAGAATCCCCTTTTCTCTACATTTGTCAAATAGTAGGAGATACCTCCCACTTGCGAAATAAATACATTAACAGCAAGGCTTCCTTGCAGGTCCCTACCCTTTCTCCATTGGTCTCCTAAAACTGTGCTTTGAAAGTGAGTTAAAGATAGCAAGAATCTCCTGCATTACTCTTTTGTCACCAAATCAGAATTATCTGGAATTGTTAGCAGATGATGACTGCTTGTGCCTTGTAAAGAGTAGTGAACAGCTGAAGTAATATCAGAATAATTCAAGCAAAACCATATCTGAAATGTCTAGGGAAACAGATTATTTGGTTCATGTTTACTAAGTTCCTGGTGTGGAACTGGACATAGATTCTTCAATTTCATTTCCGTCTCCATAAAAGGTTTCTTCTAACTCTTCTTATGATGCTCTGATGAGTTAAACTGAAACATTTCCAGTTTGATGGACAGTAGAAAGGTATTCCATATAAGCTGGGTCCCCTGCAGAATGCCTGTGATACTGACCACAGTAAGTGTATGTTGTTGAAATTTTGATCAGGGATTTTTAGTGTCATAGAGAGAGAGTAGAATTTGAGTTTCAGATCCCAAGTATCCCTTTCTTCCCACCCTAAACTATACCTGGTCAAATAAGGTCAGGATAATCAGGCAGCCTGAAAAGAAGCAGGGCATCTACCTGCCTCTCTGGTCTGAGGGAGTAATTAGAATAAAAAAGGCAACTCTGTTGTTAGCCACACCTATTTATTGAGAACAAAGGAGCATAGTATTTTAAATTCTGTAGTTGCACTAGAACCATGACTAGCCCAGACTCTTACTTGCCTTATTATGCAAAATCAGCTTTGTATAGAATTTTAAGGAGGTCATGGGGCATGTTTCTCTGTCATCTGAAGTAATATGTCATCAGAAAATATGTATCATCCAGAAAATGGTGGCTCTCTTTCCTTGTGAGACACATTTTTTAGAAATCTGTCTTCTAGGTATTTTGATTTAAATGTTCAGTTCCTTTGCGATAACTTTGAAATTTCATTATTTTTACCAAGCTAGATTTTGTATATCTGAGATTTATGGAATAATCATTTCATATTTGGGCATTATTTCTGAACCCAGAAAAGTATAAAACAAACAAACAGACAAAGAAAAAACTAGCACCTTGTTTCTGGTGGCAAATTCTTCTCAGTGACCAAATGAAAACCATGAACCTGTCCGATATGAGTAATGCCACTGGTGAAGTCAGTCCTAAACTCACTTTAATTCTAGAGAAACAGTGAATTTAGAAGGACCAAATATCAAAATGCAAAAGAGAATGTAGACACATTAGCACTGGTTAAATTTAAACTCTAAATTTAAGTTGTAGTTAAAATATTTACTAGTACAAGTAGTATCTATGAATATACTTTATCCTTGACATCATAGTTACTTTTTTAAAATTATTTTTTATAGAGACAAGGTCTTGCTATGTTGCCCAGGCTGGTCTTCAACTCCTGCCCTCAAATGATCCTCCTACCTCAGCCTCCCAAAGTGCTAGGATTACAGGTGTGAGTCACTGTACCTTACCAACAGTTACTTTTTTATTGTACCTTGTACTATAGTTTCACCTATAGAGGAAAATGTGAGGCTTATAAAATTGTCAGTGGTAGTGACAAAACATTTGTTACTGAGTATTTTCACTGTTGTGATTACTGAAAAAATACAGAATTAGTCTTAATTCATTAAGATAATGCAAGGCATGACAATTAGGCAAAAGAAAATAGATCTCCTATCCAAATCAAGATCAATCCAAACTTTGCTAGTTGGCAGTCATCTGTGTAGATGAAGAAGCTATTAGTTGATATTAACCTATTCTTGAGTAATTATAGACTGTATATATTTGAGAGAATTAAAAACATAGTAAATTTTCAAAAATTCTCCACATAACACAATGTAGCTTAGAGTGCATTACTGAAAATAATAAACACATTGTAACCACCAAAGGGCTAAAAAGAATTATGATGGATTATTTCTCATTACAACAGTTAATGAGTAGATCCCTGCTTTTGTTATTATTGTTCTTAGGTTTGTTTATAATACATATTGTTGAAACAAAGTGATATGCTAAGACATATTTGGAGAGTTCTTATGCTGTTAAATTAGTGCCAAGTAATACTTGATAAATTTACAGGGATTTTCTTGTGAGGGGATTGGTTTTCCTTGAATTCAAACTGGGGATTCACTTGGAAGGTACTCTTAGCACCTAACTTGTGCTGCTAAGTGTCAGAGCTTTGTGGAAGAACATGAATGACAGCAAGAAAACACCTGGAGAAAGAAACATTTCTTTGGGGAGTTCATGCTTTTCCAGTTCACTTTATTCTTATAGGGGAATGAAACCCAAATGTACTCAGACCTAGACACAAGATACTAAAGAACAATGAAATTAAGAGAAAATTAGTTCCTAAAACCCAGACTGGATCTTATAACCCTGTTGCCTCTGTCATCTCGCTTGTTGTTCTGTGTTCCAGGACATAAAATATGACAGGGAGTAAGGTTATGGTGTCTCGTCAGGAAGTGGCCTTCTTCTCTGGAGCTCTTCTTTGCTCATGGTGATATTTGGCCCACCTTTATCTTCTACCTGCTTGGAAGACTATTGGGCATTGTTTGCCCTAACAGCACACCCAAACTCTACTGAAACTTCCAGATCATGGGATGGTTTCTCAGTTAATTACCATAAAACAGGAGAGTGCATTTTATAAATCAGGTATACGCAAGTAAGAGTCAGGCATCAAGGACATCCCAATGTTAAAGCAGCTAACAAATCATTATTATGGGCCATTAAAATCGACAGCCAAACCTGTGTAAATTCCAAACTCTGAGGAGATTGAACACCTGACCATTATAATCATCAGGACAGAATATTTAAAGAAGATTATAAATTGCTCATTAAAAGACTGTGAGTGGATTGCAGAAAATAGAGTTTAATTGTGGGAAAAAAAGGAACCTTGTGTGTTTTTGTATACATACTGAAAAGCCATTAATTATTGCCTTCACTTTCCTCTTTTAAAAATTGCGTCAGGGTCTTTGGGGAGGCAACGTTTTTCCCTCCAGAAGAGAAAGAACCCCCTCAAAATGATCCACACAAATCCTGAGAAAATGTGAGACCAATGCTTTTGTTTCTAAGATGTTAGAATCCCCGTATTTACTAGAGTTTTTTTAGACCTCTTCTTCCTTAACTCCTGTTTTCTCCTTCTTTTCTTTAGGAGCTGTGGAATCAGTTGTAACTGAAAATGTCTGACGGTCTGGACAACGAAGAGAAACCCCCAGCTCCCCCACTGAGGATGAATAGTAACAACCGGGATTCTTCAGCACTCAACCACAGCTCCAAACCACTTCCCATGGCCCCTGAAGAGAAGAATAAGAAAGCCAGGCTTCGCTCTATCTTCCCAGGAGGAGGGGATAAAAGTAAAGTATCAGTGGTCGGGCATTGAAAAGGGGCTAGTTTATTCTTTCATTGTCACTTTCTTTCTTGGGTAGTTGTTTCTTGAGCATTGGCTCTTCAGGGCCTGCCTGCCCTTTTATATCTACATCTTCAGAGGTTGCATTTTATCAGAGGATAATGTTTGATTGACCTACTGTGGGCTGACAGAAAATGCACTTATGCTGTGTTTGCCTTTCACATGAAATTGAATGCATAGTGTTAAGCCAAGGGAAATCATAGAAACAGTACTGCCTTGAATATATAAACAGTGACTTTCTGATAACTTAGAGTAGAATTTACAGTAATCCCTTCCTAAATTTAAGTTGTTCTTCTTGGAAATTTGAGTATAGGTTGATTTATTTCTGTATACCTTTTCGGTAAGTGTGAAGATTTTGAATTTAGTATACAGGAGTCAGTCCAAGTTGCCATAATATTGTCTCTCTGACTATATCACAAGGTGGGAGGAAACTTCTGGGTCATTTGTTTCCACTCTCATTCTTCTACCAGTTGTCCCCTACACAATCAGCCCATGCATCACAACAATATATTATCATTTATCCTTCTGGTGTTCATAATACCATTTGGTGCTTAAATATCATATACTAACACTTTGTGACACTCAGGGATATGAAATCTCTAGTAAGTAATTGTCAGGTTGCATTAATTAACATACAGCTGAAACATGGCTTCCATAGATGTGACTATTGAGGCAGATGAGAGTGAAGCAAGTACAAGGGCACTGGCACCATAGAAAGTTGTCAGAAGGGCAAGAAGGGTGATGTCTTTGGAAGACAAAAGGGACGTTCTCAATCTTCTTCAAGATAGAACAAATATTGTAGGTTGCCTATACGGTGTTAATGAATCTACAATTCATATGATAAGGAAAGCTGAAACTCTTAGTAGGGCCAGAATTGCCTCTTGCACACCAACATCACTTAAAAGATGCTTTGTTCTTCATGACCCAAGGATGGAAAAGATGAAAATCTCTTAAACCTCTGGATTGAAGATACGCAAAAAATGAACCACGTTCCATGCAAGGGATCTGTGACCATGGAAGAGAAATTTTCAAAGACATGTTTTTAGACACTGAACTAGATCTAGAAAAAAAAATTGCTGGGAGCAAGGGATAATTTGGGAAACACAAGGTGTACCATAGCTAGGAGACCAAGTTTTATGTGATGGTGGTGCCAAGGAACAAACTACTAGATCTTGCAGCTCCTATGTTGTATCCACCACAACTGCAGAAAGTGGTTGAAGGAGGGGATTATGTGTCTGCACAGATCTTTGGTGCTATTGAGACCATCATGCTTTGGAAACCCTTGAATAATCCTACATGGCATTCTAAAGAGCAAGAGCCAGCTGATACTGAGATCAGCAAAATCAGAGAGGCTGACATTTCTGTTTTGTGCCAGTACTTCAGGTGAATTCATAGTGAAACCATTGCTGCTCTGCAGAAAAGTGTGCCCATATCTTCTCAGGGGAAAAAACTGAGCCAAGTTCCCGGTATCCTGGCAAGCAAACAGAAAAGCCTGGATGAGTCTTCCTCTCCTTAAGGAGTAGTTTGAACAGTACTTTCTTAGGGAAGTTCAAGACTACTTAAAAGAAAAAAAATCTTAAATTCAAAGTCCTGCTGATTTTTCACAATCCATTTGGTGTCTTAGGTACATTTGCCCATGTGCATGATAATGTGGAGGTTGTCTTTATAACTTAGCCACATGTCTCAGATCCTTGATCCCTTAGGTCATTGTTTGATCTGGCCATTCAGGAAGACATACGCTAAATTAATATATAACTTTGTTCAAAATCTTACAGTTTCCTCTATCTGAAGATCCTAGTGCATGAGATTCCCACATCATTACTAATGCTACATTCTTGATAAAAGAGGCATTAGATAGTTTAACAAAGCTTGTCATTAATGTGACCTGGGAGAAGATTTGGCAAGAGATGGTGAAATATCTTTCAGTGACCACTCCAAAAGAAGAAGAATCTTTGGATCAAGAAGAACCTATGAATGAGGATGAACATTTGGTGCAAGAGTAATTATTGCCTGAAGTTGAATCTGAGCATGTTGACACTAATTGGAATGATATGCTGCTAGAGGATGATCCTCAGGAAGCTTCCAGTAACCCACAGGTGATTATCATAAGTGATGATGAAGACAGTTAGGAGGCTATTGGACTGGAGACAAATACAGTTAGAAGCAACAGGAACAAACTTTTTAGAACAAGATTAAAACCTCCTCAAGAAAGTAATGAAAATTGGCATCTTTACATGTAAAATCTTACCTGTTCAAAGCTTGAGTGATTTAGCAGCATTCTATAAAGAGGTGCTATAATGTCTTCAAACCCAATCACATTGGGAAGAAACCATCTTCAACAGAACTTAAATCTTCAAGTGCCATTTAATAGTATTGCTTGACAGCTGATAAAACTACCTTCAGACAAAGTTTGAATGATTTAATTGGATTCTATAAAGAGGTCCTCCCCCCCCCCACACACAAAAACATATTGGGAAGAAAGCAACCTCAGAAAAGCATAAATCATCAAGTAATACATTTAAATACCCTTACTGGACAGCTGATAAGCTGCCTCTAGACATAGGTTGAATGATTAAATTGAACTCCATGCAGAATTGCTAAGGTATCTTTAAAAAAGACTTAAGAAGACAAGCATCTTCAGAACAGCCAAAGTCATTAAGTAGTGCCACTTAAATTCACTTACTTGATAGAGCTAAAGCCATAAGCAGGTTGGTACAACTTCAGGCTTGGACTTCAGTGACTATAAGAGCATAGACATTCATGATTCAAACTAACAGTCCACCTCTGTTCATTGCCTCTCTATCACCGCCATTATCCACTACCATAATGAGTGACAGATGCATTCTCATAACCTCTGGAAATCATCTCAGAATCTAAATGGAAATTTAAAGCGTATCATTTTTACTAATTTAAATTACATAAACTCTCATTATTCTTTTTATGTAATGTACTGTTATTTTATTTAATTGTGCATAAAAATATTTATGAGGGCTCTCAAAAGTTTATTTGTGACCTCATTTCTCCTGCCCATTTTTTTTCTCCTAAAATTGTGATCTCCTCAGCTGAACTCTCCTACTTTGGGGGTTGTTCAGGAACCTGACCCTCATGGGTAGGGAGGGATTACTGATTCTGTGTTCCTACCTCTCAGTGACTGCTTGACTTACGCCATAATCAGTCTTAAACTAATGGAAAGACACTGGACTTGGGTTCTGGAGATCTGGGTTCATGTCTAGCTCTGTCACTGATTATTGTGATTTTTGGGCCAGTCGCTTAGCTTTTCTGAGCCTCAACTTCATCAATGGTTAAATGAGGGTAGTAGTACCTGGCCTGCCTCACAAGATATCTGTGATAATCAAATGCAATTCTAAGTACCAGAATACTAAATAATTGTGAGATATCATTATATTTGTAGCATTTTTGGACCTTATATGGACAAACAACTAAAACACTAGATTTTTGAATTCTTATTTCTTTTTTAAAATAACTTCCTTCTTAACTAGACTTTATATGTCAATTATAGAAAATTGAAAAAGAAAATTAAAATTGCTCATAATTTCACAAGCCAAAGGTAACTGAGTTGGTAATTTTCCTTTTAGTCCCTCTTCTCATTATATAGAAATTATTCATCAATGTGGAAAACTTAGAAAATAAAGATAAGCATACAGAAAAAAAATCATCCATAATCACAAATCCCAGAAAAAATGTTAACATTTTGGTGGATTTTTTCAGACTTTTTCTATGGCTATATATGCACATATATAATTTGTGCATAGTTAAGGTCATAATATATGCAGTTTTGTATCCTGGTTTTTTACTTCACATTTTATCATGAATATTCTACATTTTCAAAAAGTCTTCATAAATATGATTTTTGATGGTGTGTAATATTTCATCATAGGGTGGTATCATGGTTTATTTAACCATTTCCTTTTGTTGAATATTTGTGGTCCTTTCCAAATTTTGTCATTATAAATAATGTCACAATGTCTATTTCATTACTTAAATGGAACTATTTGCCTTGGTGATAGCAGAGGGGTTTTTCTGTTGTTTGTTTGTTTGTTTGTTTGTTTTTTAAGAAATCCTTTTAATAGCTACATTTCATTGATCAAATGAAACTTCAAGGGACAGGTAGAAGAAAAATAAGAAGTAGCAGATATGATTTCAAGATCTATGTTGGAGACTCTCCCAGGAGTTGAATCTTGTTATTAGAGCAAGATAGGAGGGAGAGTTTGACACAATTTTATGATACTTCACTATATAAATTTTTCAGGATTTAGACCAGGAAAAGGGCATCCTGAACAAGTGGTTTGATTTTATTTTATGGACCCTGTGAAGTGTGGGACTGATCAGGTTTCTCTTTTGTTGGCTACTAGAAAGATTGGAGCCAAATGTGTGGTCCATGCATAGCACTTGTAATGGGACTCTATGGTATGTATGCACTTTGTATTAGCTTTCTTCCAGGCTCCATTTTATGTTTTCTCTTTGTTTTTGTTTTTTCCTTTTACTTTCTTATCTACTTTCAATTTATGCTATCATGTTGTATTTTGTGCATTCTTGTAAGCCGCCTGATATCCATTTTGGAACAAGGTGGGGAATAAATACATGAATGAATAAATAAATACATGAATAATTAAATGAATAAATAAATAAAGGAAAAGGCAATGAGGCAAATGTATGCAGCCAGGACTCTGAAATTGGCATAATGCCTCCAAAAATAATCAATGTTAAGGACTTGAAGCTTGGAAGAACATATGGGAAAGAAGCAGGTGAGGCTGCATTTGGAGGTGACATGTTCTATGTGATGTCTGTGTCTTCTGAAGCGTGCTTATGTGTCTTGTGTCTTGTGCTGCACTTAAGCATTAGGTGTGCTTTAGAGGACATGCAATGCTGTGTGAAAGGTTGTGTCTTTAGAGGGCACAGTTCATGTGCATTTTGTTTGTGGGGAATCCAGAGAGATTTGGGAGCTGGTAAGCCTGGGAATGATCTGATGGTCCTACTTCCTGGAGGTGTAGGAGGGGATAGTCGTATATAAACCAAACCAAGACAAATGGGGAGTGTTCTACCATTTACTGACTAGTTGCTGGGCGCCAAGCTGTGTGCCAAGCACTCACTTTACATGTATTGAGTCTTAATCTTTACAGCCAATCTGTATTATCCCCTTTTTACAGATGAGACAATTTAAGCTCAAAGTATTTATGTAGACAGCCTACAATCACATACCAAATGACAGAAACCAGAAATCTCCCAGGTCTCTCTGACTCCAAACCCTATGCTTGTTCTATTATATTACACTGCCTTGCAATGGGACAAAGGGTAAACTATATTCCTAGTATCCACAAGCCAGCAGTGGCTTTCATTTTTCCTTAAGAAGACAGGAAAATGTTTTGAGGGGAAAATGATAGTGTTTTGAAATGTATCTGAATTTCAGAAAAGAGGGCTTTTAAAATTGCCACTCAGGAGGAAAGAAAGAAAACCTTTTCACGTTTTGGGGGGAAGAAATGATGGTGAGAAAATATTCTTGACAATAGCGATGTGCTAACCTTTGATTTGGGTGTTTTGTGGGTTAGTTTATTATTTAGTATGTGTACTTTACAGGCTAACATGTTGCTTACTTTAGAAAGTTGAGGCTCTAAATGAGTGTGTTCATATATGTGAAAAAGTTCTTAAAGTGCTATATAGTTTTGTTACTGTATTGAATATATATTATTGTTCTAATTCCTAGAGTATGTCATCTTCTATATACCCTACACAGCAGAAATCATTGCTGTGCAACAATTATATTAAAGAAAACTCTCAGTTATCATTTATGGTCTTGTTAATCAAATGTTTTGGTCAATGCATATTACTAATTTTCATCTAATTAATGCACAATAAAATATACTTAGTGTGATAACAGTATGCAATCTTTCTTTGGTGATGCTAAAGACCCATTGGGATCTTGCAGTAGCTCAAGGTTATTATCATTGCACTAATAATGTGTGGGAGTGTCAATTGAGAATTCAATCATCAGAAAGCCAGGTGTCAGAGACTGTTACATCCTGAATGGTGGTTACATTCCTCTTAGTTCTCCAAATGTAGCCCATCCAGCTCAGCAAAGAGTGCTCTTCAGAGATAACTGTCCTACCCTTTGTGAAGCCTGAAGGGCACGGCATCTTCCTTATTCTTCAGGGTCAGTGCTGTGCCCCAAGAGAAGAGCCTCCTGTACTACTCCTTTAGCCCTAAAAAATCTCCTGTTCAAGTAGGAAGAAGGTGGGATTAGGACGCACTCTCCCTATATACTAGGACTTGTGCTTCCACCTCAAGGCCAGATAAACAGGAAAAATTGGGCATAAGTATGGTAGCTAACTAAAACCACCAGACAGTCAAATTCAAGGGAAGTATAGAATGTAGTATTGGGAGATGTAAGGTAAAGAAGCAATGGGGAGAAATAAATTGAGAGGAAGTGATGTTTGAGAGGGAGATTAGGAGGTGGAGAAGATACAAGGGATGGATAAAATGAGAGGGAAAAACAGAAAAGTGCTATGTTACAAGGAGAAGAAAATTGACAATGTATACGGGATGTGAAGTTGCTTTCCTCCTTAAAGCAAATGAGGCCTTTTTTTCCCCTCTCAAACTTGTACCCTATGTAATTATCCACATGATCAGAAGTGTCTAGTTAGGACATTGCCTCATCTTTGCTTTTTGTTTTCAAACATTCTCCATTGAAATTGTTGCATGTGTTAATCGGGTGTAAATGAGAGTGGAACCAGTATGTGTTGCCTAAAAGGACATGAGTAAGAGGCAACTTCCTAATGATTTCCCAGAACGATCACTATTGCTGAATGTTGTTGAAGATGTTACCACCGAAGGCATGGCTGTCTGTGTGTGTGAGTGGGGGTGACTAGAGGGCTCACATGGGACTATCATTTCCTTTCCCCCATCTCATCATCCTCATGGAACATCTGACCTATGAAATGGGTTTATAGCTGCTTTTACAGAATTAGGTAGCACTTTGAGTTTTTATCTATACATTAAAGGCTGCTAAGTTATGGAAGACATGCGATATTTTCCATAGCCACTGAAGACCTGGCAGGAGGAAATGGGCTTAATATTCCATCAGGGGGAATGGAACTAGGCATGAAGAAATTCCAGATAGGCTAACTGGATGCTGTGAGTTACTAAGAGTAAAATTTTATAGGTTCTTCATTGGGTCCCTCATGACTTTAGCAAGTTCTAACTGAAGACAGGAGAATGAACCTTCCACCAGGGGCCTTCCCAACTATATGCTTCTGGGATTTGCTAATATAATAAAAGATATTCTAGTAAGAGCAGGGAATGTTTAAAATAGCCCACTTTAATCCTCTTTCTTGGCAGTTATATTTCTAAGAACATCACTCGTGAAATGCAAGTGCTGGGTTTAAAAAGTGTCAGATTACTTAGTACTCCAGCAAACATAGTTACCCTGTTACTTAGTATATTGCTAATGAGATGATACATTTTAGAAGGCTGTTACAATGTTCAAAGTACTTTCATATCAATTAATCCATTGCCTCCTTCAAACCTCCTATGATGGAGGCAGGGCAGGGATTATCTTCATTTTATAGAGGAAGACAAGTTCAGAGAGGTTAAATGATTTCCACAAAGTTGCCCCCCTACTTAATAACAAAGCAAGGCAGACCTAGAATTTAGATCCCCCAACTCCTAGTCCAGTGGTTATTGAACACTGTTTGCCACAAAATAAGAGTAACCTAACTTGTTTGGAAAATAGTTTTCAGCCAATTGAATAGGCAAAAATGGAATTTTTACAGAAGCAGGTGAAACCCAGATGGATTAGAGATTATAACTTTTGTCTTTACAAGTTATTCCTCCTGAGGGCCTAACTTGCTAGCAGGAAGTCATTAGCCTTTGTAAAAAAAAATCATTAAGTATTTTCCCCAAATCCTATATTATTTTGGGGGCTTTTAAATCTTTTTTTATTATAAAAATAATGCCTGATACTTATAAAATTGAAATTTTTAAGAAATATTAAAATGGAACACAAGAATCACCTATTATCCCTCCTTTTAGATTCATTTTTAATCCAATATTTAAAGTAGATTTGAGGCCTCTTCCTGATTTAATAAACACCTTCTTTTTCTGCTGAGAATCAGTAATGTATTTTGCCCAAGATCCTAGGTTTAAGCCAGAAATATATCTGTTATGTGGAATCTCTTAAATTTTTATCCACCTTGCATTGTCAATTTCTTTAACTACTTAGAGCTAACAATAAAATCTATTTTTATGCCTAACTTTCCACTGTAGTTACCATATAGTACTTTCAAATATTTCCATTGGGAAAAAATAAATTTGAAAGCCCACACAACAACATTCTTTTTACCAAAAATATTAGGTGAAAACTAGAGAATTATTAATCTCTCTCTGTGTAGGGGAAAATGTACATCTCGTAAATCCAGAAGGAGAAGAAGTTCCTCTTGGGTCCGCTCCTGTAATATGCCCCGAAACAGGATATCTGTTTATAGAGCAGATGTGTCAAGGATTAGAATCTTCTTTGCAGAAATCAGTCCCTCTGGGACTATTGCTCTTACAGTGAGAGCCTGCCTCTTTGACACCACCTTCAGAACTGCTGTTGCCATAGGAAGAACTATTCTGGGATACTTATTCTTATCCAAGTATAAGGAAGACTTCAGAAGACTTCCCCTCTGGAGGGTTATGGCACTGTGCTCTGTGACCCACAAATCAGAGGATGGAGCAGAATGGCACTTTTTTTTAAAAATAAAAGAGGAACAACCCCAGCACTTAATTCACTTTCCTGGTAGTTAAGTAGACACTAAGGAATTTTAATTCTTACAGGCCACAAAGGCAACATTTTGTAAACAATCTTTGTGGGGCACTGACTAGCAGCCTCTTAGTGACTTAGATAAATCAGTGAACCGCTGAAAGCCTCTATCACCCAGCTAAAGAGTGACCAAGTCACTAGGGATCATCTGCTAGGCAAAATGAAGGTTGTCACCCATAGGAGGTAGAAAGCCCTTTAAAAATACTTTTATATCCTCCCAACATGGATTTCCCAGAGCAAAGCCCAAGAATATTGATATAAAAAACAAGCCTTTTAGTATGACGGATCTCTAACCCACCCATCCTCACTGCCTCTGCCAGAAATGGCCCCCCTGTCTGCACAAAATTGTTTGATTTCAGGAATATATAACACTGAATACAGATTGTACCTGGGCAGAGTGAGCAGGACAAAGGGCGAGGAGAGGGAGGAGGGCTTCTGGTGTCAAGCTAGGGGTTGTGGGATAAGGGCAACTCCCAAGAGGGCCCCAACCCCAGTAACTCCAGTGTGAGCATCCTACTAGCATGTTTTATTAGGCATCCTCTATCTCACAGGACTTCATGGAAGACCATGGGATAGAGAAATATGTGCAACCGGCCAATGCATAAATCTGGGCTACATGCTGACTTTGAGCACAGATCTAATTGATTAACTATATCAGTTTAAAAATCAGATACAACAGAACCTGGACCACGTTTTTAACTGCTTATATACTACATTCAGAAAAGATTCGTGCCTGCTTTGTTTTTTGTTTTTTTTTTTTTTTTGAGACAGAGTCTCACTCTGTTGCCCAGGCTAGAGTGCCGTGGCATCAGCCTGGCTCACAGCAACCTCAAACTCCTGGGCTCAAGCAATCCTCCTGCCTCAGCCTCCCAAGTAGCTGGGACTACAGCCATGCGTCACAATGCCCAGCTAATTTTTCTCTATATATTTTTAGTTGTCTGGCTAATTTCTTTCTATTTTTAGTAGAGAAGGGGTCTCACTCTTGCTCAGGCTGGTCTCGAACTCCTGACCTCGAGCTATCCTCCCGCCTCGGCTTCCCAGAGTGCTAGGATTACAGGCACGAGCCATTGCACCAGGCCCCTGTGCCTGCATTTTATGTGCCTAGCTCTCTGCTGAATATTGTGAGGGATACTACATATGAAACAAGGTTCTCTATCCTCAGGTAATTTTTAATCTAGTTGCAGAAATAATATACACATGTATACATGTGTACACACACACACACACACACACACACACACACACACACAGACACAGTTTGTAGGAAATGCCTAGCAAGTGATCTTACAGACAACAGATGCAGTGGTAGGTAGATCCCATTCCACATCCATCATTCATTCTCCTCCTCAGCCTGAGTGAAACAGCAACCATCTGGAAGCCTGCCCCCACCATGGCATGTGTACCTTAGCAGCTCACAGCTACTAGCTTGTCTTCTCACACCTTTTCTAATAACACCTAACTCCTTTTCTGTTATGTCATCCATGTGCTCAAAAACACTTCCCAGCACATTCTTTATTACTATCTCCAATTACATCTTTCTTTTCATTCCTGATTTCCAAGGCTACACCCTATCTATTTACCTTTCTGTCTTCTCACTTCCTCACATGCTGTATATATAGCCCTACTTCCAAGTTTTTGCTTCTACCACCCTTCCCACTTGAGAAGTCTTACCCTTTCCTGCCTATCCAGTTTTTAGGACCCATCATTCAAGTCATATCTCCTCCAGTGAGCCCTGATTGTCCACCACAGATTTCTATGATCTTCTTCTCTTTTGACATGCTACAGTATTTATACTCTGTTTTGCCCAACTTATCACCTAATTTTCTTTGGTCTGGTAGTATTGGTTGCCATTTCTTATTTGTTAAGCTTATTTCCCCAGTTAGACTGCAAGTTCAGAATTTTAAGTTCCTAATGAATCACCCAGCATATCCTGTAACTACATTGATCCACAATTCAATGTACACTTGCTAACTGCCCCACTGACTGATTCAAAGGCAAAGAAGCTAGGACAGCAGCAGAAGGGAGTTGTTCCTTAGAGCCAGGGTTGTGAAATGCTTGCCTCATAGAACTAGCCAGCCTATGTGTTTAGTTTTCTTTGGAAAAAAATATTTCTGTATTTTTTTAAAATATGCTTTATATAATATTTTGCTTTTAGCTTTATTAACATGGCTTTAAATGTTGCTTTTAAAGTTATGCCATATACCATAATATTTTGCATGGTTTCCATTGCTTTTTTTAAAAAATGATTATTGTTTTGTGCTTTTAGGTTAAATTTAGGTAGGAAAGCACTTCCCTGTCTGTCTTCTGTCATCCCCTTTCTTTTCCTGCATGCTCTGTTTTCAAGAAGCTAGAAAGTGTTCTAAAAATAATTCTGGATGTGACCGTATGATATTCAATCAGAAAGCCCAACAAAACTTCCAGGAATTTTAGAAGAAGATGACAAGTGGAACTCCCACAACAAGGAAGACTCAGGTGACAGTTTTCTAAAATGCTTTCAGAAGGCATAGATAGCACCATCCAGGGATTTCATCTTGGGGAGAATTGGCTGTTTTGCTGTGCCTTGAACCCTGCCCAGCTGTGTTGCCAACATATGCCTTTGGCCCCAAAGTGGCACCTGGCAAGAGGTGTACCTGAATGAATACAGTCATCCCCACTATTGGGTAAAAACACCACCACCACCACCACCTCTACTGACTTCAACTACAAAAACAACTCTAAAACATGTTCCCCACCCCTGGCCTTCTTGGCCGACATGGATCATTGTCTTCTCACCTGTGAATACATAATAGCAAATAGGCATGGCCTATCTCCATATATCAAGTCTCATTTCATATAATGAAGGTCATTCATTCATCCATTCATTTGTTTGTTCTTTCATTTATTCATCAAATATTGAATCAGGTACTGCACTAGGTAGATGCTGGGGTACAAAGGTGAATAAGTCCCAGTCTCTGCCTTTAAGGAGCTGATGACCTAGTAAGGGGTACAGACAAGTTAGTCAATGATTAGACATCAGCAATGGAAAGTACAGTATAGAAGTGAGCATTGAAGAAGAGTATTTGTTCAAGACTGAAAGGAGGAGTGATTAGGGAAGGCTTCCTGGAGGAGGTGACCACTGAACTGAGGTGAGTCTTAAAGGATGAATAGAGCTAGCCATGTAAAGAGTGAATGGCATTCCAGATAGAAAGAGCAGCATTTGAAGGTAGTCGGTATGGCACACTGTTAGTTGAGTTTCTAGGAAAACAATTAACAAGTAGTTCAGAATAGCTAGTGCTTAGATAGGAGTGGGAGATGGGTGAGAGAAGAAGCTATGGAAGTAACTGGGGATGAGATCCTGGAGAACTTATATATGCCTTGCTAAGGGCTTTAAATTTAATTCTGAATGCAATGAAGGAATATTAAAGTGGGGGAATGATATCAGATTTGTGTTTCAAAATATTACTCTAGCCACAGGAGGAAGAATAGATTGAATGAGGGGAGGGAGGGAAGGAGACAAGTCAGGCTGTTGGAGTCCTGCAGGTGGAAGATGACAGCAACCTGGCCCTTATGGGCCAGTATCATTACAGATAGGAGAGGACAATACAGTGGGAATATTCAGGAGGGAGAATTAATGGAACTTGACAACTAATCACCTGGCAAGAGGAGGTCCTAGAGAAGGGTGAGACAAAGAACAAAGGGGGAATTTTTATTTCATGTTTTAGGTGGGGAAAGGAAGTGGAGAATTAGTATACTTTTGAAAATATTTAGTGTGAGGGGTCTGTGAGGCATTAGACAGAGGTGTTCACTAGCCAGTTAACTACATGGAGTTGGGATGCAGCAGAGGAGTTGGGCTAGAGGTACATATGAGGAGTCACTAGTGTAGATGGTGATTAAAACTGTGCATGTAGATGAGATGACCCAAGGAATAGGTGTGTTAATGAGAAGAGATGAGGACCTAGGACAGCTCCTGGAGGATACTATTTAAAGAGCCTACAGAAATAGGGTCCTGTAAATAAGACTGAGAAAGAAAACCCGGAAATGTAGAAATAGACTCTAGGAAAGAGTTATATGAAAGAAGGTGGGGGAAAGTTAGTTTCAAGAAGTATGTGGTCAGCAATGTCAGTTTTGACTAAGAGGTCAACAGATAAAAGGACTGAAAAGTAGCCATTGGTCAAGGTGGAGACTAATCTGTGACTTTAGGGAGTCATCAAAGTGGTTTGGGGAGTGAGAGCTAAGAAAGTCTTGATTGCCTTTTCAAGAAGTTTAACCTAAAGAAGGAAAGATGGAGAGAACTCAAACTGCTAAAGAAGGACGTGAGGTGGCAGAAAGGTTTTCATTTTTAAGGACAAGAGAGATCTCAGTATGTCTTTTAAGCCAAAAGGGAAGTGCCAGTAAGGAGGGAGAGACTGAAGATACAAGAAGAAATAGGACATAATTGATAGAGAGAGACCCCTGGAAAACTGAGAGGGACTTGGATCTAGAGCACCAGTGGAAGGACACACCTTAGGTGGAAGGGGGATCCTGCTTCTAGTGAGATGGGAGGAGAGAAGAAGATGCTACTGATTGGAGATAAATGTGTAGGGGTGGGAGAAGAAGTGAAGTCAAAGGAGTTCCCACCTGAGAAAAGGAGTCCCTCTACTTTTCTCAGTGAAGTAGAAGGAAAATCATGTGCTGAAAGTAAAGGAGGAGGAAGTGGAGAAGAAGTTTGAGCAAAGTGGTGAAATTCCTGAATATTTGGTGAGGGGATTGGGAAAGGAAGTTGGCAAGGGCCAAGGAAAATATTGCCAAGCACCACTAGTGACCCAGCTAAGGTCTGTGACCTTTATAATAAGCACCAATCTGCATGGCTGTTTGATTTTTCCCCAGTAACTCTCAGCAGTCTTGGTCTAGAGGTGGAGAAGTCCTATGATTGGATTCCATCAGGGTAGGGTTTTGTAGGACAATTGTAACAGAAAGTCAAAGGGCAAGCATTTACAGGACAGTGGCTTAAGAGCAATTTATATGATGGATCATAGAGTCTAGGCCAGGAGGAAGCTGAGAAATTGGCTAAAAATGAAGGGATCCAGGAAATGGAGGTTTTGTTGAGATCAAAGAACAAGTAAAATAGGAGCAAGCACTTGAAAGAGTTAGAAGGTTAGCCAGATGGGAAGCTGAACTCAGAAAGTGAGATAACAGGGTGAAATATTTCAGATAAAGGATTGTTTGGGATAATAAAAAGACCTGGAGGGCAGCTGTGGTTCTCTGTTCTGACTGCACATCATCTATGGGGTTTTAAAAAATCATTTGCCCAGGTCTCACCCCCAGAAAGCCTGTTATGGTAGGTTCTTGGTGGGCCCTAGACATTGGTATTTTATGGAACTCTGCAGGTTATTCTGATGTGCAGCCCTCGTTGAGAAGCACTGGTTTAAAAGATGGCCATGGGAGTGGATTGCAGAAGTGGAAGGGAGGTAACGTTCATTAGAGTTGAGGGGGGCCACGGAGCTATAAGGACAGGGTGTGAAGGAAGTGTCCATTTATATCTTGTTGACAGAGTGATGGCAGCACGGAGTGTAGAAAGGAGAGGATTTTGTAGGCAAATGCAAGGATACTGATCTCAAATAAAAGATTTGGAGTAAAAAAAAAATGGGTGGGGAATTTGCCTTCTCCATTCCCCCAGGCCTAAGGGTGGTAGAAATGAGCAGCCTCCACTAGGATTGTCTGAGGAAGTGGTACCCTCATTGGATAGTAGAGTTGAAAGTTGTTGTTCTCAACCTCAACTATGTAATAGAACTACCTGAGGAGCTTTAAAAAATAAAGATGCCTGGACCTACCCCAGACTAACTGAATCATAACCTCTGGGGGTGGGGCTCTGGCATCTCCCTTTATTCCCCCCAAAGTTTCCCAGGTGACAGTGATGAGTGGTGAAGTTTGAGAACCTAAGGCAAGAAGTGAAGAGAGGATTTAATGAAGAGGTTGAAGGTGTAGAAAAATTTGTCTCTAATGGGACAAGCTCTAGCCACTAGAGGAACTGCAGAACATTGGAGTGGGCACATAGGAGATGATAGATGATTAGAGGGGTTTTTCTTTCTTTATAAGGTAGTGGAATGGAAAAAATGTCAGAGTGAGAGATTTGGAGAAAGTAGCTGGCCCCTGGAGTTACAACCAGAATTTATGCATACACAGTGGGTCCAAAGGCCAAATGCTGTTTGCAGTTTGTGGTCCAGTCAACATTTTGTGGCCTTGTTCTGGGTTTTAGGAGAATATGAGACATACACTTAGAAAGTGAAACTCATTTGGACTTCTGCTCTCTGCAAATATCAACCCAGAGGTGATCAGGTTGGGTCTTAATATAAATGACCAATGCTCACAGAATTTTGGGGAGAGAGATATTTTAGTCTTCCTAAAGAAACAAAATAAAACAAAAACCAGTTCTCATCTAGGCTCCATTCAGTCACTAAACATTTGCTGAGGGCTAGGGCTCAAACATGTTGATTTTTAAGAATGCCACTGAGTAATAGTGAAGCTATTAAGAGCTTTAGTTCTGGAGACATAGTGGGGACTTAGGTTCAAAGCCTGGTTCTTATACTTGCCAATTGTCTAACCCTGCATAGTGGTCATATATAAATATAAGACCTACCTCATAAGATTGTTGTGGAGATTAAATGAGAGAACCCTAGAAGTACTTTGCATGTGGCAAGTGTTCCATTAATGATAGTTTTTAAGTGCATTGGCACAAGCCAAGTGCTAGGGAATGTGAGAATAAATAAGATACAGCCTTTGCTGTCAAGTATCTCAAATTTTAGCTAGAGAGATAAATATGTAAAGAGAAAAAGCTAACAATCCACTGCTGATAAGTGCTAAGCTCAGAGTATACACTGAATAGTTTTATGAGAGCATGAAAGGAGGAGCACTTAACTTTGTCTGCAGAGAGAAGACAGGAAAAGACTTGTCAAAGGAGAGAATCCCAAGAGTGAGTCTTCAAAAATAAGGACTGATGAGAGTGATCCACACAAAGTTGAGGGAAGGGATAAGAAGTAAGACTTTCCAGGCATAGGCATAGCATGTGGAAAAGCTTGGAGGTAAGAGAAAACCTGGCTGTTTAGGGAGCATGGAATGAGTATAGATAGTGGGGTCAATGGCAAGAATAGAAGCTGGAGAGATAGGCTAGGAGCAGATCATGCAGGCCCTTGGATATCATGCTAAGGAGCATGAACATTTAACATATGGGCAATGAAGGATTCAAGACGAGTTTAGGAGAAATAATAGAGAGAAGTTGGTGATCAATTAATGTAGAAATAAAGTAGAAGTCAAAGATGATTCCCAAATTTCTGGTTTGGGCAGCTGGGCCAGTGCTGGACTACCCTGTAGTCATAGCAAGCATGTGCTTATGGCACCCAGCTAACCAGGAGCACCGAAAATGTGGAAACAGTTGACTTCTGGACATACAGCTTTTAAAAAGACTCCAGTTAATCATCGTGGGAACATAACTTTTTAGACTTCCTAACTTTTTTATGCTTTAGTATTGTTTTTATTTGAATTGCATATTTGAAAGGGGGAATCATAATTTTTTCATTGCTTAGAGCCTCCCAAAGGAGGAGGAGTATAAGGCCTTACTCCTTCTCTAATCTGGGTGGTTAGTGGTACCATTTCAATGAGACATAGGAAGACATTGGAAGAAGAGCAAGTTTGGGCTTCCTGCCTCTGTTATGTTTAGCCCAGAGGGAAGGGAATGGCATGATCAGGCTGGTAAGGGACTGCCAATCAGGTGGCCTTCTAGGGAGACACCATTAAGCTAATTCTGCATATAACTCAGCTACAGTGGAATGTTTGCATCTAAGTCAATATGCTACAAATGTGCAGCCACTACTGATAGAAAAGTTGCAAGAGTTTATTTGCCGGCAAGAGAGGCCATGAATCCAAATTGATTTAAGGTTTGGAGGTATAGATTAAGGTAAGGGCTTTTAACCCGGAGTCTAGGAGAATTATGAACCTCTGAAAGTACATGCAAAATTATATATATACATGTGTGTGTGTGTGTGTGTGTGTGTGTGTGTGTGTGTGTGTGTGTGTGTGTAATAGTGTATTTTTATGGGCAGAAGTTCTACAGCTTTCTTCAGATTTTTCAGAGTAGTCTTTGACCCCAAAAAGGTTACCAAGAGCTGGTTACTGTAAAGCAGATGAAGCTGCTGTTTCAGAGTTCCTCACTTACCTGGAACTCTCCCTGGGCCCCTCCACAATTTTGTATTTTATTTTTTTTTACTTTAAGGGATCCTTCCTCTCAAATTACATAAAGTGTGTGGTCCCCCAATATATGGATCCACCTCTGCTAACCATCAATTAGGGAATGGGCTAACATGAGTTAGTATCTGGGAGTGGATGCAATAGAAAGAAATGAGTATGGAGAAAGGACTACAGAAGTCCAAAGACTGTATTAGCAAAGGCAGAAGAGAGAGAAGCAATGACAATCAAAGAAAGAATG
The DNA here is from genome assembly GCF_020740605.2 of Lemur catta. Lineage (NCBI taxonomy): Eukaryota > Metazoa > Chordata > Mammalia > Primates > Lemuridae > Lemur > Lemur catta. Next base: position 14,392,360 of record NC_059155.1, read on the forward strand.
GTCACTGAGGGAAGAGGAAAGTCAGACCACATTGTCGAGGAAGGGGAAAGAGAGATGGTTAGCCATGGCCAGCATGGATGGGAGATAGGACAGGTAAAAAAATAACAAAAAGATTATGGGAGTAGCTAGGACACCTTCAGTGGAGTGGCAACAACAGAGGGTGGTTGTTCTGTTTGCCTTTCTGAGCAAGTAAAAATGGTAGTTGAACAAGAATAAATGATAGCTACAGTCCACAAACATGCAAGGGAATTAGGAGTACCAGCAGAAAGCTCTAAACTTCACTGTTAAAATAGTGTTCATCATTAAAATAGGCTCACTGTAAAAATGGAATCTGTGCTGAGGTTAAGTTAGATAATATGCACGTATTTTTTTCAGAATAAGTCCTAAATGTGCTCCATGGCCAGGTATAGGCTTTGAGCGACTCTTGTCCCCCTGCCCCCAGCCTTTCTTTCCTGATCCTGTATGGTCCCTCTTACTACTTAAATTTTCATATTTCTGCCCCATATCTCTGTCATCTGGCTGGAGATACAGATCAGTGAGAGAGGGTGGAGAGAGAAAAGTAGTCATAATAATGACATTTGAATATGACAAGTTTTGAATTTGAAATTCATCATGGGTAACCCACAAAACCAGTAATCCATATTTAGTTGAGTGTTGCTTGTAATTCAGGCCAAGGCAACATCTGTTTGGACCAGTATGTTTTAAATTAACCAACCTGGCAATTTTGAATTTGATTGGTTTCAACTGGGTAAACCTGGTTCGTGCTGACTTGCCCAGTATTAGGAGGATGAGTATTATTTTTTCAGTGTGAAAAGCAGTCTTATCAGAGATAAATGGTAAAATCTGCTGATATGTGTGCTACAGAAGCTACTAGATGCCATTTTAGAATGTTTCCACAGTAACTGCCTCCTGGGAACTATTTCCAGATAGACTAATTTCATTATAGTTCTCAACTTAATTTATTTAGTGATTATATCTTTAAAGGCTTTTAACTTATTAGCTATTGATACGTTTATTCATAACTGTGTAACTGAAAAATCTGCTACTTGAGAAAGGCAATGGGATTTTGAATGGGTAATATGACAGAATATAATGGGAAAATGGGAAAATAGCTACAAACTAGAAAGACTAAACCAAGGAACTGGTTTGAGTTTTCTAAGAACTAAATAAAATTAATTCAGTAATAAAAAGCAGCAATTTATAGCTTTTAACTAGCAAAGTACTAAGTAGTAAATGATTTTAAATGTTTTTAATGATAAAGATAGATTTGTAACATCATTGATTTGCAATACTATTCTTGTTGAAAGAAGACCAAGAGTCTATTAAGATATGCTTTATAGGCTGGGCATGGTGCCTCACACCTGTAATCCTAGCACTCTGGGAGGCCAAGGCAGGAAGATCATTTGAGCTCAGGAGTTTGAGATCAGCCTGAGCAAGAGTGAGACCCCGACTCTACTAAAAATAGAAAAAAAAATATTAGCCTCGCGTGTAGTGGCATATGCCTATAGTCCCAGCTGCTTAGGAGGCTGAGGCAGGAGGATCGCTTGAGCCCAGGAGTCTGAGGTTGCTGTGAGCTACGATGATGCCACTGCACTCTACTCAGGGTGACAGAGCAAGACTGTCTCAAAAAAATACATATAAACTTTATAACACAAATATGTAAATGAAAGAGGCTTCAACCACTTGATATTTAGCTATAGTTAACATGGAAACAATTCATAACATGCTTTTCTTTTCTATTCTTTCTTTCTAATAGTAAGCCTTAGTTTGATTTGAGTGTAAGAATTTCTTCTTTAGTAAGTGGTATTTGATCCAACAAAGCCAGTAAAGACAATATCCCTAGATGCCTGTTGGTTACACCATTAGCCTGTTAAAGGACATAAATCAGTTTAAATGAGGGTTTTGTTTGAACTGGGTTTGGGAAATTTTTGAATTATTTGGATATAACATTTTTCATCAAACTCTTAGCCACTTCTGCAAATAAAATTGGAAGGAATATCTGAAGAAGTATTGTTAAAATTATGTTAGAATCAATTGTCTTTCAACATTGTAATTGTTCTTGATGAACCTAATTGTACAACTTGTGGATACCAAAACCATACCCCAAATAAATACATGTTAACATTTTGCCTTTAGCCAATAAGAAGAAAGAGAAAGAGCGCCCAGAGATCTCTCTTCCTTCAGACTTTGAGCATACGATTCATGTGGGGTTTGATGCAGTCACCGGGGAATTCACTGTAAGTAAGCTCCTTATTTTGTTTTGTAAGCCATGAAAGGATTCCTTTATGAAAATAGGTTGCAAGCAAGAAATGCCATGTCCCAAATGTCAGACAATGTTTTTGATGATTCCAAATAAGATGGACTTTGCTTAGATGATTGTAGATGGAAATAGAGGGTGGCAGCAACATTGACAAATTTATTTTGTCCATCTTAAATAAAATATGTAATTGCTGTCCTGTCTTCAACTTGGTTGAAAATATTAATATTAATTTGCCATGGCACAGAAAATGTAGTCCCAATAGAGAGACCCTGCCTGAGCTTGTTCTTTTGCACGCAAAGTGAATCGTAGAATCCTGTACTCAATTTGGCCAAAGAGGACAATCCATCTGAATAGTTCAGGCTTTACATTGAAACCTGGATTACCCAGATGAGCTAACCACACTAACCAAAAATCTCTGTAAAACTGACCTGTTTGTTCTTCCCTTTTATTTCAAGAACATATATCATTTTTATGATTATTAATAGGTATATTTATTTGTAGTGCTTACATAGCACAAGATCTCAGATCTATGACATTTTATATATATATTTTAAGATCCAGTGTTTTTTTTTTTAAGATGGATGAGGGAAAAGATATGACTGGAAATATGTCCCAAGAAAGGTCAACTACCTTTTTCCATACTAGTAAGGAACTCAATCAAAATGTACATTTTGAAATGAGGAGTAATTTTGAATACATTGAGAAAAAAAATCTTTGATAGAACTATCACCATTAATTCTTGGGTTGTAAACCAGAGAGAAATTTAGATGTTAAATAGTTGAAGTTCTTATTTCATAACATGATGGTTAGTGAGTAGACTGTGTCATATGATTAAGTGGAAAACATAAAAGAAGGAGCAAATTAATATGATGTGGAAAAACAAACCATGTTGCTGAATTGACAGTCTAATTATCTTATTTTTTTCAATTCTGGAAGTAAGCAATATGAGAATGAAATTGAGTAAATTTCTTGGCCTCGTAAAGTGGTATGAGCTGATTATTTCTGCGTTCTCAGTAGCAAGCAGAAGAGAACGTTAAGAAATATTGACACTGATAAAGTGGAGATAGGTAAGATTTAATCAATTTTGACATTGGAGTCAGAGACCTTATTCAAATGGCCTTGAGTTTGAGCTTGGCCTTTACTATATTTCCAGAATATTCTCTTAGTTACACTTAGAAACTATAACATCACTATTACCACTACCACCACCATCATCACCACCAGAAAAAAGTAATTTCTATAATCTGAAAAATTTTATATTTTAAAAGAGTCATAAAGAGATTATAACTATTCTTTTTTATATTTGATATAAGAAAAGCCCCTAAATTTTATAAAAGTTTTACTGATAATGCTTCCCTTTTTTAAGAACTTTATCTTTCCAGTTTTGACCTTCTTATTTTCTCTGTGCTTCTCTTCTGTTTAAACTTATGTTTTATTGTTGTCATTCCAATTTTTTTTCTCTTTTTCTTTTACTCTTGGGTGTTTTGTTTGTTTGTTTGTTTGTTTGTTTTCTGATGTGAAATTTTGCTCCTCCAGCGATCTCATGTGACATTCTGGTTCATTTCCAATATTTTATTCTTTCTACTTTTCCAACTTAACTTGATACGTTGTGATACAATATCTCTATCTTTAGCTCTTTCTTTGTCCTTTTGGGGTTCTGAATGTAAATGAAAGAAAGTGAATCACCACCATCTTGCTGACTGCAGCACCAGTCATTTTCACTTTGCTGTCAATTAGAACCCAAAGAACCAATCAGAGAGGGATGGAGCAGAATATTTGATGGGCAGTCTTTCCAATGGGGAAAAGCAGTTGGATACAACTAAACCAAACCAAACAAATACCCTGTCATCCCAAAATCCCACAATTTGAAATAAAACAGCTATTTGGAAGCAAACAATTGTTAGAAATCCATTGAATATATAGAAAAACACAGCCTAGATTTGGAAACTGGAAGTACTTTATTGTCATCTTGATTATCTTTTATATCTACTATCCACACGTTATTTTTAAAGATACCAAATTCTGCCTTTTTTACTATTTTAACTTATGATTTATATCTATCACGTTTATTAAATTTAAAAATGCCAAATAATAAGTTTTTAAGAAAGTCATTTTATTGGTAGGATTTAGAATTGGGTCCTAATTGCCACAGTACCACTAACTCATTGTGTGTTGGGGGGATCATATTGCTAAATTTGATTATTGTGGTTGTTGAGGTTGAATTTTGAGCAATTCGTTGAACTGTCTAATCCAGTTGTCTTACAAGGGCCTATTATTTTGAATGTTTGGACACTGATTTGGTGTGTTGCTTGGTGATTACCCTATGGCTAATGGCCTATATAATCTTGTATACCTGGTCATACACTTGGACCCTGAAGCTAAAAGCAGGTTGGGAGGTGAGATTTTTGGTATTAAATTATTACAAGTCCTTACCCATTATATTGCCATTTTTGTCCCAAATACTTCAGAACTCCCCTTTCCAGACCTCTAGACCTGTGACGGTCGCTTCAAGTCAATCAGAGGGAAAAATGGTATGAGTGATATAAATTATCATTTTTTATGATAAGATAAATGCTTGGCCTGTTATATCATGCTGCCATTCTCCTGGGCTACACTGGACAATCCCCAGCTTGATGTACATCTAGTTGTTATCGTATACATGGTCAGGCATTGATATGTGCTCCTGCTTCTGATGCTCAAACTCCTAGGTCTCTAACTTTTAAGATTAGTGCTTCGATTTGGAGTTATCAGATGGCTTTCTGATTATGTGCCTTTGTGGCATACATTCAAATTTAAGTGTCAGGTTTCTTTGATAAACGGGTTTGTCTCAACTTAGAAAAAAGAAATTATGTCAGCAGTGTAGTCATGTGGTAAGTATAGTTGTCTGGAGGATTTTCTGCAATTGACAGCATTTTTTCCTGCTGTCTAGTGATCACAAGACTACTTATCACAAAAGTTTAGAAGTGCCATAGGAATGGATAATAATTGCAAATATTCTAATGATTATAGTAATGATCATGCCAGTGATGTCTGCTCTAGTGGTTATGTGCAATGCATACCTCAATTTGTAACACTTAATAACTCCTTTGGCCATTACAGTATTAACCAAATGCTATTAATTGCACTTAGAATCAGAACTGGGATCATGCATGGGCTCCTGAGTTCAAATTTTTGGCTTAAGGCTTTAGCATCAAACTGCGTGATGAATGCATGTAAAAGTGTCGTTTCACTGTGCTTGGAGTAACCCCAAATGCCAGGAATCAAGGACGTATATCCCAAATCAAGCCAGTTGGGTCAAAGCATGTTTCTATAGCATTTGAGATATCTTTATTTAGACAACGTTGTTACCTTATATCTGATCTTATTTTGTGGGAAGTGGGATTTTGGAACTGTAGCACTAAAATGGAAATTATTCATATATGGCTTGAGATGGAATGGTTTCCCTTTCCCAGATCTAAATGTCTAAGAAAGTTAAACATAGAGTCTGGCTGTGTGGGAACATCCTTTATCTAGTTTTCTGTAAGCCAGCCATGACTTTAGCTACAAAGTGTAGAACATATCAATGAGAGGACAAATTCAGCATCACCACATAGCCATCCTTTGAATTGTAGCCACAAACACACTTTCAATGTGAAACTGAAATTGGTTTACCAGATTGGGAACTGAAATTTGTAAGTTCATCACATGGCCATTGGCTACTTGTGATCACTCAATTATAAAAGCAACTTACAAATTATTGTCAAAGGTTTTCATGATGCCATCCTTCTTCCCTCCAAATTCATGTTTCTGCCTTTTAGTAATTTCTCCAGTCACTTAATGGTAACTCTTATTATTACATATTTATGGAGGAAACATCTGGCCAAAAGTGGAATTATACATCCAAACCTTGGTGGAACATTGTTGTTTTCTCTGTTCTCTTAAATCTGTTGTCCTATAGCCTGTCCTGTCCCTGATTTAGTTAATACCTCCCTATTTTCATAATCGCCCCACTTTAGAAGGGACTCCCCCATTCAGACCCATTGGTTTCATCTCCTCCCACCTTCTAAGTTGTCCCACATTCTGTTTTAACTTTCTTTTCTTTCTTTATTTACGTCCATTACAGCCAGATCTCTATGGCTCACAGATGTGCCCAGGGAAGCTCCCAGAGGTGCGTCACAGGCCCAAAAGAAGCTTGCATCAAAGTGCTTCTTTGAGATGTCATAGCACTGCAGCAGCAGGTTCATGTGTGTACAGTAGAGTTGTTGCTTGGCTTATCTCACTTTTTTGTTGTCATTCCCAAACTCTGGAGGCCCACGTCACACATTGTTTTGCCGAGACTTCATAGGACAAAGCCACAAAAATTGTGTCTGGATGCACTTCAGGAATAGTGTGTCTGTTTCTCTCTCCAAGTTGCTCTTGGAGATTGGATAATTATGAAATGGGGACATCTGTAGGCCGAAGATGTAGGAAAGAATGTTGAATGCTCAATGCAAAGCTGACCTCTCCATGTAATTTTTGCAATTCTCCTTGGTTAGATATCCAAATATTCCCTCCTCTCTGTTGTAAATGCTTCAGATTGTTACAAATTCTCTCAAGGCTTTGGCATGATTTTCATAGTCCCCAGGTTCTATATGGCCTATAAATTAAGTGAGGAGGAAGGGAGGGAGGGAGGAGAGAAGGAGGGCATGGCCTAGAGCAAGCTGCAGGGGAAATGCCCAAAGCAGCATTAATGTTACTACTTAGCATCTCAGTGGTTATTGCTCCTCCACAATTCTGTTTTTGTCTCCTCCCAATCCCCCTTTATGTTAAAGCTCTAGACCCAAAAAATTACACTGTGTAATCACAAAGTATAAACTGACCAAGGGTGAGGCTTTCCTTTTATTCTAAAATATATTCTGATTACATCATGCCCAGAAACAGCTTATGTTATTCCAGTCATATAAAATCCATTGATTTGCACTATACTATGCTGTGCACAAATTTAGAGAAGTCTTGCTATGTCTGCCCTGAGTCGCCAGAATAAAATAAGCTAAGCCGTAAACATCATTTCATGGATGAGCAGAGTCAATATGGAGGTGATTTTCATGCGCTTTTTTTTTTCTATCACAGTCATACTCTCACCCACCCTTTTTAAGTTGGATCCTAGTTTTACCTATGTGTTTTAATTAGAGAAAAGAATGATTGCATTATTAAGTTACTAACTTTAAATCTAGAATGTAACTTCAGTTTCCCAAGTGTAATCCTACAGGTAGCATGGGCTTCTTGGTGAAGAACTTTACTGGAACGTGAAAATGCTGCTGCCAAATGTTCTGAGCTGCCATTCTTTCCCTTTGGTTGTCCACAGGGAATTCCTGAGCAGTGGGCACGATTACTCCAAACCTCCAACATAACAAAACTGGAACAGAAGAAGAACCCACAAGCTGTCCTAGATGTTCTCAAATTCTATGATTCCAAAGAAACCGTCAACAACCAGAAATACATGAGCTTTACATCAGGAGGTAAGAGGAAGTCTAAGGTATGAAAAGGTGAAGAAGTCATTCCAATCTCAGAGCCTCATTATTAGAACAAAATGTGTGTAGAATATTCAAAGTCAGTTCTAATACCTTCTCCAAATGGCTTCAGCGTAAGTAAACCAAAAGACGAGTTGGAATTTGAGGTTGATGTTAGGAGATTTATATTACTCGGTGTTTTTAGAACCCAAATAAGGAATTGTTCAGTGAAGCAGTAGTTGTTAGCTTGGATTGGCAGCCACAATCGTTTTGATCGTTTTGTCTCTTTACTGTTATAAAGATTACAATCAGGCTTTTTGATATGTTCATGAAGTAAGAGGTGTATGGGTCAAACCATGGTCTCTGGAAATTTATTTTATCTCTCAGACTCATTGATTTGCACCACGATAATACAGCAGAAATTTTTTTGGTGTCGGGATATTTTGATCAGACCCCAAAATCAGACTGAAAAAAAGAAACTATGTCTGGCCATTTATAGAGATTGAAATAGCCACATTACTGCCAAATCTTGACATCATTTGCTAGTGTGTAGACCTGACTTTTGTTTCAAGTTTTGATGTTCAAATTTGCACTATAAGCAACTGAAAAGTATATATCAAAATATACTTTCACATTTTGAGAAAGATGATCCAGGCTGTTTCTCTAGAACAATTTATTATTTAACATCTAGAGAAAGAAGAAAATACTGTCATTAGTACCCTAGCTATAAAGTGCACCTACCTCTTGGCACTGGATTTAATATAGGACAGGCTTTAAGTTTCTTTGAGAATAATTCAAGGATACACTTGGAAACAGAGGAGTATCTGATTTGGCAATATCAAAATATCAAAGCTCAAACTTGAAGACATATGGCAATTTACATGCTAAACTAAACTCTTTTTTTAATGATAAGATAATTTAACTGCTGTTCTGCAATGTCAAAACCATTAAAAGAAAGCCATCAAGGAGAACTTTTTTTGATATTTAGTCTTCCACATGGAATAAAATGTCTAAGAGATCCTGGTGACACATCAACAATGTTTAATGTGAGGAAATCAAGAGCCATGCTCTATGTTAGAACCATAGGCAACTAAAACTGAAAATGCATTCAAGAAATCATTTTAGTGTAACATTAATACCCTTCAGATTCTCAAAGCTTGTTCTTTCCTCCAAGCAGCCACTGCTCTTTAACACTTTTATTTTTATACGCCAAATTATTTCAGCTCACAAAGATGAAATCTTGACAACTATGTTAGAACTCAACAGTATTTGAGTTATTGCACTATACTTAGCTGAGTGAAACTCATTGTATGTTTTCTGAATGCTCTAGTGTTGAGACTAATAGGATCAGAGGGGAAGAGGAGGAAAAGGTGGAGATGAGAAGGGAAGGTGAAAGGAAGGAATGGAAAGGAGGGAGGGAGGGAAGGAGAGAATGAGGGAGAAAGGAAAGGGGGAAAAATCCTAGATATATAGTAGTCCCCCCTTTTCCATGTAGAATACCTTCTAAGGCCCCCAGTTTGTGCCTGAAACTGAGGATAGTACTGAAACATATACACACACACACAAACACACACACACAATGTTTTTGCCTATATATGCTTATGTATGGTAAAGTATAAGTTATAAATTAGGCATAGTAAGAGATTAACAATAGCTAATAATAAAATAGAACAATTATAACAATATGCCAGCATACTACTCTTGTGATTTGGGACCATTCTTAAGTAAAATAAGTGTTACTTGAACACAAGCATGGTGATACCTTGACAGTCAATCTGATAACTGAGACAGCTACTAAGTGACTACTGGGTGGGTAGCAGACAGCGTGAGTATGCTGGACAAATGGAGGATTCACATCTCAGGTGGGACAGAGTGGGATGGTGTGAGATTTCATTACATTCAGAATGAGACACAATTTAAAACCTATGAATTCTTTATTTCTGGAATCTTCCATTTAATATTTTTAGACCATGGTTGACTCCAGGTAGCCAAAACCACTGTGGATAAGGGGGAACTCTTATAGATGTATAGAATCGTACCAATCAAGAGTAGGTAATCTTGATATTCTTCCCTATAGATGAGATTCATTGGCAGCCTTCATTAAGTCTGGCAGATGACTTGGTGAGGGTGTAATGGTGTACGCTATTTTAAGAAAAATTATGTTGTTAGTCATAATATCTTTTTAATGCTAAATTGGAAAATTTCTGTCTGGTCAAAAGCAAGCAGTTTTAATTTTTAAATATGTTCTCTAAACGAGGCAGTATTTATGAAACAAAGGTGACCTCTTTATTTTCACTTTTCAGATAAAAGTGCACATGGATACATAGCAGCCCATCCTTCGGTAAGTGAAAAATTGAAAACTGTTTCTCATGATCAGTGCTTCCGGAGAGCCAATAGAATAAAATTTCACAGATCTAGTTTTAAGATATGGAATCTTTAAAAAAAAATTAAGGTAAAATTTAGGTATATAAAATTCACCTGTTTTAAGAGTACAGTTCAATAAGTTTTAATAAATTTATATACCTATGCTACCATCACCACAATCAAGTTTTAGAACATGTCCATCACCCCAGTAAAATCCGTCATGACTGCTTGCAATTAATCCTCACCTACCCCAGGCAATCACTAATGTCTACTTGTAGGGATTTATGTGGACAAACGTTTCTTTCTCTTACATATTGAATCTTGAAAATCATGGTCATATTAATAGCAACTTCTCTTTACTGAACACTTACAATGTACACTGTGGGCTAATATTATTATTATATTCACTTAATCTTTCCTATAACTCAATTTAGTAAGTCTTACCATTGTCCCCATTTTACAGATAAGGAAAGTGAGGTTTAGAGAAATGAAGTAACTTGTCTAAGGTTACAGCAGTACATGTTTTACTATCACTTATTCCAACAAACTGAGGTACAGTGAAGGAAGTGACTTTGCCCAAAGTCACATAGATAGTTTTATCAGAGAAGTGACTAAGTCTTTGGAATAAGTAACCTAGTCCTTGGAAGTGCTATAGTATCTGAAAGAAGGTCTGCAAACATTAGACAAGAAATGATCTCAGTCAAGGCTTCCCTTTCAAATGTGATTTTCATTTTGATTTTCTGATATAAATTATTTCCTGCCTCATTTACTTCCTTAGGAGTGAAATAATTAGCATTAGTGAAAGTCTCCTAAGTGTTTATTTAAAAAGTCATGGATGGCCAAGCTGATTTTTCCTTTTCTAGAGGACCAGTGACCCTGAGCAGCCAGTGTAACAACAGCAGATTATTAGTGGTAAAGAGTAAAGGCTCTTAAATAGTATGGCAGTTTCTTAAAAATTAAAAATAAGATTACCATATGATCCAGCTATTCCACTTCTGAGTATATACTCATAATTGAAAGCAGGATCTTCAAGAGATATTTCTATACCCATGTTCATTGCAGCACTATTTGCAATAGGCCAAAGGTAGAAGTAACTCAAGTGTCCATCGACAGATGAAGGGATAAACAAAATGTGGTCTATATAAACAATGAAATATTATTAAGCCTTAAAAAGGAAGAAAATTCTGATACATGCTACAACATGGATGAACCTTGAGGATAGTATGCTAAGTGAAGTCAGCTGGCACAAAAAGAAAAATACTGTATGATTCTACTTATGTGAGGTACCTAGAGGAGTCAAATTCATAGAGATAAAAAGTAGAATGGTGGTTGCCAAGAGCTGGGGAGAGGGGGAATGGGGAGTTGTTTGATGAGGATAGAGTTTCAGTTTGGGAAAATGAAGAGTTCTAGAGAGGAATAGTAGCGATGGTTGCACAACAGTGTACTTAACAATACTGAAATGTACAACTAGAAGTGGTTAAGATGGTAACTTTTATGTTATATATATTTTACCACAATTAGAAACAAAATGAAAAAAAAGTGAAGGCTCTGGATATGGGCGTTAAATCTTATTCCTCCACTTACTAGCTACGTGACTTTGGGAAAGTAACTTAGCTCTTCTGCACCTCTATTTCTTCAACTTTAAGTAGGAATAGTAACAGTACTTACCTCCTAGGACTTGTGTGAATATTGAATGTAATAATACATATGATGTACTTAATATACTACCTAGCACGTAATATGTGTTTATTAAATATAAGCTACTATTTTATTATTTTTAGATGGCAACAAGAGGAAAAGCTCACTCTCGACATACATGAGGCTTGTATGAAGCCATGGTACTTGTCCCTTGCTCAGATTCCCCCAAACAGAACACAATGTGGCCCTCCCATCTCACTGGTCATTTCCACCCTCCTTTCTTCTTTGCCATGACAGCTTCCTGGGACACACTGATAACAGCATATAAAGGGAGGGAATAGGAAAGTGGGAAAGAGAAAAATGCCAACCTTCCACGATAAGCACATATTTTACCTCCTTTACTAATTTTTAATATCATATTGTGCAACCCCGACTGGGTACTCCGGCAAAGAATTACCTATTTTTTTTTTTTTTTAGATTTGGTCAGTTATTTGGAACACCAACCTGCTAGGATGATCTATGTATTGGTTTTTATTTTCTTCTAAGATATAAACTATTTCTCATGAGATTGCTTCTGTTGGTTTTGCTTATAGAATTAAAACTAAGTTGAATTAAAACTAAGTCTACATAATAGCCAAAATATTCCATTAAATGAGGAAAAAATGATAATCTCACTGTTTGGAGATAAAACAACTAGATATTTACTTATTTTAAATATATTATTAAGTGCCTTCTTATGAGCCATAGGCAGTTTGGAGTTCAGTGTCATAGGGGAAGATAAGTATCAACATAAAGAAGCACAATACAATATGGACAGTATTACATACCATAAAATATGTCCATTTGCTATGAGAATTATGAGAAAAGAGATTGCTTTTTGCTACAGAGGGAAAGGGAAGCAGGCCCTTGTCTATTCAGTGTCTGATACCAAATGGCACTTGGTATCTATTTGTTGGATGTTGAGTTAGAAAATGTTTCCTATAAAAGATGGCATTTGAGCTAGATCTTAAAGGTCAGATGAGAGTTGGATCTGTGAAGTTGGGAGGGGCATCCTAAGCTAAAGGAAAAGAATGAGAAAGGGCACATTAGTGAGGTGAACAAGTTAAAAGGGTCATGGGGTTGAATGAAGACTGAGAGGCAAGAGAGTGAATCATAGGAGATAAGCCTTGAATGTTAAGTTGGAGCTGAATCATAGAGGACATTAAATGGTATTCTAAGGAATTTGGCTTTTCCAGTATGCAGAGGGAAGCCCTTGAAATGTTTTAGAGCAGGAGAATTAAGTGATTAAAGCTTAGGCTTTGAGAAAAGTAATCTGACAGCAAATGCCCAGAATGAATTAAGGACAAAAGGTGAGACTGGATGAAGGGAGACTAGTTGGGGGAATATTATAAGCATCCAGGGCCAGAAGTGAGGTAGTGACAGAAGGAATGGAGATTAGATTAAAAAAATCTAGAGATGTTTAGATTATTGATTGGATGTTGGAGGAAAGGATGAGGTCAAAGATGATTACAGGCTTAAACTCATATGTAGGTGGGTAAAAAGATGAAGATTCTTTCGGGAGATGCAGATTTCTGTGGGATGATGCTGAGTTTCCTATTGGACAGTTGAGTTTAAAGGGCTGAAGCTAACGGATTTAAGTGCTTGACTAAGGCTAGATTTCTATTGATTGAATGAACTGAATTGGACCCTGACATTCAGTTTGGATCACTTCGGTGGGATTCAGTTTCTTAGGAACGGAGAACTGCACCTTGTGTTTTCCTTATGGTTCTAGGGGAGAGTGCACTTCACACTGTGTATGCCTTTTTTGGTGTCAGAAACACTCCCAAAAGATCTCGCTATCCTACAGAATCTGATTTAATTGAACTAACTACCCCTTATAGACATAGTCTGAACTGATCACAAATTTTGGCATCATTTAGTAACTGGGAATTAAAATGGAAGCAATGTTGTATTCTCTAAATGTTTTAAACTCATGGCTTTGTAATTAGTTTTGAATTCAGTGATACCCTCCCATAGCCATATGACATCTGCTTTACTGCACACTTGTGGCAGCTTCTTTGATATTAGTGTAGTAAATTCCACATACTGTTCACAGACCTACTCTTTAGTTTGAGGCTAATTTTTAAGTTTCATATTTTTATTATACTGTTGAGAATAAAACAATGTATTTAGAATCCTGAACTAGTATTTCAAGTGGAAGATAACATCATTAATATGAATATGTCATTTTTGCCTAGAAAAACTGGATGTGCAGTTGACAGATTGGTCTTTTTTGATTTGCAGTACTGATTTATTTTGTTCATCTAGGTTAAGTAGTTCCTTTACTTCAGTGTTTATCAGAATTTCCTGTGGAGTCTGTTAAATTGCAGATTCCAGGGCTCCACTTCAAGAGTGGGTCTGGAGTAGAACTCTAAAATCTGCATTTTAAATAAGCACCAAAAGCAGCCCCAAGCTATTAATACATTTTGTATTACCTAAAGTCTTCAAAGGCGTTACCGCAATATATATAACCTAAACTTTTGTACCCCCATAATAAGCTGAAATTTAAAAAATTAAGCTTAAAGAAAAGGGAGTTTCCTAAGGTAGTTACTCTAGCTGGTGGGCTCTCTAGAGCAGGGTTCAGAACCTGTAGTCCATGGGTAGGTTTTAGAAGATCTATGAACTTTTGAAATTATTATATATGTAAAAGCATATGTCTACATGTATTTTTCTGGGGAGATAGGCCAAATCCTTCAGAATTTTAAGAGTCCAGAACCCAAGTCACGTTAAGAACTACCTCCCATGCCCCAATATGTGGTATAATAAAAGAGTAAAAAATATCTAATTTTAATAAGACAAAAATATTTCTTACTCACTACCTATCTATATTTTTACAAGTTTAGAAATATTAGATATAATAATTCTCAGACTGGAAGGAAGAGTGTGGAAATATTACACCATTGACTCCAGAAAAGACCATCAGAAAAATCTGTGAGTCAAGTAAAGCTGTAAACTTTATTAAACTTACAGCAGCATGAAAGCACTACATTGACAGAGTCATAGTATCAGGAAGGGGACATCAGGGGAGAATATTTGTACGGTTTTAGGGCCTGGGCTTGTGATTGCAAGGCAGGTTTTGAAAGGTGAGGAGGAGGTTAAGATTGTGCAGTATTTATGATAAAATAGCTTTGTACTAGTGAATACAGCATGGTGAGGGTCTTGAAGCAAGTATTGGTGACCAAGCTGTTAGTAAGTAAACTGCTTTAGTTGGTTCACAGTATCTTCTAGAAGCAAATATTTCCTGAAGTAAGAAGCTATGTTATTTTTGCTTATTCTCAGTATTAACATAAGAACAGTAAAGTGTGTCTGTCCTGATACTGTTTAACACAGGGAAAAGAAAATATGCCCAGTCCTAGTATTATATATATAGGGATAGGAAAGTATTCCTGGTCTCAGTATTTAGGAAATTATGTTAATTTTAGTTCTCAGTACCAAGGACTAGTGTTCTAGGTGGATTGCTGGGGGGTTAATGGTCCCTGGCCCAACCATAATTCGAAATATACTATCCACTGAAGGCCACGCATTCTTCCCAGTCAACCAACCAACATGGCAGGATAGTGTTTGGTCTGAGGTAAACAAATATCTGTCTTCTTCCTCTCCCACAAACCTTCAGAGAACAAAAACCTTCAGGTTTTCCAATAGTCCCCCAAGTCCATCCTTGGAGATGAGGAATGTCCTCTATTTGAAATTAGAATAGTGAAGATAGTAATGAATGTTAAGAAACAGCCAGTGAAATTTTGCAGACTGATCTTATATAGTGAAATATCAAGACTTTAGATGTGCAAGGTTATCCCTTGGCTGGTAGGCACTGATTGGCCTTTGTACCAGTCTAAGGATTGGAGAAGACCAGACTTTGAGTCATTATATTTGCCACTGTGGCCATTTTTAGATCCTCATAGACTATATATACTCTCACTTTTGGAGGCCACAGGGTGCATTGTTTCAAATATACTAAAGGACCCCATATTCCACTTTATATTTTTGCTATAAATTTTTGAAGTGAATTTTAAAATAATGATTTTGAAATCATTTGGTTATCAGTAACATTTAATTCATAGGTATAATTTCGTGGTAAATCATTGTGAATACTGAAGAATTATTGCTAAATAAGAAAATCGAACCTACAATTTGTTTTTAATGTAATGAAATTTCTATAAATGCTAAATTTAAATGACTAAAGTCTAAATATTATCTTATTTAATAGATATCTAGTTAGACATTAATTAATTTAGATTTTATAGTTTTCTTGTGGTTTTTCAGAGCTGATGATTTATTTATTTCTGACCTCAAACATTCTCATAGGCCCATGTCAAGCTTATCATCCCTAAGCAAGGTTCATATTGCCTAATGGATAAAATAGCACCATTTGCCATATAAAAAAGTACTCAGCTTATATGCAAGTTTTGCCCTCCTACAAACGAACAATCATTAGGTGCATTCTTGATCCTAGTGGGCATAAGATAGAGCAAAATTTTCTGGAACATAATATCAAAGCAAATTCCAATAACCCAAAGGCCATTTTTCCCTGTGCCCACTGAAGTGCCCTGAAAAGTTAGTGTTTCACAAGAAGAAAGTGATTTTTTTTAGGACAAGCTTGAAGCTCTGACTCGAGTGAGGCAAAGGCAATATATGTAACCTAAACATTTGTACCCCTGTAATATGCTGAAATAAAAAAAAAGAAAAGAAAGTGATTTTTTTAATCTGGAAACTAAATGTTATTAACATATGTTGCTATCCACATAGCCATAATACAAGAGAATAGCCCAATTGTTATGGCTAAATTAAGAATAAATATAGGTACATAAAGAAGAAAACCAATGTCCAATAAACATATAAACTTCAATCTATAAACCACTCAGCATCTATATCAGGGCAATCAAATATTCTTACAAATACTTGTTTATAAATTCTAGGTTGTCTTCCTTCTCGTAGTAGATAAATCTGCAGGCTCCTATCAGATATATGATTACGCCTTATGACTCCACCATAGGTTTATGCATGACTGTAGAAAAGCCACATTGAATTTTTAATCATAAACTGAGGTCCTTCAGTGTAATATTCTATTAATAGGCTGCCTATAACTGCCTTAGGAGCTTTGTTCTCATGAAATGAAAATTTGTTGTAGGATTATGCTGGGCCTGTACACCCAATGGCGTAAACAAAAACCAAATAAATAAATACACAAAAGTAAAACAAAACAAAACAAAAACCAAAGACCACATATAATAGTACTGTCCAACAGAAATATAATACAAACCATATATGTAACTTTAAATTCTCTAGTAACCATATTTTAAAAAGTAGGAAAAATAGGTGAAATTAATTTTAATAATTTATTTTATTTAACCCAGTATATTCAAAATATTTGCATTTCAACATATAATCAATATAAAAATTGAAATATTTTACAATTTTTTCATGTTAAGTGTACAATATCTTGGCTGTACTTTATACTTACAACACATCTTAATTCAGACTAGCCACATTTTAAGTGTTCAATAGCCATGTGTGGCTAGTTGCTGCCATATTAAACAGTGTGGTCATATACCATAATTCATGGTTTTTAAACTTGACCGTGCATTAGGATCACCTGGAAGGCTTGTTATGACATAGATTGCTGAGCCCCACTTCCTGAGTTTCTGAATCATAGGTCTGGATGGAGCCTGAGAGTTTGCATTTTTAACAAGTTCCTTGATGATACTGATGATGCTGATTGGGGGATCATACTTTGAGAACCATGGCTATAGTTCTTTCAAAATCCAACTTTGGGACCATTTTGCCACTGCAATAATATGAATGATCAAGAACTGACTCTAGGTACTATGGGTGTTGGTGGTGGCAGTGTTATTGCAGTTTATGAAACATTGTAAATCACCATTTACCTGTTGGTTACTATTGAGTAATTATTTATGTGGATGGGCATTTCTTAGATCTTCATGTCTATTACTCTCTGAGTGCTTCTTTCCAGGAGGCTGAACAGGAAAGAAACATTTATTGGCTTGCTTGTTCTTAGTGAGTATTCACAGAGCTATATTAATACCATATCTGTATGCATGCTCTGATCTTTAGGCAGAAAACAGCCCTTTTCAAGCTGACAGACTGTCAATCAACATTGACAATCTGCCCAGTACAGATTCAAGGCTGTAACGGCATTTAATTTGATTTTTTATTGTATTTTTTAAAACATTGACCTTTAAAAAATCAAGTGAATAATAATTCACTGTTTTTGATCTCAGTGAAAAATAAAAAGAATTTTTTAGACTTCATGGTCCTTTAAACCATGACCTAAATTTATCTCTGAATGTGAGCAGGTCCTGGCCACCAAATTGTTGATGATTCTGCTCATTTGTAAAAGATGTAGGTCCCTCTTATTCCTACACATGTAAATATTTCATTTCTCTTATCTTATTTCTGAAGAAAAGCATTGAGGAGTTAATACCTGGTCTTTAAACTTTGTTTTTATCACCAGAGTACAAAAACAGCATCTGAGCCTCCTTTGGCTCCTCCTGTGTCTGAAGAAGAAGACGAAGAAGAGGAAGAAGAAGAAGATGACAATGAGCCCCCACCAGTTATTGCACCAAGACCAGAGCATACAAAATCAGTAAGTCACAAGTGACTATTTCCAAATGATTCAAAAGATGTGCTTTGGAACAGGTATAGAATTACAATATAGTTAATCAACTAGTACCTATTAAGCATCTCCCATGTTCCCAGAACTAGAGTATAAGATATGACCCAGGTTTTGAGGTTGCTGTTTGAGGATATAAGATTAGCACATTAAACAACTAGAGAATAATACCAAACAACATATAGATAACTGCTAAGTTATAAAACTGCTGGAGAAATTAAGATAGGGAAGGAAATCCATGTGAACCAGGTAGGAAGAATTGCATATGCAGAGGCACCAAGACCAGAGTACAGAATACAGCAGGGCATATATGGGGACCTCAAAAGACTAGCTCCCAAGATCTTTCAAGGGCTGTTACTTGAAGCTACTAAGAGTCCTTTTTTAATAGAAAACCGCTTGTCTTTAGAAACTCATTGATATGACAATACTTTGACACCATACTCTTTCCTTGGCCTGCTGTTTTAATTGTAGAAATTTTGGGGTTTTGTCTTTTAGATCTATACTCGTTCCGTGGTTGAATCCATTGCTTCACCAGCAGCACCAAATAAAGAGGTCACACCACCTTCCGCTGAGAATGCCAATTCCAGTACTTTGTACAGGAACACAGATCGGCAAAGGAAAAAATCCAAGATGACAGATGAAGAGATCTTAGAGAAGCTAAGTGAGTTTTTTTACCATCATTACTTTCTTCATGGGAGGGTTTCTTTACAGACTATTGAGAATGAGGATTGATCCTTTAGAAGTATGAATCTGCTTGTTTGAACTCCAGGCTCCCTGAAAGCAACAAGATGCAAAGTTTAGAACCCACTATATATGCCAGATATGCCAGATGGCTCCCTTCCTCCCACTCCTAATTGAGAGAAACTAAATATTTTTACTGGAAAAAGTCAATTGAGGTGAAAACTTGAATTAAGTAGTAAGTTCTGTTTTAAGATTATGCCTTCAAAAGGAATAAAACAGTCTGATGAAATATCTTCTGATTGTATCTCAAGAGGCCCCAACTGATCAATCATGATAGGTAAGTTACCCTCAAAGTCCAACATGGTCAGTCAATACTTGCAACCACAAATAATATAGCCTTAATTTAGGAGTGTTCCTATGTGGGGAAGGAGAGAGAATCAGCAAATGCTAGCAGTCTCCTTTCACAGTTTCATTAGTGTGCTTGTGCATACACACTTGTTGCCCCAGTCTTACCAAACACTCACCTTCTAGTTAGTTTTTTGAGTCAAGAAGATAATAATAGATTCTCTGGTGAAAAGAGTCAAAAGTCTGTGAAGCATATTAATGAAACTCATACCACAAAAGTATCTAACAGATTGCTAGATATTAGCAATCAGTGCCTCCTAATTTGATTAACTCCTACTCATGCTTCAAATCTCAGTTCAGGCCGGGTGCGGTGGCTCACGCTTGTAATCCTAGCACTCTGGGAGGCCGAGGCGGGTGGATCGCTCAAGGTCAGGAGTTCGAGACCAGCCTGAGCAAGAGTGAGACCCCATCTCTACTAAAAATAGAAAGAAATTATCTGGCCAACTAAAAATATATATAGAAAAAATTAGCCGGGCATGGTGGCGCATGCCTGTAGTCCCAGCTACTCAGGAGGCTGAGGCAGTAGGATTGCTCAAGCCCAGGAGTTTGAGGTTGCTGTGAGCTAGGCTGACACCACGGCACTCACTCTAGCCCGGGCAACAGAGCGAGACTCTGTCTCAAAAAAAAAAAAACCCAGTTCAAAAGTTGCCTCCTCAGAAAAGTGTTCCTTGTCTCTCCCAGTCTGTGTTAAGGGCCCCTCTTCTTTATCCCCTTTATTGTAGCAAATATCACACCATACTACTCTGTCTCCTTCACTAAACTGTGAGCTTCTCAAGGGGAGGTGCTATGCCTTTTTTTCCTATATGTACAACTCCCAGTGAGTTCCTGTCACATAAAGGCACTCAACAAATGCTTTTTGAATGAATGAATGAAAAAAATGAGCAAGCAAAGTCATTTTTACTGAGTTCCTACTTGTCAATTCTATGCGAGAAACTTTGGAGAACACAATAAAACAACAAAAATCTTACAATTTTCTTTGGAAGATAAGATTTAATAGCGTGATACAATTAAAGAATAGGAGTGTCTTGTTTCCTGCAAATTTTTATCTAAGAGACCTCAGAAAAGGAAGAGAGCAATTCCAGTTGTAGGCCACAAGGAGGCTCTGCAGAAGTGGTGGTATGATGATTTTGCCCTCCAGGGGACATTTGGCAATGTCTGAAGACAGTTTTTATTGTCATGATTCAGAGTACTACTGGCATCTAGTGGATAAAAGCTAGGGATGCTTCTAAACATCCTACAATGCACAAGACAGCTCCCCTTTCTCCCCCTTCGCAGTAAAGTATTATTCAGCCCAAAATGCCAATGCTGCTGAGGTTGAGACATTTTGAGCTAAATATATTTGGAAAGGCAAAGGTTGGGGTTGCAGCTATCAGTGAGCACTCAGAACTGCAATTGCTGGACTTCAGCTAACTGACTTTACTATACATGATTAAATATGTCTCTAGCACTGATACCAACCATTTGCTGTAATAACAACAGTAACAATTCTCATTTATTGAGTACCTTCTCTATGGGCCACTTTGTATACATTATCAGGGTTAATTTTCACAATAATTCCTTGTGGTGGAATTTGATATCCTCATTTTATATATCAGTGAAAGTAAGCTTTCAAAAGCTTAAGTTACCAAGTCATCAAACTAATGGGTGGCAGAGCCAGAGTTTGAACTCAGATCTGTTTGCCTTTAAAACTTATACTTTTTCCATTACCCACTCTGCTTCTGCATATCCCAACTGTCTATTTGTGTAAAAAGGAAGGAAGAAATGAAAGAATTGCCTGGATAATATAAGTTCAATAATTCAGACAATTGCCTCAATTATTTCCCTTTATTTTATACATATAGATGTGGCCCGTGAGAGTATATTAGATTTTAAAAATTTAACAGCCTTACTTTAATAAAAGTAACTATTATTTGGTATCTGTTTCAAATCTCAATAAATTTATTAGAATGAAAATGCATTTATAGCTTTGCTAAGTTAGCTGACACAGAAGCAAGCATTATTTTCATGGGCTGAAATCTTGCTTTGCTTGTAAACTGCAGTGGTGCTAGCACTGTGGCCTTTATGATTTGTCGTTTATTCTGCTTTGCACTAAGCAACGTGATGAAGAAGGGGAAGCTAACTTTGGTTCCATTTTAAATAAGAATTAAGTGGGGTTTTTTCCTCTCTTGGACTTCATGTTTGGGCCTGGAATCATTTTCCCTCTAGCTAGTGGGCCATCTGTGAGTGCCATACTTACCTTGGACTTGTGGATATTGGTAGGGAGAACCTGCAGAGAAATGGGGGAGTGCTTGTCACAAAGCAGATCCAAGCTGAACTATACCTCAAAATCTGTAAAGTCAGGCTTTCCTGCTCCTGCTCCACCATCACCCTCTCTGGGCCCTCTCTCTGCCACTTTCACACTTGTCTTAGACAAGTCATTTAACCCCTCTGAGGCTCAGTTTCTTATCTGTCAAGTAGAGATAAGAATCATAACTACATTTTAGGACTCTGTCTATAGGATGGATTTTAGGGTGCTCAACCTATGTTTAAGAGGATAGACATTGGAGATAAAAAAACCCACATTTAAATCACAGACCCATTGATACCAGCTGTGTCACCTTCGGGCCAGTTATTTAATTTTTCTGGGCCTCCATGTCCTCATCTAAAAAGTGGGGATAATAATAGTACCGACTTCATACAATTATGATAAATGAGAATAATGCATGTAAAAACCTCAGCAACAGTACCTAGCACATCGTAGGTGTTCAATAAATGGTAGTTATTGTTTTATTACATGAATATAAAAGCCTTAATAAGATAATACCATGGAATGAGTCATAATTGGGTCTGAGTCATAGACACAGACTAGCTGAGTGTCCTTAGGCAAATCACTTAACCTCTCTGAACTTCAATTTCATCATCTGAAAAATGTAGATAATAATAGTACCTATATAATAGGGGTTTTCTGAGGACTAAATGAGTTAAAGTGTATAAAACACCTAGCATAATAAACAGTAATATAAAATTATTATTATGCTATTTTTACAAAATGAGAGTGACCATATTTTTTCAGTGTAACAAATAGGGCATGGAGTCTTATAATGGGACAGAATATTTGAAACCAGAGATAATCTCAGATCTTTGACCCCTATATAGAAGTCATTGAGGACCTTGGATTCAAGGTCCCTATTGGAGCTTGAAGAGGGAGTAGAGGAGCCTGTGCCATACTTTGCTGAGAGGCAAAGGAGAGAGGAAAAAGAGGCAGGGAGGTAGAGGGATGGCCAAAAACCCACACCAGAGTGGACCCCACAAGCATGAGGAAGAGGAAATGACAGCCTCTAGTAAATCATCCTCACCTTCAGCCTCGGGGGTCCAATTACTCAGTGGTGGGCAGCCCAGACCACAGAGTCGCCAGGCTATTCATCTTCCACGCAGATACTGATTGTGGGGGCCAGACCAAGGGATCAGTAATGGCTGAAATGGACAGATCATCTTTCAGTTTTACACAGACAATTAGCCTAGCTCTGGCTTATTCATTGTGGTCTGTCTGGATCTGCTGGAAGACAAAGAAATCCCTACATTCGAGTGAAAATTTTCAAAAGGCACTGTCAGTAAAATTGTACAATACAGGAAATTTGTCTTCAGCCTCCCTCCTCCAGGCCCCACAGTCACCTATTCCTCTTGTCCCTCCCCTCTCCCAACATTCCTCACTAAGAACTCTTTTTCCTAATTCACCCTCAGGTAGAACTGATATTAATTTAGAGGATTATTTTGCTTTTTCTCGGGAATCAAAACCTTCATTATGCTAAAGGGATAATCTTTTAATGGTGGGAGTTCAGCTCAGCTTAATATGTTAGGGAATATATTCATGGGCTTTTCTGCCACTGAAACCACATCATGAACTCTATTTACAAATACAAGTATTTAGTAATTTTTTAAAACCTTGCACTGTAAAATGAGTAGTGTCTTATTTAGGGAATTACTGTACTAGGAAATTGTTCTGCTATTAGTTTTTTTTTTTTCCTTTTGATTTTGATTTGCTGATTATTCTTACCTTTTTCCCTATTGTGTCACAGTGTTTTTTCTTTTCTTTATTGTGATTTAGAAAAGCAAATTATAAGGAAGCTGATGAAAGAGATGGCTTTAAAAGCTTGTTTTGTGATTGGGAATTGTAAACAAGGCCTCCTGTGCACTTGCCTAACATCAGTAGATGGCAGCACACACTCTCCTGTGAAGGGTAATGGGTGCGGGGACGCCATCTTATTTGAATAGCAGTTAAATTCAGAAAGAGAATCTCATCAAAATGGTTGTCTTTTGGTAATCCTCATGAAAGGATTTATTTCCAGTTTTTTTTTTTAATCCCACATACCATGGAAATAAAGGTTGAATAATTTACTACCAGAAAGCCTCATTAACTGAACCTGGCCAATTGGAATGGGTCATAATTCAGAAGGTGGCTTGGGCTGAAGCTTACTTGCTTTTACTCAGTCTATGGAAAAGAGTTTGCTCAGCAAATTTATAGTAAAACTTGTAGAAGATTATAAACCATTTAATAAAACTATGGTTTCAAGTGACTTTAAAAGCATTATTTAATTTTTTAAAAAGCCCGGTCCTTACCTGTTAATAGCTAACTTAAATAAGGATGGCTCTCAGTGATACAGAATTCTGTTAGACATTCGAAAAATAAAATACCAACCCAGAAATTGCTAAATTGGTGACATTCGATAGATATAGCTCAAGTAAAACATACATTCTCAACTCCTTTCTTAAACAATAGGTCATTTACAAAAGGAAATACCTAATTTTGAGTTTAATAAACATTTACTGAGTATGCGATATATTCCAAACATCAATTTTGAATATAAGCAGCATGGTTATTGCTGCTTTCATTCATTTCATACTACTTCCATTAATATATTACTATTTGTTATTTTAACAAATAGAAAATATCATCTTTCATGTAAATTATAGAAATCACATGGGAGTATTCTTCTAATTTTTTGTCGTCAACTTTGCCTTCTTAATTTTCATTATTAAATAAAGAGAAACCAGTCAATTAATTCCAATATGTCTCCCTCTCTCCCTCTCTTTCTCCCTCTCTCCCTTCTCCTACCTGTTTCTCAGGAAGCATTGTGAGTGTTGGGGACCCAAAGAAAAAATACACAAGATTTGAAAAAATTGGTCAAGGGTAAGTGATGATTATTTGAAATATCAAAAGATGAGCACCAGCAACATACATTGAATTTCAGTAACAGCTTGGGCTTCTGGTAAATTATTTTTCTCATTTCCTGGATTATATTTTTGTTTTGCATTCTCAACATTGGCCTTTCCAGCTGGCAGGCTGACTGTTCATTAACCTAGGAACACATCCTGCTGGAATCTTCATTGTTGTTGGGCTGACAGTGAATTCCATAGGGACATTTCGATCCCATGTAGTTACAAGATTCAAACTGATTTCTTTGGAAAAACGTTAGGGTTATGGAAACTTGTAGCTTGTGTGAAAACTCCCCTTATCTCTGCTGTCCCCCCTACATCTATACAGATGATTTAGATCCTGTTTCATTGTCAAACTGTAAAGTGACAAAATGAGGGGTTTGAGGAAAGTTCTTATTGAATGATCTGGCGGTGGGCAGAGTTGATTATTTGAGTACAGAAGAAACATATCAATAATCTCTAAATGAAACAGAGTACATCATTTCACCTCACATACTTGTTAAAGATAAAGATTCCCAGGCCCCACTGCCAGAGATTTGATCCAGAAGTCTGGAGTGGGCTCCAGGAATCTGAATTTTGCAAAAGTTACCAAGATAATTCTGATCATCAGTTAGACATGGGAACCACAGTGTTAGATCATTCACTAGAGCTGAAGGCGGGAGTCACCAGTTCTATAAGTCATCTATAATTAAGCATGTCTCTTAGGTCTCAGTGTGAAACTAAGCAGGAGGGGCTTAGCAAACAACAGCCTTTGAGATAGGGAAAGTTTTGTTTAAAGAGAAATGAAATATTCTAAAGGGACATCCTTAAATGGGGAATGACACATATTCATGTACACCAACTACTATATGTTAGAAACTGAGATGGCATCCCAGAAATCTCCTGACTGAAGGAAGGGACTGATCAGAAAGGGATACAGCTAATATGCCATAAAATTTTGCTAGCCCATCAGCCATCAGAGTCTAATTATTTTAGGTAAAGGGAATGTAGGATTTCTTTAAGCACCTCATTGCTTTTCGTGGGATTCTTAAGTTCAAAAAAGTATGTATCGTATATAAGCTTGGTTATTTTTCATGATTTTATATTTCTTTGGTTTTCCCACTAGCTTTTGTAAAAAAGTTTCTTTTGGACTTGCCAATATATCTCAGGAAATAAGGGAAAGCATTAATTAGACGTTTGAGACATTTGTACTAGAGGATAAAAGGGGCACTCATAAGGATTGTGCCTGATGGGAATCAAGGTGAGAAGACTTTGAGAGGGAGACAGAAACTCAGGAAGAAATACATAAGCAAGTTTATTTTATTAGTGGAAACCATAATAGCGTTGTACTTGACCTTCCCAGGGGGCTAAATATATATAATTATTAGTGCTTTTGCTTCTTTCATTGTTATTTACTATTACTGGTATTCTTACTTGCTCACTAAAAAAGAAAAGTTTTATAATCTCTAGGGGCTCCTGTCACCTAGTGGGTCAAATAGTATTTCTTCCCATTGTTCTAAAACAGTGCTGTCCAATAGGACTTCTGTGATGATGGAGATGTTTTATATCTGTGCTGTCTAATATGGTAGGCACTGGCCATGTGTGGCTATGGGACACTTGAAATGTGGCTAGTGCAAATGAGAAACTGAATTTATTTGAATTCATTTACTTGTTTAGCAGACATTTATTGAGCACCAACTATGTGCCAGGCACTATGTTAAGTGCCGGAGAAACAGAGATGGGTAATGATGGTATGGGCCTTCAAGGAAATTATAGTCTACAGTGATAACCGCTTGACAGAGGGCTATACTGGGTGCAAGGAAAACATTGAGGCAAGCCTGCTTAATTCACCCCTAAGTGCAGAGCAGGGCTGGTTTCTCCAGTCATTATCTCCCACCTGGAATTTTACTTCTTAATCTCTGATGGCCTGGTTGCTTTGCTTAAGTAAAAGAGCCGTACCTTCCCAAATCCATATACAAACTTCAACTCACCTACCTTATGCCCAAAAGGTAAATATCACCAGGCAGGTTGCAAAACGGCAATATTACATACTTAGGGGGGTCAGAAAACAAAAGTTGGCTTTTATATTCTATTTTCATCTGGTTAGGTCTCTGGTAGAGCTAACAATAGGAAGGGATATACAATCCATTTAGGAGTAGCACTCCAGATCTTTGTTTTCAATATGGTGGCCACTGGCCACATATGGCTATTGAGCACTTGAAATATGGCTAATCCAAATTGAAATGTGCTGTAAGTATAAAATGCACACCTGATTTCAGAAACTTAGTATGAAAAAAGAATGTAAGATATCTCATTAATAAATGTGATATTGATTACATTGTAAGATGATAATATTTTGTATACATTGGGGTAAAGAAAATATATTATTAAAATTAATTTTACCGTTTTAAAAGTTTTTAAACATAGCTCCAGGAAATTTAAAATGTGGCTCACATTATATTTCTAATGGGCCTCATGGCTCTAGTTGTAGGTAAATGGTAGCAGCTATCCATTTATTAATCCATAAAGTTATTTCTCCAGAGTTGTTTTTTGGGGGTAGAAGTGGGAAATGTTATAATTTTTGTTTTGGTTGTTCATTCCCACTAAAACACAAATGAGCCAAAAATAGCATTTAACTTAAAAAGGAAAAAAAGTAAGAGATGGTTTCAAATATCTCCCAGATGCCAGGTAATGAATAAAGCAAGAATAATTTCTCTAAGAACAAAGATCAGGCCACCAAGCAACTTTGTGTACCAGAGATTTTACCTCTTGGTTATTATTTATGCCTCTGACTTTTAAAGATGAAAAGGAAAGTTCTTTATTTCTGAGTTCCTTTATGAAATCTTTATAGTCTAAAATAACAATCAAAGCAGAAATCCTGCTTGCCATTATACAAAGGCCTATTATAAATTCCAAACAAGTTCATCATTTTTAAAGAATGATGAAACCAGCAGATAATTCACTCACAGGCCCAACTCAACTTTTTAATAAGTCATTAGAGGGTAGGGAATCTATTTTATTCCTCCTTTTGTATCCTTTAGTTTCTAGCGCAGTGCTTTTGCACTTAGTAGGCTCTTAAAAACAATTTTGTACAGTTATGGTCAACAACCCTGTTCACTCTTACTAGATTCAAAGAACTACAGAGCCACTTCTGTCTGGCATCCCCATCTCTCTGGGTCTGTTTTTGCCTCAATGAATATTTGCTGAACTAATCAAAATGTTTGTCTTTCTAGCTGTCCCTTTCTTTCGTCCTCTGTCTTTTCATTTGTATATACATGTCTGTCTTGCTCTTTCTGTCTCTATCTTTGTCCCTCCCTCTTTTTCATCTCTTTATCACCACATCTGATTCCTCATCCTTTGAGTATTGGTGTGTGCTGCACGTCTGTCTTTTTCATGCATGTTGGCTTTACCTTCTATTTCTCATTTCCACACACGCACCAACCCAAATGGTCATGATATAAAATAAAGATACATTTTTTATAAAATAAATATGTATTTTGAAATTAGCTTTTAAGATATAATGTAGTAACTTAAATCTATGTACTCTGATTTTATCATTTATTTAATTTACTAATTTTATTTTTTGGTCTTAGTAGATTGTTTGCCCTCTGTTCTTAATTTGTAAAGTGAGTGAGCAAAATATTGATCTCTTTCTCTCTAGGCCAAAAAACATCCCACTTTTATTAATTTTCTTTTTACTTAAAATGGCTTTCAACTGACTTTTTCCATGAATTATTGGCCTAAGTTAGACAAACTAATCGCTACTCTCAATATATAGAGTTTTTATTTTCTTTTCATTAAGTCTGGGTATTTTATTGTTTTGCTTTACCTATTGTTATGGCAACATTCAAAATTGTATCAGTAATCATTTGGTGCTAGGAATAATCAGCCCCAGTATTCCATTTTCAGCTCCAGGGAGCACAGCAGCTCACTCTTGGGAGCCAATGTGAGAAGAACCTCTCCATTAATCACCCTCATTTACTTGGAAAACTACATTTTTCCAGTATGGATTTCTGCCATCCCAGCATTCAGGACTGGGGCCAGAGAATTGGCCTCCATTTTCCATAAATCAAGTTCAGAATCGCATGTCTAAGCATTTGAGATCATAGCTGTGAGTTGACATTATTTCACTAGGTTTGCTGTGAAAAGTGTCCTATAATTGGCTACCAAATCCAGACATTTTGAGCAAACGTATGCAAAGTTTAAAAAATGAGGAAAGAAAGAAAAAAGATCAGGTACCCCAAAATTATCATTAACTCAACACCATGAATTTGTCAGAAATATATCCAATGGAGACTTCAGAATCTTCACTTTCTTGAATAGTTATGTAAAAGAACTTGTTTAATAAATGGGGTAGGGTGAGACAACAAAATCAAATATTTATTTTCAGTCAACAGCTATCATTGGCAAGCCTGTATAATTCCTGAATAAGCAGTAGCTATGTAGCAGAGGGGTGAATTTACTAACATTGGCAGCTGTCCTCACAAATTTTTCATTAATATATTTGACTTCATGTTAAGATCTTTCCTTAAGTGAGAATGCCCTGAAAAAATAGACCCTTTTTCTCTTTTAAGTTCATATTGTCTTTTCTCCTCAACAAATAGAAAAATATTTTTGAAGGAGTAGCTCAGAGGAGATGGTCTGGATCCAGTCTAACAAATATCATTTTAAATTCAGTGAACTTTTACTGCGTGCCTACTATATGCAATGCAGAATAGCAGTTAAGAATCAGGTTCTGGGAGTCCACAGTGACCTTTATGCTCATTGTACCCCTGAACATCTGACAGGGAGAAAATGAGAGTTATATCAAGAAATAAGCAGACTGTCCACTCCCATGCATGTGCCTTCCCCCTATATTTTATTTATACACTCATCTTCACTGTCATCTCCCCCATGAATCTTTGTTTGGATGCCCTGGCTCTAATTGACCTTTTCTGTCTTCTGGTTTTCTGAATCCTACATACTATATCTGTTCCAGCATGTATTCACCACTTATATCTCAGCTTGTCTGGTCACGTAAAATTGCTTGAAACTTTGAGGAACACAGAGAAAAAAAGGGAGAATTTTTGAAAAATTTGAAGAAAAAGAAAGAGCCAAGATTCTGAACTCAGAAGGCTGTGGGCAAATTGTTTACTTTCTTTAAGCATCAGTTTTCTCATTCATAGTAAGCAGAATGTACATACCTCTTAAGGTTGTAAAAAATAAACAAAAGAAGGCATTTAAAGCGCTTAGCACAGTATATGGCACATAGTAACTGCTCAGTAAATGGTAGTTATTATTAGGGGTGAAAGACACACCCACATGGTGCTATCATATAGAGCAGAATATGGTAAGTATTGTAATGCAATTACAAAGAGCTATGAGGACAGAGAGGAGGGATATATTATTTACAGCCAAGAAAAGGGTAGGATGGATTTTTGGAGGAGGATACAATTGAGAAGTGACTTGACAGAGTGTAGGAATTTAACAAGTGGGGATTGTGGGAAGTTTCATTTGAAGGAAACTAAATGAATACTAATTTCAGACTGTAGGTTTTATTTGTTTTGGTATCCCTGAGGTCTGCAATGCGCGCACACACCCCCCATATATGCTTGAATATAAGGTGACACAAATAATTTTTAAAACAGTTCTGACTCATCTGAATATATAAACTGTTAAATATATAAATAAATGATTGAAATGGTTGAATGTCTACTTAGGATGTTTAACTTGTTAATTTACTCTCATTTACATATTTAAAGCACATATTATGTAAAATAATATATTAATTTGGAGGGATTTTTCTAGTCTCATATTTCATGAAGAGTATAATTCAAAATATTCCTATGCATCTTTAACATCATAATTTTTATAATCACTAGAGCCCCTTTTTGAGTCTTCTAGCAGTTATCCAAATATATCATCTGACTTCCATCTAAGATCTTTGAGATTCTGAATCCATATTTGATTCTATCCCTGGATTTTTTATTCCTAGTCACAATTCCCCATTCATATAACATGAAGACAATTGTTTTCTGAGTTTGTCCTATAGGTATATATTTAGATCTTCACAACATATATCTACTATCTGCTATATCACTTTTTAAATTTATATTACAAATTTTCAAACTTACATAAAAATAGGGAAAATAGTATAAGAACTCCCATATTCTTATCATCTGGATTCAACATTTATCAATAAGTTTCAATAAAATCACAGTCATTATAACATCTACAAAAATGCTATTTGTATATTTGATTTGTTCAAGTCAACATCAAAAGAAAATCCACACATTGCATTCATTGTTTCTCTTAGGTTTATGTACTCTGAAGCAGTCTTCTTTTTTTTCCACTACCATTGACTTATTGAAGAAACTGGTCATTGTCTTTTAGAATGTGCTACTTTCTGGATTTATCTGTTAGTTTCATTTGGTGTCATTTAATTTGCTCGTCTGTTCCCTGTATTTCCTAGGCTTAATTGGATTCAGGTTCAAATTTTGCAAGATTTCTTTATAGGTAGTACTATGTGTTTCATAATATATATCACATTAGGATACACACAGTGTCTGATTGTCCCCTATTTTAGTGATGAGTACATTGATCAGAAGATTCAGTGGGTGACTGTCCTCTCCTACATAAAGTTCCTCATCAGCTTTTCATCCAATGGTTTCATCTATTGATGCTTATTGCTTAAATATTTCATTAGGATTGCAAAATTGTTATTTTCTAAATTTATCACTCCTTCCATACTTATTAGCTAGAGTACTTTTGTTGAAAAGAACTTTACCTCATTAGCTAGGACTCTTTGATTATCCTGAAATATAATCATAGAGAGAAATCAAAATAAATTATTAATTTTTTAATTGCTAACTTTCAGCATAAGGAGTTGCGGCCCAAGTTACCTGCAAAAGTGTCCAATTGAGAGGTGTTTTGATTTTTTTAAGTGGGGGAACTTTTAAAAATATCTTCATAAACCCTTTGGGTTTTTCTGTTTTTAATTTGTTTCATTCAGTTGCCTTTGATATTGTTTTTAATGGTTAAACTGTCCCATAGGCAAATGGGAGCCCCTTTTACTGCATTAGTTTTGACAGTGATCTTTTAAAAGCTTATTTTTGACATCTAACACTTGCAGTTATGAGGTCATACCCTTAGATATGATTTACTTACCTCCTTTCTTTCTAATTCTAACAGGTACTTTCTATGAGCATCCAAAACTAGCATTAATTGAGAATAATATTTCAATCTAATATGTCTCTTCCAAACTGTACTTTGTGGATAAAAATAAATGAATATGGGGAAATACCACATTACGTGAGAGATTATATACAGATTTGAATATAAGGCAACTCCTTTTATTCTGGGGGGAAATTTGGAGAAAATAACCTTTATCTTGTATGTGGACATATATGGCACATTTCTCTGTGTGTGTGTGTGTGTGTGTGTGTGTGTACGTTTGTTATGGATACATTTTTAATGAAAGTGGTAACATACTAAATCTCCTTTTCTGTTATGAGCCTGTGTTTTAGAGAATTTTCCATATCAGTGCCTCATTGTTTTTTACCGGTGCACAGTGTTTTATTGTTTGGATGTACCATAACTTATTTAACCAGGCCCCCATTGATGGATAGTTAGTCTGTTTATGATATTTTGCTATCATAAACAAGGCTTTCGTGAAGATTCTTACAAATAAACCATTTATACATATGCAAACTTATCATTAGGATAAATTCCTAAAAGTGGAATTGTTATGTGAAAGGATATGTGCGTTTCTAATTTCCAAGTTGCCCTCCATAGAGGTTGTGGTATTTAACACACCATCAACAGTACGAGAGTGCCTGTTTGCCCACACTCTCGCCAACACAGCTGTATTCATTTATTTGGGATTATAGTACTATAATAAAAACCCATCCCCACACTGATTTTTAAAAGAGAACATGTATAAGAAAGAAACTCTAACAAGAAAGCTTGTGGCAAAACAAAAGTCTATCCTGAAGAATCCATTGGCCAATGTAGTACATGTCTGGAAAATGCCAAAGTATCCTTGTTACATGTCATATTTCTACATAGATTAAATCAGCCATGGAGCTTTGTTTAACAGAATGTGACAATGGGAGCATTTCTTGAAATCATTTTATTTCCTCCTAGGCATAAAGATATACATCTGGCCAAAGCAATTTTGTCTACCATCTGGATCTTTGCCAGTCATATCATTATACAGAATGATAATAATATGATCAGTTCATCAGTAATTGCAAACAAACTTTACTGCTAGCTCATGTGTAATCAAGCCCTCAGTTCCTGTCTCTCTAAATTAGTTTTAGTTTTAAGGCTTCAGAAAGTAAATATATCATGTTAGGTACTTTTCAGACTTATCTCTGCTACTCAACGAAGAGGCCCTTCTTCTTACTGTAACATAAAGTTCCCATATTGATGATGAATAGTTTTGAAGCTTAATTCTTAAAGGACTTGATGAATAGCAGCTTGGTTTAGAGGACCTGACAAAGCAGTGCACAGCATGAAACTCAGGATAAGTGCTGAGAATAAAACATCTGAGTTTTTTGGGGTTTGTTTTGTTTTGTTGGTTTTTTTTTTCTTTTTGTTCAGCGAACTATAGGCAAGAGCAGAAGTGGTGTCTGGTGTGTTATAGAAGCGATTCTTTGGGTAGGACCACCCACCCAAAAAGTATTTGCTTCCTCATCCAATCTATTTTGGGCCACACAAGGTAGAACACTGCTAGGAAGCACTAAATAGATGTAGTCTGAGCTCTATAAAAGACTTTGTGATGTAGGCGATTGAAAATACATTAGCATTTGTGAAGAACAGTGTTTATGGAACAATGGAAGATGCTCTTTGTTCCACTTAATGCTCTTAAATGCGTTGTGTTGTGTACTGTCCCCTGTAAAGAAAGGTGATGCCACTCAATCAAACACCATTAGCAGTTTGCACGTTAAGTTGTTTTTTCCAGCCATAGTAATGAGCTTGCATTAAGCCACCTGCCCCCGCTTTCCTGTTGAGGCCCTATTGAAGCCAATGGCACACACTGTGGAGCAGCTGCTTAGATTTAATGTGGGAGTGAGTAGCTGGGAGTTATCTGGCCTTTCCAGGGATTAAGCCCTGTAACTGTGGCCTCATTATCACTGGACTATAACCCACTGAGCTTTCTGGCCCCACACCCACAATGTGTTACAGCTCTATTTAAAATTAGATGACCATGAATACTCTGGGAAAAGTCATGCCCTAGCTAAAGTACAGAAAATTCCCTGTTCTGATTTATAATCTAAGCAATTAAAGCCTATACCCCCTGGCCCTGGCTACATTCTGTGTACTTAGAAAGGTACTGAGATAACATGATTTGTACATAATTTTATCTTTTTTAAATTTAGAGATGCATTTTTTAGCAGTAAAGTACATAAAAGAAAACACTCTGCAACTCTTTATTTGGAAAAGTTATTGCATATAATGGTAACACCATTCCTGAGCCATAAAGGACATATGTCTCAACAAAACAAGTAATATGTTAGTATCAAACAATATACATACCTGTGTATTTTTATGTCATGTGTATTAATATAGTGAGATGATTCCCAGATAGGAACCTATAAGTAGAACTTTCTTAAGTACTCCTCAGAAGATAAAGTCAATTCCTAAAAACTAGCCCCAGCCCCAGCACACTCTCAGCCACATGACCAGTCTTAATTGAGTAGGAAAACAGAAGAACCACCTTTGTGTGGTTATGCCAAAGGAATCAAACACACCATGTCCTGGGACAAACTAAATGGCTTGTGGATTAAGGGAGCAGAAAATTAGAGGCAAGATAAATATTTTGGGGAGGCAGCTTAGCATAACAGATACAAATGTGAGCTTTAGGGAGTACCACACTTGCATTTAGCATTGATGGAAAAATGCTAAAAGATCTGTAGAAAAACACGAAATGGTCATTAAGAGCATGGGCTGTGGCATCAAACTGATGCATTTTTAAGCTCAGCTTCTAACTGTATAAACTTGGATAAGCTACTTATCATTTCTCAGTTTCAATTTCCTCATTTGTAAAGTGAAGATAATAGAACTTACTCCATAGGGTTGTATAGGGTGAACATTAAGTGAGATCATTCATTTACAGAGAGCTGGTAGAGAGAAAGGATCAATAAGTGAAACAGCTGTTTCTAGCAGCAGTAGAAGTAGGAGTAGATGTAAAAAATAACCACCCTAAATGGGGATTAAATCCCCAACCATGAGCTCATTAGCACCAGATTTATACTTGTGAAACCTAAAATCTGAATATTGCTTATCCTTCTGGCTTGCTCACTCTTATTCTGACTAGGCTCACATTGGACCTTGGTGAGCTTTCCAGTCCTCTTGCCCTTTTCTTTTTCTCCAAGTCTGTGAGCTTCTTCCTAGCCTCACTTCCTTTCCCTTCTTTTGCTCTAATCTGTTTCCGTGCTGAAATCAAAGTAATTTATCTAAATTACTAGTTCTACCATGTTGCTGCTTTGGCAACTCCTTATGATCGTCGCTTGACATTGGCTCTTGGTGGGAAACATCAAAACCTGATGAAAATTACTGATAATTAAACTGACTTGTAAGGAAAAGGAAGAAATAGTGAATTATTTGTTTCTTTCTAGACCGTTCAGGCTAGATGCCAATGTTTCCATTTGAGTGTTAAGTGGTTGGCCATGTCAGGGAGAGACCATTGATAAAGCATCTAATGGGATGCCAGGAACCCAGCAGTACTCATCACATTGTAATTGATGATGATTCCCAATGGTTGAGCCATGTATTGGTTTAGTATTCTTTGACTATAGTGTTAACTAACTATAGATTAACTGAAAGATCTCTAACTTCAGAGTTAAGAGACCTTTGCTACTTACTAGCTATGTCATTTGGGGAATATCCTTCCTGCACTCTGAACTTCAGATTTCTCATCTGTAATGAGGAGGTTAAACTGAATGATCTTTGTTTTCTTTTGGGTCCTGATAATGTATGATTTCTTTGTATCATCTGAGAGATGATACAAATCTAAGATTTGGAATAAAAAAAACCCATCATAAACAAATGTTCTCCTTATAGCAATCTGGCTTCAGTATAACTGGAATGGAGGGATAGTAGGGATCAATGTAATTAAATGGTTAGCATAAAAATCAAATTGACAATCTTGATCATTTTAGCACACCAGCCCCAATATGCCAGACAATTAGGAGTTTTACCCCCTTCTTTGTTAGTTTGAGTTCTGGTATCATTATGCCCTAAAGTATTACATGATTCTGACTTATTTTTATTAAAGTGTATTAAAGTATTATTTTGGAAAGATATGCATTGAGATACTTTGATAAACCCCAGGCTGTTGCACAGCTCATCTTTTGGGAATCGATGTAACATATGGTTGGCTTGAAATTGTTTCTTTGGGAGTATACACTACTGTGCTTCAGTTATTGCCAGGAGAGTGCTTCCCAACTATACCACCAAGGACCCCTTCAATTATTGTCTTTGTAAACTGCAGGTTATAAATAATTTTGACTATTAAACTACATTGATTAAGTAAAAGTTTATTTCTTGCACTTTTCCTTTTTTGTGTGAGCATTATACAATAGTATTATTTATTGCTATCATTTCTTTTTTTAAACTTCAAAATATCAAGGGAATACAAATATTTTTGTTACATGGATACCTTGTATAATGCTTAAGTCAGGGCTTTTGGT
The DNA here is from genome assembly GCF_020740605.2 of Lemur catta. Classification (NCBI taxonomy): domain Eukaryota; kingdom Metazoa; phylum Chordata; class Mammalia; order Primates; family Lemuridae; genus Lemur; species Lemur catta. The sequence goes on from NC_059155.1 coordinate 14,428,690, forward strand.
GTGCTCATCACCAGAATTGTGTTCATTGTACCCAATAAGTAAGTTTTTATCCCGCACCTCCCCTCCCACTGTCCCCTTTCTTGGTTTCCAATGTCCTTTATATGTCTTTGTACATGTGTGTACTCATCATTTAGCTCCCACTTATTAGTGAGAATATATGGTATTTGGTTTTTCTTTCTTGAGATACTTCACACAGGATAATAAACTCCAGTTTCATCAAAATTGCTGCAAATGAAATTATTTCTTTCCTTTTTATGGTTGAGTAGTACTGCATGGCATGTATATGTGTACACACACACACACACACACACACACACACACATTTTCTTTATCCACTCATCAGTTGATAGACACCTAGGTTGGTTCCACACCTTTTCAATTGTGAATTGTGTTGTAATAAACATTTGAGTATAGGTGTCTTTTTTATAAAATGACTACTTTTCCTTCAGGTAGGTACCCAAGGGTGGGATTACTAGATTGAGTGATAGGTCTACCTTTATTCCTCTGAGGAATCTCCATACTATTTTCCATAGAGTCTGTACTAATTTGCAGTGCTACCAACAATGTATAAGCGTTCCTATCACTCAGCATCTACGCCAGTATTTATTGTTTCTTGACTTTTTAATAATGGCCATTCTGATAGGGGTAAGGTGGTATCTCACTGTAGTTTTAATTTACATTTCTCTGATGATTAGTGATGTTGAGCATTTTTCATATGTTTGTAGGCCATTTCTTTCTTTTGAGAAACTTCTATTCATATCTTTTGCCCACTTTTTTATGAGGTTGTTTTTTTCTTGCTGATTTCTTTGAGTTCTTATTCCAGATACTAGTCCTCTATCAGATGTATAGTTTGCAAATATTTTCTCCCATTCTTTAGGTTGTCTATTCAATCTGTTGATTATTTCCTTTGCTGTGCAGAAGCTTTTTAATTTAATTAAGTCCCATTTATTTCTTTTTGTTGTTGTTGTATTTGTCATAAATACTTTGCCTAGGCCAATGTCTAGAAGAGCTGTGTTTTCTTCTAGAATTTTCATGGTTTCATGCCTTACATTTAAGTCTTTTATCCATCTTGAATTAATTTTTGTATATGACAAGAGATAGGGATCCTGTTTCATTCTTCTGAATGTGGCCATCCAATTTTCCCTGCAACATTTATGGAGTAGGGCTTCCTTTACCCAGTGTATGTTGTTGTCTGCTGTGTCGAAGATCAGTTGGTTATAGCTATATAGATTTATTTCTGGGTTCTCTATTCTGTTCCATTGGTCTATGTCTCTACTTTTATACCAGTACCATGCTGTTTTGGTTACTATAGGCTTGTAGTATAAATTGAAGTCAGGTAATGTGATGCATCTAGGTTTGTTCTTTTTGCTTAGGATTGCTGTGGCTATTCAGGGTCTTTTTTGGTTCCAAATGAAGTTTAGGATTATTTTTATAGATCTGTGAAATAAGACATTGGTATTTTGACAGGAATTACATTGAATCTGTAAATCACTTTGGGCAATATGGACATTTTAACTATGTTGATTCTTCCAATCTATGGGCATGGGATATTTTTCCATTTATTTGTGTTATCTATGATTTCTTTCATCGGTGTTTTTAGTTCTCCTTGTAGAGATTTTTCACCTCCTTGGTTTAGTATATTCCTAGGTATTTTATTTTCTTTGTAGCTGTTGTGAACAGTATTGAGTCCTTGATTTGACTCTTAGCTTGACTGTTGTTAACATATAGAAATGATACTGATTTGTGTGCATTGATTTTGTAACCTGAGATTTTGCTGAATTTATCAATTCCAGGAGTCTTTTGGTGGAGTCTTTAGGGTTTTCTAGATATAAGATTATATCATTGGCAAACAGGATAGTTTGCCCTCCTCTTTCCCAATTTGGATGTCCTTTATGTCTTTCTCTTGCCTGATTGCTCTGGCTAGGACTTCCAGTGCTATATTGAATACAAGTGGTGACATCCCAGTTCTTAGGGGGAGTGCTTTCAACTTTTCCCAATTCAGTATGATGTTGGCTATGGGTTTGCTGTATATGGCTCTTGTTATTTTGAGGTATGTTCCTTCTATGCCTAATTTGTTGAGGGTTTTTATCAGGAAAGAGTGCTGGATTTTGTCAAATGCTTTTCTCTGCATCTATTGATGATCATATGGTCTTTGTTTTTGCTTCTATTTAGTGGTAAGTCACGTTTACTGATTTGTGTATGTTGAACCATCCTTTCATACCTGGGATGAAACCCACCCAATCGTGGTGAATTATCTTTTTGATGTGTTGTTGAATTCAATTTGCTAGTATTTTGTCAACAACTTTTGCATCTATGTTCATAAGGGATATTGGTCTGTAATTTTCTTTTTTTGTTGTTTTTGTGTTTTTTTCCTGTCTTTTGTTTTAACATGATACTGGCTTCATAGAATGAGTTAGGGAGGATTCCCTCCTTCTCAAACTTACAGAATAATTGCTGTAAAATAGATACCAATTCTTCTTTGTAGGTCTGGTAGAATTGGGGTGTGAATCCGTCTGGTTTGGGGCTTTTTTTGTTGTTACTGGGAGATTTTTCTATTACTGTTTCAATTTCACTGCTTGTTTTTGGTCTGTTCGGGATTTCTATTTCTTCCTGATTCAACTTTGGGGGTTGTGTGTTTCCATTTCCTCTAGGTTTTTGTAGTATTCATGGATGATATTTTGTATTTCCATGGTATTAGTTGTAATGCCTCCTTTTTCATTTCTGATTGAGTTTGAGTCCTTTATCTTCTATTTCTTATTAATCTGGCTAGTGATCTATAGATTTTGTCTTTTCAATGAAACAACTTTTCGTTACATTGATCTTTTGGGGTTTTTTGTTTGGGGTTTTTTTTTGGTTTTCATTTCATTTAGTGCTTCTCTAAGCTTGGTTATTTCTTTTTTTCTGCTGGCTTTGCGTTTGGTTTGTTCTTCTTTTTCTAGTTTCTTGAGATGTGACATTAGGTTGTTAATTTTGATCTTTCTTTTTGATGAAGGCATTTGAGGAATTTTCCCCTTAGGACTGCTTTTACTATACCCCATAGAGTTTGAAAACTTATGTACCCTTTGTTGTTCAGTTCAAGGAATTTTTTGATTTACATCTTAATTTCATCATTGACCCAAGGATCATTCAGCAGCAGGTTGTTTAATTTCCATGCCTTTTTAGAATTGTTTCTCTTGGAATTGATTTCTAGTTTTATTCCACTGTGGTCTGAGAAAATACATGGTATGATTTTGGTTTTCTGAATTTGCTGAGACTTGTTTTGTGGCCTAAGACATGATCAGTCTTGGAAAATGTCCCACATGCTGATGAGAAGAACGTATATTCTGTAGTTTGGGGGTGGAATATTCTATAAATATCTGTTAGGTCTATTTGTTCTAGAGTCCCATTTAAGTCCAGTTTTTCTTAATTCATTTTCTGCTTCAATGATCAGTCCAGTTCTGTCAGTGGGGTGTTGAAGTCCCCAAAATAAGATGGTGCTTTTTATATCTTTGCTTAGATCTTGTAGAATTTGCTTTATGAATCCAGGAGCTCCTGTGTTAGGTGCATATGTATTTAGGATTGTTATTTCTTCTTGTTGAATTGCTCCCTTTACAATTATATAATGACTGCCTCTGTCTTTTTCTTTTTTTTACTATTTTTGTTTTAAAGTCTATTTTATCTGATATGAGAATGCCTATACCTGCTTACTTTTGGTTTCTATTTGCGTGGGATATTTTTTTCTATACCTTTCCCTTGAGTCTGTGTGTGTCCTTGTGGGTTAGTTGTGTTTCCTGGAGTTAGCAGATACTTGGGTTTTATATTTTCATCCACTCAGCCAGTCCATGTCTTTTAAGTGGGACATTCAGACCATTCACATTGAGTGTTAGTATTGATATGTGGGATACTGTTCTGTTCATCATGTTGGATGATACCTTATTGTTTTGTTTTTCCTTTCATGCTATTGTTTTATAAGACCTGTGAGCTTTAATTCTGTGGTATTTTTATACTGGTTGGTATCTACTGTACTGTTCCATGTATAATGTACTTTTGAGCATTTTCTGTAGGGAAGGTCTAGTAGTGACAAGTTCCCTTAGTGTTTGCTTGTCTGGAAAAGTCTTTATTTCTCCATCATTTATGAAACTTGGTTTTGCAGGACACAAAATTCTCATCTGGCAGTTGTTCTGTTTAAGGAGACTAACAGTGGGGCCCCAATCCCTCTGGCTTATAAGGTCTCCACTGAGAAGTATGTAGTTAGCCTGATAGGTTTTCCTTTGTAGATTAGTTGTTGCTTTGGTCTTACAGCTTGTAGCATTATCTCCTTCATTTTGACTTTGGTCATGTTGACAATTACGTGTCTTGGAGATGTCATATTTGCTATGAATCCTCCCAGTGTTTGATGACCATCTTTGTACCTGGATATATGAATCTCTGGCGTTACAAAGGAAGTTCTCCTCAATAATTCCCTTGAATAGGTTTTCCAAGCTTTTTGTTTTTTCTGTTTTTCCCTCTAGAATACCTATAATTCATATGTTGGCTCATTTTACATAGTCCCATATTTTTCTGAGTGATTGTTCATTCTTCTTTATTCTTTTTCCTGTGTCTTTGACTGACTGGGTTAGTTTGAAAGCCTTGTCTTCAAGCTCTGAGTTTCTTTCTTCTTCTTGGTCTAGTCTGTTGTTGCAGCTCTCTGCTGTATTTTGTAAGTCCCTAAATGATTCTTTATTTCTTTAAGTTCTGTTATATCCTTTCTTATGTTGTCTACTCTTTAGTGGGTTTTTGGTATTTTTCATTCATGTCCTGAAATATTGTTTTGGTTTTCAACTTTCCCTTCAATTCCATTCATCATGTTTGCCATACATATTCTAAATTCTATTTCTGACATTTTGACAATTTCATTTTGTTTGAGGCCCATTGCTGTGGATGTATTGTGATCCTTTGAGTGTGTCAGACTAGTTTGTTTTTCGTGTTGCTGGGATTCCTTTGCTGGTTTCTTCATATCTGAAACCTCTTCTCTCAGCTCAGGGCAAATAGGTTTGTGGTATGCCTGTTCTCTGTTGCTGGGAACTGTCCTACTTAGAAGGAGGAGAAATCCCTGGATAGTACTTTTGTGTCCTACTCTGGAGGATTGACCTGGCAGAAGAGGAATGGATACACTGAGAGCCTGTAACACAGCTGTTCTCCTGCATTGTCCCATTCCCCTGTGGTTGTCACAGCCCAAGCCAGTGCTGGGGGATATTTGTTCAGATTGGTGGGTTGGTCCCCAGGCTGCTGTTGAAAGCTTGGGCAGGGGGATGGGTAAGTTCCTCTCCATGGAGACAAGAAGGTGGCTTGATCTTGGCTGGCACCTGGGTGGGTCATAGGACCTTGGTGGGTGCCTGGTTGCATCATGGGACTGCAGCCAGTTGCGGGGCATGTTCCAGGACCTTGACAGATGCCTGGGTTTGTCACAGGACTACAGCAAGTGGCAGAGCAGGTCACAGGACCTTGGCTGGCACCTGGGTGGCTCATGGGACCTTGGCCAGAGCCTGGGTGGGTTGTGGGACTGTAGCAAGTACCTGGGAACATTGCAGGAGCACAGCCTGTGGCGGAGCAGGCTGCAATACTTTGTCTGGTGACTGGACAGGACGAGGGTCTTGGCCACTGCCTGGGCAGGTTGGGGACCACAGCCAGTGATGGAGTAGCTCCTTGGCCACAACATCTGGGCCATCTGCATCTGGCAGGGTGGGGAGATGTTCAGCACCCTGCCAAGCAGTTACAGTGGCTGAAGCTTCCCTCCCCACTCCCTCTCTGATCTGGCAGAGGTAATGAGAAGACAGCTGTAATGGAGCTGATTGCTCTGCATACTGAGTGTTCTGGGGCTGACAGCAGAGACTGGAGTCTGTTGTTGCAACCTGGGACCAGAAGTTGGCTGGACACCACTGTGCCTGCCCTCCAGTGCAATGCTGATGCAGTCTCCAAGCAGCTCCCTGATCAGTTTGGAGGCCTGCTGTGTTGGGGGAGCGCCCTTGCAGCTTAGATTTCAGTGTCTGTGGGGGAAGTGCAGAGCCCTGGGGATCTCTCCCCTAACCCTTCCCTGCGTGTGAATGCTTCCCCCAGGTACCTTCTCATCTTGCCGAGCGGATCACCCTGCTCCTCTCTCCCCCACTTTGTGTGTTTCCAGTCGTTTCTGTGATGATTCACACTGCTCTCTCCAAGATGGTCCATCCACAGGTGAACCTCTACCTGCAACCTTTGATCCTCTCCTTGAGAGCAACAAGTGCAAACTGCTTCTAGTCTCCCATCTTGGCCTCTCCTCTTGTACTTTATTAAGTAAAAAAATACATATATGTGCTGCTTAGAGCTTTTGGTCAGCATGTGCTATCCAACATCATCACAAATTGATATAATTCTAGCTAAAAAGAAATATATTTGATATTTGAATTAGTTTTACTTAGGTAAATGTTGAATTTTTGTTACGAATTTTGAAACATCAAATATCTTTAAAACTCCCAGATACTTAAAGAGCTTCCTAGTGATCCACAGACTATAATTTGGGAACTTAACAAATATATTAGGGAACAATCCACCAAATAATAATAATTATCATTATTGGTAATATTTATTGGGCAATTACTATATCCCAGGTCTATATACATTTTAAGTACTGTATACATTTAATCTTCATTTAATCCTGAGCCACATTGGGATTAAATTACTTACCCAGGGTCACACAACAAGGAACTGGTAGGATTTGAACCAGGGGAGGTTTGAGTGCGTGGGATTGAAGACTGTTGTTCTCAACTCAGCAGTGAACAACGAGAGTGCTTTAACAGACGAATCTTAAAGGAGATTAAGATCTCTTGAAGGAGACATTCATATTTATATCAGTTGAATCTTAAGTTGTTAGGATGTGGAAAGACATCAGAACTGAGATGTTGAGAAATGTTAGGGGTGCTAAGATGGAGCTAGAGATGAGGTACTAAGTTTTAATCTCCAGATTAGTACCTGAATTTGTACATTTGAGTTGAGGGTTCTACAGAGGCTAGAAGTTGGACAAACCAATAATTTATTGGTCAGAGCAGTGGATAGTGGATTCCAACCATCTAACAACATGTTTGGTTTGGGGGGTTGGTAGGTGAGGTGGGGGAGTATATCACCATTCTAAGACAGGGTCCAAGGATGGGGGGAAGGGAAAAACAGCTCCCTTTTGACAATTGAATATATACAATAAGGTGAGGGGAGAGGAAGTGAGGAGAAAAGCTCATTTTTAGTTAATAACTGATGCTCTAGAGTTTCAGGGTCTTTAACGCTCTATGGATTAGGAATTCGTGGCAATTCTATACCACTGAATGCCATAAAACCCAGGATATTGAGATTCCAGGATTAGGACTTTAGCAATTTTAAAACAATGAAGTGCTGAGGGGGGTGGGAGACAAAAAAACCCCAAGGATTTGAAAGGTAAAGCTCTGGAGATGTTAAACACTAATCCCCTTGCACTCCAAGTCAATCACAATTTTAGCCCCTAGTACAAGTGGAAATGGAGTTGGAGTTTGGAAGGAAAGGGGTGAATAAAGGAAAGGCCACCTGGGCAGGCATTTGGGCCTCCCTCCGTAAGTTTAACTGGAGTGACTCCCATTTTATTTGTTTAATATATTGAGAGTTTCTGCACACAGTTTCATTTGATAAATATGTTCCAAGCTTAAAAGAAAAAGGCAAAACCACTTTGCTAGGGGAAAAAAAGGATGTGGAACTTCTAAAAAGTATTCCAGTAGTTCACCTCAGCCTCTTTTTTTTTTTCTTTTTTAATAACAGCAGACACTAGCAAGGACTTTCTGGCTGGGATATTAGGAGGGGCCAACTAACAGTTCAGTGAATCAGTCAGCCCCTACTACGAAACCAATAACAACAACAGCAACAAAGAATAATAATAATGGCAGTTACCATATTAACTGTCAACTCTGATGTGGCACAGGGCTAATTTGCCCTAACATTAACAAGCTATGTGACCTTAGACTAGTCATTTCCCCTCACTGAGTTTCAGTTCCCTCACGTGGAAAATAGTAATCACAGTAACAGTAAACGTGTATTGTGTGTGTGTCAGACTCTGCACTAAGAACTTTACAGAATTTATCTTATATAATCCTTACCATATATCTATAAGACAGGTAATATAAACTTCTTAGGCTTGTGAGACATTATTTTGGCAGTATCTGTCAAATGAGATAATAATAGTACCTATCTCATAGGACTACAGAGAATTGAATGGCACAAATGAAATTGACTATTGTTTTTCTTTTTATTGGAAGTAGGGGTGGGAGGTGGTTTAGAATGCATGTGGGATTCACAGAAAGTTCAGCTTACTATGCAAAGCAAGGGAACCCAGTAATTAAAATGAGAATGGAAGTATGAGTACTACCAAACCTTAAGGAGTGAGATTTTAAAAGCATATTGGGCTAGAGTGACACCTCATAGTAGAAGTTGCTGATAAATTTAGGAAAAAGAAAAAAACAATGGCTCAAATAGTAAAGCCACATTGTTGTTGCGTTGTGTAGCTGTAGTACAGGTACAGCATTGAGAGTGATTTGTTAGATGAAGATATTCTTAAAATTTTTGAAATATATGAAAAGAGCCACTCTGTTTCTATGCTAAAAGTAGAGTTTAATTTACACTTGCCTAAGCAAAAGATGATATATTCTTTCCTAACCTATACTTTGCTTTAATCAGAGGCCTGCAATGTTGGTTGTTGTAAAATCCAAGGAATATTCAGAATATCCAGGAATTTCCTCATAGGAACAAGGCCATTTTGCTCAATTCATTACTGCATAGTGCATGACACATGAACTGGTGCCAGAAAGTCTGACTGAAGTTCCTAGCCCACCACAAGGGATACATTGTGATTGTTGCAGGTGCAATTTCTGCATAAAAGGATTGTTCCAATATTGTGCACTTAAAAATTTGCTAAGAGGGTAGAGCTCACGTTGTGTTCTTACCACAATAATAATTTTTAAAGACTGTTCCTTTTTTACTTCATTCTTTCATCTTGAGTTGGCTAATTTTCCTCTCATGAAAATAATTATGTTTTATTTCAAATAAAATATATTGGTAACACCTTGATTGCCTATTCATTTGATAATTTTCACCTTCACAGGGCATCAGGTACTGTTTATACAGCACTAGACATTGCAACAGGACAAGAGGTAAGTGCTAACATTCAATCCTGATTTTATTTGCTTTTATTCATGTTTATCAGGTTTCTTCTTTGATGGAATCTATGCCGGAAAAAATGGGTAGCACTGGGTAAAGCATCTGAAGCATCTTAAGTGGCTAGTTGACCCAGGATTGACCAAAGACAACAGGCATAGTTTTGTGGCACAGATAAAGAGCTCAGTAGATAAATAATTTGTATGCCTTATTCTGTGTCCCCCAAAAATATGGATGCTTATGTTTATTATAACGATTGTAATTCATTCTTGTACTTTAATCATCATTCAGGTGGCCATCAAGCAGATGAACCTTCAACAGCAACCCAAAAAAGAATTAATTATTAATGAAATCCTAGTCATGAGGGAAAATAAGAACCCCAATATTGTTAATTATTTAGATAGGTAAGTGGTTTTTTTCTCATTATGTACTTGTTCTCTTTATGGGATGTCATTTTCTTTGCAAATTACTTTTTTTGGTATCTATTCATTTAACTGTCATTCTACAAATATTTCTCAAATGCTACAAAGAAGTAGAGTGTTAGATCTGCTGAACTTTCACCTGCTTATCTTTGTCCACCCATCAAACACTTGAAGAAACATTTTATGGTCTTTGTTCAAACATAAGCAGTTTGTGTAATTTCCTTTTGAGGATCGTGGCTCCATGTTGGCAGGAAATAGACTATTGCATGTAAGAGAGAGCAGTGGTGTTTTAAACATTTCATCAAGTGTTTGTTTGGAGCCAGTACAGTCTCTGGGAGTCTAAGTGAAGAAGGCTGACTACAATGGCCCTGCTTTAATGGGTGCTTTGTGATTAACCGACAGTGAGGTCTAGGGAATTGAGACTTTAATCTCAAACCTTTTTCCTAAACCAAGTAATTAACATCTCTTTCATCAGTGGTATTAACAGTGTGTTATAAATAGGCATTTAAAGACAGCACTAACTCTTCACTTGTGGTTAACATCTGTCTCATTCAATTTCAATAAGTGTTTGTTTAGCACAACTGTGCTGTGTTCTCTGGGGATATACAAAGGAAAGAAAGCTAGGTCTTCAACCTCAATGAGCTTAAGATCTTGCTTTCTGTGTTTTGGGCCAGGTAGACCATGATACAGAAGGAGGAAAAAAGAGGAGGAAAATGGACAGTCAAATCTTGAGTGTTTCATAAAGTGTTATTTAGGGACTACCTGCAGCAGAGTGACCTAAAGTCACTCTGTGTTTGTAATTTTGTAAAACTTGCATTTTCACTTACAAAAAAATGCAGATTTCTAGGCTGCTCTCCATAATTAATGAAATGGGGCCTATGAATTTTCATTTTTAACAGGCTTCCCAGGTGAATCTTATGGACACTGCAGTTTGAATACCACAGAACAGAAGGTCTTGCTTCTATCCTGTGGGTCTTAGGACAGGGTAGAAACATTAAGGTCATTCCATTTCCTGTACTTTCTCTCTCTTGCTGAGCAGGGAGCCAGACAGATCTGATAATACTGCTAAAGTGCCTTCCAATGGTCCTAGGTGATTTGAATAACCTCATGCTCTCTTTGCCTGAATTGTAGGGCTCTGATGACCCTTGTCTCTATATTTGATCACTTGGGGTATGTTCCTCAGTAACTTCTTAAAGATAATGAGCGTGGCACAACTCACAATTGAATTCTGTCAGAACTGAGGCCTGGGAATATTACAGTCCTCACTTCCTTAGTCCCAAGTCAAAGTCTTGTTTTTTATTGTTATAGCTACTTAGTGGGTGATGAACTATGGGTAGTCATGGAATACTTGGCTGGTGGCTCGTTGACTGATGTGGTCACGGAGACCTGTATGGATGAAGGACAGATAGCAGCTGTCTGCAGAGAGGTAAGAAAGTAGAGCATTTCTAGCTGAGAAGAACACCAAAATTGGCAGTTCCTTATTTCTGATTATTGAGAATGCTTGTAACAAAGTAACAGTAGCAGAACTTTTCTACTGAAAAAAAATTTCGAGAGCCTAACTTTAATTTAAATCCTAACCTAATAGCATTCTTCTGCACCATGCTCACCAGCCTCTTGTTTATTTTAGTTGTTTTTTTATGGATTTTGAGTTCTGTTATGCCATTCTTGAGGTACCATATCTAAGCCCACATGCTATAGTCTCAGTGAACATGGGAAAACAGTGATGTTAGCATGGAACTTCTTTCCTATTTGGGGGGATTTTTACATGATAGTTATTTTGTCTTGCATGTGCAATGTGAGCTATCTAAAATACAAACCACATTATATTCTCATCATTTTCTAGAAGGCAATTTAAATAAGTTCCTGAAACAAAAAGGAGATAATTTATTTAGAAAACTTAAAGATTAAAAAAAACTAAGGTCCTCCCTTAGACCAGAAATGAGTTTCTTTCACAATATAATTTGAACATCCCTCTAGTCTACCAGGAGACCTCAGGGTCTGTCTGTTTTCCAATCACAGTGTCATATCCCTAGCACCAAGCTAAATTAAAGATATTTTATTATATTTATTTTTTTGATATTTATAAAACTGCACACTTTTCATTGTTCATTGTGGTGAGGTTTTCTATAGACAAAAGTGGGAACTCCAACTCACTGAAACTTGAAAACCAATGATAGGAAAACAAAACTATATGGTATCAGCTACTCTTTGCTTGTTTATTTATGTTAAATTGTTCACTTAAATCTACTCCTCCCTTGCCTTCCTCTCATTCCCATTTCTCCCACCTCAAACATACATATACACATCTACCAAACACATAGATTTTCTATTCATTCAATAAATCAAACTTATAGTCATTCAAGGGAACATTCTTCCCTGAGCCTGTGGTTTCCATCTTCTAGTATTACAATACAAAGGCATTTCCAAACAAGTACCTGTAGTTACTTCGTAGCCTAGGAGCCTTCAGAGCCTGGCTGCCATTCAGAAATAGCTTTAATGGCATTTGTTTTAAATGCAGATTCCTGGGTCCCACTCCAGATGGTCTGAATCAAATTGTACCAGGTGCACATAAGTTTACTACATCTGTAAAGGACCAGGCTGAATTCCTATCTTCCAGATAACTAAGCCAAAGTATCATTATATTCATCGGTTAGTTTGCCTGTATTAATGATTAGTGCTACTTATCACATCATCACTCTTCATGTCCTAATCTGACATGGGAACCATTATAGTTAGCATGTATAATGCTAAGTAGGATCATTGATGTAACTGGTAATGTGGTTTCAAAGTGGTGTTAAAGCATTCAGTGATATATTTCACTTGACAACATAAAATTATACCCTTGCCCAAAATTTATCTAGAAATGAAACTTAGAATCTTAAAAAATTCATTGTGATATAATTAGACCTTTTTTTTCTGATTTAATAGTGCCTCCAAGCTTTGGATTTTTTGCACTCAAACCAAGTGATCCATAGAGACATAAAGAGTGACAATATTCTCCTCGGGATGGATGGCTCTGTTAAATTGAGTAGGTATTTTGGTTCAGACGGTGTTTTGAGAGTATCAAGAAACTTCTGCTCTTTTATTTTCTAGCTTGAAAACGTAATGGCTACTGAAAGTGATTGATTTGAAAACAGGGCCCAATTTGAAGCAAATAATTTTTCTAACACTGTGTGCCTGTAGACTGTGACCAAATTTTTGGGATTTAAGATTTCAGAATTTCTAGTGACTTCTAGAATGGGTAGATGACAAATACCTAATTAGAAAACTAAAAGATTCTGTAAGTTTGAGGGAACAGTAATAGGGGGACTAGACTGAAGTCTACTAAAAATGACATCACATTAGTCAATTATTTCAGACCATTTTTAAAATCAGGACCAGCTGAGAAATCAGGTAACAAGGATATGAGCTAGGCAGTTGTGGAAGCTCAGCACGTAACAAGAGAAGGTACAGCCATATCTGAAAGTGACCTATTGTAAAAAGAAAATAATTTGGGTTTATTTTAACTGACTTTTCTTCTCTGCAGCTGATTTTGGGTTCTGTGCCCAGATCACACCTGAGCAAAGTAAACGAAGCACTATGGTGGGAACCCCTTATTGGATGGCACCAGAGGTGGTGACTCGAAAAGCTTATGGTCCGAAAGTTGATATCTGGTCTCTGGGAATTATGGCTATTGAAATGGTGGAAGGTGAACCCCCTTACCTTAATGAAAATCCACTCAGGGTAAGTCAGAAGAGAACTCAGGTACTTTATTCACAGGAAAGGGGAAAGACTAAATGTCATTTCTTGCTTCCACCAAAAATGACCAGAATGGGCTCATTCCTGGGACAAGTAACACAGACGCACCAAGTTATAATTTTCAAAATTACCTTGAGCTTTTTAAAGTTTATCTTATCATGTCTCAACAGTTTTCTAAAGTGCATTGATATCAGTATCTCTAAAGACAAGAGTCTTTAAAATTCCTGAGTATAGCTTTCTATTGTAAAATAAATGCAGCTTTTTTTAAAAAAAAGTGAGATGTGGGAAGAATGAGTATTTTTATAATATGCCATGGTTAAATGGTCTATCTAGGAAACACTTGCTTTATAATTACTTTAACAAAGTAAATAAATGCATTTCCAGAACAGCTATAATTTTTTCAATTAGATTTTCTTCATTATCAGTAATGATTTATTGAGCAACAACAGCTTGAGGGGTATTGAATGGAACACAGAGATAGAGCGCCAGCCTGGTGAAATCACAAATTTAATTAGACTGTCAAGTAAAAAATGAATGGAAATAGTTTGGGTTGGGTAACTTAGTTTGCTACTGCAAAATCAGAGGTTTGGTCCTCATGTGGTCTGGTTACCCCTGCAAAGAGAAAAGCTCCATTTCATAGGCTAACCCTACCATCTTTATTCAGAGATGTGCTGTTGATCATGAAGGGTAAAGGCAAAGAAGTATGAAAGAAATGCTTGCTCAGTGCAGAAGCGAGCCAGTAGCTATTTTGTTGTACATAGCCTAACAGCGACCCAGAAGCTGTGTTTTATATACATATAAGACATCACAATGTTGAAAAAGGAAATATGTACAGATTCAAATTCTACTCTCAAAACTCATCCACAGTGCCAGTGTCAAAGGCATCTTGCGTATTGTCTGCATCATTATCACTAAAAATCTAAAGTTGACTTTTACCCTTGGTATACAAAAAACACTGTCCTTAGTAAAAGTAAAAAAGTTTTCACATTAAGCTCATAAAATCTATATTCCAGCTAAATATATGTAGCTTTCTATCCATGTAAAGAGACCTGTGAACTAATTGTCTAGTCATTTTTGCAGTTGAACATTTTGTAGTTGGGAGCTGCATTCCCTATGTCTGAAGAGGGGAACAGCTTCCTCCAGGCTCCCTCTTAATTCCTCTCTGGTACTTGGCCTCTTGTTCTAGTCCCTGTGCAGATTAGAAAACAACAGATATGAGTGAATGTCCTCATGAATGCTATAGGCGATTGCTCTGGTCTCATGAAACAATCTGAAAGTGAGATGTGCACATTGATTAGCTGCCTGCAGGGCTGAGTGGAAAAGAAGGGGCATTTTCCCACTGTTTGTGGGCCAGCCCTCCATGAATTTAATCAAGTCCACCCCTGACCTATAGACCAGTGCCTCAGGATAATTACATGGGCTTTTCCTATTTGTTTAACCACCTTCACCCATTAAGAAATAGCACTGAAAGAACACATCAGGCCTCTTGTTTCCATGGATTTCCTCCTCGAAGTCTTAGGAGTTTGGAGGCACTAAACGGATTATGGCTGTTTTGCTTTCTGCCTTCTAATGAGTAATTTACAACCTGCAAAATTTTAGGATTAAAAATAAATGGCTCTGTAAAGCAACTAGTCTCAGTAATGCATTTATTACCTTCTTCAGTCCCCCATTACAATTGATCACTCTTTAGCTAGGCTGCTAATTGTTAGCAAAAAGGAAACAAGTTTTAATCTTTATGGGCATCTTCTAGCCTGGGATTAGAACTCATAATTAACAGCTTGTCTCTTAGAATCCCCAGCCTAATATCTAAACAAGTACTTGCCACAAGGTTCAGGAAGCCTACATTAAGGCTGTAACAAAAAGATCTGTCAGAAAGACCACCCTGTTGAATTCCACTGATAAGGATTTGCTCTAACCTTGCTCATTACTCTTCGTGTGTGATCAGCCTCCAATTAGTCTTTCAGCAAGTCCATATTGAGCTAGTCCTATTCTGAGTCTATCTCTCCCAGGCACCAGAAGTACATTTTTTACTTTTGATGTCAAATATGCTTTCCTCATGTTCTCTTAAATAAAACACAATGTCTCAGGCTATATGCCCTTATTTGGAATTAGAAAACTGTAGTCACTGAAACCATGGGGAGACTGGAGAGAAAAAGGTATAAACATGAGCCTGTAGGGAGCCTACATTTTCTTGGATCCTGGTGACCAGGCCATGTGTGGGGAGAAAGAGAATCATCCAGAGCTTTAGATATAAAAGAGTGCTAAATTAGTCCTTCTTTCTTTAAAATCCTTCTGACACAACCACCTGTCTGCCATTTTAGGCTTTCAGGTGGAAAGAAGTGGAAGGAAGAAAGTAAAATAAGTGGGAGGAAAACAGAGTGGTAGAGGACAGAGTAGCAAGTTAATATGAAAAACATTTGGTCCGGTAGTCAGGCAGATTTGGCTGTGTCCTGGATTCATAACCTACACACTCTGTGACCTACTGCAAGTCACTTAAAACCTTTCTAAGCCTGTGTCCTATCTGTAAAATGAGGATAATATCTATCTTGCAGAGTTAATGTGAAAACTAAATTAATAATGTGTGTAAATCACCTAGCACAGTGTCCAGTTCTTTGTAGGAAATATATATATAGAGAGAAATTTATATATGAGTAGAAAAGTAAGAAAGGAAAAAGAGACAGAATGCTTAGAGTGCTTTTTACCCACTCATGTAGGGAGATTGGATTCACCACTCCCCCAAGAATTTCCCCTTCACACTGGCAGCACCACCATCCCCTTAAGGAGTGGAGGGTTCTGTACAGTTCAGTACAATTACCGTGAACAGGTAAAACTGAACAGAAGAGGTTCAAGGTGAAGTCTGGGGCTATGCGTTTGAAGATTGTTTGTGTTTCACTGTGGGTTTTTTTTTTGTGTGTGTGTGTGTGTGTGTGTGTGTGTGTGTGTCTTGTGTCACTTCCAACTGAGCAGACTCTCTATGAATATTGCCTATTAACATATTGATGATGAAAGAAATTAGCTACTTTTACCCGCTAGTTATAAAGTGGTTGAGATTTTTAAAATGTAAATTGCTCTGTACTAATTGACCTAATTTGCTCATAAAATGCCTTTTAAAGGTCAGAGAGTTATTAACCATACTGATGTTATGAGGTTGGTACCCTTCCAGAGACAGAGAGGAGACAAGCTTCTTACCGTCCCCCACTGCCTGAAGTCTTTGCACTCAACATAATTGGCCTTGTACATGTTGTTCTGTGACCCATGGACAGTTTTAGTGTAGCCTCCAATAATATAGTGCCTTGTTTCTTCTGTTTGCCAAAGTAAATAGGGTTAAAAATCTAACATTCTCTACAGATATGCAAATCAAATGCTGGTGCTCTGCTGATATCTTCAACTTTTTTGTTAATCGAAGGTATATTTTTTAAAACCTGAGATTATCATATAATAACCTGATTCTAAATAAGGCACAACCATTTTTGTAAAACAAAACTTTGGTTTGTTTTATTCCTCAGCACCAAGTGTATGCTTCCTTGTTAACTTTGCACTTCCACATAATGGAGCTGTTCTTATCAACAGGTTTTGGTGGGATTTGGTATTCCTGAAATGTTTCAATGACGTCCACTTGAACTCCCTCCAAGACCCTTTGAAACCCTTCTTTATGTGTAATTTTTAAAATTTTTATCGAAGTTGAAATGAACTTTAAGTGTTCTCTTTCTACTCTTGCTTTAAGCATCTATGAAGCTGTATCAAATGCTGCATCACTGGAAGACAGTTATTGGTATCAATGCTAAAAACTGTATTTAGTATAGTGTAAACCACAGATCCTATACCAGTGGTTCTCCTCTTTGGTTATGCATTGGAATCATCTATGAAGCTTTAAGAACCAATGATGCCACGGTCCCACCCCCAGAGAAAATTGGTAACCAGGATTAGGCCAAATACAGAACTATGTGGCAAGCCCTTTATAGAATACTGTCCAGGCTGAAAACAATTCTTCATCAGCCCTACTTGAGCATGGTTGTCCCACAAGAAAAGAACACAGTATCATTCTGCCCACATTTCTCCATTTTGTCTAAAAAATTATGAGCAACACTGTCAAAGCCTAGTTGAAATCTTGATGTGCTATATGTCATTGTCTGGTTTACCAGTGCAGTAACACTATCAAAAAATATATGGCATTAGTTCAGCATATATGTCCATATTATGGCATTTCTTTTTCAATTTTGCTTCTTCTGAAACTGGAGTTCATCATTAAAATGTGTTAGCTGCTATCTGAGTACCTAGCACATATTGGTGCATAATAAAGTTGGACTGATGTCCGACTACTCATGATTAGGAGTGCATTACCTGTAAGGCTGGGTTGGAGGAGGGCAGAAATCTAAATTCAGACCTGTTGTCTAAACTAAACTATTTGCCTTTTCTCCACACTTGAAGCACTGCACAAATTTTAGTTAGCCTTATTTTTTATTATAGGAACAGGGAATTCTGGTTAGCTTGTATGTCTAGGGAAGAGAGTTAAGTAGAATAGGAGAATCTCTAGCAACTGAAAAACAGCAACTAAGGGCCAAACTGCTTGTAGCTCCCTCCAACCACTGAAACCTGTGCTATGGATTGGAATGTCTGGGTTTGATGGCGCATGCTCATTTGGAATTAAACTCAGACATAAACTTCCTGAGTGCCAGAGAAGCAAGCATACTTTGCTAGCACTCGGTCAATATTGTTTTGAATGTATTTCAGGAAGAGCTGGGAGCATTCCCTTCTTTTTCCGTAAGCCACTATGGAACACCAAGGTTTATTGATGGTTTGTTGACACTTCTCCTACTTTGAGGGCAAGGCTATGCCTAAAAGGAGGGGTGAGTTGGGATAACTACAACTAAAATAATTGCAGAACAGTAACAGGGTTCTTTTTAATCAGAAAAAAAATACTGCCTGTCAAAAGATAGACAGTTCTTAAGAAGCATTGGTTGTCAGGAATTCAGCATAGGAAAAATGGGACTTAGCCATAGGAAAGCTGCAAGTCTCATTTAGATTGTAATTCAGAAGCAGACAGCTTAAACTGGTGAGTTACAGCCCAGAAGACAGCCAAAGGAGAAATTGATTCCATAGCAAACTAAATCCAAAGAGTCTCTGACCAGGCGAAGAAGAAGGAAAGTAAGTTTTAAATTGTGGTGACTGGGGACTCACTGTTGGCTAAGACTGATATTCCCTTATCCTACCATGATCTTATCATTTCTCAGAGTCCTTATAGCATGGCTTGGGAATAAGCCAAAGATGCATATGCCTATTGCCCTAACGGGTACCATACTTATAACTAAGTAGTTCAATCCCTCAAAATAAAGTTCATTCTAAAGAAACAAATCATGGAGTATGATGATGGACATTTGCCCACTGAAATGCCCACTCACATGTTTTATCCTATGGCTTTTGAATCTGTGTTTTTGCCAATGAGAAACGACTTTACCAAGAAAATCAGGGTTTTCTTGATAATTAAGGTCATTTCTGACCTCTGTCATCATTTTGATTTATTATACCTTTACTAACCTGGTTGCAACATCATTGTAGAAAATTCTTTGCATTCCAGTAAAAGGATACTCTGAGATGTCTTAGATAAGCCTCTCTGCAGAGGAAGTTAAATTGTTTAAGGCAATCTTAGCTCTGTAGCTGGGAGAGCCAAAGTTCCAACATTATCCCAAGAATCAAAGCTGACCTTTTTGCTGTAGCTTGCCTGTTTTTTTTTTTCTTTTGGTAAAGAATTGTCCTCATGCTCAGATGGCAAAATTCATCAGCACTCTTCATCTAGGAGTGGCCAATGAATGTGAGGGAACTAGATCAGGAGCTTTCTAGTGTCCCTACCAACTGTGTACATTAATTGTGAGTTGAAGAGTGAATTGTATTCCCAGATCTGCCAGTCAGGAACTCCATGACCTTGTGTAGATTACTTTTTGCTGAGCTTTCATTTTCTTATTTCTACAGAGGAGTGGACTTTGACTAGATTATTGTTTACCAGTGGACTGCACAAAGCCCTAGAGTTCCATGGACTTCCTTGGGGTATTGAAGAAGCCAAGGGGGAGGTCACCCGGGTAGGGCTCTTGGTTCCACCAGAATACTTCCTCTTTAATTTGTTTTCTACACTGAGCTGTCACAGGAAGTTTACTTAAATAAAGGGAGAAAGTCCTGGGTCTCTTACTCTGATTCTATGTGCTTTGACTGTAGACAGGCTACAGCCTTCCCTGACTCTGCCAGAAAGGCCATGGTTTGAGTGCGTGTTGTGTTTAGAGTGCTTCCAGAGGAGTGATCTTCAGAAATGCTCCTCAGAGACATCTGTCTCATCACTTCTGGACTAAATATGTATCTTGCAGAATGGAAAGATGCCCCTTTTCTTACCAAGCAAAGATACTTGATTATGATGTGAAACATGCTGCATGTGGGCCTCAGTAACCTCACTCTGGTAATGATCTTGGGGAGAGGCCAGTGAAGAGCACTGCAGTGATAAAGCTGTTGCAAGGACACATGGTCTTACACTCTGGGGTTTGATGGAAAGAATTGTATGTTGTTATGTGTATAGCTGTTCAGCTGATGAACTGCATATAAAATAGAAGTTGAAATTATAATAGTTTATGTGAGCAGTACTGTATGTTTCACAGATCATATCAAGTCAGCCTGTTTTTATCCTAATACAGTAATTTGGAAAAGCCACAAAAATCAGAGAATTAGTCCTTTCCTGTACTAATGTTCTGAAATGAGACATGAACAAATGGATAATGTTAAATGATACCCTAAAACTAGAAATTAGGGCTGGGTTGAAGACAAAATGGGAGGTGAGGAAGTTGATATACCAAATATAGGCAATGTTTTGAGATATTTTGTGTGAATAGGACCAGAGAAAAATGGAGCAGTAGTAGAATGGGACCGAGGATCCAGGTCCCCTTGACCTCCCAGATTGTCTAGCCTTTGTCTATCTTCATTACTCTCTCTTTTTATCCCATTAACCACCTTCTTTCTCATTGTCCTTTGGCCTACTTTCCTCTGCTCCCTCTGCTTCTCACAGCTTCTTTCCTTTACCTCCTGTGCCATTGTACTTTTCTTCCTTTCCTATCTCTATGCCTACTCCCACCCCGACTTCCAAATCCTCTATAGTTCCAAATCTTGGGTACTGCTTAGACTGCCAGGATTGCTTCATGAGCACCAATAGCCTACTCCACATTTCTTAACATGCAATATTAATCCTAAGAATGAGCACATGTATTGCCAGAATCATCTGGTATTTATTTTACAGCATTTGTCAGTCCTTTGTGCTTGAAAGGAGTGGTGTAAAGCTATGCTAACACCTAATCAGTCAGCATTACCTAATTACCTTTTACTATCAACCTATAAAGGGATAGATATAAAATAGGTTCATTTTAAATAGCTTTCTAAAGATTAAACAACAAAACAATAATAACTAAGTCCCTCCTGTAATTTGGTGACAGATGAGATCTTCTATGCAAGACAAGTAGGAAAGTAAATGAGACCACATTGCTTATTCAGCTACCACACTGGACTGTTGTACTGAATAAGTCAAAGCATAGATAGAGCGTTTGTTGTCATGTAGTGATTTCTTTGTGCACATTTGGCCCCATTTAGTGTCTTCTTAGAAAGAAAGAAATGTCAGGGCCTTTCATGAAATCCATAAACACATCAGAGGCAGTAATACACTCTGACCTTTAACCTCTGAAATCCCAGATCATGAGTAAACTAAGGCATAAAGTGTCAAATCACTTGTTGCCAAATCTCTCTCATAAAACACTCAAAGTTAGTTGAAAATTCTAAAATGAGAAAGGAACCAGGACAGCAGTAGGTTGCAGGCAACAACTAGAGTACAAGCAGCATACAAACCCTCAACATAGATACATACCATCAACCCTCTGAATCCATGGGTGTCAAATCTGTGGATTCAACTAACCATACAATCAAAAATATTTGAAAAAAAAAGATAATGGTTGTATTTGTACTAAACATGTACAGACTTTTTTCTTCTCATTATTCCCTAAACAACAGTCATGTGCCACATAACAACGTTTCAATCAACAATGAACCAAATATACAGTGGTGGTCCCATAATATTATAATGGGAAAAATTCCTATCACCTAGTGACCTCGGAAAGTCCGCATTACTCACGGGTTTGTGGTGATACTGGTATAAACAAACCTACTCCTCAAGAAAAGCCTCAGGCAAGTCCTTAAGGAGATATTCTAGAAGAAGGCATTGTTATTGTAGGAGATGACAGCTCTATGCATGTTATTGTCCCTGAAGACCTTCCAGTGGGACAAGATGTAGAGGTGGAAGACAGTGATATTGATGATTTTGAACCTGTGTAGGCCTAGGCTAATGTATGTGCTTATTTCTTAGTTTTTAACAAAAAGGTTTAAAAAGTAAAAGAAAAAAACATTTTAAATATAGAAAAAAGCTTATAGAATAAGGATATAAAGAAAGAAAAATATTTTTGTACAGCTGTACAATGTAATTGTGTTTTAAGCTAAGTGTTATTACAAAAGAGTCAAAAAGTTCAAAAGTTTGTAAAGTAAAAAAGTCACAGTAAGCTAAGGCTAATTTATTGAAGAAAGAACATTATTTTTTATAAATTTAGTATAGCCTATGTACACTGTTGATAAAATCCATGGTAGTGTCCGGTAATATCCTAGGCCTTCATATTCAGTCACCACTCACTCACTGACTCACCCAGAGCAACTTCATTCATGGTAAGTGCCCTATACAAGTGTACCATTTTTTAAATCTTACATATTATATTTTTACTGTACCTTTTCTATGTTTAGGTATACAAATAGTGACCAGTGTGTTACAATTGCCTACAGTATTCAGTACAGTTACATGCTGTACATGTTTGTAGCCTAGGAGCAATAGGCCATACTGTGCAGCCTAGGTGTGTAGGCTATACCATCTAGGTTTGTTTAAGTACACCCTATGATGTTCACACAATGATGAAATCATCTAACGATACATTTCTCAGAATGCATTTCCCATTGCTAAGCAACACATGACTGTATTTACATAGCATTTACATTGTATTAGGTATTATAGGCAATCTAGAGATGATTTAAAGTATAGGGGAGGATGTGCATAGGTTATATGCAAATACTACAACATTTTATATAAGGGACTTTAGCATCTGTGGACTTTGATATCCTTGAGAGGTCCTGGAATCAATCCCCTATGGATACCAGAGGACAAGTGTGTGTGTGTGTGTAGACACTGGGCAATACTATATGATACCCTTCTACCTCTCTACCCGTTGTTCCCCATTTCCAAACTGGTGGAAAATAATTGACCTTAAGAGGGCCCATTTCCTCTGTAGAGGTAGAGGTGGATCAAGTAAGTCAGTTGCTCATGGACAGTGTACCTCATTTCTTAAAGAGCCCTTGTCTGCCTGTGTTAGGAGAACTCCTGTCCTAGAGAATGGGAACAGTGCAAGGTGGTATTGTGCAGTGGTCAAGGGCATAAATTCTGGACCCATACTCTCTGGATTCAAACATTGATTCCCCCATTACTAGTTATGTGACATTGGACAAGTTATTATTTTTAACCCCACAGGCCTCAGTTTCTCTGTCTGTCAGTTGGAGATCATAATAGAGTCTACTTCAGAAGGTGTTGGTTGCATAGATTACAGAAGCTAATACTAATCAGTCAATAAATGCTTCCCATGGATATAATATTTATACAGGTATTGAGATATAGATGAATAGCCCTCATGCTTTTATAGTTCAGTTTCATTGTACGTTAAATAGACTTTTGTGGGCTAAGCTGGAGCCCATTCACCATGCATAATATGATTTCCATGGTAAAATGTGTTTTGCATCCCAAATATTCAGCCCCCATAGAAATTTTTGTACCACACTCTATGTTCTTTGTAAAGTGAGTCTTTATATTGGTACTGGGGCCTCTCATGGTTGCTAACACATTTCCATGTAAGTCCCCTGGTTTGTTTTCTAATGTCTTAACCTAAACTTTATAAACTGTTATAAAGAACTGAAGTCACAAACCGAAACTTTTTAATTAAACGGTTAGTCCTGTTGCAAAACTGCCTTAATGAAAATTTATTGAGTACATATGGATTGTTTTGGGACTTCCTTGGAGAAATGTGGTAATTTCTATGATGACTGCTTTGATCTTCTTTAACTGAGGAAATTGCCAGTAAGGTAAATTGAATTATTCCTTCAACTGGGTAAACTAGCTTTCTCTTAGTACTTAGGTAAATTCCTTTGTATATTGGGGTCAGTGAAAACTTCAATGCTTGTGTGTTATTACCAAGATATTTAGAGTTATTATGAAAAATTCTAGAACATCAGTAACTTCTAGGTAATGTATATATCACCATGAATAAAGCCACCATTTTTTGTGCAAATGTTGTATTTCTAACATTATAAATAAGGTCAGTAGGCCATGGGTCCTATATTGCCTTACCTTAGGAAGAAAACAGACCTCATTTAATGATCTAACAGATTAATTAGGAGCACATTCTCGTTCAAAATCAGCCAGAGAAAATAAATTTCTGAACTTATGTTTCAAGTTCCAGAGAGCATGAGTTCTCATCTCTTCCTCTGTGGGTTTGCCTGCATTAGATGTGTTGTGGTCATCTTTTTTTTTCCAGTTTTCCCTCCCTTTGATGGTATCCCCTTATGTACACTATTCATGGAGCTCTCTTCCTTCTCTCACACTGAGCAGTGGATAACCAGAAGTTATCACATACCAGTCTGTTCAACTCAGAAAAGGTGCTTTTTTTTCATTTTATGTGTATCTTCTTTGATTTTTAATAGGTCACTTTTAGGTTCTGAGCTTTAATACTTTGTATATCAATCTGTTATGTTCCCAGATCAGTTAAACTTACACATTTTTGGCTCTCATTTCATTCAGCAACAAAACCATTTATTGAGAACCTATTTTGAGAAAATTGCCATAAAATCCAGAGTTAATTATGACACAGTTCTTACCTTCCATGTACTCACAGTCCAGGAGGGAAGACAGACCTGTAAACAAATAACAAATATTCATAATACAATGTAAAAATAGACATGTAAACAGAGGGTTATGGGAGCTCAAAGAAGGAAATAGCTAACTCCATCTGTAGGCTGACCAACTATCCTAGTTTGCTTGGGACTGAGAAATACAAGACCTTCAGTGCCAAAACTCAGGACAGTCCCCAGAAAACCAGGGTGGTTTATCATCATATCTACCTGAGAAAGATAGAGAAGACTGTAAAGAGGAGATACCATTTGAACTAGAGCTTGAAAAGAAAGTAGCAATTTACCAGGCATTTAAGGGAAATGAGGATAGCATTGTGGGCAGCTATGAAAGAGTATTTCCTACTCAGGGAATGATAAACAAATTGGTGTGAATAGTATATGAGCTTTGGCCAGTATGTATATGTGTGGGGATGGGGAAAGAAGGGCCCTAAGGTGAGCAGAAAACAGATGAGAGCTGGGAAGGTGGGCAGGGACCAACCTTATATGCCATGCTAAGGAATCTTTATAATGTCCTATAGACCAGTGGTTTTCAAACAACTATAGTGATCTCCTGGTTTCAGTGAAACCTTGCTTGGAAGCATAAATAAATACAGAAAAAAAGCAAAATTTCTTTTATTGGGACAGATATATGTGGGTAAAGGGTCCCAGAATCTCTATTCTCTTTCTCTCCCTCTTCTTTTCCCCCTTAGCTGCTCTTGAGGGGAATTTTGGTAAGCACAGTTTGCAAACCACATAGGTGGAACACGGAGAGCCACTTGAAATTTGAAAGCAGAGGAGTAAATGACATGATGAGATCAGTGATGAGATAAGATTGTTAAGGAGGATGGACCAAAGAATAAAAAGGCTTGAGTAAGGAAAACCAATTAGGAGGCTATTATAAACTTGTAACTGGCTGAGAGAAGCCTGACTTAAGCAAAGACAATGGGGATAGAGAGAAGTGGATGGGTATGAAAGACATCTCTAAGAATGGCATTAACAGAACCTGGTAGACCATTATAGTAAGGGTGGGGGGAGGGGAACTCAAAGATGATTCTCTGGTTTCTTATGTTAGAAGCAACCAACTACTGTATGGGGAATCTCTAGTCTAATTTCTAATAGCCAGCTTATTTTCTTTGAGTTTTCACTAATTCGCATAAAACCAACTTGTGATCACTCATGCCTAGATCTGTTTCCTCAATCTTTCTTCGTCTAAGACTTGACTTTGCTAATAAAACCCTTTTTTCCTGTCCTTGCTTTATTGGCTACACCTGTATTTGCCTCTCACTAGCAGTGCAGTGGATAGCAATTTTCTTTTTTACTAAGATAGTCCCAAGCTTGTATCCAAAAGTTCATTTTTAAGTTGGTTATTTGGGACTCAAAGTGGATTTTCCCATAAAAGAGGCATTATACATAGTGATTAGATTCCCAGGCCATCCACAAAGGCCAGTTTAGCCCATAATATAATGGAAAGTATGGATTTTTACAATGGAAATTAGTTGGAAATTAATACTGTTGCAATTAAAAAGAAAACAATAGTTGCAAAAGAAATAGTCTGGGTTTTTGTTTCCTTCAAAGCAGCAGTCCCAACCTTTTTGGCACCAGGGACTGGTTTCATGGAAGATTATTTTTCCGCAGACTTGAGGGGGTGGTGATGGTTTCAGGATGATTCAAGGGCATTACATTTATTGTGCACTTTATTTCTATTACTATTACATTGTAATATATAATAAAATAATTATGCAACTCACCATAATGCAGAATCAGGGGGAATCCTGAGCTTGTTTTCCTGCAACTAGATGGTCCCATCTGGGGGTGATGGGAGACAGTGACTGATCTGACAGGAGAGGGAGTTCAGGCAGTGATTCAAGCTATGGGGAATGGCTGAAAACAGACGAAGGAAGCTTCGCTGGCTCGCCCACCATTAACCTCCTGCTGTGTGGCCTGGTTTCTAACAGGCCACGGCCCAATACCCGTCCACAGCCTGAGGGCTGGAGACCACAGCCCCAGAGGGCAGCCCCAGAGGGTAGGGCTTGATGAAAAGCAGGTTTAATCTTATGAAGACAAATAGAAATTTTCTTTTAGTCAGGATTTTAGTCAGGATCCTTTAAGATGAGGATTTTTGTGTAAATTGGACACCATGACTTTTATTTTTAAAATAATGTTTTGGAGGGTTTTTAAAATAATAAAAGCAATCATATTCATTGTAGAAAATTTGAAAAATTGAAGAATATTTTTTAAAAATTAAGTCACCAATAATTCCCACCACCCGGAGAGGACCACTGTTAACATATTGGTGTGTTTCAACCTTTTATTTCGTGCATGTATTTTTTAAAATCAGTCCAACAATAGTAATTATGGTGCATCTTATATGATGAACTATTATGCAGCTTTAAAATGATATTCATGAAGAAATTTTTAAACATCAAAAAATATTTCTGATATAGTGTTGCATAAAAGGCAACCTTCCATTTGATACCTAGTTTGGGGATGACAGTGTAAACAGATCAATACTAATCAACCAGGGTGGGAGTAGGCTGTTAGGCTACCAATCAAGACCCCCTATCATCAGTCCCACTCCCCACCAAAAACCAGTCTTTTTGTAGAAGTTCTGAAGCAGACATGTGTTCTTTGAAGTACTGTAGAGGTTCGGAGCATTGGCTCCTTGTGACTTCTAGTTTTCTTTCAAATTACAGGGCATTCTTCTCCCTTAATGCACTTATCAGTAGCACTACTCAGGCTTAACAACCATGATTAAGGTCATTTTCTTTGATTCATAAATGGAATGGAAAAAGCGGCATGCATTTTCTGATGTAATCAGGCATGGATTGAAGAGAGATGAGAAGGACCTGGGTAGAGAAGATGTGAATGCATTTGTAAGGAAGAAGATTATATGCAGTAGAATATATTGAGCTAAGAATAGTGAAAGAAAAGTGAGATAAAGAAACAGTATAGCATGCATACAGATCTAGGGAGAGTGGAAAAGACTTAGGGAAAGGGAGAAAAGAGGTGTGTTTGTTTAGGACTGGGCTTGGCTACAGAGCAGGAAAAAGCAAGCAAAGGATGGTGAGCCTGGGGGTAGTTATAGACAGCTGAAATAAGAGAGTTCTTAGACAAGGCAGCAAATATAATTTGCAGCAACTGATTTTCTTTTATTAAGGGAACAAAGATGGTTTGTGAGGACAGGTGTTTCAAGCACTAATCATCCAGGAACCAAAACACTCTGTTTGAATTTAATTTAATGTATCTGCTATGATTGTGCATTATTTAATTTTAGCCCAGTGATTTCCTAAAAGAGGTTTTTGTGTCCCTTTTCCACCCTATTTTATTTGCCTCTGACATATTTTGGCATGGAAGTCCTTATAGCTGCCACCTGCATTTGTTGTTCATTGTGGAAGGAATTGAAAAATTACAAAGGAATGAGAGGTGGGAGGAGAGGAAGGTGTCCATTTGGATGGGGGGTGTATTAAATTTTACATCTTGGTTTTTAAATGTACATTACTAGGGGAAAGAACCCAAAGTTCCATTACACTCTGTAGAAGCATATGGCATTGTAATTCTCACACATCGCTGTGCAAGAAAAATCTCCTTCTGGCCAGGCACAGTGGCTCACGCCTGTAATCCTAGCACTCTGGGAGGCCGAGGCAGGAGGATCGCTCGAGGTCAGGAGTTCAAGATCAGCCTGAGCAAGAGTGAGACCCCCCGTCTCTACTTAAAAATAGAAAGAAATTATCTGGCCAACTAAAAACTATATATAGAAAAAAAATTAGCCAGGCATGGTGGTGCGTGCCTGTAGTCCCAGCTACTCGGGGAGGCTGAGGTAGTAGGATCGCTTAAGCCCAGGAGTTTGAGGTTGCTGTGAGCTAGGCTGACGCCACGGCACTCACTCTAGCCCGGGCAACAGAGCGAGACTCTGTCTCGAAAGAAGAAAGAAAGAAAGAAGAAAGAAAGAAAGAAAGAAAGAAGAAAGAAAGAAAGGAAGGAAGGAAGGAAGGAAGGAAGGAAGGAAGGAAGGAAGGAAGGAAGGAAGGAAGGAAGGAAGGAAGGAAGGAAGGAAGGAAGGAAGGAAGGAAGGAAGGAAGGAAGGAAGGAAGGAAGGAAGGAAGGAAGGAAAGAGGGAGGGAGGGAGGGAGGAAGAAAAGAAAGAAAGAAAGAAAGAAAGAAAGAAAGAAAGAAAGAAAGAAAGAAAGAAAGAAAGAAGAAAGAAAGAAAGAAAGAAAGAGGGAGGGAGGGTAGGGAGGGAGGAAGAAAAGAAAGAAAGAAAGAAAGAAAGAAAGAAAGAAAGAAAGAAAGAAAGAAAGAAAGAAAGAAAGAAAGAAAGAAAGAAAGAAAGGAAAGAAGAAAGAAAGAGGGAGGGAGGGAGGGAGGGAGGAAGAAAAGAAAGAAAGAAAGAAAGGAAGGAAGGAAGGAAGGAAGGAAGGAAGGAAGGAAGGAAGGAAGGAAGGAAGGAAGGAAGGAAGGAAGGAAGGAAGGAAGAAAGAAAGAAAGAAAGAAGAAAGAAAGAAAAGAAAGAAAGAAAGAAAGAAAGAAAGAAAGAAAGAAAGAAAGAAAGAAAGAAAGAAAGAAAGAAAATCTCCTTCTATGGAATTCTGTGTCTCTTAGGTTGGTGTACGTGTGATGCAGATATTCTGAATTATTAAGTACGGGGTGGGCTGCAGGTCTTTGAGCCAGTGGTTCGCATGTTGGCTGTAAATTGGAATCACCTGGAGAAGCTTAAAAATACTGGTGCCTGGGTTCTGTTCCCAGAGATTTTTACTTAATTGCTCTGGGAGTGAGAACTGGGAATTGGGATTTAAAAACTCTCCCCAGGTGATTCTGATGTGCAGACAAATCTGGGAACCTCTAGTTTAGCCCATTAATTAATTACCTGGGTAGATTAAACCAATTGTTCTCAAAGTGTGGTCTGGCATCAACAGAGCACTTAGAATGCAAATTATTGAGCCTCTGCCTGGATTTACTGAATCAGAAATTCTGGAGGAAGCTCAGGAAGGAACCTGTATTTTAACAAACCCTCTAGGTGATTCTGGTGCATGCTATAGGTTGACAGCTACTAGATTAAAGAGACTTTCATGATGCTTTCCAAAGTACAACTGTGGGGGGTTGCTGGAAAGGAGAAGGGATGTCCTTACTAGCTGATGAAAACTGACCTGGGAAAGGACTTTGATAGAAATACTTGTAATAATGATATTAGAAGCTGTGGTAAGGAAAAGAAAAAGAGGATGATGATTTGCTGCAAAGGCCAAGCAAGTACAGGAGGGAGCCTGTCTTCATGAGAGTTAAGGAGTTGGTTACATGGGCAGACATAACGCTAGTGGCAGTACCTGCAGGCAAACTTCTACTAATTCATTAAGACCCTTTTCAAACACCAAACTCCTCTGTGAAGCTTCCTCTGAGCTCTGGTGTAAATTGCTTCATCCTTGTATTTACTTAGCACTTACTACATTCCTCCATTAGCTCTTAACTCACTGTAAGTCTTTCTCCCTCACTAAATTGTGTGAGCTTTAAAAGCAAGGTCACTCACTGTCTTATTCATCCTTGGATCTCTAATACAATACCTGGTACATAGTATAATAAGTGCTCTAGAATTATTTGATTCGGGGAGGCATCAGGAATGGCCAGCTTTCTTGGCTATCAAGAACCTTCAAAAGATGGGTTTACCTTTGTAAATTAATCATGGTCCTGGGTTCTACTCTCTGACTTGAAGGCTAGGGACCTTGACTCTGTCAGCACACCATGAGTTGATATCTCTTAGTGGTGACCTTACACACCACAAAGATCTCAGAGATGTATTAATAATATATACAATTATTAACAACTTATTATTTTACCATAGTAATTGTCAGGTGCCAGGACTGCTACTACTGTCAACTTTTCTCATATTTCCTCTCCTTGTAGGTAGACCTTCGTGGGAAATCTAATTAAAATCAATAGGGATACAGCTGGCACAGGACAAAAGTATTTGAGTCTTTGGGCCCCACAGGTTACCTCTCATTCAGGCACTGCCATCTTCTAGTTCTTTGTACTCTCTAATTCCATAATCTATTCTTTTCATCCTACGTCTTCTCAAAACTATTTTTCAAACAAGATAAGCACTTAGTAAATTATAATCACCTTTCCATTGTGCCTTTCTGAGGTTATACTCAGGTCAACATGATTGGATGTATGTGTGTCCCCCAACTCTTTAGAGTAACAGATTTGTAGGAAATCCTTTGGTTTAATTCCCTAGGTGCTTAATCACACTCTCATTATATAAGGATTTTTACTGGCTTAACTCTCAGAGGATAACCTTATAACCTTATTTCAAAGTCTTTTGGATATGGGACACCTTACTGTCACCTCAGTTACTGCCAAGATGAATCATTTATAAATGTTATAGAAACTTTGAAATATATGTGAATGTCATTCTCTAAAATGGAATTTTTAAGACCCAGAATGTAAACCAGAAGAAACTGAATTTGTGCCTTTTGTGCCAACCCATGATCCTGATATGTACGTGCTGAATAGATTTTTCTAATTTTTTTCTATAGGCATTATATCTGATAGCCACTAATGGAACCCCAGAGCTCCAGAATCCAGAGAGACTGTCGGCTGTATTCCGTGACTTTTTAAATCGCTGTCTTGAGATGGATGTGGATAGACGAGGATCTGCCAAGGAGCTTTTGCAGGTGAAAATAAAATAGGACAATTAGAAAGAGAGACATTATATTGAACTTTTCCATCTCAGTGTGACAGTAAGAGAGCTCTGTCAAGAAATGTCTAGTTAGAGTTAAGCTATTACCATTTGATTTTAGACCACAGGCGCATATCTGTAGGCATGCATCTAATACATGATTGATTGACATGTTGCCTTTCTCCTGAGAAGTTGGCAGTTAAATCTATAAGTCTCTTTTGTTCTTCTGGCATCTTATTTTTCAAGGATAAACAACTAATGTGACCCTGTGGTGTTGCTGTTTTGTTCTAAACTTTACTTGTACCCCAGGATGTTGTATGCAGGTGCTCTTGGCCAGAGGTAATTCTCTACATGACTATGCAGTTATTTCCATGGCATTTGCTACTCTAATGCTTTACTGGTCAAAGTCCCTTTGTTTTTGATGCCAAATGGTAGGCATTTAATTGCCTGAGTGAGTACCATCCAGTGGTGAATGCCTCTGAAACCATTTGTCCTTCTCATGGCTCTCAGGGATTAGTATATATGATGAGAAATAGTACTTATTATGTACCACATTCATTACATAAATTATCTCATTTAATTCTTCCAACAACCCTATAGGGTAGGTGTTATTATCCCATTTTACATATGTAGAAATTGAGACTTACACAGCTCTTGAGTGGCAGAGCTAGGATTTGAGCCCTGGATTGTCTGACTTTCCACCACACATCACACACAAATCAATTTAGATAAAAAGATCTATTGATCTGATAAAGCAGCACATGGCCAGGATTAATAGGTTCATAGCTGGGACTTTTCCTCAGGGACATATATCAAGACTGGTAATATCTAAGAACAATGACTGCTTGGTTCTCTCTGTGACTTTGAACACGTAAGCCAATTAAACAAAAGGTGCAACACATGGTTCTGCAGAGTGTTAGCCACAAATTCAGTCTGTCCTAGCCCATCCCCCTCAAAGACAAATCTGTTCCTGTTGCATCTGAACTCCCTCCAGAGACAGAGAGCCAGACACAGGCAAAAAAAAAAAAAATATATATATATATATATATATATATCCCATCTCAACTCATATCACACCTAGGATAAACCTATTTGAAGAAATTAAGAGACTACACCTTCTCTTCTCTGCTACCTGTGAGCATTTCACAGGTTGTCATAGGGCCCTAAAATGTCAAATCTAGAAGGGCCCTTTGTTAATCCTCTAGTTTTTCCAGCCTCAAATTACAGATGAAAAACCTGCACTTTTGAGTCCTTTACTTCTACATCTTTTCACCTCTCCAACCACCCCACATATACATCCCGATACATTCCTGTTATGCTTTCTTCCAAGCATGAGTGAAGACATAGGTTCTGTTAATGTACCTATACAGGTAAGCAGATCATTGAATCAATTACCTAATTAATTCACTCCCCAGCAATACTTTTATATGAACTAGTCAGATAACTGATACAAAACCATATTTTGAGTCTAAATTGAATAGTTTGTTTGTTGCATCTTTTCATTTTATATATGTAAGCAATAACCTGTATGTCTCCTTAAGTCTACATAACTCCATTCTCTGACTCTAGCCTATCACTGCCATCTTAGAGAATAGAAAGGAGAGAGATATACAACATGCATGTCACTGGAAGGCTGGAGAAAAGACCCGGGTCTCATATATTTGTGTGCCTTTCGGTATGACCTAAGTCAGTTCTCTGTCCATCGGTTGATATTTATTGAGCAACTTCAATTGGCAAAGCATAAGTGCAGTAGGTGATACAAACCTGGTAGATGCATGATTCCTACTCTTAAGAAGTTCACAGTCTCCTTGGATACATGAAAAGATAATGCAAGGCTGTTTAGAGACTCATTCAAACCAAGTGGCTGTTCAAATAGTAAATGATAAGGTTGATTAGAGAAATACCTCTCCAGGCCAGGGCAATCAGAAAATGTCTACAAACAGGAAAGAGGTCTACTGGGCCTTGAAAGACAGATCAGTTTAGATAGGTTGAAGAAAAGAGGGGAAGGGATTTCAGATGGAAATGTTATGGTATAACCAAAGGCATGTAGGAAAGATTTAAGAGAGCACAACATAGAACATGTAGCTGAAGTAAATAAAGAAGCTACAGGAGATCAGACTATGGAGGGCCTTGAACACCAAGCTAAAGAGTTGGGGCTGTAGGTAGTGGGGAAATTCTGAAGACATCTGAGGGACAAACATGATGAAAGTGTTGTTTAGGAAGATTCATCTGATAGTATGCAATAAGGATTAGCAACAGGAAAAAATGGAAGCAGGGAGACCAAGGGGGAGTATTATCATTTGGAATTAAATTGATTAGGCCTGAACCAGGAAAAGCAAGAGATGATTATAAGAGACATTGAAAAGAAAGTACTTGGTAGCTGATTGCATGTAGAACATAAGAGAAAGGAAGACAAAAGTGACTTTAGTATATCAAACCAATGGTAGCATTCAATAAAAGAACAAGTGATAGAAGATAATACAATGGCTAACATTTCTTGACCCTGTATAGCTAACAGGGGACTGTCATTTACCTCACTTAACCATTATAATAAACAGAGGCAAGGATCAACCCTAAGTGCTCTGACCCCAGAGCCCCTGTAGCTTACATCACACAAGAGTCCTCTGTTTGGTAGACTTTAACATAACTTTTAAATGTTGAATTGAAGGTGACAGAAGAACAGTCCAGAGGAAATATCCAGCAGGCAATTGGAGAACTAGGACCAGAGCTCAGGAAAGGGATCAGGTCATACACTATGGGTTTGGGAGGCATCCCCGTAAAGCTAATGATAGTTGAAATGTGAAAGGAAATGAGATCTGTAAGAAATTAAATTACAAAAGGAAGATGATGAGAGCCAAGTTCTGGTACATAGGAGGTAGGAGGAGGAAGTGAAACCAGGGAAGAAGATGGAACAGAGTAATCACGTGTGTGTGGAAGAGACCCAAGACAGTAGAATGTCACAGGCCTCAAAAAGAGGAAAACATTTCAAAGAAGGAAGGGATATTCGCTTGAGTTATGTACTGCAAAGAAGCCAAAAGAGAGAAGGCAGAGGCACAGCTATTGGGTTTAGCAGGTAGGAAGCCATTGGTTTCAGGATCAAGTTCTTTACCAGTCAACTGAAGATACTTTTCCAAGCATGAGGGCTCCTCCAGATAAATTCATCAGTTTCAGAGAATCAGCAAATCAGACCATTGCAAACACAGTGAGATTTTACAAGATCCCTACTCAGTTTCTAGATTTGCCAGTCAGCTTCCAGAGGATTTCATGACACTGAAGGAAAGACAAAAACATATGAAGGACAAAAGCTTGCACCATTGTTAATTAAATGTTTAACTGGGTGTTCAAAATATAGTTTAATAAAAAAAGGGCTGCTTGAAAATGTAAAGTAATATACTTGGATAAAAGAATTCCAGTAATGTCTCTTTCTTTTCCTTCCTCTTGCAGCATCCATTTTTAAAATTAGCCAAGCCTCTCTCCAGCCTGACTCCTCTGATTATTGCTGCGAAGGAAGCGATTAAGAACAGCAGCCGCTAGGACTGCAAGCCTTACCCCTCACCATCTCCCTCATGAGTAAGACTGAAATAAAACTGTGCTGCAAGAAAGATGAAAGAAAAGACAGTCAAAGGGGTGAGGGTTCTTTAACTTTCAAATGAATAGAAACTTCTTATAAGCCTTTTTCCTACACCCTCAGATTATGTAATTTATTTGTAAGCCTGAATCGCAGCCCAAACAGGGCAGCAATGTTGAAGTGGCCATAAAGTGGTCACTTCCCACCGTGAAGCGAAAGAGCCAGTAGTGAATCCCCTCATTTTGTGCATTCACTTTGAAGAAAAAAAAGTTTCTCAAAGATGCACACTCCCTCTTCATAGTGTTGTGTTTGTTTTTAAGTTAGAGAGTAGTCCCTCTTGCATTCGAACCTCCTTCAAAACTCCTTACCCAATGTGATGTTTTTCACTTGCATTGTCATTAGATGTCCAGAAAGAAGATGTCAAAATGTTTTTGTAAAAAAAATGAAAGCAAAAAAGCAAAGCAAAAAAACAAAAAAACAAACAAAACAAACAAAAAAATAACAGAGCAAGTACTGTGTGAACATGTGGAAGTCCATGCCCTAATAGAGTTACAATCTTTTATTCTTCTTCTATAGTGGTGGCTTGGTTTGTGTACCTATTTTTCTGCATTTATATTGGAAAAAGTTTCTTTTAAGACGTTTTCCAAAAGCAGAGAGGAGTATGTGTGTTCAGGAAGGGCTTTTAAAAACTGTGTATCTAAATAAAGCTCAAGTGGTGAAATCCTGCCACATTTTCACCATGATGCTTTAGAGGTAGTTGATTTGTCATTTATGGGAACTAGTTTGCTAATCTTCATGATACCTGAAAGAGGGCAGACACACTGAAACTGTGGCAATCCTACATGGTGAGTCCAGGTCCTGGACCTAGGAAATCCTGATAGGAGAAACCATATTTAAACAAAGAAAGAACTTTTCTCTAAGAGCCAAAATGGAAAATAAGATACAAGAATAATGCTGAAATCCTTGTTGGACATTAAACAAAGATAAGAATATCTAATTTAATTCTCTCTTGTGATGTGAAACATATGCATTGTAAAATAGGCACATCAGGAGGAAACAGATCCATTAACCAACATTACCCTATGATAAAAATTATGTGTTTTGACAATTTATAACATTTTTGAAAGATTTAGAGAACAGAGATATAATAAACATTCAACTCTGTAAGAAATGGGAGGTCAGTGAAAGCTACATCCCAATCAACATTTGGCTCTAAATACTTGTTCCCATTTTCCCTATGTGTCACCAATTTCTGTTTTAGGATGTGGTGTGTTCATACTTAGCTCCTTGGGCTCTTGAATATCAAAAGAGTGTTTGTAAAGATCTTGAAATTCTCCAGTGAAAATAATTTTGGCTTGCAATCATATGCCAAGAAATGTCAGTCCAACTGAATTCCTTTTGTGGCTTGGGGAAAATACCAAAATTTGACTATTATTTCACCATATATCTATTTATTAACAATTCAACAGTTGGCACTTCCTGAATCTTCTGAGAGTAGAAAAATATCTGGAGGGTGTCTGTGTAGAAAAGGATATGCTTCTCTTTTGAGTGTATTGTCAATTTTGCAAATTCTGGAAAGTTGTTTCTCTAAGCCTTTGAAAAGCTAACAATTTGTGCTTATAGAAGGCTTCTTGATTTATAGTATATAAAGAATCTGAATAGAACCTATCAGCAAGAAGGGAAAAGAGATCAATAACATGGGACTCTTTCCTTCTCTGCCAAGGTACATCCATCCAACCATCCATCCATTCCTTAAAATGAAAGCTCTTTCTTTAGAGCTTCAGCTAACCATATAGTGCATGTGTTTATGTTCAGGAGACGATGCCACTGGTGGATTATCTATTTTCCTACTGTTTTCTTTGACTATACAATTTGGGAGGGGCTTGACCCCCATGAAAATACTCACAGTGGGATAAAACAACAAATGTGAAGGGAAAATCAAATGGTAATATTAATATGAAGCATACTATGTTAAACTTTGCAAAAAAGTGTCTCGGCCTGACATTTTTAATGCCACACCACTCTAATGAGAGAGGCCTTAATTTTAATTTCATTTAACATTAAGGTTTTTTTTTTATTCTTACTCATAGTGCCAGGGAATTCAATACCTGGGATGCCAGTAAAATTCAGTACACTGGTAACTATACCCTGCCAGTGGAGAGAGCCCAAAACCTGATTGGGAAGCCCTACTCATCAATTAGCATCCCTTATGTCATAAAGGTCTATTTTTTTGTTGTTATTTTGGAGACCCTGGAGCAGTGATCCTTCAGATCACTGTAGGCAGAGAAATGGCTTCTCTTTTATGCTTTCAGTTCAGCATATTAGCAATGAGGAGCCAGGTACTTCTTTATCACCAATTTGTACCAAGATTTGATGATAATATATCCCAGTAGGCATTACTCTTACAAATTTGTATCTATGTAAATTTTCAAATGAGATCAGCTTCTAAAGCCCCTTCCCTGTGTTGGAGAGTTATGTATATTTCTAATAAGTATTAGAGAGAAACCGTTTCTCGTGCCAAAATGATGCTGAAGGATTCACATTTGGTACACTTGAACAACTTGGACTCCAGATGGTTCATAGTTTATTCCCTTTCCCTGGATTTTTTTTAGCTCATCTTGACACAGGTGAGTCTATCCAGATCTTTAATGTTGCTTGTGTGCCCTGAGATAAGGAGGGCACATCATCGAATGTTGATTCCAAAATGTCCTGAGATAGGAATAGGGCAGTGGGAAAGTCAGGGAAGGGTGAGAAGCACAGTAGAGATTATTTATTTAAAAAAGAAAAGAACACTAATGTTGTTGCAAGGATCCGGTGCGTTGTCATAATCCCATGAGGATTTTTGGATGACACAATCCCCTCAAATCAGTCACCATGTTGGGTAATGACTTCGTTCTTGCTGATCTCGTCTATGTGTCATTGTAAATATTTGTGCATCCATGTTCCATTTTGGCTACTGGATGGCCAAGTCATGTAAGAAGATTTAACTCAAGTATTTATTCTTTAATTGTGTTATTCAGATTTCTTTCAGGCTTGTGAACTGCACCCCAATGTTTCAGTTTAACCACCTGATCCTTACATCTATCCCTCTCCTGTGAAGCACATTCCATTGCTAAAAGAAAAAGAAATATGAAATTGCTTCCTATTGTCTGTATAACTGTTTTGATAGTTTCAGATGTTTGTCTATAAAGGATATTTCTCAGCTCAAAGATCGTGTAAATAATTACATTCCTTTGCTCAGTGGGTTGTTTATTTCTAATGAGGCT
Source organism: Lemur catta (assembly GCF_020740605.2). Taxonomy (NCBI): domain Eukaryota; kingdom Metazoa; phylum Chordata; class Mammalia; order Primates; family Lemuridae; genus Lemur; species Lemur catta. The sequence continues at coordinate 14,466,502 of NC_059155.1, forward strand.
GCCAGTTCTCAGAGAGATTCTATAAAATCACTTTTAAATAACATAAACATGGATTACAACTATGTAAAAATAAGTATGTATATGGACAAAGACTGGGAACACAGATAATTGAAATCAGTTGTGGTAGGGTGGTGGGATTATGTGAAAATTTTTTTCTTTTAAAATTTTCTTTGATGTTGTTATAATATTGCTTTATAATAAATAAACGTCAGAAAGGGAACTATAGAAACATAGAAAAGATGCCAGAAGCAGATGCCTTCTGGCCAGAGCCCAGAGCATGCAGGGCACAGATATTTGCTAGTTACAATTATTCCATAGGCTTTATACTTGCCTGGGTGCTGAGGTTGGCACACGCTCGGGTATGGCACGTGCTTTCTTAGGAGACTATTATCTATAAGTTAAAGCTAGGGAGATGTCACTATTAGAACTCCAAACATACTCTTCTGCTTTAAAACAGGCTGCCCTCTGCTTTGGTATGGCATTCAGGTGTCTGTTTTGTGGTTACTTTAGATTGGAGGGGTGACCGTTTGTCTAGCCCCCTTGATAACATCTGTTGCAGGTGTCACCTTTCTGGATCGTTTTAGCAGATTTTCAGGTTGAATTTTGAAGGAATAGAAGGATAAAAATCTCCAGCTCCCACGATTTCCTTGTCCAACAGGATATTACTGTATATCATTCAGGTAGGATTCTTCTTTTAATGACCAATAGGCAAGTCCCACTGATTTCAATAGAATTTGAGTTGCAATTAAAAGATGACTCTGAAATCCTTAAGACAGATATTTAGGACTGTTTCTGCCTGTTGGCATTCCATTTACAGTCTCGTTAGTTTGAACTTAAGATGGTCTCCGTGTGCTTTTGTTCTGCCTAATTATAGGTTATATGCAGTAGTTGTGATTTTTAAAGAGCAAGGGAGATCATCTAACCAAAAGAGTGGAATTTCCTTCTAACTCACAGAAGAAACTTTAGGTGAGGACTTTAATAATGAGGTAGTAGCCTCAGGTATGTTACTTAGTTACACCAAAAGCAGACCTGATACCTAGAGAACTCACAGCCTTTGCATTGGCCATTCTCAATGTACAAATACTTACTGGAGTCTTAACCCTGCCATCCCGGTTGAATTTCATGGTCCTTTTCTGAGCTACTTGCAGTTAATATTCAGTTAAACAAAGGCATGGCCAGTGATGCAAGCATCTCCCAGTCTCTGAGCTCTGAGAAAGAGGACTGAAATTCAGCATTTGTAAAATGACAGTCTAATGGGCCTGGGATTTTGAGTGAACTTAACACACAATTCTGGACATATATTTGCATGTGGACTGGGAAGGAAATAAATGGGACCTTGGAAATAATGGAAATATTTTTCCTATGAAAGAATTTTTCATAGAAGATTTGTTTTCTGTTGGTTAGCTTTTATTTTTTTCACTCCTTTTCTGATCCATACTCCTTTAGTGACTGAATGAATATAACCCAACTTCTCATGGATTGGGAATGTCTGTTTAATATTAAACAATGTCTAACTGAATCTGCAAATGCGGGAACTGAGGTATCACTTCCATGTGCACACCTCTGTGCACAAGTATACTTTACAACTTGTAGCATTTACTGCCACTTAATTTGGCTGAACTTGCAAGATAAACTTATAGAAGCTGGTTAGTGCCATCAGAGTCTCCTTTAGAAGCTGCCATCAGGTGAATACTATCCCGTAATACCAGCAGTAAGGCAGGTACCATGTTCGCCTGATTTAGTATTTATGAGAAAATCAACAGCAATTACAGAGAATGAATCAGATGTAGTGGAAGGAATACTAGCCTAGGAAGAAGGAGGCCTAGATTCTAATATGGGCTTTATTACTAACTTGCTGTGTGACCTTGGGCAAGTTGCTTAACCTTTCCATGACTGACTGTTTCCCCATCTGTAAAATAAGGGCATTGGACTAGATGATCTCCAAGGTCTTTCCAAAAGCTCTAACATTCCATAACATTATAGGTTGCCTTGCAAATTCAACCTGCTATAGTGATGGAAAATATCACATGCTTAAGCCTGGGTCTCTTATGTTGCAGTTAAACAATAGAGTTATGTAAGATGATGAAAAAACTCAAGTAAATGAAGTTAATAATACTAGGGTATGTTGATAAAATTGTGGCAGCCTTCCAATTCATTCACAGTCATTTTGTTTTTGTTTTAATGTCCATTTTCTGTTGAGTGTTCCCAGTTTTCATTTTCCATACACTCTGTATATGAAGTCTGGTTTTCATTAAGCTGTGGCCAGTATTTGCTACTAGAATACAAATACACTGTCACACTTGCTAGAATAGAGCTGTACTCAGGCCTCTCCTTTCCTATGAAGCAGTGCTGGGCTTTATAGAGGTTAATTTTCAAATGGCACAAGATGACAGAACCCATGCATTTTAATGGCTGAGACATTAAGAGTTGACCTAAACACTTGCAAATTGCAGAGAGAGAAATGAAAATGTAATTACATGCTATTAGCATTAAGGAGTATTGACAAATTCACTTGTGGGGAACCAAAGATAGCATTTCTGATGACAACTCCCACGGTGATTGGCCAGTTATATGAGTACACTGCTGGAAAGAGGGTTAACTAGAAGTTAGTTAGTGGATGGTCACAATGCCCTGCCTACAGCAGAGTGCCAACCAGCCCTGAGTGCAAAATTCAAGTTCAATGTGTGTGCTTGTGTGGTGTGCTTTATGGACCCGCATATACTATATTCATTAGTGATGATGAGATCTTTCACAGAATCCTGTAACTATTAATGGGTTGAGTTCTAAATCTCAGTACATCAGCCAAGAAGAGCCAGATCACAAGGGTACTGATGTCTACTGGGATTATACTCATAATATCCAGAAAAAAACAAGTTGAGGAGGATCTACATTTTCATTGTTTATCAGAATTGTATCTCATTTGGCTGTGCATTACTTTTGTCAAAATGTGTTATCTGTAAACCATGTGTAGTGAAATTCTTCTGTAACTTTGGATTAAAGGTATTTATGGTCTTTTTGTTTGTTTGATTTTTAAATAAGTTATTTCTTTGTAGACATGCTGATGGTATGGTTCCATCATTCTGACCTCAGCATCTGATCTTTTTAAGAATTTTTGTTTCCAATATTGTTATTTTAATTGTGGTTGAAGCAATAGAAATTGAAATATGGATTGTGCATGACTGTGTCTTGAGTGTAAAAATATTGCAGTTTGAAACTTGGACCTAAAGTATTGCAAATAAAAATGACAAACATCAATGAACTGGTGCTTTTCTCTTCTGTCACCTTCCCATCCACCCTCTCGACATTGGACATTTTACCTACTTCACAGGTTGGAGGTTAACACTGTCTCACAGGTCTGTAGGCAAAGAAATACCCAGCCTTGTGAGCAGTACAGGAAATGCCCCGCAGATTCTGTTCCTAAATAACTCAGACCCAGAGTCTCCATCTGGTTTTTACATGAAATAGCTCAGAGAGGCAAATGTGGATACTCAATGCAGGGCAAAAGCCTGGTAGATCCCAAAGGTAGATGAAAGAAAACTGCCAAAATAAATCACATGGAATAAATAATTTGGTTTTGATCATTTTTTCTCCTTGGAAAATTCTGAACATGTAAAGCCATCTGCATGTTTATATGTGCTATTAAGGTTCAGAGGTCACAGGAGAAAATCCAAACCCACATTACTGAGAACCTTCATTCACTCATTTGCTCATACATTTCAAAAGCATTTATTGAGCTTCTGCTATATGTCAGACACTGTGGACATTTCTACTAAAGATAACTTTTCTCCTAAAAAATCACCTCTAAATGTGACTAAATGACAGTAAAGCTCATTGAAAGCTGCTAGATGTACCTGTTCAAGTCAGGTTTGTCAAAGACTCTGGAGACCTCAAAACTCAAGACAAAAACACCAGAGATTTGGTAAACTGGAGGATTGTTCTACCAGTAGTACTTGTACAGTGGGTATAGTGCTCCTTTTGGAGCATGCATACATAATTTTATACCTTTGTGTAAGTGGATACACACTGGTATTATATTCCTTACAAATGGATTGTATATCTTATCAAATGTGTTTTGATTGTTTTCTAGTTCACTGTACTTACATGCAAGCTTTATTTTCTCACTAAATCTCTCCATGTTGAAAGCCAAAAAGACATTTTCTATAAACATGAGTGGGCAAGTGAATGAGGATCCCAGGAGCTAGCCTTTAGCCCAGTTCTCTATTGCCCATGTGCACAAATAACTGCCTTGCCGCTCCCACTGTTAGCACCACATTCTTCCAACCTTTGTTGCCATACTTCCTCCAACTGTTTTTTCTATACCTATTAAATGAAGTAGAAATACATTTATATGTTAGCAAATTATCGATACCTTCCATCAAAAAAATTTAAAAGACATTTCCGTTTGCCACAGTGACTTGAAGGAATAGAGTCCAAACAATGACACATATATTATTCCACAGCTCAGCCCTGTAAGTGTGATTACTGGAGTTCTAGCCTCATCCAAGTCCCTCACCTCCTATTGAAATAGGGAGAGGCTAATACTTGAAGTATTCCCCAAATTATGGTTGTTCTTCACATCCCGTGAGGCCTTGGACCCCACGCACTTGGGTGGAAGCTTCTGGCTTCCTACACATCTGTGTCAAGCACCACTACTATGACTACCCTCTGCTAATCCTGTAGCAGTGCCACTGTCCAATTCTCCTGTGCTTGCCACTCTACTTACCTGTATCTGCAACATTCACATCAGTCCCTGGTGCAAGCAGAGCTCTGAGTAGGGCACTGCAATGACTCATCCACTTTCCAGTTTTATAGCAGATTACTTTTTGTTTTCTATACGTGACTGCAGAAACGCCTCCCATGGAATCACACCATTATGCTACATCTTTGGACCCATTTGGGTGATTCTTTTTCAGTTCTTGCAACCTCACTGAATCAGGAAGCAAGTTTGGTCTTGGTTTTTACCCTCCCTCTTCTTGGGGTTTGTCAGGCCAACCTTTGCATATTCCAGGTCCACCACCTACCGTAGAGGTTAATCTGCAGCTTTTGCTACAGCCATTGATTTATACATGCTCCATGTTCTCCCAAGCAGCCAACATTGATGTAAAAAGGAAATTGGCAATTTGGCCCCATTTTACATGTACTTTGATGTTTTACCTAGAGTATCTGGTTCTATTTCCTAGAGAATTACATTGCCACAAAGTAAGAAGCAAGACTATATTACCATTGAGGGGAAATGAGTAAAAGGTGCACAGGATTTTTCTGTCTTAGTTTTTACAACTCCATGTGATCTACAATTATCTCAACAAAATTTGCAATGGACTTCGTGGAAGTCCAAGAAAAGCAGTGGACTTCATGGAGCTTTTTCATGACATTTCAGAGGTCACGGTAATGAGATAGGGTGATATCATGCCCCACCCCACTTCCATGATCAACTACCAATTACCTTGGTATCAAGAAGTTCCCCACTAACTTAATTCCACCTGTCAGCATTCCCACCCACCTTAGGTAGTAGGACTTACCACTTTGTCTTCAGGCACTTCTAAGGCCTCACTAGGGAAGTAGGAAACTCAAATATCATTGCTAATGAGTTCTTCCCGGTGGGCATGGATTCATTGGCTTCTCAGCCTATGGTGTCACATGACAATAAAATTTATAGTGAGAAACAACTTTTAATTTTACAACATGTCATGCTGAGTTGCTTTGCTTTAAAAGACAGGAGAGCAGTTCCATGTTCTAACATTGTTTACTACAACATAAGACTCCTGACATTGCATCCTGAAACCCTGCAGTAGGCCCAAATGAATAACCCCACCATGTTTTCAACAATTCCATATTTTCTTTCTAAACTCTCTTGAACAGACCAGCAAATGGAGTTAAAATCCTTTTCATACTTAAATAGATGTAGCTGACATAATTCAGATATTTTTAAATTATTTAAATAAAATAGTTATTCCTCTAGCATTCAAGTAGAGAGCAGAGATTACCAAACTATTTCCTTTAAGGAAGATCTTAATTCCTGGTGTTCCTGGTTCATTACCACCTTCAGCAATGATTTTTTGTTTTGATTTTGGATATATTAATGTTTGTTAAACTGGTTTTCACCTGAAGCAGAAGTATATGTGTGTGTGTATGTGTATATATATCATAATCTGCTTTCAGGATATTTCTATCATAAAACTTAACTATGGTAAAGACAATAATTGTCCCAGTTTGTATTAAATAATTTAGAGTCTTCTAACTCCTTTGGATAAACACTATGTGGATTCCATATTTTATCATCAGTCTCACCAACACCAACACATGTAACATCAAAATGATATAAATACTTCATTGTGGGAAGGTCCACATTACCAAATCCCAAACAATAAAGGTTTTATCCCCCACATTGACCACATTTGGAGATAATACCAAAAAGTTCATGCAAGAATCAACATTGATGAATTTTTTGATTCCATGCAAGTTGCCTCTCCTATGGCAAAGTTGCATGAATGCTACTTGGACTGATCTGTTACCCAATGACTTAGATGTATGTATTAATATCAGAGTAGCCTATGGTACCAGGATAAGTATCTGTAATCCAGAAGATTTCCCTTCATTCGTGCTCATAAGGAACAAAGGCATCAATTCCAGGATCAATGAAACTCCCCTTTTTAGTTAGCTCCATGGCAAACTCTTACGATCTTTTCTAACTCATTGTCTGTATAATTTTGAGCATTACTAACACCAGCCTTCCTTCAAATGGTATATCAACTGTCTCACTTTATGGGTTATTAAAGAAGCTAAAGCCTTGATGTCATTTGCACTAACATCTATACTGTAAAGGATGCAGTATTAGTTGTGCTAGGCCTGTGCAATCTATATGACCTTCCAGGAGCCACTGTTCCACTGATGGGAAACAGTGGCTCCTGGAACACTGCAGGCTTAATGATTCATAAGATGCCACCTACCCAGTTGAGTTCACCTCAGTTTCTCAGATCTTCAGATTTTCCACCAGCTTTTCTCCCACCATCTTGGCATCACAGTTGAAGAAGTCCCACCCCCAATTCTGTAATGTATAATTTCCAAGCACATTGTCCTTATTGTCATTATTGTCATTATTCCTGGCTACAGCTGAAGTGGCACTTGCTGCTACAGGAGCAAGGTCAAGTACAAGTTTGGCTCCTCAGCCCGTAAGGGAGAAATAAAGAAATGAACTCTGTCTGGAGGAAAACTTACTTTGCTGGCCAACATATGGATGGTGGCCCAGTGACATTTCTTATTTCCTATTAACTGGAGTATACACTGTTACCCACTGTGAGAGGTTCACCCCATTTTTCTTCCTGTCCATAGACAAGGCAACTATTTTGGGCTCCCCAGGGAGGTAACCAATTCCTCAACAGAACTCAGCACCCCTTCATGCAACTTCTGTAATCATGCTCTAACAATGTACTAGTGTTTGTTCCGTTCAAGGTTGTTACAAAATTCCTTGGAGACCAACCTGTATGCTTCTAGTAGTTTTCACTTTAATGTAGCTACATATTATATCAGCTTCCTGAATCTCCACACCTCCCACTTTCTCCCCCATCGAGAAAGTCTCTGGGCAATGGGGTTTCCCACCAAAAATGAAATTATGAGGGTAAAATCATCATTTGCTGTCGCGCCGCACTCGCCTGCAAGGACGACGCAACAAACTGGAGTTCTTCCAACAGCAGTTTAATGAGGCATCTAGTCTAGTTACATGGCGAGAGACCCCGAACAGGAAGGACAGTGGGCTTATATACCATTGCAGGTAGTCGTGGCGGGAAGTGATTGGTAGAGGGCCCTGACAAGGCTCCCAGCAATGATTCTATTGGCTATGTGCTCACCCGTAATCAGAGACCGCTCCCAACAGCTCCCCCTTTTGTTTTGCAACACAAGCTTTGGGGACTCCAACCTCAAGGTCCGGATCCAGGGGGTGGAGTCCCTGAAGCAGGTGCAAAGGCCACCGTCTCCCATGCAATGAGCAGAGACTCTGGGAGGTGCAACGGCTGGTAAGGGGGTGACACGCCACAATCTGGTGCAATGGGGAAACCCCTCAGAGTGCATGGGCCATGTCACGCTGTGCGAGAGGGGAGGCGGTCTTGACCTTCGGAGCGTAACATTTGTAGCCAGATGCCAGGGGATTGACCACACTCGAGGGCGGCTAGGGCTTGGGTAACCACCACTCGGTCCCTGCGGCGCTGTGCACGAACGCGCAGGAACCCCCAGATCACGAAACCTGCTCCCAGGATCCCCATGAACCCTAGGGACCCCAGGCCAGCCCAGTCCCGAAGTCCTCGGACTATTGACTGAAATGTAGGAAAGAGACCATTGGTCACTGTCAAGTCCAGGCGTGTGGAGTTAATGTGGGTGATCTCCAATTGCAACTGCCGGGTCAAGGCGGTAAATTGACTAGACCAGTGTCCTGAAAAACATAGCAGATAATTGACGAGACTTGTTGGCCGCGGCGGAAGCATTATCAAACGGTACCGCGGTAATGCATAGTCCTGTGAAACGCCATTCGCAGCCCAGCTGTGCCAGCTGCCATAAGGCATCTATTTGCTCCTGGACCAAGTCCACACGTTGGTTCAGTATCATGATACCACCCTTCAGGTGCGCGTTGACGGCGGATTGTGTGTCCAGAGCTATAGCCACAGATGCCGATAGGTTGTTCAGCGTCTGTGCTGTCTGAACAGAGCCTACCGCTGCAGCCGTAGCGGCTGCCAGTGCGGTAGTCACTGCCAATGTGGAAATTACAGCTGCAGTAACGCCAAAATCTCTTCGCTGTCGGAAAAGGGTCAAGAAGCTAGGAGCCTCCACCGGCCAAGGAATATGCCGAGGCATACGGGCAACAATTGCCATGGACTGGCTGGAGGCATTCCAGCAACGGGCATAGGAGCAGTTTGCCGTGGAGCAATTGAGAACACCAGGACCAGAGGAAGTAGCAGTGATCCAGATAAAAGGGGGCCAGAGGCAAACAGGTGTGGAGGGGAAAGACAGATTACACTGCTGAATAGCGTGGACCGACGTCTCAAATGTTGAGGAGGAGTTCCATGTAAGATTGGCAAGGCCCAAAGAGGCATTAGTAGCGAACAGCCGGGGGAAGATCTGGGCATCATGGGTCACCGGCATCGGTCTCGGGAACACCGACAGGATGGCCCAGCGCTGGTCCGTCGTCACCGATGCGGCCAGCAGCAGAAAGGTCAGGAGCAGCAGCATCCCCGGCAGCGGACGCCCCATCATCTGCATCCTCCACATCCGCCAACCGCTGCACTCGCCGCGTTAAGCGTGCCGGGACCCACACTGGATCAGGAGTGTCCTGCGGGAAAACACAGACAGCTCCCCTGGACCGGCTCACAACCGGATCCGGGCCTTTCCATTTGTTAAGCAGGACATCCTTCCACAAGACCTGCTCTGATAAAGGGGAACTGGGGTTGGCGTGGCGGTCCGCAGCAGAGCGCCCCTGATCATCCAGCAAAAGAAAATTTAAAGTGAACAAGGTGAGAGAGAGCACAGGCTTAGGGGTACGTAAGCCCAAAGGGCTCATCCCCGTCTCCCCCTTTTGTTTTTTGAGATAGGCCTTTAAGGTGCCATGGGCACGCTCTATGATACCCTGGGCCTGGGGGTTGTAGGGAAGGCCCGTGCGGTACCAGCCCAATCACTGGGGGTCATGGCATGCGCACTTAGCCGTTCCAGTAGGCCACGGGTGTAAGCGGCATTGCACCCATAAGCCTTGACAGCTTCAACCAAAGCTTTTAGTTGCTTGTAATCTAGGTGTTCGTGAAAGCGATGTTGATTAGCGTCCTCAAAGACGGGGAAAGCAAACTCCCTCTGTATCTTCTTTCTAGCTCGGGGAGGCACAAACGAGGTTCCGCCCTCCATATTTAGAGGGGCGGATCCCGCAACGGGAAAAGGAGGGGCAGTAGCGTACGGGGGCGGGCGATTACGCTCCGCCTCATATCTAGCCGCCGCCTCCTCCAGCTCCGCCTTCTCCTGCGGAGACAGCCCCTCCTCCGCCTCGCGAGAACGCGAACGGGAAGAAGAGCGAGACGATGAAGAAGAACAGGAAGAAGAAGGACGAGAGGAAGAAGAAGAAGCCGACATGTGGAGGGAGGCCATTTTGAGAGCCACCTCCTCCATGTCCCTTTCAGGCGGCGGGCGTCCCCGCCGTTCCTGTTTACCCGCGGACTTACGTTTCCTTTCCGGCCTTTCCCTCGGCCGCCCCGGCCGAGCCGGACCCACTTTGCCTCTCTCAGACATACTATCTTGATAATCACTGAGTACTTGCTGACCTTCCCGGACCGGACCGCTGCAACGGTCGTCCTCTAAACAGGAGCGCACCAGTGCCCACACAGGGAGAACACACTCCCAAAGGGGACCAGACTCTCGGGCACGGCGAAGGTCCTGCTCTAGCTTACCCCGCAGGGCCCGCAACAGGTGACAACTAGGAGAGTTCCCCATGGGGTAGGTCACAAGCACCCGGTGCCGGCATCAGAAGAGGGCAGGGGTCCAAAATAAAGCCGCCCCAGCTGCTGTGGTTCTGAACTCACCTCCAAAGAGGTCGTCTCCGCCGGTGCGAGAAGTTCCCGGGTTTCGGCACCACTTGTCGCGCAGCACTCGCCTGCAAGGACGACGCAACAAACTGGAGTTCTTCCAACAGCAGTTTAATGAGGCATCTAGTCTAGTTACATGGCGAGAGACCCCGAACAGGAAGGACAGTGGGCTTATATACCATTGCAGGTAGTCGTGGCGGGAAGTGATTGGTAGAGGGCCCTGACAAGGCTCCCAGCAATGATTCTATTGGCTATGTGCTCACCCGTAATCAGAGACCGCTCCCAACAATTTGCAGTGGAGTAGTAGCTCAGTACCAAAAAGCTCCATCCTGGCTTTCCCTGCCTCTTTTGCTCTTGCCTCAATTTGACTTGATCACATGCTGTCAAGTCTATTAAATCTCTGAAATTATGTATCCCCCTTAGGCTAATATGGGATTAAGAGTTCCAATTTCAGAGCTAGAACTGAATTTTATTTCTCTCTAAGCATTAGTTTGTTCATTTTTAAAAAAAGAGGGTAAAATACATCATGAGTTGTAAAGAATAAAAAAAAAAAGGCAACGCAACATATCCAAATGCTTATTCTGCCACATAGTAGGTACTTAATAAATGATAGCTATCATTATTTTTATTAGCTTTTTTTTTTTTAAATCTTGGCCAGCTGGAACACCTTCAATAGCAGCCACTTCTCTGAGTGAATTTTGGCCAGCAATCCAAATGCAGAGAAGTGTTTCTTCCATAATACTGTAGCCATTATTAGAGACTTTTGGTCCTGAGACGGACAAGCCTGGGTGGGCCCTAGTAGGTGAAATGTGCAGACAGTGTTAGTATGCACACCAACTTTCCCCATGTATAACCAAGGGCAAGAAATCTTTGCTCACGAACACCAGCATCTTATTTGTGAGGATAGCATCTCACTATGCTCTCGGTATTGGCCTGGCCTTGTCCTGTGCAAAGCAAGCCCATGCCTCACGTTTGTGTGTCAAACCCTTATCCATGTTAGATAGAAATAATAAGTTCTTTAACAGTCCTCAAGTCTTTTCCCTTCTTCTATTGCCAAAGCCATTGTGTAATACTCTTAAAACCATAAGACAATGCTCTTGGGGGAAAATAAATCTATTTCCATTTATTTTAGCAGTGGGCATTACAGCATCCATACAAAACCTGGTCAACCCATAGTTGAACCGTACAATTAAAATCAGGCAATTTTATTATATTTATACTTCAATGAAGCTGAAACTTAAAAAGAAGCAATGTGAATGTGTGTGTGTGCAAATGTGTATATGTATAATTTGATCACTTCTCACCCACCACCTTCACTGCAATCAATCTGATCCAAGCCATCTTCATCTCTGCTTGGATTGCTATTACAATAGCCTCTTAACTGTTCTCCTTGCTTCTACATTTGCACACCTAACTATAGTCTCAACACAGCATTCAACATAAATCAAAACTCTCCAATTGTTCCGTATTCCTCTCAGAGTAAAGATAAAGTACTTATGGTTACATCATACAATGCCCTCCACTGTGTGTACCACCTCTTGCCTTCTCACCTCGCTTCCTTCTATTCTCCTTCTCACTCATTCTTCCCCAGGCCCACTGGTTCTTTGCTATACCACAAGCATTTTAGACATGCATTTGCCTCAGAGCCCCTGTGGGGGCTGTTTCTTCTGATGGAACACCTTTCTCTCAGATATCTACATCCTTATCTCTCATTTCAAGTCTTTGTTCAAGTTTTTCTTTTTTAATGAGGCCTACTCTGATCACCCCATTGAGATTGCACTTCCCTGGCCAGACTCCCTATCTGCTTTCCCTGATCCTTTTTCTCATAACCTTTATCAACTTCTTTCACACTCTACTATTTATTTGTTTATTATGTCTCCTGTCTGACTCCTCCCATTTGAATGTAAACTCCACCAGGACAGGTATCCTCCTTTTCAATTCCCTGATGGCATCCTCAGGCATGTAATAGTTACTCAACAAACCTTAGTTGACTGAGTGAATGTTGGCTGTTCCTTTCTTCTTGAAACTCTGTTTTCTTTTTGTTCTGTGACCAATCTCTCTTGATCATTCTCCTACCTTTCTGGTTGCCACTTCTCCAGTTTTTTTTTTCACGTTCATGCTTCTAGCTATCCCTTACATGTGGGTGTCCTCTTGGATTCTTTCATAGTCTGTTTTGCTCACACCCATGTCTCTAGCTCCCACTTATATCATAACTCCCAAATTAATACCTCTAGCGTATGCATCTTCTCTAAGCTCTAGACACATTATAAATTCACCTACCTACTCAAAATCTCCACTGATGTGTCCCAAAGGCACTTGATACTCAAGTTGTCCAAAAATGAATGCATTATCTCATATTTGTTGTATCAGAGCCTGTCCTTGTGTTCTCTCTCTCAGCACCACCCAAGTCAGAAATCTAGGCATCATCCTTGAATTTCCCCTCATCTTATTTACCACTACTATTTCCTCAGTGACCAAGTTCTTTGATGATTGATTATTCCCATTAAATATCTCTTAAACTATCCCTTGCTCTTTATCCCCACTACTACTGGGAAATATTTCAGTAATCCAGGAAAATAAATAACAAAGGCCTGGAGGAATTGGTCTCTTAGCTTTCACTTTTGGCACCCTTCTATTTCACATTGCTGCCGAAGTGTTTTTTCTAAAAATCATATCCGACTAGGTCATGCCCCTTCTTAAATCCCTTCCGTGGACTTTCTGGATATATCAGGATAGGTCTCTGACTTTTCAGTGCATCCCCTCATGTGGATCCTCTGCTCAAGTTCAAGAGCTTGTCTAATACTTCCTAAACATAAAACAAAACACTCGCTTATAAATCCATGGAGATATTTGGGAACCACATATGAAACTCACACCAAGAAATCAAAATTGATGATCTTAAAGCCAATGTGGAGTGAAAAAATATAGCAAAGAACACTGGTTGTAGTTTGTGCCTGCAAATTCTTCCTGTATGATAATCCTGTAGAAAAGCATATAAGACCAATGACGTAGTTAGTTCTGAGGCCAAGAACTTGCAGACAGATGAGGAGGAGGAGGAGGAAGAATTTTTGCACTGGTCATCATACAGAAGAATCACATAATACTCTCCATTCTGTGGGATTTGGATTTGTCCTTCCAGTTGTTGCAGGTCAAACTCTATCCTGGAAAGTAAACTAATTCTCCTCTCAACTTGATGCTTAGGAAGGCATGGTACTTGCCCAATAATCTGAATGGATTTGATATATTTTGCATTCTTGGAAATGACTCTATAGTGGTCTAGAGCTAGACACAAAGAGATCTTTTATTGTACAGTAAAATGGGTTCTTACACAATTGTCGTTCAGAGCTTCATCCCAACTGGTTTACCAGGAGACAAGATCTAAACTGAAGTAAAAGATAGGAGTTTTGTTGGTCTGGCTATAAGTCCAGCCCTGGGATAAAAGGCAATGCTCTTCTCTGGGCAGAGCTCCTCTGGAGAGATGGACTGTGCCAGGGTCCAAGTCAGCTTGGATAAGTACTCTGGCACAGACTACGGAGTTTCTTTGTGACCCTCATCATCTGGAAGGAGCAACTGGAAACAACTCAACAGCCTAATGGGGTCCAAAGAAAGGAGACGAGACCCCTTTGTCAAATCTGAGCAGCAGAGTAAGGGAGGGGATTAAATACATGTTTTTATATTCTCAATGGCCTCAGAGCATGGAATCAGTGGTAGTATCAGGGGCTCTGGAGTTAGATCAACCTTGATTCAAATCCTGCCTCCGCCACCTAAGAGCCCTGTGAATTTAATCTAATTCCTTAAATGTCACAAAATTTTACTTCCTCATCTATTGAACTGGAAGAGTTAAACTCATGTAAAAGGTTGTAAAGATAAAGTGAGACCATGTTGTCAGTTAATGCAAGACACAGGGCTTGGCAAACAATATTCTCTTGATAAGAGATTTCTTGATTTCTTATTCCCTTACCCAGCCACAGACTATATGAAGAGTGAGCCTGAAAAACCAAGAATCCTTGGGATCAAAGGTACTCCTTTTTGAACTGGCCTGGTTCTCACAGAAAAGTCTTTGTTCCTGTCTCTAAAAGCCCAATTAGAAATAACACAAGAGAGAATTGGAACACTTGTTAAGAGGGAGCCTTCAAAAGGGACTAGTGTACCATTTTTAAAATAAATAATATTTGTTTTACTGTTATCTAAAAAGTGATACATGTCCCAGTGTCCCATGTCCCATGTCTCATGTCCCCATATTCATTTTAATGTTGATAAGTTAAATGCTATTTTATATTGACAATATTCCCCAAATTGTTCTACAGATTCAATGTAATCCCTATCAAAATCTTAGCTGGCTTCTTTGTAAAAATTGACAAAAATTGACAAGCTGATCCAGAATAACAACAAAAAATTCTTGAAAGAGAAGAACAAAGTTGGAGGTCTCATACTTACTGATTTCAAAACTTACTACAAAAATACAGCAATCAAAACAATGTGGTATTGGCATAAGGATAGACCTAAGTCTATCAAGGAATAGAATTGAGAATCCAGAAATTGGCTGGGCGTGGTGGCTGACACCTGTAATCCTAGCACTCTGGGAGGCCAAGGCGGGTGGATCGCTCGAGGTCAGGAGTTCGAGACCAGCCTGAGCAAGAGCGAGACCCTGTCTCTACTAAAAATAGAAAGAAATTATCTGTCCAACTAAAAAAAATATATATATATATATATATATATATATAGAAAAAATTAGCCGGGCATGCTGGTGCATGCCTGTAGTCCCAGCTACTTGGAGGCTGAGGCAGAAGGATTGCTTAAGCCCAGGAGTTTGAGGTTGCTGTGAGCTAGGCTGACGCCACGGCGCTCACTCTAGCCTGGGCAACAGAGTGAGACTCTGTCTCAGAAAAAAAAAAAAGAGAGAGAGAGAATCCAGAAATAAACCCACACATTTGTGGTCCATTGGTTTTCAACAAGAGTGCCAACACTATTCAATGGGAAAAGACTATTTTCTTTTTTTTTTTTTTTTTTTTTTTTGAGACAGAGTGTCACTTTATTGCCCGGGCTAGAGTGAGTGCCGTGGCATCAGCCTAGCTCACAGCAACCTCAGACTCCTGGGCTTAAGCGATCCTACTGCCTCAGCCTCCCTAGTAGCTGGGACTACAGGCATGAGCCACCATGCCCGGCTAATTTTTTTTGTATATATATTTTTTAGTTGGCCAGATAATTTCTTTCTATTTTTTAGTAGAGACGGGGTCTCACTCTTGCTCAGGCTGGTCTCGAACTCCTGACCTCGAGCGATCCACCCGCCTCGGCCTCCCAGAGCTAGGATTACAGGCGTGAGCCACCGCGCCCGGCCAGAAAAGACTATTTTCAACAAATGATGCTGGGACACCACCGATTGCACATAGATATCCACATGCAAAAGGATGAATTTGAATTCTTGCTACATACCATATACAAAAATTAACTCAAAATGGATCAAAGGCCTAAACCCAAAAGCAAAAACTATAAAATTCTTAGAAGAACGCATAGGTGTATATCTTTCTGACATTGGATTCAGCAATGGTTTCTTAGCTACCACACCAAAACCATAAGTAACAAAAGAAAAAAATAGGTAAATTGGACATTATCAAAATTAAAAACTTTTGTGCTTCACAAGACACCATCAAAAATTTAAGACAGCAACACAGAAAATATGAGAAAATAATTGCAAATCACATATCTGTCAAATTTCTTGGATCCAGAATATATAAATAACACCTACAACTCAATAATAAAAGACAAATAACCCAATTTTTAAAAATTAGCAAAAGATATGAATAAATATTTTTCTGAAAAAGATGTATAAATTCTCCATAAACACATAAAATGATGCTTAATGTCATTACCCATCAGGGAAATGCAAAACAAAAACACAATGGTATATATTCATCCTTCATAACTGTAACTTTGTACCTGTTGACCAACATCTCCCCATTTCCCTCACCTTCTCACCCCTGGTAACCACTGTTCTACTCTCTGTTTTTATGTATTTGACTTTTTTAGATTCTACATATAAGTGAGATCATACAGTATTTTTCTTTCTGTGTCCAGTTTATTTCATTTAACATAATGAATAAGACTAGAGAACTTATGTATAATATGATGACTATAGCTAATAATACTGTATTGTATATTGGAAATTTGCTAAGAGAGTAGATTTCATGCATTTGCAAAAAAAATAATAATAACTATGAGAGGAGATGGATATGTTAATTTGCTTGACTATAGTAATCATTTCACCATGTATGTGTATAGTAAAACATCATGTTATAAAATATCATGTATAAATACATACAATTTTTTATTTTAAATAACAATAACACAATGAGATATCACTTAATACCCACTAGGATGGAAAATTCAGAAAGATAGATAATAACACGTGTTGACAAGAATGTGGAAAAATTTGAGCCCTCATACACTGCAGGTAGGAATGAAAAAATGTGCAACTGCTTCAGAAAACAAACTTCCAGTTACTCAAACAATTAAACACAGAGTTACTGTGTAATCCAGCAACTCTACTCCTAGGTATGGACCCAAGATAATTGAAAACACCTGTCCACAGACCAGTGGAACAGAACTGAGAATCCAGATATAAAAGCATCCTCATATAGCCATCTAATCTTTGACAAAGCAGACAAAAACATACACTGGGGAAAAGAATCCTTATTCAATAAATGGTGCTGGGAAAGCTGGATAGCCACATGTAGAAGACTGAAATAGGACCCACAGCTTTCACCTCTCACAAAAATCAAATCATGGTGGATAACAGACTTAAACCTACGGTGTGAAACTATTAGAATTCTAGAAGAAAATGTGGGAAAAACTCTTATAGACAATGGCTTAGGCAAAGAATTTATGAAGAAGACCCAAAGGCAATCACAGCAACAACAAAAATAAATAAATAGGACCTGATCAAATTAAAAAGCTTCTGCACAGCCAAAGAAACTGTCACGAGAGCAAACAGACAACCTACAGAATGGGAAAAAATTTTCGTATGCTACACATCTGATAAAGGGCTGATAACTAGAATCTATTTAGAATTCAGGAAAATCAGCAAGAAAAAATCAAACAAACCTATCAAAAAGTGGGCAAAGGACATGAAGAGAAACTTTTCAAAAGAAGACAGAACAATGGCCAACAAACATATTAAAAAATATTCAACATCTCTAATCATCAGGGAAATGCAAATCAAAACCACAATGAGATATCACTTATCTCCAGTGAGAATAGCTTTTATCAAAAAGTCCCAAAACAATAAATGTTGTCATTGATGGGGAGAGATAGGAACACTCATACACTGCTGGTGGGACTGCAAACTAGTGCAACCTCTGTGGAAAGCAATATGGAGATGCCTTAAACAGATACAAGTAGACCTACCATTTGATCCAGCAATTCCATTATTGGGCATCTACCCAAAAGAACAAAAGACATCTGCACTCGAATGTTTATAGCAGCACAATTCACAATTGCAAAGATGTGGAAACAACCCAAGTGCCCATCAATACATGAGTGGATTAATAAAATGTTACCACATGTATACCATGAAGTTCTACTCAGCTATAAGAAACAATGGTGATATAGTACCTCTTGTATTTTCCTAGACAGAGCTGGAACACATTCTACTAAGTGAAGTTTCCCAAGAATGAAACAAGAAGCACCACATGTACTCACTCACCATCAAATTGGTTTCACTGATTGAAACCAATTAGTTTCACTGTGTACACCTAAGTACACATGTAGGAATAATATTAATCGGGTGTGGGGCAGATGTAGGGGGAGGGGAGGGGTGTCTACAAACATAATGAGTGCGATGTGCACCATCTGGGGGATGGACACAATTGAAGCTCTGATTCTAGGGGGGAGCAGGGGCAAGGGCTATATACATAACCTAAACTTTTGTACCCCCATAATATGCAGAAATAAAAAAAAGAAAACACCTGTCCACATAAAAACTTGTACACAAATATTCACAGAACCATTTTTATAACAACCCAAAAGTAGAAAAAATCCACATTTCCATTAATTGGTCAATGAATAAATAAACTGTGGTATATCCATACAATGGAATATTATCTGGCAATAAAGAAAGTCATTATAAAACAGAATATGACAGTTCCAGTTACTCTGTACCCTCACCAACACTTGATATTTTCTTTTTTTAATTTTGGCCATTGCATAGTGATACCATATTGTGGTTTTAATTTGCATTTTCCTGATGAGTAAGAATGTGGAGCACCTTTTCATATACTTAGCCATTTGGCTATATTTTTGTGAAATTCCTCATCAAATATTTTGCCCAGTTTTCCTGCATATTGTCTGTCTTTTTCTTATCCATTTATGAGCGTGAATTACATATCTTAGATATGAGGCTTTTGTCACCCAAGTATAACGCAAATGTTTTTCCTCATTTTGTTCTTGTCTTTTTTTTTTTTTTTTGAGACAGAGTCTCACTCTGTTGCTCTGAGTAGAGTGCTGTGGCATCAGCCTAGCTCATAGCAACCTCCAACTCCTGGGCTCAAGCAGTCCTTCTGCCTCAGCCTCCTGAGTAGCTGGGACTACAGGCATGCGCCACCACACCTGGCTAATTTTTTCTATATATTTTTAGTTGTTCAGCTAATTTCTTTCTATTTTTAGTAGAGATGGAGTATCGGTCTTGCTCAGGCTGGTCTCGAACTCCTGACCTCAAGCGATCCTCCCACCTCAGCCTCCCAGAGTGTGTTCTTGCCTTTTTATTATACTTTCTTAAAGTTGTGTTTTGATGAAGAGGGGATCTTAATTTTAATAAGGTACAATTTATCATTTTTGCTATTATGATTAGTGTACATTGTATCTAATCTGAGAAATCTTTTCCTATCCCAAGGTCATGAAAATATTCTATGTTATCTACTAGAAAAATATTTCTTAAACTTTCAAATTTAGATTTAAATTCCACCTGGAGTTTATTTTTGTTGATAGTGTTGGGTAGGAATCAAGATTCATTTCTTTCCCATGTGGATAACCAGTTGACCCCATGCCATTTACTGAGATGAGTTTCTTCTCCCTACTGCTCTTCTGTGCCTCCTGTGTCACATACAAAATTTCCACATCTGTGATTCTGAGTTGGTTTATTCTATTTCTTGTGCCTTGCACTACTAAACCACACAACCTTGATTACTATATCTTTAATCCAATCAGGAAAAGACAGATGCTATATGATTCCACCTATATAAGGTACCTAAACAGAGGCAGAAAGTAGAATGGTGGTTTCCAGGGGTTGGGGGAAGGGAGAATAGGGAGTTCTTGTTTAATGGATACAGAGATTCAGTTTGAAATGATGAAAAGGTTCTGGACATGAATGGGGGTGATGGTTGTGCAACAGTGTGAATGTATTTAATAACACTGAATTGTACACTTAAAAAAGTTAAAAGTTTATGTTATGTATATTTCTCCACAATGAAAGAAATAATCTAAGTCTTCATAAAATAAAAAAATGAGGCACTGATTCATGCTACAATATGGATGAGCTTTAAAACACTGTGCTAAATGAAAGAAGCTAGATACCAAAGGCCACAGATTGTATGATTGCATTTATAAGAAATGTCCAGAATAGGCAAACCCATAGAGAAGAAAGTAGATTAATTAGTGTTTTCTTAGAGTGAGGGAAGGAGAACTGGGAGGAAGTAGAGAGTGACTGCCATAGGGTTCAGGATTTCTTACTGGGGTGATGAAATTGTCTAAAATTGATTGTGGTGTTGGTTGCACAACTATCAATACACCAAAAACCATTGAATTTTACACTTTAAATTGGTGAATTATATGGTATGTAAATTATATTTCAATAAAGCTGTTATAATAAAAAGTGATACATGTCCATTGTAGAACCATAAGAAAATTCAGAAAAGCAACAAGAAGAAAAAGAAACTCCATTCACATTTTAAAATTTCCCCATTTCCCAATTGTCTTCAAGATTGATTAAGTCAAAAATCCTTATCCTGAAATGAAAGGCCTCTCATGATTCATCCCATTTACTTCTCCGTCATTTTTCATCACTCCCACATTGACAGCCTATGTTCCAACCATAACAAACTGTTTTTTAACAAACATTTCATGCTCTCTTGCAAATCCATGCATTTGCAAACATTATTCTCACTGCTTGTAACTGTTGGTCCCTCCCTTCCTCATTTGATTAACTATACTCATCCATCAGGATTCAGCTTAGGTATTACCTCCTCCAGAAAGCTTTCCCTGACCACTGGGCAGAGGTATACCTCTTTGGTGTCCAACAGTTCCCCATACATAGTTCTAGCAAATCATTCGCTGTACATAAATTTTATTTTTATTTTATTTATTTATTTATTTATTTTTTTGAGACAGAGTCTCGCTCTGTTACCCAGGCTAGAGTGAGTGCCGTGGCGTCAGCCTAGCTCACAGCAACCTCAAACTCCTGGGCTGAAGCGATTCTGCCTCAGCCTCCCGAGTAGCTGGGACTACAGGCATGCACCACCATGCCCGGCTAATTTTTTCTATATATATTTTTAGTTGGCCAGATAATTTCTTTCTATTTTTAGTAGAGACGAGGTCTCGCTCTTGCTGAGGCTGGTCTCGAACTCCTGACCTCGAGCGATCCACCTGCCTCGGCCTCCCAGAGTGCTAGGATTACAGGCGTGAGCCACTGCGCCCGGCCTCATAAATTTTAGTAATTAAAATTTGGAATTTAAAAAAATTATGTCAAGTTAAAAAATGAAAAAATTTTGCACAGGGCCTCAGAGATCTCTGGGACAGTATCAAAAGGTCTAACATTATATTCTTAAAGTCCCAGAAGAAGCAGAAATATAGATTGGTGCAGAAAATAAATTTTTGAATCAATAATTGTTGAAAACATAACAAAATTTGATCAAAGGCACACATTTACAGATTCAAGAATTCAGTGAGCACCAAACTGGATAAACTTAAAGAAAATTACTTCCGGACAAATAATAAAACTGCTGAACACTGAAGATAAAGAAAAATCTTGAAAGCACCTAGAGAAAAATGACACAATATATATGGTAACAATAATGTGGAGCACTGTGTCTTTCTCATCAGAAACCCTGGAGACCAGAAGACAGTGGAACAGTGTCTTTACTTTTTTTGGGAAACTTTTGTTTTTTATTTTTATTTTTTTCAAAAATAATTAAGGACATTATGAAAGTTAACAAGGAGCAGAGAAAATGATTCTGGTGAGATATGGAGTCTCTTCTATCTGAATATATTTCACAAAAGATGCAGAATAACATTTTATATACCTTATTAAAAGTTCTAAGATCAATTTATCATTTTAACAGAAAGTTAAATTTTATTAATAGCATTTCTTTTCTTTTGATTATCATTTTTATAGATTTGTGGGGAACGTGTGCAGATTTGTTGCATAGATATTCTGCGTAGCAGTGAAGTCTGGGCTTTTTGTGTAACCCTCACCCAATTAATGTACGTAGTACCCATTAGGTAATTTCTCATCCCACTTCCCCCTCCCACTCTCCAAACCCTTCTGAATTTTAAACATGTATTTAGATATACTAATGCAAATTTTAAAAGAGGGTGAAGTGGTTATAAGGCTTCACAATAAAGCTCAGTTGAATTTTGAAAAATCCAGCCCTGTAACCAACACAACAACCAAGATACCAAGCAGCTCCAAGGTGATGAACATAATCATCACCTCAAAAAGTTTTCTTGAGCTCATTTGTATTCTTTTCCTCCCTTCCTTTTCTACCTCCCCAGGCAACCAATGATATGTTTTCTGTCACCGTAGAGTCATTTGCATTTTCTAGATTTTATATGAATGGAATCCAGCAGTATGTACTCTTTTTGGTCGGGCTTGTTTCACTCAGTATAATTATTTTCAGATTCATTGATGCTCTGTGTATCAAAACATGCTGGTATATATCAATGCACTGATTCCTTTTGGGAAGACCGAGTCTATGTACACATAATATACATGTAAGTTAGAAGTAAAGATTCTGGGAGAAATCGTTTGGAATGCTATCTACACAGTTCTTGGTACCATATTGTGCATACACAGCTGATAATACAGATGTAGGTGAGATGCCACCACTTTTGGGGGGACAGTATATTTTCATGGAAAAAGCCCAGGTTCTGGGGTCAAATGCACATGATTATACTAAATCCATCACTTACTGGCTGAACAACCATGAGCAAGTTATTTTGTGTCTCTATTCCTTAATTTCCTTATCTTTGAAAAACAGGGATAATGACAGCAAGTCATACAGTTATTGTGGGCATTAAAGTGAGACCACGTATATAAAGTGTTGAGAATGGAGTCTGACACACAGCAGATAATTAAAAGCGTTAGCTCCTTTTCTTTTCCACCCTTTTTTATTTGGAAATAAATTCTCGTTCTTAAAAAAAAGAAAGCGATAACGTCTTTGAGCTTAATTGTAATATCATAGTGCCATCTGGTGACCA
This sequence comes from Lemur catta, assembly GCF_020740605.2. Taxonomy (NCBI): domain Eukaryota; kingdom Metazoa; phylum Chordata; class Mammalia; order Primates; family Lemuridae; genus Lemur; species Lemur catta. The sequence goes on from NC_059155.1 coordinate 14,489,520, forward strand.
TATGGAATGATTACATTATATGTATGGGATACTTCATTTCTAACAAAATTCTGCAATATGTAAATCTCTCCTGTGTTCTGGGCTAGTGTTGCAAGGGCAGAGAGTGAGGGCTGTACTTGAGAACTGTTCTGCTGAGCTACTGGAGACCCCTACCTTGGCAAGGCATCCTTTCATGTCAGGAGGAAAAATGAGAGGAACTTCCCTCTTAACCTACCCTAGGACGAACAGATGGCAGATTGAGTGTGTAAGCAAATGAGTGCAGTCTTCACATCCATTTGACTCGAAGGGAGGTGCTGGGAGAGGGGAGTTGGTATTTTCTCTTGTTTGGCTGTGTCTGCCCTTGGAAGATCTGGCTACTTACTATAACTTTGGCCTTGAATCCAATCCCATCTGAGGGGTTTCAAAATCAGGTAACTCAAAATAGAACCCAACTGTCCCTAAATATGAAATAAAAGAAGGCCCCTTTCCATTCTCCCAACTACTTCACCACCCAGAAAAAGAACTGAACCATCAGAGCGCAGCCAAGGCCTCTGGATCCATCATACTTGTACCTGGGCTCAGGTTTCATGAAATACCTCCACACCCTCCCCCACCTCCAGAGGTTCCCAAACAAGTCTCACCAGACGACCACTCTTGCCATCTCTCCTGTGTTATCAATTCAAATCCAGACTGGTCAATTTATTGAATATAAACTTTATTGTGATTTGGTGTATGTAAGTCAGTGTGGTGAAGGCACTGCAGAAGTTACACAGACTGGAAAACGTGGTAGGAAATGAGCGAGCTAAAATAAAACTACAAAATATTTTTTTTTAATGAATGCATGCTGGACTAGACTAAGTACTACAACTATGTTTCTTTTTCGTCATTGCAGAAGCGTTGAAATATTGTTGAAGGTGGGGGTCTGGGGTGGAATTAGGGAAGGCTTCATGGAGGAGGTGGCATTTATGCTGGGCCTTGAAGGAGGGGTAGAATATCGATAGATGAAGATGGAGGGAAGAACATCTCATAATGACTGAGTCTAGAGAAAATTCTGCAGAAGTACTGAAAAACAAGAGGGCGAACAAACACCCTTGGGGAATGAAGCTTCCCAACTGAGGGAAAAGCCTGAGAAGCCTGGGCTGGGACCAAGTCTCAAGCCCCCAGATGGGGTCTTCAGTACCAATGATATTAGGAGGCACAGGACAACAGGATTATTTGTAAACCTAGCAGCAGCAAGAGGTTTCACATTGCAGTCAGGGGCCCCAAACTGGCTGTACTGTGCCTGGATGGATACTCTCATGTTTTCAGTGTATATGGCACTTATTCATCCTTCCTTTTGCCCACTGACTGCCTGAACGGTAGGTCGTGCGCGCCCATGTGCGCGTGTGTGAGTGTAGGTGTGTGTGGATGGGTGGGGGACCGAGGTTTTGTCTCCCACTGCAGCTTCTTCCACTTTTCCCTCTTGTGGCACACAGCTGGCTTCCACTGAACTGAAGCTCAGGCCCTTCTCACTGTCTAAGCCTCATTGAACTCCGGCTCTAGATTAAGCACCTAGGAAGCTTCCTCAACATGAAGGCAAAACTTACTGTGGGGAGTGACTTGGGTTAGGGCAGGACTACACTTTCCGGAGGTGATGATGGTGGTGATGGCGGTGATGGTGGTGGTGGTGGTGGTGGTTGGTGGTGGTGGCAGTGGTGGCAGTGGTGGCAGTAAGGGTTAGGGACTTAAAGCCAGCTCTGGCTGCTGGGTGAGATGCTTCTGGGAAGTCTGTAGTGTTCAGTCAGGAGCTAGAATGTCAGGCTAGACCAGCTTGGCCTTGATCATCCCTTTTCCTTCCTCAACAAGCCCTACAGATGAAATATATTGAACTGAAAATATCAAAGACATCTGCAGGGTGTCCAGGCTTTTGTTATTATCCTGCTTGAATCTCACCCCCGGAAGCCCCAGAGATCTTTTCCTGGTAAACATATATGGTCTCCAGATAGGACTGTCACCTCCCCCTGTCCAGCTGCTGGAGGTATATAGGTTATGTAGCTACTGATGCTACTTGGATCGGGAGGTATGGGGAACTTATCAGAAGAAAGGAAAAGTTAATTATTGTGAATTTCTTTCTTTCAAAAAATTGTGAATCTTAGCTAAGACCTGACACCTGACAGAAAATAATAGGATGGAAAGCTCTGTCAGGATTCTCTGGAATGGGAGATTTAGAGCTCAGTGAGATCATCGCTGGAAATAACCTTGAAACTGATGTGGCCTTGCTTGACTTTGGCAGTTGGACCACCCTTCTTACGCAGGTACAGAGACTTCAGATCACGGCAGTCGCTGGGGTCAGCATCCAGAGTAACCTGCCCCAAGAACTGATCACAGAATTTTCGACTGTTCCAGACCTGGAGAGACAAATCAAAGGCATGAAGATGAGCAACCCTCTTTGAGATTGGCCTTTCCCCAGTGACATCTAGAACCTAACGCTGAGCTTGGAACGATCTGTTTTAAAACCAAGAGACTATTCTGTTCTTTCCAGATAGCCCTTTGGCTGAGGTGATGATATCCTAAAGAATAAAGATGGAAAAATTCGAAAGTAGAGCTCAAGATTATGCTTGACCTGTTGAATGGTTACCTAAAGGCAGCTGGTCAGACATATTAAGTCAGAAAAACTGCCAGACTGTAGTGGTTCATATAATTAAAAGTGTTATCTGCAGATGATATAAGCCTGCTCCTATAATTTGAATGTCTGTCCCCCAAACCTCATGTTAAAATTTGAGCCCCAGTGTTGGAGGTGGGGTCTAATGGGAGGTGTTTTGGTCATGGGGGCAGATGTCTCATACGGCTTGGGGCCATCTTTGCAGTCATGAGTGAATTCACACTCTTTTAGTTCCTGGAGAGCTGGTTGTTAAAAAGAACCTGGCACCTACCCCCTCTCTCTTGCTTGCTCTCTCACTGTGTGATCTCTGCACATGCCAGCTTTTCTTCATCTTCTGCCCTGAATGGAAGCAGCCTGAGGCTCTCACCTGACTTAGCAATGTAAGGGTCATCTGAACTGGCATATGTTTTCCCTCATGGGATTTTATGGTACATGTGTTAACATGCATACCTATGAGAATGTGGGCTTTTGCCCACAAAAAATAAATGGAGGAGTGGAGATTAGTAAGAAAGTCAGTGTCCATGCTTGGTGGGAGGTGTTTTTGAGTATGAAACAAACCAAAAAATCCCAAAAGGATAACTCTTTCTCTGCATCCTAAACATATGTGAGGCACTTAAGATAATCCAGTATCTGGTGCAGAACATGAGCCACCCTTGGGGAACCTTGTATACATTCTTACCTGTACTATAATAGGAATGTCAGTGGTCCTTCTGTAGAAAATGGCCTGGGTGTCAAAAATGGCATGAACAGTATTCTTCTGAACAGGAGAACGGACTTCCTCCTTTCCACACTTGATGACCAAATATGGGTTCACAGCTGGAATGAGTGACACTTATTTTTAACACAGTGATTAAAATTCCCTTTCTAGATAGGCAAGCTAGCTCAACAAGTCAGTTCTAGGATTTTCAGCATAACACTCAAGCACCAGAATGACCTAGAACTCAACACTTTTGTTCCTACTACCTTGTCCTTTTCCATATTCTATATAAGAATATAAAAATTAATCTCATGTAGACCTGGCCCAAAGAAGTTGACATCCCATTCTCTGCTGTGTTTGCCATCCATCCTGGCTTTACTAGACTGAAAATACCACTGGATAAAATAATTTGTGACCATCTTTTCTAACTGTATGTGCCATAAATGCAACTGAATTTATCTTTTCCAGACACTCCTGCATTTCTTACTTTCATTGGCATACTTCTTCTCCAGGCCCTCAGCACTGTGAACGGTGATCTGGGTAACTACCTTTGGGTAGCCACGAGCCAGGTTCCAACAAGACATCTTGGGCATGTCCAGAGTCAGTTCCCTAGAACATCAAAAAGAGGATATGTCATCCAATGATGAACACCTTTTGACGATATAAGCCTGCTCCTATAATTTGAATGTCTGTCCCCCAAACCTCATGTTGAAATTTGATTACCAGTGTTGGAGGTGGGGTCTAATGGGAGGTGTTTTGGTCATGGGGGCCGATGTCTCATACAGCTTGGGGCCATCTTTGCAGTCATGAGTGAATTCACACTCTTTTAGTTCCTGGAGAGCTGGTTGTTAAAAAGAACCTGGCACTTGCCCCCTCTCTCTTGCTTGCTCTCTCACCATGTGATCTCTGCACATGCCAGCTTTTCTTCATCTTCTGCCCTGAGTGGAAGCAGCCTGAGGCTCTCCCCACAAGCAGATGCTGGCACCATGCTTCTTATACAGCTTGCAGAACCATGAGCCAAATAGACCTCTTTTCTTTATAAATTACCCAGCCTCATGTATTTTTATAGTAACACAAACTAAGACACCTGCCAAAGCAGACATTGTTACTCAAAAGCATGAGACGCTGGGTGACCTAGTCCATTCCTTCTCAGATATGGCTTGTATTTTGAGTATGTTTTCCTTTTCCATTGATTTAAGGACCAGCAGACAAAGATCAGAGTAGGCAGGGCTGGGCAAAAGGTAGCTTTGGTGACCCAGCACCCAGAAGATAATAGAGGAGCAGTGAGGAGTGGCACCTGCTTAAGAAAAGAGGGAGTCAGCCAGAGAACAGAAGATAAAAAATAAGTTAGGTTATAGACAAGTTCCCCTTAATTGACAGCTCAGAGCTCTGAAGCTCAGACCTTCGTCACTGGGAAATTTCCCATAAGCCCACTTTGAGAAATATTTCTGCCACCATGATTTCAGTTAGTTAAGTCTGATTTGGAAAAGTTGTCCCATTGAGTGTCTGCATAGGGGAGATGAGTCAAGGGGTTTAGGATTGGAGGCAAAGCAGAGAATAGGAGTTCAGAGGTTTTGCCAAGGAAACTGAACCTGAGCTGGACAGGCACTTCAGAGAAGATTCTCAGGAGAAATTCGCTGGTGCGGCCATGCTGGAACATGGTTGGGACAAGCACATAGTTGCCCTTCTTCAGGTACTTGCTCAGAAACACAGTGCGGGTGTCAATATAGGTGGAAGTCCCAGCACGCTCCTGGATATAGAGGTGGTGGAGGCGGAATTTGCGGTTCATCTCCACCTGGAAATAAAATAAGATAAAATATCCCATTCTGCTCAAATCATGCTTTTTGTCTTGGAAGATCATAGGTCCTCTGGTCTTGTTTATCCTTGGGCCTTTCATAATGTCCCAACTCTAAACCATCCTAATTTTGACTCTGTTTGCCTTCATTCTCTTTGTTCCAAATGCCCATTCATACCTTGAAGAGCTCAAAGCCAATGATGTAATTGTCAGGTCTTCCCATTCGGCGATAAGTGCGCAGGTCCTTCTGCTGCAGTGACATTATGACCTTGTGCCCATCCTCAGGCACAGTGAAGATGTACTAAGGGAAAGAGGCCACCAAAGAGCTGAGTTAAGACTTCCATTTCAAGTAAGCCAGCTCAAATTTCAGAGATGAAAACTCTGCTCTGGGAAGCAAAACCTTGGATTATTTCCTGGACTTTGCTATTGATCAGACAATGAGACCTTGGATAACTCATTGACTTGGTAAGTATAGATCATAACACTTGCTTCTCCCTATGGCATTCAGCATATGTTGAAGGACAGCTTCATTCTTATGCCCTTGATGCCAAAGAGGGTTTAATAAGTTCCTGGTAAGTTATTTTATTATGATTATGATTATTAATTTAAAAACCTTGTTTTTAAATTCCTTATACAGAAAAAGTTCAGAAACTATAAAGACAGAAAGCGTTCTTATTTGACTCATCCTGACACTGCAGCATCACCTTGGGCTAGTCTCCCATTGCTAGCCCAGATATGTGGCCTGTAGAAGGGCTAGATCCACTTCCTTGGAGAATTGATGCTTTGCTACCATCACTTTAGGGAAGCTACAGGCCTGTTCCTGAGACTTTCCAAACATTATCTGGGGAATCATGGTGCTGTTGGGAGATAAAACTAAAAGGCATCAGATTTCCTCTGTGTCTCTGTCTCTCTCTCCCTCCCTTTATAAAGAAGCAGAAAACAGATGCAGAACCAAGCCCCCCAAAGGTCAATTCTATGTGTACACATACAGTGAACCTATTTCCCCAGCTTGGTGTATATGCCTGATACTTGAAATATTTCCAGAGTTGTAAATGGAGGAGAGGTCGGGGGTGGGGGGTGGTAATAGGAGCTTTCTTTTCTTTAGCAACAGCTAATATGGAAGGAATGGGAGAGAAATACAAATTAGGTAAATCAGCCCATTGGCCTTGGTGTCCTCCAAAATGCCTGGCAATGAGGTCCATGAAAAGAAAAGACAGACCCATGGGCAGTGAGGCAGCAATGCCGTTAGAATTCTTGTCTCCTATGGGTTAGCTCATCAGCATATTTGGGAATAAAACCACCCATGTTCTTGTAGATTGAGGCTTTAGCTATTTGGATTTTTTATTTTGGGGTATGCCTGGGGATTTTCTACTTTTTAACTTGACACTGATATGTCCCCTGGAATAGCATAGTAATAAGAGATAGAGGGGATGGAGTCATTGACAGGTCAGTGATTGAAATCCTGAGGACAATGATCCCAGGTTCTAGATGAGAAAAGGGAGGCATAAGAACAGGGTTCAGAAGTCACTTGCATGTGAAAGAGGATGAATATAGTAAATGTGCACCCAAGAGAACAGTTGGGCAGTAAAGAAAAATGAGGAAGAATTGAGACAACATCTGGGATCAGATCCTCTTTCCAATGTGGGACCATCACAAGAAAAAGGGGTTGTCAAAGAGCCATACCAAGCAATAGGGCCAGGAGAGAGGCAGCCAGAGGAGGTGACTCAAGATTTGATAATGTTGCCAAGGTACGTCTCTGCAAAGAGACATAGTCTGCTGTGTTTTTACAAGCATCCAAGCCAATCCTTAGGGATCCCAGTTGATGAATATTACACAACAGCTGCAAATGGAAAACTTGATGCTAAAGAACTACTCCAGAGAGGACCAAAGTGAGACCTGGGTTCCTATCGACTGGGTAACTTGGAGGCAAAGAAAAATAATTGACTCAAACCTGGGGATTCTGCAGGAAGGTATCACGGTTGTTATAACAGCCTCCTGAGCGGTTCATCAGAGGATCATCATCCACAGTCCAGCATCCCAGCACTGACTCAAGCTCCTTTCGGCCAAAAATAGGGTTGTTCACATTGCGGCAGACATTCAGTTTGTGAAAGTTACGGCAAAAGTCCTCCAGGCTCATCCTGAATGAAGGGAGTGCAGGAAAGAAATGATGACAGTACTGAATACTTACCCTTGTATTTCCATGTAGAAGCCCCAATTCATTTAGTGCAGAAAACCTCTCCTCACCAAAACTCTCCATCATCAGACATTACAAGCCCCAGGTTCTTGCGATCTGCTGCTGTGAGTTGCTGCCACTCTTCAGAACTAAAGGCAAATAGAGAGTAAAACGATAAGCTGTTATGTTTGCCATTGACTTCCTATAGTAAGCAGGGTGTCAAAGGAAGAGAATGCATGAGGATTGGGCTTGCTTTTATCTCACCTCTAGCTAGGTCACTGACCTTATGCCTGCCAAGAGCCCACAGTTGTCCCTGAGCATTGATGGCCCACTAACAGTCTGCCGGGATGGGCTTGGGAGAACTACAGGGCTTTGGATGTAGTGGTGAAAGTGGAATGTCACTCACATTTCACTCCAGGGGCCACTCCATTCCTGTCTTCCCAAGGGGTTCCTCAGGCGAACCATATAGAGTTTCTCAGCACTGAAAACTTCCACAAGTCTTTCTCCAAGACGGATCTTGCGAATATCAGTCATGGTATAGGTATGGCCCTTCAGTAGACCCCAATCAGTTTCAACTTCTTGTTCCTCTTGATTGGGAGACTGAGAGCAAAAAAAAAAAAATACTTAAGGGCACAAGAATTGGGAGACCCAAGTTCTGGCTCTCCTTCTTCCTTGATTGGTTTACCCCAGGATGGTTGAAGCTAGTACTCCCCACACAGGTGGAAATTTGATCCTGACACCTAACGTGACACAAAAAAAGTAAAGGAAAAGAAATACAGAGTGTAATATAACAGCTCAAACAATTCAGATTCAAGCTAGCTACTGTAGTACATTGATAGGAACTGCAATAAAATTTGGTGGGGCAGGTTCATTCTTTGAGCAAGCAGCTATAACCTCAAGATCCAGGAGCAGAGACAGGAGAAATAATTTAGCAGAGGCTATTGACACCAGCTTGGATGCTGCACTGGTCTCTGGTGAAATGATTTTTATGAAAGGATAAAAAATTCAAGCTCCTAGCCTCCACACCAGGGTTCAATGTGTGTGTTAGCTTTGCGAGTTCCATTAATGGATCTCCAGGTTAAGGGTGATATTCCCTACTAAATTTTGTAGTCTCTTCTGCCAGAAGTGAGTATATAGAGTAGTTGTTTTTGGCAAATACAAACCTCAATGGAGCAGCAAATCAGGCCTCCTTTGGTGAATGTTTTGTACAGTTCTCCGAACAGCTTGTACTTTTCCTCAACAAGCTCAGTGTATCTTCCTTTCTGCATGTCAACAGTTTCAGCCAATGTGCCCGTGAAGTCCACGATGATATCAGTGATGGTCAAACCATCCAGGGCCTCATAACAGCCTAACAGCCTGGGGGCAAATATGCAAGGTTAATCTTTGTAAAAGTACTTTTCCAGGTCAAGGACCTCATGTTCCCAAGAATTAGAACAGTCCCTCCCTAGCCTTTACCAGCTGGCTTTTCTCTAGGTATGAAATGAGAGAAATTTTGAGATTATAGTCAGAGATGTCTAGGCTTAGGCTCTGTTGATCAAGGACAGTCCATGCAGAAACTTCTCCCCACAGGTAGATATTAGACAAGGAAAAAATGAGGTGATAATGCCATGTGATCTGCTGATTAGCAGCAGGAACGGGTACCTAGAAGCAAGTAAAGGTTCAAATGGAAACCAGAACAGCTGATTTCTCTCTCATCTAGGATTTCTAAGAGCCAGGCCCAGGCCCAAAGCAATACCTTGGATGGGACTGAGATGCTACCCAATTTAAGCTCCAGGGATGGACTGGGAGAGAATGAGCTCCCAGTGTGGCTTTCCTTTCCTCCGGTACCCTGACTGCAGACTAGTCAACCCCCTCCTTACTTTGCATAAGCTTTCTCCAGCAGAGCATTCCAAAACTCATTCATGGAGGTGGAGAAAGAGAAGACCAGATCTCCATTGATGGTGGGCAGCAAGTCATCAATCACCACCTCGGTCCATTCTCCAAAATGCCAGATACGAAAGCGAAATATCCCGGCATATTTATCTGGTTTTCGAGGGTCCCATTCCTGTTCCTTATGGTTGGGAATTGTCTGGAAAGGTAAGAACATTTAGACAAGTGTTATTGACCAGATCACATCCAGATATTGAGATTGCAGTTAACTCCTAGTAAATCCATATGGTGATAGGAAGCAAAATACACTTGGTTTGGATCTGGATAGGAAAGTCCTAGGTATGGCATTTTGCCCACAACTTCTGCTTTCCCAGTTCAGTTCTGCTGAGAATAATAATCACCATGCCTTCCCTAAATGCACACAGGAGTACACAGGGTGGCTAGGTTAGCCAGTCAGGGGCTAAATATTTCCTACAGATTATCTATAAAGTAGATGTTGAGAAATGGACCATACAAACACATTCATGATTGCATGTTTGAACACATAAACAAGGCATTTTAAAAAGGTAAACCAATCGAAATATAAGGCCCACTGTGGTTTGTTTTTAAGTGTCCATTCTAGAGATTTCATGTAGATTCTATGGAATATAGATTTTATTCGTATTTTGAAAAAAATCATGTTTAGGAAATTCTCTTTTTTATATAACTATTACCCATTAATATTCTAAAATTATTTTTCTGAGGAGAGTGCTCTAACTTTGTCCCAAATCAAGTTAGCACTTCGTTACCTTGAACTCTACATGAATGCTAAAGGAATTTTTGTACTATTGATAATTTATTAGAAACTTTTCAAGGATCTATTTTCATCTTTCTCATCTTTTCTGTAATGCATATATGTATTAGTGACTTCCTTGCCCTTATTGGCTTTATACCCCAGTAAGTACAGAGAATACAAGTATGCAAAGATACTAAGTCAAAGCAAGGCAAATGACAATAAAAAATCAACTAGTATATGTGACAAAGGAAGTAGAGTAAAATGCTAGTTGTAGGATCTAGGTCGGTAGATGTGTGTCCACTGTAAGATGCTTTCAACTGCTCTGTGTTTGTGAAAATTCTTATAATGAAACGGAGGGAAGTCACCTAGTTAATACTGCTGCCTTCAGGAAATGCAAGAAAGTTATAAGCTGATTTTTCCTAAAGTTATTAAAGAAGACAAGAAGATAGAAACTGAATGAGGTCCCACAGGAGGGTGAATACCTTTGTCCAGTGAGACTCCTGGACAGCCAAACAGGAAAATGCAGAGATGATCGGCTTGTGCCCCAGTCTTCCCTGGATCAGCTGGTGGTTACTGATGTTGCCCACAATCAGACGGGGGTCGTCACAGATGTCCTGTGGATGCAATAATTGCTTATATAAGGGTCTGAGAAGAGTTTCCCAAGAGTCACTGTGAGCTGAGCTATACAGGACAGTTTTCATAGAGGAGATAGGGTTAGGGTTGAAAGATGACTAGGATTTTCATAGATGGGATAGAGGGAAGGTTGAGGGGATTGAGAGAAAAACCACAAAGCAGTATATCATCTAGCCACATGTGGGAAAGTGGCAGGAAATATGAAAGGGGATGCAGTGAGATAGGATGACATATGCTGGTAAAGGGCCATTGGCCAAAGCTATCATTGGGGTTTGGAAGAATTTTAACCACAGCAATGAACTTTGAAAGAGGAGAACCAGGGATTATCACATTAGATTCTGATCCTATTTTGTCAGGATGATATTTTCTGAAGCACCTGTGTTTGGAAGGGAGATTGCATTGAAGAGACAAGGTGTGATGGAGGTGAACATTAATGCATCTCCCTCTCTAGGAAAATGAGTTAGGAAACCTTACAGGAAGCCCTTTTCTAACATAAAGCAAAGGCAACAGTGATCTCCATGGCAACCAGATTTTTCTACATAATTGGATTAATACAGATGGCAGCAGCATTAATAGCAAGTGGTAATAGACCATTCACAGGAGCACTTCAACAGACACTCTCCCTAGTGGATATTCTGAGGGCACCTGGGCAAGGAGCAGGGGCAGTATTTGTTTGGGGGCGTGTGTCTTCCCCCCAACATATCATTAGCTGTACCATTCCCACTGTGAGTGGGAAAATGACATCCAAATAATACCATTACAACACAATATGATGATGGTACAGTACAGCCATTTTCAAAGCATAATCAGTGCCTAGCGGGAGGATCCCTACAGTTCTCCTGATCATACAATGAGTCACACAGTGGTGGTAACACCTGAGTTGACTAGCGTCAGGCAGTTGGACGAGGGAGGGATATGGATGCATAATAGGTAGAGAGCCAGGCATGGACAAAGGCATAGCAGCATACATGACACCATAGAGCTGAAGACATAATTGTGTGACTCAGCATATGAACACTTGCAGAGTTCAAAGGCAGGAAATACCAGTGATGTCTTGAGTAGATGGAGAAAGGTTCATGAAGGAGGCTGTTGGCCAGTACCTTGACATTCTGCTTACCCAGCAGAAATAAATCCTAGTCTCAAATGGAAAGAAAATCTAGACATATATCCTTTTAAAGAGTATTAGAGACAGCTATATTTTTCTGGTCCTCAAACTTTTTTTTTTAATGGACATAATTTTCCTTGATGAAGGGTCTGGTCTATGGAATGAAACATTCCATATATTCTTTAAAAGCCAAAATAACTCTGGAAAAAAATAGGCATTCTGGCCAGGGACAGGTCCAAACTGAAGATTAATTGGGCATCCCTCTGCCAAAAGGAGATGGTTAGATGGGTTGTCAGCTTTGGATTTTCTGCTCTTCTTTTTTAGATGCATGTCTGGTGTCTCACCACTACTTTTTGTCTTAGGAGAAGTCTTCTATCTTAATAAATATTTTTATGTGCTGTGAGCTGCCTGTTTTGTTTTTTTATTGAACATCGAGCAAGTGTATTGAGTGAATCAGATCTTGGTGTTCTTTCTCTTCTCATTATTTCTTTGCCTTTTCTAAGATGAAACTAAGTATCTCAGTTTTTCTTCCCTAGGTCAGGTGTTATCATTTTATTTGGAGCAAAATGTAAAGTTATAAAATGATTTCTTGGACCTAGATGATACATAGCATAGTTTCCTAGCATGGAAAAACAATCAAGTGAGCACTGATATGTGAACGAGTGGGCTTTTTGATTACTAAGGCAAATTATTTCCTGGTTTTATGTAGAGTTATTAGTGGTTGCAGTGACATTGCTGTCTTGAATTTCCATAAGACTTTCATTGCACAGCAGGGATCTAGGCTTAGGCAACATTTTTGTCGTGTCAATGCCTATTGAAGACATAAAGGTCACATATATGAGCAAAAAGACATATAAACAGAATTCAAATTGAGGAAAAGGGTAATTATTCTCCTGCAGACTTAAGCTGGATGTGGTTATTATATATTATGTGTGTTATATATATGTATGTATATATAATATTTATATATATTCATAGCTGTGTACAATAATGGGAGAAGATAAATTTGGGCAAAAAACCCTCTGATTTTCCATTTCCTCTTATAAACTGACCCATTCCTCAGTTTTACTTCACCACTCTTCATACATGATGGCTGTGTAACAATGGATTTAAAACATAAGTACTGTCATACAATGTCCAAACCAGAAGGAATTTTAGAAACTATGTAGTCAAGCTCTTTATTTTGCAGATGAGGACACAGGCTCAGAGGGGGGAAGTGACTTGCTCTCTAATCATCCAGCTAGTTAGTAGGAGACCTAGGCCAAAAGTTTTGATTCTTCAGAACCACATATAATTGAAGAAGGAACCTCAAGACCTCAGCTGTTCATCCCTGTGCCTTCAGGTTTATCAATGGCCACCACATAAAGGATAATATTGTGCAGGTCCCCAAGGACAGAGATACTACCTCTCTCAGTCATCTATTCCAGTGTTTTATGCCTCTGCTTGATACTCACCTAAAAACTCTTCATTCTTTTGGAAGACTTGCTTAAGTTATCTCTTAGCTTTTGGTTCCAGGCTAAATGTCACCAATAGGCATTAAGACCCTTAATTGAATTCCCTAAATATGAATCAATCTCTTACTATATGTAAGCACCATGATGTGAAACATGGGAGACCAATCTTTATTAAGCCATATCTTTTACCTCATTAAGGAAATAAGGCATTAAAAGACTGGAAAGCAGCAAGGAGTTAGAAAGGGGAAAGGGTAATGAACCAATGCAAAAAAAAAAAAAAAAGTCTAACAGCCAAATAGACTTTTTGGTGACAAATTTGAATACAATGAAATGGCTGTTTATTGACTTTCCCCCTGGTTTTGGACACACTGGATATCTTCCTGGTAGGGTCAAGGAAGTACGACTGGAGAAATTTTTCTGTAACTCAAAACTGAGATGCAAAGTGCAGATGGGACATTTCAGCCTGAGCTGTGCTGTAGTGGTAGGAATGAGGGTGGAGGAAAGGTCACATATTCACAATATTTGGGTGGCTTGGGGAAGATGCTGAGCCCCTAATGGCTCCCAGCTGTGTTGGCACAGTTGAAGTGATCCTCAAACTTGGCTATTTGTCACAGCAAAATAATTTCTTAGGGAGAAATGCACACAACTAGGAAGTTGAGCACCAAGACTAAAGTTGGAATGGTTCCCACATGACCCCACACTGAGCCAAAACCTTCTGTAAGCGAAGCAACTTATGCTCCTCTAGGAAGTATGTTCTCTTAGCTAAGCCTTAAGGGATCTCTCATTGTCCTTATCTCATCCCCTCTCTCCAGAGACCTCTGACAGGGGAGGGCGCATACAATTACAAGGCCTGTAGTCCTGCACAAGTCATTCTATGTGGCTCCCTTTACACCTATGACATCCAAATCTTTACCAATTTTTTTTACACAGGTGAAATTTGCTGACAATAAACATTGAGGTCCAGGCTAAATGTCAAGAAACACAGTAAAATGAAAGGCTACTCAAAAAAACCAATATCCAGAAGAGTGGAGGCACTTTCAAAAGTGCTATGTGCAATCTAGCAGTACTGGGGGGAGGGGAGAGGCGTGGACACCTACAAGTGAGACCAGCTCTGCAGTAGGTACATTATGACTAAGTCCAGGGTCTAAGTAGTCCCAGAAGGCTCAGGGGCTAATTTGCACAGAACTGCCATTCAGAACTGAGGGCTTTGTGAGCTGGTCCAAGTAGCCATTATTTTATTCTTAGAAAGTTGAGAAACACATCTAGATGGAGCATTTATAGGTAGACCTAGGCTCAGGGGCCAATGTTATTCCAGCCTCTCAAGGAGTCCACTTTATCTGCTTGGAAGTTTTATTTCTGCATGAAGATTTAGTCATCAGTAAAACATTCTTTTCCTTCCTAACCCCTCTAAGGAAAACTCAATGTGGAGCCTGAGAATAAGATCTTAAACCCTACTTTTATTTTCAACCTAGATGACTAAGTCACTACATAACCATTTTCTTACTATGGCCTTCTGACTTCTGCTAGGAGACTCAAAATATAGATCCCAAACTGCTTTCTTGGGAAGAATTTACATATGTATGCAATGGAATACTATTCAACAATAAGAAAGAACAAACTGATGTTGGGTGCTACAACAGCGATAACCTTTGAAAACGTTATGGTAAGCAAAAGAAGCTAGTTATTCTTATGATTTATTTTAAATGAAATGTACAGAATAGGCAAATCTGACTAGAAACCAAAAGCAGATTTGTGGTTGCCTGTGGCAGGTGGGGTGGAGGGATTACTCGTTGCAAATGTACACAAGGGATCTTATTGGCATAATGCAACTATTCTAAAACTGAGTTGTTCGCAAGACTCTAAATTTACTGAAAATCTACACTTAAAACAGACGAACTTCATGGTATATAAATTTTACTTCAATAAAGCCGTCAAAGTTTTTTAAACACAGAACTCAAAATGAATAGGACAGTTGCAAAAAAAGTGTGGGCCTATTCAACTTTCTTCAATTGTGTAAACAGTTCACATGGAAGGCATGCTTTCTGGGAGGAAAAAGAAATTCATTAATAGTCTAGACCAAAACTACTATACAGAGGTGTCACATTCAGCTGGTAGTTGGAAATTTCTATTAACACAAAGAGAAAATTGTTTCTTCCTTTACTGTCCCCTCACATGTTGTCACCCAAACCTGCTTGTAATATCTCCCCTCATCAGCCTTTCCCTTCCATTCCTACTACCATAGTTTTAATCCAGAACCTCATCACCCCTCCTTCCCACCCTCCAGACAATGGAGTAAAATGGCCCCAGCAGGGGGTATTCCCCAGAAAGGGCAATGATAGTAGAGGATGATAGTAGAGGCTGAATTTAAATCTCGACCAGGAAAGCTGACAGAAGATCTTGTGCAGGTGCCCTTCCTTCCCCCACAGCTGGCTGTACAAATTCCCATGAGGCCTTGCTTCATTTTAGGGATTAGATGTGTCTGACTTGAAGACTCTATTGTAGGTGGATATGAGTCAGTAAGGAAAAAAGCCAGAGTAGGGTATGAGGGGAGAGTAGCTGCAGGGAGTTGGAGGGAGCTGGAGAAGAGATTTTCTGTGGGAATTTGGCAGCCAAATTTCAGCCTAAAAATCCTACCTGCAGTCTTATAATCACACTGTAACTCAGTAAAACTCAGCTTTATAATGTAGTAAGACATTATATGCTGATCTCCAGGAGGACAGGAAAGTCCAGGAGCATATTGTCTCAGGCAATATACCTGTGTACCCAGAAAGCTAGGACAATAGCTGGGGCCATTGCACTACTGGTGGAGTTAAGTAGTGGAAGGTATGGACAGACAATCTGGTATTGTCTGCCAACGACCCATCTGGCCTTCCTGAGCCAATTCAGAGAGGCCCAGCACTGTCTCTCAGCTTTCCTGATGAAAGGCCAGAGAACTTTGACGTGGTTCTTGACCACAGGCTTTGTCTTTCTAAAAAGGCTTTTGAAAACACAGCAAGGAAGTGGCAAGTGGAAAGGAGGGAAGCTCAATCCTGCCCCTGGATGGTGGGAGGGCTTGACTGGAGTCAGTTTATTCAACTATCAGTGGTGTTTACAGGCATGGAGGCTTATGAAGGCAGAAGCTTTCAACCCAGGAAAGGGAAAAGAGAGAAAATGCCAGGTTAATCATGCTCCTTCCATTTTGGAGACTTCACAAAATAGCCCTGGTTGTGTGTGAGGCTACGTGGCATGCCAAGGAACAAGATGTCTGCGAGCTTCCCTGCAAACCAGGATCTCAACCCTGCCAATGAGGTGGAGGAGGCCAACGACCCATCTGGTCTTCCTGAGCCAATTCAGAGAGGCCCAGCACTGTCTCTCAGCTTTCCTGATGGGAGGCCAGAGAACTTTGACGTGGTTCTTGACCACAGGCTTGGCCTCCACTCTCGTTGGAAAGGAATCCACAGTTTTTTGAGGAGGCTCGGATGGTGGTCCAGAACCTTGTTTTTTCTCCTACTACCCACAAGAGGCCCCTTTCCCAGCCATTCCAATCTATAGTGATCTCCTTTTCTTCAAATCGTACATGATTTGCTGCCTATATGCTTAAAAATAGCATTTAATATATCTGACTTTTTTTTTTTTTTTTTTTTTTTGAGACAGAGTCTCACTCTGTTGCCCGGGCTAGAGTGAGTGCCGTGGTGTCAGCCTAGCTCACAGCGACCTCAAACTCCTGGGCTCGAGCAATCCTCCTGCCTCAGCCTCCCAACTAGCTGGGACTACAGGCATGTGCCACCATGCCCGGCTAATTTTTTTTTTCTATATATGTTTTTAGCTGTCCGTATAATTTCTTTTTTTTCTATTTTTAGTAGAGACAGCGTCTCGCTCTTGCTCAGGCTGGTCTCGAACTCCTGAGCCCAAACAATCCGCCCACCTCGGCCTCCCAGAGTGCTAGGATTACAGGCATGAACCACCGCACCCAGCCAATTTCTTATTTAACTCTTTGATAGCTCAATATCTGTCTCCCCAGTTAGAATGGGAGTGCTTTCCACAGACCACGTCTGTATCTTGTACAGAGGCTGGCATACAGTAGGTGCTCAGTAAATGTTTCTCCAGTGACTCTATCTTTAGATTTAAGAAGACTAAGCTCATACTATGCTCTCGAAAGGAAAGAGTATGGATTGACGAATGGAAGTATGGCATCAACCCAGTGAGGAGGACTGTTAGAACTGACTAGAGAGAAGCTACCTATTTTGGTAAAAAGAGGAGACATAAACAACTCTATCTCCTTGATATGACAGCACAGTAGAGTGAAAACTTATATGGGTTGTGGAGTGAAACCTGGATTCAAATCCCAGCTTGCTAGCAGTTTGACCCTAAGCAAATCTTATCTTCTCTCAGAGATCCAGTTTCCTTATCAATAAAATGGGCTTAATATCTACCATTATTTTTTAAACTAGGAAAAAGGAATTGCACCGAAGTAATTTTTAACATACCTACGTTGCTAAGCCATGGAAAATAACGGTGAAATGAAATAATACATAGAAAATTCCAAACACAGTATCTGGCCCAAAGTAAGTATGCCTTAAATGTTTATTTGTTTTTCTACTCATCCCCATTGTTCACCCCTTCTCTCTGACATTCCCTTACCCTAGCAGGGGTATTGCTTGCCTCAGAGGTAAAATGAACTATTGCCATGGTTATTAAGTTTTTTCCTTCATGGCTAATCCATCTAGGATTCAATCCACAGAATTTGGATAATGAAGGCAAAGGACAAAGGACTGAGCCAAGATAGAGGGGGAAGGATGTGTCTAAAGCCAGGCCAGTACAGGAAACACTGTCTGCTTGGTGCACATCTGGGGAATGGCTTCATGTTGGCTTGCAATTTTGCCACCCACTGGATCTCCTCCCACCTCCTCCTGGACCTCACCCCCATCAATCACTCCTTTTCTCTCCTTCATTTTCAACCTGTTCTTTACTGTCTGCTCCTTAGCTTATAAATACGTTCAAGTCTGTCTTATTTTAAAAAGACACCAACCCAGGAAACCTCTCTCAATATCCTGCTTCCTTTTCACCTACTTCTACCCTGTTGACATGCTTTCCTTCATATCTGAGCAAGAGAAAAGAGTGGTCTGTCATTATCACCATCCATTCATAAGAGTGGCTCCCAGACAACATGTTTCTATTTTTCTCTGTGTATTTTTGAAAAAAAAAAAAAAAAAAAAAAAAAGCCTTACCTGTCTGCATACCCAATTAGTGGTTAGTGGATTCTGTTTGTTTCTCAGATTTTTATTGCAGGTCAGCAAAGTAATCTGAAGGGATGTCAACAACTGGAAGCACAGAAAGGCAGGAGGAGTGCAATCTTCCTCCAGACAGGGAGAAATTCTCCCAGTCTCTTATTTACAATGGCTATCATTCTTAATAGGTAAAAACCAAAATATGTCTTTTGAGTTGCATAGAAAACAAGTCTTGATGTAACCAATGTATCTTGGCACCACCTGGTGGCAACCTGAATAAACTGAAGTAGCTCTTGCTGGAACGCTATTTAGGACTTTGAACTATGGAAATTGCAACTAAAAAGTGATAGTTTGCTCACTGAAGAAGGCAAACATTGAGGCAGTGACTATAATAGTGCACAGAAAGGTACCTCATTAAATAGGATCAGAATGTCTTCAGGATATTATGAAGGTCCAAGAACCTGCATTTCACAGCAGCCTCCTGTTGCCTATACACCTAATCACCCACATTGGGAAGGAGCCCAGGTACGATATCATTCTATCCAGTTATATGATTTAGATATAGCAAAGTTGCTATTTATTCTCCAGACTCCATCATCCCATCGTTTTATACATTGAGTTCTTGCTCACGTAGGACTTGTGAAGGGGTTCTGAGTCTTGCTTGAGAGAAACAACATACAGATGTTTTACAGAAAACCATAACAACTATTAATAGCTACTACTAATAAGTGGTAAAAAAAAAAAAAGCTGCAATTCTATCTGGATGCCACTTGGCCAATTATGGGATGATACAGGTGATGGTATCCAAAGAGCAGCAAAGAAGCTTCCCTCCCGCAGTGCAAAATCCAACTTCTCCCTGTAGAATTCATGTCATTTATGCTCACTGTATAAGTAGTTTTTCTCCTCCCTGGTCTGAGATTATCTTTAAGTTGCTATGATAAGTAACTCAGTGAGGAGGGGAAAGTGTAGTTGCTTTTTGAATTACTATATTTACTCAAATGAACTTCCAAAAGAAAATAAGCATGACATATCTTCTTTTTTTGCTTTTTTAAAAATTACTAAATCTGGCAAAATTTGACTAAAATTCAGGACTCCTGAAGCTAGAGCCAGGAGCACAGATCTGTGAAATTTCTCATTTTAAAGTTGTCTCTATGTGAGATGATGAATATGCTAATAAGCTTGATTGTGGTAATCATTTCACAATGTATACATGGCAAAACATTATGCTGTACACTGTAAATATATACAATTTTATTTGTCAATTACATGTTAATAAAACTGGATAGGCCGGGCGCAGTGGCTCACACCTGTCACCCTAGCACTCTGGGAGGCAGAGGCATGAGGATCGCTTGAGGTCAGGAGTTCGAGACCAGCCTGAGCAAGAGCGAGACCCTGTCTCTACTAAAAATAGAAAGAAATTAGCTGGACAACTAAAAATATATAGAAAAAATTAGCCAAGCATGGTGGCGCATGCGTGTAGTTCTACCTACTTGGGAGGCTGAGGCAGAAGGATCACTTAAGCCCAGGAATTTGAGGTTGCTGTGAGCTAGGTTGATGCCACAGCACTCTAGCCAAGGCAACAGTGTAAGACTCTGTCTCAAAAATAAATAAGTAACATAACATAACATGAAACTGGATAAAGAAAGAAAGAGAGGAAGTTGACTCCTAAGCTGGTCTACACATTAGGCCATGTAAGTGAAATAGTCGATCAAATAGAGTTATGATGAACGAGGTCAAGGAGACAGAAAGCAGAAAAAAAAAAAACAAAAAAATGTTACCTGGGGACGTTTCCACACCACCTTGCCAGGAAGCAGTCGGTTGTAGAAAAGAGAATCGTTCTCAGGCAGAAAAGTTGGGTCACAGAAAAGTCTACTGTCTTTGATGCATTCCTGCTTCAGTTCCTGGTACTTCTGGTTTTTGAAGAGCTTCAGAGGAGGACCCATAGTGTCAAATTATGCCTAGAATGAGGAGAATTGTTGTCTTTGAAGAAAGAACTTCTCAGGTCTTTCAAGGATTACCTGAGATTAGACAAATGGCAGTCATCCCAGTGACTTCTTCCCAGAGCTAGGCACTTCAAATTTGGCTTTGAAGGAAGTCGGCATTTTTTAAGGAAAGAAGAGTCCAGGCTCTGCAACTAATTAGTATGGGGCTTTGGGTAAGGAGCCTAATCATTTTGGGGACTCAGTTTTATTATCTGCCAAATGGGGCAAATGGGGCTTCCCCATTCATTGGGAAAAATAGAAAATAAATGGGAAGATTGCTAGTTAAATATGAATTGTTATAATTTAAAGGGCAATCTTCTATTTACACTGGCAGGGAGTAGTTCAAGGTAAAGTACAATTCTAAATTTGAAGATAGAGGGGAAAAATCACTTTATTGTATTCAGAATAAATTGGTGCCCTGGACAGCCACCCACTTTGTGCACGAGGGAGAAGCAGCCCTTTTCCATCCTAACAAGTCGTTTTACACAATTCCTTGCCTTTCATCATTTCAAGAGCTTTGCATTTTTTATTACTGGTCAGGAAGGCTACTGCAAGGAACAGATCTCGGCAGATGGCCTCCAAAGACAAGGAAAGATAGAAAGATTGCATGGTCTTTCTTCTTCAAAGTCTAACATACAATCATTTTGCCCGTGATAAAAGGCAGACTCTGAAATTCAATTACACTAATTTGGTGGACTATAGATTCTTATCCTATGGCAATACACTGTTGCTTTCTTTTCTTTAAAATAAAAAGAAAAGAAAAAAGGAAAAAAAACTCACATGGCCAAACAGAGAACTAATATAGTGGCTCTTCAGGCAATGTCTATCAGTGTGCCCTACACTCAAATACCCTTAACAACTGCTTTTTATGAAGATAATTTGAAAGGCAAATTTGATTTTAAATAGCTTCGGGGGTGACAATAGGGTTTTCAATGCCTTTGCTTGATTCACAAAGATAGATTTGTAATGATTTTAATGATCCTCTGCTGACGTTCAATAGTAAGTAAGAACAGGGTTGTGAAATTTACATGGCATCAACTATTTCAAAAATACATATTAAGAATAACTGTCTATATTGTATGATCACAAGATGGTTGAAACAAAGCAACCTAAGGTCCAAAGTGTCTGCTAAAAAAATGGATGAAATTTGAAAAAAAAAAAAAAACTCTAAAGGATACATTGCCACTTTAAAGAGTATCTGTCTGGTATATCTGTGAGGCCATCGCCATTTTATATAAAAATGTAATATTAATCAGACCTCTCTACTAGCTCATTTCACGTCCTTTTCATATCACATTGAAATGCCTCACTGGTGAAGAAGCTTCCCCGTTCAAAAACCACAAAATTTTTTATTTTAACTTTTTGCAATGTTATTTGTAATATATGTACAACAAACTTACCCTTTTTGTGAATCCAAGGAATAAGAAGCTGAAAATAACCACATTTTTTTATCACCTTATTTATTGACAATTGCTTTTCAAATTGAGGGCTGCAGAGACACGGAAAAGCACCAAAGTGCTTTTTATCCTCAGATTTAGGTCTGCTCTTGTGTTTTAAATATCAAAGTGTATTTCATTTTATATGAAAGCATGGATGGTATCAGTAATAATTTTTAGTTATGCAGCATCAGAGCCAACCTGAATGTTTGTCCAGGCTCCTTTCTGGAGCCTGCTACAAATGAACCCCAATTTTTGTGTGTGCTAAAACTTGTAAAAAACGCTACTGTGCCTCTTGCTTTCCCTAGAAGGTTTGGTGGATTGCCAGAGGCTGAGGACTGTAAATGTAGGGTATTCTGGGATAATTGGAATATTTAGTTTGCCAGAACCTCCTAGTCCCTGAATAGTCTGGATAAATGGGTACTTCCTGCTCTGCCCCGTAAGTCTCCCTTACTACTCAAATGGTGAGGCAGGCAAGAGCTTGCAAAGGGAATCCCTGCTATAAAGAGGGCCGGTCTATAGGAGCAGCATCAATTGAACCAAAAATCAGATTTGATTTTAAAAACCTATGTGATCCCTGGAGACACTCTCAGAGGCAGTAAGTACAGCTGGTGTGGGTAGGTTAAAGCTTGATAAAATGCCTATTTGAGTGGGGGTGCCTGCATTTTGGGGTCACACAGTAAATAAGGAATAGCAGCCTATGAGCCTGAACTGTCACTGGAGTACAATTGTCCCCTCAAGTCCTGTCGAATGTGATCCCCATTTCTGACTATGTAACAGGAGAACTGTGTTCCATTTGCTCTGTGGCTCTGTTCTCTTTATGCCTCAGTTTTCTCATCAGGAGAGTGAGCTTATCTACCCTGCCTCCCCACACCTTACACCATGGCTGTACCTAATGAGATGGCTAGTGTAAAAGTAATTTTGAATAAGTCAAAAGTTGCTCCGTAAATGCAAGACATACGCTGAAGCCCTCTCATTGCCTGGCACAGAGGTGGGCACACAACCATTTCTCAGAAAATATTTGTTGAACAGATAAATGTCTTTTGTAGAGAATTAATGTTTGTATGGCAATTTATTGTTCAAAATGTGCATTTTACATTTTAGTTCCCATTCTCGTCATAGCAGCCATGTTTAATAGAGATATCTGTGTCCTTCATTTTATATGCAGAAATGGCAGCTCAGAGAAGCAGCAGCTAGAAACTGGCAGAGCCGACTCAAACCCAGGTTCTGTGTAATGCTAGATTTGGTGTGCGGCTTTCCATCACACCACACTGCTTCTTTTGGTCACTGCCTTCTTAGAGAAAGGATTTTTTAGTTCAAATGAGGAAACTCTCCAAAGCAAACACAATACCCAACTTTGAGGCATTCTGCCTAGAATTTATTGCCATGGTGGATATTGAAAAGGTTCTTTATTTTCATGGTTTGATGATCATGGAAGAATCCGCACACTTTACATCTGAGGGTTCATCATTAACCCTCAGAAATCTTTTGGAAACCCAGAAATTTGCAAGTTGGGTTTGTCATAAACAACGTGCCCTGTTGAAATGGAAGCATGTGGAGAAGGGAATGTTCTTTCCTTGCTGTCCTACTAGTATTGGGGAGGGGAGAGTGCTTAAAGTTAAAGATTACATATTAGGAAAATCAGTAGACAAAATAAAAGATAAGGCTATGGGTATAAACCTAAGGCCTTGAGTATAAACCAAGGAAAGCCTCTAGCTAACAAAGGAAATGTGGGCATTTAAGAAGGGGGGCCCTATAACCCAAGGGTTAGTGGAATGAGTGGTTGGGTGAGGCAGAGTGTGGTTTAGCACTGAGGTAATGGTCTTAGGCAGTATTATTTTAATTTGGACTCACTACCTAGAGAAAGAATATGAGGAAGACTGAGTCTACCAAGGCGAGTGGTCCCAGCGTGTGGAAAGTTGGGAATTGCCAAGGGAAGTCGAGGGATCCTGCCACATAGAATACAAGGCTGCAGTTAGGAGAGGGAGCTTTTGCTACTCATTGGACTGGAAAGGTTGAGGGAACTAGGCAAACTCTAAGGGCAAAATCTGTTGCTTCTTTACCTGTGGGTCAGCCTTAGAGTAGAAACCAGATTTTGCTCTAAATATCTGATAAAGGAAATCCAGTCTGTGGTTCCCAAACAACTTCAGATTTAGGTGAATGGGAGAGAAAGTGAGGGCGCTTAAGGGAGAGAAGGGAAGAGAGCATGGCTCCAGGGGCATTGTCCCTGGCTAGTTTCTCCTTTTCCCCAGTTTCTCACTTGTTCTGTACGTGGGGCAAAAATTAGGGGTGAAAACAATTAAAAGTTTGCAGATAAATTGAATACAGAAGACCCAACTCCGCCCTGACACGAAATAGGTGCCACTTTAGCCACAATCGGCACCCCTTATCCCCACGCCTGGGGGTGGTATGGTGAGAGAAATAAGGCTTGGATAAGAAGTAATAAAACTTCAGCATCCACATGTTACGCAGAGGATAGTCCTTTCCATATCTACACAGGCAGAGTCACAGCGTACATCTATGGGCACGCATCTACCAGAGAACTTATATATGGCTGTTCAGATGCAAACTGTTGGCCAGATATTCTGGGGTCTGGAAGGGACCATAAAGGTCCTCTGATTCAGCTCACTGGCTTACATAGGACGTGCCGACTGTGCCCAGAGAGCAGACTATTCAAAGAAATTCAAAGAAAAAAAGAGCACACAATTTTTGTTTTAATTCCATTGTTGAAGAACTCTATCAAAATAGAAAAAGCAAATCAAAATCATAAAAAGAGCATGGGTAGTTAGAAGAACCAGGATAAAATATCAAATATCAAATGCCACCGTTTAGTGTAGACAACGTCTCTGTCCCTCAGTTTTCCTGTAAGCACAATGGGAATATGATAACTGCCCTCTTTACTTCAGGGTGTTATTGGGAAGATCTAATGAAATTAAGTATGTGAACATACTTTTTTTTATTTCAGTATATTATGGGAGTACAAAGGTTTAGGTTACATATATTGCCCTTGCCCCCCCCACCCCGCTGAGTGAACATATTTTTTAATTGTTAAGGATAAGGCTAACGTAGGGCAGTAGTATTAGGAAGAATTTGTTTTTAGCAAATTAAATCTCCTTAGTGGAAACTGAGGAAATTCAATCACAGGCTTTAAATAAGACACGCACCAATGTTTAAAAGACAAATATAAAATGGCCCCTCTGCCATTCTCTATTTCACCCCTTCTTTTTGGCTGACTTACCCTCTTGGCTGAATAAACCCATCCTATAAGTCTAGTTTCACAGCCTTTCAAAAATCTAATTCTGATTTGTATAGAATGTTATGCTGGAAGGACTCTTACAAAGCACTTAGTACAACTTCTTTCTTTTACTGTAAGGTAAAGGGACCTGCCCAAGTTACATAGTTAGTGACAAAGCTGGCACTAAAACTAGGACCTTGTGACTTTTTTTACCACAAGTTTTTTAAAGGTTGGGAGTGGGCAGTGAACACGAAAACACAAAACCTCAAGCAAGACATTGCTTTTGAAAATTCTCATTGTCCTCTTCTTTTAAGAATACATTTAGGAATTTTTTTTTTTTTTTTTTTTTGGAATTGCAAGCTGTCAGAAGGTGCGATGATTTCAAATCAAGGCTAATCAAAGAAACACTGTTTTGGGGTCACAAAGGGGCTTTTTCTGCTTTTAATTTAGGAACTGAAAACTCCCAAGGATATGGAAAGCCTGCTTTTTAACCTATTCCTGACCACATACGTATTTCGGCTTTTCCCTAGACTGCTAGAAAAACTTTAAGGATGAATAAAGAATGCTATTCAAATCCAAAGTATTCACACACACTCGGGCACACATGTGCACATGAGCACACTTGCGCACACACAAACTGCCAGAGGAATGAAAGAGTTAATCAGCAGTCCCCAAAGACCTTTTTTTCTTATTCCTTCAAACTATAAAGTGTCCTTAATTTCACAATAAAGATTAGCAAATGAAGCATTAGCTGAATTTCAATAAATATTAATACAAACCGAGATGCTTTATTCTGAAGCCATAAGTGACTGTCAGGACAGCAGAATTTGTTGAATTTTCCTATGTGCTTTTCACCAAAGTTAGAGTTCCCAATCTTCAGAACCAGTTGTTTCACTGCAATGTTTCTTTCTACTGTTCCCCACCCACAGCCCACTCTGGTCAAGTGGCCCAGTGAAGCCCCTAAAGCAGTGTAGTCGGGCATGAGGGTGGGAGACAGAGCCCCAGCTGCAAACCAAAGTTTAAACCAAAGCTAGAATCAGACGGGAACAAAACCAGGCCTGGGGCTGAAAATGGAATAGCCAAGATCAACCTGTCACCAGGACAGGAGGGCCGCCCCCCCCCACCTCCGCTGTGCAGACAGGGAGTTAAGACAGCCTCGGCTGCCACTCTGTCCTGTGCAACCGTGCACAGCCTGTGCACCCCACTGCCAGGGCCTGTTTCACACAGTGTGGCTTCAGGATTTTGCCTGCATTTCAATAATTTGTCCACAGCTGTGGGTCAGCAGAAACTGGAACGAAGCCCTGACAGTGGCCAGGCTTCTTGCCCTCACACCCCCACCCCAGGTATTTCAGGCAGCAGAAGGCAAACACACAGGCGTGCACACACACACACACACACACACACACACACAAAACTGATGAGATAGCTCCAGAAAAATCTCTTTGCCAGACAACCACAATCACCCCACACACACCCCAAAATAACCTACAAAAAATTCCATTATATTTGAAGTTTCCAAACTGCTACTTACGTGCACATATTCCATCCAGACCAACCATAAAATTATAGCTGTGAAGTTTTATTAACTATAAAGATGAAGTTTCTTCACTTCTCTGACATGCTAAGTTACCCAGCAAATAAAACTCTAAGATCCCGTCTCTACTTACCTGAGTTATCCCAGGAGCCTTGGTGCTGCTACTGCTGCTGCTCTTAGCCAGGTAAGCCCACTAAGTCTGTTCAGTCAGTGCGGCTGAACAAAGATTCTGGCTTTCTTAACCTGAAAACTATTTGGGCTGTACCAAGCTCTGCTCACAGGGGGAGGTGCCTCACAGCAACTTCAGGAGGCTTTGCCCCGCCTAGCAGTCAGAAACTGATCCTGAGTCATGAGGAAAATCTGGAAGGCTCCCCTGCCAGATGTGCAGACGGGATGCCCACTCCAGATCCACTCGCCAGCAAATTGGAAAACCCAGGAAGCCACGTGTGAAAGCTGTTTCGGTTCCAAGGAGAAATAGGACTTTCAGGGAAGGGTAGATAGATTTCTGACTTTTCTGTCCCAGAGTTAATAGTGCAGACATGAACATTACTCGAAAGAGGACATGCAGAGAAAAATGTTGAAGTATTGGCAAAGTTCTTGTGCCCTGGTACATGGATCTACAATAATGATGAGGACTTTAGCAAGTGAGTGCGTGTGAAAGAGCAGCTAGTGGGGTACAGGGGGAAAAAAGTCACTCTGTGAAACAACAGGTAACATTTGGCCAAGGGCAGAGAGAAAGGGGTGTTAGGAGGGAAGTGAATGGAGTTTGATTCCATGGCAGCTATAAGAAACCTAATTTCTAGCAACGGGGCTATGTAGATTCTGCCAAGCAGTGCTAGAGGAAAAGCAGAACAAATAACTGTTTGCTCTGAAAGGCCAACCAAGAGCCTTCAGTGGGGTGCTCAGACCCTTATATATACTATGCTGCATCCCAGTCAAGGTCCTGCTCCTTTTTCCCTGAGACAGTCTTTGGGACACATTTCCAGGGACATGATTTTCAAGTTTGTTTCATTTTCACAAACGATCAAGGCTCCCATCATCTCATTCCCCAGCTTTCCTGACAAGTGTAGTTAACCCTTGAACCTGAAATTATTACTGTCTGCCCCTACCCCTTACCAACCCTCCTTCTGCCTAGTTGAAGATCTAAGCAATTAGAGGGGGGGGGGGCGGGGAGCAGAGAGAGAACAAGTGAGCAAAGTAGAGCTCAACAAAGAAAGGAAGTATGTTCTCCCCACTCATTGGGTCCATACCAATATTTTCATGAAGCAGATCTGAGCATTTCTATAACTCTGGTCTCTGAGAATCCCCCCTTGGCATTTCCCTACAACTCCCTCTGTGCCTTCTATGCCAAGATGAAAATCAAGCTAGAAGCAGGGCACAATACAAAATACCAAAGCCCAGGAGAATTAGGGCTCTAAATATTGGCACCCAATTTGGCTGGAGAATGAGAGATTTCTTAGACATATGTCCGCTACATTGTGGGATTGTGGCTTTGAAACCCAAGGAGGATGTTTCATCTGGGCTCATCTTCTTCAGCCACCTTTTCCACCTCCATAATCCGGACTCACAGGATCTGAGAATTAGAAGGAAACTTAGATGTCATATCTGCCCTTCCACTCGGTGAAGAAATATGTTCCTGACAAACTGGAAAACTCACCCCTCTGTAAAGCAGCTTATTCCACATTTGGGCATTTCCTAATTGCTAAAAGCATCTTCCTTAGGTTGAGCAAAAATTAGCTTCACATAAATGATTTCTCATTCCTCTCCCACATGACATCCCTTGAAAATATCTATCATGTCCCCCAAGTCATCTGTCCTCTGGGATAAATATCCTCAGTTCTTTTAAACTATGTCTCATAGGACATGGTTTCCAGATCTTTTGCCATTGTGGTTGTCTTTTGAGCATAAATCTGCTTACTGCATAGCCTGTAGCTTAATTAAAACCCTGTGTTGTTTCTTACATGAACTACTACTATATGCCTGATTCTATGTTTGTATGATTGACTGTTAATTTCACCTAGATGCGGAGCTTTGAATTCATCCTCAAAAACAATTGCCTTGTTCATTTTAAGTATTGCTCATAATCTTTCTGGATCTTGAGTCTTATATACACTATCATATTCCCTATACCAATATTTCTTGACCTTTTTCCCATTATCACTCCTAAAGAGCCTTTTTAGACATTTTTCCTTAATCTCTCTCCATGAAATTTTAATACTGTAGATATACCGTGTATATGTTTATGTATATATGTATATCTGTATTCTATAAAAAAGAAAGATTTTTTTAACTCTTCAAGAATCAATTTTTGTCCTCTTGGGAGGCAATATCACCTCCATTGAGAGTTCATGCTCCATATACTACATTTTTTTATCTGCATGTCTGATCAGTCAGACTTATAAAAGTATTGAATGAGATAAGGTCCAGGGAGGAATACTACAGTGAAACCGTAGAGTCCTCCCCTTATTAATGATCACTTTTAATAAGGTTGATCAAACTTGAAGTAATCCATATAACTTTTGCTACCACTCAGCTCCTATTTTTCCATCTTCTCCCTGAGGATATCATAAGACTTTTTCAAATGTCTTGCTGAAACCCAGGTACATTATGCTACGGTATTCCTGTCATCTACCCTTTTATACACCCTTTCCAAAAAGGAAATGGGCTTAGTTAGGCATGACAGGCTTTAGTGAGCTCATGCTTACCCCTAGTGATTTCCGCTCCTTTTCTAAAGCCTCACAAATGACCTGCTTAATAGTGCATTCTATACTTTTGTCAAGGATCAATGCCATGCTCATGGATCTTCAGTTTCCAGGATCTACATTTTGCACCCCACAACACCACCACCAACTTTCACAAAATCTTGGGGCATTTGCCTGCCTCTTTGCACCTCTCAAATCTTTCCTTTGCCGTAAGTTCTCAAAGGTTACCAAGACTGGCTCTGTGATCATGTCTGCATATTCTCTCAGTAGTCTCGGATGTAATTTGTCTGGACCTGGAAACTTGAACTCATTGAAGGCAGCTAAGCACTCCCTTATTATCTCCTCATCTATCTTGGGCTTTAATTCTCTTTCCAGTTCAAAGATCATGCTCCTTGTTGGAGAGGTTAAGTAACTTGCCCACAGTCACACACCTGGTAAATTGGCAGAGCTGGGATTTAAATCCTGCCCTGTCTGACTCTAAAGTCTGGCTTTTAACCAGAATGCTATGTGGCTTTCAAATACCGAGTGCTATGGCCTGTGGGTGCTATGTGAGTTCCAAAGTGGGAGAGAGTTCATCCAGCAAGAGTAGTCAAAACAGGCTTTGTAAAAGAGGTAAAATTTGAACTGGATCTTGAAGAATGAGTAGAATCCCAATAGGAAGAAAGAAGTGATGTGTGCATATGTTGTATATGTGAGGAAGGAGACAGAGGATGGCATCTCAGGCAGGGAAAATAATAAAGCATAAGAATTGCCCCCTTGGTCTGCCTCATAGCTTCCTTGGTTGATCATTATGAACACTGAGACCACAAATGATCAAGAGATAGCCAGGGTATTCCTGCCTTCCCTTAATAACTATTCATTCAAGCTCTGTTGCTTACTAGTTGTATACCCTATGGCAAGGCACAGTCCTTCTGATCCTTGGTTTCCTGCTCTATGAAATTGAAATAAAAATAGGCCTATTTTAGAGGGCTGCTGTGAGAATTAAATGAGCTAGGTAATACATATAAAGTACTCAGAACAGTATGTGGCATATAAGTGAGGCTCAACAAATGTTACTTGCTGTCACTGTTACTATTACTGTGATTCATTTATTCATTCAATGAGCATATACTGAGCTCCTACTATGTGCCAGATACTATGCTAGGTGCTAGGGAAATGATGGTGAGTGATAAGAAATGTGATCTCAGCCCTCAATGAGTTAAAGACCAGCCATGCATTTACTTTGTGGAAGTTTTCAGTCTGTACTACTATTTGGTTCCATTATGTGGATAAAGTGGTATGTTTTACTTATCTTAAAACTGACCTCCTTTAAAAGTTTGTGGGGATAGTGGTAAAGAAAGAGTCTTTTGATTCAATAGCCCAAGATCTGGGGTGGCTGCTTTCTCCAAGATGCTATAGATTCTGGTTAACTTCATCGCAGCCTTCACTCAAGCCTTGGGTTCTGTTCTTTTGCTTCCTCTAGCCTCATTCACAGCCCAGTCATTTTCCCTGTATTGGGCACTTTCCATCCTAGATTGTAAAATTGAGCTCCCTATTGGGGGGCTGGGTAAAAAGCCAACTGCACCCAGTGTGCCAGTGGGGGGTGGGGAGAGCTGTACATTGGTCTAGTATGGCTCAGCAGTGTGGGGAAGTGCCATTAGGTTTTGGCTGGCTAACTACAGTTCTTGCCTCTTTGGAGTTTACAATCCCCCAAGGCCAGTGAAAGTGTGAACAGAAGCCACAGAAGAGGGTGGACTGTCAGCTTCCAAACCAAAGAGACTTGGGCCAGTGTGGGTGGAGTTCAACCAAGACTTTGGGAGGGGGTAAATTGGATGTCTTCCCTGTTGGGCTGGTTAACACAAAAATATGCTTCACTGGGCCATCAGCAGAACTTTTTTTTTTTTTTTAATCAGGAGAAGCAACTCATTCGCCTTGTCAATAAAAGGGCTCTAGTTTCTCAATATTAGTCAAAGGAAACCTCTGTCCCTAGTAATTGAAATAAATGGTTACGGTGGTTGCTGAACTCTGACTATATCAAATCCATACTCTTCTGATTGGTTATCAAGTCCCTTCTTCCACCAAGGGATTGGATTCACCACTATTTGGCCCTAGTCTAGCTGGCTTTTGTGTTCCATTTCTCAGAATTGGACAAAATTTTCAGGAACACAGCTACCCCTGGGCTGGTGCTGGGGCAGGGAACTCAGGGCTGGGAAAGGTTGGGTGGGGGTGATGCTTTGGATACAGATGTCATCCAAGTCTTAGGCATAAATTGTAACTGAGAAAGAGCCAGCCTCAGAGAACTTAGCACTGGGCTAAGGGCAAGGCCATAGACAGAAGACAAGGCAAGAAGTCAGGAATAGAGGTGATCCAGAACTCATAGGCCAGGAAACATTGTGCAAGGTGGGATTGAGAAAAATAATGCAAGGCAACAGTTAAGAACAAAGCCACAGATCAGGTAATCATTCTAAATGGGTGTTGGTTGCTTGGCATGATTCAACACTTCCTCTGCATTTTTATTCTAGTTGTTCCCCCCCACAGGCCCCACTGCCGTGACTGTCCTTTCTCACCCTTCCATCTACCCAGGTCTTGCTTAGCCTTTGATTCTCCAACCTTACTTTCTCAATGAAGCCTTCTTCCTCCTTCACTTATTTCCACTCTCTCTGAATAATCATCTCGCTTTGAGTCAGTATCATATGACGCAGGGTTCTAGTTACTAATTCTCCAATGTTTCATGCGTATCCTTGGATTCCCTCAGACTGCAAACTGCTTGAGGACAGCAGCTCTAGCTTCTGACTTGTGTACTCCCTATAGTGTGAAGCACAGGGCCGGGCATGAAGTAAGTATACAGTAAATACTTGGCAATGAATTCCAGCAACATTCAGAATGGAATTCAGCAGCAACGTAGAAAGATAAGATGGGCCCATCACACACATACACACATACACACACACACACACAAGTGCTTAGAAAAATCAAGCAGAACCATCTTAAATGGAGGGGGCGGTTATAGTGTCTCTTTGTCAGAGCTACACATCCACAAATAGCCCTTTGAGAGTTGGAAAAGCTTATAGAATAAGAACAAAATGGGAGGAGGCAGCTAATGAGTTGTCATTAAGCCTGAGGGTGAAGCAAAGATGAGGAGGGGGTTAGAAACAAACAGAATAATGAAAAATTTCCAACATGGGAGGGAAGGGAATCTTTTTCAGGTCCAGTAAAATGTCATTCATCTGGCCTTCACTAATTTGGGATTTTTGAAAAATTGGACTAAGGGACTAAGGGAGGCTATATCTTATTGTAGCCAGATCTTGAAAGAAAAGAGTTGCTAAACTAATTAAGCCTCCTCCATGTTGGGAAACTGGAGCAGAGGATGGGGGGAGGTCTTGTTTAACTTAGTTAAAAGAAATTTTCCCAGTTCCGTCCTAGAGCTCTTTAGAAACCTCATTAAGCCAATTGTAAGTCCTGGTTGTAGAGTCATTCTTGTCCTATTTTCCCCTTATTGTAAATACTTAGGAGTATTAAAAGTACATTTTAAAAATCTACAATTCTAGCTTTTCACTATCTTGGGCTCCTTCTTCCTCTTCAGTTGGTACCAAGAAAAAAGACACTAAACAGGTATGGAAAGCCCTGGAGTACTGGGAGCTTTCCTGTGCTATCTCATTTAATCTTCACAAAACAACTGTGTGGCAGAGATATTGTTTTTCCTGGTTAACAAGAGAGTGGGGACCTGCTGGGGGTTGTGTGTTAAGTAACCAGACTCAGGCCACACAGGAAGGAAATAGTGAAGCCTGTGTCTAAAAAAACAATTCTTCCAACTCCAAAGCCCCCTTGCATTCTCCTGGACCATGTTGCCTCTAAATTGAAAATAACTATTGACTAATAGGGGATTCAAAGACTTTTCTTGACAAGTCTTGCTTTATTAAACATTTAAGTGGCTCTTCATGAGAAGAACATATGTTCAAAAACAGAGGTTAAATTCATAATAACCAAAAAATTGGAAAGGGCCCAGATGTCCTAGTTGCAGAAATGGAGAACAGATTAGTGTTTGCCAGGGATTAGGAGGGTGCTGTGTTGCAGCGGGGAGGCGAGTGTGATAATAAAAGGACAATATCATGAAAAATCCTTGAGGTTATGGCACTGTTTGGTGTACTGACTCGGGGGGTGGATACATGAACCTAATGTGTTAAAATTATATATAACTAAACACATACACACAGATGAGTATAAAATGGGAAATCTGAATAAGATTGGTGAATTGTATTAATGTCAATCCTAATTGTGATATTATACTAGAGTTTTGCAAAGTGTTACCATTGAGGAAAGCTGAGAAAAGGATGAACAGGATTTCTCTGTGCTATTATATTTCTTACAAGTGCATGTGAATATACAATTGTCTCAAAAATTTTAATAAAAAAGGAGTTGCTTGTGGTGGGAAGGTCTATATATAAATCAAATGTATTCACTCTAATCTAACAAAAGTCTGTTGAAAGATGAAGTAACAATGGTCTGATAGGTTGGAGTAGTCCAGCCAAGACTGGGAGACAAGGTGCTGGGACTCCCAGTTCAGGGAGACTGTTCCCCAGGCAATAACACAGGTCGCTGAGCCTGACTGAGTGCAAGGAAATAGGAGTGTGGTGTGAAATTCGAAGGAGCAGATTTCACGCTTGGGGGCCCTTCATTCAAGGCCATAACTTTGCAGGTCCCTCTGCTCTTTGCTGGGAGAATGAACTCTGCTCCCAGAGGCCTCGCTATAATAGGCCCCAGCCAGCACCAGCTACATAATTTGCCGGACCAAGTACAAAATGAAAATGTGGAACCTCTTGTTCAAAATTTATTAGGAATTTCAGGACGGCCACTTCAGAACATTAAACCAGGCATAGGGCCCCTCTAAGCACAGAATACTGTGTGACTGTACAGGTCTTGGCCCCAGTTAACATTGCTGCTAAATCCCCACAGCTGCAACCTCTACAGAACACAAACCATCACTCCCTTCCCAGCCCCTCCCTGCTGGTCTTGAATTGACTGAGATGACTGAGGTCCAAGTGACCCTTTGGGACCCATTCACTGTGCAGTCACGGTGCTGGGCATTGGAAAATCCCTGCTGACTGATTGACTCGACTGCTGCTGCATAGACCAGATACAGAGCAAGAGAGGGTGGAACCCGGAGGCAGAAGGCAGGCTGGAAAACTCTAGTGCCCACCCTCAAAAGGAAGGCTGGCAATAAGTAAAGCAGGCTGGTGGCCATTCTGAAAATTTTTGATGTATGATAGAGCACTAAACTACAGCCTGGAAGCCTGGGCTCAAATGCCAGCTCTGTCACTCTCAAGCTAATTAATCTCTGGGTGCATCAATTTCCTCATTTATAAAATGGAGATAATAACAATAGTACTTTTCTCACTGGTTTGTCATGAGGATCAAATGAAATCACGGGTATGAAAGCACTGTGAAAACTTTCATGGTAGGTAGAAATGTAAGACATATCAGAATGGCCACCAGCCTGATTATTACACACACACATCCCTAAGCTTCTTCTAGCAGATGGTGACTAGCCTGATCTGATGCCTGAAATAAGAAGGTTAAAATACATGGCCCGGACTTCCAGTTCTGACCAAGATAGAGCAGTCCTGTTTCCCACCCTCACCCCCACTCTTCCCTCTCATAACTAAAAAATGCTGAATATGACACAACCAACAAGCATAGGAAGAGTGAAAGGTGGGAAGAAGAAGACAGATAATCTGAGCACCTCAGGACTTGAAGAAAACAGCACAGCCTTGAATTCTCTGGGTTTTCTTTTTCCCTCTGATATATCTCAGGCAGGATGTTGTGTTAAGCATCCAACCTGGAACTTCTAACAGGCACAGACAAAAAAAAAATCTCCAAGGAAAGCCTTTTCACTGTAGTCACAGGACTGGGAAGAATGTAACCTAACAAAAGAAAACCATTTTTGGCAATACCCACTCTATTCCAACTAAATATCAGTAGAACAACTGCATACCACTCCTCGGGGGTTTCAGTGGGGCTGAGTGGGATATTCTATCCCCTGCCTGGCAGAAACAGTCAGTGTTCCAGTTCCCCCATCAGAGTAGTGTCAGTTAGTCCAGCAGTGAGCTGAGTCTCCACTCCCACCTAGCAGCGAACAGACTGAACAAGGTGATGTGAGCCAGGACTAGCTGGCTTCAACAAGCAATTACTAATTCTCTTGAAACAATTGAAAAACTGGAAAATCTCAGCAAGGAAATAGAAAATGTAAACAATAACCAAAGAAAAAATATAGAATTGAAAAATAAAATAACTGAAAAATACTCACTGGGTGGGCTCCATAGTAGAGATAACAGAGGATAAAATCAGTGAACTTGAAGATCGATTGATAGAATTTACTCAATGTGAAAAACAGAGAAAATAGACTGAAAAAAAGTAAGCAGGGACTCAGGAAGCTGTGGGACAATAACAAAAGTGCTAACATTTGTGTGATTGGAGTTCTGGAAGGAGAGAGTAAAGAGTGTGAGACTGAACATATATTTGAAGAAATACTGGTTGTGAATTTTTCGAATTTGTCAAGACATAAACCTACAAATTCAAGAAGCTTAGTGACCTCAAACAGAATAAACCCAAAGAAATCCATGTGCCAGGACACACCATAATTCAACTTCTGAAAACTAGAAGTCATGGCCCAAAAGAGGGAGTGGGTTTTGGGGAATTCAGTCCGGAAGATCTTCAGGGCTGTCAGTCTCCCCTTTCTGCATCTTAACAAGGAAGAAGGGGGAGTCCCATCTCTTCTTCAAACCCTGGCTTCTCCTGTCCTCTATCCCCAGGCCCAACCATCAAGCCTACTGTTTGCTCTTTCAATAAACATTTGTGAGTACCTAACATTTGCCAATCATTCCACCTAGCTGCTGGGGAGACAACAAGTAGACAAGCTAGAGTCCCTGCCCTCATGGAGTTACATTCTAATAGATGGAGACAAACATACAGGGAATGTGTTGAGAAAAAGAGTAACTAAGAAGAGCAGTATATATTTAGACACATACTTTTTCCACAAAAGGATCTTACATCAGCCACCCTTTCATTCATTCAATATTCATTAAGCACTCACAATGCCTAAGAACCTGCTGGGCTTTGGAGATACAGACATAGCTCCTGCCCTTAAGGATCAAATAGTGTTCTTGTAGGGATAGGGTTTCTTAACCTTAGCACTACTGACATTTGGGACTGGATAATTCTTTGTTGCAGGCGGCTGCTCTGTGCGTTGTGTAATGCTTAGCAACATCCCTGGCCTCTACCCACTAGAAGGCAGTAGCATTCTCCAAGTGTGACAACCAAAAATGTCTACACAAATGGCCATTGTCTCCTGGAGGGCAAAAACGCCCCAGTTGAGAACCTCTGTTGCAGGGTAAACTGAAAAGTGGACAAATATTTGATATAAAATATAACAACTGCTTTGATAGAGAAACCTCTCTTGCCTCCCCATTGATTCCAGGCCCTTCAGAGGTCCCTCACTTCACGTCCACCCTTATTTCTTGCTATGTGACCAAAGCCCCCACTATATTACACTCTAATCATCCCCAGAACATAGCATGCCTTTTCCTTTCCTCAGACCTTTCTTTCCACATGCCTTTTTTTTTCTACCGTGAATACCCTCCCCCGGCTAGCAACCTCAAATGGCATAGCCCTCATTCAAATCTTTATTTGACGTGTTTGCCTCATTTTGAAGGCAGGGACTGTGACAAGTTCATTTCTGTATCCTCAGTGCCTAGCAGAGTGTGCTTGCTTCTTGAAGGAATGCAAGGATACAGAAAAGAGAAAAGATGTAACTGTCCTTATCTCTCAGATTGCTTCCATTCTGCCAGGGGAGGCCAAACAGAAATAAAACATTCCCATTTTGTACAATCCAGCTTGTAGTAGAATTAAGTGTGAATATGTGCAGAATTTATTATAAATGATAGAGCACTTGGCGGATGATTCATGAGATGAGAAAATTGAATTGGGCCTTGAAGGATAAGGCCAGCTTTGATAATATGAATGGTAGGGAGGACTAGATAAGGATGAGAAAGGGTAGAGGAGCACAGTACACTTACCAGACAATGAGAAAACCAAAGCCTAGAGAGTGCAGGCTTGACATCTGCTTCATGGTACACAGGAAATTCTGCTCCCACCCTAAGCTCTAGCTAACTCTTGGCTCCTTTAAGTCAGTAACATAGGGAAAGGTTACAAGAGTAATGGGAGTTCTGGATTGCTGGAAAGCACTGGGAGTGACAGGTTCAGAGAGTGAACACAGTTACACTGCCCCCAAATAAGCTGATATTCTAAGCACAGGAAGCAAACTCTTACTTAAGCACTCCTAATTCAGCTAACTTTGACTGAGCACCTATCATGTGCAATGTGCTTCTTGTATATTGTCCTGCTTAGTTTTCATAATAGTAAGATGCGGTCTCAGTGGCAGAACTGAGATTCAAACTCAAGTTTTCTTTCTTTCTTTTTTTTTTTTTTTTCCAACAGGGTCTCTCTCTGTCACCCAGGCTAGAGTGCAATGGTGTCATTGTAGCTCACTGCAACCTCCAACTTCAGGGCTCAAGTGATCCTCTGGCCTCAGCCTCCCAATTAGCTGGGATTGCAGGTGTGCACCACCATGCCCAGCTACTTTTTCTATTTCTTGTAGAGATGGGGGTCTTACTCATGCTCAGTCAGGCTGGTCTCGAATTCCTGGCCTGAAGCAATCCTCCTGCCTCTGCCTTCCAAAGTGCTAGAATTACAGGCATGAGCCACTGTATCCAGCCTCAAACCCAAGTTTTCTGATGACAGGCCTGGCTACTTCCATTGTGCCATGCTGCCATGGTTAGCTGGGCCAAGTTTGGGACGTGGAGGTATTCTTAGTGAACAACTTCCTTCCTTCCTTCATTACTTTTCTCCCTCTCTGGAGGCTTCTAATCCTGAAACACCCCATCCAGAAGAGCATGGACATGCTCCAGAATAGGGCCATCCACAAACACTTCTAATATTAGTGTGATAATTTTATCCAGATATTAATACAAAGTCTCCTCTGGAGGGTTGCCAGGGGAACTTCTTTGTGGAATAGGTGAGACTTGAGCTTTTCCTGGGAGGATAAAAGTGCTTTGAGAGAAAGCAGACATTTGGGGTATAGGGTAGAGAGGTTTGTAGAGTTCAAGGTCTTGTGTCAGGTGGAAATGTGGTGTGTGTTGAGGATGGGCTTCAGAGAAGAACAGTGAGGAGGACTGGTGGAACCGGGGTCCAGAGTTCATGTTGGTAAATAATAGGAGATCAGACTGGGTAGAGCCTAAATGTGGAGGAGTGAGGAGTTTGCGTGAGTTCTGCAAGCTGGTATGTGTAGATGCAGGAGCCTGTCTAGCCAAATATAGCTGTAGAGACAGTCATGGATTAGTTGACTGGGGCAGCTGGGAAGGCTGCCACTGGGGGTGGGTAATATAATTGAAACTTCTTTCATGTCGAATTCTCTGGAATGGAGACAGTGACAGGGGCCCATCTATGGTGAAATCGTGTGCCATAGGTCCCTTCACCTCCATTTCCCACCCTCCCTTTTCCTTGGATTTCAATAGCTCCATCTTGCCCTTCTGCACATGGAGCCCTCATCTTCTGTCACTGGCACTGGCAGAGTCTCACCCAGGACCAGGTTTCCTAGGAAGCATCTCTTTCTCTCACCACTATTCCCCTTTCCTTCCTCCATCCAAACCATATCACTTTTTCTCAGGGCTCTGTCATGTTACTAGCACAAACCCGATAAACAAATTGGCAGTAAATGTTACTGGTTGATAATGTCTTAATAATGTTTAAATTTAATGGGAGCCTGCCATGCCTTTGCTAGAAGCAAGGATTGCCAGGGAACTTCAGGCTTAGAGAAGGGAGTGAGAGGTGAGGATGGGGTAAAGATAGGGGTAGGGGAGGGAATTTGAGAATGGGGCCTTTTGGTGACCTTTGCATAGAGATAGTCTTGCTTATTTCTTAAATATTTCAAAGGAGGTTTCCCCCATTCCCCTCACTGCCCCCTCCATGTTCTGCCCACCTTGCTCCTGCACTCCAGGATACTGCCAGAAATAACTGTATTAATTAAACAGCACTTAGATGCAGAGAAAATGCCCAATTTGGTTTGGGGATAGAAACTCTTCCTGAGTTGTCAAGGACCCCACAGAACTGAAGCTGCTGTGATTGGAGCTCATGTTCACAGCTCCCTTGGACACTAAAATTAACAGATGGGACACTTCAATCCAGGGCACAGTTGTCAAAAACCACAGTTTAAATCAGTCACAGACAACTGTTTCATTCCCTACACTTGCCTGGGTGTAACAACTGCAGGAATGCCTCTGCTTAAATTACACCCAGTGACACCACAGGGAGAGACATGTCTAGGCTGTATTCATTCTCAGTCCTTTCTGGGCTTCTTTTAGATTGGGTCAGCAACCTTTCCAAAATGGGGTGTCAGGGTTCTGACCCATGTTCTTTTATCGGACCAGTGTGTGTGGGTTTATGTGTGCAAACAATGGCAAGGTGGGAGGCTGGTGAGGTAGGGGGAGAGAAGAGGGTTACACTGAGCCCTGCAGAAGGGCATATGGTGGCCAGCTATTAGCCAGAGACACAGCAGCACTGGGTGACGACTTACAAAAATAAATGGTGAGGAAGGGATTCTACCTGTGGCCTGTGACCTGTGCACTTGTAATACTGGTCTATGAGTCACCACTGGGTGTCCAGCCTCAGGGTACCAGCTCTTTGATAATGGAATTCACCCATTCATCCATCCACTCAGGCATTTGTTGAGTGGCCCCACTGTTCCAGGCACTGGAAACACAGACATGAATAAGGCATAGCGTCTTCCCTCAAAAAGCTCACAGTCTAGTTTCCATTCCCAGTAATTCAGCTACTCAGCCAGCCTAGAACTCACCATCATTCATTCCACTAGCACTTGCTGAGTGAGAAGCACTGCATTGATTGCACTGATTGGTGCTATGCAGAGATACAGAGAAAAACCAGACAAAGTCCTTGACCTCAAGGGGTTTTCAGTATAGCAGCATAGAAAGACACATAGACATGTCCATTTGTATTCAGTGTAGTGAGGGACATGTGGCTTAGATGAGCCTCTAAGACACCTTCTGAACTAAGATCCCTCGATCTAGAAGGAGTATGCCTTAGATCTGGGGAGGGTCAGGTCTGGGTGGGGAGGCAGATCCTTGTGTCTGAGACTTGTCCTGTCACAGTAGTAGGGCACTTAGGTAGGTGCTTGGTAAACATTGGTTATTTTTGTTCTGGGAAAAATATCTTTCATCATTCCTTTTACATAGGAAAAATAAACTCAAGTTAGTGAAGTGTTAATGAAATGAATGAAGCAGGGAGGCCTCCTGATGAACAGACTCTCTTCTATTTGTGATTTATGGGCTTTGGAGCTTCTTAAACTGATAATCATCCTGTCCGTGCCTCACTACCTTGTACTGGCAGGTCTCAATCTGGGGATCTCTATGGTAGTAACTGGTGCCCTTAAGCTATTTTCCAATATTAAAAATATTTCATAGAAATTGTCCATTCAGCCAAGACAAAGCCACAGAGAGCTAAGTACAATATCATGTTTCTTTGCTTTTGACTGAAATTATATTAGCTTTGGTGTGGTTATCTCAGGCGGATCAGAAGCTTCAAGGGAGTAAAAAATTGGGAAAATGAATTATTCATTAATAAATGTAGCTTTACTAGATTAAAAAAATTTTCCAAATGTGGGGGCCATAGGGGAAAAATAATAAAAGGGATCCTTGGTGGTGAAAAGGTTGGAAATCACTGGCCTTCACGTCTGGATGCCAAAGTTTGGCTGCAGATTCAAAGCCCATGACCACAGAATCCTGGGATTATTGGCATCTGACACCCCTGATGTGGTTCCTGTTGGAAAAGCAAACATGCTCCCTGCCCAACCTTCTAAAGTGTTATACATTAACCGGCTTAAAAAGCGCCATTCACGGGTGGACAGGTTTTTTTTGGATCATGGTTTACTGTGTTTTTGTACCTGCAGTGAAAGAACGTTTCAGAGGAAGCACAGGCTTGCCTGAAATCTACAAAGCTATGCTATTGCTGGACAAGCACAGAGCTCCTTATAACTTACAGAGCTGGAACAAGCTGTCCACACCTCTCTCCTTCTCATTGACAGCCTTCATGCACTACCTCTGAGAATGCACATTCCATGAACGCACACAAAATAGACTAAGAATATCCACTGGGTATAAGCAAAGAAGGAGGGGTTCTGCAGGCTGAAGAGTTTGCAGAGGGAGGAGGTTTGAAGGAGCCTGGTTAGAGAATCCTTCCCACTTTTCCCATTGCCTGAAAAAGTTTTCTGAAGGAGGCTTAGGAGGAGAGTTCAGGGGGACCTAAAGTGTTTGGAGAGAAAAGCGACTCCCAGAAACATTGATCCCAGCTCAAATTAAAAATACTTTTTTAAGTTTAATTGTGATAAAATACACATAACATAAAACTTACTATCTTAACTATTTTTAAGTGTGCAGTGCAGTAGTTTTAAGTGCATTCACACTGTTGTGAAACATCTCCAGAACTTTTTCATTTTGCAAAACTGAAACTCCATATTCATTAAATAACAGCTCCACATTTGCCCCTCCCATCCATTCCAAGTAACCACCATTCTACTTTCTGTTTCTATGAATTTCACTACTTTAAATACCTCATATATGTGGAATCATACAGTATTTGTCGTTTTGTGACTAGCTTATTTCACTTAGCATGATATCCTCAAGGTTCATCCATTTTGTAGAATGTATCAGAATTTCCTTCCTTTTTAAGACTGAATAATATTCTATTATATGTATATATCACATTTTGTTTATCCATTCATTTGTTGATGGACACTTGGGTTGCTTCCACCTTTTGGCTATCATGAATAATGCTGCAGTACATGGGCATACAAATGTATTTTTTTTATTTCAGGATATTATGGGGGTACAAACATTTTGGTTACATGTTATGACTTTGCCACACCCAAACTATGATTTGAGGCGTGCCCTTTCCCTCTACAATGCTCACCACGTCCATAAGACCCTGTCTTCAATTTTTTGGGGGGAGGCATATCTCCAGTGTGGTATTGTTGAATCATATGGTAATTCTATTTGAGGAACTGCCATACTGTTTTCCATGGCAGCTGCACCATTTTCCATTCCTGCCAATAGTGCACGAGGGCTCCAATTTCTCTATATGCCTGCCAACACTTGTTATTTTCTGCGTTTTTGATAGTAGCCTTCCCAATGGGTGTGAGGTGATATCTTATTGTGGTTTTTATTTGCATTTCCCTGATTATTAGTGATGTTGAGCATCTTTTCATGTGCTTCTTGACCATTTGTATATCTTCTTTGGAGAAACGTCTATTGAATTTGTTTGCCCATTTTTTAATCAGGTTATTTGTTTTTTGTTGTTGGGTTGCAGGAGTTCTTTATATATTATGG
The DNA here is from genome assembly GCF_020740605.2 of Lemur catta. Classification (NCBI taxonomy): domain Eukaryota; kingdom Metazoa; phylum Chordata; class Mammalia; order Primates; family Lemuridae; genus Lemur; species Lemur catta. Next base: position 14,532,167 of record NC_059155.1, read on the forward strand.
ATATTAATCCCTTATCAGATATGTGGTGTGTAAATATCTCTTTCCATTCCATAGGGTACCTGCTTAGTGTGTTGATAGAGTTCCTTCATACTATAGCCCATATTTTAAAATTTTTCATTGACAAATAAAAATTGTATATATTTATGATGTACAATAGGTCTTGAAATATATATACATCGTGGAATGGCTAAATCAAACTAATTAACATATGCATTACCTCTCATACTTACCATTTGTGTGTGTGCATGGTGAGAACACCACCCCACGTTTTTAAAGACAAGGAAAATGTGCTAAAATGGAGAAAGAACCCAGCAAGAATAATACCCAAGGGCCAGATTAGATGATTTCTCCAAGCTTTTTGAGATCCATGTTCTTGAATTCCAGCCCTCCTAGTGATGTTCCTCCAGAGCCCCTCCCAAGCTTTGGGGGCACCACTTGGTCTTTACACTATTAGTTCCATGCCTCTTTTACAGAGCATGCCTTGTTCTAAGTATTATCTGCCCTTAACACCCACAACTTTCTTGCTGCTTTCTCCATGCCTGGGTGATCTGCCTTTTCAGATGTCAGCATCTTCAGATGGCAGCCTCAAATCCACTTGTAACCTCTTTGCCATTCCAGCTAGAGAAGAGGCTAAACTCTGCTTTTATGAGAACAATATTGGCAGGACTAAATGTAGAGGCCATTTGGTGTCTCAAAATTTTGCAGATAGGCAAGTTGGTCTAATGCAAAGACCACCAGATCACCACTTTCTGGCTGTTTGACTGTTGACAGATCACTTCACCTCTCTGAGCCCCAGTTTTCTGTCTACAAACATGACAATAACCCCAGCTCGACTATTGGTAGTTCCTCCCACTGGGACTGGACATTTAAGCCGGAACAAGGCACACCCAGCCAAGGGCCCATTCCACTCAGAGGCATCACAGCACTGAGGAGCAGGAACAGAAGTCTCTTGGTTTGAATGTCCCCTCCCAAAACCTATGTTGAAACTTAATCCCCAGTATGGCAGTACGGAGAGGTGAGGCCTTTAAGAGGTAATTAGATCATCAGGGCTCTGCCCTCATGAATAGATTAATACTGTGGTCCCCAACCCCTGGGCCACAAACCAGTACTAGTCCATGGCCTGTTAGGAACCAGGCCATGTCAGTGCCTGAGATCTGTCTCCCCCATCCCACCTCATCCCATCCATGGAAAAATTATCTTCCATGAAAATTAGAAACTGGTCCCTGGACCACACAGCAGGAGGTGAGTGGCAGGTGAGTGAGCAAAGCTTCTTCTTTATTTACAGTCGTTCCCCATCGCTTGCATCACCACCTTAGCTCTGCCTCCCCCCACCCCCATCCATGGAAAAATTGTCTTCCATAAAACCAATCCCTTGTGCCAAAAAGGTTGGGGACTGCTGGATTAATCCTCTTATGGGTTAATGGATTAATGGGTTATCATGGGAAAGGAACTGCTGGTTTTATAAGAAAAGGAAGAGAGACCTGAGCTAGCATGTTAGCATGCTCAGCCCCCTCGCCATGTGATGTCCACCCGCACCACCTTGGGACACTTCAGAGAGTACTCAGCAAGAAGACCCTCACCAGGTGTTCCCCCTCAATCTTCGACTCCTCAGCCTCCATAGCCTAAGAAATAAATTCCTTTTCTTTATAAATTACCCAGTTTGGGGTATTCTGTTATCAGCATCAGAAAACGGAATAAGACATCTCTCATCATCCCCTCACCTCTGGTAGCCCTGTACTCACAAACCAGGTTCTCTGACAGCCTGCCGCTGCCCAGCAGGAGACCTCCAAATGTCTATGCCTTGTGACATGTTTCAGTAATCCGCAGCTCTTCCTGGCCTGGAATTCTTCCCATCCTCTGACTCACTTCCTTCCAGCCAGAACTTAAAATTTTTCTCCCTCACCCTCCCACAGATTTAATCCTTCACCAGACCCTGTTGATTCTACCTCCTGAAAGTCTCTCCAATTTGTCCCCTCCTTCCTGGCTACACTGCCACTACCCTTGACCAAGCTACCATCAGTTTTCACCTGGATCATGACGTCAGCCGCCAATGCACTCTCTGTCTCCTGCTCTTGTGCCCTTCCAATCCGGTCCCCACACAGCAACAGCAGGAGCGATCCATTTACAACTTTTATCTGCTCATCTCACTCTCCTGGTTAGAACTCTTTAATGACTCTCTGGGTGCTCCTCAGGAAGAAATTCAAACTCCTTAATGTGGCTTACACACCACATGTGGTCTGGCTGCTGTCTGCCTCTCTGGTGTCATCTCTCACCACCTCTCCTTCATCACACTCCACACTACAGCCATATTGGACTCTTTTCAGTTGCCAACAAATAGTGCTTTTTTTCAGAGAACATTCTTCCTCCCCAAGCTAACTTTTATTCACCTTGAAGTCTCAGCTAAGATGTGACTTCTTCTAGGAAGGCTCTCCTAACTTCTCTCAGGTTGAATTAGGTGCCCCATGTGGTTCCCCTGGCATTCCATGCTTCCTCATGTCACTGTAATGGATACGCTATGTTATAATTACTGCCTACCTTAACTAGACTTAGAGCTCTGGAAAGTGGGGGGGGGGTCGTGTCTATTTATCCTTTAGAGCCTAGTATAGCACCTGGCACATAGCATGTCGCATGTCTGTCAAACAAATAAATCCTAGTTTACCTTTCCAACATCGTCTTCATCCATTCACTCCCTGGCACTCCACACCTTATTCTCCTCTACCTCACTGGAGGCTTTTCTGATCACCAGACACGTTGGACATGGATCATACCTCTTTGCCTTTGTTCCTATGGTCTTTCTGGCTGGAATGTCCTTGTAGTCCCCTCTTGCCCTCCTTCCCTCCCCTCTTCATCGAACAAACTCCAACTTGTTTAAGCCTCAGCTCAAGTTTCACCTCCTCAGTGAAGCCTGTGCTTGAAGGAGACCATTAAAATAAAGATTTATTCTAGGCAAGGTAATTCTTAGCTCATTCTTCATCATTAATGCTTTATTATACTACCTCCAATATCTAGCAGCCTTCATCACCCCACCCCAGCAGTTCGACTGCCCCTCCTCTGGGCTCTCTCAGTGCCTTACAGCACCTCCATCACAGCACTTCCTCAAGGCTTTGAGGGATGTTTAGTTTAGGCTTTTTTTTCCTAGATGAGGTAGGAGGACATTGCATGCATAACCTTAACAACCCCCTCGGCGCCCCCCACTCCGGCTCCTTGTAAGGGGACCTCAGGCTCATTTCTTCAATTAAAATGAGACATAAATTCTGTCCCCTCCCCCACCCTTTGTCTTTTCTCTGCCAGTATGCCCACTCATTACTGAGACAAGCCAGGGCTGCTTCCCTCTCAGGAAGCATCATTTTTCCAATTAGCCTTTGAGTGGAAACAGTACCATTGTAGCTGGATTGCTTTTATTAATAGTGCCTGCTGGTGATGTGCAGCCTGGTCATATGGAAAGAGCACTGGCCTAGGTGTCAGGAGTCCCCGGTGCAAGTCCATCTCTGCTTCTAGTCCAAGTGTGGGTAACTTCCTTTCCTTCCCTGGGTTTCAGTTTCCTCCTTTTCTGAACAATGAAGGGCTTGAACTTAGTGTTTTGCTATTTAAAGTGTGGCCCACCGACCAGAAGCATGGAGCATCAGTAGGTGGCTTGTTGGAAACACAGAGTCTGGGCCCCACAACAAATCTCTAAAATCAGACTCTGCACTTTAACAAGATCCCCAGTTGATTCTATCCACAACGAAGTTTGAGAAGCTCTGAAAGTTCCCAGCTGAAAGAATCACTGAAGCTATTGTTAAACATACAGCTTCCCAGGCCATTGTCCTGGACACACTAATGAAGTGGGACTGGAATGGAATCCCAGAACTTGTATTTGTAACAAGTACCCCAAGTGGCTCACACCCCCAGAGAAGTTTGGGAAACATAGGACAAGTGATTTATAAAGGCTCTTCCCCCTTTGACATTCTGCAATTCTATATGCAGTGGCTCATTATTGGGAACAGCAAATAGCAGTACCTAATTCAGAACTCCAGGACATATCCCTCTCTTAGTTGGGAGAAGTATTTTTAGAATCATTGAGGGTTGTGCAGGCAGGGTGAAAAGGAAGAGGGCTCAAGCCAAGTCTTGATTGGATAAAATCAGCAGCCTCCGGGGTTCAAAGTGAAATTACCTGCTTACTCAAGGCTGTCTCCTTGAAGCAATCAGGCTTGATATAATCAGATGACCTGAAAGACTCTCTTAGAGTATTGAAAGGGAGGATTAGAAATGCAGGGTATAGCACCTCTCCCATGCTGGCACGGTTATCCAGGAGAGGGGATCCAGACAAGTTGACAAGGAAACCTAGGGAAAGTCTGTCCCAGCAAGGAATCCTATTTTCCAAGCCCTCAGCACGGATGTATGACCTGACAAGGGATGTTTTCCAATTTGTGAGTGTATTTATATAAATTCTTTTTTAGAAAGGCATAAAAACTAAATCACATATAGTTATATGCTTAACAAATCACCTTTATTTGGAAAAGGGAAAAGAATTACATAAGCTACATAAGATCAGGACTGCCCTGGAAAGTTCAGGGTAGAAAGTTGCCAGTTTTTCTCCATGTTTGGGTTTGTTTTTCTTATAAATATGCCTTAAGTTCCGTTGCTGGTAGGTTTTGGCTACATCTGAGATTTAGACAGGTGGAGAGAATGTGGAAGGGCATTCAGAGGGTATTTTTCTAGGCATGGAAAGAAGGGAAGGCTCTGTCAGCAAGAGTGAAGTGTGAATGAACACTGCATAGCCAGGGGAGGAGGTGTATCAGAGGCTACCAAGCTGTCCGGAACAGAGGACCAGGTCTGGGAACTGGGGAAGCTCAGGCTGAATCGCTCAAGGTTTCCCTCTTTTCCATTTCCTCCCTACATCCAATCTGTCCACCAAATCCTGACACCTCTATATGGACAGCTCCTTACCCCCATGCCTCGTCTCCACCACCACTACTCTGGCCTTAATTCATAATCTCCTTGTGTCCCCATCTGGACTCTTCTAACAGCTGTGAAAACCCATTCCAGAGTGTCTTTATCTATCCAAGTTTTTTCTCAAGCTTGAAAAGGCTGTCTTTCTCTCAGGCAATGAAATATATAGAGATATTACTAGAATTAACAGTCTCTTGAGTCTTTGTCCTTCTGGAAGAGATGCAAACTCTAACCTGAATGGCCCACGAGATCATATATGCTGCTTAAGTTCTCACTGAGTACTGGGGAAAAGGAAGTGGAATTCACAAGATACATGGGGTTCTCAAACTAGAGAGGGCCTCAGAAGCCTCTTGGAGGGCTTGTTAACACAGGAATCACTGCCCACCCCTCACCCTGCCAGAGTTTCTGATCCAGTATATGTGGGGGTGAGCCAGAGGATATGCATTTCTGACAAGTTCCTAGGTGGTGCTGATACACTGCTCACACTGTATGGAGGAGGGGAAGACAGAGGAAGTGAGGCTGAGGAAGGAAGGGGGAGAAGCTGAAGGAAGAGAAAAGAGGGAGAAGGGAAGAGAATTGAATGCTCTTAGCAAGAATTTCCTTCAAATATCAAACACCTTCTTTCTTACAACTCAACCCATCCCGGTTTTTCCATTTCTGCATTTCTTTTAGTCTAAACCAGTGATTACTAAACATCTAGACTTCACAGATCATCAGAATTTAAAAAGAAAAGGAGCCCGCAGCACAGTGGCTCATGCCTGTAGTACCAGCACTTTGGGAGGCTGAGGCAGGAGGATCACTTGAGGCCAGGAGTTAGAGACCAGCCTGGACAACAGCAAGACCCCATCTCTACAAAAAATCGAAAAATTAGCTGAGTGTGGTGGTGAGCATGTGTACTGGGGAGGTTGAGACAACAGGATCGCTTGAGCCCAGGAATGGAAGTTGCAATGAGCTATGATGACACCACTGCACTCTAGCCCAGGCAACAGAACAAGACCTTGTCTCAAAAAAAAAAAAAAAAAAAAGGTAGATTTGATTTGAGCCCCCCTGCTAGGATTAGTTACTTTTAGTTTTGCCTTGTTAGGATGTTCAAAAACAAATACATAGCTATTAAATATCTTCTACCATGACCACATTTTCATAAAAGAAAGGACATTTTAAGTAATGAAAAGGTAAAAAGGATATGATCTCAAAACTAAAGAGTTCTTTAGATGAAGTATATTTACTTCTATTTAAAAAACACACTATGTTGTCCTTAGATTTCTCTTTCCACCAGAGTCTGGTGAAAATTTTATTACAGACCATGACTGGTTGCTGTACCAGCATTTGGGAACCACCCAAACTATAATTCCCAGACTACCACACTTGTATCACTTGTATTTTTCCCCCAGAACCCTGTGTGCTGGGTCTATAACCTTGCCACTTCAGGCAATTAATCAGTTCTCAGAGAGAGTCTTGCTTTTCTGCCATTTCCCATGCTATTCCCTCTGTTTAGAATGCTCCCTGCCCACCTGGAAAGCTCTTAGTCTGTTTTCAAATACTGCCAGTTCCATGAGGTTTTCCTGATCTTGATCATCCTGGATCATTAATTGTCTCATCACTGGTGTTCCCACAGCTCTTGTTCCTTTGCACTGTACTCATTTATTTATAAGTCTGTCTTCACTAGGCTGGAACTTCTAGACGTCTAGGTCCAAGGCTTAGCAATTGGCAGGGTACCCAGAATGTAGTTAGTGCTCCAGAGATGTCTTAATGAAAACCATGAAAGGAGTTGGACTTGATCTAATGGGCAATATATGACTATCATAGTTCTTGGTCAGAGAAATAAGACAATCAAAATGATTTTATATTGTGGTTTAAAAACCCACATAACATTAAATTTACTACCTTAATCATTTTAAGTGTACAGTTCAGTTGTGCAACAGATCTCTAAAATTTTTCATCCCATAACATTGAAACTCTATTTCCACTAAACACGAATTTCTCCCACTTCCCTTCCCAAGCCCTTGGTAACCACTGTCTTACTTTGTGTTTCTATGATGCTGACTACTTTAGATACTTTGTGTGAGTGGAACCATATGGTATTTGTCCTGTTGTGACCAAAATGATCTTTTAGAAGGATTTTACTTGCAGGGTAGACGAGGATAGACCAAGGTGGATGAAAGTGACATCATGAGAAATCAGGGACAAGCAGGACCTGATGGTGGTGTGCATGAAGACTGTCAGCTAGCAGCCCAGCCAGTCTAATTGTTGTATCCAACTTCTCTTTGGATTAGAAACACCAAAAAGTCCCATTTCTATCTTCTTTCTTTGTCTCCACCAGAGTGATGGTCACAGGGCTAGTTGATAAAATACTGTATAGAGGAAGAATTCCTAATCATCTCAGTCCTTGGGAGTGCCTAGGGATGCTGGCATCTTTGCTTCTCCAAACACAGGCCAGGTGGGAGCTGCAGGGTTGGCCCTCATATAATTGTGAGGTTGGTCAAACTGTTTCCTGAGATTTCAGCCTCCTCTTTCTGTGCCCTTTCCTCCTTCCCTCTCCATCAACCTCTTCCCAAGCCCAGTGTTTTATGTTCTCAATTCCATTGAAACCTGATCTGAGAAAAATATTTAATTAGTCATTTATGCCTGAGGGTGAATAAGTTATCTATGTACTCCCTCTCCCAGAGAGTAACTGCACCATTAGCCTATTGAGGAAGAATAGCCACACTGTTAAAGGAATTTCAGACAACAGGTAGAGATATTTTTGAGGAACATGGAGTCTTTCTTTGGCCTGTGAAAACACAGTACTAGAAGTGACCACTTGTTCTGATGACACAGGCTGACCTTGGCCAAAGTATCTTATACACAAAAAGAGGTCATTTTATTCCTGTTGAACTCAGGAGGGAGATCCAAGATCTTACATGTTGCAAATGTGCTGTGCTGTTAATTATGGTATTTCCATTATACATTGATCCTCAGCTTCCTCATCTATAAAATGAAGTGGTTGGACAAAATAAAGTCTAAGTTTCCTGCCAGCTTGGACATTTTGTGGTTATATGATTATTGGTTCAATGTTTTTTTTTTTTTTTAAAAAAAGAATGTCAGCCAGAAATATTGAAATCAAATTTTATTTTTGGAAAATGACATTACACACATCTTGCAAATGTACACAGAAATGAGAATGCAATGAAGAACAGAGCTTGAGAGCCAAAATGGTTGCAAGAGCAGCTCTTTGGCTGCCCAGTATTGAATGCTGAGAATCTGCAGCATTCACAGTTCACAACACCTTACACACACGGGGAACTTCTCTAGACAACCTTGAAGTCCTCTGACCCAAGAAAGCCCTCATCGAATTGTGGAGGGACGGGGAGAGGGATGTTAACAGGCACAGGAGAAGAAAAGGGTCTGCTCCAGCTGGTTTACATGGGCCTCACCACACCCACCAGTTCAAGTGGGAACTATAAGCCAAAAAGGAGAATATCTTCTTGCAATACGGCTTTTGAATCACAGTCTTAAGAGTGGGCTAGGCATTGCCTGGGATGCTGACATCAATGCATATAAATACATGTCCTTTTTATTTTTATTTTGGCTATAACTATTCTAAAGGGATGGCTAAACTCCCTAAATATCTGTTGTATTTCTCAGTTTTCTTTTCTTTTTTTTTAAATAATTATTGGTCATTGGTCAAACAGAGCCTTCTGAGGTCTCTAAATACCTCAGAACTGCTGCAGGCACAAGGGACACCATTGTCTACTTTCTTTGGGTTATGTATGATTCTGAGAACTATTCAATTGTGTAATGTAATCAAATGGCCAAAGATACTCCCAATTTGCCACTGATTTTTATGCAAAAGGGAGTTGAGTCTGTGATCACAATGCCATTTCTTGAGAAATGGTCAATAACTGTTGAGACACTGTTGAGAAATGCCTTTTTCCCACTTTTTGGTTTGTTTTTTTCTTTGCTGACTTTACTTGGCAAGAATTATTGGCCCCCAAATCAGTTATTTACAAGTATAAGACACCTGGGAGCAGGGAGAGGAGAAGGCAAGAGGGGTGGGAAAAGGGAGCACAACGAAGAATATATTCTTTTCAGAGGTTAAAATGAGTTATTTAAGAAATGTGATGTACAATACCATGCATTTACTCTCCAAAGCTAGTCACTAGCAAGCTAACGCCTCTAACACTACGACCACCAATTAACAGCTGTTTTGCTACAGTTACTCAATTCTAACTACAGCTATAGGGCAGAAAGGGTGGGCTGTTTCCATTTTAAACTTTCTCCCTTTGAAAATGGCCATAAAAGCATTTTCTGTACAAGTTTAATGGCACAAAAAAGTGACCCAAAACATTTTAAAGAACTTACCACACATGGGAAATGCAAAATTTAATCAAAACATGCATTAGTTGTGTACAAGTCATAAGGAATCATTGGCTTCAAGCTGCAATATATTACAGGACCATATATTGGAGACATTTTGGCATAATCTCTTACTTGCTCAAACCCCTTTAAGAGAACTTAAAAAGGAAAGTCATTGGAAATTTTGGCATTCCATGTGGGACTGCCAAGCAATGACATTCCCAAGGGCTGTGCACTCTGTTGAATAAATTAGCACCTATAAGCTGGCTTCTATAGGTCCACTAATTACTCTTACATGGACTGCCTGTTCAGGATCATGAACAGTTGGTGTCAAAAGTAAATGTTTAGGTGAATCAAATAACAGAAGGAAAAATACATTTCAATTAAGTAAATGTTTCTTTTCATAGTATGGATTTGTAAAATACCCTTTTCATCTAAATCAACCCCAATTACCTACCAGTTTTGCTAAAACAACTCAACAGTTAGCAAGCCCCAAACAACGTTATTACAGAGAGCTTAATGTGTGATGGTAAAACTTTAAACAATTACTGCCCCACCCCCACCCACACAAACCAAATGACAGGAGAAATTACCTGTGGTCTCTCATTATATTATATTGCAGCTTTTAAAACTATGAGCAAATTAAACAAAATCAATTAATAGTATTTAGCTGATATGAATCCATGGGTGGATTTTTCTGTTCAGCTAATTATTTCTCTGAGCACGCCTCACCGCTCCACGAAATGGCAGACTAAAAAAAGAATCACAAAGTATTCTGTACAGCGCTTGGAAGGCAAAGACCTAAAGATACATGAACTATAAGGAAACTGCTTGTGGGGATCTGCTGAGGGGAATTAAGACTGAAAATGGAAAAGAAGAAAGGGCCAGGATCAGGTTGAGTCCCACTAACACACTTCTGACTGGATTGGAGTAGGACCAGGTCTGGTTGAATGGGGAAATAATTTCTCATCAGTCCTAAGGCAAAATCACAGGCTAAGAAGAGGCATATACCCAACACCTAGACAGGAGGCAGGAAAAAATAAAAACAAAGAGAATAAGAGAGAGAAAGAATTACATAGGACAAACGATGGATGTTTGTACTGTGGAAAGAGGGAGTGATAACACAGAGTATAATCTGAGAATCTAGGAAACTAGAGAGACAAAGAAAAAGATACACAGGAGGTAGAGTGGCCAAAAGCCATTGATTCCCTCAGATCATTAACCCAGAAATGAGAAATTCCAATTTCTTCAAGACTTTGCCTTAGTTTATAAGATGGCTTCTGTTGTGCCATCTGACCTCTCCCAACTAATCTGCCCTTCTAATCAGGAGCAGGAAGATGCCTTAATTCCTAATGGGAATTCTATACTCCCCTAATCTCAGGCATCCAAGGTAAGAAAAAAATGTTTCTGATTTTAGAAGATGTTGAAGCCAACAAACGAAGCCAAGGGATAAAAAATTAGTCTTGTCAAATGGTAACCAACATCACACTAACTAGGCCAAGGTAGGAGGGCTGCATAGATCCTTAATGAGGAAACAAGCAGGAAGCAACACCAAGAGGCTGAGTGTAAAGATCACACTAGACCTTCGGGGATGGAAGCAAACTCTGGGGACCAGGGTTTGGGAGACAGAGAGGGAAGGCACCTTTTCCTGAAGGGATCAGGAGATAATATTGTTCAGCCAGGCATGCTGAAAGACAGGCTGATGAAGAGGGAGCTTTCCAGTCTCAAGGAGAGAACATGGAAGGGGCTAGGAGAACTGCTAACAGTCCCAGCCCACAGTAGGTCACCCGCTGGAGTCTGTGCTCTGTAGATTTAGAAATGCATTTTCCTCCCTGCATATGTGTTTTTGCTGCTATTTAACAAGAACCTTCAGCCTTTTATCTCCTACAGAAGTGAGGTCTGCTAGCCAGAAGAAGAATAAAATTGGGAATTCATTTTTAAGAAATTACCTGTGTTGTCTTGGTCCATAATCGCAACCTTTAGGGGCTGACTAAGGGCAATCCACTGACTGTTAATAGCACTAGACTGGGTCTGGGCCACCAACAGCCAGAAAACCTGATGGAGATGCCTCTCCAGCCAAAAGATAGGCATGAAGAATCAATGCACTATCCTTGCTCCTGGTGGTCACACCTGCAAGGAAGAGGAAAACTTTCATGGACTCATAGAACAATGGATGGCGCTATATATGAGATCCTCTTCTTAGGGCAGAGGCAGAAATGACAGCTTCTAAATTCCATACAAGGGCACCCAGGAAGCTTAGCATTTGCAAAGCTTCATTACTTATAAAAGAGGTCCCAGATCACTCCTGATTATCAATGGCTGGGCCAGCCCTCAGCCTTTGCCTCTCTGGGTTCCATATCCCAAAACATAGGCCTCCAGCCCCTCCCCAACCCCAGATGAGCTCCAAAACACTGATGGTTTACTTGCGAAACCAGTCGGAGCCTAAAAGCCAAATCCCTTAATTCAGCGACAGCAATATATGAGCAAGGCCTGGCCATGGATCCAAGTGGCCCCATGTGGTCAAGGACAGGTTCCAATCGCCTTTACAAAAGAAAAAAAAAAAGCAGGAAAGAAAAGAAACATCAAGTGACTTTTATTTCCATAGCAAACTGGACCACCATGAAGGAGGTCATTCAAACCACGCTGTCCGAGTATTTTTATCTTGGTGCAGATGTTTATGAGGCGGGCTAATCTTTGGGAACATTCCCACCAGTGTGCTGGCGCACATTTTGGGGACACGGACATGACTGTTCTCCTGTCCTAGGGATATGTGTTTTCTAAAAAATAAGAGCCATTTGAATTAAATTTGAGGGGAGGGACTAGGAACACAGACACAATATTGTCTGAGGCAAGCACTGTGTTGCTGGTCTAAGACTTCGGATAGGTTATTCTAAAAAGAATCTAAGAGCTCAGACCATCTTCTTGCCCTCTTCAGATAGCTACACATCCACTTTAAGTTTCCTTCTTTACTTCTGATTGGAGAGGGGAGGCAGGAAGGAGAGAGAAGTACCTGAGGAGTGGGGTAAGCCCAAAAGGAGGTCTCTTAAAACTGAAATCATAAATACCCTTTAGTTCCCAGGAAGAGCCTTGTTGCAAGGAAAACTACGTGTTCAGAACTTGTTGCCCTGGTTTCTGCCATGGAAGGCCACAGAAGCAGTGTACACAAGAAGATGAGTATGGTGTGTAGCACACAGCTTGCTATTTTGGTGCAAGCACAAGGATTTAATGTTTAACATCAGCCAGGGTACATTTTAGTCTCAAAGCCCCTTGCTTAGACCTGGAAATTGTCCCCACCAGGGTAGGATGCCTTTGAGGACATTGTGGATGAAGGCAACCACAGCAAGACCAGGTAGTTTCCCTAGCTTGCCTCACTCTCATATTTTAAAAGAAATCATTGCCAATGAACAGCAGCCACATTCATTTTTTTTTTTTAAATGCTGAAAAGCCACCTCAGAAAGTCAGGCCGAACAAAGCTATTGTTCCACTCTTCCTTTATTCTTTTCCCTGCTCTAGAAAGAAGAAACATTTCCCTCAGCCTGGAAAGACCAACCAGGCCGACATGGAGATGACGTGAGATGAGCTTCCTCCATTCCGTTTGGACAGGGCAGGAGCTTGGGGTCTACTCAGAAGGCTCCTCAAGATGGGACAGTGATCCCCTGAGTCAGATGGATGGACAGGGCCAGGGACCCAATTGTTCCTATTGGTCCTCAATGCCTCCCTCTCTTCAGGGACATCTGTAACCCATGTGGATGGGAACCATGTGAATGCAGGGAGAAAGGCCTGTATTAGGTTGCTGGGTGGATTTCCCGCTGAGATCAGGGCAACAGCACATGGCTCCAAGATGCAACATGACCCTGGGAAAGAATTCTCAGGAGCCTAGTGGAAGGCAATACTATTTAGTGGGAAAAAGCCCTGGAATAAGAGCCAGGAGATGTGGGTTCTAATCCCAGCCCTGCCCCTAGCCAGCTGTGTGACCTCGGGGAAATTACTTTACCTCTGCGTCTTCGTTTCCTGGCCTGAAAAATGAGGAATTTGGAGTAGATGATGTGATCTTAAGGTTCCTTCCAGCTAGAAAACTCTATGATTCAATCTAGGCTAATACTAAAGTCCATAAGGACACAAAGCAGTCATGCTAATGGCTATCCTTTCCAAACAGTGAAGAGAAAAGGAGCTTTTCTCTCAATTTACCCCTAGTTAACACTACTTATGAAGTTAGTTGTTCAGCCCAGCCCCCATATATACATTTTCCCCTTCTTTGTCCCTATTTCTATTTCTGTAGGGAAGAAAAATCAGGAGGTAGGAACAAGCAACAGATGGAGTGTGTGTGTGTGTGTGTGTGTGTGTGTGTGTTAAGAGGGAGGGAAAAGCATAGGGAGTGGTGGCAAATGCTTGCTGACTTGATGTTTGCTGACTGTGCAGAAGTTAACACAATGAGACTTGAGTGGTAGAACTGGATTGGATAAAATTAGAAATGAATGATGGGGCAAAGGAGCTCAGTTACACACAAAATGTTTTTTACCTTGAAAATGGGCCAATTTAAAATGTGATTATTGGAGACTTGAATTTTGAACTATACCAACCCCCCTGAAGTGGCAGTACAGAAACATTTCCTTATAAATGTTTTCCTTATATACAAGAAATATGGAAAGGGTACTACTGTTATAGAAAATTGTTGGTTCAATGTTCATTCTAAAAAATATGTCCATTTAGTATTTTCTAGTGGTACGTGTGCCACAATCAAGGAAATGCTCAGAGAGCTAATGTGGGGCCTTGGCATGAGGAAATCTGGATTCTTTCTCTGGTCATACATTTTACCAGCCTTTGTTTCCTCATCTAAAAATGAAGGTATTGGACTAAATGAGATCTAGAGAGAGTTTATGGGTGGAGTCTTTGGGGGTCTGGCCTAAAGTTTAAAAACAGGTATCTCACCATTCTCTAGCCCCACCCCCAAATCCCAAGTACCACCTTTTCCCTCTAAACTAAAAACTGTTATGGGAGGCACTAAGAAAACACTGAGCTTCCAGAAAGAAATAGGGGCTGAGTAAAATGGGCTTCTTAATAGTTTCAAATGGGTCTACAAATAAAGGAGGAGGGCAGAAAGAGAGTTTCATGATTTGGGTTCTTCAGTGACCAATTTAATCAGAAACCAGTGCTATTATCATCTCACTTCTCCTGAACCAAAAATGTTTCTGGTAGCTAAGGACATCTCAAACTTGACTAGGGGCATCTGAGCTACCCTTTTCACCATTGGGTTCCCCCCTACACAGTGCACATCAGCAATGCCCTCACGTTGCCACCAATCCATGTCAGGGTGTCCTGTAGTATTTCCTAATTATGAAGCAACTGCAAATGCATACACACACACACACACACACACGCACATGTGTGCATACACACACATGGCAAGCTCATTCCATTTAGAGTGGAGGAACAACTGCAAGTCATTCAGTAGCCAAATGGTAGGTTGGCTTTGAATGCTGCACCTTTCAAAATATCTGAAAAATTATAAGGAAATGAAGAAATCTTCATCTCTGCTAAAAGCAAACACAGAATTGGCATGCATGGCTTTCACTTAAATTTAGTTGTCTTTACCATTATGGGCTATGATTACAGACAAAAAGCCGTGTTATGAACCTGTACCTCAAAGACTGAGAACTACTTCAAATGATCAGTCCTTAGTAAAGAGAACAACTTTCAAATGTTAAAAACAAGTGAAAGGTTTTTGTGTCTTCAGTATGAAATATTAGGATTATAGATAAAAAAGTGTTGCTTAAATATGCCATAACATTTCATTTAAAATATAATTAGAATGTCTGGTCCACATTGAAATTATTAATGCAAGTATAACTGTTAAAAAGCTATCAAAAACTGATTCTATTGAATTGGCCTCTGCTATTCATTTTGTTTTCTCCTGGAAGTTTCTGTTTGGCAGTGACAGCATGTTTTCTAAACTACATTAGTCTTCTGCATTTTTTTGGTAAATTTTCTGCATGTGTTTTTTAGACAAAAGAAAAATCACCAGTTTATAAAAAAGGAGCCTGAAGAGTTTGCTCCTGAAATACAGACACGAGTTTTTATAAAAAGGATATTGGTTTCTTGCTATAAAAAGCGACTGAAAGGTGTCAGACCTGAAAACAAATTCTCACAGTGTTTTCAGTGTTGGCTGTTTACAAGGCATTCAATAGAACAGAGATAGATGGATACCATACAGTTCATGTAACAACTTGGTATGTTAGACAGCCTCCTAGAGGAATCAGGCATATAAAGTCTCTTACTCCAAACTCTTATCAATTGCTTCTTGATTCCAAATTGCCCCAGTGGAGAGGTTGACCAGGAATCTGTGCTTTATAAACTCTACTGAAATGTCTGCTGTAATTACCAATTCTGCCTAGTCTCTTTTAGCTAGCCCTGCACTGGAGTCCTAAGCATCTGGCGTCACAATTACAAGTTGCTGGTGATTCTCCCCCTTGACAGCCAGAATTAGTGCTGGACAACAAATCAGGACTCAATCAGGAGGGAAAAGCAAAGCTGGGGAGCTGCCTTGTTGTCCTCCTGGGATTCTCCAGCATCTTTGAGATCGAGAGACATGGGGCACTTGTGTTGGTCATTCTTGGATCTGCCAATGAGCTCTTTTTCCCCACACAAACATTTTAAGTGCTACGTATGTAAACAGCACTCTACAGAAGAAAGACTATAGCATATGAACAAAGTGAGATGGGGCAAAAATAATGCAGGTGCCTAAGCTTTCCATAGAAAGGTCATGGACTAGCACATTTTGCATCTCTGGAAGGTTACCCCAAAGGATGGTTATCAATCTATCTCTCAGAATTGGTAACTGTGGATCAGTGGCCCAGAGGAGAAATCACAGGAAAATAAACCCAACATATTACAGTGTGTTTTTCAAAACAACGACAACAAAATAAAAATTTGAAAGCACCAATAGCCCTGTTGGACACTTGAGCAGAAGTACCCTACTGTAATGGTAAGCTTGGATTTGTACTCTGGACTCTGAACACTCTCTCCTCCTTCACATGGAATCGCCAAGTGAGTCTGAGTCATCCAAGGACAGAGGCAGGTACAGGTCCTGTGAGAAGAGAAGAGACAAAGTTAACTTTCCTTTTCTTGACATCTTGAGCTCTGGAATGGCTGTTTTCATTTTTTTAATTCATATTTTCTCTAATTTTATTTTGAAATTATTATAGATTCACAGAAAGTTGAAAAATGTACAGGGAAGTACCCTTGTACCAAAGTATCCTTCACTCAATTTCCCCTAATGGTAACATCTTGTAGTTTTACATGCACTCATTTGTGTGTGTGCATATGTGTGTGTAGTCATGCAATTTTACCATGTGTATATTTGTGTGACCATCACCACAGTCAAGATACACAACTGTACCCCTCACCACAGGGGCCCCTGTGCTATCCCTCTATAGCTACATCCACCCTTCCCATCCTTAAGCCCTGAAAATCCATAATCTGGTTCCCATCTCTATAATTTTGGCATTTTGATAATGTTATATGAATGAAATCATACAGTATATAACCTTTTGGGAGTGGCCTTTTTCATTCAGCATAATTCCCTGGAGATTCATTCAAGTAGTTACATGTATCAGTAATTTGTTCCTTTATATTGCTGAGTAGTATTCTACGGCATAGACATACCACAGTTTGTTTAATCATTCACTTGTTGAAACACATGTGAGATGATTCCAGTTTAGGGATATTGCAAATAAAGCTACTGTAAACATTCATGTACAAGTTTTTGTGTAATCAGATGTTTTCTTTTTTTTTATTTCAGAATATTACAGGGGCACAAACGTTTAGGTTACATATATTGCCTTTGCCTTGCCCGAGTCAGAGCTACACACATGCTCATCCCCCTGACGGTGCGCACAGCACCCATTAGGTGTGTATATACCCATCCCCACCTCCCCACTCCCACCTGGCCGACACCCGATGAATGTTATTACTATATGTGCACTTAAATGTTGATCAGTTAATACCAAATTGATGGTGAGTACATGTGGTGCTTGTCTTTACATTCTTGGAATACTTCATTTAGGAGAATGGGATCCAGCTCCATATGTTTTCATTTCTCTGAGATAGATACTCAAGAGTATAATTGCTGAGTCATATGGCAATTGCATGTTTAGTTTGGTAAGGACTGCCATATTATTTTCTAGAACAGCTGTACCATTTACATCTCACCTCTCACCAATAAAGTATTAGTGATTCAATTTATCCACATCCTCACCGGTATTTGGGGTTTTCACCACTTTTTATTTTAGCCATTCTTGTGGATTTGTAGTGATATCTCACTGTGGTCTTCATTTGTATTTCCCTGATGGCTAATGTTGTTAAACATCTTTTCATGTGCTTAGTTGACATCTGTATTTCCTCCTCAGTGAAATGTTTCTTCATACCTTTTGTTCATTTCCTAATTGAATTTTTTCTTACTGTTGACTTTAAGAGCTATTTTTATATTCTCTAAATAAGCCTTTAGTTATATACATGGGTTGCAAATATTCTCCCAGTATATAGCTTGTCTTTTCATACCTTTTGCATGGTCTTCAGTTTGTGATGACGTTCAATTCATCCAATTTATCAGTTTTTCAGTTTTTTCTTTTATGGATTTTACTTTTATTGTCAAATCTAAGAATTCTTTGCCTATAATCCATTTTTAGTTCATTTTTACATACTATGTGAGGTTGTTTGAGGCTCACTGATTTTTTTTTTTTTTTTGTCTATGGAAATCCAATTGCTCCAGAACCATTTATTGAAGAGGATATCTGTCCTCCATTGATTCACATTTGCACCTTTGTCAAAATCAGTTGTAAATACATATGTGGGTTCATTTCAGGCTCCCAGAGAACTGCCAGGCCCGAACAAATGGTAACTGAAAAAATGTGCAACATCTACCTACTTCTAACCTATTTTCTGATGCTTCTGTTTCCCACCAGAAATTGGGATTACTGGCTCCAATACTGCCCCAAGTCTTGTCTCCGTTTTGAGAAGATGAGGGAAATGATATGGCACTGATTTTTCCCATTGCTCCCAGAACTTTATTGGGAGATCCTTGTAATTCCTCTTGGACTTCATCCATGGCCATCTAAATCGGTGGTTTTCAAATCAATATCTCTCTCTCCCTCTCTTGCCTTTTAAATCCTCTATTCAAATCAAATATTTCATTGAAATCCCAATACATGAAACAGATAACAGTGTACTTGTTTTGGCTGAACTGGAGGAGGGGAAAGCAGAGTCTCACCCAGTTCTGTCCTTCTCCCCTTCCCCAGATGGAGCACAATTTGAAAACCACTGTTTTCATAATGTTATCAGTAAGATACCAAAGAGAACTGGAAAATATAGGATCAGTTCTGTAGCTATTTAAGGGACCCACCCCCAACTTTGGTATAATGGAAACAACTTCAATAGAGGATTGCCCAAGAAACTGTGGAACACAGCTTCTCCTTGAAGAAGAGGAAAAAGTAGAAATGAGAAAAAGGGAGAAGAATAGGAAGGAGAAGCACTTTTTTATCTAACATTGAGAATGCTTTTTGCTGAGAAAGAAGGGGCAGGAACACTTTCAACCAGCTTAGTATTGAAAGAGGAGTAAAGCATATTCAGAAACCTGATGTTTTAGTCCTGGCTAATTAGTACTATGACATTTAACAAGTCTTTGAGTCTTGGTTTTTCATCAATAAAATGCAGCCTTTGGAATGGACAATCTGTAAAGTCTCTTCCAGCTCTAAGACTATAATTTGAGACTGTCAAAGGAATATTGAATGATTTAAAAACACAACAAAGGCGACTACAGCAAATAGACTCAGTTCTCACCACCTACCATCCCTTCACTGTAAATCAGGGTTTGGCAAACTTTTTCTGTGAAAGGCCAGATTATAAATATTTTAGGCTGTTTTTGCTGGTCACATATAGTTCTCTGTCACATACTCTTCTTTGTTTGAGTTTTGTTTCTTTTACAACCCTTTAAATATGTAAAAATCATTTTTTTAAATCAGGGGGCAAGCCATACAAAAATAACCAAGACGCAGGCAGGATTTGGCATCCCTGTTCTAAACTACCAAACAGAAGTTTCTTAGAAAACTGATAAACAGGTAGTAAGTACAATGCTGAGGAAATAATAGAAGTGCAACAAATACTTGTAAAATTGAATTTAGGCAAAGTGGCATATGATGGAGTTGCATCTCTGAAGGGATTTAGTTCTCAAGTACTTGAGTAAAGTGAAAATTGAACATAATCAAAGGTATCCTTCAGCTCTAGACTTCCAGAAAGGTGCAGTAAGACCCTCTGAAAATCTCTTCCTACATAAATGCAAAACACTGGCAAAATTATCAAAATCAACTTTTCAGAACTCTGTACATTAACCAAAAGCTTGCAACAATCTAAGAAGTGTTTATGTTTATTCAAGAAAAAATGGCTGAATCTTGTAGGAATATTACAAGCCCTGAAAGCCAACGGCCTCACAACTACAGTATCCATGAAAAACAGCAACCTAGTAGCCACTGGGGGATGCAGTTAGTAGTTTGGAGTGACCCAAAATGCCCCATTCCTAGAGAATTGTCACTCTCTGACCCATGAGATAGTTCCCTAGAAACTCCCACTTGCAGGGTCCTTCTTTATTTGACCTGATTCAGAGCACACTCACTGTGAACTGCCTTTTCAGGGGACATTAATCAGTTGCAATTGTTTAAAAATCACAGCTGCCTAAGGTAGGGATAAGAGTTGGGGCAAATGAAGCTGCTCAAAACCTTAAAAGGAAAAGCTGTAGAATTAGTTGTCTTTAAGGAGCTTTGAAAAGCTCTAACATATTCCTGGGAATTTTTAGGCCAGGCACATGTTCAGGATTGGGTGTATTCTCAGAAAATACCTAAAAAAGGCCTAATGTCTCCCCTCTGGCTGATCTTGAGGCCCTATACAAGCATCAAGTGAAAGCTAAGGTAGAGTTGTAAACTGCCTGGCAGAGCATTGAAATAATGTCTCAACACACGAACAGAGCCCCTCTCCAAAGGCTGGGAGACTTACTGGATCAAGGCATTTAAGGAA
Organism: Lemur catta; assembly: GCF_020740605.2. NCBI lineage: Eukaryota > Metazoa > Chordata > Mammalia > Primates > Lemuridae > Lemur > Lemur catta. The sequence continues at coordinate 14,552,495 of NC_059155.1, forward strand.
ATCAAGCAAAATTACACTTTCCATTTAAAATTATCATTGTCAAAAATGAAGGAGAAATTAGGACATTCCCAGATAAATAAAGACACAGAATTCGTTGCTAGCAGACCTGTCCTACAAAAAATACTAAACAAAATTTCTCACGGAGGAATAAAAGGACAATAGACAGTAATTCAAATCCACATAAAAAATAAAAAATACCAGTAAAGGTAAATGCATGAGTGAATATGAAAGACAGTAAAAATTTATTTTAGTAACTCCTTTCTTCTTTTTTAAAATAAATATTATTGTGTATATTTGAGGTTTACAACATGATAGTTATGGGATATCTATATATATATAGATATAGATATAGATAGTAAAGTGGTTACTATAGTGAAGTAAATTACCATATCTATTATCTCACAGTTACTTTTTTGTGACAAGAGCAGCTAAAATGTATTTAACAAAAGTCCCTAATACAATACAGTTTTATTAAGTATAGTCCTCATGTTATATTATATCTCTAGACTTGTTCATCCTAAATATCTGCTACTTTGTATCCTTTGACCTACATCTCCCTATTTTTCCCCCCATCCCCCAGTCCCTGATGACCACTGTTTTATTCTCCTTCTCTTTACGTTTGACCTTTTTTTTTTTTTTTAGATTCCACATATAAGTGAGATCATGCAATACTTTTCTTTCTGTGTCTGGCGTATTTCAAAAGACAACTGCATGAACTAATAATTATAAAAATGTGTTGATGGACTTACTATGTATAAAGATGTAATTTGTATGTTAGTAAGAGCCCAAAGGAGGTGGGGAGGAACAGAACTATACTATAGCAAAATTTTTACATGCAATTTAAATCAAGTTGGCATTAATCTAAAGTACATTGTATCAAAATGTTATTTGTAATCCTCAAGGCAACCTCTAGAAAAAAACTCAAAATAAAATTAGTAAAAAATAGGAATTAATGTTGTATATTAGAAAATATATACTTAACACAAAAAAGGCAAGAATCGAGTAACAAAGGAACAAAAAAATGACATAAGACATATAGAAAATAGCAAAATGGTAGAAGTAATTCCTACTTTAGCAGTAATTACATTATACATAAGTAGATTAAGTGCTCAAATTAAATGCAGAGATTGGTAGAATGGATTTTTTAAAAAATATGATCCAGCTTTATTCTGTCTAAAAGAGAAACGATTTAGATTCAAAGACACAAATATGTTGTAAGTAAAATAATGGGAAAAGATTTACCATGCAATCGGTCACTAAAAGAGAGCTAGAATGGCTATACTAATATTAGAAAAAAATAGACTTTAAGACAAGAATTGTTACTAGAGACAAAGAATAACATTTTATAGAGATAAAAAGGATCAATATATCCAGAAAACATAATTATAAATAGATATACACCTTAACAACAGAGTACCAAAGTACGTGAAGCAAAAACTTGCAGAACTGAAAGGAGAAATAGACAATTCAACTATGTTAGTTGAATACATCAATACCCCACCTTCAATAATGGAAAGAACTAGGCAGAATACCAACAAATAAATAGAGGACTTGAACAGCACCATAGATAAATATGTCTATGGAATACTCTATTCAACAACAGCAGAATACACGCGATTTTCTAGCATCCATGGAACATTCTCCAGGATAGATCATATGCTAAGCCATAAAACAATTCTCAATAAATTTAAAAGGACTGAAGTCACACAAAGTATATTCTTTGACTACAGTGGAATTACATTAGAAAGCAATAATAGAAAGACATTTGGGATATTCACACATTTGTGAAAATTAACACAGTGCTAACCAATGAGTCAAAGATGAAATCACAAGAAAAATTACAAATGCTTCAAGATAAAGGGAAATGAAACCACAATATACCAAAACTTGTGGGATGAAGCTAAAGCAGTTCTCAGAGCGAAATTTGTATGAAATGTTTCAAATATGCCAACCCATAGAAACAGAGTATATTGTGGTTGCCAGGGGTTGGGTGTAAGGGGAAGGAGCTGTGACTGCTAATGGGTATGGGGTTTCTTTTGATGGAGGTGAATATGTTCTAATATTAGATAGTGGTATATGTTGTACAAGTTTGTGATTACACTAAAAACACCAAACTATATACTTTAAAAGGGTGAATTTTATACTATGTGAATTATATCTCAATAAGCTGTTATTTTTAAGAAGTACCTTTGAAAATCCCTTATATTGACAATTAAGCACTGTTGATGTTATTCCTGAGAATGTAACCATATATATCAACATGTATGTATAGATGTATAATGTATATAGCAATATTTGGGATGTAAATATGTATATAAATGTAAGAGATAATTTTATGGTTGTTTTGCTCTATTATATGTTGTGACTATTGATGAATTCCATTAAGTTAAACTTGCATATAATAAAACTCCACTGTACTAGGAAATGCTAAGTATTAAGAGCCAGGAGATCTAGATCCCAGGCCTACCTTTGCCATTGAACTTCCCCCTTCAGGGCCTTTGCTTCTACATCTTAAAATTGAGGAAGATGTGGTCCATAAGATGTTTAAAGTACCTTCTAGCTCTAAAATTCTATAAAATATAACTCCGATCATTGCATAGTTTTCTTTAGTTACACCAAAGTAAGAGAAATCAGAGAGATACTGCCAAGTTAGTGAACTCCTGGGTATTTTTCAGGCAATATACAAGGGCTTTTAATAATATGGGGGCCACTTTGAGTCCCACTACACTGAACTACTGGGCTTCAGCATTTACCCCGGCTTTAGCTGTTGATGTAACAGACACTTCAGTGGAGTAGGTTGGTTGGTGGAAATAATTATCTGAGAAGATTGCTCCAGACTTTTATATTAAAGGAAGGGGAGATACCCCTAAGGGTAGAATTGTGAGGAGATTCCATTTGCAACTGCTGTGACTCAGAATGAATAGGGTGAGAAGAAAGATATGGGGAGAATTCACAGGACTTGGCCTAGTTATGAACTTCTGAACTTGTGTACTTCCAGAAGTTTATTTCATATTCAAAATGTATTTTTTTGTATGAGTAGAGCAATGTTCGGGACAAGGAATTATCTCAACATTTTGTTTTTGTTGATTGATGTGTAGAAATACAGAAACACACATATTGCTTAACAATACAAATAATTTGCACCTGAAATTCATTTGCTTAGTCCCTTGGAGCCCTACAGAACAAAATGTTTGTAACAAATACAGCTGTGCTGGCGATACTGTTATTTTAGAGAAAACAAAAAGTTGGTCTCTGGTCCAAGGAGCTTATAGTCCAAAGGAAGTCAAGGAGGAGTTTTGAGAAACCTGGCTTCTAGTTTGGGTTTGCTATTTCCTTAATGTGCCCTGCACTTTTATGATGGTCTGGCTTTGTTCTTGCTGATTTTGTTTTAAGCTGGAATGCCTGTTCTCTTCACCAGCCATCAGAAGCCCACCCAACCTTCAAGGCCCTACTTAAATGTCACCTCTGTGAAAAGCTTTCCCCAAGTCCCACAGGCTCCCTCCCCAGTCAGATGCCTTTCCCACACTCCTTTGTATTCAGTAGTCCTTTCATTAGCTCTTTATTATACTACCCAAATCCACCTATATCAGACTTAGTTGCATCTGTGATTTAAGGGTCGGGACTCTGCTTTATTCATCAAACTAACTCTCCAAACACTTACAGGAGGACAAGAGAAGTCTGAAATGCAGAGGAAATGCATATTTAAATAATATTAGTTATAATTTCAAATAATAATATGTCAAATATATTTTCTTTCAATCTCCAGACAACCCTCTGTGCAAAATGCCTCCAAATTTCCAGCCATGTGTATAATCACTAACCCGGAAAAAAATTTAAATAAATGAAAGAGTTTCCCTATGTTGCTAGATTTTTTAAACATCTTTAATACAATACTTTCTCCAAGAGGGATCCTCAATAAATTTTTGCTCAGTCATAGTGGGGCTGTTTTTAACCCCTGCATCTCTTTTCTCCCATCTATAAAATGGAAATGCTATCTGCCGTATCTCTTTCATAGGGTTATCACATGAGTAAATGGGAAAATGGCTGTGCAATAGGATAAAGCAGTATGGAAAAGCAAAATGTTCTCATTAACTATCCAAGGATTTATTTTGTGTCCATATTGTAGCACTTGAGTATGCGGACTTTGGCTAACCCCATTGCAGCTGCATTAAAGAGGATTCTCCATGAGCTGCTTAAGAGGGGAAGCCAAGTTGCTGATTACAGCTTAGGGCCCCCGCCACAGCCATCAAAAGTTACCAAAGGGATCCTGGGACTTCAAGTTTGTTTCCAATTGCGCAGGAGGAAAGTCATGGCCTCAGCCACCTGCTTCCTGTCTCCACTATGACTCACACCTGTCAGGTCCACTTGGATGGAAGTTCAGATGAGATCTGCTCAGGCCCACTGCCCAGGGACTCCATGGTGTTAAGGCTCAGGTAGCTGTGTGAAAGAAGGAGCACGAAGCTGGGACCTGAGACCCAGGGGGACCAAGCCAAGGTCGTAAGACACTTTTTAGCTTATTCAGAAAAACCAGTTCAATCTCCATTACTGGTGATGTAAGCATGAGGCTATTGGCTTCTGATAGGATGCCCTGAGAGGGACCCTGCCCCAAATGCATAATCTGAGTCTAATCACAAGGAAACATCAGACAAACCCAAATTGAAGGGCATTCTACCAAATAACTGGCCTGTACTCTTTATTTCTGTAATATACAGTACTGAAAGATAAAGCCTCAGGAACTTTTCCATATTAAAGAAGACTAAAGGGACATGATAACAATGCAATGGGTGATCCTACATTGGGTCTTGGACCAGGAAAAGAATATTATTGAGGCAACTGATAAAATTTGAATATGGACTGAATAGTATATAATACTGCACCATGTTAAATTTCCTGATTTTGATAATTGTGCTATGGTTATGAAAGAAAATGTCTTTGTTTTTAGGAAATATATAATATTTAGGGGCAAAAGGGGCATGATCTTTGCTCTTAATCTCAAATGGTTTGGGAAAAAATGCACTCTGTGTGTGTGTATGTGTGTGTGTGTGTGTGTGTGTGTGTGTGTGTGTGTGTGTGTGTGTGTGTGGAGAGAGAGAGAGAGAGAGAGAACACCAAAAAAATAAAGTAAATGGGGCAAAATATAATCAACTGGTGAATCTGTGTAAAGAGGGTACAGAAGTTCTTTATTATTCTTCCAACTCTCCTGTAAGTTTGAAATGGTATAAAAATAAAGTTTTAAAAATAGTGAGAATTATACCAAAATCTAAATATTTATTTAAAAGCTTGCTCTAGAAAGTGATACAATTTATTACTTAATGTTTGTTTGCTTAACTATCTTAAAAAGGAATAATTTTAAAATTATGATACACTGAAAATTCCACAGTTAAGAAAACAGTGAAGCTCTGACAATGCTACCACCTGTGAGCTCGTTCTAGTCCTTCAATGGTTAAAATAGATTTTAGAATTGAGTCAAAAACAAACAAGTGCTTGCAAGCCCAACCAGGAGAAACAGTTTAACAATGCCAACACTCACCTCAATGGCTTTGTGGATGACGGTTCCTCAGCCTAAATGAACTGGACATGTCAGTTGAAAAGTTAAATGTCTCGACTGTGCACCCAAATGCCCAATCTGCCTTCAGCACTTTGAAGGGGTTAGTATAGCTCACACTTCCCAGAAGGAAGGTAAGGGCAGAAAGGCGTAGGGCAAAGATATAGTAAGAAGCAGTGTAGTATATAGGAGGTGCTCTGAGGATAGTAGAAAAACAGTGGTAGGCTCCTCTTATCTTGGAACGCCCATATTAACAACCTTTGCTGCTCAGCAAAGAATAACTAAAATCCGACTGTAAAAGCAATTTTAATCCATCTCACAATCTCTGGGTAAGACTGGCTACACAAAGAGTTCTATGAATCTTTCTTTGGGGAAATGAAACAGCTCAGCGGGACAATCAGAAGGTCCTGGTTAGAAGTTAAAGGGGTCATTAAAGGAATGCAACAGGAATTAGAAATGATGGGGCAGGCAGTGGCCAGATTAGCCAGGAAATTAAAAGCTTGATGTAGAGAAAAGGAAATGAGAATGGCTGTCAGGTAGTGGCATGCTGTTAAATGTTTAATAACTGACTTTCTGTGAGAAAAAAAAATCCACCTTGGTTTATAGTATTTGCCAGTTTCCATGGTGTAAACTTTCCCACCATGGCCAAGTTCAAGTTACCAACATGACGTCACTGAACACAGAGTTGGAAAGCAATGTACACAATCAGCTCCCACGAGCTAGTGTGAACTGGCTATAACATAACAGTGGTGGTGACTTGCATACCAGCCCTATAGCTAGTTATGTTATTGTAGTAAGTAACTTAACCTCCTGGGTCTCAAATTCCTCATACGTAAAATGTCAGTTTCATAAGATTATTGAAAGAATCAAATGAAACTAATTTATCTTCATCTAAAATGTCTTCCAGCTCCGATCATCTATGGTTCTGTAATGGTGTTAGCCATATTGGTGGCTTCTTGTCTTTTTCCATCTCACATCAAGGCTTGTGAGCCTGGAGAAAGCAAGAGAATCAGAGAGGAAGCTGCTCCACAGTGTGGTAATCAGAGAAGAAACCACATCAACAATGCCTCAGCTCTAAGAGGTTCAAGGCGGTGACCACTCTAGATTTTCTATACAGGAGAGATTTCTGGGTGGGAATCTGTTTAGTTAGTGGGGCCATAAAATTTACACACTTCTATTATTTTAATGATACATTTATTTGGAATAGCTGAAGGGGTATAAATGTTGCTGAAGGCCAATGAATGTGTATGTGCCTTCTCTTTCTACACTGCATCAGAATCTTCCTGGTAATGAAGAGTACATGGTGAAACTAGGGTTTATTCATTTGTTGATATCCAGCAAATCTAAAGGGAGTAACTCAGTGCAACTTTTTTTGATTGCTATCTTTGTCATTTATATTGACTGGTGCCTGGTGACGTAAGTTACCCTCAACACCTCCTTTGCTATGTCTGTGAATTGGGGAGACAATTGCTTAACCTACCCCCAAGACATGGTTTGGTTACCTCATTAGCTCAGAATAGGTACTTGGGACCTTTGCGCTTCTTCCTTTTGGAAGCAGTACCAGAATGTAACTGGAAATAAATAAACCAGGGGTCAGAGGAATAAACAGAAATGACTAAAAGCTTGATCCCTGCTGGGATTCCTAGAATTTCAAGCTAACGGAACCAGATGAAAAGGAATTCTGGCCTTAATGTGCTGTTGAAGTAGAATGGAAGGAAAAACTTCACCCAGCCATTCAAGAAACTCTGAGTGCAAAGGAGTTTAGTAAGGTATAAGAGACATAATACCTTGTGCTTCCGGAGGCTGCCAGGACTGGTAGGCGTAGAGATGGGAGACTGCTTAGACTTGGGGGTAGAGAGCTGGCTGCTGGAGGTTCCATTTGCTAGCCCAAGGCAAGAGAAAAGGAAGGGATAAAAATCAACAGCATAAAAAGGAGCAAGTTATCCTTCCCCTCTGAAGACACTAAGAACATTCAAACAAGGTACACAGACAACCGAGTGATTGGGTGAATAGAATAAAGGTAAAAAGAAACACATTCCTCAAAAGGGCAAGAACTGCAATCCTCAGTTAATTAGGTCCCTGCACAGTGCAAGGCAGTCATCCTCCCACCCTTTTCCCCTAGTGCTTTCCAATCGCAGGGGTCTGTTTCTTTTCAAATCTTTCTCATATTCATTCCCAGGTTTGACCCTAACATCTCTGGGAGGTAGTCTGGGAAGGTATTATTTTGCTTTAATTTTATAGAGGAGTAAAGTGAGGCACAGAGAGGTTATGTGCCTTACATTAAAGGGGAAGAAATCTGGGTGATTCGGGCCAGGGCACGTCCCCTTTGGTGGCAGATGATGGGGTAAGTGCAGGACATCCCCATTGTCAATCTCTCCCTGTCTCTTTTCCTGCTCATCTCCACCCCTTCCCTACCTCATCCTGGGTGATGAGAACAGGAGGAAAGAAAGAGAAAATGGGCTAGTCAGGAAGAAAGATGAAAGAGAAAGTGGAGGAGAAACAGTGAAATGTAAAGAAAGGCTCAAGCAGCAAAATGGGCAGAGGAGAGAATGAAAAAAGAGGGAAAGAGATCTGAAATGGAGGGGAGGGGAGACAAGAAAGATAGGATGGGAGATTACAAGAGAAGATTTAAGGAAGTTGAAACGGGGAGAAAAACAGAGATACAGAAAGGTAGCCAGAGTCAGGGCACACCCCCATTTGTCTCTAGTCAAGAAAATGCTGAAAATGAGATAGTTTTGTTTTTAACATCTTTATATTCCATCAAGTTTTCAAATTGTTTATATTCCCTTGCTAATGAGATTTTTAATGTCTAATCACAAAAAAAGAAATGTGGTGCATTGAAATGGAACAATTGAATGGCATTCAAAGTAGATTCATGTTCAGACATCTCATGCTAAAGTATTTTTTAAAATTCTTAAGACTTACATTGTTAAACAAAGATATTCTAAAATATGCTTTAAAAGCAAAGGTGAATATCCTAAGGGTATTTGGAGAGTGGGGAATGGCGGGGGGGGGGGGGAGAGAATAAATAGAAAATTGAAAAAGTTAAGCAGAAAGATGGCCTGAGAGTGTTGCTGTTAGTCCCACAGGTAAAGATTAAACTGCTGTTATCATGAATATTTCCTGAGGATATATTCCTTCTGCACCACTTATGGTAATGTTTCCCTAGGTTCTGGAGCCTGCACATCAACTGTTGAGATGAAAGAGATATCAGTGTGGTGGTTGCTGAGTTCACCCAAGTGCTAGTGAGCTGAAACATGGACACTTTAGCATTCTCTGTCTGGCTTTAGTTATATATTCACTCACCTCTCACTCGCTCATGCAGAGGCCTTCCTCCCTGTCATTCATTGGTTTAGCAGTGGCTATGGAGCCCTACCTGTGAGCCAGGTGAAATATTAGAAATTGGGGTTTCAGAGCCGAGAAAATCATTTCCTCTGCGAAGTCTGGCGAGAATCCAGTGGAATAAGTGCTAAGACAGAGCCGTGCATAAGGTATTATTGGAGCCTAGAGGACAGACTTTGAAATCAGGGGACTGGGAGGCAATCAAGAAGAGGCAACACCTGAGAAATTTTGAAAGATGAATCTGGAATAGGAAAATCTATGGAGACAGAAAGTAAATTAATGGTAGCCAGGGGGAGGAGTTGGGGAGAAATGGAAAGTGTCTGCTAATGGGTACAGGGTTTCTTTTGGGGGAGACAAACATATTCTGGCATTAAATAGTGGTCATTGTTGCCCAACTCTGTGGCTAAACTAAAACTCACTGAATTGTACATTTTAAATTAATGAATTATATGTTATGTGAATTGAATCTCAATAAAGCCCTTTAAGAAAAAGATGAATCAGAGGTAGTCAGGCAGAGAGGAGAGAAAGGATATTTCAGGCATTAGAATTGCACCAGCAGGGGCAAAGACAAGAAGGTGTGAAAGAACACAGTATGTTTACAGAAGTGTAAGTAACTCATATTGGCTCAAGCACAGGGTGTCAGTGGGGAGTTCAAGGAGATGAAGCTGCAGCCCCAAGGGCCAGACCGTAGGGGCCTTTTGTGTGGCCTATTAAGAAGTTTGGGTTTGGTTTCAGAAGGAAAGTCACAGAAGGATTTTAAGCTGGATGTGATACGATCAAATTTGCATTTTAAAACGATTACTCCAGCAGCTGAGGAAAGACTAGTGTGGAGTGCCGGGGTGGATGGAAGCAAGGAGGTTGGTTCAAAGATACTCCATTAGTCCAAATGAGGGGTGATAATGGCTTGAAATAAGGCAAGGGGTTGGGGAAGGCAGGGAACAGACCCAGTAGGGCCAGGTAAGCTTAGAGTGCAATGTTTACATACCATGTAAGCCACTCAAAGAATAACACGACCTGTGCCAAACAGCACTGAGAATGTGAGAGCTAGACTTTGTCAAGGCACTAGGCCCACTGGTGAATAAAGAATGCACTTTAGGAAAGGCCAGAGTCTGTGGAGCCACAATAGGGCAAAGCAGCCAATTACTCTTTGAAGGAAATGAAGGAGTTAATAGTTGAAAGAGTTAATGGGCCACCTACAGTGCCTGAGGGCTTTCCCAGCAGGACCTGTCCCCTAGCATTCCAGACGAGAAGCAATCTTGGAGACTTGTGTGAGCTGACACAATGGAAGTCTTCCAAAATAGCCCTGACCTCAGCCATGAGGTCTAACAGATGTGGGCATCCCCAGGTAAGTCTCCTCTAGCATTTTGTTTTACAAGATTACTGTATACTTCACAGATCCTAGTTTCCCAACATTTGTTAGCCACCCTATAAAGGAGCGGCTACTATACCCCCAGAATTAAAACTGTCTTTTGTTTTTTTAACCTACACACTTATCTAGCTAAGAATGAGCCTACTGGCCTTGCCAAAATGTGGAAAATTCTTAACCACAAGCATCTCTGCATGTGAGTCAGTTTCCACATACTGGCTACAGATCTGAATATGTAGGCTCTTCTTCAACTTCCAGTTCATTTCTCAATATCCTCTGAAACTTTCTCACCCAATACATTTAGGGGTAGTATAGAAATACATACTCCATATATGCCTTTTATATATCTTCTACATATGTGTATATTTATATATGTGCCCCATTCCCCTCCTCCAGAAAATCAATCTTAAGCTATCTGTAAAGAAAGGACTTTATTTTGTTACCAACATTCAGTAAGCATCTCGGGAATCAGTTCTTAGTAATCTAACTGCCATTCACTGCATCGTTGAAAAGATGCAGATACTTTCCCAGACTTTTCCAGAGTTCCCTGATGAAATGAAATGCAAAGATGGACACAGAAACATGAGGAAATGTAGACATGCACAGGCAAATGTAGATTCAGTACAAGCTGAAGGAGCCCTTACATTTACAGACTAGATAAAAATGTATTTATATACACATTTTGTCTGTGGATTCTTTGGGAAAAAAATCTGGGAAGGTGCCATTTGATATGGATTCTGGAGCCAATTCACATAAATGTCAAGTAGAAGCAGCAGCAGGAAATAATGCAAATAGAGTCTGATGAACTGTGTGTGCTCAGATTGGTAAATCCATGTGGAAAGGCTGTCACATTTCATTTGGAGGGTGGCTGGAAATGGCACTACTGTTTGATATCCCTCATTTTCCTTTATTCTTCTTGACTAAACTTCCTTAGCTCTTGTGTCTGAGCTTCCACTTCTCAGCAGCAATTTAGGAGTGCTTTGGGGGGAGGGTCTTTTCCCTCTGTAACTTCTCTCTCTTGCTCATTTCCCTCCTCAGAACCACAGCCTTGCGTCACTGTTCTCACCTTTTAGGTATACACAGTCCAAACCCTCTCATTTCTTTCTTCTCTTTGTACAGTCCATGTTTCCCTTTCCAACAAGGTGCATCAAACACTTATCAACAAAAATCTTATCAATACAAATAAGATAATAATTACTGTTTATTGAGTGTCTATGACAGGCCAAGTGCTCTGCTCTTTTCTCTCTCTCTCTCTCTCTCTCTCTCTCTCTCTCTCTCTCTCTCTCTCTCTTTCTCTCTCTCTCACACACACAGAGAGAGACACACACACATTCACGTTCCAGTTAGGGGTAGCAAAGTCAGGATTTGAACACGGGTCTCCTTGATTCCAAAACTCATGTGGTTTTTGTTTTGAGTTCTTGCTACATAGGCTTTTCCTCTCTAAAAGTATTAATAATTGTTTAGGAAATTCCTTTATATGACAATTTTCTGATTGGGGCTTGAGAGGAGGGGGAAATTTGTGATAGAGAGAAGAATAGGAAGAAGGTAGAAGCGGAACTGACACCCATCTTTGGGGCTTCTACTCTGTTCTGTTTTAAATTAGAAAGTGGTTAGCAAGAGCTTGCTTTCATTCAGCGAACTAGCTGGGTATCATACACAGTGATATGAAACAATAGCACACAGAGCAGCCAGCATGGCATGTAACTACCCTCATGGCACAGAGCTCTCTGGGAAGATGGTATCTGTGCCCTGTCTGTCACCGTCCTCAGTTGGTGCCCTTCAGCTTTGCGGCACAGTTGCCAAGCTTGATCCTGCAGTCACTGGCTTCTCTGAATGATCACGCCTGTCCTTGCCCTCATGCTTATCTTTAGCTTCTTGGCTTTGTTGGCCTTTCCTGTCAGAATAGACTAGGACAAGCCCAAACACGATGGCTGGTAAGACAACTAGGCTGCCTTACCTACATTTACAGGGATTTAAATATATGAGGGAAAATGGGTTCCTGGGTGTGATGTATAAGGTGTGTATGTGTGTGGGGAGGCATTAGTTATCAAAGGCCAATAAGAGAGTCCAGTTGTTGGTGTGGGTGGCCAAGGATAGAGTAGGGTTACCAGCCAGGCAGTGTTGATGCTGAGCTCCCAGGCTGGGGATTCCCTTGTCTGGAGGCTGGACTGATCCCTGGAAACTAGATGCAACTGAGTATAAGATGAGCATAAGTGGCTCCAGGTGTAGCAATTATAGACCTGTCTGGGTAGCCAGTTAAAGGAGGCATTATACTTTCTGGGTTCAAGTTCATATGACCAAAATGGCACAGAAAAAGAAGGGCCATCTTAGCATCTGTTTTTCTCCCAACCTTTGACTGAAGACCAAACTGATTTAACACTCATTCACTTAGGCCTGGTTATCCCTCCCATTCTAATCTCAATACTTGAGCCCAACTCAAAATCAAGCCTCTTGGTTTTGATTTGGTGTCCATAGTAAAATACTGCTTACTGAAAATAATCCCAGTCTACCATAAAAGTCATGAAAATAATTTCAGAGCCCTTTTAATAATCGCAGTTGTATTTCTACAGTTATTTCTGAAGCATTTTACCATACATGAACTCACATGATTCTCCTGATAACTCTAAGAGATGGTGGCCAGGTATTGCTATTTTCCTTTTAATTGACAAGAATATAGAGGTTCAGAGAGGGTATAACTTGCATAAAAGGGTAGTGGATTCTGGGACTGACAGAATCCATTTCAAAATTCCCTAAAGTTAGCACATCACATACCTACCACTGTGACCTTTTAGTTATTCATTGTCTGTCTTGTGGTCTCTAACTCCCTAATGCCTTGCAGAGGGAGATCTCACACATAACTCAGCCACTTCCTCATTTTTCTCATATCGAGATGCTCTAAGCTTTTCTTTATTTCAGTCCAAAGATACCCCATTTTCTCCTTACATATAACAGGGAGTTTTTCTGGAAGCCCATCCAAGTGGAACCAAGGTGGTTTCAACTTACTTCAGAACAAGGCCAAGAGACAGATCCTGTGGTTTTCACACATCTATTCCAAAAAGCCCTTGGGCTGGGTGTCTGGATTGCTTTGGCTAATTGTTTCTGCTCAGTGGAAAAGCTTTTGTCTCTTTCCCCAGACCAATCCATTAGGAAATCGAGAACTAAGAGCCCAGAAACAGTTCTTCAATGATTTGATCATAGGGTTGGTTCTCAAGCCAAATTCAATCATAGCTTATGAGATACTGTAGGTTCAGAAGATAAAATTTGAATTTTAAATCTATTTCCTACAGTGTCTTGGACAGCATGCAGTTGTGAATCCTTTAAAAAAGGGGAGAAGAAAGAGTCTTCCCTGTTGCAAAACAAATACTTGTACCCAATCCTGCAATATTTTGACACAGATGAGTTTCCCTCAAGAAGAGGACATCTGTAAGGGGGTTGATGGAAGTGCCAGGATTGTTTTCTCAGGCTTGACAAAGCTGTCAACATTTATTTCCTGTTCTGCTCAGAACATGTTTCTGGTGGAGCAAGCCTGTTGTCAATGCTCACTACAGGTTTTTCTAGGGCAGGAACTAAGACAAACCGTACTCCTCTTAATTTGTAGAAAGAACATAGGCTTTGTAATCAGTCAAACTTTTAAATCCTGGCTTAGCCATTTCCTAAGGTGATCTTAGGCCTAACCTAACCTCTCTGAGTCTCAGTTTTCCCACCTGTAATATCTGAATAATAATATCTCCATTGTTGTTTTGATAATTATATGACAGACTACACATAAAACGCTTAGCCAAGTGTGTGGCACATAGGTTCAATAAATTGCATCTGCTACTGATACGACTACCACCACTACTAGAAATGGGAAGAATTGAGTAACTATAAATTATATAGGCACTGAGTTAGGGAATCCCATTCCACGAGAAATGAGATACCAATCTATACAGTCTGAGGACTAATTCTTTGGCTAGCTGGTAAGGCATTAGATGATTGATGTTTTCCAGAGTTGAAACCCATTTTTTCTGGTTTTTTCATTTTACTGTTGTGCTCTACAAACCACAGCCATTGGCCCTCTCCCGTTCTCTCTTTTTACCCTCTCAGCATTACCATGGGGGTTGGTCAATAAACAATATGGAGTCATTGAAAGTTTTGGAGCAGAGGAGTAACACAATGAAAATGGTGTTTTAGGATGAAAAATGTGGTGGCACCACACCACATGGGTAAGAGGACAGAGATTTGAAGCAGAAATGTTACTAAGGAGTCTGGAATAATCCAGGCATTGAGTGGTCAGGGAAATAAAGGGATTACTGTGTGAGTCATATGGAGATGGTTCATATGTTCAACAACAACAATAGCATATGGTGGACACAAAGGATTAAAGAGTGGAAAGACTCAAAAATAGCATCAAAGTATTGAATCTGGAGAGGATGATAATTCTATTTATCAGACAAGGAGTTGGGAGGGGAAAATGCTTTTGATTTTTAGATACATTGTATTTGGCACATATAAGTGGGATTGTTTGGTAGGCATTCATGGGTCTGACATCCAGAAGAAAGGTTGGGACTGGAGATGTAGATTTAAGAGCCTCCTCCTTGCACTCTGCTATGCCCTATTCCACACTACCTCTGCATCCTTTCCCCCTGCCAGAAATAGCCATTTCCTTACCAATTGATATATAACCCTTCTTCAAGTTCCATTTCTTCTGTGAAGTCTTCCCTTAGCACCTTAGCCCCTGATGAGCTCCCTCCCATGAACTACAATAGTTCCAATAACACTTACTGCCTATATCTCTCATTTATTTGGCATTTAAACAAATCATTACCATTAACACTACATTAATGGTGCAGTGGTTACCACTGTGGACTATGGAGCCAGAATGCCTAGGTTTAAATCCCAGTTCTAGCACTTACTATTAATAGCTGTGTGATCTTGGGCAGGTCACTCAAATTTTATATGCCTCCGTTTCTTCATCTGCAAAACGGGGATAATAGTACCTACTTCACAAGGTTGTTATAAAGATTAAATTAGTTAGTACATGTAAAGTTATTAGAATAGTTGCTTGACACATAATAAGAACTATGAAAGTATTTGTAAATATTTTTTTAAAGATTCACATTTATACTGGCTCCTCAAAGAAATCATAAACTTCTTAGTGACAGGGAATTCCTATCATTTCTTTTCCTCATAGCACCTAGCACTACTAAGTACTTCATCAAAACTTTGGAGATTTAATTGTATTTAAACACAAGTCTCAGGCCAAAGCAAGCTGATAGGACTCCTGTTGTAGGGAGACACCACCATACCCCGTGCACTATGGGGTGCTCCGTGGCCCCCACTATACTGCTTGCTCCAACCATCTTCTAAGCAGATTTTAGAAAGAATCAGATTGGGGGAGGGGCCAGGGAAGTTTTTCTCTTCCCACAGCTCTGCCAAGGACACTGCCTGCCTTTGGAGTGGAGCTGATGGGATGCCTAAGACTGAGCACTGGAAACAAAGGCACCTAATGACTTGTGGCCGCTGTGCTCAATGCAGCACAAAGAGAACGACACAGACACCGCCCCACCCCCTGCCTTCCCAAGTCCCTAGCCTGGAGGTGGGGGAAGGTCGAAGGAAGCCAAGAAACAAGGACTGTCCAACAGAAACCTTTTCAATCACCAGACTGGACATCCGACATCCTACTTCATGTCAGTGGGACACTGCAGCGAATGCCTGCTGGGAAGTCAAGAGAGCTGGATTCTGGCTGTTAGGTGCTAACTAGTTGTGTAACACTGGGAAGACCCCAAGATCATAAACTTTGTATCTTAGTTCTCCAATCTGAAAAAAAACCTGACTATCCTTTTCCAACCTAATTCACAGTACTATTATGAGGGACAACAGAGGTTATGGATTTGGAAATACTTTGCAAAGTGTACAGCATTCAATTAATGTAAAAGATTGTTATCTTAATCCTCTCTTAGCTAGAGAAGAAAGTGTTTTTGTGCTGTTTAATATAGTAGCCACTAGTCACATGTGGCTAGTGAACATTTGAAATACGGCTAGTCAGAATTGAGATGTGCTTTAAGTGTAAAATACAATGCAATTTCAAAGAATGTAAAACATTTCAATTATTTCTTATATTGATTACATATTGAAACTATATTTTGAATGTATTAATAAATATATCAAAATTAATTTTGCCCATTTCTTTTAACTTTTTTAAATGTGACTAGTAGAAAATGTAAAATTACACATATGGTTTACATTTGTGGCTGATGTCATACTTCTGTTGGACAGAGCAGGCTAGACAGTCACCTTCAGGAAGATCAGAACAACCAGGTCCCTCTATCTTAGGCAAACCAAAGCAGCCTGCTAGGTTTAGAAAAAAAGGACCCTGAGACACACTTCCCTCCGGGACCCCTTGCTGTTTTGTGTCCCTTGAACTTTCCTTCTAAAGGTTGCAGAGAAGCCATTCTTTCTCAGCGTTTGGTCTTGAACTCCTGAGCTTAAGGGGATCCTCCCACCTTGGCCTCCCAAAGTGCCAGGATTACAGGTGTGAGCCACCACGCCGGCTGATTCTTTCTCAATGTTTGGAAACAGGGAAGGTTGGACTTTCAGGAATAGGTGAATGTGAGTTGGGGGAAGGGAAATGGAGAACATTGGATTGCTACAACAATGACTTACTGTTGAAGAATAGCAAACTAATTATCACATTACAATTCTCTCAGCCTACTATGGTGGGTAATTAGCTTCCTTGGGGGCTCCTTAAAAAAATAAAAGAAAGAGAAAGAAAAGATTCTTTCTCAGCAACTAGCTATTTGGTCCTTTCAATTCAATTCAATTCAATTGGGGGCAAAGTTACATAAAGGGAAAATTAACACATTAATGACTGAAATGTAAACAAAGAGAGACACACTAGAAATGTCTTTCTTTAGTTCTGAAGCCAGGCTTACCTTTGGCCATCAAAATAGTAAGTCCTGAGTTAATCAAAATGTGGCACTACATAAGCTTTCCTTCATATATCCCACAGGAGCCTCCTGGGCTCAGATTTATTCCTTTACCAGGGTTTTTGGTTTGCTTTACAGACAGACATGGCTAATGTAACTTGGAGTCTAAGAGTCCATCAGCTCCGGCCAGTGAGAATGAGCTCCTTACTCCTTACAGGAATATTATATAGACAACCAAAGCCTTCCTTGACTCGAGTTTAGGGCTTAGCAATAGACATTGTATTGGGGGTAAACTCAATATTGGCAGGAGTGGGCATTAAACTTGGGGGGAATAAAGTAGAAGGATTTTGATTTATTCATGGGCAGAACAAGAAAGAGACAACTTAAGGACCAAGGATTAAAAGCAATCAAATTATGGTGCAGATAACAGATCAAATAGCATCAATATATGAAACCTTAAATCAAATTTAACCCAGTTGTTAACTGAACCATGAATTGGACCAAATATATATTTTAAAATCTAGCAAGACTTATTCAAACCAGAATCAAACATATATTTTCTAATGAGTTAGAACATTAAAACATTCCTTCAACTGAACCTGAACTGAGTCAATGTTTCATTTGGTTTGAGTCTCTGCTGAAGAGAAATATTTGGGGCTTTCTTTTGCCTTCAAAGGAAATTAAAATTCCCTGGAAATGGCCTATCTTCCAGAACCTTTAGTTACTCAGGTTGAATCAAGACGGTATATGAATCCATCCACAAGTTCCAGATCTAAGACAGACTAACAGGATGGAAACAGGGTTGTACTACCACATCTTAGAAAAGAATGAAGAATTTCTGCCCCAACCAATGTCATTATTCTTTGGTTAAATGTATATTAGCCTGTATCTGCCCTTTGCTAACAGCTCAGAAAAATCTTGACATTTTATGAAATAATTCTTTCTTCTTAAATCTCAAATGTCTATAAGGAGAAATTTATGCCAAATGAAAACTACGCATTGTCTATAACTCATCATTCTAGTTACCTGATTCTGATTCTGTGGAAGCTATTTTACCACTCTATAAATTGTAAATAACTGATAACAATGGAAAATTACTCTCATGTATAGACATGCAAATTCTGAATAATCTAAAATAATCTACCTAATCTTAGAGAAGGCAAGAAATTTGCCCCAAATCACAAAGCTAGGATATGGTGTGGCTGGGCCTTCTTAAAGAGTTGTCTCCCTCTCCTCTTCCATATACTAGCCCCCTCCACCTCCCAGCTTGGAATGGTGCTGAGTGAGGTAGGGGTGGAGAAGAGAAAATGGGTATATCAAATTCAAACCTTACCTAAGGTACCATTTTGCCTGAGATCAGCTTTACCCCTGTGGAATGTTCACCGAGTGGATACATTGGACTTGGATCTAAACAAACTGCCATGGAACAGACTTAGTAATCTAACATGGATCCTCCTGCCTTTGGGAGCTAGAATCATGTGGAGGCTCTAAACACATCATCTGAGATGAGCCCAAACATTTTGGAAACTGCCATGAAGGTTGTATAGACTAGAGTTTGGCTTTATTTATGTTCATGAACATAATGAACATAAATGGAGATTCTAATTCTCTCTAATGAGAACACCACTTCAGATTGGTGGTAGGAACAGTAGTTGTTTAAAATGCTGATACCTGTCAAGTAAATTCTCCTCCCCACTTAAATTGGTTACTCTGTTTATCTTGTGAGTTTGAATAAATCCTTTTTCCTTTTCTTTAGGGAGGGAGTTCTGAAGGAGCAAAAGCAGATCTTACCTGCTTAAGCCTGGGTTGGGATCTATTATAACTCCTTTCAATTTGACAAATATTCATTGAGTCTAAATCTATTCCTGTCCTGTCTCTAATATCTTAGAGTCAGTGAGGTGCATATTTCGTAGAAGGGAAATTCTGTAAGTAGCATGTTGGAGATCAGTGATTTGATATATGTTTAAACTGTGTTTAATTATGGGTAGTTGTGTTCACGTGTGCTGGATAACAAATTGGATACAGTCTGCAAAGAGAATCTATTTACTTCAAGCTGATACCACCTGGGAATTTCTAACTAATGGGTTACATGGTAGTTTAAAAATAGGTCTACAAATTCTTTGATACTTCTCCCTTGAAGAGGTGGAATCTAATTCTTCTCCCCTTGTATGTAGTCTGGACTTACTGACTGTTTCTAATGAATAGAATAAAGGAGAAGTGACAATGTTGGCTTTGGAGACTAAACCATAAAAGGTACTAGCATCTCGGAAGTAGATCCTACAGCCCCAGTTGAGCCTTCAGATGACTACAGCCCCTACCAATACCCTAACTGCAACCACATGAGAGACCTTGAGACAGACCCACCCAGTAAAGCCACTCCAGAATTCCTTGCCCACAGAAACTCTGAAATAATAAATGCTTGTTTTAAGCCACTACATCTTAAATTCTTTCACAGAAAGATATAAGTAATGCAGGTTAGAAATTCCAGAAATAGCCAGTGCTGTTTCTGAAAAATAATTAGCTAAGTAATTACTGTCAGACTTTATGAATCTTGACCAAGTGTTTTTAAAGTATGTTTTTTGCAAGTCTCTTCTTAAGAACTGTCCATTTTTTTTCTCAGTCTCAGTGTCAAAACCTAGGTCTTTATAGTTTCAGCAATATAAATTTGCTTAGATAGATTCATGTGCTCTTCTGCACATTTGAACAAGATACCACCAAAGCACATGTATTTTTATTCCTTCAGCAAAGGTCATTAAATGCTTACTGGGTCTCTAGCACTGTGCTGCGTAAAATAGGTTCTTCTGTGGATCTATTCATTCACAAACATTACTTGAGCATACTAGGGGCCAGGCACTGTGCTCTGCACTGAGGATACAAAAATGAACATGATACCTTGAGTGGCTCAATATTTAGTTGGGGAAGTAGACAGGTAAATACATACTTTACAACACAGTGTGGTGAATATTACCCCAGAGGCATGAATGACATGCTATGATATTGCAGAGAACAGAACAACTATCTGTGTGTGAAGCCTTGAAGGATGAACAGGAGTTTTCAAGCAAAGAAGACTGGTGGATTAGAGGGATGGCATGCCAGGTATGGGACAATAGGTTGTGCAAAGACATGGAAGTAGTAAAAGCCTGGGCTGCCTTTTCACATTTTAGCTTCCTCGACCTGAGAATAAAGAGATGGTTGGTGATATGCATGCTCCTGGCAGTGTGAGACAGGCTGGGTTACTAGGCATAAGTATTTTAAAGCCAATAGGCTGCTTAAGCTGCCCCAAACTGAAGGGCCCTTGTGCTTCCCCAAGGCTTTCAGGCTAGAAGAATTCTCATGATGAACCCTGAGCCTTGGGAAGACAAATGTGTAAGTCTTCTGGACCATATAATTTCCTTAGTGTGAAGAACTCAAATTGTCTCTATGCATGAGTCTACTAAGCTTCTGAACTTGGACTTCTGGGGCCTTTTATTTTTAGCATTTGTAATAAAAGAATGGAACACATTGGCTTTTAGATCAGTGCCACTCAAACTGCTGGTCCAAGAGGAGATTGCATCTGAACATAAATCAACATATTGCTGCCCTCATCAATAAAATCATGATCTGAAAAAAAAGTCAGCTGAACTAAATGGTTTACTTAGTGGCATAGTTGATTTACATTTGACACAAGCTTCTAATCTTCCCACAGACTGGCTGATAACAAATAGTTCATGGGTTGGCAGTGATCCATAGACCACATTTTTTAGATAACTCACTATCCACTAAGTAAAATCTTATATGACAAATCTCCATGTTTCCTTTCAGAACCTGGTCTATGCTTTCTTTTCCCACTGTGAGAGTGAGGTGACTTATCTTTTATTTTTTTTAATTTTTTAATTTTTAAATTTTATTTCAAAATATTAAGGGGGCACAAATATTTTTGTTACATGAATAGCTTTTGTAATTCTTGAGTCAGGGCTATAACTGTGCCCATCACCCCAATAGTATTCATTGTATCTGTTAGATAGGTTTTTGCCCCTCCCCTCCTCCTTCCCCCCCAAGCAAGTTACTTTGTCTCCCTTTTTTAAAACTGTATATATTTATGGTATACTTGTCTCCCTTTTTGTTTTGGCTTCTAATTAATTCACAGTCAAATCTGAAGCTCAAGCACGTCAATTCTGTTGACACTTTTGGGTATTATTTTTTACATTCTTGTTCTTGATTCTAATTTTCAATTTCAAATTCATGTTTGACTTGATTATTTCGTTGAATATGTTTTTGCTGGATGATGTTGAAGATGATGGCAATGATGACAACCATGACAATAAGCATTACAGCAAGCATGGAAAATGGGCCAGATTTCTAATTTGCATCCATTTGAGTAGAATAAGGGTTATGGCTTTGCCTCCATGACTCCAAACAAGTTTAACTGTTTTAATCTCTGAATTGATAGGATTGGTTTTCATGGAGACACAGTGGTGTTCATGAGGAACTCATTCCTCTGCATGCAGAGAGCATCAGCCTCCTTAAACGAAGTCTGCGTGCACAGTTAGCAGAAAAGCACTCACCGTCTTGGTCGTTACCTGAGTCAGCTGGAGACTTGCTTCGGCGCATAGGGCCAGGGCTCTTGGCTGAACTCTTCTGAGGCGTGGGGGACGCCTTTGGGCCAGCTGTGGCTGAGGGGTTTCCCTTCATGACTCGGCATTCTGGGGCAAAAGGACACAGATAGCTTAGTAGAAGGTAAAACTGAGACTCAGCATGTTACCAGCCTCTGCAAACTGAAATAATCACCACAGGCCAAAGCATCTAAGTGACTCAGGACTACAAGGTGGTCCTCATTGTTTTTAGGAACTATGGCTCTGGGAAAGGAGGTATGGGGGAAACTTCCAGAAGTCACCTGAGCAAAGCTAGGTATTTAAGTCCCTGGATTACGGAAACAAGGGCAGAAGTCCAAAAGCAGATCAAGCAGGCAATTAAATAGTCAACTCAATAATTTGTGCACAATTTAGCCATGTCCCAGAATAGTAGCTACTGATATAATGTTTAATTAATTTCCTTGGAGTAGAGATTGACAGCTCAGAGGCTGCAGCCACACAGATGAAACATCCATGAGTAATTTAAAGGAGAGGGAGGAAGTTACCATTATTGTCTATTACATACCACACATTGTAATAGGCACATGATGGATGTTATGTCAGTTTATATAAATAAACACTACTACCACCACCACCATCTTGCATTTCTAGAGTTCTTTTTTTATTTTCAATGTACATTATAATAATCCCTTATGCTGGTTTAATGAATTAATGACTCTGCCACTCAGAACTCAAGAAAGGTTGTGCGTGTGTAGGAGAGTCTGCCAAATGTTCCTGCATTTGCCCTAGCCCCAGTCTGACACATGTGGCTACCCTTTCTATGCAGGTTACTCAGCATACCCTACTATGGTAATTTTGGGCACTGAAAGTGCTAATTTTTAGGGGGATTATTACATTCATTTTGCTGCTGAAAAAAGCTTAAGCCTCTTGCTTAGGGCTACAAAGCAAGAAAGTAGCAGAACAAGGACTAAAAGTCAAGTCCCCTGAGTCCCAGTTTAGTGTTCTTCCCACTACAGATTTTCCAACCTTGTGCTGTAGTGTGCAAAGTGGGATCAAACAGTTGGGTACAGGGTGGTCTTTCCTCTTTAGACATTTCCTTGTTGTCTTCCACTTAAAAAAATACATTGAAATATAAATTAACTAGAAAGATTAGGGGAGCTATTCCAGTAAATTGAGTTTTTTAGGAAACTGAGTTAAGCAGAATGCTCATTTTTGTTTCATTTCTTGTTTTGGTAGATGAACTTTAGTGATCATGGTCCTGAGCTGGAGATGTAGAAGGTGTAGGAAATTAGACATAACCTGAGTTTTGCTTAGTTATTCTATTGTCATTTGCCTCTTCCAAAAGGGAACATAGTAGAAATGCCACCTGTTTCAGGGTCCTTGTCATTTGCGTTGTTTGTAAAGTCTATATTAGTAAAACTCCCTCTGTTTTTCTCACACTTTACTCATCCAAAGTAGGAAATATGTTTTGAATGTGTCTTTTCATCAGGATCCAATCCTAACCTTGTTGCTGTGTGCGCTAATTCAACTTTAATTTATACCTGGAGCTTGGACTCAAGCAAATGGAGATGGGAAGATGTTTAGCTCCTTCCTAAGATTAACAACCCTCTGTAATCCTGAATCACAAAACAGGGGAATGGGGCAGCAAGGGGTTTGACACTAAGAATACAGTAGAAAAATCTTTCTAAAATGGAATCATCATTATGAGCCAAATAGCTGGAGGATGTTGACTTAAAAATAAGTATATGTACAATATCCAAGTTCTGACTCCAAATGTTCCTTCCTATGGTCTGATTGTACCTGTCAGCCCATGTGACACAATATGTGGTTCAAGAAATATGGTTACTATTGTGGTAGATGGTGAGTTTTATTGAGTTTGGAAGCTGGGACTCTGGGACATCCAGTCATCCTTTCACTCAGTGACCCCTATATCCAAATATACAGGAGAAAGACTAACAATATCTGTCCTTAACGGACCATGTATGTATGTTCTCCAGGCCATAGAATCCCATGGAAATGCTAAGGGACAGAAGCAGGGAGAACAATGGAGCAATAAAACCCAGTGGTTAGGCTTACCATTTTCATCCAGGGAAAAGTCATCCTGAGCATAGCGAAATTTTTCAGGACCACAAGCAATAAACACATCATCATCACCAAAGAAATCGTGGAGACAGGTTACCTGTGGAGAAAGTAGAAATACTGGATTGGTATCTGATGGTCTTGTGACAACAAACCTCACACCATGTTGGCAGGGCAAAAAAACTTCATATATAAGCCATCGTCTCTAGCTCCCAGGGATCTCCTTTTTCTCAAAACATCTACCATGCTCATAAATCTACACCATGACCCCTAGTGAGTGATGATACACTGAATGCCATTGTCTTTCCATGTTCCATGTGTGGTAGTCTTGTTTCTATTGCATCAAGAGTAAATTGAGACTATGTCCAAATGGAATGCCCCCCTCTGAAAAAAAGTCAGCCAGCAGATGGCCCTAAAAATGTTATCTTTTCTCAGAGCCTCAAAGACAGAGTGCTCCTGGCCCAACTCTGGGGCCAGGGATCTAGGCCAAGGCAGATGAGAAAAATCTTCTGCAGCCTGTGGTGGATAGACCCTGTAGCTGACACAGAAGTGGAAATTCCTCTCTTTATCTGCATGAGTTCTAAACATCATTTCTTAACTGCTTCAGACACACAAAATTTGGACTTTTGCTAAAAATGGGCCAAGAACCTGGTGGTGGCCCAGCATACCATTCCTTCCTGAGAAATCAGGAAAAGAAAACTGTGTTGACCACTTAAAACTTCATCAAGAACAATGGGTCCCAAAAGACTTGAGTTTCTGCTGGTAGAGCCATGTTCCCAGGACCCTTCCAGCCCTCTAGCACCCTAAGCACTGCTGATTCTCCACAATAGAGAGACGATCTCCTCAACCCCTGGGAAAGAAATGAGGGTCCCTGGGAAAGTATGCTGCTCCCCACAGTCTCCCCACTTCTCAGCTTTCCTAATTACATCTGATAATTAGTCCAGCACACCAGGGAAACCCCAGGAGAAACCACAGAGTCAAAACATGCTTATCCCACTTCTTAGTTTGAAAGTGTTCAAAGCCTCTAATTGTTCTAAGCTTCCCATTCAAGCTGCCAGCAACGGCTTTCCAAAGGCATAGTGCTCACAAACTAACAACAGATCACTGGGTACATATGTTACATTAGAAAAATATTTATATTAAAAACATCATCCCCCACCCAAGGTCAATTTGATCCCTCTTCCCCTAGCCAAAATGATTGCAAGCTTTACACAAAGGGAGAGATGCTGAAAGATTATCCCCATTGTCTCAGCCTTCCAATCATCCAAGAGATGCCAAGAGAAGGGAAG
Organism: Lemur catta; assembly: GCF_020740605.2. Taxonomy (NCBI): domain Eukaryota; kingdom Metazoa; phylum Chordata; class Mammalia; order Primates; family Lemuridae; genus Lemur; species Lemur catta. The sequence goes on from NC_059155.1 coordinate 14,577,595, forward strand.
GAGACTCAGAGGATTGCCAGGGTTGCTCTTATTAAGCCTTTTCCCAGTCTTGGGTCATGACCTCATCAAATAGGCCAAAACCCTTCTTCAGTCCACTTGTCCCTCACCTATTCATTCCACAATCAGCAACGACAATCAGAGCTACCACTGATTGAATGCTTTCTCTGTGACAGGTACTCTGCTAAGCACTTCCAAATCTGTCACCTCATTTTACCCTCACAACAAACCCTAGAAGTCACTATTATTATCATTGCTATTTTAGAAATGAGGAAACTGAAACCCAGGGGCACTAAGTAAATTATGCAGGTGGAAAGAAATGAAGCCAAATAAACACAGATCTATCTGACTTCAAAGCCTGTCCTTTTAACCACTCAGCAATACAAAGCACTCACATACAGTCCAGGCACCGGGGAGACAAAGATAAATAAGATTCAGGACATGGCTTCATGGAGCTCACAGTATGATGAGGTGAGATACATTGAAATAGAGCATTTTAGTTTAGTGTCATGAGCAATTGATTGCCACATCCAAGTGACACCAGTCACTGGCTGGCACTGTTGGTTCAATAGGCCTCCTGCAGATTGTACTGGTAGCAAATCCAGTGACAGAGGCCACATGGCTTTGAGCCCTGCTACCGACCTCCCACCAATGTCTTGGACTTTGACTAAATAAAATCTGGAGCCCCTAACTTTGATACATCAAGTATCTCCGAATTGTTTATCCCCTGCCACCTCCTAGACCCCGAAGATCTCTGCCATGTCTTCTTGGTTAAGGCTGCCCTTGACCCTGACTAGCTGCCTTTTTTGTTGTTGTTGCTCATGAGTAGGGAAAGCATCACTCTTGGGTGTTCCTCTCCTAGTGGTCTCTAGGATTTAGCACTTTGTTTCAAGACCTGCCTGTATTTTATGGATACTCACCTGGTCCTCCCCACTGGGTCACAGATTTCTGAATATAAAGACCAAGTTTATACTGCCCTCTATACTTTTCCATGGTTCCTGGTAGACAGCTTATCATACAGTGACAAATTAGTTAGGGCTGTTTCTGCCTAAACTGCCTGCAAGTAGGTAAGAAGGAGGAACATTCAGAGGCTTTGTGAGGATGTACAAAGACAGAAAAATAGGAATAAGAACAATGAAATCAATTGTGTCAGATAACAGAGATTAGCATTCAGAGGCTTTGAAAGGTAACAAAAACACACAAATTTAGGAACACGAAAGTAGAAATGACTGTGAATTCAGAAGTTATTCTTCACATAACTATGCTAATTATCTTGATATCTTAGATGAAATAGATTTTTAAAAGAAAGTCTAAATAATCAAATCAGCTCAAAAAGTAATAGAAAATCTAAACCAACTAATAGCTGTACAAAGAATTCAGTAAATACTTCACACAGCAACCTTCCCTCAAAAGTCACCAGAGCATTCATTTTAGAGGTATTTGTGGAAATTGCTTCCCAAGAAGAAAACCTAAAAGCTTGAAAGCTGCCATCTCAGACACACGCCATGATATCCTATTGTGGGACAACGAAGACTCACAGATTGCTCTGGGGGTTGCTGTTACAATGACCCACCCTCCTCCAACCCCAAGCCTCTCCACTCCCACCCAGGCTTTGGGAAAAGCCTTTGGATAACCCCTCCTTTGGGAAGCTTCTGTGAAAGGCAAAGTCCTCTATGCTTCTGACAAACTCACAGTGGTGTGGCCGGCTTCAAACATATTCATGTTGCAATCCAGCTGTTTAACATCAGGTTTCTTGTGTGATCCCTTTCCACATTTTGCTGGCTCCCAAATGCGGACAAATTCATATTGTGCATGGGGATACCCAGCTTTCCCAAATGCCTTGGGTATTGAGACACAGCAGCCCCCCATCTTTGTTATGGGGTTGGAAGAATAGAACGTTCTCCATCTTAAATATGAGGAACTCAAGCCACAGAGAGTCAAAATGGCCCAAGGATATACAGCTGGCTCATGGCAGAGTTGGGACTAACATTCAGGGTCCTGCTTCAATTCAGGACAAAACAATTCAATTGCCTGAGAGAACGTATTTTCCTAAAGCCCTGACTCCAAAGGCTTGTATATAGCCTAGACAGGAGAGTTCCCATTTGTCCTAATCAACACCTGATATGCATTAGAACATCTTACTGGATTGAAATAAGAAGCTTCTTTATGGATCATATTTTAAATCTATGTACAAGAAGATTCCTATTCATTACTGTAACTGGCAACTGAATATGTGATGGAGAAGGACAAGGAGAAGGAAGGGAGAAGGAGGAAGAACAGAAAGAAGAAGCAAAAAGAAGAAGGAAAAGGAGGAGGAGAAGAATAGAGTATAAGAAATAATTCTCAAGTGAAACTCATGCTCACTTAACACCTACTTTTTAAAATTCCTTGGAGGTAATGCAACACAAGACACAAGGTCTACCTTAGCTTAAGCTACAAATGTCTGATTTTCCAAATTCGTTTTTGGAGATGGAATTTCCATTATGAAGTGGCAACAGAAGTAGTAAATATAACAATCACTATGATACCACTTACAGCATCCTCAGGGATCAGAGGTCTTGCTGACATCAGCTTCAGTATGAGTCATACTTGCATATTTAATTCAGAGAAGAGAACACAAAGGCATGACACCTATCTTTATAATTAATCAACTGCCAGCACAAAATCAATAAAATCAACTTACATTAACATTGAACCATTAACTCAATGCTGATCTTAAAAAAAAAAAAAAACCAAAACAGCAGGTGTTGGGGGAAGGGAGCCCAGCTTGATTGTGCATTAGCGTGAACAATAGATTATATGGATGGTTCAGTGGCTTAAATGTTGAAGTACAAATGGGCAAATGGAGACAACAGATTACTGTGTGGGAGCAGTTTGAGTCTATCAGCTGCAAATGGAAAATTCACTGTGTGACTTGATTTAAGCTTGATTAGATTCTCCAGCCACATATTACAGATGCTGGCAGTTCTTGTACGTGCCTGCTGCTAGTAGATTCTACATTTCACTTACCTAATTATTCCGAAAGAAATGTTATCTCGGGACATAAAGTCTTACTTGTATATCTATGAGACTCACTTTTAACGTGCAAAACGTTTTCATTGAAAATTCAATTCCACTAATATTGATACATTAAGCACCCTCTAGGGCAAAGGAACTCTGTGAGAGATATGGAAATGTACAATAAAGGGCTCCTGTCTCCAGAGAGTTGACAGCATAATAAGCAAGTGGGAACTATACAAATAATTGGAATACAAGGCAGGCTGTTGTTAGCACTATTTTAGAAGCACAAAGAGCAAGGGAAGCGAGAAGACTGAGAAAACAATTCTAATCATGAACTGGGGAAGGCTTCCCAGAGAAGATGACACAAAAACTGAGTCTTGAGGGATGAGTGCGATGTAGGTTGATGGAGACAGAAGGTATTCCAGGCAGAGGTAACTGCATGAACAAAGGCAGAGAAGCAGGAACGTGCCATTTTTCTTAACAGACCTTGGTGGGAAAAAAGAATTGCATCTTGTCGACTATAGTACCAGAGATTCTGACCTTCCAAAGCTGTGCACAGGACAATTGCCCAGACCCATCTGCTAACCTTCTGCGCAAACGAAACATACAGTTGCCTACTGGTGGAATTCAGGGTGAAGAGGAGAGCAGAGAGTGTCTATGGGGAAGGGTGGCCCCAGTGGTGAAGAAGAGGGAACCCCTGTGGCAAGGAAGACAAACCGCACTGCTTTTTCAGTCTTGCCAACAATGTGCACTGCCCATGGAGAGTGGCTGGCAAGCTTTGCAAAATGAGTTAATGAAAGATTTAGTAAACATTACAGATGAAGCTTTTTCTAAAAGTTACTGCTACTCTCATTCTGGAACATTTCCTGCCTGCCAGCCTTGTACTGGCTCCAGTCAGAGGTCGGCACAGAGTTGGCTTGGTGAGCTGTGGCAATTTTTCTAAAACAATTCTGGCTTTCTTATTAAACTTGTTTTCCTGGGGTTATCTTGAAGTCTTACTTGTGGGTTTTTCACGCGAACATTTTTGCCCAGGCAAGAAGTTCCTTGATTCTGCAGTGTGTCTTTTGGCACAGATTTTTTTTTTTATTCAATGCCCTGAATTTCCCTAAAATCTCTGCTGAAAAAATAACAATGCCACTTGCACTTGTACAATATTTTTACTGTTTTCAAAACACTTCCACATTTATAGCATCTTACATTATTTTCCATACTTCCAATTCTTCTCTCAACCCAATCCAATCAGATTTCCATCCCCATTGCTCTACCAAGACATCTATTGTCAAGGTCAACAATGACTTCCATGGTGTCAAATCCAATGGTCACTTCTCTGGCCTCATCTTATTCAACCCCTCAGCAACACTGGACATAAGTTGAGCAAGTCCTAAACACTTCCCCTTCTTAGCTTCTGGGAAATAGCAGTCTTCTGAATTTTCTCCTACCTCAATATCCTTTGCTAGATTCTCTTCCTCTTCCAGACCTCTCAGTATCTGAAAGCCCCAGTGCTCAGTTCTCAGAGCTCTTTTCTTCTTTATTTACATATATTTACTAGGTGATCATATCCAGTTCCAAGGCTTAACACCCTGCTGTGGTTTGAATGTTTGTCCCCTCCCAAACCCATGTTGACGCTTCATCTCCAGTGTGGCAGTGTTGAGAGGTGGGTCCTTTAAGAAGTGATTGGGTCATGAGGGCTCTGCCCTCATTCATGGATTAATCCATTCATGGATTAATAGATTAATGGGTTATTATGGGAATGGGACAGGTGGCTTTATAAGAAAGGACGAGAGACCTGAGCTAGCATACTCAGTCTCCTTGCCATGTGATACTCTGTGCTGCCCATGACTCTGCAGAGAGTCCCCACCAGTAAGAAGGCCTTCACCCAATTCAGCCCCTCGACCTTGGACTCAGCCTCCAGAACTGTATGAAATAAATTCCTTTTCTTTATAAATTACCCACTCTCAGATAGCCTGTTGTAAGCAACAGAAAACAGACTAAGACACGAACTATCTATTAATATATGTTGATAACTCACACAATGATATCTCCAGGCCCTTCTTACCCTTGGACTTCAGACACATATATCCAACTGCCTGCTTAATATCTCCACTTGGTTATCTGACAGGCATCCCACACTTAATATGCGTAAGATTAAACTCTTATTCCCCCCCAATTCTATTTCCATCCAGGTTTCCTTATCTCAAAAATGGTACCATAATTCCGCCAGTTGCCCAAATTAGAAACCTGAGAATCATTTTAAACTAGGACCTACTTTTCTCCCTCTCCATGGTCACTGTCCTAGTCTGAGATAAACTATAATAGCCTCATAACTAGCCCTCATATGTCCACTCTAGGCAGGGTGCCCTTCCCTCACTCCTTCCACCCCCCACATATACCCATTCTGGTTTTCATACAACAGAGCTGTATTTTACAATTTTAATTAGTCATATCACCCACCAAAGCCTGCCCATTGTAGATAGAATAAAATCCAAACTTTTTATTTTGGCTCTATATTATCTTAGTCTACATATGCTAGCTTGCTCCAGCTGCCCTTGTTGTCTTCCTTCTATTCCTCAAATCCATCAAGACCTTTCCCATTTCACTCTTGCAGTTCCCTCTACCTAGAAGGTTCTCTTCCCAGATGTTCACAGGGCTATGTTATACATATTTTGCCAAATTAAAAATATTAATAATATAATATACCAAACCATTGAATTACACATTTTAAATGGGTGGATTCATATATCTTTGAATGGTGAAGGGCCATAATGACCCTTTTTACTCTGATACATTTGTCAGGTGCTCTCGCCTCCATTACCTAATTTGATTTATTAACCCCATTTTTAATAAATGAAGCATGAAGGCCCATGAAGGTGAGGTGACTTGTAGAAGATCACATTGTTATTTAGTGATAGGGCTGATATTAGAACTCAAAATTGCTTATTTCACTCTGACACACACTGAGTACCTAAAGCACTTATTTCCTAGATAGGGAAGACCTGGGTAAGGAAACACAGTAGGGGACTCTGGGTAGCATGAAAATATTAATACCAACAGTATAGAAAAGAGGGGCACAGAGGGAAGATGGGAAGGAATAAGACTTTCTACCCTATTTTACCAGGAGCTGGTTGTGATTTAATAACCTGAGCTAGGCAATACCAGCCCCCTTCAAAGCCTGGCAACCCCTCAATGCTTAAGGGTGTTTTTTCCTTAGATTTTCTTTGCCATTTTTCCAAGAGTCTGTGTCAGCTCCCACTGGGGGCCTCTCACGGATGAGAACAGCTGCAGAGGCGCTGGGGTTGGGCTGCTGAGTACATGCCCAGGACTGACACCTGCCCTTCCACAGGGCCCTGGGGACAAGTTGGCTCAGAGAAGCAGGGACGAGACAGAACTCCATTCATCAGAGAGAACTGGGGTGGAAAAACCCTGCTTGATCCCTTGGTACTATTAAGCTCTAAGGTTGGCTCTGGGCCCCACACAACTCCAGGTTCTGTTCAGTAAGGTCAATTAAAATAAGAGAATATGCTTGTAGGGCCCATTGCAGTTATCTATTGCGTTTAACAGTTACCTGATATCTACTACACACAGAGCAGGGGCATGGCTTTGGAACTCTGTAGGGAAAGGAAAGGTTTGTTAAAGAAAGAAAGTTAATGTCTACCTACATTCTAGGTTACAACTTGCCACTGACTCACTGCTTTCTCTCTAGGTCTCAGTTTCCTCTGCTGTAAAGTGAGGGTGCTGATCTAGAGCCTTTTGAGGTCTATGTCTTCTTTGTGTGACAAGCCCTTTTGAGAATTTGATGAAAGCTATGGATCTTCTGCCTAGAAAAATGCATATATGTCCATACATAGCTATTTTTTCCATATAATTTAGGGAGTTTAAGCATTTCCCTGGAACCTGTCTATAGACCTCAAGCTAAGAGCCTCTGGACTAGTGGATTTCTGAGGTCTCTTCTAGCTCTGACAGTCTATGAAACATTCCAGGTTGGACACAGTTAATGAACAGAGACACTAGGGCCAGAATGCTGGCAGCTGTCGTGGAATCCCAGAGGCTTAACTGTACCCCCCTTCCCAGGCTTCCTGAGACTCCGGTCCAAGGGAAGCAAAAGGATATAAGCTCATTCTCTGCAAACTGAGTCCAAGGGAAGCAAAGGAGTGCAAACTGATTTACAGCAAACCAGGGACTGAAGTGTGCATCAGACCATTGCCTCCCAGGTTGCTGGAATTTAGCAAGGATGCTAATTTTGCAGGCATAAGAGTCATGACCTCTAAATGTTCCTCAACCATTGGTTAAGGATGGGATGAAAAGCATGACTACTCAATTGGTAAGAGACATATAACTTAATTATAGATGTTCTGAGACAGTAACTTAGGAGCTAATTCCCAACATGGCTGGACAGAATACTAATGTTCGTAAACTTAGTACATTTCCTTACACAATATCCTCTCCTTTGTAAATACATATTTTACTACCCAAAAAAAGTGAGGGTAGAAGAAAAGAAAGAGGTTTGGTGGGACCATCCATCAGAGTCCCAGGAGGAAACACAAGACACTTTTAAAGTAGATAAATAAATTGAGTAGAGTTTAATAAAAGGGGATTAGTTATAACAGTATGGGCAGGGTATAGACAAACCACAGAGGATACTATAGTATCTGGGGAATAGTAATAATGGGGTTCATTACTACCCTTAGGCCTGAAGGAGAGAGGGGAGCTAGCAGTTACCAGAACTCAGAGGGAAAGAGAGAGAATGACAATTACATAGAGAGGACCCCCTGATAACAGCTACGACCTTCAGTCAAGGGATGCCCAGCAAACTCTCAGTCAGTGTGCCAGGGAAGAGACAGCCCAATCTCACTCTTCTCCTCCCGGCTGGTACTCCCAATTAGCGAAACACAGCTGGAATCAAGAAGACAAGGGAGCTTGTTGATACAAGTTAGCCTCCCAGGGTGCAGGGCAGGGTGGAATGGGGTAGAGAGTAGACAGGAGACCTGGAGAGGAAGGCATGGAGAGTAGATCTGCCACTGTAGGCAAGAGGAAAGAACTGATATTATAGCCCAGAATATAGGAGAGATGTGACTAGCAATTAGGCAATAATAGTATCATTTTGCATTTGTAAAAGCCTTTACACATTTCATACTGCTTTCAGCCCATTGTCTCATCTAAACCACATAGGCAAACAGGTAGTTTTATTTTAAGGATAAGGAAACTGAGGTTCAGCCAATGTTAGGTAATTTGCAAGATCAAATGTCTACAAAAAGAACAGAGACTAGAACCTGGGTTTAGACTCCTGGTCTAGAACCAGTTCCACTATATTTTATTATCTCTTCTGTATCACGTTTCAGTCCACAAAGCTGTTCGGACAGGCCTTCAGAGAACTCCTGCTTCTTCTGACAGATGCAAAAATCCACCACAAGGGCAACAATGAGGGGGACTTCTCCTCACATTTATAGGAATGGGTCAGTATGTGGGGCTGTGAGGGAACAGGCTGAGTTGGAAGATAGGTAAGTGAATAAAATGTTCTTTGCACTACTTTCCAGAGCAGAGGTTCTTAGACCCAGTTGTTGCCAAATTGCCTTAGTCGAAGTTCCCTATCCTCTCTCCCTCTTCTCTCTTCCAGCCTCTGGGTATGGCACCTCATCAGCTATATAATTCTAGTGTAAAGAATATGGTTGACTGAAAGTAAGGAAAGAAATGGAAATGAAGAAATGACAAGTTCAAGGTAAACATTAAGAAAACAGAAACAACATATCTTTTAGAATTCAATTGCATAAAATAAAAAGTATGTTCACATTTGTTCCAAGTTGCATGTAAATGATCTATTAAGTGTTCAAAAATGATAACCATGAGCTGATCCACCACTGACTTTGCAATTAGGTGGGATTTGGGGAAAATTCTTTGTGTTCAATGTTTTTAGGAATTGCAACAGTGCTTGCCTGATGGAAATGATAAGCCAGGCATTGGATGTGAAAAATGTTTAGGAAGGATGAGATTGCCAATGCCTATACTTGCTACCTTAGGCTCCCTGCTTGGAAGATAATGTAAAAGTTAGTGAACACTAGAAGGTTCAAGACCTATAAGCTTTCACAATATACAGCTTCTAGAGCAGTGGTACTCAATCAGGGGCCATTTGTCTCCCTCCAACACCTTCCTCCTAGGGGACATTGGACAATATCTGGAGATATTTTTGGTTGTAACAACTTGGAGAAGGGGTGCTACTGACATCTAATGGATAGAGGCCATGGATGCTGCTAAATGTCCTACAGTGCACAGGACAGCTTCCCACAATGAAGAACTATCTGGACCACAATGTGAATGGTGCCAGAGTTGAGAAGTCCTGCTCCAGGGCATTTGGTGACTATCAAGATATGACCTTAGCCCTGGCCACCATACTTTCCACTCTCCACCTCTAAAGATGAATTCCTTGATCCCACCTATGGATGCCAGACTGACCACTCCTAGAATCAGCTCCATCTCAGCAGGCTTCTGGGCTAAGGCAGAATTTATCTCATTTTTCAGGGTGATATTGCTGTTACTATTGTCTTTTGCTATTTAGTGTTTGACCCTTGGCCTTGCTTTAACCCTAATAGAAGCTTATTTCCTAGTTGCTAACTGTTTGTATGGTTAATGACTCACAGCCTGCCTAGACCTCTGGGTTTTGCAAGCTCTTCTAGTCTTGGCATCCTTCCCAGGCTCTGAGGTACAACTTCATCCATGGTTTCAGTACAACACTGCCTTACTCATTCCATTCTGGGACACCAAATAGAGTTTGAGCTGGTAATTACACTAGACCTGCTGCCTCTTAAATCTCTGTAAGAAAGATGCCAGCCCCAGGAAAGAAATGACTGAATGAACTATCAACTAGTATAAGAGGTCCTTCTGCTGTGACTGTCAAAGAAAGCTGAAAGAGAGAGAGAGAGAGACAGAGAGAGAGGATGCATCCTGGGGCAGCAAATTTTGGAAGACTTCTGTGTCAAGCTGGCCTAAGCAGAGACAGAAAGATGTCCTACAAAATGGAGTTTTAGGACCAGTTGAGCATCAATTTCATATTTGAAGAAGAAAAAGGCTGAGAATACACTGAAACTCCACAGTTGAGATAATGTCTGGTTTGGCCATTTCTCAAGTGTCAGCCTCTTGTGCCTATAGAGGATTAAAAAGAAGGAATTTGAAATAACAAAAAGTATGACTATGAAGGCAGTAGAACTAACTGCTGTTTTTCTAACAAACCTCCATGCCTGAATTTTGAGACTCAGGCAGTATTGTGGAAAGGGACTGATTTCCAGTCCTTGTTCAGTCACACATTGCTGTGTGATCAGAGATTTAAATGGTCTGTGCCTCAGGAGGTTCCTCATCTGAAAAATGGAGCAAATACTACTTTGACTGTCTTATAGTGGTTTTTTATTCAATTTCAAACAAAAAGAGATGGTGCATATGAAAATGCCTTGACAATCTTTAGTGCTATATGAGTACAAATTATATCACAAAAGACATGTGACCTGAGAGAAAATGAATTCAGATAAAGTGAGACCAAGAAAAGCTGGTAAAGTGAATCCTGTTTTGGCAAAAAGAAAAAGAGAGAGAGAAATCCACTGTCTTTTTTTTCTGTCCCTACGGAGCACTTGACTTCCACATTCCGGGCATAGTAGTACCTATCTTTATTATTATTATTGTATAAAATCTCTATGATAAAGGACTCATCAACATTACTAATACACTCCAGAATCAATCTTGTAGTCAAGAAATTCTTCTCAATTTGTTCACTTATTGAATAACATTTATTTAGTGCCCATGATAATTCTGCCGCCATGGTCATTGCTAGGGGTACAGAAAAGAAGAAGACATGGCTCCTGTCTTCAAGGAGCTGTTAGTCTGGTGGAAATTTCTCATTTGAGTCATTTCTATCACAATGTAATTGTCTTCTTCCATCTGACCTACATTTAATGGTCCAAAAACTTGACTTTTGGACCTTGTTTATACAATCATCTAAACTGCTTGGCTATTCCAAGTTTGACTCATACCAATTTCTTTTTGAGCCTGTTAAGGATTGTGTACTTACACAATTAAATTTGTTTCCCTTAAAAATGGGGGGAAAAGTCCAAGTCAGATATATTGGCAACAAACAGCAACGAGTTACTGGGAAAGAATGTGTTGACTGCAAATTCCTGATAAGTTAATTCATGCTAGAATGTTCAGTTATGGTCGTCTCTAGGCAGTCCCCCAAACCTAGGCAGGATGTGGATGCCTAAAGAGGACCATAACCAAATCTGAAGGAATAAAGCTCTAACAGTAGACTTTCTCATATCTCTTAAAATCTGATAAAAGATACCAAGGGGCTTCAATGGCCCCTTCAAATCACCCTCTGCAGGTAAACCATCTTTAGAGTTCTGCTTCCACTTCCCTTCCGTTCATCTTCCCATTATGCTGCTCACAATTTTTTTTAATGAGTCGAACTGGTTCAAGCTCAGCCAAAAGTCAAATACATAAAGAACTCAGGCTGATGTCTGTGCTAAAAGAGAGTTTCTGTAACAGCCCTCAATGAGGCCAGGAGACAAAATGCTTCTCTAAAGACATCTTAGGAGGAACAGCTAGTAAAAGTCCTGTATTCTCCCCCCCTCACAAAAAGGCCTTTCTTTTGATCCTCCCAATCCATTCCACCTCCCACACAGAGAGGCAGGACTAGTGGCAAGTTTCAGCAGGAATGCAAATTGAGGGATGTGTACAGGAAGACAGAAATAGACTGTGTAAAATGGCAGCCAGTGTGATCGCCTGGAAGGAGCTCAACTCAAACCTTTCCACTTTGAGCAAAGCAGCCCCTGTTTACATTTGCCCCTTGCATGGACTGCTGGAACCAGAAGTCCAGCTTTCAATGGTTTCTAGCAGCAGGACAACCTATTGGAGGGCCAAAGGTCCCCTTTTCACTATACCTCTTACCCAAAGAAATGGTAGGATGCACGCTGGAGGGACAGGAAACTTAGCTGGGCAGAACTTGCACAATGAGATTTCCCAGTCCCAATAAGGACCGGGCCTGTTGCAGCTTCTACAGAGCAACTCACAGCACTGTGGGGAGACAAGCTGCAGTCTTTTCAATCCCATTTTCTTCACATTTACAGTAGGTCAAAGGTCATTTAACTAACACATTGTTGGAACAAAGAGTTTGGATAAATTTCATTTTCCTGTCATTGGAGGCTAGCCTTTTAAAAAATTCACTTATATTTTGGTTCCAAATCTCATTAAAGAAAAAACTTAAAAAAAAACTGAACCCTTGTTTGTCATTCTCTTATTAGGGTAGAAAAAAATTTTTAATTATTGCAGCAGTTCTAGGATCACATCTTTTCATCCTCCCAGTGCCTAGCACAAGACTAGGAGCACAGTAGGTTCACAAAAAAATCTGTCGCTTTTAGGATTACAATGAGTCATCATTTCATGGTATTTTTTGTGAGTCTATATAGCTGATGTCCTCTCTTTTTCAAACATGTACAGCCTGAAGTGCATCTATTATTTACCCAATATCTTCAATTTCTTGAAATTGTTTCCTGTTTTGCTTATTATCTCTGTCACTAACAGTTACTGACCTAGGACCTAATTGGGAACTCAAGGACAGATGCACATTCTTCTGGTCATTTTTGCGCTGAGGCTACACTTTAGCCATCCAAATTCAGCTCAGAGGAGACAAAGTACAGCAAAGAGGAGAACCTGGAGCCAAGAGAAGAGGAAAGGAAGAGAGACAGGGAGGGCCATTCGAAATGCTTGTTGGGCCATGGTTCAGAGAAAACTGCCTCCCTAGACTTGGCTCTTTTTCTAGGCCAGGCCTCTGTCAATAACACATTTATTGGCCATCCTGACTTCAGCCTCTGATTTGCCCAATTCAAATATATTTTTTCCAAGAAACAGCTCTCCTAGTCATGGCCCCTGACCATTACAAACAATGCTGTTGAAAGGTCCAAGTGAAAGAGGCCATTTTCTCCAAATGAGTCACCACCACCTGGAAAGTTCTTGGAAAATGGAAGAGGCGCCAGAAGGCTAAAGACAAGGAAATGTTGTCCTAATTTTTGCAAAAGGGAAGAAGTATATCTCCAAAAATATAAACAAATAATTAACTTGATGCTGATACCCAGAAAAACATCTAAAAAGGATTATTCGAATATAGTTTTTGAGCACTCAAGAGAAATTACGATCAGTACATACAAATAAGGGTTGACAGAAGCCATGTCTAGCTAACTTTTCTTTTGATAAAGTTACTAGACATCTAGGGCTAGGCAAAAGTCCATTACAATATATTTTGTGTACTGGCTATGCCCTGGGTTAGGGCTGGCAAAATACTGCCCTCCTGAGTCCATGGCAGAAACTGTTAACTCTCACAGTAGTCTTTGCCATTGTGTTCCTGGCCAACCTCACATTCTTTCTCAGTAGGCAGTCACAGCAGTCCACCTGCCCTCCCAGGCTCAGAGCCTGGGGATGAACAGAGTACATGAGAGCCTTAAAGAATCCACAACATAGTAAAGGAAGTATAGCTTTGTTATAGTACCAAAATGGGACCTATTAATTCTGCTTCAAAGATACAGAATGAAGGCTTAGGAACACTTCACAGAGGAGATGACATTTGAAATGGGTCTCAATAGTTGAGTAGGCATTCTCCAGGTAAAGAAGGAGAAATGCCATAAAATATGAGTCTGAAGTTTTTGAAGTTGAGTCTTGATTGTACAATTGTTAGCAAATTGAAGAACTGGGGGTTGAATGTCAGTACAATGACTTATAACTTTAATTGAACAAACATGCCAAAAGAATCAAAATCAATCAAAAGATTGATGTTGAATGACAGAATTAAGATTTAGAAAGTTTTCAAAAGCCAGGACTGATAGACCAAAGCAAAAGATTTTTAATATTCCTTTGAGTTCTGGGAGAGATTACATTTAATATATTTAATAAATGTAGGGCTCTACATTTAGGTTTTTAATGTTCAATTGTATAAGATGGACCAAAATAGATATTAACAGAAGCCCTAGGATTTTAGTTAATCCCAATATTAATATGAATCATCAAGGTGGGGGGCAGTTAATAATGAGGAATAGCATAACATAGTGAAAAGGTCTCTCAAACGGGAATTAGGAAACCCAAGTTTAGCTCCATCTATTCCACTAAATAACTGTGTGACCGTGGTAAGTCATTTCTCCTCTCTGGTCTACACTGTCCTCTGAAGAAGTTGGACCCAGTAGTTTCAAACTATGTTCTTCAGATACTTATGATTCCTCTTGGGCTACCTTAGGGGACAAGAAGGAAGTTGAAATGATGAAGATTCTATAACCTCTCACCCTCTTCTCATCTCAATGAGAAAAATTCTACTCTTAACTGTTTTAAGAATTGGAATTCTGGCTGAGATTTCATTTATAAAAGAATTCCATTGCAAAAAAATAATATTTTTAAACCATTTAGCTCTAACATTGCAATCTTAGACTACATTGATAGGATCATTGTATAAAATTAATGAAGTTATTTTCTCTATGCTCTGCAGTGTCAGACAATATTTGAACTCTTTAATTCTGAACACCATGTTTTGAGAGGGACATTGATAAAATGGAATTCATTTAGGGAAAGACGACCAGGGTGGAGAAGGATTTAGGGAAGTCACACTATGTATTTAAGGTAAAAAAAAGTTGCTTATCCTGGAAGACAGAAGATGTGAGTGGGGCATGTTAGCCATATTCAAACATTTGAAAAGTTACCCCATAGAAGAAGGATTTTCCTTATTCTGTTTAGCTCTAGAAAACTGAACTAGAACTAATGGACAGAAAATTTTCACAACATATTTAGACCCAACATAAAAAGTAACATTTAAATATGTAGCCTTACAAAGTAATGATCTTGCAATAAGAACAAAAAATGAGGTATAAATTTTGTAAAATAGAAGAAAAAAAGTTATCACTCTTTTAATACTGTGTGATTGTCTACTCAGAAAATCCCAGAAATGAACTAAAAATATTTGCTCCAGTAAGATACTTCAACAAGCTGGCAGCACACAAGATGTACAAAAGTAATAGTTTCCCTATACTCTAGCAATAGTCAATTATTAAAAAGTTACGGAAAAAATGTTACATTTGTAACAGCAAGCAAAATTATAAAATATCTAGGAATAAATCTACCAGAAATGTGTCAAATCTATTTGGTGAAAATTTTACAATCTTTACTGAAGGAAATAAAAGATATTTTAATTTTTAAAATATTTTAAAGATATCAGTTCTCCTTAAACTTAGATATAAAATTCAAAGCAGTTCAAATCAAAACCTCAACACAAATTTTATGAAAACTGACAATCTGATTCTAAAGTTCATATGGAGGAGGAAATGTACAAGAATCATGAGTAATATTTTGAAAAAAATCACAAGTGAGGATTTATAATAGATTATACACATAGACTATAATATTTAAAACAAGGCGGCATTAGGTCAGAAACAAGCAGAAATAAGTACATAGAACAGAGATTATGAATGAATAGAGAGTCTAGAAACAGAACAATGTGTACGTGACAGTTTACTGTATAGTCAAGGTGACATCAGTGGAGAAACAATTAATTATTTCATTAACTGGATTCAGAGATTGCCTATCTATTTGGAAAAAAGGTAGACTCACCCAGCTCACACCAAACACACAAAAAGAGATGAACGCAATGGAAAAACAATAAGAATATTTGAAGAAAACATGGAAAGATTTTTTTTTAAGAAAGGTCTTCTTCAGCAAGACCCAAAACACAGAAGCCATAAAAAGAAAGAGTAAATTTGATTATGCCAAAATTTAAAACCTTTGTACAAAAAGATTTGGTAAATAAATTAAAAATATAAGGTATAAGATTAAAGAATATTTGCAACATATCCACAAAGGATTACTTTCTAAAATATATCATACAAAATTTTTTTAAAAGAACAAACAATCCAATAGAAAGAATGGGTAAAATAAATAAATAGGCAATTAATTTAAAATTGCTGAAAATCATGCTCACTCAATCTTGATAGTATTAGGGCAATGCAAATTACAGCAGCAATTATATATTATTTTTTACCCATCAGACTTGTAAAAATTTACAAGAGTGATAAGTAGTGTTGTTGAAGGTATGAGAAAACAGCACTCTTAAACACTATAGATAAAAATACACATTCATAAAGCCTTTTGGGAGGGAAATTTGGCAGAATCTATCAAAATAAAATTGATCCAGTAATTCTTCTAGGGATCTATCTAATTGATGATATGTATACAAAGATGCTTATTGAAGTCTTGTACGTAATTACAAAAATTGGAACCAACTTAAATATCCCCCAATACAGGACTATTTCATGAACCACAATGTATCCATACTACAGAATATCGTGAAGCTGTTAAATAGAAAGCATTGGAAATATATGCACCTACACAGAAAGAGCTCTAAATGGTGCAAAAGTAGATCACAGGAGAATGGAGATTATGTGATCCTATTTATTTAAGAAGAAAAGATATATTTATATGTCTATCTCTATGTGTAAATCAAGGTTTCTCAACCTTGGTGCTATTGAAGTTTGAGGCTGGATAATTCTGTTTTGTGGGGAGCTGTCCTATTGATTGTAAGATGTTTAGTATCATTCCCAGGTTCTACCCACTAGGTGCCAGTAGCACCCTAGCCCCAGCTGTGACAAACAAAAATGTCTACAGACATTGCCAAATGTCCCCTGGGGAGAAAAATGGCTTTGGTTGAGGACTACTGATATAAATGTATAGAAAACGCTAGAAGGATATACTTTGAACAGATAATAATGGTCACCTCTGGAGAAAGAAAGGGGAGTGGGGTAAGGGAGAAGAGAGAACTTTTACATATTCTCTATATACTTTTAGATTGCTTGAATCACCTAAACATGAGAGTGGACCAATGTGTGTGTGTGTGTGTGTGTGTGTGTTTAAAAAAATAATAAAGAGCAATGAGCTTCCTGTCTCTGGAGATGTTCAGAATCTAAAGGATCACTAGTAAGGGGAGTTTTTGCTTTGCATGGGAAGTGAGACTGGGTGACCCTATAAAGTTTATTCTTTGGCCCTAAAAAGTTTCATGCTTCTAAAAGGGGAAATTGCCAGTATCTTCAAAATAAAAAGACTTCAGACTCTTACTTTCACTTCAGCACATTTTAAAGTTTGGTTTTATTAATTTCACCTAAGCTCCTAAACTGTTACTATAAATCCAATCATCAGGTCTATTGAGAACTATTTTCCTGTAAAATGTGAAAAATAAACCAATCCCAATACTCAATTAAGCAAATAACCAAGTTATTTTCCATTAAAGGCTCTTTTGTAGCTCCTTGTTTTCTCTGTAACTGGCTTTAAACCATCTGTACATTTCATTTACAATAAAATTTACAGCTACAATGCACAATGCTAATCCACGGTTTACCCTTATCATAGCTGACTTGTTCTTGTCCCTCAGTGAATGATGGCAAACAAAAGCATGAAAATGAAATTAGTGATACCCAAGCCAACTGCTTTATCTAGCTCCTGAGTTTATGGGATTAGCAATGGTCTCACTGGAAATCTCTGGGTTTGGTTTTATGAATAAGAGCTATTCCAATTAGTAACAACTGTGAAGCTGATGTAGTAAAAGCATTTGAGGTTGCAACTTGCTCCTAATTTCTGCATCAGGACCCTGGGTCATATGAGAGAGTCTGGGGATTCAGTCAGAATCTTATTTTTGCTGTTGATGGACAGAGGTATATAAGGCCTTGCAAGTATTCATGGCAATAGATAAGAGACCAAAAGCAGGATTGTGTAAAAAGAGCAAGATTTGAAAAGAGATGAAATGGGATGGGTAAGAGGAGGTAGAGAAAGAATGATTGTGTCAGCTCCTAAGAATTCTCTTGACTCAAAGCTTGAGTCAACGTTTCTTCGAAATACTATCTTTGTTCCATTTCCAGCATCTTTGCAACAGCCTTCATCCTCTCCTTCTTCCATGTCAATTCTCTCAGAGAGGCAGGGTGAGTGATACATTGGCAGATTCCTGGAGCAATTATGATACAAGAAATGTACCAATATGTCTTTGTTTCAGATTTAATGGAAATGCAGTCCCCAAGCCATTCAGTTTCCCCACCATCCACTATCCAGCTCCACAACTTGTTGGCACGATTTTCCCCCTAGGCTCCAAAGAACAAGATGAGCACTTGCCTGCTAATGAGCATCTGACTTGGAGAAGACAGTGGCTTTGAGATCATAGGAAAATAATAAACTATTAAAGGCAGGGTTCATCCTCAGTCATTCCCAACCTTCCTAGGTAAAGGCACTGTTGGCAGATCCAGGGGATGCCTGGGGCTTGGGACAGCCCTATGCAAAAGTGGACTGTGGAGTCACAGGGTGAGATGTCTCTCTGCAGTGAAAGTAGAGAGATTGTGAGATGCTCTACCCCTCACAAATGCCTTTCCCCATCCTTCCTAGATACCTGGCTTTCCTCTATTCTAAGAACATCAGAGCCTCAACTATTTGTTTATTTGGTCAATAAATGCTATTTAGCACTTTATCATGTGACAGACACTTGTGCTGAGTGCTGGGAATTTACTGATGAACAAAAATAAATGTGGTTCCTGCTCCCATGTTGCTTACAGGCTGGTAGGGGAGACTGATATTGACCAAATAGTCACCCAAATAAATGTAAAATTGCAACTGTGGTAAGGCTACCAAGGTGAAGTACTTGGTGCATATAATAAAGGAACATTATTTAGGCCATCTACCCACCTATCTACCTCCCACCTGATCCCCCAACTCACTTAGAAAAGACCATCACCACAGCAATTGATGGTCAGGAAGAACCTAACCTACCTAAACTCAGGCCAAGGTGCAGAAAACCCTGCACTTCCCCTAACACCTCTTCAGGAACTGGTGTGAACAGTTTTGAGGCTATCTACCTCACCACAGAACACAAGCCAACGGGGAGGGTGATCAGGTAGAAGATGTCCTCTAGTTGTGAGGGAAAGTTGGCAGACAGGCAACATATTGGTAGCAGGGATTTGAAGTGTTTTAAATCCATAGTCCTACAGCAGAGAACAAGGCCCCAAGAAAACAGAGTATGTTTTCTCTGTATGGGATGGGACAACCAAAAGAGTTGGAAGGGACCAGAAAGGCCAGATTAGGTATGGTTCAATTTAGCAATTCTCAGTCTGGCCAAAGGCTAGTTCTGGTTGAGTCTTTGCAACTTCTTCTGATTCTAAAACTCACCCCAACTACATTAATCATCTTCTTCACCATAACGGGGCATGGCCTATAAGCCCCCTAGTTTCAAATAATGTTGAACAGTCTTAAAGAAACTTTCCATTTAGTTTTATTCTTTGCCAACTACATATCACATACTCTACATTTTCCTTGCCACATCTTTTTGAGTTTACACCAAGGTAGGGAAAAACTAGTTAATAAAAGTACTTATTTGCAATGGTCACAATCACACAACCCTATCTTTGGCTTTCTCATGTGGGCTAGACAACAGATGTTCTTAATGAAGATTAACTGAAATTTAATGGTCCTAATTGCCATTTGCACGGGCCACAGATACCATCAGGTTCACACGCTGCCTTTCATGGGCCTTTTATGCCTTACCACATATCAGATTTGTATTTGACTGGAGCGAATCTGACTGGCAGTACCTGCTGGCTGCTCAATGTCAAGATGCTGGCATAGCAAAGGCTCACAGGCCAAAGAAACATGGAGCAGTGGTGGGAATGGGCCTGGCTAATATGTTTCCTAATATAGCTGCTTTCTTAGGTTCTTAGTAATGACAGGAAAGGGTCACTTTGGACTGGGGGGTACTCAGGATCTGTTTAGGGAGGATAGGCAAGGCACTGGGTAGGCTGAATTCTGTGTTTTTATACAAACCTGATCTTGCTCTCTTTTGTTCTCAAAAATATTGACAAGGTATTATGATACAAAAATAAGCAATGGATGTGAACACCAGTGTTCCTATAAGAGAATATGTGACAGGTTCAACAAGTACATCAAGAGGTGCTCAACCTCACCAGTGTCAAGAGAAATGCATACTAAACCAAAAAATATATACTATTTCTCAACTATCTGATTGGCAAATGTGAAAAACAAAGATACATATCAAGTGTTGGTGAGGGTGTCAAGAAATTAAATTTGTGAGTGCATTGGAGGGCAATTGATAGTAGCTGATAAAAATTTAAATATGTGTTTTCCATAACCCAGGAATTTTACATTCCCATACCCACTTTAGGACACTTTCGCAAGCATGTTCAAGGAAACATATACAATGCATTATTTGTTGGAATAGCCTTAAACTGGAAGCAACCTAAATGTTTATCAGTAGGGAAACAGATGAACTATAGAATGTCATGAAGCTGTTAAAAAGGATGAGATAGTCCATATTTTCTACTACTGCACATAATACATGTATAAATGCATAGGTAAGCTCTGAAAGGCCACATTTACAAAACTCGTTACCTCTGGGAAGGGGACTGAGGTGGGAGAAGCCGGGTTAGTCAAAAAGGTCTTTCAGACTTATCTGTAATACTGTAATATTTTACAAGCAGAAGTATTCATATATACTTATGTAATTAAAATTAATTTAAAGGCAACACAGTTATATTAGAAAATATGTGAACCCAAAGAAAAGAAAAAAATATGCATAATCCTGCCACCTGGACACATATACTATTATAACTGTGGTGTACAGTCTTCCAATCTTTTTGAATCTGCATATTTTATATACTTGTGATCTATAATCTGTATCTTGCTTCTTTGTTTAATACAGGGTTTCTCAGCCATGGCACCATTGACATTTTGGGTCAGATAATTCTTTGCTGTGGGGGACTGTTCTATGCATTGTAGGATGTTCAGCAGCATCCCAGGACTCTACCCACTAGGTGCCAGTAGCACCCCAATAATAATGACAATCAAAAATGTCTCCAACTCAGGTGGTACAAATGCAATATATGTAACCTAAACGTGTGTATCCCCATAAAAATTTTGAAACAAAAAAAAATGTCTCTGGACACCGTTAAATGTCCCTTGGTGGGCAAAATTGCTCCTGATTGAAAAACATTGGTTGAATACAGAATTAGCATAATGTCATTATATAAATCTTCATAACACACCCCATGCTTCCAAACTTAATGCCAGTCTCTGTTTTACGCTCAGATTTTGGTCTGTATGTATATAACCATGGCCTTAATAATCTGACCTTGCTTTCTGACAGCTTCTTTCCTAGGTAAGTTGGTTTGGGATTCCTTAGCCCAGAACTGTACTCTGACTTACCACCACCAAAGCAATTAAACAGTAAAAGCCAAGCCTCTTCTTCTGACATCTGTGAACTAATGCTCAGATCATGGGTCAGGGAACAGGGATAGCAATCAGGAAACCCAATAAGGCTGGAGAAAGCAATCAGTCCAGAGACACAGCTGTGGGTCAAAGCCATGGGGCCAAGGGTCAAGGCTGAGAAGAGGAAGCCAACCAGAGCCCACCCCAGGATCAGCTCTCAGAACAATCAAAAGCATGGTTGCTTAGCTAACAATGCTTCCCTCTTCCCTGTCTGCTTTACCTAGACATTGTCCAGGCTCCTAGCACCTGGTCAATCCAGAAGGCAGATATAGGCCATGGAAGGGATGGTACCTGACTGAATAAGACAAGAGACAGAGACCTCAGTGCCTATACTCCAAACGGATACGGAGAGATTAAGGCCAGGTGTGAGTGCTACTCTTTAAAGAAACATTTATTGAGCACCATGTATCAAGCACTGTGCTAGCTGCTGGCAATGCAAAGATGACTCTGGAATGACTTAGTTTAAAATCTATTTACCACATAATCTCCAGAGAAAAACATCTCTCAGGAATCAAAATGTAAAAGCAGTGATATCACCCTTCATTTTGAGAACTTAATTAGACCATGTACCACTATCCATGCCTATGTCCTCAGTAGTTGACTTTACCCCCCACTCCAAGAAGGTATGGGGAGTAAGAATTGAACTGTGAGGTTCTGTGACCCCGAGATCCCAATTCAAGGAGAGGACTGAGTTCATTTTCAAAGCATAGGGAGGGTGATATCAGATTTTATCATGTGAGCTTACAAGATGTAAATTTGAATTTCCTGCTCCCCAAACCCCCCAAAATGCTCATCTGGCCCAGGTTTCTGCAGCTCTGAGCTAAGCTGGAGGTAGCCCCTCCTGCATCTCTGCCTGTCTGGCCCCTCACTTCCCAGCGCCATGGGGGAGCAGAGATAGGTTGAACACTGTCTACTCAGGGCCTGGATCATGTCCCTGCCTGCCCATCTGGCCTTTTCCTCACAAGATGTTCCTTGATTATTTGAGATCTGTAGACACAAGGAAATGGAGCCAAGTGAGACTGACCCTGGTGTGAAATCTGGAGAGATGATAAAATCTCTTCTTAGCAGGCAAAAGAGCATTGCAGGATACCATTATGCCTTGTTAATAATCCACTGCCCTCTGAAGAGCAAGATGAGTTCAATCAGAGGAGTTTCCACAATGCTTTTTTGAAAATTGGGGTTTTATTGCACCCAGGGTTGGTCGCTGGCCAAATGCTGGACTTCCTCCAATTGGTGTCCAATACAGATAATGCTTTGCTGTGAAATACATATTTAATAACTCTACCGAATGCCTGTTCTCTTTGTCTTTCCTTTGTCCTGGGTTTCTCCAGCATTAGTAGGGCCTAAGGGAGTGACAAATTATAAACAATGTACTGTCTAGTAGGGCACTCAGTGGCTCTTTGGAGAAGATGTCATAATTCTGTATTTCAGTAATAGTCCCCTCTCAATTTATATTTCCAAGTCCAGGAATTGCTGGCCACAGTCACAGATAGGGAAAGTCTAGAGCACAATTGAGGAAAAGGCAAGTTTGTTTTGTTAGCCCCCAACCTCCTATTTGGCAGCCCCTTCCCAAGGTGGTGGGTCATTTTTTCCCCAGGTTAGCCAAACCATCATGACCTACTCCTTAGAAGCTTTATTCATAATGAGATATAAACATTGATAATAACTGAGTTTGTTATTTTTTCCTCTCAAGGCATTTCAAGCCACAAGTTGGAGGGTGGAAGAATTCTTTACCTTGTTTAAAACTATACTACTTGTGTGTTCAACTAGCATGACCTCAGGCCTAGGAACGGGGGGTTCTAGGTCCTAGGCCCACCACTTCTGTTTCAGCTTGATTGAAGTGGCCCTGTTGTTTAGCTTCAATTGTGCCACACCAGCCTTCTGAAATTACAGTGGGTTTATGGAAAGCCACATGTGGAAAGACAGGGGTTCTCCCTCTGTGACTTTTTTTAGAGCCTTTAGCCACAAGGCTATATGAGATAATTGTGGTTTTAACACCAGCTCTGCCAAAACCATAGTCTCCATTTCAATGAGAAAAAAAAATCTGATTCTCTCAGACCTCATGTCCTGCAGCTCTTTGTAGGAAGCAGCAGTGATTTGAGTGGCCTGATCTCATTTAAAGAGCTTCCAGAACCCTGGGGTAGTGCCAAACCCTATGCTTCATTAATAATGGCATGATTATTTTATCTTAGGGAACCTGGCTTTCTTTGTTCACTGCATTCAAGCATTTCCTGGCTGTTTTTCCAAGCAAAGAATCTAACATTGAACAACTTGATAACAGTTGGGATCCTTGGCAATTGCATTGGAAAGAGTAGACATGGGTTTGTGGACAGCTGAAAAATTTAGTATGATCAACCCTCAAGGACCAGCTGGGCTTGATGAAAAGAAAGAAAGAGAAAAAAAAAGTTAAAAAAAATTTAGGATGAATCCCAATCCCTGCCCTATATCTTTTGTTTCAATATTTCCCTCTCTATTGGTGGAACCATCTCTTCTCCCCTACCATGTGGTACTCCAGGGTTCCCCTAGTTGTTTCTTAAATTAGTCTGCATCCCCTAATTTAACCCACATATTCATGTATTTTCATAACACGTTTATTGAGATATAATTCATATACTATACAATTCATGTATTTAAAATGTACAATTCCATTGGTTTTGGTATATATGTAGAGTTGTGCAACCATCACCACAATCAATTCTAGGACCATTTCATCACTCCAAAAAGAAATGCCCTTAGCAGTCACTTTCTATTTCCCTCCAAGCCCCTCCACATGTCCTAGGCAACCAACCAGTTTACTTTCTCTTTGTATAGTAATCTATGTATTTCAATAGAGACCTTTAGAAAACCTGCATTATTCAAGGGGATGGTCCCAAAAGGAGTGCTTTCAGGTACCATGGCAGGCCCATGACAGGGAACATGTGGAGCTGTCATGGCCCTATGGCTGTCATATGGCAAATCACGTAATCTATCAGCACACACGTCCAAGAGTCAAAAACAATGGGTTGAGATACACTGGCAGCAGATTAAGCCAGCAATGTTGGATGAGTCCACCGTGTGACAGGCCCAGTTCCTTCTCCCAGGGCCTGAGTCTTCAGTCCTTCCCACAGAGATTCCTTTCTGACAAAGGGGAAGGAAAAGGTGAAGTGCCCCCTACTACACACACCTCACTCACCCTGTTCTGTAGGTTTCTAACTTACAAGGGGTAAGAGAACACACAGCTAGTTTGTTGGTTCCTGCTGCCATCCAGGGGGTGAGGAGGAAGGTGCATTCGCAGAGGATGCATCATTCAAATGGAAAGCTGCTGAAGCACATTCTTTTCTGGTCTCAAGGGGTCCATTACAGTGTCCTCCCTCAGAAGACACCTTTGCTTTGGTGCTGTAGCTACCATCTACAGAACTATGGGTACTTTATCAATTGGTTCAACAAACAGGGTTTGGGCATCTATTTTGAGCCAGCCACTGTGCTGGGTACCAGGACTATGAAAATGAATAAGACCGCTTCCATAAACCCTGTCTGGGTATACCTGGCTTTGGGGGAAAACTCTACCAAAAAGATGTTGCCCTATTCCCCAAAAGGTACCCCAGAAAAATGCATCTCTCTTTTTAGCTATGCTTTGTTTCTAAAAATTTCATCCAGGTTAGTCTTTGGTTTAAGACTTTGATGCCTCCACTAACTGCAAGAAACACATTAATATATTGTCATCATTTATTCCTTAGTAGGTTTTCTGAATAGCCAATCCCAGAGCAGAGAGTTGAGAGGATGGGACGCTGAGATAGGCAAGATTAAGTAGAAAGATAAAGAGGGAAGTTATAGATCTTCGTCATTCAATGTGTGCTCCATCGACCAAGGAGCATGGGCATCACCTAGGGGCTGGTCAAAAATACAGAATCTCAGACCTCATCTCAGATTTCCTGAATCAGAAGCTGCACTTTAACAAGATTCCTAAGCGACTCATATGCACTTGTAAGTTTGTGAGGCACTGTTCTATAGCAGGATTCCTCAACCTTGGCACTACTGACATTTTGGGCTGGATAACTCTTTCTCAGGACAGGGAGTGCAGGAGACAGTCTTGTACATATCACTCATTAGAGTTTCAGAAATAATTAGTCTATCAGGACATTTTCAGTTTGGAGCCCAGAGGCACTCATTGTGAACTCGCTTTGAGAGCCCCGTGGTTTTTGTTTTGTTTTTTTTTCTTTCTTTTCTTTTTTTTTTTTTTTTTGTTTTGGAGATGAGGTCTCCCTCTCTCTGTTGCCCGGGCTAGAGTGCAGTGGAGTCATCATAGCTCACAGCAACCTCAAACTCCTGGGCTCAAGCTATCCTCCTGCCTCAGCCTCCTAAGTAGCTGGTACTACAGGCATGCGCCACCATGCCCAGCTAGTTTTTTCTATTTTCTATAGAGATGGGGGTCTCACTCTTGCTCAGGCTGATCTCCAAGCTTAAGTTATCCTCCTGCCTCAGCCTCCCAAAGTGCTAGGATTACAGGCATGAGCCACCACTCGGCCCCAGTGTTTGTTTCGAAAGCCTAAAGTAAATTATTCATTAACAAGTCCATACACCAAAATCAGGCTCACTCTAGCAGTGGATTTCAACTTTGGCTGTGTGTTAGAATCACCTGGGAGCTTTTTAAAAAAACCTATACCTGCGCCCTACTCTAAACTAATTATTTCTGAAACTCTGAGGGGATTCCAGGCATCAGTATTTTTTTAAAGCTCCCCAAGGTGATTCCAATTTCTTTTCCCAACATTATAAATGGACATTTTTGAACATAAAGTCTGTATCACCTAGATTCTACAATTAACATTTGCTAAATTTGTTTTATCATGTATCTATCCTTCTATCCATCCTTCTATCAATCCATCTTATTTTTGACACATTTCAAAATAGGTTGCAGACACCAGTACACCTCACCCTTAAACACTTCTCCAGGCATGTCATTCATCAGAGTTTAATATTTGTTTAATTCTCCTTTTAAGAGATAATGTTTACATGCAGAGAAATGCATAAATAAGTGGGCCATTTGATAAGTTTTGACAAGTTCATACACCTGCATGATGCAGACCCTTATCAAGATGGAGAAA
Source organism: Lemur catta (assembly GCF_020740605.2). Classification (NCBI taxonomy): domain Eukaryota; kingdom Metazoa; phylum Chordata; class Mammalia; order Primates; family Lemuridae; genus Lemur; species Lemur catta. The sequence goes on from NC_059155.1 coordinate 14,603,985, forward strand.
ATTTCCTCATGTATCTTCCCGGTAAACACCCATCCCCACCCCTGAAAGGCAATCATTGTTCTGTTCCAATTTTTTCCAGGGGATTCCAATTTATAGCCAGGGAGGGAAACTCCTTAAGGAAAACAGGCAAATTCGAGCTCCCCAGGTGTTTGTAATTAAGGGAGTAGAGCCTTTTGGTTAACAGCTCAGGAGTCTGAAAGCTTGAAGCCAGATCCAGCTCAACCAATGCTATCTGTAAAATTTTAGGCAAGATAGTCTGTATAAACCTCAGTTTCTTCACCTGTAAAATAGGCATCATACTAGTACCTACCACACACAGTTGATTGGGAGATTTAAATAAGGTAATATCAGTAAATTAGTAATGAGGTTAATGTTTATTAAGGCTTACAATTTGTTAGGCACTAAGGCTAGTTGCATGGATTATCTCGTCTAATCATCCCTACTCTTGCGATCTCCATGATAGAGGGGAAAAATAGGCTTAGAAAAAGTAAGCAACTTGTCCCAAATCACACATCTAATAATTGGAAGAGCTAGAATATAACCCAAAGTGGTTTGATTCTAAAAACCACATTCTCATTCTGTTAACCACCACACTTTCTTCTTCATGCATTACACACAGAGTAAGAGCTCAAAAAATGCTATCCACTTTATTATAGGCACATTGAATTTTATATATGTATATACTTACCTATCATTTATATAATCTATTCACTTACAGAGTCCAAATGAAAGCATAGAGCCTCTGACCCAAACACAGAGAAAGCTTAGAAATCTCAGCAGCCCAATGTTGCTGGTCCACACCTTGGTGTGAGCATTTGTAGCTATTGTATTCCTAACCATGCCCTTTCCATTGTAACTTCAAGAAACATCAGCAATAAGACCAGCCACCATGCTGACCAACACACAAAGCTCCCAGTGACAACATCTCTCTGGAAGAAAGAACTGGGGGAGCGCTTTTTTCCCATTAACACATTCAGCTCCCTGGCGCTCTGTTCTGCAGCTGTGCTGCAGTCACTCAGACAAAGGGTTTGCTGGAAAAATCGGTTACATCATCGGCTTCAGCTCTGACAGACTTTCCAGGGGCAACATTATTAACATCTCCACAGAACCAGAGAATCGGCAGGGCTGGGGCTCACTCAAGCTACATTATGCTACCCTTCCCCCTTTCCCCTAATGAAGATCCCATTAAATTGGACAATTATCCACACCCCATTCGAGGTGGCTGTTAATGCACATCAGGGTCGTGCATTTTCTTCCTACGTAAGGCAGCATCACACAGAGCCACCTTATTCCTCAGTCTCCCTTATTGGGCCTCTCCGTCTCACAGCCTGCCCTCACAAACTAGATACTAGTTGGTTGGCACAAAGAAGAGAGTGGCATGCTCTGAGCAGAGCAGCAGATGGACATTTAGTAGTAAACGCCATAGCTGAGCCTTAAGAGGAAGCATGGTGACAGCTGAAAACAGAACAGAACTTCTTTTATTGCCATCAGGAAGCCTACGAATGGCTGGTGAATCAATTTCAAAGCTTTGGAATCTCAGTTCAGCAGGTGGGCAGCAAAGAGAGTGGGAAGAGGATGGGGAGGGGTGCTGAGCCTTCAAGCTCAGTGGCTCCTTTGGAATTTCAGACGCCAGGCTTCTTTTAATCATATGAAGGCTTATTAGGGACCCTTCCGCCAGGGTCCCTAATAGCTGGCAACTTAGCTCAATGAGCGCCTGGGGTTATGATGAAGTCAGCAATCAAGGGATGCTTTCCAGTAGAGGAAAGCTGATAACACAATGCAATGAAATGAAGTCCTCTGTTAGGAAGGTCAATGCTCCATTATTGCAAAACCCATGGGGTTAATGTCCCCAGTGTAATCACTACTTTGATTTGACACTTTTGGGTACTGGACTCGTGGCTAAAACACAACAAGGCTGGCCTTTCCATCATTACCCTTGTAGCTCATGGGGCTGAGCACCCCATTTAGATACGGGGCTGAAGTAACAAAGGGACCAAGTTCAAGCTGCAAGAAATCCCTTCCCTGGTTCCTGATTCCACAGAAGAGATACAGAATACAAGATATTTGTGTGAATATTGACCAGCAAGACTGGCTCAGCGCTTTAGGAAATTTTGCCTGGGTGGACACTTTGACTCTCAACTTAGAGATACAAATGTTTTAGGAATGATTTTGATCACAAAAATGGTGTTTGCTGAGCCAAGAAATGGAAAGAATTGGTTGTATTTACTCTTTTCTCTAGAAGTAATTGTTTCCTGGGACGAATCTGTCAGACATGCTAAGAGCTAATGTTAGGCAGAATCAACTATTAGCCAACAAGAGAGTCTGACCCACCATGCACATTCTAAATAAATCCAAATCTCCTTAGAAGTAAATATTTCTTGTCAATAATAATATTCATAGATGCCATTTTAAGTGCCTACTATGCACCAGGTACTTTATAACAGCTCTATCTATTAATAACTATAACAAGAACCCTGTGAAGTAGGAATAGTGTCTGTCATAAAGTAACTACTGAATATATAGTACCTATTCATTATTATTGTACCCGTTTTACAGATAATAAAACTGAGGCTCAAAGTAGCTTAGTAACTTGTTTAGGGTCATGGTCTATAATCGAATGTGACACTTTAAAGAGATTTGGAATTGGATGGATCCTGTCTTGCTTTCTCCCAGACAAGCCCAAGCTCCTTAAATAACAGCTATGGGCTCCCTGGGTCTGTCATTTTCCTACTTTGATACCCCAGTGATTACAGAATTCATAAAATTACACCAAATATCTGAGAGTAGGTGCCCATGTGGGGTGCAATGCCAATATGGATACACAGGAGTTTGTTCTAAAAGCTATTAAAGTTGAGCCCATGCCATAATGGGAACCCCAAAGAAGGTGAAGAAAACCAAAGCCAAGCGGGCAGGGCTGGAAGGAGTTTTAGGGTTAGGCTGTTCCCTTCTAATTTTCTGAGTCCCACAATCTGCCAATTTGAGCATAACCCAGAGTAGCTTTAAGAAGCTTTCTGTTAACATATCCATAGATGATCCAAGTATTGGAGAAAATATGGATGCATGAGATCTTTTTTATATTGCTTATGGGGGTATACATTGGTACAATCACTTAAAAAAACAGTGTGGCATTATCATGTAAAATTGAACACTCACATATGCTACTGTTCAGGTCTTGGGGATGTTTGCCCTCAGATCCAATTCTTACTGCCCCCTGGTGTGCTCAGTTTGGCAGCAGGATGACCACTGGAGGCTACCCATCTTGGGCAGCCATGCTATCTGGCTTTCAGTTGGGTTCAGCTAATGCAAAGCAATGGAGGGAGAATGGAAGGTGGGAGGAAGGGAAAAGCCAAGGTATTTTTCAACCAGCACCCTCCTCCACCCTCACTTCAGGTAGCATCCCCTGTGGTGGCTACAGCTCTCACATGGGTCCAGTTCCCACAGGAGAGACAGCCATGATTCCAACTTCTACTAGGTAACCCTGGCCCTGAGCTCTAGTGACACTAACCCTTTGTTCTTCCAGTCCTAGGGAGGGATGGTAACAACTTGCTGCTGTTGTTAATTTATGGATCCCTTACCACCTCCTGTTAGGCTTCTCAGCTATTGGCTACCATACTATTCAGCAATAAAAAGGAAAAAAACTATTGACACATGCAACAACTTAGTTGGACCTCAAGGGAATTCTGATGAATGAAAAATGCCAATGTCAAAATGTTACATACTGTATGATTTCATTCATTTAACCTTCTAGAAATGACAAAATTATTGAGATGGAGAACAGATTAGTGGTTGCCAAGGGTTAAAGACAGGGGTGGGTGGAAGAGGGGATGAGTGTGACTGTAAAGGCATAGCATGGAGGGATCTTTATGGTGGAATAACAGTTCTGTATCTTGACTGTGGTGATAATTCCACAAATCTGCACATGATAAAAGTCTATGTGGGCACAGAACTGTACATGCATACACACACAAACACAAATGAATCTATGTAGCACTAGTGAAATCTGAACAAGGTCTGTGGATTGTACCAAAGTCAGTGTCCTGGTTTTGATACTGTACTATAATTATGTAGGATGAGACCACTGGGAGAAACTGGGGAAAAGGTACATGGTACCCTCAAGGTTGCTTGCTGGTTAAGATGATATGTGAGTACTATTCTAGGCTCTTGATTGCTAACTTTACATTTTAATGTTCTCCTCACTCATTCATATTTACAGTGCAGCACTTGGGGGATGATACATTGCTCTTACCTAAAAACACACTTTACATCAAGCCCTCTCTGTCACAATAAAATACAGTTACCCAAGCTAGGAGCACCTTTCTCTGCTCCTCCACTGGAAAAGCACCAGAGAAAGGCACTGGCCTGTAAAACAACGTAATTGCCCTTGTCATCTTGACTAAGTGACATGATGTGATTACCAAATGCATCAGGTTATCTCTATTGCTTAATGGAACAAGAAAGCGACAGACTACTACAACAATCCAGCTTCCCTTCCTTTGCCTACATTTCCCACAAAGATTTCCAAGTTTAGGATCAACAACCACATTCAGCACCATGGACAACACTATTGGAGGCCAGCTATTGTGAAAAACAAGCTATGGAGCTTTATTAGCTCCCTAAATTTCTCCTTTTGATTCTGCCTCCCTCCCTTTGGTAATCGAGATATGTATGAAGACAGTAAAGTAGGGTGGGGTTCTATATTGTTTTATAGGAAGAATCAGTAATGAAGCAAGGGGAGGTGCTTTTGGAAAGCTATCAGGTTATTAAGGAAAAATCAGAATTGAAGGCAGCTGTGGTTCAAAACAAGCATATTGAAATGTGTCCTTTGTCAGTTATGCCTGTATACCAACACTTCCCCCAGAGTCCTTTGTCTAGTGGTGAGAGGAAGCATACATGCAGTAGTCGGTGGCCTTGCTAATCCTTGAAGAAACCTTCACCTTGGCACTGGCCTGATGGCAAAATTGACCTTAGAAGAGAGGCTACAAAAACAAATGAAGGTGGAAATATAAGGGAAACCTCTGTACTATGACAGAGATCCTAAAAAGAATTAACTTGGAATAAAATCCCTGAGGAAGAAGGGAATGAGGAGAACATGCCATTTCAAATAATTAGCTGATCACTGGGGTTTGCTGATCAGTAAGCAAAACCAAATAAGAGTCGAAAGGACCCATAAAGATTTCCTAGCTCAGTGGTTCTCAAACAGAAGTTTGCATCAGAATCGCCAGAAGGGGTTATTAAAACACAGATTGCAGGGCTCAATTCCCAGAGTTTCTGATTCAGAAGGTGTGAGGTGGAGCCTGATAATCTGCATTTCTAACAAATTTCCAGGTGATGCTGATGCTGCTGATGGAGAGGGGGCAAACTTTGAAAATCACTCTCTAGTCTAACCCCTTTATAGCATAGGAAAGGCAACTAAGGCCTGCAAGAACAATGACTTGTTCAAGATCACCGAACTGGTTAAGAGTTCAGCCAGTCAGCCCTACAAACCAGGCCTCCTGATTTCCAATCATATATTTATCCCAGTGCACCACACTCTAGTCACTAGGCTAGCATCTGATGAATAATTATAAAGGGAAGGTGACAGCAATAGAAATGGATTCTACCTTTTCTTTATGTGACTCTATACAAAACTCCCTCCAACTTTAACTTTTAGCATATTGGTCAAAGCACTGCCAAACCAGGGCCGAGGCTTAACCCTCCATAACAGTGCCAGGATTGGCTCTGTCCCTGCTCCTATTATTCTTTTGGTATCAATCCCATACAAAATGTAGGCCGGGCGCAGCGGCTCACGCCTGTAATCCTAGCACTTTGGGAGGCTGAGGCAGGAGGATTGCTTGAAGTCAGGAATTTGAGACCAGCTTGAGCAAAAGCGAGATCCTGTCTCTACTAAAAATAGAAAAATTAGCCAGGCGGGGTGGCGCGTACCTATAGTCCCAGGTACTTGGGAGTCTGAGGCAGGAGGATCGTTTGAAGTTGCAGTGAGCTATGATGACACCACTGCACTCTAGCCGGAGTGACAGAGGGAGACTCTGTCTCAAAAAAAAAAAAAAAAAATCCATACAAAATTTATGCCAAATGTATTGCATACTAGTTAGGGTTGCCAGATTTAGCAAATAAAAATACAGGATGCCCAGTTAAATTTGAATTTCTCTTTGTTTACCTAAAACTCAGATTTAACTGGGTATCCTGCACTTAATCTGGTCAATTTGAGAAAATGGAGTTAACTTCTCAGCTCATGGTTCAGCTATGCCCTGCCTGGCCGAGGCACTAAAGAGGCTAAGGAACACCTGACCCCTTTACCTCCTGCCCCCACTTCCAGCCTGCCTGGCTTGTTGGGGCTCTATTGAGCCAGAGTAGAAAGGCTGTGATTTGAAGAGCAGAAAAAAAGCAGCAGCAGCTGAACTGGTACCCTCCAACATTTCTCATTTCCATGAAAAGTTTGATTTTGGTTCCATGCCCTGTGATTAACCAAAACAAGAGGAGACAAATAAAAATTCTTTACAGCTGTTTCCCACTGACAGCGCTGACCTTCCCAGCTGAAGGTTCTTTGTGCTGAGAAATTGTTACCTAGCAACCAGACCTTGCAGCTGCCAGACTCCAAACACTGAAAGCATGACTTACAGAAAAGAAGCCAGGAGAATAAGGGTGGGGTGGGGACTGCATCAATCTGAGCTTTGTCTTGGGGTCTAACGCTACACTGGAGTGAGACAAGATAAGCAAAAACTGAAGCCCATTCCTACTGAGCATCAATTGCCAAATCAAAGTGCTTGGGTTCAGCTTTCTGTCACCTCCACCTGCTCTGGCAGTCACCCCTAGGTGTGAAAATGAGAGGTTTGAGGGAGGAGTGGGAATAAAGATGCTTCCCAGAAATGCCACATACTCTGCGTGGTGCACATGGCTTTTATTCTTTGACAATGGAGCACATCTTCAATCTTCAATATACATCTTCAGTGACTGTGCCTCTTCCTTCCTTCCTTCCTTCTCTCCCCTTCCTTCTCCTCCTCCTCCTCTCTCTCTCCACTAGGACCACTTCTCCTCATAACATAACCATGGAAACTAAGGCACAAAGAGCTCAAAGGACTTGGATTATTTTGAACACTTCCTGGAATCTTTTTTTTCTTGGCAGTGTGGTAAGGCTTGGGCAGATGTGAGAAGACAGTACTGGGAGACCAAAGAAAGGTTCAGGATGAAAGGTAGGGGCCAAGCATATGAGCAAGCCTGACCTGAGAAAGCCTCCAAAATCAATGGTTGAGACCAGACAGTGGGCTAGAGTCAGGCAGGGATCGAGGAATCAAGGAGCACAGAAGTCAAACAAAAGCACTGGACATGTATACAAAAGGTTTCATTTAATTGGTCTGGGGAAGGGCCCACCATCTGCGTTTTTAAAACTTCCCAGGTATTTAGAATATATAGCCAGTGTTGAGCATCTCCCAGTATTGCAGAAGGTAAAGGGTTAGCTCATTGGATTTCAAACTTTAGCACGCATGTGAATTACCCTGCCAGCTACTTAAAGTGCAGAGTCCTGAGTCCCACCCTCTAGCAAATCTGATTTAGCAGGTCTGGGATGGGGTCCAGGAAATCTGCATTTTTAACAAGCTCCCCACATGGATTCTGATGTAGGCGGCTCATGTACAACACCACAAAATACGGGTTTTATGGTGTCTTCTGACATAAAGTTTATTTTTATATAATCAAATAGTTTTCTTCATACCACTCTAGCAACCTTTTCTAACAGATAACCAACTTCTATTTAACTTCCCAATATGTCCAATTAGGTAGTGGCCCAGTTTCTGTATCTGGGCATGGAGAGAAACCCTCTTCAGGGGCCATTAGTAGCTTGCCCCAGACAGTTGTCTGTCTAGTAAGCATCCATTTTGTGCCTGTCTCCAAGTCTACTGACCTAAAACAAAGTTTGAATTTACTGCTGCTATGGTTTTAATGTATCTGTTCCAAAATTCAGGTGTTGCCAGTATGATATTATTAATAGGTGGGTCCCTTAAGAGGTGATTAACGTATTAACTACCATGTGAGTTGTAGTTAACTCACACTAGTTTTGAGCCTGGGGCCTCGTGAAGTGTATGTAACTCACCTTGGAAGCCGCATGAACTATATTTCGAGTTGCATATAACTCATGCCCAGAAAACAATAAAAAATAACAAATTTCTCATTAAATTAGACAGGATCATTTTGTTTTCGAAGTTTCTATTCTATTTTCGTAATAAAGCACCATGGCCCTAAGGAAAATTTTTTTTTTCCTAGTGTAGCAGTCAATGTGTGAAACCATGAAAGCTCCTCCCTTGTGAATGGCATTAAGGCCCTTAAAAAGGCTTTACATAGCATTAAGCTCTCTTGCTCTTCTGCCTTCTGCCATGTGAGGACAATGTTACTCTTCCCTGGAGGATGCAGCCCTCACCAGACAACCAAACCTACCAGCACCTTTATCCTGGACTTCCCAGTCTCCAGAATTTTGAGAAAATAAATTTTTGTTCTTTGTAAATTACCCAGTCTCAGGTATTTTGTTATAGCAGCTCAAGATGGAAGTTTTAGTTGATAAGTACACATTTTAACTCATACATGAATTATATTACTGAATTTGAATCTTTAAAATAGAAACATTAATATTTTAAAAATTAACAGCTTTATTGAGATATGATTGATATACCATACAATTCATGCATTTAAAGTATATAATTAAATGGTTTTTAGTATGTTCAAAGAGTTATACAACTATCACTACAACCAATGTTAGAACATTCTCATCAACCCAAAAAGAAACACCGTGCCCATTAGCTATCAGTGCCATTTTCTTTCCAAACCTCCCAACCCTAGGCAACCACTAACCTACTTTCTGTGTCTATGTATTTGCCCAATCTGGACAACTAATATAAATCGAAAATGGAATCATATGATATATGGCCTTTTGTGTCTGGCTTCCTTCACTTAGCATAACGTTTTCACAGTTCATCCATGTTATAGCATGTGTCATCACTTGATTCCTTTTTATGGATAAATAATATTTCATTGCGTGGATAGAGTATATTTTCTTTTTTTTTTAATTTCAGCTTATTATGGGGGCACCAAAGTTCAGGTTATACACATTGCCCATCCCCCCCATCCCCCCGAGTCTGAGCTTCAAGCATGTCCATTCCCCAGACAGTGCGCATTGCACTCATCAAGTAGGTATACACCCATCCCTTCCCCCCAGCCCCCACCTCTGTCCGATACCCAATTGGTGTTTTTCCAAATGAGCACTTAGGTGATGATCAGGGAAATCAGTTTGCTGGTGAGTACATGTGGTGCTTATTTTTCCATTTTGGGGATACTTCACTTAATAGAATGGGTTGCAACTCTCTCCAGGAGAACCAAAGAGATGCCATATCACCATTATTTCTTATACCTGAGTAATACTCCATGGTATACATATACCACAATTTACTAATCCATTTGTGAATTGATGGGCATTTGGGTTGTTTCCACATCTTTGCAATTGTGAATTATGCTGCTATAAACATTCGGGTACAGGTGTCTTTGTCACAGAATGACTTTTGTTCCTTTGGGTAGATGCCCAATAATGGGATTGCTGGATCGAATGGTAGGTCTACTTGAATCTGTTTAAGGTATCTCCATAATGCTTTCCACAGGGGTTGCACTAGTTTGCAGTCCCACCAGCAGTATGAGTGTTCCTGTCTCTCTGCATCCACGCCAACATGTGTTGTTTTGGGACTTTTTGATAAAGGCCATTCTCACTGGAGTTAAGTGATATCTCATTGTGGTTTTGATTTGCATTTCCCTGATGATTAGGGATGCTGAGCATTTTTTCATATGTTTGTTAGCCATTCTTATATCTTCTTTTGAAAAATTTCTATTCATGTCCTTTGCCCACTTTTTGATAGAGTTGTTCGATTTTTTCTTACTGATTTTCTTGAGTGCTGTTATCAGTCCTTTATCTGATGTGTAGTATGAGAAAATTTTTTCCCATTCTGTAGGTTGTCTGTTTATTCTCGTGACTGTTTCTTTGGCTGTGCAGAAGCTTTTTAATTTAATCAGGTCCCATTCATTTATTTTAAAAATAATTATACACTCTGTATAGAAACAGAGAAGACCCCGTATAGCAAAAGCAATTTTAAGCAATAAAAACAAAATGGGAGGTATTAATTTGCCAGACTTCAAACTATACTACAAGGCTGTGGTTCTTAAAACTGCCTGGTATTGGCACGAGGGCAGGGACACAGACCAGTGGAACAGAACAGAAAATCCAAATATAAAACCATCCTCATATAGCCATCTAATCTTTGACAAAGCAGACAAAAACATACTCTGGGGAAAAGATTCCTTATTTAATACATGGTGCTGGGAAAACTGGATAGCCACATGTAGAAGACTAAAACAGGACCCACAGCTTTCACCTCTCACAAAAATCAAATCACGGTGGATAACAGACTTAAACCTTAGGTGGGAAACTATTAGAATTCTAGAAGAAAATGTAGGAAAGACTCTTACAGACATTGGCCTAGGCAAAGAATTTATGAAGAAGACCCCTAAGGCAAACACAGCCACAACAAAAATAAATAAATGGGACCTGATCAAATTAAAAAGCTTCTGCACAGCCAAAGAAACAGTCATGAGAGTAAACAGACAACCTACAGAATGGGAAAAAATTTTCGCATACTACACATCAGATAAAGGACTGATAACAAGAATCTATTTAGAACTCAGGAAAATCAGTAAGAAAAAATTGAATAACCCTATCAAAAAGTGGGCAAAGGACATGAATAGAAATTTTTCAAAAGAAGATATAAAAATGGCTAACAAACATATGAAAAAATGTTCAACATCTCTAATCATCAGGGAAATGCAAATCAAAACCACAGTGAGATACCACTTAATTCCAGTGAGAATGGCCTTTATCAAAAAGTCCCAAAACAATACATGTTGACGTGGATGCGGAGACACAGGAACACTCATACACTGCTGGTGGGACTGCAAACTAGTGCAACCTCTATGGAAAACAATATGGAGATACCTTAAACAGATTCAAGTAGACCTACCATTTGATCCCGCAATCCCATTATTGGGCATCTACCCAGAAGAACAAAAGTCATTCTATAAAAAAGACACCTGCACCCAAATGTTTATAGCAGCACAATTCACAATTGCAAAGATGTGGAAACAACCCAAATGCCCATCAATTCACGAATGGATTAGTAAATTGTGGTATATGTATACCATGGAGTATTACTCAGCTATAAGAAATAATGGTGATACGACATCTCTTTGGTTCTCCTGGAGAGAGTTGGAACCCATTATATTAAGTGAAGTATCCCAAGAATGGAAAAACAAGCATCACATGTACTCACCAGAAAATTGGTTTCCCTGATTATCACCTAAATGCACATTGGGGAATGATACCAACTGGATATCAGACTGAGGCAGGGGTGGAGGTGGGGGGAGGGGATGGGTGTATGCCTACATGATGAGTGCGTTGCGCACCGTCTGGGTCATGCTTGAAGGTGCTGACTCGGGGAGGTGGGTGGTGGGGGGAGGGGATGGAAGTATGACTACATGGTGAGTGCCAGGCGCACTGTCTGGGGAATGGACATGCTTGAGGCTCTGACTCAGGGGGATGGGAGGGACATGGGCAATGTATATAACCTGAGCTTCTGTACCCCCATAATAAGCTGAAACAAAAAAAAAAGAAAAGAAATCCAGATTGCTGGGCCCTACCTCAGTTTTGGATTCAGTAGACCTAGAGTGGGGACTGAGAATTTGCATTTCTAACAAGTTCCCCAGGCAATGCTGATATTGCTAGTCCAGAGACCACACTTTGAGAACCACTACTTTCTAACCTCCTTTGGTCTTCTGGCCAGCAGTATTAACATCACCTGGGAGCTTATTAGAAATGCAAATCTTGTATACCAATTAAAGTTTGAGAAGCACTAGAGGACATTGAGGCCAGTGGTTTCCAGACACGGCTGCTCATCAAAATTACTTGAGGAGATTTCAAATTTATGGATTACTAGATCCCTCCCCTGGAGATTCTGGGTTCCTAGGTGGATATTTTTATCACAACCTCTCCACCTCTCCCCACACACAGCCACATCTTGTTCTTCTAGCAATTTCCCTCAGTGGTAAATGAACCCAACAGAGAAGTATTTTACTGGGGTTTTGAAAGGCCTTAAGCAACTGGAAGTTGCTCAGACAAATGGCTCAAGCATTGATTTTTATAAAAACAATATGCTAAGTACTGGGATTGTGAGAGGGAGATACAATAGAATGCAAGACAGGCTCTGCTGGGGGAGGTAGACCTAACACACATGAAAATAATTGCAAAACAATGAAGTGATAAGCTCTCTGGCATTCTCAGTATGATTGATGTTGAAACAAGGTATGTGAAATGGAAAACTTCACAAAAGAGGTGTCTGTGGGCATGCACAGGGACTCATCTTACATTTTTAACATTTTTCTCCTAAAAAATTGTTCAACAAATGGTCTCTTAGACAAAGAATAAATATAACTTAACAACATGGAGCTAAACAGGGAAACTAGAAAATGTACTTAACACTCAACCTCATGCTTTTGTATAGAAGGATGAATTACAAAGAGTGGATCTTATTAAATAAGGAAAGGGAGGGAATGGGGAAATGGATCTTAAATGGAAATTACCCTTGGTTTCCATCCAGTGCAAAGTGTGTCATCTGCAAGCTCGGTACAAGCCAAAGACTCTCAAGCCAGGAGCAAGACTCTCCCAAGCAAAAATGCCTGATATCATGCTAAATTTCCAAACCTCATTTCTCTGCTTCCAGCCATGACCATGCTCCAAATAGATAATGTAGGCTAGAAATACACTAGAACTAGGCTAAACAGCACCCCTTGCTATGGATTTGTGTCCTAATACATTTATAATATGCTTATGTTTCTTCTTGAAAAAATGTGAGTTTTCAGGGCAATGTATGCCACCTTCAGTTGCCAAGATTTCAGTCCAACAATCCATATTCTAGCATTTGAAATGGAACACTTACTCATTTGCTAACTCAGGGAGATCCAGAAAATGGAAAAGAATGAAGGTTTTATGCATTGTCCTACTAGTGTAATATATATATTTTTTGAGACAGTTGTCTTGCTTTGTTACCAGGGATAAAGTGCAGTGGAATCACCATAGCTCACAGCAACTTCACACTCCTGGACTCAAGAAATCCTCCTGCCTCAGCTTCCCGAGTAGCTGGAACTAGAGGCATGTGCCACCACACCCGGCTAATTTTTCTATTTTTTGTGGAGATGGGGTCTCATTCTTGTTCAGGCTGGTCTTGAACTCCTGACCTCAAGCGATCCTCCCACCTCAGCCTCCCAAAGTGCTAGGATTATGGGAATGAGCCACCATGCCCAGCCCTACTAGTATAATTTAATGACGGAGGGGATACTTTGGTTGCCAATTAATATTTTCTGGTTCTGTTGACATGATTATCCCTTACAAATGAATAATGGTTTATGTTATTCAAAGCACTTTCACAGGTATTTTGATATCTAAGGTCTCTTTTATCTCTAAAGTTATATAATCTAATAAATATTATCCTTTGTGGCCCTATGAGGTAGGTCTCTTAACAAGGTCTCTTAACCTGCTCCGGGCCTTAGTTTGTTCCTGTATAAAATGAGAGAGTTGGACTAGAACAATGGTTCTTAACCTTGGCTGAACGTTGACTTGCCTGGGAAGATTATAAAAATACTGATACTAATGGGTCCCAATCCCTGAGATTCTGATGTAATTGGTCTGGAGTCAGGCCTGGGCATTGAACCTACTAAAAGTTTCCCAAGGGTTCTAATGGGCAGCCAGGACTGAGACTCAACTTGTCTGAATGAGGTCTAAGATCTCTTCCAGCACTGATATTCTGAGTCCAGATGTTTTTTGGATTTTATGGATGAGATAACTGAGGCACACAAGGGTTAAATGACTGCTAAAGGTCAAAAACTAAGTCAATTCTAAGGTGGATGACAGAAGCTAACCTATGTCATTCTACTTCAAAGCTTAAACCTCTGTTTCAAGCTGCCTTTAGTTTACCTAGTGTCCAAATCTGTATGATTCTTAACCTGGACTTTAGTCTGTACACCTATATCTATAGAAATCCAACATTTCAGAAATATTGCCCTTGGAAAATATTGCCTTCCTCTATTGAGCTCACCATACCCTTTCCTTCGTTACAAGGGCTTCTTGAATTAGCCTCCACTTGGCCCTGATCTAAGTATGGACACATTTTTAGTTCTTACTACTCATTAAGAGTAGTAAGAACTCCACTTATTCATTCATTCAACATGTATATTGAGCATACACCATGTTCTAGGCACTATTCTAGGTCCTCAGAATATATCCATGAACAAGACAATGCCTCTTTCCCCAAAAGTTGCTCATATGTTACTCTAAAGATTTAAGACTTTATTCTAGGTATGGAGCATGTCTTTCTAACTAGATTGTAAGTACTTAACAACTAGATCCTTTGTTTTCTGGTACCTATAGAGTCCCCCAAAGTGACTAGTACAATATTCTACAAATAACAGATGTATCTCTGTTTAATGATTATAAAGGACTGTCACAGTTATCATTAATGGAATCTACTATTACGATCACTAACAAATTAGAAAAATTGGGCATTTTATATTTTATATTAGAGATAATTAAAATTTACTGGTATCTGGAGCTCTTACCAGTGTGGAATCATTTCTAGACTTTGCCAGGAAGCAGCTTAAGCTTGACTATTTGGGATCTTCCAAATTTGAGTTATGGAACCATGGAACTTTAAATATGTCTAGGGAGGACTGAAGTGCATAGAATATTTGCATTGTGGAAGGAACTTTTCGGGAAGCTATTCTACCAAAGCAGAAACTGAGATTCAGAGAGAGGTGGTGGTTTAGTGTAGATTGCCCAACTCTTTAGTGGCAGAGCAAGAGTCTCTGTGTCCCTTGTCCAAGGCTCTTTCCCACTATTCCTTCCTGTGTTGCAGGGGTTGGCAAATGTTTTCTGGAAAGGGCCATGCCTTTGGACTCCAGATTGAAACATTAACAATTCTCTGGGTCTCCAGCCTGCTAGCCTGCCCTGCCTATTTCGGATTTGCCAGCCCTCACAATTGCATGAGCAAATTTCATAAAATAAATCTCTATAAATACCTCCTACTGGTTCTGTTCCTCTGGAAAACCCTAACACAACCCATATAATAAATATGTTGGATTTTGTGGTCCTATATGATCTCTGTCACATATTTTTCTTTCTTTTTTAAAAAACTTATTATTTGCTGATCTCTGATCTATTGTATTACGAGTAACGGAAAATCAAGTTCTCCTTTGCATTCCAATGGGAAGTTTCCTAGAGACTACAAACTCTGATCAGCCTTAATTCTTTCTAATTATATTTCACTCAGATTACTCTTATTTTCTAACCCCACTATCTATGCCTTTTGTATGAAGATTTCCAGGGTCTGTATCATTGCATTTATGCTGTATGTGTTACATACACAAACCTAGCTACACCACACCATTCTGTTCTGTTTCAGGCTGGGACTTGACAAGGGTGAGGGCAGTATGGAGCAGATGCTGTCATCCTTCAAAGCTACATTCAGCTGGGGGGATGGGAACCTATTGATTTAAATGGATTTTTTTTGCTCTGCAAGAAGAGAGGGAGGGTCATTGCTGTCCGACCTCAAGGTCTCGGCAAGGTCCCTGTGGAATAGCCAAACTCTATACCACTCAGTGAACTGAACCAGAGCCAGGGCTGTTAAGCTGAGTGGGGATGTGTGTGTGAAATTTTCAGCCTGATCACTAACAGCTATTGCCTCTGGAATCCAAGTTCTAGCCTCAGTCCCAGCCAAGGAATATCTATAAGCAAGGTGACTGTGCAACATAGAACTCCATGAGAGCATCCCCTCTAAATTCTTATCTTCTATATGCCAACCACCACCAGCTTCCAGATGGGGCTTATCGGTGAACCTTTAGCAAACAAACTCTTCAGCAGTCAATGTAATAGTAGTGGTGGCATTCAGAACCCTTCTCTAGGGTGGGATGGCTGTCGCTAAGGAAGATTATGGTTGGGGTTGAGATAGAAGTGTCTATATTAATTATCACTAAATACAGACATTAAAACCAGCCCCACCCTCTTTTCTCTGGATGAATTGCAGTAATCCATCTCATTGCTAATCAACTTTTATTCTGCCTTCATTCAGTTGCCTTCTGAAGGGCTGCAGGCTAAATGACAGAAGCAGTTCCAGCCTGGAAATGAATGGTGCCATCCATCAATCCCAGAAGGCTCTCCTGGAAGATGCTGAGGAGGCAGATTTCTATTCCCAACTCAGAGTCCACCAAGCTAGAGAGAATGCCGACTATCATCAGCTTTTTATCATACCCTGTACACTGGGTAAAATATTTTAGAACTGAGGTATGTCCTTGGTATGTCTCAATTATTAGTTGGTAGATCCAAGAAGCTACCGCACTCTTGGACTGAATCTTCAGTCACGGCATTCTTATTCACTGCTTAGCCCATGTGAGCTTGTGATACCAACCCAGGAATCAGATAGCTCAGTATAGTATATTCAGGGCCCATTATCCATTAGGTACAGTAGGCAAAGTGCCTGGGGCCCATGGTACTTTTATGGGCCCATGAAAAGGATTTAATTTCTTTTTAAATCAGAAACATAAATAAACTTTGAGGTCAATGAAAATGTTTAAATATATAATATTAATATATTCCTCTTTATATCAACACAGAGGTATTTTTTTTTTTAGTGGAGGAAGGGATCCAGAAAGGCAAAAGTGCCTAGGGCCCACAAAAAGCATAGCGCATTCTTAAGTGTATCAACTCTTCCTGAAGATCCAAACTCTAAAGGGTAGGATGGCCCAGTAGAAAACTCACACTTCTTTTAATCAGAGAAATCTGAGAAAGCAAAAACATCAATTCCCAGCAGGTGATAAGTCAAACACTTGAAACTCCAAGCAAGGCAAGGCTCCATCCTCTTTGCAAACAGCAAGAGGAAGTTCACCTATCAACTGCCATATTAAATAAACTGTGGAGGCAAATACCGCCAGAGGGAAGCTTTTTATCAAGGCCGTAATGTCTCTAGTGAGTAAGACCAGAAATGTCCTGACATATAAATATTTATATATGACTTCATCAGATGAGACAGCCAATACTTAAAAGAAACAGGGGCACAAGCGTATGTATGCAGACACAAAGAGACTTCGGGAGGTACTGGTCTCTGGCTCAAAACCTCTTTTAAAGGACATTAATTATCATGCTGGGCAAGCCATTCAGACCCCTAGGGTCTGCCAAATTGTTGCCAGCTGGAGAAGCGTGGGCTTGGTGCATTAGAAAGTGTGCAGTCTATTTAAATGGTAAGCACTACTTATGGAAGTTAAGGCTAATTAGTAAACCTGACTGATTCCTCCAGTGAGACTCTGCAGCATGGTATAGTGGAAGGAGTGCTGGTTTGTATAGGAATAAATCTATTGTGAAGGTTCTAAACCTGGCAGTTGATGTTGCTGCCTCTGTACCACTGGGGATAGAGAAGCCAAACTTTAATTACTATTTTCAAAAAGATTAACCTCTTCCAACTTTGGGGGAACTCTTGAAACATCTTCTAGAAAAATCTCCCCTTTGGTTCAGTTTCTCCTTTTACTTCTAGAGTCTCTATCAGAAATAGATGCTCTCGAGCTCTGCCCTGACCATGGGTGAATACGTGTTACCTTTGCAGTGATTGTTGGTCCTTTATCTACAAAGGCCTTCTTACACCAGTTTATAAGCCCTGTCAAAATGCAATGGTGTCTGTTTTCTTTCAATTTAATTATTCCTTTGGGCCTTGAAGGTTTTTCCTTTTCAAGATTCTCTAATTAAAATGCAAATAAATACCTCAGGCAGAGGCCAATGATTCCCAAAGTGTATTCTACCATATGGTCATAGATTTTTTTTTTTTTTAAGGTTTGGTGTTCAAACAAGTTTGGGGAATACTGGTCTAAACAAAATCAAGCAGGTTTCTTTACAGAGGGCTTCTTAGAGTCTTTTTCCAAGAGGAGAATATACTATGCAATGTTACTAAATTGATTTGACCAAAGAACATTTGATCAGACTAATGTTACATATAACATAACTTGAGAAATGTGCTCTAAATTGACAGGAGCTAACATAGTGAGGATTAATTTGTTAGAGTTTTACCAACTGAATCTGTGAGCTATGATCAAGGTTCTGAGAAAATCAGACCCAGAAAAATGTCTGATCTGAGGATAGGGATTTAAGTGATAAGATAGGACAAGAACACAATTGGACTAATGTCTACCTCTGTATGTTAAGTTCATACCTGGCATCAGACGGGAAAGGCATTTTAGCAACCAACCACATATAACACAAGACCTAGCAAAGAGAAAATGGTACACTGGACAGGCAAGTTTTGATAGATTTGGAGCATGGGGAGTTGCCAAGAATCATCAGATCCTATAGCCTGACCCAGTCATGGCTCCATTTGCCTACTCACCTTTGAGGGTCTTCCTGAGCCAGGTCCTGCCTGCTGGTCTACTAGAGAATTTTGTTTCCTGTGCCCAGCAATAATGACCATCCAAATCACCTGGATTTGATTGATTTGCTATCCTAAATCTTCATCTGAAACATACCCTGTTGCTACATTTGACACAACTGCCCATTTCTGCCTCTTAGCCTCTCTGGACACATCCTCATCAAGTTCTCCATGGTTCTCTCTAACAATTTCTGGGCTCCTACTTCTACCCATCCCTTTAATGCAAATGTCCCCAGGGTCCTTTCGTTGGGAAATTTCTTATAGTGAGCTCATCCACTTGCCTGATTTTAACTACCATTGTTTGAAGATTATTTCCAAATCTGTGTCTCCAAACCAGACCTCTCCTCAACTCCAGATCCATATATACCACTATCTTCTGGAGTCTCCACTTAGATGTAGCAAGGCACCCTAAGTTCCATATATCTCCAACTTCTTACCCTGGATTTTCCTACCTCAGTGAATGCTGCCCCCATCCACCCGCATACCTTAGCCATAAACCTCAGAATCACCTGAGTCCTACTCTTCCTCCTGTGGTAGGTAGAATTTTAAAAATGACCCCCAAAGACCCTTGCCTTTGAATAATCTCCTCTCCTTGAATTATGAATATAATGAAATGCTATTCCCATGATTATGTTGTGCTACATGGCAAAAAGGGATTTTTCAGATGTAATTAAGGTTACTAATCAGTTGACTTTGGGTTAATCAAAGAGGAGATTATCAATTTGGGACCAATTCAATCATGTGAGCTTATTGAAAGCAGAGCATTTGCTCTGGCTGGTGGCTAGAGGAAGTCAGAGAGATTCTAAGCATGAAAAGAATCTGTACCCTGTTGGCTTGAAAATGGAGAGGGCCATGTGAGAAAGATGTGGGTAGCCTCTAGAAGCCAAAAACAGCTCACAGCTAACAACCAGTAAGAACATAGGAACCTGAGAGTCACAGTCCCAAGGAATTGAAATCTTCCCAAAACCTAAATGAGCATGGAGCTGGACTCATCCCCAGAGGCTCCAGCGGGAAACCTATTACCTCAAGGCCACATGTGGCCCTCCAGATCACCAAGTGCAGCCCCTCAACCAAATCCAAACTTCACAGAATAAATCCCTTTATTTAAAAGGATTTGTTCTAAATGAAGGGATTTGTTCTGTGAAGTTTGGATTCAGTCAAAAGGCCACATTCAAGGATCCAGAAGGCCACAGGTTTCCCACCTCTAATTCTGATACTTTGACTTCAGCCTTGTGAGACCCTAAGCACAGAGTCCAGTTCAACCTGCTTTAACTCTGACCTACACAACTGTGAGATAATAAATGAGTGTTTTTCTAAGCTGCTCTGTTTGTGGTAATTTATTACACAGCAATGGAAAACGAATACACACTCATTCAATTAATCCCTAAGTGTTCCTGTTTCTACCTCACAAATATTTCCTGACTCTATTTTCTCCCTTTTTATATTCACTGCCACTCCTTCTATTCCCTTCCTATATTACTGCATAGCCTCCTACCTGGACTCTCTATAATTTTTGTCTTCCTCAAATCCAAAACAACAGAATGACATACCCAAACTGCATATCTGATCATGTTATTTCCCTGTTTAAAATTCTTCAGTGGCTTCTATTCCCATAGAATAACATTCAAGCCCCTTAACATAGTTTACAACATCATTTCTAAATCTTTCCCTTTCTTTCCTCTCAGGTTCATCTTCTGCTATGTCTGCCATGCACTTTACCTATAATGTGGGCTTTCTCAACCACTATTGACATTTTGGGCTAGATAATTCTTTGTTGTGGGGGCTGTTCTGTGTATTGCAAGATATTTAGCAGCATCCCTGGCCTATACCAACTACATATCCGTACCACCCTTCCCCTAGTTGTGACAACCAAAAATGTCTCTAGACATTGCCATGTGTCCCATGGGGGGCAAATTGCCCTGGTTGGGGACCACTGGGCTAATGATACGGAACTTCTGTGGCTGCCTATACCCAAGCTGTTTTTTCCCTCAGGAGCTAATATAACAAGATATAAAGAGAGTAGAAGCTGTTATCAAGAATAAAAGTATTCTAAATCTAGGAACGATGGATGGACTGGGATTCTGGAAGCCCCTTTTGGTATGCTTTTTTCAAGTAAGGAACTTTGGTGATTTGGGGAGAGTCTGTGACTCATTGGAGTGGAGGTCCCTTCTGTCTAGGAAGACTCTTTGATTCTGGAAAGTTAGAAGGGCCAAGGTAGGTCTCAGATAAAAAGAAGAAAATACCTTCTTAGGATTTGTTCTAGCTTTTAAAAAAGTTAGTAAAAGGGATCTTCATGTTTCCTCCTACATTGTTTGGACAAGAATTCTGGGTCAAATATCTATACAGAAACAACAGTGTGAATTTGTTTGGAGCATTCTTGTGCAACATGTTTTATAAACACGAGTTCGGTGATTAGGGGATAGGAGGTAAAGAAACCTCAACACCTAGCAATTCTATTACTAGGTATATACTCAAGAGAAATGAAAATATGTCTACATATAACTCATGCACAAATGTTCACAGCCACATTTTTAATAATAGGCAAAATGTAGAAACAACTCAAATATTCATCAACCAATGAACGGATAAAATGTGGTATATCCATACAAAGGAATATTATTCAGCCATAAAAAGGAACAAAGTACAAATAGTTACATGATAGAACATGGGTAACCCTTGAAAATACTATGCTAAGTAAAAGAAGCCAGTCACAAAAGAATACATGTAATATGATTCATTTCTATGAAATGTTCACAAAAGGCAAATCTATAGAGAAAGTAGGTTCATGATTGCTTAGGGCTGGGGGGAGTTGGAGGGTAGAGAATATGATAAAAATGTTATAAAATTGACTGTGGTGATGGTTGCACATATCTGTGAATATACTAAAAATCACTGTACACTTTGAATGGGTGAAGTATACGATACATAAATTATATCTCAAGTTGTTATAAAAAAATAAATAACCCCAACAATTTTTGGCATTTTCCTACTCTCCTGCCCCAACCTTACTTAGGGGCATGTCATAGGACATGGGACAGGCAAGTTTGGTTGGGTCTGGGTGGAAACTCCAAGAGTCTAGAGCATGGGGAACATTGTTAAGAAACAATAATCCCATTTAGCCTCTCTTATCAAGCTCTCTTTTTTTCCTACTGAATGAAGTTCAGCCAATCCTACTGATGCAGCCTTAGAGTGAGTTACTACTATTCCAGAACATCTATACAGGAGAAGTTCCTGTGTTATGTTAGTTCACACTCACAGTTCTTAGTTCTAAAAACATTCAGAGCATTTGACTATATGAACCACTGCTATTTCTAAGTGTCAGATTAAACTTATATTCAAAAAGACTCCTTTACATTTTCTTTTCAACAAATGGTACTGGAAAAATCAGACATATGTGTGCCCCTGATGAAAGAACATTGACTCTTAACCTATACACAAAACTTAATACAAAACAGATCAGAGACCTAAAACTAAGAGCCAAAAACTATAAAACTTCTAGAAGAAAACATGGGAGAAAATTTTCAAGACATTGGGTTAGGTAAAGAGTTCTTAGCTATGACACCACAGCATAATGCAGAAAAGAAAAATTAATAAATTTGACTTCAAAAGAATGAAAAACTTTGTTTCTTGAAAAGTTAAGAAAAACCATTACAGAAATGAAGACATGCTACAAACTGGGAGAAAATGTTTGCAAATCACATATATGACAGAGGACTTGTATCCAGGATACATAAAGAACTCAACAATAAGAAGACTAATAATTCAAAGAATGGGCAAAGGATCCTCATGGACATTTTTTCAAAGAAGATATAAAAATGTCCAATAAGCATGTGAGAATATGTTCAACATCATTAGTCATTAGGGAAATGCAAATCAAAACCACAATGAGATACCATTTCACACCCACTAGGATGGCTCTAATAAAAAAGATAGACAATAACAAGTATTGGTGAGGATATGGAGAAACTAGAACTCTCATATATTGCTGATGTGGATGGAAAATGGTGCAGCCACTTTGGAAAACAGTTTGACAGTTTCTTAAAATTTTAAACATACACATATCATACAATGCAGCATTCCGAAGTGTTTACTCAAGATAAGTGAAGACGTATGTCCACATAAAAATCTGTACATAAATGTTCATAGCAGCATTGTTCTCAATAGCAAAACTGTGGTAACAACCCAAATGTCCATCAACAGATGAATGATGAAATACAATGTGGTATATATATCCATACAGTGGAATGTTATTCATCCATAAAAACGAATGAAGTACTGATATACACTCCAACATGGATGAACCTTGAAAACATTATGGTAAGTGAAAGAAGCCAGGCACAAAAGGCCACATTTTTTTTTTTTTTTTTTTGAGACAGAGTCTGGCTCTGTTGCCCGGGCTAGAGAGCCGTGGCATCAGCCTAGCTCACAGCAATCTAAAACTCCTGGGCTCAAGCAATCTTACTGCCTCAGCCTCCTGAGTAGCTGGGACTACAGGCATGTGCCACCATGCCCGGCTAATTTTTTCTACGTATATTTTTAGTTGTCCAGATAATTTCTTTCTATTTTTAGTAGAGACGAGGTCTCGCTCTTGCTCAGGCTGGTCTCGAACTCCTGACCTCGAGCGATCCTCCTGCCTCGGCCTCCCGGAGTGCTAGGATTACAGGTGTGAGCCACTGCACCCGGCCAAAAGGCCACATATTGTACTATTCCATTTACATTAAATTTCTTGAATAGACAAATATGTAGAGGCAGAAAGTAGATAAGTGATTGCCTAGGGATGAGGAGGTGGAATTGGGGATTGGAGGGTGATGTCTAAATGGTGCAGGGTTTCTTTTTGGATAATGAAAATGTTCTAAAGTTGATTGTGGTGATGGATGCAGAGCTCTGTGAATATACTAAAAGCTGTTGAATTGTACACTTAAAATGGGTGAATCATATGGTATGGGATTATGTCTTAATAAAGCTGTTTAAAAGAACTGTTTTTAGAGACAATGCTTTTTCTGCCACTTTGAGGTAATGACAGAAATGAAAAAGATGGAAATAAATAAGAACAAAAAGCCTGCTGCTTCATCAGTTTTTAATGGAACAGTCTGCATCCTTGGATAGATCAGTCCCCACTTGATGAGCCTCTTCAGTCTAATTAAAAAATAGTAATGCATTTAGCTCTAATGCTAACCATCCCCATTAGCAACAATCCTTCCCCAGCACTGAAAATAGCACCATGGTGGTGGAATGCCTTAATAATGGTGCTGTCAAATTCTTGTCACAATTTCAGCAGGCTGGCTTTTCTCTTGCTTTGTTTTGTGAGTCCTCTGCCTTCTACCCACTATACCATCCATAGTGGAAAGAAAAGGAGGTCAAATCAAAATCACAAGTCTGAAAATATTCTTTGGTCATGTCATTACAGGCATCAAAAAAGATCTGAATATAAGAACTGTACAAATACCATTTTAGGGACCATCCAAGAAAGCAGTGTATGTGCCAAGGTGAGTACTACATCACATTGGCGATCCTAGGAGCATAGAGAGGTAGGAGTAAATACGTTGAGAATAGCAGCTTGGCGAAAAAAAATGTCTAGACAGAACCAACACTGTGAGATAAGTACTCTGTTATCATGAAACTAGAAGTACTCTTTAAGGTCTTATACTAAGGTCTCTTCAAAAATTAAGAAAAGAGATGTGATTTGCCCAACATCACATAGCTAGTGAAGAACAGAGTGAAGACTAGAACTCAGGTCTTTGAATCCCAGCTCTTTCCACTTGCTGAATGTTAGACAGTGGCAGACTAGTCAGTGTAAAAGGCTGGAATACTATGCCAAAGCTTTTGATTGAAATGGCCAAGTCCCGCCTCTATCACTGCTCAGAGCCAAGAGCGCCTCGTCAACAATAAAACTCTAAGAGGATAAATTACTGAAGAAATAACTGATCACCAAGCTACATTTGCTTCTTCCTTTCCGGAAGGGCAATATATTTGATGTTTGGCCACCTCCATCATAAGCCCTCTTTTAAAGTGCAAAATCTACCACCATATGTGGGGAGGTAGTTTGCTGTCTCCTTTCATAGAGCCCAGATTGGCTTTCCGCCTTTGTTCTTTTCCACTTCATGCTCAAGCCAATCCTCCCAAAGCCTGTCTCCAGGAATCTCTGGAAGGTTGGGAAGTGAGAATTTTGGTAATACAAACATCACCTTTCCAGCCTTGATTTTTCTCAAATGGAGATCAATGATAAATGACCTCCCTCTTGGGGCATAATTTATGGCCACATGGCCTTTTCTATCGAGTCCAAAGTTGACTGACAGGGTCATAACACTAGGAGGAGAGAGAGGTTGGCTCTGGGAGAGCTGGAGGCCAGGGAATACAAGTGATATCAGGTATGACTGGATAGGGAGGGCAGAGAGAACAGGGGAGAGAAAAACTGGCTACATAGGCAAAGGAAAGACACATCTACCTTGGGAAATGTGCTCAGAATTTCCAAGGTTAAATCCAACCTGTCTTGCTGTATCTCCTGAAACTGCCTTTGTGCTCACAGCACCCAGTTATTTTGTATGGCAAAATGGAAGGGGCAACTCTTTCCTAGAATACTTAACAGCAATTCAAACATCCTTCATACTCTCATCTGCCTATTATCCGTCAAACGTTTCCTTAAAACTTCTGTTCTAGTTTCCAAGGCTATGGATAATCTTGGAATCAGTTTAAATCTCTCCTCTACTATTCTGAGACTTAGAACCTCTGGTCCAAGTAGTTAGTACTAAAAAGGTACAGACATAAACATGAAATAAACTCATCCAGTTGAAAATTGGCCTAACAAAGCTAACACAAGTAATAAAGGTCATATTTATGCATTAGGCATATATCTTGAGGCAATAGTGAATCTTTTCTTGCACAGACACTGGGTATAGACAAAACTGAAGCTAGAGATGCCAATCAGTGTAGCATGAAAATGGATGGTGTGAAGACCAGCTGTACCCCTGTGTATGATGCCAAAAAGCTGGAAGTCTATTATTAAAGCTCTGCAATTGATTTTAAGGCTAGATCATGTATCTATTGAACCACCTCAATCATGTCGACAAGAAATTTGCATTCCACTTTTTATATATCCATGACTTTTATGTATGAAGGTCAGTGTGTGGCTTGATTATGGAAATTAATGGTTGGATAATTTTGTCAGCACTCTACAACCACTCCAGCTGCCAAGTAATCAAAAGAACAACGTCACCTGCAGGTGAAATAATATGCATCTTCATCCAACCCTCTGCCATGTCCTCTTTGACCTCCTAGAAATCCATTGCAGCCCCTGGGAGAAACCAGAGCCCTATCAACTACTTATTCCATTAGCAACTTCTTACTGAGGTGAGAAATCATTTGGGACTTCTTCCTGCTAGTGATGGTTAGCTTTCCTGTCTACACAGACCACAAATATTTCAGAGGCAAGAGGTCAGGAAACCAGTCTTCCACACCAGCAAAACATAAGCCCTGAAAAGATCAAGGACTCCAAAAGCACATCCAAACAAAATTAAAACAGAGAGAAAGAAATGAAAGCCATGTCTGCAGATTGCTTGTCAATCAGTGTAAGCCAATCAGTCAAATAGTACACATGATTGCAGAAGCAACAATAAATTTAGTATAATCAACTGGGCACGTTTAGCTGATCATTATGAATTCATTGTAAATGAAGGGGGAAAACCACTTGATTTGGTCAATTTGGGGTCCACTTATCACATACACTGAAATCAAATGAGGGCCTTTATTTCATGAATAAAACATTCCATAATAAATAGCCTTGACCATACTTTGTACTTTCAAATTTGGTGCCTGGTGCCACACGTAGTCAGAGACAGACATTAGAATCTCAGCCAAGCAATTCAAGCTCTTGTAACACATGTGCCTTCAGCCTCCAAAGAGAAAAATCATATTCCCAAGTAGTAAGAATACCCACCAATAATCAAAGTGATTGATAGGCATTAACATTAGAGTTGTCATCACTAGAACCAGGAAATAAGCTGAGCTCTAAATTTTTGAACTTGGCTCCAACTTTCAGTATACTCAGCACCTAGTTTGTAATTAGTAGGTTTGTCCATACACCCCCCCAAATTTTGTTATTTAATGTCCTTGCTGTAACAACACAACAGTGTTTGATTTGTGGGTTACCATGTGCATACCAATCTTACTATTAAACTTAGGGTGGGTAGTTCCTAATCATTCAGTATTTTCTGTAAACAGTATTTTCTAGTGTGCTCTGTATGTGTTTGTGTGCATGTATGTGTGTGTGTGTGTGTGTGTGTGTGTGTGTGTGTATCTCATAAAAAATGTTTGTGGTTAAATAAGATTGGGAAATACTGGGTCTAATTAAATGGGTTTCCTAGCTGTAAGACTTCTTGGAACAGTCAGTGTGCCAATGAGCACTGTGAATCTCTAAGAAAGTCATAAAACTCGCAGCATTTTACAACCTTATTTGACCACAGAACATTTCTTTGGAGAGCTTCTGGGGGTGGGCAGATGGGGACATTTCTCCTTAAAATATACTTTGAGAAATATTGCTTTAAATGTCTCCCTTCAGTGACTTCCAAGTAAAGTACCAGATAGAAGCCACCTGAGTGGAATATGCACTCCCTTGGAAGCCCCCTATCTCTTCTGATAGGCATAAAAATAGCGTCTGGGGCATTGAGACAAGAGGGCTTCTCAAAATATCTACCTGGGCCATGTGAGAATCTCTTTATGTCAGTTCATTCAATCAACAAACATTTATAGAGCATCCACAATGAACCAGGAGCTGAGCATTAATAACAAAAAAGGGTTAAGTCTGTTTTTACTCTGCCTAGTGGAGACAGAAATCTTCAATGATAAAGTGACATTTGAACCAGGTCTTAAAAGATGACCTCCAGGGATCAGGGTGTGCAGAAGGAGACATTGTAAAGAGAAGGAGCTGTATATACAGAGGTACACATGCTTGAAAGGGCATTGTTCTGCTCCATTGAGCATCACTTCATTTCTGCACATACATGCCATATCACATGCTGGTATTTTGTAATGTGTTCCCCAAAGAAATGGGAACTGATGCTTGAAGGAGGTGGAGAGAGTTTGTCACTCTGCATAGCCTGCTGCACAATAAAGATCCACTCATCACTGGACTACAGCTTGCTTACCTAGGAGATGCAGGTGTCCCTTTATATATTACTCGGAACAATAACAGAATGCCAAGGTGTGTTATATCTCCACAAAATGTTTGATATTTGTAATAAGAATGATGGAGGCAAAGTAGGAGAAAGAGAAATAACATTTATTAATATATATGTAAATTGCCATAAATCTCATTTAATGATAAACTATATGCATATAGATGTATGTTTTAATTTACAGAGTATTTTCATATCCATTATTTCATTTGATCCTCACAAGAATCCTATGAGCATGGCCAAGGCAGGTGTGATCAGTCCCCTTGTACAGAGGAGGAGTGTGAGGTTCAGGATTGTTAAGATTAGTACAAAATCGTATAGTAAATGACAATATCAAAACTAGAAACCAAATATTCTGAATCCCAGTCTTATGTCCTTGATTTGTAATTTTCCTGTATTACTTCAAGAGGCTGAAGGTATAGGGAAGCAGATTCATGCCTAATGTAAGGAAAATCTTTCTAAATATCATAGCTGTTGAACAGTAGAATAGGTTATCTTATGAAATGAGTGTAGAAGTTATTCTGAACACTGAGATCAAATGATTCTAAAATTCCTAGGTCATATTTCTCTAAGAAGATGCTTTGGCAATTATCCTATACCTAGGCAGATCCTGTTTATTACATACTTGGTGCTCAGAAGACGGACACTCTTAAAGAAATGCTTGGGAGTTGGAACTTTTCCTAATATCTCTGGTAAACCCATTGCTTTGGTACAACAAACACAAATCAGGTATAACTAATGCCTCCAGGTATCTCTCACATCACAAAATTATGGGAAACAGAAGCCACAAATTTATCACAATTTCTAAGTGTATTGTATATGAGTGAGTTTTTCCTGAAACTTAAAGTCTTGGAGCACACATTATATATTGGAAATTATGGGAGGAGTCATGTTCTGCATTTGAACACAAATCAGTCATTTTGATGTATAACAAATTTGCTTTTTTAGAATCTATATAATTGTTCAAACACCAAAGGTATTTTAAGAGGTAAAATGTACGAACTGATAATAACCCACACTTGTCTTTTCTGATGGGGGACCAGGATTCTCTTTAGAGCCAACAGAACCAGCCACTGTTCCAATTCCCTTGGAACATTTTTGTTGTATATTTACAGCTCCCTATGCTCGAGAGAATGGTGCATCTGTCTTATGGAGACGCCTGGCTGCATTCTTTCCCAGATATTAATATAGGTGGCACTTTAGTAGCATAACCAATGACATGAAGAACCTGATTTGGAGGGGAACAGATGGCAGCATCTTTCTTAGGCTAATTTTAGGATCTTGAAATAGTCCCTTTCTCACACAAACCATCAGTGGAACCAAATTAAGACAGCTATATCACATGGGAAAGGGAGAGAGAACAAATATGGTTTAGTGTGAGGCAAAGACAAGGAGCCAGAGGCTTCTGTGCTTCCCCCATAGCTGACTTCTTTCATAGCATATAAAGGTCACTTCAACTTCCTTTCATCAGAATGGATGCTGAATACCAATGTGAGGGTATCTAAGAAGAAATGAATGGGGAAATCTCATTTTTAGCCACATGTATTGAAAAATCAAGGTTACATCCTGTAATAGATAAATTCATATTCATAAGAATTTGTAGGACATAGGTTCTAACACATCTTTTCTTAGCAGATAAGGAAGCTGAAGCTAAGTGACCATTCTACTTGGTAAATCAGAAGCAGATTGAATTTCAGAGCCTCAGATTCCTGATCCATTGCTTTGCTTGCTGGAAAGACCTTTCCTCCAAATGAACCATGTAATATCAGGTAGGGATGATGAGATGTGGAGAAAGAGTCCCTCAACTAGAAATGATGTCTTAGGTATAACATGGTCATCCAAGCATCTAGAAAAAATAAGAAGAGTACTTTGAAAAAGTACCTACCTGTTTTCCATCCAGAGTGTAGAGTTTTTTGACAACTCCGGTCTCTAGTTTGATGGCTTCAGTGATATCAGTGAGGACTTGCTCAAACGAATGGGCTGTCTTCTTGTTCAGAAGCACACGCACTGCCTTTCGAGGCTTCACCCCACTGCGGATGATGGTCACCAGCTTGGGGCGCACAAAGTCCTTATTCTCCCTGGCCTGGGCACTGTTGCTGCTAGCCAGAGACTGGGGTGCTTTCATATTGGCAGATGTCTTTACGTTGACAGACCAGTTGGGATTGACATTCTTGGTGTACTCCACCTTTTTAAAGAAGTTGTCTGAGGAACAGACATAGCTTTCCCCTAATGGAAGAAATAAGTAGTTGGGTGATTAGTTTAATAGCAGATATATGGACTATTCTAACAAAACTGACATTGGAGTAGAACTTTTGGAGAAATGGTGATAATAACCAACCCTAGGTGTAATTCCTAATTGGGCTATCTAACAACTTGGCTCAAATTCAAGAATAAGTAATCAGCAAAACATCCTTCAATGTAATGGCCTACCTAGTTGACAAACCCTATAAAGTTAAGGGTTTTAAGGACAATGAACACTTCTAGGTTTAATATAACAAGTGGGATTCTCAACTTTGATATGCTTTTATTAGAATTTAAATGTTTATGTTAGTTTCTAAGATGTTTAACTCCTAGGGGGTATTACTGGAGCATTTTTAACCTCTCTATTTCTTGAAGTTCCTGTGCTGTTTTTGGACTCACAACTCCATCCCTCTGTTATATTATGAACCAAGGAGAATTTGCAAAGTTGAAACATTTTTTATTCCAAGTTAAGGTGAACCAAGTAACCTTGCATACTGGGCATACAGTACATACTAGACAAGAAGCCAGATCGTGCTTTGTACAGAGTGTATGGCCAAGCGGTGGAATACTGAAATGTAAAATATGTTGAATGTGTATATGTGTGTATAAGTGTGTCCTCTACTGCTCACCCCCACACCAGGTAGGGAAATTGTCTAAACAACAATGTGTACATACAAATGCACACAGAACATTCCTTGTGTTTGCAAGTCTAGCTCTCACTTGAAAAACACTCTCTCCTGTTTCTACCGCCCATCTCTTATCTTTCCATCCTCCCAAATGCTGCACACCAGATCTGTTTTCAGGGTCATCTTCACCAGTGCTCACCCTTGGCTGCCACAAGTAATGAGGTGGAGATGTGAGAGTACATTATGCATCCTGATTTATGGATTGAAGGGATCTAGTATAATTTTCACATTTACCTTGGGCTAGGGGAAATGACTAATACAGCAGAAGAAATGCAGGGGTCAGAAGCAGGAGAAGGAGATTGGACACCAGGGACTAGAAGACGGAGAAAAAAAGGAAGATAGATAGGCTCAGCCTAGGGGAGAAAATATTGGAAAAGGTTGAATATGTGGAGTAAAACACATTAGCCTCAAGGTATATAGAAGTTCATCCGGAGGTTGAGCTTCAGAAACAGTGTGATTTAATCAGACTTAAGTCATCAGTAATAACCCTAAATAAATAAATAAACCCTAGCCAGTGCAAAGAAAGCATTAAACATAATTATAATCTGATGGCTCGCCTTTGGTCTTGCCAGGAGAACCGCACAGAGACATTCAGAAACATCAGGCTGATAATTCACTCCCTTTGCAAATATTGATTGCTTTGCTGTAGCACCAAATCCTTTAAGTCACGTTAATTAATAAAATTTCTCAGTGCTAAGAGAAAGATCAACCAGAATCTCTAAGGCGCCTTTGAGGACATTTATGTGTGTGTATGTGGAGAGGGAAGGTAAGTGGCATCCGACATACGCAAAGTGGCTTCCAAAGCTGCACTCAGTCTCAGAAGCTGCTAGTGTTCTGTCTTGACAGGGGGACCAAAGGATGGTTTGTAAGCAAGCACAGGCACTTTCCTCCACTTTGTACACACGTGGACACCCTTGATGGGATGGTCAAAGACCCCAGCCAAGAGAAACTCTGATTTCTCTGGCTTTCTTGCTGGCTAATCCAACCCAACCCAAGTGATTAGAGCCTGGGGTTTTTAATTTGCATCTTAACAGGATAAAAGGGCCCTTTCAGCTCTTCCATATATTTACAGCCAATATTCCCCACACTAGGAAATGGGCCTTTTGCCTTAGCACTTCACCAGATTCATGGGCACCTTCAAAGAGGTCACTGCCTTGGAGTCAGATGTTTTCCATATCTTGTCATGCACTTTAAAACTCTGTCAGACAACTGGTGGTGTGGAAACGTGTGAGGCTATATATTTATGATTTCACTCATTCAATCTCCTCTAGAGAGTCAGCTGTGTAGCCCTATTAGGACTCTGGACTTTTTTTGCTCCCATCTCTTAAACCTCTTAAGCCTCTGAACTATAAAGTGTGATTAACCACCCCCAGATGAAAATGAACATGATGGTGACAGCTATAGTATCATATGGCACCCAAGAACTTTGCAGAGGGCTCAGCCCTCAGCCAAATCTATGTTGAGCACCTTCAGATGGTACCTGAATACAGAGTAATGGAAAAAGAGCAGCTGATGTGATGTCAGTCAGAATGGGGTCCTCAACACTTCTTAGTAGTGTGCCCTTGGCTTCATATTCTTTTCTACAAAGTTGGGGTGATAAGAACCAATACCTACCTCACAGGGTTGTTGTGGGGTACAAATCAGATGATGGACAAAAAGTGCTGAGCCCAGAGCCTGGAACATAGTAAGTACTTGATGGATTCTTATTGTTATTATTAAGCCCCTAATCTGAAGGAATAGAGGGGAGAACAAGAAAGAAAGAGGAAAGAGGAAAAAGAAGAAGAAAGAGCTGAAAGAAAGGAAATGAAAAGAGGAGGAGTAGAAGCTGAAGGAAAGAAAAGAGAAAGAATCAAGGGCAGCCATCGAGGAGCTGAGCTGTGATCATTATATAACACGAGCACTGCTGGGGGCCCGCCCGTGCTTCAAAGATAAGAGTTCCCACTGCTTGGGAGGGAGCTTCCAGTTGTGGCAAATGCCAAATGTAGGAGTTTTATGGCTGACACCCAGCAAAGCCACTGTTGATGCTCACTGCGGGCAGGGTATTTATGGTGGTTAAGAGTGGAGGTGGGGGGCAAGGGCAATATAGATAACCTAAACTTTTGTACCCCCACAAATATGCTGAAATAAAAAAAAAGAGTAGTAACTCAGAAGTCAGACGGACCTGAGTTCAAATCTCAATCAGGCACTTAGGAGCTGTGTGACCTCAGGAAAATCACTTAATTCTCCGAATTTCAGCTTTTCCATCGATAAATTGAAGGTATTGTACTAAGTGACATCTGAGTCCCTTTTAGTCCTAAAAGTCTATCAGAAGGAATTCTTTTCTCTTTTCCACCTCAAATAGGCTTTAGGAAACAAAGCTGTTATGGTAATTACATGTTAAAGAAATAGATGCGCCACGACCAAGGACTCTCCACTTCTACTACTGGAAAGACATCAAATGTGCCACTTTGCTAGACTGAGACTTCCTTGTTCTGATTTTACAAACATTTGCAATGTCTGCTACCAGATCTCTGTGCTTCCTGCACATCCGGCTGCCTGGCGCTTGGAGCTGTGTGAGTTGTGTTGCACCTTTACACAGCTGGGTTCCCATCCTGCCACAGCTTCCAGGGGCCATTTCCCACCCGCTGAGGGCCTAGAAGGAAAGCTGGTTTCAGAGCCAAGGAAGGTGACAATTTGCTGGAGTTGAAAACCTGCTTTAGGGTGAAGGGGTAAGGAAATGAAGTCATGTAAGCGAAACACAGCTGAAAGGGAAGGCATGGAACAAGCTGTGGGCTCAAGATGATCTCATGTCTACCTCCCTTCTGTTTCAAGAGGGCTCCATTTTCAAAAGCATTAAGTATATTTATATCTTCTCAGTGCAAAAGCACTTCTGCCTGGGCTTTTTCCTCTTCTCTGGGGCTTCCTGACTTAAGAAGGAAAATATTAAATGATACTTTATGGTATTATTGTATCTATTAACAATGCTTCCCTCCAAGGTATTTTAAAACTCTTGTCTTTGGCAATATGCTTGCTTTAGTAGTTAGAGGATAAATTAGTGAGAAAGTGGTTTCATCTCATTGGAACAAATGAACTATGGCAAAGGAACTGGATCATAGCCAGTGTCACCATACAGCTCAGATTTTCCAAGACTGTTTCGATTGTAAATATTCTGTCCCATGGTTAGCATAGTAACTCTCAAACATGTCTCAAATTGGGTTCAGAAAAGCTGGCTAGTCATAAATGATACTCCCAAGATTGATATGGATACTCACATACAAGGAAATGGGAAAAGGATTGGACAAGATATAGGTGAAAGAGAAAGATTCAACAATGAAAAGCAAAGGAAAGACATGACAAAAGTAAAAACAACTAATGGGTTTCATTCATTGACCTCCTAGGATATAGCTAATGAGGGACACATCCTACATGGTTTCGCTAAGACCCCTGGTGTACCCAAGGAGTTGTGGGAAAGCTGACATCAACAACCTGACTTTGGTCCAAAATGCTCCCCTTAACACTTTCAGTATCTAGCAGCAGACAGCAGACTAGAGACACTAGACAAAGAGGTGCCACAAAGCCAGAGTAATTGTTAACCCATTGCTTTTGATTTAATTTCTTTTTAGGGTAAATATGTAATAATGTGGCCATTTGGAAACATAGTATGTTCTATGCCCCATTATTCCTTTAAGATCTACAAAGAAAAAACCAAAACAAAGATTTCTGCATCCCTAGAAATTCCTACTACTATAGTTAGCTGAAGGGGACCATCAGGATCACCTAATCTAATACTTCCCAAGTCTAGGTGCCCTTAAGAATCACCTGAGAAGATTTGTAAAAACACAAGTTCTGAGGCCCTAGCCCTGGTGATTCTGATTCAATAGATCTTGGGCGTGGCCCAGGAATGAATGTTTTTCTAAAGCTCTGAAAGATTTTGAAAGACACTGGCCATTACAACCCCTCACTAGAATCATCATCATCATCATTGTTATTTTCATTATTATTATTTTCATATCATTAATAATAATAGTACCAGTAGCTATAATTTTACCTTGTCAATGTGTTTCCATATCCATTATCTTATGTTATCTTCACAACCACCCTAATGCATAGAGAAGGCAGGTGTTCCTAGTCTCATTTTACAGTTAAAAATATTATTCACAAGTGATACACAAAATGTGGTCTATACATACAATGAAATATTATTCCTCAATAAAAAGGAATGGAGTGCTGATACATGGTACAACACAGATAAACATTGACGTTATTCTAAATGATAGAAGCACAAAAGATGACATAGTGTATGAATTTTTGATCTTTCATTCAACCTCTTTCAAAGGTGAACAAAGTGAGCTTCTGTTCTCCATTCCTAGATGAGTAGTTTTAAAGGACAAAAAGGAGGGGAAATGACCCATTTTCTTTATTCTCTTCATCCCAGTGCCCTTTCCCGTCTGGTTCTGTGGCAGTGGGAAAAATTGATCACATTTCTCAACACTATTCCAGAGATACCCTTGAATTTCCTTGACTGAATGGGCAGTACTCAGGCCTGAAAGGGCATTGGGGTCCACTGTGACTTGTAGTTGTAGATGACATATGAACAAAGGCAACTGAGCCCTATTCACACTCTGTGCAGTCTGAGAATTCACCAGGAAGTACCACTGCATCCAGGAGTGATAGATGAGAGGAGTCCAATCTAGCAGGACTCAAAAGGAATCAAGGGAAAAGAAAGCTGCAGTCTTTTTAAATTACATTTATTACCTACCTATATTGAACTGAGATTGTTTATCACCAGTTCTCTCCCAATACACACACACACACACAACACACCCCTAGAAAGAAAAATCAATATGTAAAAATGGATTGGGGGAAAAATCTGTGCATAACACTTCTCTTAAATCACATACAAGAATATTCTAAGCCTTGCTCTGAATACAATGACATTTGGTTCAGAATTCTGTCCTAGCGTCTATTATGGTCTTTAGAATACCATAGCAAGTGGAAATGAGGACATATTGGATGATTCAGAGTGCTTTGTTTGTGAAAGTTATTATAGAGAAATCCCTCAAATTCGACTGAGATATGGATTTTACAGTGACAAAAGACACACACCCTAACTAACAATTACTCTGTTGGACAGCTCCCTCGACCTACCTTCAAGTCCTTCAAGTTTGCCCTGACTCTCCTTTATTTTAAGATATGCACTGGGATGGCAAATCCTTTGATGGCCGGGAAAGGCCTAGGATTAACCTCTGCCTGTCCATTCAATACATGATCAAATAATCTAAGTCTCCTGGGCATTGCTTTTCAAAGTCAGCTATGTAGAAAAATCTCAGACTTGAACCCTGAGACTCAGATACAGCAACCATATGGACACTATCTCTCATAAGTAACTGGCCCCAATCACTCTGCATGACTACTTGGGAAACAGCAGCTACTTAAGAGAACTGAGGTCTTGTACACGGGAAGCCCTCATGCTCCTTTGTCTAGGAACACAAAAAACTTAGAAGCAGTGAAGCATAGGCAGGTTACTCCCATATCAAGTCATTTAACGTGCTGTTTCTCCTTCCTTGTTGTCCCTTTCATAATTTGATTTCCCTAGAGATATAAACTCACCTTTGCTCAGGAAATGGAGGGAGTGAGGTGGGAGGAATGGATAATGGGGGAGGGGGTTGAGGAGGAACATTTTCATTATCACCATTCCTTAAGGCTGCTCTTTAAAGCACTGTATTAGGTTAAATTAGTTACATATGTTACACCAACCAATTTAAAAGTAGGGATAGGAAAGCACCCTCAGTATAATTGATTTGATAATGTAGAATGTTAAGAACATGACTCAAGATCTATTTTCTAAATGATCACAAAGAAGTCTTTATGGATAAGCAAATTTTGGTAACAGCTGGGATTTTCCCTATTTAGGGGCAGGTACACAGGTTGTCAGGATTTTCAGCATCTATTCAGAAAATTTAGTTGCAATACCAAAATCTAGAGAGGATTTAAAGGGATTTAGGTATAGTGAGTCAGTTCCTATTCTAATAGGAATGGTCTTTATTAAAATACCAGACATACCTACAGCTTTCTTTGGTATTTCTCCCAATGACCTCAGCCTTAGAGACACACCCTGAAGTGGGCTTTTTAGAAGCAACAGCTGAGCAGTGACCACTTACCTAAAAGAATAATCCTCTGTGGTTATGTCCACGAAGTCCTGTTCTTAGGGTGCATGTCTCCAATGAGTTGCAATTCACAAATAATTTCTCAGCAGTTCAAGGGAAATTTGGGCATAATATTTTCTCTGTTAA
Source organism: Lemur catta (assembly GCF_020740605.2). Classification (NCBI taxonomy): domain Eukaryota; kingdom Metazoa; phylum Chordata; class Mammalia; order Primates; family Lemuridae; genus Lemur; species Lemur catta. Next base: position 14,640,890 of record NC_059155.1, read on the forward strand.
CCCAACCAAATGTTCGTCCTCGTTACACCCCTATTGATTTTATGCTCTGCCTCAATAGAGCTACTCAGAGTTAATTATGAACAAGATCTAGAGTAAATGCCACAATTAAGATTTCCCTTTGTATACCCTGGCAGATAAACACAATGCATTATCATCACCATCCACACTTGAACCCCAGCAGAAACTGAAGGCCATGAAGGGTGATGGCTAATGGCTCTGTTGATGCCTATAAAATAAAAAATCTGAGCATCAATCAACCTGGTGCTTTGACAAATACACTACCTAATTTCTTTCAATGCAACCCAAGAATGTAACCATAACCACTGATGCCACCTCCCACCAAGGGCCACCACCCACTACTTGAATTACCTTCCTCCAGTTCATCCATGCTTCCAATCTTCCTGGATCCATCAATGGTGTAAATGTAACGCACTCCCTGAGGCAGGTTGATGTTGTCAGACAGAGATCGAGTCAGGTCAGCCAGCAAAGCGTCAAAGCTGCGAAAACGGTCAGAGGACACAGCGTACACAATCCCCTTGAAGTAGCGGTCCCCATTGCGGTAGAAACGTACCTTCTTGGCTTTCTTCTCGTTGCTCAGCGCCTGCAAGGTTCTGGTTCGGTAGAAGCTACAGTGGGCGCTGTGAGTGGGGCTAGGCAGCCCGTTCATCCGGGATCCTCGCATGTTCCTGGATGCCTTATCTCTTTCGTCAAAGTGTCCAAAATCAAGTTCCATATTTTGGTCAAACCTCAGAGACCTGAGTGTTGAAAAAAGGGATGGGGGTGAAGAGAGGCAAAGAAAAAGGGGCAAGAAGGAAAAAAAAGAAAGGAATTCAAATATTAGCCAGATCCAGATCTGCAATCTGCTGCCTGTGAAAAGAGCTGGTTGAAAAAAAGCCCGTGACCCATCTGCTGTTTGCCCCTGACCTGCAGGAATATTGATCTTAATAGAGAAGAAGGAGGGGCTGGGCGGGGGTGCTGGTGGTTGTGGGGGTTGGGAATAAGAGATAGAGAGGGAGGCACTCTTGGCACTGTTCCAAACAGAGGAGAGGGAGGGATTTTGAAATAGCTGAAAATCCTGGGACTTACTGACAGTGGCTCCTATCAAATTGTAACTTCGGGCTAAATACATTATAACTGGCATCTGTTTCCTCACACATGCCCACATGACTAACAGTTGTAAATGAATCCATAGCCTGACAAAATTCCCCTTGAAGAGAACAGAAGGAGCTAGCCAAGGTTAGCATCTCTAGCTTAGGAAGCAGTCTTTGCATCTCAGTACAATGACTATGAAGGGGAGTGTTTTAATTTTATTCCAAGCCCTCTTTCCTACTCTACTGTGTGCATCCCCTCCCCCCAGAATAAACTAAGATTCTCCTTTAAAGGGACAGCCTCCAGGGAATAGCCAGTGTCTTTGTGCTATTCATCAAACCCTTTCCCCACCAAGCTGGTGCAGCTATCCAACATTCATAAGAAATAAGCTGAGAAAAAAAGGATTAGAAAAATCAGTTATTTAACAAGTTATTAGCTCTGCCTTCCCCCTGGTACCCTTTGGTCACAAAATCCTTTTCTTTTCCAGCTGCTCCATTCCCCTCCCCACCGATGCAGCAGCACCTCTTAATGGAATGATTTAATTGTGGAAAGATTCCCAAATGAGTCTCTGAACAGCATATGGGACCTTTAGAAGCAAGCACACCTTTCATTGTTCTGGGTTTCTACCCTGACGGAAGGGGCATTTTGCTCTCACAATTCACCCTAAACTTGTCTATTGCCCAGGTGTTTTAGCTGAGGCAAAAGATGGTCATTTTCCAGGCTTTGCTTTTCCCCCTTCTGTTGAACTGCCCCCACAAAAACCCAAAACAATGAAAACATACATCCAAATTCAATCGAAGCCCTAAACGGTAGCAAAGGTAGTGACATCCGAAGAGCCAAACTATTAACATGCATCTCACAGATGGGGATAAAAGGGCTCACAAAGCAAGAAGGGCTCACCTGCTACACACTGCCACATCAAAATATTTTCAAGGGACCAGGAGGACAGGAGATAAAGAAGGACTGGTGCCCAGTGGGCTTGCCAGGCTCAGTCTTCCTTTTTTCCCAATGTCACCATGACCTATGCTGAGCTCAGCATTGTCTCTGTCAGACAACCTGCAGTGCTAAGAGACCCCACCTCCTCAAGACAAGTAGCAAGCATTTCCCCAGGCTTAAAGCTTTTCTTTGCTTTTAGGATCAGAGGTGGTATTATTCTAAATTAACATCACAGTGAAAACAAAGGAACATCAAACTCACTTTTCCAAAGGAAAATCCCAGGTAGAGGCTTGGGGAAAAAATCAAACAGAATAAGGAAAAAAAGAAGAGGAGAGAGAGAGAGCAGAGAGACAGAGAGAGCGCGCGCTTTGCCTTGTGCTTTTCCCGTTTGACATCTGTTACATTCTGCTTGAAAATCACTCGAAAGCCCCACTCACCGGTTTTCTGCTGGTTGGGTGGAGATGCTGAGAGAAAGAAAACCAATCTCTCTATGCCTTTGTTGTCTGAGCTCCAAGCAAGAAATTCCTGCCAGGGTGGATGGATGCCTTCTAGGTCCTAGTGCCTTGTCCAGCTTCTCCCCTGTAACTCAGACTTAGTGAATCCCCCCAACCTCCTATGATTAATTACATGCTTTTTTTTTTTTCAATTCACAGCCTGCATTAATAGCTAGAAAGGTTTCCTTTATAACCAACAGGAAATTGCAGGGTAGCAAAAAGATTGCACAGGCAAGTTCAGAATGCTCTAATGAGCAATGTGCTAGTCCTTTCTTTTAGAAAATTGGCAATTTCACTTGGCCAAAATCTTGGCCTAATCTGCCAGGGGGCCTGACTCAGACAGCCAAACCAGGCTTCTTAGAAATTGTAGCTCTCTTCATTTTACCCTCTTGAGAGAAAAAAAAATCAAATCTGTAGTTTCTTTAAGGCATTTTAGTTCATGTATCCAATGACTGTTTGTTTTTGAAATGAGATCAATGGAATAGACTAAGGGGTAGGAAAAGGACAAGACAAGGGAAAATAGTTCCAGAATATCATGGAAGATAGAGTTGAAAAAGGACCCCCAAAACCTTTTAGCTTAGTGTAAGAACTTGGTTAATGAAATCTGTTTACCTTTGAGAGTTTGAGAGTTCAGACCCAACCCAGAGACATTTCTATGTGAAGTGAGTCTGATGGCCACAAGATAAATTTTAGCAGATTTTTGCCTCAAACTGCCTATTTGTCACTAACTGGCTTCTTTATATCAAGTACGTTATAAAGAACAAGGAGCCATTCAAATTGAACTCATTAGATCAGACCAAAGTACAAAACAAAAGAAGAGAAAGGTGAGAGACTAAATTGGGGACAGAGGAGACCCAATCATCTTCACAACTGATGCTACATGCATTGATATGTAACAGTCTTAAACTATCATGGTTCCATTTTGCTTGGCTTCCAGGAAGCTCAGAGCTAATAGCACGCTCAGTAATTATTTTAGATCTGATTCCTAGCACAATGAACGCTCCTTTTATATAAAGCTGTTGATCTTTTATATTTAAGCATTTTCTGTGCATGTGTTTTACTGTGAGCTGCCTCAAAGTGGGATAAAAAATATGATTGTCTTTCTTCTCTAGCAGGTGTTGACTCAGCAAAGCCTAAGCTATCTTAGTTGGGTGGACAGCCTCAAGTATGCAATCTGCCAGTTAAGTCCTCCCAATACCTTGCTGCTCGTTCCTGGTTTCTAAACACATACCTCAGGGGAGTACATGTGTTTGCCTTTTTCTCTTCCATGTGTTGTTGCCTTGTATTGTGGCCACCTCTTGAAAAATCAGGTCAGAGGCAGAGAAAAATCAAGAATAAGAGCAGGGAAATATGGAAATTGTAGGAATTCTGGGAATACGGAATTCTGACAAGGCTAATATCTTAAAAATTCTTTCTTACACATCATAAACATTCAGTAAATATGCAGCAATTGATTTGGCATCAGAACTCAAAATCATTTTATTTCTGGTGAGGATATAAGAAGGGATGGGATGATAAAAGTTAAACATGAAGGATTTGGAATATATTTTAGAGGAAATTTCCTCATGATGTAGACTTTGCAATACTATTGTGTCCTTCGGTGACAGCCTAGGACAAATGATTTTGTTTGCTTTATATTAATATATACATATACCAGAGAGCAGAGGGATGGACAAGATCAATATTTCCCAGTGTGAGGTATGTGGTTAATAGCAATTCCTTGAAAGCAGGAAAAAAATTCTGTGGTCAAAAATGTTTGAAGAGTGATGGGCTAAATAAAGTTAGTTTTCTTTATTGTAAAACTTATCAGGGCCTTTAATATTCTTAAACTATGGCATGAGTCTCCAAGAAAACAATTTATTATAGAGGGCTTCCACTTTTTTTTTTTTTTTGAGACAGAGTGTCACTTTGTTGCCCTGGCTAGAGTGAGTGCCGTGGCGTCAGCCTAGCTCACAGCAACCTCAAACTCCTGGGCTCAAGCAATCCTACTGCCTCAGCCTCCCGAGTAGCTGGGACTACAGGCATGCGCCACCGTGCCCGGCTAATTTTTTTCTATATATATTTTAGTTGGCCAGATCATGTCTTTCCATTTTTAGTAGAGACAGGGTCTCACTCTTGCTCAGGCGGGTCTCGAACTCCTCACCTCGAGCGATCCACCCGCCTCGGCCTCCCAGAGTGCTAGGATTACAGGCGTGAACCACCATGCCCAGCCTTTTCCACTTATTTTTTAAAGCTCAGAACTTTTTATTCCCCCCAGAGCATTTCATAGACTAATGTTCTGTGGAAAAAACTTTTGCAGAAACTGAACTAGATTATCTCATAAAGATATTTCTTTTCAAAGAACTCTCAGCTACTCACCAAACCCTTTTCCTTACTTCCTTGGTAGAAAAGGACCACTGGCAGAATAGAAAAGCTCAGGTACAAGTCCAGGAGGAAAGTGCATTTTTAAATATGAAAGTCAACTTTGGAGATCAAGAGAGAATCATGGTTGAGGGCTCAATGGAGTGAAGAGATTGAAGGAAAAGAATAGCAACCAACCTGGTGTAGGAAATGTAGCAGTAAGACCTTTTTAGTAATTACCATGTACCCAGTATCACAGGGAAGATATAGAGTAGGAAACATCCATCACTGCCCCTGAGGGACTTGAAAACTCATTGAGGAGGTAGGAAAGGACTATGCATCTTGCAAAAATCATGAAGGAAAAGGGTTTAGATCTTTCTTGATATGCTCCAGTCTGGGTTACTCAAACTCAGCTTAATGAGCAGAATCAGGAAATGAAGATCATCCATCATACACACACATGCAAAAACATACCAAAAGAACTGTTAGTTTATGTTACTGATTAGAAGTAAAGAGTAAGATCTGGTGTAGGGCAGAGTAAGCCAACAGTAAGTGAGGTTGGAATGTATATAGACTGTTTATGGGGGCCACAAAACTGTAAGGTACCTAGGAATAAATCCAGCAAATATGTATATGGATCTTTATTGAGAAAATCATAAAACTACTGAAGAACATAACAGAAGCTGGGAATAAATGTAGAGCCAGACAATGCTTATGGATGGCAAGATGCAGTGCTGTAAGGGTATCAATCCTCCCCAAAGTAATTTGTATATATGAAGAAATTCCAATAAAAATTCCAACAGGAATTTTTGTGAAACTCCAAAAACTGATTCTAAAATTTTTGTAGAAGAATGTAAAGCTCCAAGAATAGCCAAGATCGTTGTAAAAAAGAGGAATTAGAAGCCAACATTTACCCTATCAAGATTTACTATAAAGCTATAGTAATGAAGATAGTGGGGTGTTGGCTTGGAGGACAAAGATGAACAGAACAAAACAGATATCAGCATAAACAGGACTTTGCTATATTGTAATGCAGTGGTAAGAGCTTGGATTCTGCAGCCGGACTGCCTGGGTTCAAGTTCTGACTCTACTACTGGCTGGGGACCTTGGGTGAGTTACTTAACCTCCCCATGCTTCAATTCACCCATCTGTCATATGGGGGTGATGATAATAACAGTACCTATCTCAGTTGTTATGAGGACTAAATGAGCAAATTTATGTATAGTGCTTAGAACAGACCCTGGCACATAGTATATATGATCTTAGTATTAGCTTTTGTTATTCCCCAAATATTCATGTGCCAACTCCCTCACTTCTTTCAAATATCCACCCAAAGGTCAACTTCTCAACAAGACCAACCCAGACCACCCAATTTAAAGTTATAACCTGCCCTCTCAAAATGGCACTCCAAATTTCCTTTACTTTGTTTTATTTTTTTATAACACATCATCTTCCAACATATTATATAATATACTTGTTTATTATATTTATTATATATCTTCCTGAAGTAGAGTATAAGCTTCGTGAGGGCAGGAATAGTCTGTTAGACTCTAATAGCTTTAATGAAATATAATTCACAATACCAATAGGAATATTTTTGTCTGTGTTTTTAATACAGTATTTCAAATGCCTAGAACAATATCTAACACATAATAGGTTTGAGTATTTTTTGAATTGTATAGAATAAGGAAAGCATGGATTATGCAATAGATAGTATTGAGACAATTAACTTTCATATGAAAAAATAAATAAATTAGATGCTCACCTCACACCATACATAAAAATAAACTCCAGATATTTTAAAGGCCTGAATGTAAAGAATAGACCTTTAAATTAGTAGAATGAGGTACAAAAGATTGTCTTTAAATTTTTGTGGTGACAAAGACTTTCTTAAACAAGACACAAAAAGCAGAAATCATATATGAAAATATTGATAAATTTGATTACATAAAAATTCAAAGCTTCTAAAGGCAAAGGACGGCATCAAAACATTAAAAGATAAGTAATAGACTGAGAAAATATATTTGAAACTTATTTAACTGACAAAGGATTAGTGTCCTGATGTGTGTGTGTGTGTATGTGTGTATGAATATATATATGACATACAGAATTTTGGTTGGGTTTGAAGGCAAAGTTTTCACAGACCAAGTAGCTGCTTTAACAGAGTTTTATAGTAGAATGATAATGACAACCATAAGGTTTGTGGAGTAGGCTGGCTGTTTCTGACTGTTCTGGAGACTTAAATTATGTGACAAGGTCAATATTCAAAATTCTCAACTCTAGGCAGGATCAGAAATAGAGAGCTTTTATGATTGCCCCAAATATCATCTTATCTCTTGTAGTTACAGTTTACCCCTGATCTTAGCCAAAAGGCTGGAAATGATAGCCACGGAATTGATAGCCTAATATGAGACCCAGAGTCTGATTTTGAAAATGGATGAGTTACAACATAAGTTGAATTTCAGTCTCTCCAAAAATCTTCTGTGAAAGTTAGGGCATTATCTGGGTAAAGGTAAGAATCTATCAATTGGAATGGGGATATTTGTGTTTATCTGAATACAATTAAGTATCCTGAACACAAAAACACTACTGAGCTTCTCTTACCAGCAGAAGCAGCCCATTTTCCATGTATAATGAAACTAGTCCTGCTTTGATAGGACACCTGGCAATGATCTTGCCTTGCAAGTGGGTGCTAGTTCTCCTCATTTCCCACCTTTGCTAATCTAATGTTCTCCAGATCTATAACTAGAGTCAGATCCTAGCATTGTCCAGTGGGAAGTGGTCAAGATCTTACCCAAGGAGGAGAAGGGTACATACTAAAATATTTACAAGATTTTGTGATTTTATATTAATAGAAACCTAAGAACTATCTGAATTAATAGATTCTATGGGTTAATGGAACATAATTTTAGATTGGGTCAAATTTAGCACATGGATATGTTTATCAGAGAATTTAGGAATTAATATCCCAGCTCAGAGTGCAGCCTAGAATGGTTCTAACCTCTTTGTGTTCATCAAAACCTGAATCCAACCATGCCTAAAAGGCCTAAATAAAGTTGAGGTGCCATAAATTCCCAGGAATTATGAGGAAGAAATCCAAAGACTTAGGGAGGTAAGAGTGTTACTGGATTCACCATATGCAACTCACTCATCCATCCCTGAACTATATCCTCCAAGACAGCACAAAAAACTTTTGCCTTATTCATAGAGGCATTGAGAAATATATTGGTGAAAGGAGCACTGGCATTCTTAAAAGACTTCATAGTAGCTATCCACTGGAAGCCTAGATAAAGATGAAAAATGTGACTATTTAAATAGGCTCCCTGACTTCTATGAGGATGCTAGTATCCCAGTGTGGCAAAGGCCAGGCAGCAGCACTCAATAGACAGAGACAAGATAGTCATGGCAATCATAAAGAGTTTGAAACACAAGGCTCTTTGACGACCATGGGTCCCCAGAACTGAACTAGAAGGGTAGCCTACTGATGTCCAACTTGATCTGACTAGCTAGAAAACTCTAGTCTGGGAAATAGAAGTCTAACCTGAGTCACCACAATGGAGAGTCACAGATCCTCATTCAGTTTTCAGATCTGAGTCAGATCACAGACCCAGAAATATGTAGATGTTTCAGGGATAATTAGACACTGACTCTCAGCTAATGCTAAAACTGGAGGTCCAGAATGCCACTGTGGCACACCATTTGCAAAGGGAACTAATGGAGATCAGGTGACAAATGGAGTTTTTGCCCATGTTTATCTCATATTGGACCCAGTGCATTTACAAATCCATGCTGTGGTTTTCCCAGTTCCTGGATACATAGTTAAAATAAATATACAGAGCAACTGGAAGAATTCCCATAGTGGCTCTCTGAGCCATTAAGTGGGTCTATATGGTAGGAAAGGCCAAATGGAAGACTTTGAAACTGCCCCTCTCTACCAAGATAGTAAGCCAAAGTAATTCCATATCCCTTGGGGTGAGGGCAAAGATTACTACTCCCAACAAAGAATTAAAAGATGTAAGGGTAGTGATTTTTATCACATTTTCATTTAACTTACCTATCTGGTATGTGCAAAAGGTATATCAGTCTTAGAAAATGACAGAGCATTATCATGAACTTGTTCAGGTAATGACTCTAATTGTAAACAGTTCTTTGAGATAAGATATGTTTACTTCATCAAATAAACACAGCTCTTAGAACTTGATGTGCAGTTACCCATGTGGCAATTTTTTTTCTGAATCCCAATAACCAGTAAACAGAAAATAATTTGCTTTCATTTGTTTATTCTTACTGCATATCGTAAGTATACTCTCTGACATTAGTATATCCTTATTATCTTATTTCAGAAGTACACCAACTCTCTCGATCTCTATTGTAATTCAGTCCATAGGGACCTTGACCATGATACCATCCCAATGGACATAATACTGATAGGAACTGGCTGGTTCTTGTTATCTCTGACATTTGGGCTTTAGGACCCAACAGATACAATGGTGCTCAAGAATATAGAGAGAAGCTTGGGTTGTTGTATAAAGATCATGGCAAGTCCCAATCAGAGAATCACTTGTGTAAGCCCCTCTCCTTCCCTGAAAAGTTTTGAAGAAAAGCCTTTCATTTTGCAAAATAGCTCTTGATTTGTTATGTGTCCTGGTTAAGAACTGGATGCCTGACCACAGGAAACAAAATGACCCTGGAATCCAAGCTGCCCATTGTATATGTGTCCTGTTTGATCCACCAGCTCATAGAGTTGAACATGCACAGAAGCATCCCATCTTCAAATGGAGATGATATACAAGATCAGGATTAAACATGTCCCAAAATTTCATGAGAAAGTAGACATTTCATCTGTAGATGTCCTTGCCCAGCTGCATCAGAGCTTGCTCGACATGGTTCATGAACAAAATGGTTGTGATGGTAAGAATGACAGACACATATAGGCAAGTAATATGAGCTTCCCCTCATCAAAAAACTAATCTGATTACAGTCATTGCTGAGTACTCAATCTGCCTATAGCAGAGACCATTGCTCAATGCTGATTTAGTACCATAACCCAGTATAACCATATACCCACCTAGTAACAGGATAATTACATTCATAATTTGGGAGGCAGACATTTGCCCTTAATGGAATAGACAGTTATTCTTTATACATGCTCACCTTACCTATCCACAATGCTTCTGCCAGTACCACCATCCATGGATTTACTGAATACCTTATTCATCATCACAGTATCTTTATAACATTACTTCTAATTAAATAATTCATTTAACAGCCAAAGAGAGACAACAGCCTCACATCCATAAGTTTCACAGATCTTACCATTGATGGTATCACCCAGAAGACTTACCTAGAGGCAACTAGCCTTACCAAGTGGCAGATTATCTAATGCAGCTGGGAGACCACACATTGTGAAGTTGAAGTACTGTCCTATGGATACATTATGTGCTCTGAACAAGCTACAAGTATTTCTTATAGTCAGGATATCAAAGGATGAAAGTAAAGATGGCACCGATCATTATTATACCTAATGACCCATTCATAAAATATTGCTTCATTCCCTGCAACTTTGGATTGCGCTGGGTTATAGTTCTTAGCTCCAAAGAGAATAATGTTTCCACCAGTTGAAAGTTAGAGCAATCCAATACAGGCAGACTATCAAAACCTTAGATTTCCTTGAAATAAAAATTTGGATAATACTACAGGGCAAACAAAGCAACAAACAAAAACAAACAAACAAAAGACCAGAGTAAGTATGAACAATGTAGTGAAGCAAGAAAGTTGTAAATACCAACTGTAACCATATGCAAATTTAACTCAAAATAAACCAAAGACATAAAATAAGAGCTTAAAATTATAAAACTCTTAGAAGAAAACATGGGTGTAAATCTTTGTGAACTTGGATTAGCAATGACTTTTTAAAATATGACACCTAAAGAAAACAACCAAAGAAAATATAGATTAAATTGGATTTCATCAAAATTTAAAACTTTTTCAAAGGACATTATAAAGAAAGGAAAAAACTCACAGAAGAAAATAATAGAAAATCATATATTTAATAAAGGACTTGTATTTAGAATATGTAAATAGTTCTTACAACTTAACAATAAAGGCAAACAACCCAATTTAAAAATTGGCAAGGATTTGAATAGATATTCCTCCAAATAAGATATACAAATGGTCATTAGGACATGAAAAGATAGTCAACATCATTAACTATAAGGGTAATGCAAATCAAAACCACAGTGAAATATTATTTCACACCTACCATGATGGCTCTAATTTAAAAAATACAGATAATAACAAGCATTGATGAGGAAATGCAGAAATTGAACTCTCTTCGCTGGTGGGAATATAAAATGACACAGCTACTTTGTAAAATAGTTTGGCAGTTGCTCAAAAAGTTAACCAAAGAGTTACAATGTAACTCAGCAATTCTACTTTTAGATATGTAATCAAGAGAAACAAAAACGTATGTCCACATAAAAACTTATACATAAATGTTTATAGCAGCATTATGCATACTAGCCAAAAAGTGGAATTAACTGTCCATCAGCTGATAAATGGATAAGCAAATTGTGGTATATCCATACAGTGGAATATTGCTCAGCCATAAAAAGGAATTAACTACTGATCCATGCTACAACATGAATGAGCCTTGAAAATACTATGCTAAATGAAGGAAGCCAGACACAAAAAGCCACATGTGGTATGATTACATTTATATGAAATGTCCAGAACAGGCAAATCCATGGAGACAGAAGGTATATTGGTGGCTGTCAGGGGAGGAATGGAGAATGACTGCTAATGAGTATGGGGTTTCTTTTTGGGGGTGTTGAAAATGTTTTGCAATTAGATAGCAGTGATGGTTGCACAGCATTGTAAATATATCCAAACCCACTTAATTGTGCATTTTAAAGGAGTGAATTTTGTGCTATGTGAATTATATCTCAATTATAAAAACCTATCTATAAGTGTTTAGAACAACTCTATTCATGTCAGCAAAAAATTGAAACAGGCCAAATGTCCTGCAACAGCGCAAATGGATTATTAAGTATGAAATGTCCGATTTCCTTAAGTACTAAGTTTGACAGTTACTATCTGTGACATTTCACTTTGACACTTCTTGTGTTATTTTTATTGTGAAGGTACTTCCTCGTTCTTTCAAACACGTGTTTTGGCTTGTGGTTATCTTTTAGAAAATATTTTTAGTGCAATCTTTGTGAAATCATGGAAAAGTCAAAAATTCATGTTATTTTCAAATATGGGTTCCATCATGGAAGCAATGCTGCACGGACAGCTCGAAATATCAGCAAAGTGTTTGGGAAGGAAGTGGCTAATTAATGCACAGTACATTGATGGCTTGAGAAGTTCCGTTCTGGTGATTTTAATCTTGAAAATAAGCCATGTGGGCAACCTGAGACCAAGGTGGATAATGATGAGCTGAAAGCTGTATGGAAGCAAATCCGTCTCAACCTACAAGTGAATTAGCAACAAGGTTTGATGTTACTATTCCAACAATATTGGACCATTTGAAACAAATAGGCAAGGTAAAGAAGCTGGATAGATAGATACCACATGAATTAAATGAGCATCAGAAGAGAAATCATCTCGAAGCTTGCTTTCCTTTGCTGTCATGATATAAAGGTGAACCATTTCTACACTGTATTGTTATGTGTGATGAAAACAAACACCACATGTACTCACCGTTAAATTGGAACAAATCCATCAACACTTAATGTGCACATATGGAAATAACATTCATTGGAATTCAAGCAGGTGGCAGGGAGGAGGGCATGGGTAAATTCATACCTAATGGATACAATGCACACTATCTGGGGGATGGGCACACTTTGACTCAAACGGTACAAAAGAAATGTATGTAACCAAAACGTTTGTACCCCCATAATACTCTGAAACAAACAAAAGAAAACACATCAAACAAGTAACAAAAAGAGAAAAAGAAAAAGGGATTCTTTTTGACAATCACAAGTATTCAGCACTACAGTTGGATACAGATGAAGTGCCAAAACACAGTCCAAAACTGAATATTCATCAATAAAAAGCTAATGGTGTGTTTTTGGTGGTCCAGGGCTGGTATTATCCACTATAGCGTCATGAAACCTGGGCAGTCAAGTACAGTAGATGTCTACTGCAACCAATTGGAGGAAACGATGAAGATGCTTGTGACTAAGTAGCTGAGACTGGTCAATAGAGACAGGCCAATCCTCTTGCAAGACAAAGCTTAACCACATGTTACACAAACAGTGCTGCTCAAACTACAGCAGCTGGACTTGGAAACTCTCTGTCATCCACCCTATTCACCAGACCTTGCACCAACTGACTGCCTCTTCTTCCAGGCTTTGGACCACTTCTTGCAAAGAAAAATATTCAATTCTCAACAAGCTGTGGAAAATGCCTTTCATGATTTCATTGCCACTCGCTCTCCAGGCTTCTTCACTGCTGGCATAAACAAGCTACCATTAAGATGGCAAAACTGTGTCAATAGTTTAGGTGCATACTTTGATTAATTGTACTGCTTCTTGTTTGAGATATAATAAACTACACTTTTGATTTGAAATAGGACATTTCATATTTAATGACCTAAGATTAAACTACCCATGGTTCATTTGTACAATAGAAAATAACTCAACAATAACATCAATGAATTATTTATATATACAACAACTTGGATGACTCTCAAATGCCTTATGCTGAATAAAAGAAGTCAGTGTCAACAGACTGCATATATAGTGTATGATCCCATTCTGGAAAGGCAAACGATAGGGACAAAGAACATATCCGTGTATGCCAGAGGTTAGATGTGGAGAAAAGGTGTTACTACAAAGGGATAGCACAAGGGAGGTTTTAGGAGTGATAAAACTATTCTGTATTCTAGTTATGATTAACCCAAATTCTAATTGTGGTGTTAACACAAATTTATAAAACTATATACCAAAAGGTCAATTTTACCATATATTAATTTTAAAATAAAATGTTATAATTATGGCAAACATTTACAACTGGGTAAAACTGAGTGGTGAGTGGGTATATAGGTGTTGTATCTAATTTTCTCTGCACAATTTTTTGACTCTTTATTTTGAAATAATTCTAAATTCACAGAAAAGTTGAAAAAATGGTACAGAGGCTAATATGCCTTTCACCTAATTTCTCCCAATGGTTTCCACATGTAGTACAATATCAAAATCAGGAAATTGATATTGGTAAAATGTATATCATTCTATGTCATTTTAGTGTGTGTGTGTGTGTGTGTGTGTGTAGATTATGTTGCTAAATTTGTGATTTAGTTCAATCAAAATACAGAACTATATCCTCACCACAAGGATTGCTCTTAGTACCCCTTATTAGTCACACCCAGCACCCCTATCCCCTCATCATTCCTAACCCCCAGCAACCACTAATCTGTTTTCCATCTCTGTAACTTGGTCATTTTGAAAAGGCTATGTAAACAGATTCATATAACTTGTAACTTTTTGAGGTTAGCTTGAGATCAATCTAAGTTGTTACATGTATCAAAAGTCTGTTCATTTTTACTGTTGAATAGTATTTCATGGTAAGAATGTACTCCAGTTTGTTTACATATTTAGCTATCAAGGGACATTTTGGTTGTTTCCAGTTTGGGGCTGCTGTAAATAAAGCTGTATGAACAATCATGTACAGGTTTCTATGCAGCCATTAGTTTTCATTTCTGTGGAAAATGAAATGCCCAAGATTACAATTGCTGGGTCATATGGTAATTGTATATTTAGTTTTATAAGAAACTGCCAAATTGTTCTCCAGAATAGCTTTAATATTTTACATTCCCACCAGCAATGTATGAGAGATCCAGTTTCTTTGCATCTTCACCAGTACTTAGTATTTTTTTTAGCCATTCTAAGCACATAGTGATATCTCTTTCTGGTTTAAATTTGCATTTTCCTTATGTTTAATGATGTTGAACATCTTTTCATGTGCTTATTTGCTAATCATATATTTTCTTCGGTGAGATGATTCTGTGCCTTTTACCCATTTTCTAATACAATTGCTTTTTCTAATTTTGAGTTTTGAGAATTTATTATATATTCTTGATATAAGCCCTTTGATATGTTGTTTGCAAACATGTTCTCTCAGTCTATAGCTTATCTTTTCTCCTCTTAACATGTTTTTTTTTGCAGAGTAAAAGTTTTGAATTTATTCATTTTTTTCTTTTGTGGATTTATGCTTTTGGTGTCATGCCTAAGAACCCTTCGTGAAACCTAGGTCCTAAAATTTTCCTCTATGTTATACTCCAAATTTTTTAAATGTGTTTTTTGCATAAAATCTATAAATTATTTTGAGTTAATTTTTGTGTAATGTGTGAGGTTTAGTTTGTGGTTCATATTTTTGTCTATAGATATTCAATTGCTGGAGCACTGTTTGTTGAAAATGTTCTTTACTCCATTGAGTTGCTTTTGTACTTTTGCCAAAAATCAGTTGGAGTAAGTCTATTTCTGGGTTCTTTGTTCTATTCCATGGATCTATATAGCTATGCCTCCTCCAATATCAAATAGTCTTGATTATTATAATTATATAATAAGCCTTGAAATCAGGTAGATTGATTCCTCCCATTTTATTCTTCTTTTTCAAAATTGTTTTGGCTATTCTAGGTCATTTGACTTTTCATATACATTTTATAATAATCTTAGCTATATCTATAAAAGATCTTGCTGAAATTTTTGATGGGAATTATGCTAAACCTATATACCAATTTGGGGAGAACTGACATCTTTACTATACTGAGTCTTCTAATCCATATACAAGATATGTCTCTCCATTTATTTATACCTTTGATTTCTTCCTTTAGTGTTTTATAATTTTTAGCATACATGTCCTATACATGTTTTGTTAGATTTATGTTTAAATATCTCATTTCTAAAGGATTATAAATAATATATTTTAAATTTTGCTTTCCACATGTTGTTACTATCTAGAAATGCAATTGATTTGTGTATGTTGATTTTATATATTGCCACCCTGCTAAATTCACTTATTAGTTCCAAGAGTTTTCGTAATTACCTTGGGATTTTCTACATAAATCATCATGTCATCTTCAAGTAGAGATGGCTTTATTTCATTCATTCCAATTTCAATGCTTTTTATTTCTATTTCTTTCCATATTTCACTGGCCAAAACCTCTAGTACTATATTGAGTAGCAGTGGTGAGAATGGACATCCTTGTTTCTAATCTTAGCTAGAAAGCATTTAGTCTTTATCATTAAGTATGATGTTAGGTGTAAGGGGTTTTTTCTGGTAGACATTCCATATCGAGTTGAACAAGTTCCCCTCTATTTCTAGGGTTTCCTAAGGGTTTATTTTTTTAATCATGGAAAGGGTTGAATTTTATCAAATGCTTTCTCTGTAACCATTGATATGATCATGTAATTTTTCTTCTTTAGTCTGTTAATATGATTGATTACATAGATTAACTTTCAAATCTGCATAATTTTGCATGTCTGATATATTTCTTAATTTTTTTCTTAATTTGGAGCAAATATGAAGATACTTGCCCGTATTTTTTTAAAATAATAAAAAAAAATTACACAGGCATGTTACAAACCTAAGCAGAGTGTATGCAATCTGATATTCCAGAAATATGTAGCAGAAGGACATACAGCTTACATAGTAAAAAACAGAAGCAGTTTAGAAAGTGCAGTACAGTAGTTCTCAGCCCTGGCTTCACAATAAAATCAGGTGGGAAGCTTTTACAAAATACTTTTGACTATAGTTTAATTGATCTGGCATGGGTCTCAAGCATCAGTATTTTTTAAAGTTACTCTGGTGATCCTAATGTACAACCAATGTTGAGAACCACTGGTAGAGTAGCAAGAACCTGATAATGTGAACCTTTGAATCAGATCTGAGTTCAAATCCCAGTTTTACAGTTTATTAGTTGCATGACCTTAAGCAAGTTAGTGGAGTTTATTTATAAAATAGGGATAATATAAGGTTTCTTTTGAAGAGTAAATGAAACATCATAGGTAAAATACCTAGTAGGATGCATGATACATATAAAGAATAAATTTGCCAGACCCCCAGAATAGGGAGGTATCATGTACAACTTAGAGTGGGTGGGGCCACACCTATTTTCACCCTTTTCTTCTTCCTACTGGCTAAAATGTGAATAACTTAATTTGTGCTCAAGCAGCCACCTTGTACCAGAAAGCAGAAGCCAGGTATTGAGAATGGCAGAGCATAAGATAAAACAGAGACTGGTGATCACAGAGCAACCAATATCAGCCTTAGGAAGCTTCCTTACAAAGTTTAAGGTGTAGAGTAATAAGCTTATACATTTCTTGAGCCCCTGTTATTTATAGTTTCTTTATTTGCTCTATTCTACCTGATACAAAGGGGGAAATGATTCAATATATAATTACACTGTAAATCACTGTTGGTGGGCCAAAAACTGTGAGGAATACTTGAAATATGGGAAGTAGATAAGCTCTGATTATAGAAGGAAACCACAGCAGATGGCATGCATGGGAGAGTATTCTTACAGATGATAACATTACCCCCAAGAGTTCTCTAGGCCAACAGGTGAAAACTAGAACCACGGAGTGATCTTAAAGGCAACCACTCAATATGACAAGAAGAAAAGCCAAAAGATTCAACTTCCTTCCATCCTTCTACCCACCACATGGACCAGCAAGCAGTAACAGAAGTATCTGTCTTCAAGCAAAAGCAATGAGTATGGGAGCTTAAGGCGGTGAGACAGGGTAGTGTTTTGAGTGATGGACAATGGCCAAGTGGATAAGAGTATTTATGAGAAATAATGAAGCACACAGATTTATCAAGGTAACCTTTATTATGGCATGTTCTCCATATAACCTATTCATACTGAAAATAGCACTTATGTTTGCTCCCCCTATTCTCTGAAACAGGCTGTATCGCCAGAGGGAGCAGACAGTCTAATAAGAAATTTCAACTACAGACAGAAGCATATAATAAGATACTCACCAAATGTTAAACAATGAAAATCCCATGAAATAAAGACAATAAACTCAACAAATGAAAGGACTTTCACCAGAGAAACAGTCCTTAGAACATGAGTATAAAATGATAATAACCTCAGAATAATAAGAAAAGATATCCTATCCATGAAAGAACAAGCAATTATAAAACAATACTAGGTAAATATGAAAACATAAGAGCTATTTAAAGTAAATAACAAGTGAAATTAAAATGTCAGTAGATGGACTGAACAACTATATGGACACAAATAAAGAGTAAATCAGTGAGCTAGAAAATTGGGCTGAGGCATTCTCCCAGAGGATAGGCCAAAAGTATAGAGGGATAGAAAGCAGGAAAGAAAAGGTGAGAGGCATGAATCACCAATCAAGGTATTTTCACATTTTTTGATAGGAGTTTCATTGAGTAAAGTTGGAGAGAATGGATGGGGAGCAGTATTTGAAGAATAACTAGAAAAACAAAAACAAAAACAAAAACCTCCCCAGAGTTGAAATCATCAATCTTCTAATTGAAAGGGCCCTATGAGGGCCAAGCAGGATGACTTATAAAAACAATAACAGCAATTTAAATTTAAACTTAGACACACCACAGTGAAATTTTAGAGCATCAAGGATAACATGAAAATTCTTAAAACTTTCAGAGAACAAATAAAATACCACCTACAATGGAACAGGAATCCGTTTGACATCACATTTTCCACTAGCAACGTCAGACACCGGAAAGCAATGGAGCAGTATCTTCAAACTGTTGAGTTAAAATAGAGTTGAAACTTGAATTTAATACCAAGCCAAAGTATTATTTAAGTGGGAGGGAGAAATTAAGAACCCAGAAAACTTACCACCCACGGAAACCCTCAGAAAGAATTATTAGAGAATATAATATACTTCAGCAAGAAGAAAAATAATTTGTGGTAAGTAATGATGTTAAGAAAACAATGCCTAATCATTTATGTATTATTTATATAATTAAGAATTCATTTTAAAATGAGATATAACCTATCTCCCACCTGGGAGAAAGTTTGGCAAGTATAAGGGCAGTGAAGGGTGTTACCCATAAATTTTGCTTGAACTAAGCAAAATATAACGTTTTCATTTTCAAACTGAACAAAGGGGTTGTGAATGCTTATGTAGTTTTTCCAGACATTTAGAAGAGCATGAGGGATGGCTGTTGTCACTGGCCTAGTTTAAGTATCAGGAAACAACTTCTAGAAAGTACCTTCTCACCTATAGCCAGTCTCGGGGGTCATCTCTGGTCTAAAATATGGAGCAAAGTGAAAGTGATCTATAAAGTGAAAGAAGGCAGAAAACTGATTTATACAATAGTGTCCTAAAGATATTTCATTCCATGAAACAGTTCCTGAGCTTCTACTATGTGCCAGGCTCTGTGCTAGTCACTGGGGGACACAGGGGTGAAGATATGAATAAGGAAGAAGTGGCAGATCCTGTTCTTTGAAGAGATGGCACTCCTGATTGAGTCTTTCAGACAAGAGGAAGGATTTTGAATGAACCTATTACATCCAGGACATGAGTGAAAGGCAGGCCCAAATGACTGGTGTTTTAGGAAACTCAGTGTGGTAGAGACTACAGGAAGATTTTGTACCCTGAAAACCTGAAAGCAGGGAAACCAACTAGAAGCTAAGGAAATATTAATAATTAAAGACATTTAGTGAAAGTGGCCATATGGAAGTTGGGAGGGATAAATGTAGGAAATTTAAGTAAGATTTCTGTAGTCAAATCCTAAAAAATGCTATCTTTTGTTGCATATTTAAAATATAGTTCTTTTTGAGGAAGCCATATGGAATAGTAGAAAGAGTGTAGACTTTAATTGTATGACCCAAAGCAAGTTACATAATATCACTGAGCTTCAGTTTACTCAGCTATATAATGTCGATAATAATAGGGTCAACCATGTAGGCTATATGTAAGAATTAGATGAAATAACAAACACAAAGTTCTGGGCCCATAGTTGATGATATTATATAATAGCCATGATTCATAGAGCTGTGCTTAAAAATTACCCTACAGATATGTTATTTTTTGTGTGTATGTCACCTATTCCAGTTACTATGGCTGCATAACTAATTACTCCAAAGCTTAGAAGCATAAAGAAACCATTTGTTATTCTTATGGATTCTATGGGTCACAAATGTGGACAGGACACAGTGGGAATGGCTTGTCTCTGCTCTGTAATGTCTGGGCCTCAGCTAGAACACTCAAAGGCTGGAGGCTGGAATCGTCACTAGGCTAGTTCACTCAAATGTCTGGCAGTTGATGCTGGCTGTCACCTGGGGGCCTCAGTTCCCCTCCGTATTGAGCCTTTCTGTGTGGTCTCTCTACTTAGGCTAATTTGATTTGTCTCACAATATGATGGCTTGTGTTGAGGAGGAAAAACTTTTCCCCTACCTTCTTATTTCAGCATTTGGGGGCCTGCAAATTAAAGTGACAAAAGATAGATTAGTAAGAGAAAAAAAGGAATGTAATTACATGCACATGGGAGTTCACAAAGTAATGTGACTCAAGGAGGTGGTTAGAATTTGGGGCCTTTATAACATCTTAACAGGGGATGGAGAGGAACAGAGGAACAATTCTGAGAGAGTAAATGACTTTTTAGAAGGAAGGGAGAAAGGGCATTCATGGAAAATCAAATAACTTTTTAGAAAGATAAACAGGCCCTTAGGAGAATAGATGGGATATAATGATAGTTTTGTGAGGATGTCTGCTTGGATGTGGTGCCTTCTTCTCCTCTCTGAGAAGATTAGAGTCACTTCCAGAAAGTGGATTTATGAAAATTGAGTTCTTTTGGGAGTCTCTTTCTTTAGGCAGATAAGGAATTCTGGGAACTCAAATGCTTTCATCTCAAGATAATTTTTATGCTATGGTAGCTTATTCTGGACCTCTTCACGGGCTTCCCCAGATCAAGTGTGTCAAAGAAGCTGTTTTTCTTTTCCATGATCTAGCTTCAGAAATAATATAACATTATTTCTACTACACTTCATTATTTGGAGCAGTCATAAACCTCCACTTTTCTTTGATGGGAGACATTTTATTGCTGTTTCTATCTCGTTACTTGCTGTTCGTTTATTCAGGTTTTGGATTTCTTCCTGGTTCAATCTTGGTAGTGTGTATGTGTCTAATAATTTATCCATTTCTTCAAGGTTTTCTAATTTGTTGGCATAGACTTGCTCATAGTAGTCTCTAATGATCCTTTGGGTTTCTGCAATATCAGTTGTAATGTCTCTGTTTTCATATCTGATTTTATTTATTTGGGTATTCCCTCTTTTTTTCTTAGTCTGGATAAAGGTGTGTCAATTTTGTTTATCTTTTCAAAAAAACAACTTTTTGTTTCTTTGATCTTTTGTATTTTTTTGTTTCAATTTCATTTATTTCTGCCCTGATCTTTATTAATTCTTTTCTTCTACTAATTTTGGATTGCTCTTCTTTTTCTAGTTCTTTGAGATGCATCATTAGGTTGTTTGACGCTTTTCTACTTTTTTGATGTAGGCACCTATTGCTATAAACTTTCCTCTTATTACTGCTTTTGCTATATCCCATAGGTTTTGATATTAATATGTTGTGTTTCCATTCTCATTTGTTTCAAGAAATTTCTAAATTTCCTTCTTAATGTGTTCATTGACCCACTGGTCATTTAGGAGCATATTGCTTAATTTCCATGTGTTTGTATAGTTTCCAATGTTCCTCTTGGTATTGATTTCTATAATAGTTTTATTCCACTGAGATCAGAGAAGATACTTGGTATGATTTAAATTTTTTTAATTTTTAAAGACTTGTTTTGTGGCCTAACATATGGTCTATCCTTGAGAATGGTCTATGAGCTGAAGAGAAGAATGTGTATTCTGCAGTGATTGAATGAAATGTTCTATAAATATCTATTAGGTCCATTTGGTTTATAGTACAGATTAAGTAGAATGTTTCTTTGTTGATTTTCTGTCTGGATGATCTGTCCAATACTAAAAGTGGAGTGTTGAGGTCTCTAATGATTATTGTATTGGGGTTTATCTCTCTCTCTTCAGCTCTGTCACAATTTACATTATATATCTGGGCGCTGCAGTTTTGGGTGCAGATATACTTGCTAAATCCATTCCTTTATCATTATATAATGACCTTCTTTTCCTCTTTTTACAGTTTTTGTCTTGAAATCTATTTTGTCTGATAGAAGTATGACTACTCCTGCTCATTTTGGGTTTCCATATTCATAAAATATCTTATTTTATCCCTTTATCTTCAGTCTATGTGTGTTTTTATAGATGAAGTGTGTTTCTTGAAGACAACATATAGTTAGCTCTTATTGTTTTTTTTTTTTTTTTATCCATGCAACCACTCTATGTCTTTTGGTTGGAGAGTTTAGTCCATTCACATTCGGTGTTATTATTGATAGGTAAAGACTTCCTATTGCCATGTTATTACTTAATTTCTGGTTGTTTTGTCTTCTCTTTATTTCTTAATTCCTTCCTGTCTCCCTTTGTTAAAAGTGATTTCTCTGGTAATGTGTTTTAATTTCTTGCTTTTTATTTTTTGTATGTCTGTTGTAGGCTTTTTTATTTCAGGTTACCATGGGGCTTGCAAAAAACATTCTATACCCAATTATTTTAAACATATGACAACTCTTTACAAACAAACAAATAAACAAGCAAGGAGAAATCTAACAGAAATTCTACCCTTTAACTCATCTCTCCCCACCCCACTTTTGAACTTTTTGTTATTTCCACCCATATCTTTATATATTATTTATCTCTCAAAAAGTTGTTGTAGATATATTTGATAGGTTTGTCTTTTAGTCTTCGTACTCAAGATATAGGTGGTTTAGATGTCTCAAGTACAGCCATATAGTATTCTGTATTTGTGTACTCACTGTTACCCATGAGTTTTATACCTTAAGATGATTTATTTTTATTCATTAACAAACATCCTTTTCTTCCATATTGAAGAACTCCTTTTAGCATTTCTTGTAGGACTGGTGTTGATGAAATCGCTTAGCTTTTGTTTGTCTGGGAAAGTCTTTATTTCTTCTTCATGTTTGAAGGATATTTTTGTAGGATATAATATTCTAGGGTTAAGGTTTTTCTCCAGCACTTTGAATATGTCATGCCACTCTCACCTGGCCTGTAAGGTTTCCACTGAGAAGTCTGATGCCAGACATATTGGAGCTCCTTTATGTGTTATTGTTTTTCTTTTTTCTTGCTTCCCTTAGGACCTTTTCTTTATCTGTGACCTTTGGGAGCTTGATTATTAAATGCCTCAAGGTAGTCTTGTTTGGGTTAAATCTGCTTAATAGTCTATGGCATTCCTGTACCTGAATATTGATATCTTTCTCTAGGTTTGGAAAGTTATCTGTTATTATTTCTTTGAATAAACTTTCTACCTTAACTTCTCTCCACCTCCTCTTTTTTTTATTTCAGTATATTTTGAGAGTGCAAACATTTTGCTTACATTTTATGTCTTTGCCTCACCCAAGTGAGGATTAGAAGCATGCCCTTCCCCTCTACAATGCTCACCGCATCCATTAGTTGTGAGTTTACCCCCACCAACCATCTAATCCCTGGAGAATATTACTACCGTGTGAGCACCATAGTGTTGATCAGTCAGTGCCAATTTGATGGCGAGTATATGTGGAGCCTATTCTTCCTATCTTGTGATACCTCACTTCAGATAATGGGCTGAAGCTCTATCCAGGAAAATATAAGAGGTGCTAGATCACTGTTGTTTCTTATTATTGAGTAATATTCCATTGGTATACATATACCAAATTTTAATAATCCACTCATGAATTAGCGGGCACTTGGGTTGTTTCCACATCCTTGCAATAGTGAATTGTGCTGCCATAAACTTTCAGGTGCAGATGTCTTTATTATAGAATGTCTTTTGCCCTTTTGGGTAGATGCCTAATAGTGCTATTGCTAGATCGAATGGTATTTCTATTTTTAGCTTTTTGAGGTATCTCCAAATTCTTTTCAACAGCGGTTGCATTAATTTGCAGTCCCACCAGCATTGTAAGAGTGTTCCCGTCTCTCCACATCCTCGTCAGCATTTGTTGTTTTGGGATTTTTTGGTAGAGGCCAATCTCACTGGAGTTAGGTGATACCTCATTGTGGTTTTGATTTGCATTTTTCTTATGATTAGAGATGTTGATCATTTTTTATATGTTTGCTGGCCATTATTCTATCTTCTTTTGAAAAGTTTCTGTTCATTTCCTTTGCCCATTTATTGATGGGGTTGTTTGATTTTTTTCTTGTTGATTTTTTTAAGTTCTAGATAGATTCTTGTTATCAGCCCTTTATCGGGTGTGTAGAGAGCAAATATTTTCTCCCATTATGTACGCTATTTGCTCTAATGATAGTTTCCTTGGCTGTGCAAAAGCTTTTTAATTTGATCAGATCCCATTTATTTATTTTTGTTGCTGCTGTGATTGCTTTGGGGATCTTCTTCAAAAATTCTTTGCCTAGGCCAATGTCTGAAAGGGTCTTCCAAACATCTTCTTCTAGAATTCTTAAGGTTTCATGCCTTAGGTTTAAGTCTGTTATCCATCTTGAATTGATTTTTGTGAGAGGTGAGGGGTGGAGATCCAGTTTCAATCTTCTGCATATAGCTATCCAGTTTTCCCAGCACCATTTATTGAAAAGAGATTCTTTTCCCCAGTGTATATTTTTGTCTGTTTTGTGAAAGATTAGCCAAAACAATCTTAAGTAAAAAGAACAAACTGGGAGGTATCAGTCTACCAGAATTCAAGCTGTACTACAAGGCTATAGTAATTAAAACATCATGGTACTGGCACAAGAACAGAGACATAGACCTTTGGAACAGGACTGAGAATCCAGAGATGAAACCATCTGCATATGGTAATCTAATCTTTGACGAAACAGACAAAAATATACACCTCTTTTTTAAGGCCAATAACTCTTAGATTTGCCCTTTTGAGGCTATTTTCTAGATGTTGTAGACATGCCTCATTCTTTTTTATTATTATTTTTTTCTCTTCTTACTGTATATTTTCAAATAGCGTGTCTTCAGGCTCACTAATTCTTCTGCTTGGTCAATTCTACTATCATGAGACTCTGATGCATTCTCAGTTGTCAACTGAATTCTTCAGCTCCAGAATTTATGCTTGATCTTTTAATTATTATTTCAATCTCTTCGTTACATTTCTCTGATAAGCTTCTGAATTCCTTCTCTGTGTTTTCTTGAAGTTCCCTGAGCTTCTTCAGGACAGCTATTTTGAATTCTTTATCTGAAAGGTCACCTATCTTCATCACTCTGGGATTGGTCACTGGTACCTTATTTAGTTGCTTTGGTGAGGTCATGTTTTCCTGGATGTTCTTGATGTTTGTGGGTGTTTGTTGAAGTCTGGGTGTTGAAGAGTTAGGTATTTATTTGAATCTTCACAATCTTGGCTTATTTGAACCTGTTCTTCTTGAGAAGGCTGTCCAGATATTCCAAGGGAATTGAGTATTGTAATCTAAGTCTTTGGTCACTGAAGCCATATCAGCACTGGGGATGCCCCAAGCCCAGTAATGCTGTGACTCTTGCAGACTCCTGGTGGTACTGTCTTGGTGGGCTTGGGTAAGGTATGGGAGGATTCCCTGGATTAACAGGCAACATTTCTCACTCTCTTCCCTCACTCTCTGTGCCAGGCTGCTGGAGTTGGGGGAGGAGTGAAATGGGCACTCCCTCATGGCCACCAGCACCAGGTCACACCTGAGGCCAGCCCAGTCTCACCCACAGCTCATGGTGACTACTTCCTGGCTACCTCTGGTGTTTATTCAAACACCAAGGGATCTTTAGGCCTCTGGCTGGACTGGTCTAAATGCTTCCTCCATGGGTGCCAGCAGAATTCTGCCCTGTGCTGTATTCCCCTGTGCCAGAGTGGTGCTGAATTTCAATGGAAAACCCCACCATCACTTCACTCTTCCTTATCCAGGCACATAGATTCTCTCTCCACTCAGCATGCTGGTGGGGTGCTGCTGGGAGAATGGGGTAGGGGTGGCATAGGCAATACAAGATTGTCTTTTCTGCCCTCTCCAATGACTCTTTCCCTGATATGATGTTAAAACCAGTTAGTATCATCACTCACTTGATTTTTGGTTCTTCTGAAGGTGCTTGCTTGCATGGATAGTTGTTGAATTTGGTGTTCCCATGGAGAGACAGTCGCTGGAGGTTTCTATTCAGCCATCTTGCTCTGTCCCCATCCTTGAGTGGCTATTATTGAGTCCATTTTTAAAACTTAGATCAAAAAGGCTACGGTAGTAGTAAAGTCAGAATTAAGGTACAGGCCAGATTTCCAAGTCTAACATTTTCCCATTGCACCAATTGCCTCTCTACTGGAAATAGAGTAGACTATAGGGGCCATCAGCTAAAAATGTTGGAGAGGGAATTCCTGCACCAAGTGGGAGGCTGGATCAGGACATCTAAAACTTCTTACAACTTTAAGACTCTAAGTTTTCCCTCTAAAACTCATACGTGTCATATTTACCAATACAAAATGATTTCTACCCTATAGAATCTTATATGAAATAATATCACAAGCTCTTAGTCCTGCATTGAAAATTCACCTATTCAAACAGAGACACTTTAGTATAGTGATTAAACTCATGAGCTTTGGAGCCAGACAGACCTTGGTTTGATTCCTCACTCTGCCATTTACTACCTATGTATTTAGATCAAACAGGATGAATTTAGCTGCCAGTAACAGGAAGACCAACTAAGAGTGGCCTAAACAATAAGCCTAGAAGTGGGGCTATTCCAGGGTTCTTAATTCAGTGGCTTATCAGGGATACCATGATTTTCATATATCCCTTTTCTCCTCCTCAGTTTATCAGCAGTGTCTACTTACATGAGCCACAAGGTTACAGATGTTCTAGGCATCATATGCAGAATCAACCATTTTAAGCAAGAAAGAGGATGTTTCTTCCCATGAGTGTCTTTCTATTCCCAATGACAATCTTTCCTAGAAGCCCCTCAGCAGACTTTTCTTCAGATCCCATTAGCCAGAATCAGTTTTATTCCCATGACCAAACAAATTATTGGCAAGAGGAATGAGACCATTGATTGGCTAAAATTAATCATGATTTGCCTCCTTAGGATGGGAGAGGGTTCAGTCTCTCCAGAAAATTATGGCTACTTAGAGAAAGGTGAAAAATGGAAAAAATGGGGTTATGTTAACAAAAAAGAAGTGGAATAAACCAACATGGTTTGCCACAGTACTTAATATCTCTGAGCCACATAGTGAGATCCCATAATACCTTTTTTCTCAAAGCAGTGTTGTAATTATTAAATAAGATAAATCTTATAAAGTACTCAGTAAATGTCAGTTATTAATGTGATTGATGTTATTTTGGTTTTTAATTCAGTAGCTGGTCCTTTCCATATTTCTTTTCTGTCCCCTGCAGCATGACATCAAGGCCTTATTTTATGGTCAAAGATTGGTACATCAATTCTGGGCATCACATGCAAATAATGTCTCTGATCTTCAGTTTCCCTATCTGTAAAATGGAGATATTCATATTCACCTCAAAAGTTTGTTGTGAGGATTAAATGAAATTATTCTTGTAAGAGCTAATGAAGTTAGCTACTATTATTGCTATTATTTGACATCAATACCTTCTGGAAAGTGCATGACATCATGCTAAGCTCAAAGCAAGTGATCAACAAATGGTAACTATTGTAAATAAGCATTTGTACGCTCAGTCTGTGTAATAAAGGGCTGAGAAATCTTCACAACAATGGGTTAAGCAAAATCTTCTTACATACAACATGAAATGCACAAGTGACAAAAATAAAGATACCTAGGACTTCATCAAAATTAAAAACCTTTGTGTTTCAAATGATATCATCAAGAAAATGAAGAGACAACCCACAGAATGGGGGTAAATATTGGCAAATCATGTAGCTGATAAGACGTTTGTATCTAGAATATATAAAGGACTCTTGCAACTCAAAAATGAAAAAACAAATAGCACAATTTAAAAGATAAGCAAAGGATCTGAATAGACATTTCTTCAAATAAGATATACAAATGGCCAATAATCACATGAAAAGATGCCTAACATCATTAATCTTTAGGAAAATTCAAATCAAAACCAAAATGAGATATTACTTCACACTTGCTAGGAGGAAAGAATCAAAAAGACAGATAATAAAGAGTATTGGCAAGGACATGGGGAAATTGGAACCCTCATACACTGGTAGTGGGAATGGTGCATTTACTGTCTAAAACAATCTGGCAGTTCCTAAAATGATTAGCCACAGAGTTATCATATGATCCAGCAATTCCACACCTAGGTATGTACTCAATAGAAATGAAAATATATATGCCCAGAAAAACTGGTACACATGTGTTCATTGCAGTATTATTAATAATACCCCTTAATTGGAAACAACTCAAATGCCCATCAATGAATGAATGGACAAACAAAATGTGGTATATCCATACAACAGAATATTATGCAGCCATAAAAAGAAATCAAATACTGATACCTGCTATAACATGGATGAACTTTGAAAATATTATGCTAAGAATAGGAAGCCAGACACAAAAGGCCACATATTGTATGAGTCCATTTTTATCAAATGTCTAAAATAGGCAAGCCCATAAAGACCTAAAGTAGATTAATGGTTGCCAGGGTCTGGAGGTAGGGGGAAATGGGGAGTGACTACTAATTGGTATGAGTTTTCTTTTGGAGGTGATAATAATGTTCTGAAATGAATTCTGATGATGATTGCACAACTCTGTAATCTAAAATTCAACTACAAACTGTTGAATTTTACACTTAAGTGGGTGAATTTCGTGGGGTGTGAATTGTATTTCAACAAAGCTATGTTGTTTTGAAAGAATGGGATGGGCCTTGTGAGAAATACAAAGATGAATATAACACAGTTTTTTCCTTATGGTTCTCACTATTTGGAGGGCTAAGAAGTGTACAAAAGCACCATTCCTGCCTCCATTTTACGTCCCCACCCTCGCTTTCTTTTCATTCCATTTTTAAATTACCATATGTGCTTATATTTGATTTATTCTTACAAATCACTTCAAATCCTTTCTGGGACAAGATGGGATATTAAGTAAACAAATCACTTCAAATAGTGATGATATAGTGTAGAAAGTGTTCAGTGCCATAAACAAGGCACTGCTGAAATGCTATGGGAAGAAGTAAAGAGCATTTCTTGAAGGGGAAAACAAGAGTGCCCCACCTCTCAGTGCATCTTAGTTCCCCTGTTCTAATAAGGCATGGGAGAAAGAAATCAGAAGACACATAAATGGATTACAGAGGGACCTGAACAGAGCTAGTCGGTAGCTGTGTGTTCAAATGTGATGAACTCTGAGAACGGGGGTTGTGCATTCCATTCTTAGGTGGTTTGGGTTCTGCTGGACTGTATCTTGCACTGGCAGCTAATTCAATGGTAAAATGGGGAAAGTGATGCAAGCTTCTTAAGCTGCAGTGTGCATGCAACCTGCACCTGACCAGCACTGCACATGTGGAAACACGACTTGGACCGTTAAGGCTACAGAGGAAGAGTCAGATACGGTGAGTCTTCAGCACAGCAGCTTCAGGCTGAGCTCAGCTGTTGGTGCAGCAGGGGCTGGGCTCTCTGCTCGCAAAACGTCAGCAGCATTATAATTAAATCTCTTCATCTCCCCCTGACCAGAGCTGACAGCTGTGAGAGCAGAGCTTCTAGGAGAGACACACATATTCTTGAATCAATTCAGATACAGGAAGGGGGTGGGAATCATCCCACCTCTGCAATTTCCAGAATAAAGGGCACTTCTATTCCTGGGAAAATCATGAGTCAGAGATTCCTATGGCATCTTGGATGATATAAGTACTTTTCTACATTTTGGAAAAAACAGGGAAGTTTCTTATAAAGTTATATATACACCTATCTTATGATCTAATAATTCAATTCCTTGGTGTTTAGCCAACACAGAAAAAGACTTGTATATGACTGTTCATAGCAGCTTTATGCATAGTAGCCAAAACTGGAGACAGCCCAGGTGTCCATCAATAGAAGAATGTATAAACTGTGATTTAATCATACAGTGGACTACTACTCAGCAATTAAAAGGATTGTTTCCACATCTTTGCAATTATGAATTGTGCTGCTATAAACATTCTAGTTCAAGTGTCTTTTTAATAGAATGCCTTTTTTTCATTTGGGTAGATGCCCAGTAATGGGATTGCTGGATCAAATGGTAGTTCTACTTTTAGCTCTTTGAGGTATCTCCATATTACTTTTCACTCTTTTAAATATGTTGAAGTTTGTTTTATGGGCTGGGATATGGTCTATCTTGGCATATGTTCTGTGGGTACATGAAACAAATGTGTATTCTGCTATTGTTGGGTGAAATGTTCTATAAATACTGATTAGTTCTTGTTGATTGATGGTGTTTTTGAGTTCTATATGCATACTTATTTTTTGTCTAGTTGTTCTATCAATTGTGGAGAGAGAGTTGTTGAAGCCTCCATCATATTTGTGGATTTGTCTATTTTTTGTTATAGTTCTATCAGTTTTTGCTTTATGTATTTTGCAGCTCTGTTCGTTGGTGCATACACATTTAGCATTACTATGTTTTCTTGGTGGAGTGACCCTTTTATTACTATGTAATGTCCCTTTCTTTCTGATAATTTTCTTTGCACTGAAGTTTATATTATCTGATGTTCTCCTTTCATTAATGATTTGGTAGGTCTGAGGTAGACTCTATACATCTGTATTTTGAACAAAGACACGAGCTGACTTTAATGGAAAGCTAGGATTGAGAAGAGAGTAGAAGACGTCAGTGACATAAAGGAATAAAGGATGCTATAACAGGATGGCATGAACTTTTAGCATATTAACAATGTAGTACAATATAGTTGGGAACAACTCAAAGCTGGTACATGAGATTATCCTCTTTAATGAGTGAAAATGAGCATGGTGTAATTTCTGGGGACAGAGTCTTGTCTGCCTGATAGAAGATCTTTATATAGGATCAGGGAGAGATGGGGTTGGGGGTTAGGGTGGGGCCAGATATAGAAGATCCGGAAAACCAAAGAGAAGTATTTATCCTTGTTGTGGTAGGCTGATGGGTCAGCCACTTTTTGAATGGACCACATAAAAGAAAAGCCAAGCTGTAGCCATATTGGGTTTCCTCCCTCATTCCTCTAACAAGTTGGTTGGCAACTGCAACTCCACAAGCATGGAGGGTGGAATATGGCAAGGCAGAGAGCCATCTCCTCGTGAGGGACCATACCTAAAGAAGTGTTAGGGATAGGAGTTGGAAACAAAACTGTTTTATGACAACCTAGGAGCTCCAGGATTAAGGAATCAGATATAGAAAGATATTCTTTCTAGATGGAAAGAATAGTGCTACAAACATATAAGAAATAATAAGATGAGGTCTTTTGGGGAGCTATCAATGACTGATTTCATATCTTGTGTTTCCCCAAATGCTTAATACACAGCCTCATGCACTGATGATGTTCATCACATTTGAGCAGAAAGGAACAATTTGTTTTATTTAGCTTACTGGCTCATACAATCTTAAAGCTCCTAGCAAAGGATTGACTGAGTAAAATAAGATCATCATGAAATTGATTATAAAGCACCTAATATGTGCAAGGTGTTGCTATTGAACTATTGGGAAAAAAAAAAAAACTTTTGTCAGTGTTGATGCAAGACGTTAACCAAAATAGCTCCTAGATATTTAATACTCTCCATCTCTAAGGTAGGCTATAGACCTTCACCTTCCTTGAAAGATTAATAGTGTCTATAACTTCAACTTTCAAGGCCAGATACAATCAAGAAAGGCAGTACTGCACAATGATTAAGAGCATGGACTCCCAAGTTAAGCTGCCTGTGTTTAAATCTTTGCTGTGTCTATTACTTAGAATTTGATTGTGGGCAAGTTACTTACTTTCTCTGTGCCTCATTTTATACTGAATTATGAAATGTAATAATAATAACACCTACCACCCAAGTTGTTGTGAGTAATTAACAAATTAACATGTATAATATTTCATTAGTTTCTAGTACATTGTAAGCTTTTGGTAAATGTTAACTACCATTATTATTATTACCTAGCCTCTCTTAGACATCTATTTTTATTGAGATTGGTTATTTATACCAGTTAATTGCATATAGACCCTAAGCAACAGTCTTATTGACTACAAATCTATTGTTCTTATAGCTTTATGATAACTACTATTGTTTCTCTTGCTAAGCTGAGAAAAATGCAGAGAGATTGCCACTTGCAGGCTTTGGAGTCAGGTTGCTTGGGTACTAAACTAAGTTCTGCTTTATACTAACAGCGTGAGCCAGAACAAGTTATTTCAGCTCACTGAGCCTTGTTTTTCTCACCTCATCTCTGTAACTCAGAGATAATGTTATACACTTCACAGAGATGTTGTGAGGCTTAAATGGGATAATGGGTGTAAAGTGTTTGGCACAGTGCCTGGCACAGAGTAAGCTATCAATGATATCTAAGTGACATAAACTGGAACTCAGGGGAGGGAGAGAAGTGGGGGACTCAAAGCCCCACCTTCTTTCTGCTTAGAGTACAAGCTCTGGTATGGATCAAGAATAAAGTGGAGTTTTGGAGTCCACAGAGCCACACAATTAGACCACTCTGCTAGGGTGGAGTATAGGAAATAGAAATAGAACTGGCCTAAGGCAAACAAACCCTCACTTTCTTTTGGCTCTCTTGGATCCCATCTTTTCTGCATAGTTTGCTCTTTTTATTCTTTCTGATCCCAGAGAGCTGATATGGTAAGACACCATTCCCCAGCTCTTGGAAATTTGAGCAGGACCAGGTTGCAACTCAGAGGAAAGGAGACAGAGAGTGAGTGGCTTAGCTCATCTAGATCTTATAGAAAGAGGGGAGGGAGAAAGAGGGGGAAAAGAGGTGAGAAAGAAAGGGAGAGTTTATGAGAGAGAGAGGTTGAGAGAGACAGAGCTTGAGAGAGAATGAAAGAGAGAGAGAGCGCGCACATGAGCACAAGCAAGTACACATTTTTTCTATGTTCTCACTTACTCCCTCCTTTTAGAACAAAGGTCTAAGATCC
The DNA here is from genome assembly GCF_020740605.2 of Lemur catta. Classification (NCBI taxonomy): domain Eukaryota; kingdom Metazoa; phylum Chordata; class Mammalia; order Primates; family Lemuridae; genus Lemur; species Lemur catta. Next base: position 14,673,797 of record NC_059155.1, read on the forward strand.
AGTGAACTAAGATGATATGAGCCACAGAAGGAAGGATCAAAGAGCATCCTCAGCATCTGCTGAGCTTGTCCTCTTGTGTTGAACCAAGCTAGATGGGAAAAATGAATCCTTGGCAGTATACATATTGCAATTTACGACTGAATACAGTGTTCCTTCAGCGCTATTTATCTTCTGGATAATGTAGAGGTTTCTTTTCCTTTTTTTCTTTTAAATGGCCACAAATTCATTACCACTCCTCCCATCTAGGAGTGTGGTCTATATTCTCTTGCCTTGAATCAAGGTGGGATTATGACTGCTTCAACCAATATAATATGGCAGAAGTGAAACTATATGACTTCTGAGGTAAGGTTATAAAAAGCCATGCAGCTTTCACCTGGTTCTTTTAGGATAATCCATCTCAGGGAAGCCAGTTGCTATGGAAGAAGTTTAATTACCCTGAGACTGCCATTCCAGCTGAATCCAATTTTACAGTCACCCCCCCCCCACACACACACACACACCACCACCACCAAGGCATCAGTCATGGGAGTGAAGCCATCTTGGATCTTCCAGACTATCCCATCCATCACCTAAGTACCCTAGAGAGACCTCAGTTGATGCCACATGGAGCAAAAGCAATACCCAGCCAAACTCTGCCTGAATTCCCGAATCGCAGAATCTATGAGCATAATAAAATTGTTGTTGTGCCACTAAGGTTGGGGTGGTTTATTATGCAGCAATTGTAACTGGAACAGGTACTTAGAGCCCACAGATGATTAGCTGAGGTTTCAGAGTGTGATACTGTGATATAAGAAATATGTATTTGGTCTCTGCCCCTGGTTACTGGGCATACAACTCCAAAAACCCTTAGAATCTCCAAAGTGATGTATCTTTTTGTATGCTAATGAAGTTACTATTGGTGAGCTCCTTGGATAGCCACACAGGATAGGGGGCTGGGTGCCAGGGTAACCAACCACATGATGAGAGGGTTGGAACTTTCAGCCCTATCCCCTTACTTCCCAGAAAGGAAGAGAAGCTGAAAGTTGAGTTGATCACCAATGGCCAATAATGTAATCTATTATGTCTGCATAAAGAAGCCTCCATAAAAACCCAAAAAGACTGGCTCAGAGAGCTTCCTAGTTGGCAAACACATCTGCCAGGAGGGTGGCATACCCCAACTCCACAGGAACAGAAGCTCTTGCACTCAGGACCCTTCCAGGCCTTGCCCTACGTGTCTCTTCATCTAGCTGTTTAGGTGTATCCTTTATTATACACTTTACTAATATAATAAACCAGTAAACATAAGTAAAGTGTCTCCCTGAGTTCTCTGAGTTGCTCTAGCAAATTAAACAAACCCAAGAAAGGGTCATGGGAACCCCTGATTTACAGCCAGTTGGTAGAAATGTAGGTTACAACCTACTCCTTGTGACTGGCATCTGAAATGGGGGCAGTCTTGTAGGACTGAAACCCCAACCTGTGGGATCTGATGCTATCTCCTGGTTGATGGTGTCAGAATTGGGTTAAAGTACAGGACACCTAGTTGGTGTCTGCTGGAGAACTGGTTGTCAGTAGAAAGAAATTTCCACACACATTTTGGGGACCAGAAGTGAAGTGTTTTGTATTGATAGAGTAGTAAAAAACACTTTGTTTTATTTTCCCCTTATCTTTTCAGAGAGGGATGCAAGATACTCCACCCAAATCTCCCTCTTCTTGTGAAACATGACCCTGGCTTTATGGTGATCCTTCTCATCTCCCTTATTTCGACTCACTTTCAAAAATAAGGCATGGTCAAACACTAAGTAGGGGTAGGGCCAACTTGACCTGATCCCAGAGATGGAGGAACAGAAAGAGGAAAATAAACACTGAGGGTAAAATTAATGCTTCTTAAGTGATCTTTTGAGGAGGAAGTGCCAGGTGAACTGGAATCAGTTTCTGAAGCTGTCCTTATCTTGAGAATTCACCTCTGTCTACTCTAGCTCCACGGGGACAGCCATGGATGCTGGCTCCTTCCCATCATCAGCACAGCTACCCTCTTCTGTTGCTTCATGTGGACTCACTCTGAAAAACTGGGAATAGTGACAGCCATGACCAGCCTATCTCAGAATCCTTGGAAGGGCCAGTGGGGTTGGGGCAAACTAAAAGAAGGAATTAGAAACAGCCAAGGAAGCCAATGTGTTACCATGTGGTTTTCAATCATAAACCTCACTACTCTGAAGGACATTGAGCTATTTACAAGGAAGCATGCAAGGTCAGGTGTCCACTGTTAATTAGAATCCTACAACTCTCGGGCATAAAGACCCTCAGAGGTCTTCTGGTCAAACCTCTCATTTTACTCATGAGAAAACTGGAACTCAGAAAGGGAACGGACTTGGATAAATTTATTAAAACCACTAAGAGGCAGAAGCAGGGAGAATAACCTGGTTTTCCAAGTCCTAATCCAGAGTTATTCTCACTATACTCGATGTCGATGCCTCACAAACTTGGGGATCGCACACAAATCACTTGGGGATCTTTTACAAAAGGCCACCAAGGAGAGCAAAATTGGCTTAGCCATGCAATCACATTTCTTCCTATCTTGTGTGTGTGTTTATTTCATCATCTTTCCTTAAGATATGCCATGGGGGCTTGAGATTCTGCATTTGTAGCAAGCTCTCAGGTGGCTATTGTTCCCAGTCCTTGGACCATACCTTGAGTAACAATAATTAGAGAGAGATGCCAACACACCCTCTTTTACTTGAAGTATAGGCATTACAGCCAGTATTCTGTTATTTATGTCTTTTACCCCATGAGTAGACTAATTTCATTTGTCATCTCTATATAATCCCCCTTCCATTTGCCATTTTTGCCATTGCCTTAGTATTAATACCAGAGGATGATGAAATAAACAAGCACAAGAGAAAAAATAAGAAGAAACGTGATGGTATGGCTAAGTCAATTTTGCTTCTCCTCGGTGGCCTTTTGCAAAAGGTTTGTTGAAGGTGGAGGGAGAAAATGATTTCAAAACAAGTTTGGGGGTTATTTCTGGATTTCCTGTCCCCTGTATTCATGGCAAATCCAGAGCGTGCAGCATGAATATATGATAGTGTGCCCAGTTTTCTTGTGTGGTTTGTGTAAATTAGTCACATTGCTTTATAGCCATGCCGCATGTATTTAAAGGCTATAGCTATGCAATGGGATTTCATTTCAAATGATTCAGAAAATTGCTTCAATCCTTTACTTTGTCAATAGAGTTCTGGCTGGTACTTAGAAAAGAAGCCCATGAAGAACAAGAAAACACGCCTTCTATTTAAGCTAGCCAAGACCTTCAAATTAAGCAAGATTATTTTTCTTCCCAATTTTAGACGATATAAGCTCACATTGAAGCTGGTTCTCTGCCTTCCCAGCTCTGTGACCCTTGTCACCTTAGATAGTTCACTTCCTTCCTGGGGCCTCAGTTTCCTCATTTGTAAAATGAACTACTTTCAAAGTTCTTATATTCTAGTTACCATCTCCAGCCCTGGAACGTGGTCATTGATGAATAAGAAAATCACTAACGCCATGAAAACATTTGCTTCGACTGAGTTGGCCAGGTTCTTTTACTTCCTAACATAAAAAAGAGGCACACATATTAGAAAGATTTTCAGCCACAATGGTTGAAACATGATGCCTTTTCTGGTTATCCCTTTAGTTACCCAGAAAAATAAATCAACCAGAACTTTTCTCTCAGCCACAAAGAGTTCTGGTAACCTGAGTTTTCCCTCTTATAATCTTTTCTGCCTGTGTCCTTTATGCTTCTTGGTGACAGGAAGCAGGACCACGATTAGTAGTGAGAACAACTAAAGTCTGAACTCAGTGGGCTGCAGGGTGGCTGACAATCATGTTCTTTTATCAGGTGTCATGAGTGACCTTGGACATTTATGAAATTTATGAAATATCAGTGATGCCAGGAAATGCTTAGCAGCAGTTCTTTAGAAAAGATTCGGATTCAAATTCCTTCATCATCATTTTAGAAAGATAGTGGAGAAAAGGGAAATGGCAGGCTGAGTTTGACTCCCTTACCTTGTAATTCAGACCTTCGGGAGTTTCCTTGGTGAACCAGAATGCAGAGCAGGCACTTAATTTTTTAAGAACTGACTTCACTGCTTCTTGCCTAAGAAAAAATTAATAAGGAAAATTATATAATAAAATATGAATTAACCCCGCCCCCTCCCCCAAAAAAAGAAAGAAAGAGAGGGAGAGGGGGAAAGAAACCCAGAGAGGTTGTCTGCTCTATCTTTCATATCTAAGGAAGTAGAAGCCTAAGCCAGCCCAGGCATAATTGGCCATGTTGTGTTTTTAAACGTCCATGTGAGGAAATTTCACATTGCAACCTATCAATACTGCCAATTCTACTCATGAATTTTCTATTCCATTTGAAACTTCTCTTTTCTGCAATTATAAAAGGAGGAGTGCTTCTTCTTGATAAACCTCCTCTTCCACAGCAGGGGAGAAAGGAAGGGCTGAAAATAGGACTGTTTAAGTGTAGCAGAGCAAGCCAAGAAACCTGAGTTTTCAGCCTAGGTCGTCTTCTAACCAGCAGGGTATCCTTAGGCAAATCATCCTTCTATGCATTTTTTTCATCTGGAAAATTAGAGAAGGTCAGACTATAAAATCTCTAAGTTTTCTTCCACTAAGACAAATAATTGGTTCTTAAAAGTGGTGTCATGGACGTTGGAAACTAAGAAAGGAAGAGGGTGGGAGGGAGTGAGGAATAAAAAAATGACCTATCAGGTACAATGTACACTGTTCTGGTGACAGGTATACTAAAAGCCCTAATTTCAGCATTATACGATTCATCCAGGTAACAAAAAACACTTGTACCTCTGAATCTATTGAAACTAATTTTTTAATGTGCTGAAGCACCTTGGAATTTGATTTTCAAGCAACTAATGCTGCCATCTTGTGGCCAAAACAAGTTTCTCTTTTTGTACTAAAGATGTCTCTCCTTCAGATAAGGCACCAATGATTTGCATTCCCTCAGTACATTTTTTTTTCTATTTATCTACCTTCCTATCATATTTTTATTTTTTATTGAAGTATTACATACATATTAAAAAGTGCACCATCCATACGGGTGATACATTTTTACAGACTAAGTATGCCCAGCACCCAGATCATGAATCAGAATATTACCAAATCCTGGAAGCCCCTTTGTGCCCCCTATTCAGTCACTACGCCCCAGCCCCCGATACACACTGAATTTCACAAATGTAATGTTGAGCAAAAGGAGCCAGTTACAAAAGTTACTACCTGCCTCCCCGCCAAGGTTACCACTATCATGATTACTAACAGCATAGATGTTTTGCTTGTTTTTGTGTTTTATAAAAACCAGATTATTCACTATGCATTCTTTCCCATCTGGTTCCTTTTGATCAACATTATACTTGTAAAATTCATCCATATTTTTGCATGTAGTTGTAGATGATTCTCATCGCTGTAAAGTATTCCTCAAGAGGCTCTAAAAAATTATTCTTCAATTAAATTAAATTTTACTTTTACAGTATAAAAGTAATGTTATGTATATGGTAGAAAAGTAAAAAAAAAGTTACTCAGAACTCTCCCCCTAAAAACAACCATCATTAATATTTTGATCTATTTCATTTCAGTATTGTTTCTATACATTTTTTCAACATCGTTAAGATAGGTGTATATAGAATTGTGTATGTAAGTTTTGTTACTATAATACTATAATGTAAATGTGTCACTATATTATTAAAAGCCTTCATGGATGTCATTTTTCTTTAGTTTTATTTTATTTTATTTTTGTATGTCGTTCTTAATAAATAATATTCTCTTACATTTGAGGTGCTCAAAATATTCTTTTTCCCTTTTTTGCTTTTATTTTTTCCTTTCTTTCTGTTTTTGTTTTTTTTTTTTTTTTACTATTAACAAACCCAGTGAGCATCCTTAACCACAAAATGTTTTCTGTTCTTTGAGTTGTTTCCTTTCAATAAAATTTCAGTAGTAGTATTATTGGGTCAAAGCCTGTAGAAACAGGAGACAGACTGGGTTTGTTGTGCCTAGAATGCAGTGAGTGGTAAGAGACTGGGGGCAGGAACTGGCACATATGGAGCACTTAGTATATTTACCTACATTGTGCAAGGTGCTTTGCCACAATTTTCTCATAGAATTCTCACAAAAACCCTAAGAGGTATATATAATCTGCATTTTGGAAGGAGAAAAAATCAAGAAAATAACCAAGAGAAGTTAAGTAACTTGTCCATTGGCACACAAGAAGTAAAATGGCAGAACCAAGATTTGGACCCATGTCTGTCAGCTACAAAGCTTGTGATCTCTCAACTGCAGCGCACTGCCCCCCAGAGTCCAGTTTGAATGATGCAACCGAAATATACCCTCTTCTCCGATTATCTTCTCCACAGTTCCTCGTAAACTGTACATGTTATCTGGGCAGGGACAAATTACACTTTTCTCAGCCTTTACATTGAAGCAAGAGTATTAGAGTGGCTTTGGTCTTCTAGCAAGGCCTGAGGAACTTGCTAGAGGTTAGGCCCCACGAGAGTGTGGGCAATGTTTGCCTGAGGAGAGGAAGAAATTCTGTTTCTCACCTATGTTCACACTTAAATTTTCTCTCCAGTGAGATAAGAGTTTCCTTTTTTCTCGTTTCCCTTCTATTAATGTATCTGTGTGCTTTCTGCTCCCTGCCCAACCCCTCTGATTTTTCTCCAACTGGAATGTTGTCTTAGCCAGCTGTTGCACTATTGAGGTTCTTCTCTGTCTCTCCTCTCTGCAAAAGCTAAAGCCTCACTGCTGGGTTTTTGGATGTCTTTCGAGTTCATTCCTAGCTCCTGTCTACTTCCCCTATTCTTTCCTCCTCCTCACCTCCTGCCAAGTCCATCTTCTTTATTTCTCCCCATCTCTTCTTGTTATCTGCTACTACTACTACTACTATTACTAATTCTCCTACTACTACTACCTCCCATACATCTATAGAATCTTAGTTGATCTCCCAGGTTATTTGCAGCCACTTTGGAAAGCAGAGAGTGGCATCCTTAGAGAATGAGTTAAGCGAGGAGAAAAGATCTGTGTTTAGGGTAGTCCAGCTCAGTTCAACCCAGTTGCAGCATGTTAGATAAATGTCAGGCAGTTGAAGAGCAGCATGAGCACTCCAGATGCCTACCATGAAGACAAATGCTGGTTTTCTGAACTCTGCCTTAGGGCAGTGGCATGAGGGAAATGCCAATGTCCTGTATTGTTCTGAATTGTTCAACAAGTAAGGCTTTCCCAGATAGCTATACTCCTCTCTTCTCCAACCTGACACCAAACTAAAACTCTCCCTGCAACACTCTCACCTTGATGCTAAAGTCTACATACCAAGCTTGGAAGAATAGTGGGCATGAGAATCCTATTAGTTTCAAAAATGATGCAGGAACAATTGGAGATCCACACTTAGAAATAAACAAGCAATACACCTCAATTCTTATCTCATACCATATAAAAAATTAACTCAAAATGGATCATAAACCTAAATGTAGGTGCTAAAACTATAAAAGTTTTATAGGAAAATATAGGAATAAATCTTTACTACCTTGAGTTAGGCAAAGTTTCTTAGTTTGGATAATAAAAGCATAATTGGCACTTGCTTGTGGTCTAGTGGTTAGGATTTGGCTCTCTCTCTCTCTCTCTCTTTCTCTCTCTCGTCTGATAATAAAAGCATAAGAAACAAAAGAAAAAGTTGAAAAATTGGACTTTATCAAAATCTGTTTGGTATGGCAACAAATTAAATAACTTAGATAAAATGGACAAATTGCTAGAAACACACGAATTACCAAGACAGACTCAGGAAGAAATAGAAAATCTGAACAGACTTATAACAATTTAAAAGGTTGTATCAGTAATAAAAATCCTCCTCCAAACACAGAAAAGTCCATGACCAAATGGTTTCACTGGTGAAATCTACCAAACATTTTAAAGAAGAATTACACCAGTCCTTCTCAAACTCTCCCAAAACACGGAAGAGGAGAGAACACTTCCTAACTCATTCTATGAGGTCAGTTTTACTCTGATACCAAAGCCACACCAAGGAATCACAAGAAAAAAACTCCATACAGATATCCCATGTGAACATAGATGTAAATAGTCTCAACAAAATACTAGCAAATTGATGTCAATGGCATATTAAAAAGACCATATGAGCAAGTGGTATTTATCCCAGGAATGCAAGGTGGTTTAGCATAAGAAAATGAGTCTATGTAATATTTCACATTAGCAGAAGGGAGGAATAAAAACACATGATAATTTCAATTAAGGCAGAAAAAACATTTGACAAAATCCAACCACTAGTTCTTGATAAAAACTTTCAATAAACTAAGAGTAGAAGGGAACTTCCTCAGTATGATAAAGGACATTCATGAAAAACTCACGGTTAACATGGTACTCAGAGATGAAAGACTGAAAATCTCCTCTTAAAATCAGGAACAAGACAAGGATGCCTGCCTTCACCACTGCTATTCAACATTGTACTAGAAACTATAGTCGGATCAATTCAGCAAGAAAAAAATAAAAGACATCCAAATTGGAAAGTAAACAGTAAAACTATCTCTATTTGTACATGACATGATCCTGTATATAGAAAATCCAAAACAATCCACAAAAATACCTACAAGAACTATGAAAAAATTCAGCAAGGTTACAGGTTAAAAGATCTACAAACACAAAATCAGCTGCTTTGTCATACACCAACAATGAAAAATCTGAAAAGAAAGTTAAGAGAACAATTTCCCTTACAATACCAACCAAAAAATATAGGAATAAATTTAGCCAGGGAGGTAGGAGACTTGTACACTGAAGACTCTAAAACATTGCTGGAATAAATTAAAGCAGACCTAATCAAATGGAAAGATACCCTGTTTTCAAGGATTGGAAGACTTAATATTGGTAAGATGGCAGTACTACTAAAAGCAATCTGCAGATTCAATGCAATGCCTAACAAAATTCCAATGGCCTTTTTTTATAGGAATTGAAAAGCCAATTCTAAAATTAATATGGAATTTCAAGGGGCCCCGAATAGCCAAAACAATCTGAAAAAGAAGGCCAAAATTGGAGGACTCACACTTCCCTATTTATTCAGTCATCTAAAGGAATGAAGTACTGATGCATGCTACAATGTGGAAAAACCTTGAAAACATTATAGCAAGTGAAAGAAACCAGACACAAAAGGTCATATATTGTATGGTTCCATTTATTTGAAATATTCAGAATAAATAATCCATAGAGACAGAACATAGAATGGTAGATGCCAGGGAGGAATGGGGAGCAACTGCTTACTGGGGACAGGTTTCCTTTGGGGATGATAAAAATATTTTGGAACTAGATAGAGGTTGTAGTGGCACAACACTTTCAATGCATTAAATGCCACTGAATTGTTCACTTTTGAATGGTTAATTTTATGTTATTTGACTTTTACCTCAATAAGAAAAAAATTAAAACTTTTGTGACTCAAAGAATAGGATCAAGAAAGTGAAAAGATAAGCCACAGAATAGGAGAATTATTTGAAAATCATATATCTGATAAGGGCCTTGTGTCCAAAGTAATGAACTTTTACAACTCAACAGTACAAAAACAAATAACACAATTAAAAGGTGAAAGATTTATACGATCTGAAGAGAAACCAGAGTATATACATAGTTAAAAATAGGCAAAGAATTTAAAAGACATTTCTCCAAAGAAGATAGACAAATGGCCAGTAAGCGCATGAAAAGGGGTTCAACATCACTAGTCACTAGGGGACTGCAAATCAAAGCCACAGTGAGGTACCACTTCATACCACTAGGATGACTATAATCAAACAAACAAGCAAAAACAGAAAATAACAACTATTGACAAGGAGGTGGAGAAATTGAAATCCTCATACATTGTTGGTAGAAATGTAAGGTGGCTCAGTCTCTTTGGAAAATAGTTTGCCAGTTCCTTAAAAACTTATACATAGAGTTACCATATGACCCAGAAATTCTACCCCTACACCCAAGAGAAATGAAGACATATGTTCATAAAAAATGTTCATGGCAGCAATATTTATAATAGTCCAAAAGTGGAAACAACCCAAATGTCTATCTACTGATGATAAACAATAGGTGATATATCTATAAATGGAACATTATTCACTTTTTAAGAGCCAGTTCAAATCTGTAAAATCTTTTCGGATTCTTCCCCACTCTGACTCCAGGAATCGTTGACCACTCCCTCCTTTATTTTCCCACATTACTCCATACATGTGTCAATAATATTTTGCTATACTTATGGGACATGAAACCATCTACCACCACACAGATTTCTGCTTGCATCAATATGATTTTACAAGTCTACTGTCTTCATCAGCATAACTCTACTATTCCCGGAAACTTTTGCCTAGAAAATTAAAAATTGCAAATAAACCTTATTGTCCATTCCAGTAACTTACTTAAGAACCATCAATTCAATAGAAAATATCAACCAATAGTTAGATCCAAAGGCTCTTTGAAACACTCTCCTCAAAGTCCTTACCTGCTGGGTCCAACAATTTTAAACCAGTGTATCTTGATCCTTAGCCCCTTCCCATTGAAAGACATGCCTTAAAACAGACTTTAAAATCTCATAAATAGCCCAAATTCACCCTCACCACTTGTAGACACTAGTAAGTCTCTGTTAAGGTAGTGCTATTCCTTACTGCAGAGAGAATAAACTCAGCTTTGACTCATCAACAGGTTGTTTTGGTGATATTTTGGAGGAATCAGAATTCATTTTTTTATTTTTATTTTTTTATTGATACATAATTGTACATATTCATGGATTACATGTTACATCTTGATACAAGCACACAACATACAATGATCAAATCAGGGTAACTGGGACAAGATTCACCTGAAACATTCATCATTGCTTTATGTTGGGAGCATTTGAAAACTTCTAGCTATTCTGAAATGCCATAAACTATTGTCAACTATAGATGCCCCATTGTACCACTGAACATCAGAACTTCTTCCTTCTATTAAACAGAATTACCCCTTCACCAAAATCTCTTCATTACCCCATCCCACCACCCTTACCAATCTCTAGTAGCCACCATTCTATTCACTACTTCCCTGAGATCAATTTTTTTTTTAGGTCCCATATATGAGTGTGAAAATGAAATATTTGTCTTTCTGTGCCTGGTTTATTTCACTTAAAATAATGTCCTCCAGATCCATCCATGTTTCTGCAAATGACAAAATCTTCTTCTTTTTCATGGCTAAATAATATTCCTTTGTGTACATACACCACATCATTTTTATCCGTTCATCCCTTGATAAACCCTTAAGCTGATTCCATAATTTAGCCATTGTGAATAATGCTGCAATAAACACTGAAGTGCAAATATCTTCTGGTTACATTTTATGACTTTGCCTCACCCAAGCGAGGTTTAGAGGCATGCCCTTCCCCTCTACAATCAGAATTCAATATTTATTTACATATTGATATCTCTCTACTAGATTTTGAGTTCCTTGAGATCACAGACTATGTCTGCTTCACTTTTTAATTCTCCATATCTAGCATACTGCCTAGAATATTAGAAGGATTTTAAACAAGAATTTTATTGAGTGAATGAAGAGTGAGAGAACCCGGAAGAAGCTACTGAAATAAAACAGCCTAAAAAAGATAAAGGCTTAAATGAGGGCAGTCCAAATAGAGAATAGGGTGAAAGAGATTTAGAAGGTAGAATTCATGAGACCACATAAAATGTATTCAGTGGATAAAGGAGAGGACAGGGCCGGGCGCGGTGGCTCACGCCTGTAATCCTAGCCCTCTGGGAGGCCGAGGCGGGTGGATTGCTTGAGGTCAGGAGTTCGAGACCAGCCTGAGCAAGACTCCGTCTCTACTAAAAATAGAAATAAATTATCTGGACAACTAAAATATATGTAGAAAAAAAAATTAGCTGGGCATGGTGGCTCATGCCTGTAGTCCCAGCTACTGGGGAGGCTGAGGCAGTAGGATCGCTTAAGCCCAGGAGTTTGAGGTTGCTGTGAGCTAGGCTGACGCCACGGCACTCACTCTAGCCCGGGCAACAAAGTGAGACTCTGTCTCAAAAAAAAAAAAAAAAAAAAAAGGAGAGGACAGAATTAAAACTGACTTTGGAATTTCTGTCTTGGGTGACTGAGTAGATGCCCCCGATAACTCTTTTCATGTGGATAATTAATTCAGGAGAAAGAACAAGTGTTGGGGCAAGATAATAAAGTCTATTTGGGCATTTAAGTCAAACTCAACAGTATTTTTATACTTCTATGTTGCCATTCTGGTTAAAAAGCACTGAACTTGGAGTTAAGAAGCCTGATTTATGGTCTTGGTTTGACTGATTTTAGGCACTTCACCATTAGGTCTGTGCTTTGTTCTCTCATCTTTAAAATGAGACTAGATAATCTCTGAGTATCATTCCTATTCTAATAGTCTTGGATAGAATGATGATACAGACCAAGTCTTTTGTTTAATCTGAAGTAGATATACAAGAGAACAGCAGAGGGCATCATTATATAAAAGGTAGACTTGGAGTTTTAAAAAGCAGTCCAAAGAATGGACCAGCATGTTCACACTATAATAGGTCTTTAAAAACAACTTTATCGTTTTATAATATTTTATAAAATTAACCAAAAAATTTACATATGGGTTTTTAAATAAATGATTTGGATTTGTCCTCACCATAATTATGTGATCTGGACAGGAGCTAGATTATCCCACTTTATGGTTGAAGAAACAAGCTCTGAGAAGCTAGCAAGGTTTCTATGTTCCCTGCAAGATGTTCTCTTGAAGAAGACATGAGAAGAGCATTTCCATAGCTGCCACTTAGAGGAAACAAATGACAAAGACACAAACAACTAAAATTGGAATATAATGTCAGATAGTGATAAGAGCTAGAAAGGAAATATAAATTAGAGTAAGCCATAAAAAGTGACTTTTTGTTTGGAAGGGGGATGGGGACTCTCATTTTAGATTACATGGTTATGGAAAGCCTTTCTGAGGTGGTGACATTTGAGCAGAGGCCTGATTAAGGAAGGAAGAGAGCCATGTGAAAGTTTGAGAAAAGAGCATTCCAGGTGGATGGAGTAGTTAGTGAAAAGGTCCTGAGGCAGGAATGAGTTTGGTGGTTTGGAAGAACAAAAAGAAGACCAATATGTCTAGAAACAGTGAGTAAGGATGAGGTGAAGTGGTGGAAGATATAGTTAGATAGAAACCAGGGCCTGGTAGGCTATAGTAAGCAGTTTGGATTCTATTCTGTGATGGGAAGTCATTGAAAGGTTTTGAACAGGGGAGAGACAAGATCTATGTTTTCAAATCATCACTCTGCTTTGTGGAGAATTGACTGAGGGTCACATGAGTGGGTGATTGGTTAGAAGGGGAGTTAAGAAGACTAGTTAGGAGGCTATTACAGTAAACCTGGCAAGAAGAGCTGTTGGCATGACTAAGATGAGAGTGGCGGAAGTAGAAGGTGGTAGTTAGATTTTGGATATGTTTCAAAGATAAAGCCGTCAGAACTTGCAAACGGATCAGAAGAAGAGTAGTAGGTAAAGAGAGGAAGCAATGATGATTCCTATATTTGGGGGCTTAAAAACACTTGGCAAGATGAATAAGAATGGAGGTAGGATTTTTGGGGTGGTGACATGGAAATCAAAGTTTGTGCTATATCTCCCTGAATATGCTAAAAACTATTGAATTGTACACTGTAAATGGGTGAATTGTGTGATATGTGAATTATGGCTCAATAAAGCTATTACCAAAATAAAGAGTGTTTGTTAGAACTCTTAGATGCTTCTTAGCCATCTACTAAGCAGTTAGATATATGAGTCTAAAGTTCAGGGAGGAGGTTGAAGCTGGAGATATAAACTGGGAAGTCATCAGCATGTTGATGGCATTTATTTTGGGCTATCTATTGCTGTGCTAAAAGACACCCCAAAATTTAGTAGCTCAAGGCAACAATGAATTACTATTTCTCATGATTCTGTGGGTTTCTCACGATTCACATAGCTGCAATTACCTGGGAGCTCAGTTGCAGCTGGGACATGCATGTCTGGGGCCTTGGGGCTGGCTGTCAATCTGGGTGCCTCAGTTCTCCTTCATGTGGCATCTCTCTCTCCACATGGTCTCTCGCCATTTACTTACGTAGCACAAGCTTCATACACGGGAACTGGCTTCCAAGAAAACAGAAGTTGCTACGCTTCTTAAGGCTTATGTCAGAATTGGCACATCATGATTTCACTGCATTTTACCACATTCTATGGGTCAAAGGACATTATAAAGCCAGCCTAGATTCAAAGGGGAGGAGAAATGGACTCTACCTCCTGACATGAGGAACAATGTACACATACAACAATGGGAAGAATTGTTGGTGGCCATCTTTGTAGATAATACATTGCAATATTTAAAGTCGTGAGATTGGATGAGATCACTAAGGGAGTGCGTTCAGAGAGACATGAGATCTGAGGACTGCAGTCTGGGATAGTCCAATGATAAAGAGGAACCAGCAAAGGAGGCTGAGAACTAGTAATCTAAGAAGTGTAGAAAAACCAGGAGATAGACCTAGATTCAAATCCTGGCTCTCCACTTGCTAGCTGTGTTACCTTGGATACCTACTAAACCCTGGGTAAATTTCTTAACCTCACTAAGCCTTAGTTTCCTCATTCACAAAATGAATATATTAATAGTACCTACTTTTCTATCCCTTTTTTATCACAAGACAGAGGAAGAATGAATAAATAAATGAAAAATAAAATTGTCCTTTGGATCTAACACAAGGAAGCCATTGGTGACTTTGGAAAATGAAGTGTTGGGAGCAGAGATAAAATGGCTGTGAAATAAATAGGAGCTTCTTCCAGGAAGCTTGTCTGCAAAGGAAAGAAAAGGCAAGGGCTAAAGTGGAACAAAGTGCCAACTGTGAAGTTTTTTTAAGAAGACAGTCAATATTTGAGCATTTTTAAAGTGCCAATGAGAAGGAGCTAACAGAGAAGGAGTGGCTGAAATTACAAAAGAGAGAAGGGATGAGAGGTGGAACATGATCCTCAGTGTATGAAGAAGATGGGATCCATGTATGGGTGGGATGATTAAGTTTGGGCAGGAGGCAGGATTCCTCTCCTGTCACATCAGGATGCAAGGAAGTAAAGGAGTGCAGATACAGATAAACTTGGCAGCATCTGTTTTCTTAGTGGCTAGAAGATATGGTCTATGATGGAGAGAGGATTGCGGTGAAGCAGAGACTAACAAAAGTTGAAGGGGTGTGGCGAATGAAAGAGACTGTTGAGGTGGGGCACATCAAAATGTGGTCCCATGTTGAAGATTCAGTTGAATTTGAAGATCCTATCGCACCAATGGGCATGCTGATATGGTTGTCTCCAGCACAGCTCTGCAGTCCTGGGGAAAGAGCAGAGATGGCAGGTGGAGTGGAATGATCTGGGCTTGGGTTTTATAGAGTAGATGCTCAGCTAATGTTAATGCTGCCTTTTAGAAAGACTGAGAATAAGAAATCACGTAGGAGGTCTGTGCTGAGCTTAAATTCTTATTCTTGGTAAAAAAAAAAAAAACAAAAAACAGTGACCTAGAAATGTCTAGGAACTGATGAAGATGGAATTAAAAATTTCTAAGCACCTACCATTTACCAAGGCCACAGGATACATATGTGCATTTCTCATTTTAAACCTCACAACAACTGTGAAAGGCAGGTAGAATTATCATTGTTTTACAAATGAAAATCATCTAGGCTCAGAGAGTTAAGGAATTTGCCTGAGCCTATTTTTCTTGTTGTGCTTCCTTGGGAATGTGAAGGCAGACTGAATATTGATGAAGCAAAGTGCATGTTGGAGCGTGATTAGCTTTATGACATTATTTTGTGTCTCTACACATACTTTGTGTTTGGTGTTCCTCTGGGAAATAACAGAAAAAGCCAATCAGGAGGCTTCTCTCTGCCTGGATGAGGGGAATGCACTCATTTATAATTCTGTCTTTTAAGATGCCAGTATTGCTGCTTAGAGACTCCATCTAGTTTTGCTCTTGTTTTCATTATATCTTCTTGTAGAGGACTGCTTCTTCTTTTTGCCAGCCCTAGTCTAGACCCTGTCTTTACAAACCTCATTTAATGGTTCCTCCAATTCCCTTGTCTCTTATATTTCTCTTTAACTAGGATCAAGATGAAATTTCATACTGATATATCTTTATATCTGGTTAATGACATCACTGTTTCCTTCCTTGCCAGCTTCCTGACATAATTACAAAGGGAATTTCTCCATTTTAGGGAGAAACCAAGATCCAGTGTCAGCATGACCAGGTTTGTAGGATGTTTTTGCTCATACTAAATCTCAGGTGTGCATGATCAAGCAACTGAAAAATCCTGAGTTAATTTCCTGCTGGAATAGCCCTTCATCTTTAGTGCAGGATGATAGTCAAAATACAAATTACTACCTGTATTGGCCTGCAGCAACCAATTAGAATGGACAGTGGCTTAGTCCTGGAGCAGGGTCCCTGAAGCTCCTTGTTGAGCCAGCCTTAACTCTTTAGTTGTTGGATCATGAGAAGTATAGAGCAGGGTAATAGGGGATGTGTCAGCCAGGGGGTTAAGTGGAAATCTTGGAGCAGTACTGCTTACCAACCAGTATGAAAGGATTTCAAGAATTTAACAACTGGAGCAGACTCACTGGGACAGACCTGCTGAATATAAGCACTGTCTTAGTAGCCATAAATGCTGTCTAGGGGTGTTTATTATCAGAAATGTTGCCTAGGGGTGTTTATGGTAAGAAGGCAAGCAGAGCAATGCTTTCATCCTAAAAACTCAAAGATATGAAAAATTTTTAAAGATATATCATTTTTTTCTTTTATACATCATGGGGACATTAGTGATAACATAGCCTTTTGCTAAGGACTATTCATTGTTACCTTATATCTATCCTTGCCTTCTTCCAAAGTAAAAGAATTATTAGCTGGGTACATGGCCACCTAGGCAAACAATACATTCCCCAGGTTTCCTTGCAGCCAGCTGTGGTCATGTGATTAAACTATAGCCAATGGGATGAATGCAGCTGGAAGAGATATGAAGAACCTCCTGGTCAAACTCATAAGGGAAGAGGACATCTCTTCCTTCTCCTGCTTCCTTCACCCCACTGCTTGGTTCTTGGAAATTGTGGAGAGCCATTTTGATCCATGTGGACAAGGGAAATACTGTGAGATTGGTTGAACAATGGGATAGAAGTCTAGATCCCGGGGCAACCTCACACAGTAGAGCTGTAGACTGCTTACCTCCAGACTACAATACGAGAGAGAAATAAACTTCTATTTATTTAAGCCATTGTCAGTTTGAGTCTCTGTCACAAACAGCCAAAACTATATCCAAATGTAGGAGGGTTTTGTGGGTTTCTCTCTTTGCTACTCTTTTGATTCACCTAAGTCACATATATGTACAGCTAACCTTTGAACAACACAGATTTGAAGTGTACAGGCCCACTTACACATAGATTTTGTTCAATATAAGTTACACTGAGTGTGCCTGCCTCTCCTGCCTCCCCTTCCATCTCCTCCCCCTCTGCCACTTCTGTCACCCCTGAGACAGCAAGACTAACCCCTCCTCTTTCTCCTTCTCCTCTTCCTCCTCAGCCTAGTCAATGTGAAAACAATGAGGATAAAGGAAGGCTTCTGTGATGACCCACTTCCACTTAATGAAAAGTAAATACATTTTTTCTTTCTTATGATTTTCTTAATAACATTTTCTTTAGCTAACTTTCTTGTAAGAATACAGTATATAATACATATAACATAGAAAATATTTGTTAATCTATTGTTTATGTTATTGGTAAGTCTTTCAGTCAATAGTAGGCTATTACTGGTTGAGTTTTGCAGGAGTCAAAAGTTATACATGGATTTTTGGCTTTGCAAAGGGTTGGCAACCCTAACCCCTGTGCTGTTCAAGGGTCAACTGTATATGTATTTTTTTCTAATTACCAAGTTGAGGACAAGTGATGCTAGAAAGGCACAGTTACTGAAGTCTGATATTTATTTAAGGTCCATTGTGCCCTCCTATTGAGTGATGGTAGGGAGACCAATTCCTTTTCCTTTTCCACTTAATATCATTTCCGAGGTGAACCTTAGATACTCTTAGAAATACTGTTAATCATTTAGATGGCCCCAGGTACCTCTTTTGGATTAGGAAACTGGAACTGGAATGGAATAGACCTTGACCTTACTTTCTGTAGTGTGTAGTTCAAGCAAGGATAGATTTATTTTCCTCTTGAGGCTTACTTTTCCCATGAGAAGAAGGTGACATGACACAACACATGGAGCAGTGGGAGAGAAAGGGACCATCTGTTTAGCCAGCCAGGCTAACTCAGCCAGCCAGGCCAAGTTGCCCGGGGAATCACTGGGGTAAGAGATAAAACAATTGGAATGGAATGTCTGTTTGCCCAAATTGGGCAGTAGGATTAGTGATTCTGAACATTAAATAGTAACCTGATACCTGTTAGACTTAATGCTTACTTTGCTGCAGAGAAGCTGCCTGCTCCCTAAGATAACTTAGAAGAACTGAAAAAAATGAGACTGTATAATACCATAGAGCAAGGTCTGTATTCTCTCACTGTAGAATTTAAGCTGCAGTTCCAGAGCTCTTTTTCAAGAGTTTATTGTAAGTTGCAGCCAGGAATGACGATTTTATAAGCCAAATCTAGAGCATCACAGGGCAAGAACTTGGCCCCTAAATAGCCACCACAAACATTTTCCAATTCCCTTGACATTTACAAAGCATTTGTTCACATGTGATGATTTTAATGCTCATAACAACCCTGTTGTCCCCATCTTGCAGATGGTGAAATTGAGGCTGGAATGATTAAACAACCTCAAAATTACCTCCAGCCAGTATTGTGAGAGACCCAAGACTTGAACCTAGGCCTCGAAAGCATAGGCTGAACATTAAATTCTGTGCTTGAAGTTAATTTGTGAAGGACATGAGATGGGACAAACCTGCCTCCATAGGCTGGTTCACCTCTCAAGCCCTGAAGCTTGGAGTTAAGCAGTTAGTTAGAGACCTGTTTTCATAGAAACACCCAGTTTCTCTTGATTGTTAAGATCTGGGTGGCAGTTGTTGAGGATATTTTAGAGTTAATGGGGCTTCTGATGTGCTGTGAAAAGTCCAAAAAATCCAGCTAAAGGGGGAGATTGAGCAGAAGCCAAGTGCCTGAATAATCTACAACTTAGATCATCAGCTAGCCTACAAATAAAGATGATTGTATCTCCAGTTGTTTGGAGCTCATCCTGGGGAAACAGATACCTGATTAATGGAAATTTTATTCCAGGAAATAGCTTTACTTCTAGGCACAGAGCTTGCTTATATGTTTTCCAGAAAGTGTTCTTCTCACTTTAAAGTAATCTACAGGGTCTTTAATGTTCTTTTCAACACTGTTCTGTAATTCCCCACACTCTCATCTGAGAGTAATGACAGGAAACCCAGTTTAACATCAACTCTAAACATCAAGAGAGGAAGGGAAACAAGTCTGTCTGTTTTGTTTGTTCTTTTTTAAAGCAAGAACTTCTGCCCATCCAAGACAGAATCAAGACCCTGAGCCAGGGACCTTAGACATTGTATGCCTCATTGGTGATTTGGGGACTAGGGACAGAATAGTCCAAGGTAAGTAGTCCAGGCTTCTTTCCTCTGGGCCCTAATGAGAAAGGCCTGTTGTTTGGGTACTTAGCTCAGCCTAGAGATTTAACAACAAATAACAGAGAAGGAAAAGGTCCCTGAGGGAGGCAAGATGGAGTTTGCAAAAGAACCTAAGTTTACAAGACAAGCCTCTGGGGCAACAATCAGCTCTTGTGTATATTCACCCTCAAAGGCACATGTTAAGACAGAGCCTGGTGAAACATACAGAGACCCTGTCAGCCAGTACCAAAAAATCATTAAACCAGTGAGGAAATTATAAACACCAATAATCAAATTAAATAAAAATGTCATTCATTCATCAAACATTTATTGAGTGCTATTTTGGTTTTTCTTTAACCATAGTGTACATCAGAATTTCTTTTCCCAGCCAGTCTCTTGTTATGCAATGACCATTATTAACCTCCCTAAAAATGATTGCTATTTAGTTAGAATTCACTGAAAGTCTGGGATTAGTGTTTTATTTTTTGTTATTGGTTTGTTCAGTGCATTGATTAAGATGATCTTGGCTGTAAATAACAGAAAACTCAACTCAAACTGGCTTAAATAATAAGATAGTATATTAGTTTCCTATCGCTGCTATAACATATTACCGCAAACCTAGAAGCTTAAAACAACACACATCGTCTTACAGTTCTAGAGGTCAAAAATCTGAAATGGGTCTTTCAGGACTAAAATCAAGGTGTTGGCAGAGCTTCATTCATTTTGGAGGCCCCAGGGAAAATTTCATTCCCTGCTCTTGTCAGCTTCTAGAGGCTGCCCACAATCCTTGGCTCATGGCCCTGCATCACTTTGACCTCTACTTCCATTGTTACATCCCCTTCTCTAACTCTGACCCTGCTGATTTCCTGTTATAAGGGCCTTTGTAATTAGATTGGGCTTGCCTGGATAATCCAGGATAATCTTCCCATCTCAAGGTCCTTAACTAAATCACATCTGCAAAGTCCCTTTTGCCATATAGGGAATATATTCACAGATTTCAGGGATCAGGACATGAGCATCTTTGATGGGCTGTTATTCTGTCTACAACAGGTAGTTTATGGGATTACATA
Source organism: Lemur catta (assembly GCF_020740605.2). NCBI lineage: Eukaryota > Metazoa > Chordata > Mammalia > Primates > Lemuridae > Lemur > Lemur catta. The sequence goes on from NC_059155.1 coordinate 14,694,495, forward strand.
ACTGGGAGTCCAAAGTTAGAGCAGACTTTGGGGTTGGTTGATCCAGAAATTCATAAATGTCATCAAGGAGAACTCACCAGTGAAAAATCAAACAATCTGATTTAAAAATGGACAAAGAACTTGAATAAACATTTCTTCAGGAAAAAAATATACAAATGGCCAATAAACACAGGAAAAGATGCTCAACATTACTAGTCATTAAGGAAATGTAAATCAAAACCATGATGAGCTATATATATCTCATACCCATTAGGAGGGATACTATAAAAAAAAACCCAAACCGAGAAAATAACAAGTGTTGGCAAGGATGTAGAGAAATTAGAACCTTTGTTCACTGCTGATTGGAATGTAAAATGGTGTCACCACTGTAGAAAATGGTATGGTGACTCTTTTAAAAATTAAAAATACAATTACCACATGATCTAACAATTTCACTTCTGGGTACATACCCAAAAGAATTGCAAGCAGGAACTTGAATGGATATTTGTGCACCCATGTTCATAGCATCATTATTCACAATAGCCAAAAGGTGGAAGCAACTCAAATGTCCATCAACAGATGAAGAGATAAACAAAATGTTGTATATCTATAAATGGAATATTATTCAGCCTTAAAAAATGAAGAAAATTTGGACAAGTGCTACAACATGAATGAACCTTGCAGACATTATGCTAAATGAAATAAGCCAGTCACAAAATGACAAATATCATATGATTCCTCTTATATGAAGTGCCTAGTGTGTAGTCAAATTCATAGAGACCAAAAGCAGAATGGTGGTTTCCAGGGACTGGGGGAGGAAGAAATGAGGGAATTACTATTTAATGACTACAGAGTTTCAGTTGAGGAAGATAAAAATGTTCTGGAGTTGGATGGTGGTGATAATTGCACAATGATATGAATGTGTTTCATATTAATACCACTTAAGTGTATGCTTAAAAATGGTGAAGATGGTAAGTTTTATATTCTGTGTATTTTACCACAATAAAAAATGTGAGATCAGAAAGGACCCAGATTCTTTTCATCAATGTACTCTGTTATTAAAGCATCAGCTGCTATCTAAGGCTGGAGTCTCCCCATGGTCACGACAGAGTTATCAATAGCAATCAGAGCCACATGTTTTCTTGCTCACGACCAGGTGAAGAGCCTTTCTCCTAAGGGTGAGGATAGTTTCCCAAAAGCTGCTAATACACTTTTCCTTAAATTTCAAGCAGTTTGAGTATCTGAACCATAGCTGGAAAATGAGATAAATTTATCCTCAAACCAATCAGGGTCAACTCTTGAGCTGAAATCAATTCCCCAGCTTGCATTGCTGCAATTCAGTGGGAGATGGAAAAAAGAAAAGGGTCCTGAGGAGTTGACCACAATGTTCACCACTTCCACTTTACAAATTTTGTAGCAACTTCAACTCAAGTACACAGACTTGGGTGCAAATCCTCTGTGCAAAATTCAAGCCACGCATCCAATTCCTTCCTAGCTGTCGCGTCTCAGTGCCTGCAACACTTCCCTGCATCTCAATTCTGATGACTCTCCATATGTCATCCTATGGCAACAGGAGAGGTCACATCTATGGGGTACAGTGAATGGAGAAAGCATCAGAGGAGGCCACATTTACATTCGCATCAATATCACCTGGGAAGTGCCTTGAAAATAGGGATTCCTGGATCTAACCCAAAAAGTGCTGAAACAGAACCTTAAATAAAAATCAAATTAAAATTGTCATTTATCTTTCATGAATTTGCATTTTGAGAGGCGCCATAGGTAATTCTCATGTTGATCCATGGACTCTGCTTTGAGAAGCTTTGGCCCTATCTTTACTAAGAACTGTCCTAGGTGCTATAGATAGAGTAATGAAGATGATATGAGGCATACTCCGAAGGAGCCCACAGTCTAGATGAGAGAAAACATACTTAAATAATTATAACATGACCTGACAGGTACTGTAGTAGAGATATGAATAGACTTCTGTGAGGTTGATACTGCCTGAGGGAGTCAGAAAAAGTTTCACACAGAGTGTTTGGCTATGATGAGGTAGCATTATAATCGGGGGTGCATCGACATTGAAGAGAGAGAGAAAGAGAAATAATTTTAATAATTTAGGCTACCAAGAAGACTCAGTGGGTCCCAGAATTATGTGAGCATGAGAAGACAGAAATGCATTTGTGATTCCTTCATGGGACCTCAGTTTCTCACTTTTGTAGGTTTAGCACTGCTATGAATGTAATTCTAGTGTTTAATGATACATATTTTTCACATACATATTTATGTATAAGGTTGTATAAACAAAACCATGTATCATGTGCTTTGGGATATTTAATACATTTTCAAGAGTAATTTTGACTATATGTGGTTAAATCTTATATTGCTGCCTTTAAACTGAGTCCCACAACCCCATCCCTATTTTATCCTGGCACTTTAAACAACTATTCTAGAGAAGGAGTGGCAATTATACAGGTGGAAAAGTAGGAGGAGAGAGTCCAGACAAAGGGACTAAAATTGTTAGATAATGAAATTATTAAAGAGCATGACATATTTGGGGAACAGCCAGCCAGAAGTTGGGCAAGGCTCTCAGAGGATGCATAGAGTGGCCAGAGAGGTGATCAGGCAGGTCAGATGGGGTCAGATTAGCAAAGACAATACTAAGGAATTTGGACTTCAAATGTGTGAAAGTGGAAGTCATTGAAGGAGTTTAAATAAGTGAATGACAAGATCAGATGTGCATTCTAGAGAGATCATTTATTGGCCAGGTGGTGGCTACTCTGAAGCAATAAAGACAAGACCTCTCAGAGCTTCAGGGAAGCTCAGTCCAATTCCATTTTATTAAGGCTCTTGGTATAGTAAAGAATACAAAAATGACAGAAGTCACAAAGAGTATGAACTATTCTAAAATTATTAGGTTTAACAAATTAACACTTTTAATTGCACACACAAACTTGATGACTATGTCTATGATCTCATTTGGAGATGTCAATCTAGGTAGGAAGCCTAGGCAACCCTCCATTCCCAAACTGGTTTTATTTCCAGACTTCATCATGTTCTAAAATCTTGAGCAAGTAATTTATTTAATCTCTGTGAGCCTCAGTTTTCTGACAATGAGAATAATAGCTCACTTTATAAGGACAGAGTGAAATAACATATGTATAGTGTCTGGCACTCTTGGGTGCTCAGCAAGTGTTAATATTTCTTCACAGTCCTCCTTAAATATGATGAGCCTGTGCCCATGTGCACTCACATGGTACACACCAACACATGCACTTGGATTCCAATACAGCTGCCCTGGAGCTAAGGTTGGAAAGGGTCCACAATGCCATCTCAGTGCCTCCCCTTGCCTCTGTGTTGAACCCTCATCCCTGAAGAGAGAGTATACCCTCTACCTCAGGTATCTACCCATTAGAGCCCTCTGCCAGCACATTCACCTCAGTATGGATGAGTTATGCCATCACTCTATTCCCTCTCCCAAGAGTGTTTGCATAGCAATCTTGAGCTCTGATTGTAGAAGTAAAGAATGACCTTTTCCATGTTAAAGAGATTTCAGGCATCCATTAATCTGAACTAGAAATCCTTCAGAAGTAAGAGGGACTTTCTCATTGCTCATCTAAAAGGCTATTTAGCCTCAAATGTTTTTGGGGTCCCTGACCTTTTTTCCTGCTCAAAGATCAGCACTCCCTTTGGGCTCAATGTTTTTGTCTGGAGCACAGAGATCTGTAACTCACAGTAACAAGTCCCTAACTGAACAACAGCAATAACTTACAGTGCTACAACAGGCTTCCTGGGTTCCCGTTAACTTTGCAGAGTCAAATCATTGAGTTGGCATAATATCCAGGACTCAGAAGCTCTGCAGGGTGATTTCAGAACAGAGCATCAGCTAAATGGGTCCCTGAGCCTGAGCCAGCCTTCCAGTGCTCCAGTTCCAAGACTCACAGTTTGCAGGAGCCTGTCACTCAGAATTCCTTGAGGATTGTATATTTTAAGAACTAGTAAAGGTCTAATCTGAAAAGAAACCTTGCATTGTGGTCAAAAATCTCCATTTATCGTAATAATGTGGTGAGAGTAGATAATGCTTGATTGTACCCTGATTATATCCAAATCTCTTACCAATTAACATGGCAGAAGGTAAAGAGAAAAATACACATGGATACCAGCTCCCGTTCACTTCTAATTGCCCATTCTCCCTTTAAAAAGATGTTATCATCATTTCTTTATATCCTATTCTAACAAGAAATCATAGAATTTTGAAAAATATTGCTTGAGGTCATTTTGTCTATTCCCCCACCTGTAAATAAATCTAGATTTAAAATCACCCCACACAGCTGAGTATCTAATCTTTTCTTAGTGACCCACTTCAGAGGTTGTCAATCTTAACTACCAATAGCATTTGCAATATCTCTATCCTAAATCCTCTCAGTGGCAACATAATCCACTGCTCTTTAGTCTTCGGTGGAAAACAAGTATTCCCTCTGAATATCTTCCAGTTGCTAACTGGTCATATTCCATCCCTGTGGGTTACCTCCTCCACAGTTCTCATTCTTTGAAATGTCCCTTATCAGCTTTTTGTGGAAGCCTTTAATCAACTCTCTTAATCTTTATAAAAAGCCTCTGCAAATCATCCTTGTCTCTCATGGATTGAGTGACTATGACCAACAACCACAAAGAAAGAAAATTCAGAAAGATGAGACAAAATGAGTATAAAGAGTTTTTCTCCATTTCTATTATTTATACCACTGACGTTTCAAATGATATTTAGGGCTTTTTTGTAGAACATATGTAATACATGTCCACAGTAGAAAGCTTTAAACACATAGAAAAGTATAAAGAAGGAAAATGCAAATCTATAATCTGACCACCTAGCCAAAAGGTTTAGAACTTCCTTTGCGTGTGTGTGTGTGTGTGCGCGCGCGCACGTGTATTTGCTCAAACTGAGATTATACTCTATTTGTAGTTTAATATCTTGCTTTGTATTTCATGAGCATTTTCCAAACCATTATCCACTCTCAAAATATGACTTTTTAATTGCATTGTAACTTTCCACCTTATGGATATAACTTAGCTCATTTAATTATTCCCTCATCACTGGGCATTTAAATATTAACAGTTTCTAATTTATCACCATTTATAAATAATGCTATAAGAATTGCCTTGTACACAAATCTTTGTCCACATTTCTAATCATTTCAAAAAGCAGCACTATATATATACATATTTGATTTCCTGACTTCCATAATGCATGAATCTGTGATTGATTCAGGCTTTCAGATGAGATCTCTGGATAATTTTCTACCAAATTAATACATAGACTCTGAATAACAATCCAGAGTTTTTAAATCTTAAGTAGTTCCTCCTTAACTATAGAATAAAGCTCCAATTTCTTAGTAGACCTAAGCTCTATCTTTTGCCACGCATGCTTGGAACTGTACGTGTCAGTAATTCAGTTGGCTTCTAGTTACAGTTAACCCTTGAACAACATGGATTTGAACTGCACCAGTCTACTTACACACGGATTTTTTTCCATAAATATACTGGAACATTTTTGGTGACTTGAGACAATTTGAAAAAACTTGCAAACTACGTAGCTTAGAAATATCAAAAACTTAAGAAAAGATTAGGTATGTCACAAATGCATAAAATATATGTATATACTAGTATATCATTTACTACCATGAAATATGTACTAATCTATTATAAAAGTTAAAATTTATCAAAACTTATGCATACAAACTCTTATAGATCATACATGGCACCCTTCACAGTTGATAGAAATGTAAACAAATGTAAAGGTGCAATATTAAATCACAACTGCATAAAATTAACTATAGTACATATTGTACTGCTGTATTAATTTCATAGACATCTCCTGTTGCTCTTGTGTTGAACTCAAGTGTTGTGAGTGTCTGCTTAAAACACTGTATGATGCTAATCATCTCCACATGAGCAGTTCCTCGCTCCAGTAAATTGCATGTTGCAGTAAAAAGTGATCCCTCACGTATTTTTCATAGTGTTTAGTGCAATATCATAAACCTTGAATAACACCATACAAAGTGCCACTAGTGATGATGGAAGTGCTCCCAAGAAGCAGAGAAAACTCATGACATTACAAGAAAAAGTAGAATTGTTTGATATGTACAGTATATTGAGGTCTGCAGCTATAGTTGCCTGCTATTTCAAGATAAATGAATACAACATAAGGACCACTATAAAAAAAAAGAGAAAATTCATGAAGTCATCACTGCAGCTATGCCAGCAAGTACAAAAACATTGCACTTTTTCTGAAATTTCTTTTTATCTCATATTGAAAATGCAACTTCTATGTGGGTGCAGGATTGCTATAAGAAAGGCATGCCTATAGACTCTAATATGATTCAAGAAAAGGCAAAGTCATTATATGACAACATAAAGCAAAAGGAAGGTGAAAAATCTAAAGCTGGAGAATTTAATGCCAGCAAAGAATGGTTTGGTAATTTTAGGAAGAGATTTGGCTTAAAAAAATGTCAAGATAACAGGAAAATCAGCTTTGGCAACCATGAGATAGCAGACAATTGCCCAGACACCATTAAGAAAATCATTGAGGAGAAAGGATATCTGCCTGAACAGATTTTTGATGCGAACAAAAGTGCCCTACTCTGGAAAAAAAGTCACAAAGGACATTTACTAGTAAGGAAGAGAAGCAAGCACCAGGATTTAAAGTAGGAAAGGATAGGCTAACTACTGCTTTGTGTAAATGCAGTCAGGTTTATGATCAGGACTGTCCTTATCTATAAAGTTGCTAACCCCCAAGCCTTGAAGGGAAAACAACAGCTACCAGTCTTTTGGTTGTACAAAAAGAAGGTCTGGACAATGAGAAGCCTTTTCTAGATTGGTTCCGTCAATGCTTTGTCCCTGAAGTCAGGAAGTACCTTTCCAGTAAGGGACTGCCTTTTAAAGTTTTCTTGCTATTTCACAATGCTCCCTGACCATCCAGAACCCCATAAGTTCAACACAGATGGTTTCAAAATGGTCTACTTGGCCCCAAACACAATGTTCCTAATCAAGGGATCATAAGGACCTTTAAGGCTCCTTACACATAGTACTGTATGGAAAGGATTGTCAGTGCTATGGAAGAGAACCCCCACAGAGAAAACATCATGAAAGTCTGGAAGGATTACACCACTGAAGATGCCATCTTTGTTATAGGAAAAAGCCATGAAAGCCATCAATCCTGGAACAATAAATTCCTGCTAGAGAAAACTGTGTCCAGATATTGTGCATGGCTTCACATTATCTAAGACAGAGCCAATCAATGAAATCATGAAAGAGATTGTGGATATGGCCAAAAAGGTGGGGGGTGAAGGGGTTTGAAATATGGCCCTTGGAGAAATTCAAGAGCTAATAGACACTACACCAGAGGAATTAACAGAAGATGACTTGATGGAGAAGAGTTCCTCTGAACCAGTGCCACATGCTGAGGAAGAAGACGTCGAAGAAGCAGTGCCAAAAAAACGAGTTGACATTAGACAGTCTAGCAGAAGGGTTCTAGTTATTCAAGACTGCTTTTTATTTCTTTCACAACATGAACCCTTCTATGATATAGGCACTGACACTAAAGCAAATGGTGGAAGAATGATTGGTACCATATGGAAACATTTTTAGAGAAATGAAAAAGCAGAAAGACAGAAATTATAATGTATTCCCATAAAGTTACATTGTGTGCCCGCCTCTCCTGCCTCCCCTTCCACCTCCTCCACCTCTGTCTGCCACCTGTGAGACAGCAAGATAAGACCAACCCCTCCACCTCCTGTTCAGCCTACTTAACGTGAATTCAACAAGGATGAAGATATCTATGATGATCCATTTCCACCTAATTAATAGTCAATATATTTTCTGTTTCTTATGATTTTCTTAATAACATTTTCTTTTCTCTAGCTTAATTTATTGTAAGAATATAGTATATAATACATATACCTAATATGTGTTAATCTACTGTTTGTTATTGGTAAGGCTTCTGGTCAACGGTAAGCTATTAGAAGTTAAGGTTTTTTATTTCAAAACATTAAGGGAGTATAAACATTGTTCTTACATGGATACATTGTACAATACTGAAGTCAGGGCTTTTAGTGTGCCTGTCACCAGAATAGTATTCATTGTACCCAATAGGTAAGTTTTGATCCCTCACCTCCTTCTCATCCTCCCCCCCTTCTTGGTTTAGTTTTTAAGGATTCAAAACTTACATGAGTATTTTTGACCACATGAGGGGTTGGCGCCGCTAAACCCCACGATTCTCAAGAGTCAATTGTACTTGCATACTCCACAGTGCTTAATACCTCGATACCTTTTATTTCATTGCTCCCTTTGCCTACAAAGCTTCTCCCATCTTTTTTTCACCTCCCTGATCCTAAGCATTCCTGCAACGTTCAATTCATGTGTCATCTCCAACAGGCAATCTTCCTTGAATCTCCAGGTTGTACTAAGTGTATCTCCAATGTGCAGCTATGACGCTTCATGTGTGTTTCTAGCATATTATATTGAAATATGCTTTTGTTTCTACCTCTGCCACCAAACCATAGGCATCCTGAAAACAGGAACCATGTCATCCCCCAGGGCTGACTAGAGTGTCTAAAATACGGTAGGTGCACTGTTGAATTGAGCTGAGTAATTTTTGTGTCCATACCTATGCTTGTGATGCTTGTAATTCAGGGAAGACTTATTGAATGAGGTATCAAAAACATAGTCTAGTAGAGGAGATTGGCGATGGTATATATAGTTACAGAATAATTATAATTCATTGCTCCAAATTACTTTGGGTTGATGGGAAGAGGATCAATCAATTCTGCTTGAAGCTGGGCAGTGATCTTGTCCTTATGTTTCTTATTTACTGCCTCAGAAGCATAGGAGTCTCCAAGAGTCCCAGCGATCCTTGACCAGTTGATATCTGATACAATATCATTTTAAATTTAGTGTGATTTCTGCTGTTGTCCTTGAAACTTTCGTGCATACAGTCAACCAAATCTAGCATTATTTTGTCCCCCTAGAAATGTATTTTAGAATGTGGAACTAGCAGAAGACAATGGGAAGCTAGATACAAGTATCTCTAGCACAATGTCTACTATACAACAGGTAAGGCCCTGGTCTAGTCACATCAGCCCAATGCTGCTTCCTCCTTCAACATTGCTGTGATCCCCACCACCAATTAATTGTCAATTAGCTCCTCAAGGGGTACAAAAAGCTAATGTTTAAGAGGAAGGGCATGGAGAAACCAGAGACACTTTCCAGTTGGCTAATTCACAATCCAGGACTGTGGGAAACTTCAGATAGCCAGTAAGAGGGCATTACAAAGGCATTCCATACAGCAGGGTACAGAGGGGTTCTGAAAGGGTACTAAAGGCCTATGTCCATCATGTCCCCAGACTTACAGAATGGCAACTAAACCAAAGCAGCCCTCTACCAACTGACATTTCCTAGAAGAATGCAGTAACTAAGGGCCCAGAGTAACAAAGGTAAGTTGTGATCCAGAGGTCTCCTTCTAGATGCAAGCCTAGGGGCTATGGAAGAAGCAGCTAACACCTGTTAGAAAGTGCATTGGCATTATGCCTTCAAGAGCTGTGGGCGGCCAGGGCCCTTAGAGCAGATGGACCAGCAGCCAACCAGCTGATTAAACTGATATTGGAGCCTCCACATGAGAACAGATTTTTCTCCTATGTGCTGTAAATACTATCTAGCTTTCTGGAAAGGCTGAATCCAGTGGAACAGGAGAAATTACAACTATGATTTTAATACAGGCAGTCTCCAGCTTACAAATGAGATGTATTCCAAAGGTTTAACGACTTGGAACTCAAAACACATTTCCCATAGATTTAATGTTATACATTAATTCTCAGGTTCCCAGTCAGCTCATTTAAAAAGCCTATTAATTCCCCAGTGCAGCTGAGCTGTAGTACTATAGTGTTAGTTGGAATTCTGACTGCTGGTTGCTGGGTGTCATGTAATACAGAAGGAAAGAAGAGAAGGAGAAGAAAGAGGAAGAGAATTCCACAATCCCTGCTCCTCTCTTAGGAATAGTCCTGGCCCACTTGAGGCAAAATTTCAAACATGCCACACTGTTTCTGAAAAACACCCACCCCACTTTCTGCACTTTTCCCAGGCATGGCTTTAGTGCCTTTTAGGCTACCCTAAGGGCCTCCCTATCCCCTAGCTTGACAGCTCCCTAAACTACCTTAGCATCTCCAGTTCCCCATGGCTTCCAAATCTCCTACTCTCTGTCACCCTCCATCAAATTAATATTTCCTCACAGAAGTCCAAAACCTAGCTCATCCACCTTTATTTCAAAACTATTCTGTTTCCTGACTTTCCAAGCTCTGTCAAGAGAACTAAAATTCCTATTCAGTTAAGTTCAAAAGCCCAGAGTCCTCTTTGATGCTTTTCCCCCTTGTTCCACACAGCTCATCAGTCAAAAATCTTGTTGATTCAACTTCTGGAAGGTCTTTGTATATCATCATTCTTGTTTGGGTTTTATCCATGTAAGGGATCCTTTTAGAGCTACATTTTGAGAATCAGTATACATAATCTCTCACTTGAACTATAGCAGCAGCCTCCTGACTGATTTCGTTGCCTAGCTCCTCCATCTTCCCCTTGCTGATGAATGAACCTTTCCAAAGCATAGCTTTAATCACCTCTTCTGTCTTTCTGCAAAATCTACCAGTGGTTCTCCTAACACCTAATAGCTAGTTATCCATTTAGTTTTCACAACAACCGAGACAAAGTAGTTATCCTTATTCCCATTTTAGAAATTAGAAAAAATAATTTACTGGAGATCACTGGCCTGTTCAGTGACTCATCCAGGATTGAACTCAGGTCTGTTTGTTTCCAAAGTCCATGTTCATTTTACCCCACACCACATTTCAATATAGTCCAAATACCTTATGTTGGTGATCAAGGTATTCCATGATGTAGCTCCATTACTTTCCCATCGTCTCTCATACCACTGCTTATATCCACTCCACTGCCATCTATTCAGACTGTTTACTGCTTCCCAAACATACCCTGCACAGGCATAGCACAGATTTATTGCAAATTTGGATATAGACCACTCCAATAAAGCAAACATTGCAATAAAGCAAATCACACACACTTATTGGTTTCCCAGTGCATATAAAAGTTATGTTTACACTATACTGTAGTCTATTAAGTAAGCCATAGCATTATGTCTAAAAAATGTACATATCTTAATTTAAAAAAATACTTTTTTGCTAAAAAAAAATGCTCATGATAGTCTAAGCCTTCAGGGAGTCGTAATCATTTGTTGGTGTCTTGCCTTAATGTTAATGGCTGCTGACTAACCAGGATGGTGGTTGTTGAAAGTTGGGGTGGTGGTTTCAATTTCTTAAAATAAGACAGTAATGAAGTTTGCCACGTGGATCGGCTTTTCCTTTCATGAAAGATTTCTCTGTAGTGTGCAGTACTGTTCGATGGCATTTATCCAGAGTAGAACTTCTTTCAACATTGGAATCAATCCTCCAAAGCTCTGCCACTGATTTATCAACTAAAGGTATAAGATATTCTAAATCCTTTGTTGTCATTTCAATAATGTTCACAACATCTTCACTAGGAATAGATTCCATCTCAAGAAATCACTTTCTTTGCTCATCCATTAGTGAAGTATCACAAGAATGGAAGGAGAAAAACCATACATAGTCATTACTAAATTGAAACTTAGAGATCAACACTCATGTGCACATATATTAGTAAAATTCAATGGAAATCAAGCAGGTGGAGGTGAGGAGGGGATGGGTGAATTCACACCTAAAGAGTACAATGTACACTATCTGGGGGATGGGCACACTTATAACTTTGACTCAAATGGTACAAAATCAATTTACGTAACCAAAATATTTGTATCCCTGTAATATCCTGAAATAAAAAATAAGTAAATAAGAAGCAACTCCTCATTTGTCAATGTTTTATCACGAGATTAGAGCAATTCAGTCACATCTCCAGGCTCCACTTCTAGTTCTGGTTATCTTGCTATTTCCACTACTTCTGCAGTGACTTCCTCTACTGAAGTCTTGAACCCCTCAAAGTCATCCATGAGGGTTGAAATCTATTTCTTCCAAACTCCTATTAATGTTGATATTTTGACCTCCTCCCATGAATCACAAATGTTCTTAATGGCATCTAGAATGGTGAATTCTTTCCAGAAGGTTTTCAATTTACTTTGCCCAGATCCACCAGATGAATCACTATATGTGGCAGCTGGAGCCTTATCGAATGTATTTCTTAAATAATAAGACTTAAAATTCAAAATTACTCCTTGATCCATGGGATGCAGAATGGATGTTGTGTTAACAGGCATGAAAACAACATTAATCTCCTCGTACATCTCCATCAGAGCTCTTGGGTGACCAGGTAAATTGACAATGAGCAGTAATATTTTCACAGGAATCTTTTTTTTTTTGAACAGTAGGCCTCAACAGTGGGCTTAAAATATTCAGTAAACCATGCTGTAAACAAATGTGCTGTTGCCCAGACTTCTTGTTCCACTGACAGAGCACAGGCAGAGTAGATTTAGCATAATTTTTAAGGGCCCTAGGATTTGGGGTATGGTAAATGAGTATTGGCTTCAACTTAAAGTTACCAGCTGTATTAGCCACAAACAACAAAGTCAGTCTGTCCTTTGAAGCTTTGAAGTCAGGCATTGACTTCTCCTCTCTAGTTATAGAAGTCCTAGATGGGGCTGGGTGTGGCAGCTCATGCCTGTGATTCCAGCACTTTGGAAGGCCTAGGCAGGAAGGTCACTTGAGACCAGTAGTTCAAGACCAGCATGAGTAACATGGCAAGACCCCATTTCTACAAAATAAAAATGAAAAAATAAATTAACCGGGCATGGTGGCACACACCTGTAGTCCTGGCTACTCGGGAGTCTGAGGCAGGAGGATTGCTTCAGGCCATGACTCCAAGGCTATAGTGAGCTATGATTGGGCCACTGTACTCCAGCCTGGGTGACAGAACAAGACCCTGTCTCTAAAAAACAAACAAAAAATAATCACTGATCATACTTTATCATAACAGATATAATAATAATGAAAAAATTTGAAATATTGTTATAATTCCCAAAATTTGATAGACATAAAGTGAGCCCATGCTATTGGAAAAATGGTGCTGATAGACTTGCTTGAAGCAAGGTTGCCACAAACCTTCAATCTGCAAAGAACACAATATCTGTGCAGTGCAATAAAGTAAAGCACAATAAAATGAGTATGCCTGTATTCTACTGCTGTTGTCTATGCTTTTTGCTGGATGGTGAGTCCTTTCCTTGTCGAGGCCTAATTCAAACACTACTTGCTCCACAAAGCCTTCCCTCTACCAACTCCCTGCACCTACAAATATACTCAAACACTAGCGAAAAGTTGTCTCCCTTTTCTGAATTACCATACCACTAATATTTCTCCAGTTCATAAGACACTTATCAATTATAGCCTATATTATTACAGTTATTTGAGTGGGAGTTATCACCCCAACCACTACTTTATATCCTTTAGGTCAGGTACCCAAAGTTTTACCCTCAGTCCTAGCAAGTGGAGGTGTCCATGGTAGACATTCAGTTAATGTTTGAGGAATGAATTATTAGTGGAAATTAAGATTTCAAAGTAAAACAAGGCCAAATGTCACCACGAGGAATTTCTATTTGATGAGAAATCCCCCAGAGGATTTTAATCAGAGGAAGTCCACACCAAAACCTGTGTTTTTAGAATGACTAATGAAAATTCAAAATGCAGTTTAGAAGAAAGCTACTGAAAATCTCAGCTGTGTTGTATATTAGCTCTGTTACATTGGGCAACTTTTTAAATTTTTTAATTGACACATTGTAATGATATTTATGGGGCACAATTTGATGTTTCAATACATGTATGTGTTGTATAATGATCAAATCAAGGTAGTTAGTATATTCATCACCTGATGCATTTATCATTTCTTGTGATAAAAACATTCAAAAACCTCTCTTCTAGCTATTTTGTAGTATACTATGCCTTACTGTTAACCATAGTCACTCTGTTGTACAACAGAACACCAGAACTTATTCCTCCTGTCTAATAACAACTTTGTACTCATTGACCAACCTCTCTCCATCCTCTGCCCCCTGATCCTCTCTCCAGCCTCTGGTAACTACTGTTCTACTCTCTAATTTTAAGAGATTCAATTTTTTTAGATTCCACCTATGAGTGAAATCATGCAGTAAGTATATTTCTTTTAATGACTGCCTTATTTCACTTAGCATAATGTCCTCCATGTTCCTCCATGTTGTCGCAAATGGCAGGATTTTATTCTTCTTTCTGGCTGCATAGTATTTCATTGTGTATACATATGACATTTTCTTTATCCATTCAACTGTTGTCAGATACTTAGGTTGTTTCCATATCTTAGCTATTGTAAATACTGATGCAATAAACATGTGAGTGCAGATATCAGTTCAACATACTGATTTCATTTCCTTTGGATATTTACGCAGCAGTGGAATTGCTGTATCATATGGTAGTTCTATTTTTAATGTTTTGAAGAACTTTCATATTGTTTTCCATAATGAATATACTAATTTATATTCCTGCCAAAAGTGTGTAAGTGTTCCCTTTTCTCCACTTTCTCACCAACACTTGTGTTCTTGTGTCTTTTTGATAATAGCCATTTTAACTGGAGTGAGGAGGTATCTCATTGTGGTTTCAATTTGCATTTTCCCCCAATGGTTAGTGATGTTGAGCATTTTTTCATATACCTGTTGGCCATTTGCATGTATTCCTTTGAGAAATGTTTATTAAGGTCTTTTGCTCATTTTTAAATTGGGTTATTTGTTTTTCTGCTGTTGAGTTGTTTGAGCTCTTTATATATTCTGGATATTAACCCTTTGTCTGCTGTAGGGTTTGCAAATGTTTTCTTTGCTGTGCAATGGCTTTTTAATTTGATGTAATCTCATTTGTCTATTTTTGCTTTTGTTGCCTGTGCTGTTGAGTTGTTATTTTAAAAATTCTTGCCCAGCCCAACATGGTGAAGACTTTTCCATATGTTTTATTCTAGTAGTTTCATAATTTGAGGTCTTACATTTAACTCTTTAATCCATTTCATGTTAATTTTTGTGTACAGTGAAAGGTAAGGGTCTAGCTTCATCTTCTGCATGTGGATATCTAATTTTTCCAGAACTGTTTATTAAAGAGACTGTCTTTTCCCCAATGTGCGGTCTTGGCACCTTTGTTGAAAATCAGTTGGCTGTAAATGTATGAATTTATTTCTGGGCTCTCTATTCTGTTTCATTGGTCTATGTATCTGTTTTTATGCCAGTACTATGCTGTTTTGGTTACTATAGCTTTGTAGTATATTTTAAAGTCAGGTAATGTGATGCCGCCAGCTTTGTTCTTTTTTCTCAGGATTGCTTTTGTTATTTGAGGGCTTTTGTGGTTCCATATGAATTTCAGGATTGTTTTTTCTATTTCTGTGAAGAATGTCATTAGTATTTAATGGGAATTGCATTAAATCTGTAGGTAAATAATTTTTTAATAACAGCTTTACTGAGGTATAATTTACATACCACAAAAATCACCCTTCAAATGGTAAAATGCAGTATTTCTAATATATTCACAATGTTGTGCAACCACCACTACTATCCAATTCCAGAATATTTTCATCACACTGAAAAGAAATCCCATATCCATTAGCAGTTACTTCCCATTTTCCTCTAATCCTGCCAGTCCTTGGAAACCACCAATCTACTTTCTGTCTCTGTAGACTTGCCTATTACGGACATTTCATATAAATGGAATCATACAATATGTGGTCTTTTGTGAGTGGCTTTTTTCACTTAACATAATATTTTTAAGGTTTGTCCATGTTGTAGCATATAATCAGTACTTCATTCTTTTTTATTGCTGAATAATACTTCATTGTATGGATATACCCACATGTTGTTTATCCATTCATCAATGGATAAACATTTGGGTTTTTCCCACCTTTGAGCTAGTATAAATAATGTTGCTATGGAACATTCATGTGCAAGTACTCATGTGAACACGGGTTTTCAATTCTCTTGAGAGTGGAATCACTGGGTCATACGGTTACTCTATGTTTAACTTTTGGAGGAACTACCAGACTGTTTTCCAAAGTTACCACACCATTTTACATTACCATCAGCAATTTATGAGGATTCCAATGTCTTCGTAACCTCAACAACACTTATTTTGTTTGTTTATTTGTTATTATAGCCATCCTTGTGGGTGTGAAATGGTATTTTGTGTTTTTGTTTTGCATTTCCCTAATGACTAATGTTGAGCATCTTTTCATGTGCTGATTGGCTATTTGCATAACTTCTTCGATGAAATGTCTACTCATATTGGTTACCCTTTTTAAAATTAGGTTATTTGTCTTTTTATTGACTTTGTGTTGAATTGTGATGTTCTTTTTATATTCTAGATACAAGTCCCTTTGCAGATATACGATTTACAAATATTTTATCCCATCCTGTGGGTTATTTTTTCATTTCCTTGATGGCATCCTTTGAAGCATAAATGTTTTTAATTTGGGGGAAGTCTAATTTATTTATTTTTTCATTGGTTTCTTCTGCTTTTGGTGTCATATCTAAGAAACTTCTAATCCAAGGTCACAAAGATTTGCATTTATATTTTCTTCTAAGAACTGTATAGTTTTAGCTCTTACATTTAGGTCTGTAATCCATTTTAAGTTAATTTTTATACATGGGGAGAATTAAGGGGTATAACTTCAATCTTGTGCATGTGGATATCCAGTTGTCCCAATAGCATTCGTTGAAAAGACTATTCTTTCCTGCATTGAATTGTTATGGCACCCTAGAGAAAAATCAGTTCACCATAAATGTAAGGTTTTATTTCTGGTTTCTCAATTCTGTTCCATTGATCTATATGTCTATATCTATATCGTTTGCTATACCACACTTACTTGATTACCATTCCTTTGTATTAAGTTTTAAATTCAAGAGGTGTGAGTCCTCAAACTTTTTTCTTCTTTACAAGACTATTTTGGCTATTCAGGTTTCCTTGCATTTTCCATATGAATTTTATAGTCACCTTCTCAACTTCTTCAAAAATAAAGCAGCTAGGACTTTTTTTTTTTTTTTTTTTTTTGAGACAGTCTCGCTCTGTTGCCTGGGTTGGAGTGAGTGCCGTGGCGTCAGCCTAGCTCACAGCAACATCAAACTCCTGGGCTTAAGCGATCCTACTGCCTCAGCCTCCCAAGTAGCTGGGACTACAGGCATGTGCCACCATGCCCAGCTAATTTTTTCTATATATATTTTTAGTTGGCCACATAATTTCTTTCTATTTTTTTAGTAGAGACAGGGTCTCACCCTTGCTCAGGCTGGTCTCGAACTCCTCACCTCAAGCGATCCACCCGCCTCGGCCTCCCAGAGTGCTAGGATTACAGGCGTGAGCCACAGCGCCTGGCCAGCAGCTAGGACTTTGAAAGGGATTGTGTTAAATTTGTAGATTAATTTTTTTTTTTTTGAGACAGAGTCTCACTTTGTTGCCCAGGCTAGAGTGAGTGCCGTGGCATCAGCCTAGCTCACAGCAACCTCAAACTCCTGGGCTCAAGGGATCCTTCTGCCTCAGCCTCCCGAGTAGCTGGGACTACAGGCATGCGCCACCATGCTCGACTAATTTTTTCTATGTATTTTTAGCTATCCAGCTAATTTCTTTCTATTTTTTTTTTTTTTTTTTAGTAGAGACGGGGTCTCGTTCTTGCTCAGGCTGGTCTTGAACTCCTGACCTCGAGCGATCCTCCCACCTCGGCCTCCCAGAGTGCTAGGATTACAGGCGTGAGCCACCGCACCCAGCCTCTGTAGATTAATTTGAGTAGTATTGCCATTGTAGCCATATTAAATCTTCCAATCCATGGACATAGGTTGCTGGGGCAAGTCATTTAACCTCCCTGGTCTCATCTACTTTATTTCACAAATAGGAATAATAATAACTATTTTATCTCACAGGGTTGTGGTAAAAACTACATGAGAAAATTCTTTTTAAGGTGGGAAATATAACATAAATATAATGGATTATTTATGATAGTGCTATAAGAATCAGTATAGCCTCTTGATGTGATAATTCTGAGGAGCATTAAAAACACTGATTGATATTTGCTTTTCTCTAAAATTAGTTTAATTTCTTTAAAGCCACATTTTCTATTTCCTAAGTGTGGCTGGTGCCCTAGCAGGCTCCATGGAATAGTGATAAAGAATATTGGCTCTAGAGCCAGACTACCTGCTTTCAATTCTCAGTTCTACCACCACATTTGACCTTAGAGAAGTTACTTGGCTCTCCATCCCTCAGCCTTCTCATTTGCTGAATGGGGATAATAATACTGGAATACCTACCTTGTAAAGTTCTTGTTAAGATTGAATGAACTAATTCACATAAAGCGCTTAGAAATGTGCCTGACACGTTGTCAGGACTTCATAAATGTCAACCATCATTACAGCCTCATATAAAAGTACTTGAGGGCTCTACACCTAGTGGAATTTATAATCAAATATATGTGAAATTGCCTCCAGCCTCTTGGTTTGCATGACTTGAATAAGTCTGGCATTTGCTTGGAGCTGGAGTGAGTACCCCCTGTAAAGAAGCTAGACTGAAATGGAAATTCTCACACAATAAACTGGAGACTACAGGATATATGAATAAATAATTGCTTTTAAAATGAATATGACATTGTGCAATGTAAAGCCCTTCTTAATTGTTTAAACAGAAAACATGCAGATTTCTTGGGATAATTATCAATATTTATTGAGAAACCACTGCAAATACATTTCATCATCTTTTTTCTTTAGGAGTCTATTTCTCTCTGTTCCTAGGTTTTGCTCATTATAAACAGCTAGGGGAGAGAGTCAGAGCTGTATATGCACAACCATGCTGTGCCTGTCTTCAGTCCCCTTAGACACAGTCTGATCCCTGATGGCATCTTGTTCTAAGGAAGTTGTGTTGGGTTGATCGCTGGTATAGCATTCTGCCTGCTGCTAGTCTTCATGAAGCTTGAGCTCAGGGAAATCATCAGGAGCAGATTGGGAATCATGACATCCAACTCCATAAAGACAGCTTATAAAAGGCACAGAATAATTTTTCTTAAAACCAGAGGATCAGGGGATTTGCAGGGGCCCTTGACAGGCCATCCGGATTCTAGTTCATTCCTCAGCCTCTAGTGAGACCTATAGTGAAACCATTTAGAACAAACCGATGTGTGACCCCCACACACACCGCTGCATTCTCTGCTATTTAGTCTATTTTCTACTTCAAGGAAAATGAATGGAGTTTAGGGGATAAAGCCTTAGGTAGGAAAGCTCTCCTCCACAAATCCCTCATTCCCCAGCATGGAAAACCTAAGAAACAAAAGGGCAGAAGAGAAAAAGCCAAATAGCAACAGATCCCTTGTGCCAGCCAAGTGTTGCTTAGCAAAGCAACCTGGGTATTGGATGTGGGTACAGTTGTGTGGAAGCAGTAAAGTAAGTCAAAGACAAGGAAATCTAGTAGCAGCCTTGTAGTCCAACCTTAGAGGAAAGCTCTGATGTACTTAAGAATATTTAAGACATTCTGGCTGGGCCAGGTGGCTCACGCCTGTAATCCTAGCACTCTGGGATGCTGAGGCGGGTGGATCGCTCGAGGTCAGGAGTTCGAGGCCAGCCTGAGCAAGAGTGAGATGCCATCTCTACTAAAAATAGAAAGAAATGATTTGGACAGCTGAAAATATATATAGAAAAAATTAGCCGGGCATGGTGGCGCATGCCTGTAGTCCCAGCTACTTGGGAGGCTGAGACAGAAGGATTGCTTAAGCCCAGGAGTTTGAGGTTGCTGTGAGCTAGGCTGATGCCACGGCACTCTAGCCAGGGCAACAGAGCAAGACTCTGTTTCAAAAAAAAAAAAAAGAAGACATTCTGATAATAATTAAAAAATAATTTATGAAGCCAAAGGCTGGTAAGTACTGGTCAGAGCCTGATGTGAACCCCAAAAATAATTTCATTAGTTTCTTTTAAAATTTAGAATTGTGGCCTCAACCTCCTATTCTCCTCTCCCAAATTATGCTCTCTAGTTGGCTCCCATTTTATTTCTCTCCACCAAGACATTCTTCCATCCCCCATGTTTAAAAATTAGGCTTCCATTTTCCCAGCTCATCATTAAAATTTATGTTCTTCATAATGCAGATTCAACCAAATATGAGGTAGAAAGCAACTTGATTGAACTAATTCAAGCTAAGGTAGAGATGGTTGAAAGTCTTGAAAGATCTCAGGACTCTGCATTTTCAAAGATTGGTTTCCGGCCGGGCGCAGTGGCTCACACTTGTAATCCTAGCACTCTGGGAGGCCGAGGCGGGTGGATCGCTCGAGGTCAGGAGTTCGAGACCAGCCTGAGCAAGAGTGACACCCTGTCTCTACTAAAAATAGAAAGAAATTATCTGGCCAACTATATATATAGAAAAAATTAGCCAGGCATGGTGGCGCATGTCTGTAGTCCCAGCTACTCAGGAGGCTGAGGCAGTAGGATTGCTTGAGCCCAGGAGTTTGAGGTTGCTGTGAGCTGGGCTGATGCCACGGTACTCACTCTAGCCCAGGCAACAGAGCAAGACTCTGTCTCAAAAAAAAAACAAAGATTGGTTTCCTCCAAATTAATTTCTAATCTTGGAAAAATTTTAAACTAAGTCATTTGATAAATTTTTTGGAGGGAAGGTTTGGGGAGAGGAAGGGGTTTCCTGATGCCCTTCAGATCACACCCTACTTTGCCCACACTGTTTTGGCTACATTATAGTTGTAATGTTGTCCATGACAGGAAGTACGGCCACAACCTCAAAAAGCCTACCCACTCAGAAGCATAAGGCCTTGAAGCATTAGGATTTAAATGAAAGTGAGAATCAAAGCTGTGGCAGTTGTTTATTGGGTCTCTGTGGAACTTCCCAGTTGACATCTCCCTGGAGGAAATTTTCCTTCTTTGTTTTCCACTTACAGAGAAGTCTGACAAAGGCCCATGATTGTTCTGTCTTAGAGTTTTGTTTCTGAGAGGCAGTTTGTAAGAGATGAATGAGAAGGTAAGCATCAAGATGGAGTTTAAGTTTGAGATGCTCTAAACTAACGGAGAAAGAGAGAGAGCCCTTTGGATCTGTCAACCTGAGTCAACCAGGTAGATATGGTCTCTTTTTTGTCCTCTGCTATAGTTTGGATATTTGACCCTTCAAACCTCATGTTGAAATTTGACCCCCAGTGTTGGAGGTGGGGCTTAATGGAAGGTGTTTGGGTCATGGGGGTGGATCCCTCATGAATGGCTTGGTGCTGTCTTTGAGGTAAGGAGTGAGTTCTTGCTCTGTTAGTTCCTGTGAGAGCTGATTGTTAAAAAGAACCTGGCACCTCCCCTCCTCTGGCTTCCTCTTTCACCATGTGATCTCTGCATGCCAGCTCCCCTTCGCCTTGCACCAAGAATAGAAGCAACCTGAGGCCCTCACCAGATGCAAATGCCCAATCTTAAATTTTTCCAGACATCAGAATTGTGAACCAAATAAACCTTTTTTCTTTATAAATTACCCAGCCTCAGGTTTTCCTTTATAGCAACACAAGTGGACTAGGACACCCTCTCAATTTGACAGATAGTGAAATTCAGTATTGGGTTGACACAACACACTTGTGAGATGGGCATGCATTGCTTCACAAGCAGATTTACTGCAGACAGCAAGCAACCAATCCTGCAGCGAGGATCCATCTGGCTCAGCAGTGACTGGTTTGCAGATGCATAGCTCTGCTTGAGCTTTGGAGACATACTCTTTAAGCTTTTTACCTTGGGGTTTCCACCTCATCACCAACATTGCCCTCCTTCACACACAAGGACATACTATATGTTTGCAGGGGCAGTATATCCCTCACTCTGGATGACAGAACAGCCAAACAAGACCCAAGAGAAAGGGCAAGTTAATGAGCTGAAAGATTCCAAAACTTCCAAAGCAGGCTGCCTGAAAACTTTGAAAAGGTCTTTAATTCTGATGGATTTAGCTGCTTAATATCTTTAATAGAAGCAATGATGTATATTGTTTATTAATAATTGCTATTTTTATCTTTTCATTGACACCTACCCTGCTCTCTATGCTGACCAGAATACCTACCCATGTGATTTTCAACCATGTCTGTGAATCAGAATTACCCAAGGAATACATATATTTTTTAAAATCTAGATGACCCAGTTCCATCCCAAAGCTACTGAATAAGAATCCCTGGAAAAGTGGCACAAGTATTCACATATTGTTTTTTAAAAGTTTTTCATATTATTCTTAAAGCATAGCCAAGATTGAAAACCACTGCTTTAGTCTCATCTGGACTAATTTCATTTTTACAACAATTCTGTGAGGTATGCATTATTACCCTCACTTTATAGATGAGGAAACTTAGGCCTATAACATTTCAATGATTGGCTAAGGTCACGTGGCTAGAAATTTGCTAAGCTAACATTCAAAGCCAGGCCCATGACTCCAAAGGATGTGCTCTTTCTATTCCATCACAATAATGGGCTATGCATAATTTTTCTCAGTACCCTGATGTAGACCCCCTTTTTTAATTTATTTTTTATTTGTATGTATTCATGGGGCATAAGTACAATTTTGCTACATTGATATATTTTGTGATGAAGTCAGAACCTTTAGTGAATCCATCACTGAAACAATGCATATTGTACCTACCAAGCAATCTGTAAAACATATTTCTACCCAGTTATCCAAGCCAGAAAGCTGGGCAGCATTTCTGACTCCTTTTTTTCCCCTCAATGCCCTCTTCCCCAGCATCTATCTAATTAGTCATTAAATCTTACCTGCTCTCTGCCCTAAGTAACTCTGAGATCATCTCCATCCCCACGTCCAGGCCACAGCTAACTCTGCTTCTGACTGTAATAGCCTCCTAACCTGACTCCTTTTGCTTTTGTCTTGATCCCAATCTTCCATCTCACTGCCCATGTCCAGATTCTCCCTTTCTACCCAGTCCCGGAGTGACACATAGGTAACATTTCATGTACTTCTAAATGAATTCTCTGTGACTGTCTGGTGCACCATGTTGGAAAGGATTATGTGACTCTATCAGGGCTTATTGAAAGTAAGATAGTGCTTTTTAAGAACACTGTAAGAGAGTATCATGATTGTGTACATGACCGCTTTTAAACCAGGAGTCTTGCTCTAGTAGTTTCCATCCCTTTCCTGGTCTTTAATTTCATCATCATATCAACATTTTTCTACTCTTTTAAAATCTAACCATCATTTCCCTTGATAGAGAAGAGGGAAGCAACGTGGGCACCAAGTTATTCCATAATCTCCCTGTAGTTACTACTATTATACTATTACATTATAAATCTCCCATCCAAGTACTAACCAGGCCTCACCCTGCTTAGCTTCCAAGATACATTATAAATCTCAATCCATAGACATACACTCTCCTTCTTCTTGCTCTATCTAACAAAAAAAATAAAAAGCCCTTTGGGGGGTGTGGGAAGGTTGTTGTTCTGGATAGTTTCTGAATCCTTAAGTCATTGTGGGTTTTGGCTTTTGTGGCTTTGTCATTGCAATTTCATTTCACTCATTTTTGTTTGTATTTGGTTGTACCAGTGTCCCTTCATTCATCTTTTGTCTATGTATATTATAAATATTTATACATATATGGATTACATATACAGGCATGGTTACTTCAGTGTTATAAATCATAAAATCCCTTTTTGTCTGGAAGGAATATTAGAGACTTTATTTTTTTCAATGCTTTTCAAACTTTTTCTGGCTGCAGAATTCTGTCTCCAGGGAACTTGTATTCAGAATCCCAGTGTATAAAACAAACGTTCATAGAACCTGGTGGAGCAAGAAAGGAAAAGAATTGCCTCTTCCATGTCTTCAGGCCTTGAAACAGCTACATAGCACAATTTTAAAGCTACAGTGGTAATCACCTGCCCCAATTTACTAATGAGAAAATGGAGGTTCAGAGAAGTAAAGTGACTTGCCCAAAGTCACACAGCATGTACTAAATCAAGATCTAAAATTTAAATTTCCTAATTTGAAATCTGATGCTCTTTCTTTTCTGACACATTCCATATGGAAACTAGCGTTATGATGGAAACTCTGGAGAAAACTGGTTACAAGACAAAATAATAATATTAACAGTGAACATATCTTGAGCATTTACTATATGCCAGGCACTTTTACTGCTTTGCTTCTGGCTATGTTCTTGCTCTTTTAGAGTGCCTTCACATGAATTAAATACTGTACCTGTACCATTCACATGTTTCTGATCATCTTTTGAATACATCCAGCATCTTTGACTCTTCACACCCACTTCTAGTATCTTAATTCAGGTCTGCATTATCTTTTTTAAAAAAGTAACAGCTTTATGGAAACATAATTCATATACCATAAAGTTAGCATATTTAAAGAGTACACATACAATAGTTTTTAACATATTTACAGAGTTGTGCAACTATCCATACAATCTAATTTTAGAATATTTTCATCACTCCAAAAAGAAACCCCATTCCCATTAGCAGTCACTGCCTGTTTTCCCCTCTCTGAAGCTCTTAGAACCACTAATCTACTTTGTGTCTATGAATTTGCCTATTCTGGACACTTCATATAAGTGGAATCATACAATATGTGGTCTTCTGTAACTGGCTTCTTTCACTTTGCATGTTTTCAAGACTCATCCATGTTGTAGTATGAATTAGTATTTTATTCCTTTTTGTGACTGTATAGTATTCCATTGTATGAATGGATCACGTTTTGTTCATCCATTTGTCCACTGATGAACTCCTTATTATCTCTTATTTGAACTACTGCGATAGCATTCTGACTGGTGCTCCTACCTCCATTATTCCCTCTGCTCTTCCCACTGTCATTAGTAATATTTTGTAAAAGTACGGATTTGCCATCACTACCTCAGTGGTTCCCTATTCTAAGCAGGAAATCAGAAACTTAACTGCCTCTAGAGGCAAGGTAAGTAATTCAAAAGTGTGAACTTGTGAGATGCAAGACAAATTTTGAGTGGTGGGTTCAGTGGTCAATTGGAGAGTAAGCCCTGCTTGAAGGCATTGAAATTTGAAGTTTTTTTAAAAAAACAAACCATTGTGCTCACCTAAAAATTAGTCTGCTTTTCTCTATGCCTTGTCTATAGGAGAACCACCAAACCACTTAGCAAGGCTCTTTATCACCACATGACACCAGTTGTACCTCCTAGTTCCTCTCCTGCATCTCTGCCTCCTTCTCCTCCCTACCATTCTGTCCTACTCCATGCTCTAGCCATATCATGCTATTGAAAGTACCCAAATTACCCTTTGTATTTCCCAGATTTTATGCCTTTTTTGTTCCCTCTGCATAGAATGCCCACCTTCTACTTCTCTTCCTAGAGAGCTGATTCTCCATCCTTTAAGATCCAGCTTAAATGTCATCCACTCTACCACCCTTTGTAGTATACCTAGTATACATGGAACATCCTATGTGCAGGCCCATCTTCCCTATCATGCTGTAAGCTCCTCCCAGGCAGGGATGTTGTTCTAGTCTGTGCTGTATTTTTAGAAACTTATTAAAATGCCATTGAAACTCTTGGGGTAGGTTGTTTGTTTTTCTGTCTCACAAAGCATGTGTCTGCAGCTGCCAGTGTTCTCCAGCTAGTTATTTTCTGGGTATAGGTGCTCTTCACTGTCCGGTAGTCCACAAAGAGGAGGCTCCTCTCCTACCATATTTGGCTAGGAAGAAGGGATATTCCCCTGCCTTTTCCTGGATTTCACTGGATCCCATGTTTAAGCAGTTCTTGGTCCAAAGCCATCTGAAGTGGGTATGTTGGGGTCTGAAATTGGACATTTGTGATACCGGTCTAGCTACCTCAGTGTCTCATACCACACAAAGGATGAAGCTTATTGTCCAGGCCTGGGAAGTGGAGTACGGTGGTCCCAACTGGATGTTCCCTAGGACTTTGGAGAGTTTTCCATGTGGACCTCCCTCATTCCCCAATTTGCCCCCTTCCCTTCCTTTCCCTTCCCACGGTCCTCATTCCTTTCCTTCTTCTTTGTCTGATGTTTCTCCATCCCACTTTCCCCACTCTGTCATTTATCCCAATAGAAATAATCAAACCTCAGGACCCATCAACTCTCCCTTTGACTTATAAATTTTGCAGCTTCAGAGGATCCATAAATGTCAATATATTTCCCCTTTTTTTCTGTTGCTACTGGTCTGTGTAGGCCCCGGTAGTTTGTCTCAAGGGTAAGTTTTTGTCACAGAGGCGATAGGGTATTCTGATGATTTTCTGCTCAAGCCTATAGGCTTGTTCATCCCCGAAAATGTATGCAGTTAAACAGACACTTCTCTGGTCATGAGAAATTCACTTTCTTCCTTAACATAACTAGTACCTCTGCTTTATTATACGATGAAAACATTTGCCATCTCCCAGCCCTGCATCTGTCTTTTATTCTCCTTCCTTCCTTCTTTTCTTCCTTCCTTTCCTCCTTCCCTTCTTTCTTGCTTTCTTTTTTGCAGAGGTGGTGGTGGGAGATAGGAAGACAGCCAAACTTAGCTTGTTATAGATTTTATTTGTCTGTAGCAAAGGTCCCAACAAAGATCATTTATATTACTGAAATACAATTCCACAAAATTTATTGAATGCCTTCTGTGTGTTGGGCAGTACCCTAGTTGTGATTTGTTTCCATAAACTAGCATTATAAAACTTCTCCAGAACTGGCCAAATCAAAGGGCTTAAGATTTGATGCTGAAACCCAGGATTTTCCCCAATGAATAAGTTCTTATGCAAAGTTAGTTGCATGTAACACAGCCAAAAGGTTGGATTATTTTGGTAGCAATCTAGAAGTACTAGTCCCAGTGCTCTCTTCATCAGCGTTCATTCAACCAACCAATGTGGATTGGTCGCCTGCTATGTTCCAGGCACTGTATTAATTATTGTGGCTACACTGATGAAAAAGATGTCCCTATCTCATGAAGGAAGCAAATATATATAATACTAAATGCATTACAATGTTTCAAGTGATGTAATCAAGGTACGAACAAAGTGATTAGTGCAGAGGTTGGCAAACTGCTGGCCACCTGTTTCAGTGAATTAAGTTTTATTGGAACACGGCCACGTCCATTAATTGACTTATTATCTATGGCCACTTTGTGCTACAGTGGCAGAGTTCTGGCAAGAGAGACTGTGGCCTGCAAAGCCAAAAATATTTACTCCCTGGCCCTTTATAGAAAAAGTTTGCAGACTCCTGCCTTAGAGAAATTGTCTGTTTGGGGTAACCTACAAAGCATCAAAGAGATGATGTTTGAGCTGACACATTTAGAATTAGTCATACTTTTTCAGGTATACAAGAGGGGAAAGGAGATTATAGGCAGAAAGATCAGAGGCAGAAGTTGAGCAAAGATACAGAAGTACAAAAAAGGAAAGCCTTTACTAAAAACCATTGAATTATATACTTTAAATGGGTGAATTATACAGTATGTGAATTGCATGCAGGTAAAGCTGTTTCTTTAAAAAAATATATTGGGAACTGGTCCAGTGTGTCTCAATGGAGCATTAGAGTGAGACAGTTTTATGTTGTGCATTACAAGATGTTTAACCTCCCTAGTTTCCACCTATAAATGCCAGTAGAGTCCTCTAAGCTTTATGACAGCCCACACTACCATCGTACACTTCCAAACACCCCCAGGAGGGCAGTAACAGGTTTACTAAGAGGCACTGATAGTCCAGTGTGGCTTGAGCACAGGATGTATGGAAGAAGTGTCAGGCTTTCCTCTGGCAGTTAGTCTCCCTCCAAGTCTACAGTCCATGTACTAAGATCTTTCCTTTTGGGAAAAGCTGCTACCTCCCTGTAAAGGAAACTTTTCTAGGAGATCCCAAGTATCAGCCTCAGATGGAAAGCCCAGAAAAAAGTAGATGCTTCCATAATTCCATCCCTAGCCATTGCCCACCCGGCGGAAGGCTGACCATCCCAGCAAGCTGTGGCCAATTGAAGTGAACAAATTTGCTATAATACAATCACAGAGACACAGCTGGAATGTGCAGCTCTATAGCGAACAAACTGTGTCGTTAAGCACGCATTAGCAGCTGGTAACCCACCCTTTAAAACTATTAACATGCCAATAAGACATTTTAAACACTCAATAAATAAAAGATGCCATTAAAAATAGTGTGAATGTATTTATATGTTCCAAAGCTCCACAAAGTAAGAATGATTTATGTTTGTCTGTGCTTTTAATCCTTGCAACTTCTGCCTTTTCTGCATTTATTCACCACTCTTCTGAGAGAGGCAGGAAGTATTTGCATTCTCATTCCCGAGAAGCATTCTCAGGAGGGAGTAGGTTAACAGCATTCAAATAACATTTCAACAGGCTGGGGGTATTGGGAGGTTGAAGTAAAGTTCTCTTCAACTCTCAAGGTCTGCCAACTCCAGTATACTCTAAGCAGCAGTAATGTTGGCTGGGCCTTGAGAGAAGAGAATATGTTTTGAACAAAATGACAGCCACACTGTCACATTGGTTAGGTGGTGTGTTGGAGAGCACTCAAGGACAAAGTTCATTTACCCAGTATGTTGGTAAGGGGGGTTTAGTGAGATGTTTAGCTGCTTCAATTTTAAAGACCCTTTCCTGAATATGTTGCAATTATACTGCAATCAGGCTAACTTCTCTTTGTGCCTCCATCTCATTCACAAATTAAAACAACATTTTATGGGGTCCAGTTTATTTGAAATTGTTGTAATTATTGCCTCATTGATTGCAAACCAGGAACCACCCACTTCTCTTAAATACAGACAGCTGGGCCATCTGTTCCCTATGAATCATGTAAACAGAGAAGACTTGAGAGAAGGATTTAAACACTTTCCAACCTGGCTCTGCCTTGTTTCAAAAATGCAATCAAATGTCCAGAGACTTAACAGATGCGATGCTTAAGATCTGACCTGCCAACTTGATCCTCTCGTGTAACATAGAAAGTTCTGGTTAGAAAATGAGGTCAAAGCCTCCAACCTAGTCATATTTGGTTTTCCTGCTCATTTAATTAAGGTTTTAAAAAATTACATAGGAAATACTTACACAGGAAATAAAAATTCAAGCAGTACAGAATGGTATGGAATGACAAAATGCTCCCTCCCTGCCCCTTGCTCTCAGACAAATCCCTTTAGACCTCTGGCTTTTCTGTTTTTAGTACTTTTGATGTTAATTGCATTACTCTAGTTTTTGGTTTATCAACTTTAATCTGTACTGAGACTTCCCACTAAGAAAGATGATGAATTTGGCTCCCTCATCCTCTCTCAATGTGGCCAAGACCCTAATTCATTAATCCTACCTCTCCTTTCCCCCTTGAAAGTTTTATTATAGTTTTTAGTTTTATATTAGTTCAATTCAAACTTCAAATAATGTACTTAAGCCTTGATTTCTTAATCCATCCACTTGGTTTTTATTTTATTATATCTAAGTGCAGCCAAATTTAATATTTTCCTTTTTACAGTTTATACTTTTTGTCTTGTTGAAGAAATCTTTCCCTGCTGCAAGATTATAAAAACATTGTCCTATATTTTATTTTAAAAGTTATGTCTTTTATACTTTAGCCTCTAAACCATCTGGAATTGAGTGTTGTATATAATGTGAAATAGAGATCCAATTTCATTTTTTCCATATGGATAATCATTTGTTTCAGTACTGTTTATTAAATAGTCCAAGCTTGCCCCAATGTTTTGCAATGCCATTTCTGCTATGTATCAAGTGTTGTATATAACACTCGATATATAACTCTTAGTCTGTCTCTGGGATCTCTATTCTGTCCTCTTGGTCAATTTGTTTTAATTGATTTGCATGCCTTGGGGTTACCACAATCTCTGAACCTTGGTTTTCTCATCCTTAAACTGGGAATAACAATATTGTGCCCTAACTACCTCAGAGAATTGATGGGAAATCAAATGGAATAACGCATGTAAAGACACTTTAACAAATGGAAAGTGTTATTCCAATTATGGAACCATAACATGGGGGCATCAAAGTGAATTTAGATATCACTTTGTTAAGCCCTTTATATTTACAGAAGAGGAAACTGGGGTTTAGAGCAGGTGAGTGATCTGCTCACATAGAAGGCATCATTATTATGCTCCTAGAGTATGCTTCCTATGGCCTGAGCATAAAGCAAAGGGCATTTTATGTAATCCCACTAAAAAATCAAGTCAAGGACTTAATCCTCTAGGACTGTCCGTTGGACACTGTTCATGTTTTCCCCAAAATGTGATGTAATTGCTGAAGTTTGATATATTTATTACTTCCTGTGCCTTATGGCCAATTTCAAGGCTGAATGGTGCAAATGCAATTTTGCATAGCCACCTCTTATTTAACAGCACATATTGATATACATCACAGCCACTTAACAAATGGCATCTACCCAGTTGGTGCCTGTCACACAGCTATTATGTGTTAAATATAAGGCACAGTTAGGTGATTTATATTGCTATTTTATGTAAAACAAGAACATCTATTTATAGAGACTAGTCCATCTGCAAATTGGCAAACACACCTGAATGAAGAACAGGAATTGATAGTAGGAAAATGTGTGCTCTCTTTGATTCTAACTGATGCTATTTGCTTCTGTAAATATGGCTTGCTGGCTTGGTGCTTAGCTTAAGTGGAGCCATGACAGGCTTCACTAAAGTTAAGAAAAACAAGGCCCCGGGGAGATAACCGCAAGTTACTTCCTGATAAAGGGCTGGAGAGTTCCAGGGCCCTCCAACCAACTAATCAGATAAGAAGGCCAAGGCATGATCAGCGCATGAACAGCTTGTGCATGGCGTATGTTCCCAGTATCGCTTGGAAACCAACCAATCAGAAGCCAGACCCGTGGCTTGGAAACCAACCAATCAGAAGCCAAGATGATCAGCCACTTTTGAAGGAGCAAATGAACTAAGGGAGGAAGGGGGGATCGTATGCCCAGTGCATGTAACCTGCTGGAAAGTATAAAAGCTTAGTTCTTACCCCAGGGCAGGGTCCTAGTTCGTGGAGAGGCCACTGCGTTGGTGCTCTGGGACTTGGACCCTAGCTCGAGCTAGCCAATAAACTCCTTTGCCTTTTGTAGCCTCGGTGACTCTGCCTCTCTGTTCCTGGGGCCGAGGGGAACTGGCTCTAACATGAACAAGAAGACAAAAGTTTAATTTAAACATTAAATAGCAATAAAGATAATTAGAAACTTTCATTTGCATTGAGTTAGAAAAAATATGTTTCAAAGACTGAACTTTTTTACTTTTTGTTATCAAATATATCATTTACACAAAAAGATTAAATATACCTACAGTTTAAGGATTAATAATAAAAAATAAAACAACCACCCCTGTATCTACCACTCAGGTTAAAAAATAGTATATTACCAATACCTTAGAGGCCCTTAGTAAAGGGCAGAAGGGGGAGCAGGAGTGATTCCATGACAGGCTGAATCTCCTGACACAGGCCTAAGTTTCGGTTTCCCCAGGACGGGTGGGCCTAAGTCACGAGTTCCCGGGACGGGTCCTCCTCTTCCCACCCAATGACTCTGCAAAACAGCTGGAAAAGTGTTGGGACGCGGAGCACCTTGGAGCCAACCAATCAGGAGACAACTCGATCAAGCCACCTTTGAAGGAGCAAATGAACTAAGGGGGGAGGGGGAATGGTGTGCACAGCCTATGTAACCTACTGAAAGGCATAAAAGCTTAGTTTTTACCCCAGGGCGGGGTCCTAGTTCGTAAAGAGGCCACTGCGTTGGTGCTCTGGGACTTGGACCCTGGCTCGAACCAGCCAATAAACTCCTTTGCCTTTTGCAGCCTTGTTCCTGCCACTCTGTTCCTGGGGCCGAACGGGGAACCGGTTCTAACATTAGTATATCTTCTATTGCACCTCCCCACTCCCAGGGTAGCCACAATCCTCGATCTTATGTTAATTATTCCCTTGCTTTTGTTTGTAATTTTGCCACCAATGTACGATTTCTTAAAAAATGCATTGCATAATTTTGCCTTGTTTTGAAATTTACATAAAAAAGAATCATACTGTTTGTATTTTTCTGGCATATTCTTCCTAATGATAAGGAAAACCCCCATCTATTACTTAGCACAGCAGCCACCTGAGACCCCCACCCCTCAGGGAAGACCGACATTAGCATAATACTAACCTAACACCTGGCCCATCAACTAACCTATTACCTGGCACATCAGCATAACACTAAACCTATTACCTGCTTCATCAGCATAACACTAACCTAACACCTGGCCCATCAACTAATCTATTACCTGGCACATTAGCATAACACTAAACCTATTACCTGGTGCAGCAACTAACCTAACCTGTTACCTGGTGGGCATTAGTCACCTGAGACCCCACACCTTAGATCACCCCAACTTAATAAAAGTGGGAAAAATTGGGTAGACGGGGCTCAGAATTTAATAACGAGACCCCTCTGAACCCGCCGGCCAATAAACCTTGATTCTCTGACTCTCGGTGTGCCGCTCGGTTTGTCCTCGGGACCACCCGCTGTAACACTTCATCAGCATCGGAACCTAACTGACTGAGCCTTAGACACATTTTAAACTTAGAAAAATTCAACTATATGATAGAAAAAGGAAAGAAAAAGAAAGAAGTAGCAGAAATATTGAAAGAAGAATGGTCATTTAAATGGTGTTGGCAATTCTGTCCTTCATCTAGAGTTGTCAAATAAAATATAGGACACGAAGTTAAATCTGAATTTCAGCTAAAAAAAAAAATCCCAAAATTTTAATATAATTATTGCATGGGACATACTTATACTAAAAAAAGTTATTGGTTGTTTATCCAATATTCATATTTAACTGGGCTTCCTGTTTTATTTTGTTTGTTGAATCTGGCAACCTACCCCATCCCATTTGTTCAATGAGCCTGCACCTAGAGTGAATGGAGGTATGGAAAATATGGCTGTCTTATTTTTTAAAACCTTTCCCAATGTCACGTGACAGTGTTATATGTGAATCCAGTGCTCAACCATAGGAATGATAATGTGTCCCAATGCTGGTGGCAAAATTGTCTTCCTTCCTAGGTTATTTTTGAAGGTAGTTTTGATTGTACACAATTATATCATGAAATGCATTCAGTCACCAGTAACAGAGACCCAGATACAGCATTTTAAAAATAAGAACTTATCCACTCATATGAAGGAAGTCTAAAGATAGGCAGTACAGTAGAGACTCAAGCTCCTCCTATCTTTCTGCTTCAACATCATTCTGTCCTCAAGTTCACTTCATGGTCCATGATGGCTCCTAGAACTTCAGTCACCAAGCAAGCTTACATTCCAGGCAAAAAATATGAGGGGTATGGGGCAATAAGGGCATTCACCAGCATTCTGTCCAAATTTAAATAGCTTTTCTACAAGTCCCTCTTAACAAGGTCACTTGGATCCCATTAACCATCCCTAGCTCAGAAATGTAGCTTTTAATAAACACTTTACTATCCAGAAGAAGCTCAAGTTTCTGTCACTAAGGAGAAAAGGAAAAGTGGATATTGGCTAAGCAATTAGTAGTCTCTGCCACAGTGATTTTTGCCTTATCTATTTAATTAAGAACCCAACCCCTGAGTAAGATAAGATTCCACTGTGGGCCGGGCGCGGTGGCTCACGCCTGTAATCCTAGCTCTGGGAGGCCGAGGCGGGTGGATCGCTCGAGGTCAGGAGTTCGAGACCAGCCTGAGCAAGAGTGAGACCCCCGTCTCTACTAAAAATAGAAAGAAATTATCTGGCCAACTAAAAAAATATATATATACAAAAAAATTAGCCGGGCATGGTGGCTCATGCCTGTAGTCCCAGCTACTAGGGAGGCTGAGGCAGTAGGATCGCTTAAGCCCAGGAGTTTGAGGTTGCTGTGAGCTAGGCTGATGCCACGGCACTCACTCTAGCCCGGGCAACAAAGTGACACTCTGTCTCAAAAAAAAAAAAAAAAAAAGATTCCACTGTGACTATTTACAGGGAAAATTGTCTAAACTCTCATTCATTGCTTTTTTTGAATCATAAAGAATCAGTCCAATTATATTAGCATGTTGGAAAAACAAAGTATAAATCTGTCTATAAAATTGACATACATTTTTTTTTTAAGAGACAAAGAGGCTGCACTTGAACTCCTGGGCTCAAGAGATCCCCCTTGTGTAGCTGGGACTCTAGGCATGTGCCACCATGCCTGGCTGAAATTTGACAAACATTTTAATCCAAACTACTACACTGCTATAAATACGTAGCCCTTTCATTTAAATACTTCACAAACAACATACTTTGTAATAATTAAGTACTAAATGATGGCACTAATAAATCCAGTCAATCCTCATAAACACTTTATTATAAACACATTTTTATACCAAGAAACACTATTTAAAGGATCTTGTACATAACCCATGTACAGGGACAATCATCATGTCTCCTAAACTCTTTGGAGGGTGGTCAGAGATATACTATTGAACAATGCTCCTTGTCTGACATAGAAGTGTGTTGGATGCTATACCTATCCCCTTTAATTCATCAATAAACCATCATAGCCAGTTTGTGGGTTTCCAGAAACCTTGTTACCCCCTTCAGGGACACCATTTGGTTCTTCACCTTCACCTGAAAGGTACAGGGGGATGCAGTGTAAATAAAAGATAGACAAATGGATTTTTTAAAGAGGTTATAGAAAGAGTCAGGTAAGGAAAGAGATTGAAATAATGAGATACAATTTAATTGTAGAGTTATTTGAATATTCAATTTACTAATGATTTCCAGTATAAACAAGAGTTTATTCTATGGCACAATTGTACTATAGTCCACAGGGTGCCTGCTGGCTCCCTAATCTCCAACTTTTCCAAGGGTAAGAGTCAGTTCTACAAACAGAAAGACTACCAACTATTCCAGCATGGTCTCTCCCAATCGCCTCTAAAGCAAGGTCCAGGAATAGAGTGGCGAGCATCACTGCAGTATGGTACTTGGCTCCCACTTCCAGGCTCAGATTCACCAGCCTGTACAAGTGGGTGCACACACTGTTGCTCTGACTATACAGATATATTATATATAACTCACTATTGTCAAAGTGGAAAAATAAAATGTGGCATTATCTTCCACATATTTGTACCTTTGATCATGGGATTCACTCAGCCTGGCATATTCTTCCTCCATGTTCTTTATCAAATCCGAACTCATTTTTTAAAGGCCCAGGTCAAGGGGTAACTCTTCTGTGATGCCATGCCTAATCTCCTCAGGCAGAACTAACTTAACCCTCCTCTATACGTTCCCTACATTTTGCTTAGCACTGATTACTACTCCATCTAGCACACATTTCATTCTACTTTGTATAGAGAGTGTTTACATGATTGTCTCTTTTACTAGACTGTGAGCAACTTATGTGTGGTTGGGGGGAAGATGTTAGTTCATCTTTGTTCATAACATGGAATCTCTCAGTTCCCATGGCCCTTGGTTCAAAGTGGTCCTCATCCCATGATATTATTTGGGGAAAAGGTAAACAGTCATTCTTTTCTTATTCACCACTGATGAAGCATGCATTGAGTCTCAAGTCATAATCCAGTATGAGCCAGTATTATATTTAACAAAAGATTATCTTGTACTCCGTCTAGAGGAGTGTTTGTATTTTAAGCACAGAAAGCCCTCTTTAAGATGTATTCCTAAAATCCAACCTGCAGAGAGTATTATGGGAAGTCTCCAGTGTACTCTGAAAAATATTAGCCAGCCACCACTAAAATCTATCCCTAGTTCTATTACCTATTCCTCAAAATCTGTTCTGTCTCCAAGGAAAAGAAGGGATTTAACTTTCCCCATCTTATCAGCTAGCTTCATAATCAATTGGTGTCTGGGCTCAATCCCAGAGGTGAAGTTAGATGAGTAGCCACACATTTCCAACACACAGATTTTGGGAGGAGTACTATGCTGATCTGGCTCTTATTCCACTCTGGTAGGACTCCAGGGAGGAGCAATCTACCCAGTCATAAATTGGGTTTCCTTCTTTCATTATTGCAGAGACATTCTTGCAAATACCAAACTTCTAAAAGTCAGTACTTTGAATCAGTTTGGTCTACTGTCTGGGCCCAGTTGGGACTCTGGGAACATGAATTCTGAAATGAATATTGGGGTATTCACCACTGCAGCCCTTTTGGCTGGACAGCACAAGAGATAGGGCAGGGAGGTACAGTAATAAGAAAAATGTTTAGCAGTCTCTGTTTCTTCTTCATTCAGGCTACCAGAAAACCTCTGAGTCCCCAAAGTGATTCGTTCTCAGTGACATTGTGTTCTGAGAACTCTTTAAATGTGGTGAAGTAGAAAGATTGGGGGATTTGAAATTAGATAAACCTGGACTTAAATCTTGGCTCCATCTTTTATGGAAGTTCACTATGTGAGCTTGGGACAAATTACTTAAAATTCTTGAAGTACATATCTATTTTTAAATTGTAAAATGGACTTAATTCCTACTACATGTAAGTGTTGTAATGCATCACTTGGATGATGTAGAGCTCAGTACACAGGAAGCACTCATTTAATAGCTGTAATACATGCTCGTGAGTTATCAGCAAAGGTTGGTGGGTAATAGGCAGTTCTGTCCCTTGGGTAGTTGACAGTTTTGGATTTTTGCACGAATTAATAGCTCACCTGTTTATCCAGTAACCATGGAATACTAAACAGTGCCTGTGAGGTTGACTTTCCAGTGGTGTGATTTCCTCCTGAAAGCTTCTCAGTCTTCATTCATCCTCAATCCAAAATCTGAAATTCTCTTTAGTTCCAGCTTACAGATCAGCTAAATTGAGAGTCTCGGGGACAAATGAACTTTTATGCAGCATTAAAGAAAGACCTGAAAGCGGGTTTTGATAAAGAGAAAGGGGAAAAAAAGAAACAGTGATAAACATACTGGGCCTTAGAAGGCTAGCAACAAAGGGTAGGGGTGAGTAAAACCAGAAAAAAAGAAAGCACTGAATATAAGGTTGGCCTACATCAAGATACTTGGGTAAAAGTAATAATAATTACTGAGTACTGACATTGTGCCATATCCTGTTCTAAGTCTTTACATGGATTGTTTCACATAATCCTTGCAATAACCCTCTGAGGTCATTACAATTACTATCCCCGTTTTGCAGATGAAAATACTGAGGCATAAGGAGGTTAAGTAATAATTTTCCGAGGTTATTTATTGGCAGCACCAGGATTTGGACACAGGCTGGCTGGATCCTGAGTCTGTGATTTTCAGCATCATATATGATAGCAGCTGACAATTGGTAAATGTTGGTGGCAAAATATGTGAGACATAATTCTAAGCACTTCTCATCAATGATCTCATAATGATCCTCCAACCACCCTTGGGAGCCAATGCCATTATTAACTCCATCTGACAGATTAAGAAACTGTGGTTTAGAGTTAAGTTACTTGTTCAAATCACATAGCAAGTCAGTGACACAGCCAAGATTTGGACCCATGCACTTTGGTTCTGTGGCCTGTACTTATAACAACTATTTTAAACTGCCTCTGCAGTTAGAACAGGTACAGGTTGACTATCCCTTGTCCAAAATTCTTGAGACCAGAAGTGTTTCAGATTTTGGACTTGTTTGGACTTTGGAATATTTGCATATATGTAATAAGATATCCTGGTGATAGGACCCAAGTCTAAATGCTAAATTTATTTATGTTTCACATACACCTCATACACATAGCCTAAAGGTAATTTTATACAATATTTTTAATAATTTTGTGCATGAAATAAAGTTTGTGTTACGTACTCATGTGTGGAATTTTCCACTTGTGGCATCATGCCAGTGCTCAAAAAGTTTTGAATTTTGAAACATTCCAGAGTTTGGATTTTGGGATTAGGGATGCTCAAACTGGATTATTAAGTGCACCTAACAGATGAGAAACTGTTGTCCAATGGCCTAGGTGCCACAGGCAGTGAGCAGAAATAGGTCTTAAATACAGGGTCCCTTAATCTTTGTTTTTACTAGGCTACCTTACCCCTTGCCATAGTTTGGGACTTTAGTTTGCAAGGCCTTTTGCTGTTCTGCCTCTTTGTTAAGTAGGTAGCTCAAAGGCAATTTCTCAGTCTTTTCTTATTCCACAAGAGTTTGGTGAATTTGTTGTTGCTCTTTTCTGGTATTCCAAAGCTGAGAATTCCTAAAAAGTTGATCCAAGAAGATTATAAGGAATAAATAGCCCTAGAATGTTCCTTCCTAGCTCTCACCCTCTGCCTCTCCCTTTTCAGGACTTACAGGAAATACACTGGCAATCGCAGGAAACTCAGTCATTCAGCCAGTGCTACCTGACAAATCACCTTGAAACTACTTAACAAGTGGCAGATGAGCGCAAGGTCCTGGAAGGCACATGTTCTCTCTTCCTTAATTGCTGTCTGACTAAAAGCATGAGGCAAACAATATTAAGAGTCTTATCTCTGAAATGCACTATTTCAGATGGCAGGAGAAGCTGTGCATATGCCTATTAAATAGGCCTACTGAAACCTTATTTGCTCAATATTAATTAAGTGATGCTAATATAACCTAGTATCTGTGAACAAGCCAAGAAGACATCTGTGGATTATTGGGACAAGCATTTCATATTTTTATGACCTTTTATAGCTCAAGTAGCTCAAAGTACTTTTGTAAACACTGGAATTTAACCTTCTAACACACCCAGTATATAAGGGACAAATGTTTGGTCCCTCCTATTCGAATTTTAAAAATTGAGATGAAAAGATATTAAATAAGACAGGTCTCCAGATTCTCAATTTACTGCTAAGTCCTTAAACTAGAGGTTCTACATAGCCAGACTGATTCTGGGTAAAAATACAACTGTGAAATTTGTCTTTGGGCCCTTCTGCATTTTCCTTCACTCATTCAGCAATCTTCATGCCCTTTCTGTGATTTCCTCTTCTCCTGCTTAAACGGCCTCATGCTAAAAGACATTTTAACTATGGCTTGTCATATGGACCAGATCTATATACTCTATGGCTCCCTCTCCACATCCCCCTCTCTAGGAATTACCTGGGTCCCCTTCCAATAGGAATTCCTAGAAAGTGTCATGTAGGAAAGCAATCAGATAACCTGGCAATCCCACTTCTGGGAATGAATGTGATGGATATAAAAGTACCAGTTGGCAAAAAATAGATGTAGGATGATGTAAGAGTAGGGTTGACCAACTGTCCGAGTTTTCCCAGGACTGAAGGGTTTCCTGGAATGTGGGACTTTCAGTGCTAAAACCAGTAAAGTCCCAGAAAAACTGAAACAAGTTGGTAACTCAAAAAATACTGTTTATAGTAAGCAAACAGCTGAAGAAAAAACAACCTAAATTTTCGTCAATAGAGTAATGTTTGAGTAAATCATGGAACATCATTTTGTAGAATACTACCCAGGTATTTAAAAAACGAAATTTTACTGGAGCACAGAGAAAGAAAGAAAGAAAGAAAGAAAGAAAGAAAGAAAGAAAGAAAGAAAGAAAGAAAGAAAGAAAGAAAGAAAGAAAGAAAGAAAGAAAGAAAGAAAGAAAGAAAGAAAGAAAGAAAGAAAGAAAGAAAGAAAGAAAGAAAGAAAGAAAGAAAGGAAGAAAGAAAGAAATCTGTATGTATTGAATAAAAAAGATGATTATAGAAATTATTAAACAAAAAAGCAAACTATATGATAATATGTCTAGCATGATAGTAATACCATTTTTATGAAAACTAAAAAAAAAACTGAAGTAGAAAAGTGGCATGATCAGATTTGCATATTGGACCCAATCCTAAAAGTACAAAGAAAACTTGGCATTTTACACATCCATTTTTATACTGGATAACATAGGGATGGTTCATACATTTTGAGAGGTCATTAGGGCAATTATTAATTGTCATTATTACCTCAGAATAGAGAAATCTGGAATGACAAAATTACAGTGTCATACCAGAAAACATGCAAGCATTTAAAGGTGATTGAAAAAAAAGAATAATAGGATAAAAATAAACAGGCTTTATTTTCAATTTCTTTTAAAGTAACCTAAAAATAAAAACCAAATACAAATGCTGGTAATGAAAGAGAAGAGAGGGTAACAAACATGTAAGATAATGTTTAGCCAGTAAATAGAAGGTTAAATAAATTACGAAGTAGAGCTGTTGGAATTTGATGGTGGTATAGATCTTTGATATGAACAAGTTCACTGTATGTTATGTATGGAAATAAATAAAAGTGATTAGAAATGTGTTTCAGTGAGGGGACTACAGTCGGTGCAAAAACTGTGTTTTGTGAGTGAAACATGTTATAGAAATATAGACTTTGGGGAGCTGTCAATGTCTCAGAACATATCTCCCCTGAATGTCAAAGGTCCTCAATATATAAAAAGAAAGAAGAGTAGAAGTTAACTACACCAAAAACGTAATGATAATTCTTGCTGACTACTAGGAATACAGGCTATTTTAGTTATTTATTAATATTCTTTTACGTTCTCCAAATTTATCTAGAAATGAAATATTGTCCTTTCATAATCAGAAACAAAAACATTGAGTCAGCTCCTATCCATCACTGGAAGGAACATGAGGGAAAGGATTGTCCCTATGCAGTGTCAGAGAGAATGTCAATTAGTGACCCCTTTTTGGAAAGTAATTGGGTCTATCAGTAAAATGTTTAAACTTGAATATCTTCAACCCAACAATTCCATTTTTTTGTGCAGACATATATACATATAAGGGCAATCATTGCAATGTTATTATAATAGCAAAACTTTGAACAAACCAGTGTTTATGATTAGGATATTGGTTAAATAAATTAAGGTATACACATACATACTAAGGAATAAACGGAAGGCATTTAAAAGAACAAGATAAACATGTATGTAATGACATAGAAAGCTGCTCATATTATGTGGTTGAATGAAAAAAAATTGCAGGCCGGGCGCGGTGGCTCACGCTTGTAATCCTAGCACTCTGGGAGGCCGAGGCGGGAGGATCACTCAAGGTCAGGAGTTCGAGACCAGCCTGAGCAAGAGTGAGACCCTGTCTCTACTAAAAATAGAAATTATATGGACAGCTAAAAAATATATATATATAGAAAAATTAGCCGGGCATGGTGGCGCATGCCTGTAGTCCCAGCTACTTGGGAGACTGAGGCAGAAGGATTGCTTGAGCTCAGGAGTCTGAGGTTGCTGTGAGCTAGGCTGATGCCACGGCACTCACTCTAGCCCGGGCAACAGAGTGAGACTGTCTCAAAAAAAAAAAAAAATTGCAGAACAATGTGTGTATAATCTTATTCCCTATATACACACACACATACACACACACACTCTTGCATGTGCATATAAAAAGTCTATAGGTAAAGAAACTAAACTGTTAACAGTGGTTACTTCTGTAGAGGTGAGAGGAAAGAGTGGAAAGGACTTTCTCTTTATATATTTACATATTGCTTGAGGTTTTCTTTTTTAATCATAAGCATGTATTATCTTGTATCAAAGACTTTTAACTCAAAGTAAGCATCTGACAGGAGAATGAATAAATTATGGTATATCTATACAATGGAATATTTAGGCAGTAAAATGAAGCCCCACACATCAACATTGGTGAATCTCACAAACACAATATTGAGAAAAAAAAGGTTTCGGAAAAATTTACACAGTGTGGATCCATGTATGTAAAGATCCAAAATGTGAGTAAACCCTAAACAACATTGTTTAGAGATACATACATGAAGAACAAGGGGATGACAAACACAAAATTCAGAATAATAGTTACTTCTGGAGAAAAGGAAGGACACTCGGGTGCTTCAAGAATTTTGGTTATATTCTACTTCTTAGGCTGGGTGGTGGGTAAATGGGTATTCATTTTATTATTACTCCCTAAACAATATGCATTATGTTACATTATGCTCTCATATACATGATAGATTTCATACATACAAATTACATTATAGAGTTAATAATTAAAAATTTAAACGAAAGGAAAAATTGATGTTATTCTGAGAAAAAATCATTACACACACACACACACACACACACACACACACACAAGCAATCAGATAAACAAATTCACATTAAAGTGTTAGAAGCTTATTGGAATTATAAAAATCTGACCTGAGGAGCAGATGCAATTTAGCTGAGGCTCTATAGAGAAGCAAAATCCTACCACCAAGGAAATGAATGAAATGAATGAATCAATGACATTTTAGATTTTAGGTAGTTAGAAAGAAGAGGGGAATATTTTCAGGTGAATCAGGAGAAAAGACATTCCTGGTGTTCCCACATTACATCACAACACTGGGGAGCAAACACTTTCTCTCAAAGGGTTTATGGAGTCAATGACTACACTATAGAATTGATCTTCAGGGCCAGTATCAGGAAACCACTCTAAAATCTGATGCATTCACTCCCCTGTATCTATAAAGGGTTTCCAGGATGACCAGTAAAATCTAATAACTTGGCTAAATTTCTCATTCAATTAAGCCCAAATATTAGAATTGGTAGCCCTACGATGACATGGTTTTTGACATGTACATTCTTTTTTTTTTTTTTTTTTTTTTGAGACAGAGTCTCGCTCTGTTGCCCGAGTTGGAGTGAGTGCCGTGGCGTCAGCCTAGCTCACAGCAACCTCAAACTCCTGGGCCTAAGCGATCCTACTGCCTCAGCCTCCCGGGTAGCTGGGACTACACGCATGCGCCACCATGGCCAGCTAATTTTTTGTATATATATTTTTAATTGGCCAGATCATCTCTTTCTATTTTTAGTAGAGACGGGGGTCTCACTCTTGCTCAGGCTGGTCTCGAACTCCTGACCCCCAGCGATCCACCTGCCTTGACCTCCCAGAGTGCTAGGATTACAGGCGTGAGCCACCGCGCCCGGCCCGACATGTACATTCTTAAATGGAATATTATACTGTGAGTTCTTATTATATTAATTAAATTTGACCTAAATAATATCAATCACCCACCACCTTCACTGCCCCCACCCCCAACGAAGAGAAAATAGAAAAGAAAAAAGATTTTAATTTGCTCAGATATCCTGGTGTTATTGAAATGATTTTTTTAAAAAGCTTTGTTCCTTAATTGATACTTTTCCCCTAGTAATTAAAGTATGGCAATAAATAAGGATGAAGCCTTTTCTATTACTTGACAATGAAGGGGTCAGGCTCTCAGAGTCATATTCATCAGCCTGAGATGGGAAGCAGCAGCTTGATGGGGGGAACCCATCTGTCTTTATTAAGACTTGGCACCAAGGGAGCACAGAAAAGAGAAGAGCTCATTTAGCAAATGGCAGTTCCCATTCTGCAAAGCGACAGAAAATTTACTGCACTGTCAGCAAGAAAAAAATAATCCACTCAGAGAAAGTTGTTATATTAGGAAGATTTAAAGAGAAAAAGCTTTTCAGTGATATTAGAGAGATAAAAATTTCTACCTAATAATACATAACTAAGTAGAAAAAAATTCTGCAAGCCATTGTTCATAGTGCCTTTCCTCCTCTAAAGCTCCTTCCTCTCTTAACCTATTCCTATCTTTTCCATCATTTAAGGCCCAAAACAAGCCCCAGCCCTACCCGGAGCCTTCCCTAATTTCAATCCAAACTACCTTCATTTTCTTGCTATCATATTTTCTAGTATGCATAATTTAGCATTCTGACAATTCAGCATTTTACTACATATTTTGACTCTCTAAATTTTTCTTGTGCTGGTATGCTTTGCCCAAGTAGATTTTAAGCTCTTCGTGAGCAAAGACTGTGTCTTAAACACTACTGGAGCCCCATTTAGCACCTGGCAGGGTTCTTGGCACATAATGTGTTCAACAAATGCTTATTCCTTTATTTTTTTTCCTGATCTAAATCCCATTATTATCCACAGTAACCATCTTCATTGGGCAAAAAAACTAAAAAAAAAAAAATCCAAACAGATTAATTTCTTAAATAATTAAAAAATATTTATTGAAGTAATGCATACACAGGGTCAAAACAGAATATAGGAGGGCTTATGATGAAAAGCAACAGACTTCTGCACCACCATGACACATCGCATATTTCTGCTCTCCAGGGAAACCTCTTTAACTAGTTTAGATGTTTCTTCTTATAGTCAGTTACTTCTTCCTATCTCTACATAAAACGCTTAAGCCATTAGATCTTACTTATATTATTTCCTCTCCCCTTTCCCATCCATCTAATATAATTATATAGTTATTTTGGTTCCTCTATCAGTTGCTTTGAATTTTACATATTATAGATGTAATACTTTTATTACATATTCTTTCAGCTTTCTTCTCTTACTT
This sequence comes from Lemur catta, assembly GCF_020740605.2. NCBI lineage: Eukaryota > Metazoa > Chordata > Mammalia > Primates > Lemuridae > Lemur > Lemur catta. The sequence continues at coordinate 14,738,679 of NC_059155.1, forward strand.
TAACCTGCCAACGTTGTTTGTACTTTTCTTTTGCATTCTTTCTATAATCATAATTAAGCATTCTGCACTTTGTCTGTAGGTTAACCCAAAAGTTAAAATCAGTATCTAGTGTTTACGTTATTGTGACTATGTAAATAGCATTCACTTTGGGGCCAAGAATTAGATTATATTTTCCTTCTTTTACAGATTTAAAATTTTTTTGGACTTTCTAATAGCTTTTTCCCCCACCTTGCACTATTTGCCTATATCATATCTTCAGTTTTTTTTCTTTTCAAAGTCTTCATCATAACAGGTGAAGCCCCTTTTTTTCAGGAAACTTCCTTCCCTGAGGCCTCCAACCTCAGGCTCCATTGTGGGCCAGTTGCTCTTTAGGCCTGTCCTACAACTAACTACCCTACTGGTACTTCACTGCTTCCCTGGATTAGATCCACTCTTTTCAAGAATATATGTCTTCCTCTTTCCTGGTTTATTTCCTCTTTTTTGCTGGACTAAATCCTCAACTTCCTCTAAAAGTATTTGTTACAGATCAATTGTGGGAGTCATCTCATGTCTGAAAATGCTTTTATTCTATTCTTACACTTCACTGATAGTTAAACTGATTATAGAATGTTGAGTTGAACAAAGTCATTTTCCTTTAGACCTTTGAAAGCATTACTCCAATGTTGTCTCACTTTTTCTGATGAGGAATTCCATGTCAATATCATTCTTATTTCTTTGTAGGTTACTTGTTTTTCTCTCTGGAAGTCTTTAGGATATCTCTATGCTCTGTATCTTGAAATTTCACAAAAATATACTCTGGAAAATTCTTTTGTATTGTTCCTTTGATAATTCCCTCTCCTTTGTTCTCTCTTTCGTGAATTTCTATTAGTAAAATGTTGGACCTCCAGGATTTACTACCTCATCTTCCTTCTTTTAGTCTGTTTGTTCTATGTTCTTTCACATTTCCTCAAGTCTGTCTTCCAACTCTTTCATTAAATTTTATCTCAGCAAAGTTTTTATTTATAAGAAGTCTTTCTTGTCCTCTTACTATTTGTTTTCAAATATCTTGTTCCTGTTATATGAATACAATGTTTTCTTGACTCTCTTTGAGTATACTAATTCTAGTGTTTTGTCTCCCTTCTCTATTTTTCTCTCTCAACTGTCTTTTTTTTTTCTATTTGTTTGTCATTCTCTTTTATGATGACAGTTTTCTTCAAATATCTGGTGACCAATGACATTTTGTTTATATAGAAAAATGGGACAATAAAAAGTGATTGGTAGTTTCATATACCGAAGTAGAGAGTTAACCATTTTGTTGGAGGGTTGTCTAAATGCAAAAATACAAAGGACTCTTCCCTTGAACCTCTCAATTTCTTTGAAGAATAACACTCCAATTTTTTTGGAGCTCATGGAGGGTATAGCTGGCTACAAGGCATTCTGCACACCAGACTAAGGAGGAAAATGAGGAGATTAACAGTGTATAAAATGACTTTATTCATCCCCCTTTCTGCATTACATTCTCACTTGGTTGTCTGTGAAACCTAGTATTTACGCAGGGGAAGGCTGATTTTATCTTTCACAGTATCAACCCTCTGCAAGTATCCTAAAGTGTGGTTTCTCCCATACTGCTTCATCAAATATCACTCCTCCATCTACTTTCCAGCTTTCATCCATCAATGTCTCCTTTCTCATTTTCTTCATTGTTTTAAGTTTATATCTTTTGTATGCCTTTGCTGCCTTGGGATGTAGAGGCAATACATGCATATAATCTATGTTCTATCTTTAACTTATTAAAATATATAAATTTATTTTGAAGATAGCTTGAGCTCTCACTTTGCTATTTCTTCCATATTTTCTGGGAGTAGAGCAATAAAGAGTATCATATGCATTACTGTGATTACTGATTTGGTAATGAAAGCCCATTTTAAAGCATAGATGACTGAAACATTACAACTGCAAACTTCTATTAATATATACCTCCTTCTTAAGCAGAGTTTCTAGACATTGACCAAGAATGTCTGATATATTAAGTATAATTAGCTCATTAGGCACCTACCCATCTGTTCACCCAAGGTAGTTGTTCTTAAGCTGGGTAGCTTGTTAAAAAATACATATTCTTAGGCCTCATCTCTGCAGAAGATTTGGGATGGGGCTGAGACTCTGTATTTTGAAAGAGCTCCCTGGGTGAAAAGCATAGCTCTGGTTAAAAACCACTGACTGCTGGAAGGCCAGCAATAGCAAGGTTGAGCCATTCGCATTCCCCCTCCTCCTCATTTCAACTCCTATTCTTGCTGACTCCAAGAGTACGTGGCAGGCTTTAAGGTGAGTGTTTTTCAGACAGTAATTGCTACATGGCTAAATCTAGCTTTTCAAACTATGCTACCTCAATAAAAATCCACCAAGCAATCAGTGAAAAATTGACAGGTTCAATCTGTGCTGAGTGAACTCACTTTCCCAAGGTCATCAGTGTGAGTGATGAAGATGAGAACAGTATTTGGATCAATCATCATATGTAGTCTAAGCCAGAGGTTGCCATTCCTTATAAATGTCTAAATCTATAATGAGAATGTAAGAAATTACATTATAGCAGTGCTAGAGCTTAGCTACCGGAAAAAAAAGCACTTCTGTAAGGATGAAATATGCAAACTCCTTGAATTTGAGCAATGTGTGCCATTTTATTGGGGGCATGGGGTTATTTTTAAAGGGCATACTAGAGTTCTAATTTAGACAACCCAACATTATTGATAATTGATTCACCACCTTATTTTTAAGGTCTGTAAGCCCTCTTAGAACTTTGTCATTTTCACCCCCAGAAGTGAGACAAACAGAGCTGATGATTTGCAAATACTATAAGTAGATCTTAGAGATAGCTTCAATACTAGGGCAGGAATATGATACAATGGCTAAGAGCACATGTTTGGAGTCAGATATACCTGGGTTAAGAGGCTAGGCTCCGTCACTTACTAGTTGTGTGACCTTGAGCAAACAACTTCTCCAAGGCTCAGTTTCCCCTTCTGTAGTTTCTAAAGTGAACCAAGCTCTCTCAAGATTTGGTGCCTCTGTACAGGCAGCTCCCTCTGCCTTGAATACCATTCATCTCCTTAACTTGCACTAACTCCTACTCATCCTTCAGGTCTCAAATCAACATTGCCTCTTCCTAGAAGCTCTGATTGCCCATTCAGAGTTAGATAATACTCTTCTGTGTCTCCTCCCCAAGTTCTCTAAACACATAATAAAGGTATGATAATTGGTGGCTTTAAAAAATTTGTTTCTTCCATAGTTTAGGACCCAGAAAACTAGGGTGCACAGGCCAAGTCTGACCCATGGCCTCTTTCTGTACAGTAATCAAGAATGCTTTTTGCATTTTTAAAGACTTAGAAGAAGGAGGAGAAGGAGAAGACGAAAAGAAGAAGAAACAGAGATCATATGTGTCCCCTGAAGCCTAAAACACTTAGCCTCTGGCCCTTTACAGACAAAATTTGAGGACCCCTGCCATAGACCATAAGCAATATGAGGGGCAAGAGCTCTTTTTTTTTATTTCACTGTATCACTATATGTCTTACTTCCAAAACAATGCCTGGCATATCATAGACACACAGATGCTTGTTCAATGAAGAAATGAATTGGCGAGTACAATCAGTATTTTTAAAAGTACAATTTGTCATAGAATCAAAACACAACTTTGTCTCCCAATGTCCTAACAAAATGTATCCCATTGGCAGAAGCTTTCCCTGACCCTAGATGGAAGCTTGGATAGATCACATGACTTTTCTATTCACTTTTACAAAAATAAATAGTCCTAAGGACACTCTAAGTCACAAAACACAATCTTGATTTACTAATCAGGATGCATTCAGTCCAAGATATTAATCAAATTCTTCAGTCTTTACTCAAAGATAAGGTCCCCTCTCCCCACTCCCATGCTAAGGCCTGTAGTGGTAGCTACCTTCCTTTGGAAAAGGAGAATTGATAGGTTTTCTTCTTTCTCTCCCCACATGCCAGTTTCTATTTGGATTCTCACCAGGGTAGAAGCAGGAGTAGGGAAGAGAGGTAAAGGGATTGGTCATATCTTCCTTGGTGGCATGGCTCACCATTCTCTGAGTCTCTGGCTCTTCTGTGCATTCTTCAAAGTCTCCATCACTGAGGACTCTTCCTGTAATTTGGAAGACCTGAGTTGATGCATTTCTATTTAGGTTGGTAATTTACAACTCCTTCCTCAGCTCCTAGAAATCTAGCAGTTATCTCCAGTTTCCTGTTGCTGGGTCCTTCCTCCCACTGCAGGTGGCTCCATTGGACAAAGTCCAGAATGACTCCACCCTGGCTCTCTCTCTTGCATGGCCCCCATTTATTTCCCAGGAAACACTCAAACATCCCTTGTGCCCTGACAAACTATGAGAATGCAAGCCAATCCCAACACAGTCAACCCTGTTCTCCTGCCAAGGGCCACATTAGCTTTCTTGGAATGGAGTACAGCCCCAATTCTCTGCCTCTCCACTGCAGGGAATAAATGTCAAGGTCTCTGAGTGGTCGAGTAACATACTCTCTCACTAGGCTTGAGGTGAAAAATGTTGTGTACCCCCATTCCCATCAGTGCTATGCAAGGTGAAGTAGAGTCTTAGCCTGGCAACAGCTCTCTGCAAAGAAATGTTTTCACAAATTTCCCTTTCCACTCCCCTCAACAATCTGACTCCTTTTTATTTCTTGGAACCTCTTCTGGAGATTTCCTTTGTAAATTCTTTGTATGATAACCTGGCTTTGGAATTCCCATCTATTGTAGGACATCTATTATGTCTTCTTGGAAATTTGAATTTTAATATCATTTTAAATAAGGCTTATTTTTTTCTAATTAGGTAAGAAAAGGTAAACTACCCCTGGTGAAACCCTCAGTTAGATTTAAGTAGCCTCATTTTCTTTTAACATCTAGAAATTTGAAACAACAATGTTAACATTTATTGATCATCTACAATGTGCATACTTTAGATATATTTTCTCATATAATACCTCTTTTATATTTTTGCCTCTTTTACAGATCATAAAAAAACATGTCTCAGAGAAATGAATTGCCTTTCTTAAGGTAATCCAGAAAATACAGATCAAAGCCAAGGCTAAATCCTAGGTCAATATGACTTCAAAGTCCCTGGTCTTGCTGCTACATCATGATCTCTTCCACCAAAATACCCCAAATGGCAGAGGAGACTGAACAAGTATTCCTGGGAAAGTCTGAGTGGCCCAAAGAGGCCCCACCACAAATGCAAAACTTCTCTGAAGTTTCATGCTTGATCATAAAAATGAATGAAAATTTGCATTCTATTCTATAATATGTTTTTATTGTCATGTAAGCTATATTTAAAATCACCACTTAAATTAACTATGTTCCTCCTGTCCAAATAGTCAAGTAAAATCAATCCTTTATGAAAATGCACTATGTTTATCCTGTACTTTCATGAATTTCGAGCTTACTACTCCAGTTTGAGAAACCCCAGCACACTCCATCTGGGTGAGATACAAGATAATAGAACATGCTGGTAAAGGATTAAGGATTTCAAGGAGAACCGCAACCCATTGTAACCACTGGAATGAGGTAAATGAAAAGACATAAGATATAAGAGTTGTTAAGGGGAATTTGGGAATAAAGGGAAAATCACTGTAGTAATTTCTTAAAGACTGTGATTAATACTGTTATTAATATTGGTACCATAATAAAAATTGTTGATGGCATCTATTATTGGATGAACAATGCACTAATGATGGTATAATACTGGAGAAGTAACATGGGGACATTCAGCTGTTCTTCACCTGGAAGCCATGGAGCATGGAAATTGTACACCTATTTCTGAGGGAGGGGATGGTCCATAGCTTTCATTAGGTTCTCAAAGGAATCCAAGATCCACAAAGGTTAAGAACCACTGTGACAGAGAAAAGAGCAGAGACCTTGAAATCACACTGCCTGGTTTTCAAATGTCAGCTCCAGGCTTACTAAACTGCATGACAAACTTTCCCTCTGAGCCTCAGGTTCCACATTTGTAAAATGAGGATTATGATACCCAAATTACAGGGTTGTAAGGATTAAATGAAGTTCTTTATGTTAAATGTTTGATACAGAGTAGGCAGTAACGTTAACCTCCTTCCTCCTGCCACAATATGCAAAAGTTGGTAAGGGCATTTAAACTACAGGTGGATAAATCATTTATAATGGAACATATACCCTAGATAGATATGCCTTCTTCAGAGACATTCTACCTAAATCTTAGAACCCCAACCAGAAACTCAGGCTGATGTTAAATTTCCACTAACTGAATGTATTAAGTTGGTGCCTAAAAAAACTTTCCCAAACCTAGAAACATACACATGGGGACATTCTGTCTGTAAAGATGGAATTATTTAAATACTACCACATCCTGGTATGTTTGGTTTCAATTCTAAGTATATATTAATGTAAGACCTAGGATGAAAAACCTCTTGAAGTGAGCAGATCTAATCCTCTTAAGTGACATATGAAGCGGCTTTTATAAAGCTAGGGAGCCTCAGCTAATCCTACAGATTTCACGAAGAGGCCTTGAAGGGGTTAAAGTGGAAAGCTTACACAAACTTTGCTTCTCAGCTTTCCTCTTATCTCCTCCCTCTCGGGCTCTGCACTAAGGCAGAGTGAAGCTGAATCACAACCTTTCCTGCATTACTCTCAACTGTTGCCTGCGAAAGAGGAACTGGGGATTTAACTAATTCAAGCTGCTTCCATTCAAGTGTTCCAGACGGCACGTACACATCCAAACAGAGACTTCTCTTTGCTCTTTGGAGATTACAAGGAGCAGGCATCTGAAACTGCACTCCAAAACCGTAAGTGGTAACTGGCATTTTAAGTAACTAATAGAAGGTGCTTTTCTGTTTTTCTGGAAAGGGTTAGGGGAAGATGACAGAGAAAGCATACTTTGCATGAACATACTCCTGCTTCTTTAGCAAAACAAGGCTTTAATTCTATTTTCCAGCTATTCCTGAGATGATCCCGAACAAGTTGCCTGTCAGTGCAAGCTTCAAAAGGGATACTTAAATGGCCAACCCCAATCATACTGTGAACCAGAAGAGGTAAGAGAGATTTAGAAATATTACAGTGTTATTCCCTGTGAAGTGAGCGGCATTATTTTATTTATCGGCAGGTGTGACAAATAGGCACCATCTGCCGCAGAAGGTATAGCAACTCCCACTTGAGCAAGCTTATTACTTAATGGCTCCAGCCATTGAATAAGCACTTGCTGCTGGAATTGTTTTTTCATAGGCTGATGTGGAACTAGATTCTCTAACAGCTCTTACCTTCCTTAGTCCCCCCCCACACACACTGGGCAGATAAATACAAACAGAATGCGTTAATTCTTGAAAGCTGTTGCAATTTATAGTTTAGGTTTTCTATTCTGGATTGTTCCACTGATTATCCTCCCTAGCTACTTGGTGAGATTTTAGCTCTGGAATTATATAGGCAGGTGCCATGCAGAAAAATGTAAAATTACCAGTAGATTGTTTTCAGAACTTTATCATGCTAAAGAAAATAAAAGTAACTACTAGGAGCACCTCAAGAACCAAAACAGGTGTAGGGGTACACTTATTTCTATATCCCCAGCACATAGCAGAGTGTCTGGCGCTCAATAAAGGTTTGCTGAATAAATGTCAATCTGATTTTGGAGGTCCATGCAGAACTTTGTCGATCTTGTTAGAAACAAGTTTCACCCCAGGAATCCCTCTCAGGGTTAATAGATAGGGAAAGCTCTATAGTCCCTTCTCATCTTAAGAAGCAAAATTCATGATCTGTAGTGTATGTTATTTTGCTCCTGTGACATTATATATACCTTGCTGTTGTCAAACATTAGCAAGGACTTGGCATTTCAATGCTCATATTAAAAAAGCCATTAGTTTTTTTTTTATTACCACGAGTTTTATTTACCAAGTTAATGACAAAACATGCAATCAGAAAACCAAAGGTGCATTCACATCACTTGTGAGTATTTTGATTTACATTAGAAGTTAAATAAACCAGATGTTCAATTTAATGTTGGACATTGGCCAATTATTAAGTTAATCCCTTTCCCTTCTCCCTTTCCCCAAACTTCTCCCTCTTTCCTGTCTTCCTCCCTTCTTTCTTGATTTCCCCCCTTCCCTTCCTTCTCTCCCTCTTAATCATTCACTTCCTCCTGCCTCTTATCCCTTTTCCCACATCCTTCAACCTCTTTTTACTCCTCACATTTTTTCCCTCCTCTCTTCCATCCCCCTTCCTCTATCTTCCTTCCTTTCTTTTCTAATTCCTTACCCTTTCCCCCCATTCCTCACTCTCCTCCTTATCCCTCAGCAGCGTTCAATCACTTTTACAAAGACTAGAAACTGATTTTTATTTTATGAGCTTTCCAGAAGGACTGTAGGATACTAAAATAATTCTTTCCACAAAAATTGGATCCTTCAAAATTAATAGAATTTCAGTTCCTTTTGAAAGTGCATGGTTGTTTTTCTTTCCAAATGGTGCAGAGGTTTTAATGGAGCAATCACATTATCTGTGCAACTCATTAATTAGTTAGCAAAGAGAGCCATGGCAATCCTCTTTGGAAAGCTTTTATGAAAGGTTGTCACAGATATGGGATCGAGTAACAACGAGGATTCCCCAATACCTAACTTTTCATTTATTCATTTCAAAGTCCTTAATGGATTTAAGGAATTAAATTGATGGACCTGTGTGAATTGACCAGGCTATTTGGTCTCCTACAGACTGTAGAGGTTTTATGAAATATGTGATTAGTTTGTTTTCCAAACCCTCAAAGGAAACAGTTAGAGAAATTGACAACTGTAGCTGAGATCATTATTTTCTGAGCTTCTTCAAGCTTCACAGAATTCTAGTAAATATTTAATAAATACTCAGACCTAAGAAAGATTCAGGGTCAATTGTGTAGGAGGCAGAAAATGAATGTACTATAAATTATTACTGAAAATCATCTGTAGACATGATTGGCCTTTTTAAAATATAAATTTAAAATTTAACCCATCCCCATGTAGTTTTCCTTTAAAATTATATAACTGAAATAGCACTTCAAGAGCAAAGTTTCTAACAAAGTGATCTTTCCTTAATTCTAATCTAGAATTTAGTCTCTTTTATACAATAAGAGATTGGGGAGCCGGGGGGGGGCGGGGGATAAAAAGAAAAGGGAGGCCGGGCGCAGTGGCTCACGCCTGTAATCCTAGCACTCTGGGAGGCCGAGGCGGGTGGATCGTTTGAGCTCAGGAGTTCGAGACCAGCCTGAGCAAGAGTGAGACCCCTGTCTCTACTAGAAATAGAAAGAAATTATCTGGCCAACTAAATTATATATAGAAAAAATTAACCAGGCATGGTGGCACATGCCTGTAGTCCCAGCTACCCGGGAGGCTGAGGCAGTAGGATCGCTTAAGCCCAGGAGTTTAAGGTTGCTGTGAGCTAGGCTGACGCCACGGCACTCACTCTAGCCCAGGCAACAGAGTGAGACTCTGTCTCAAAAAAAAAAAAAGAAAAGGGAGATTCAGGCTCTTTGCCAAGCTATATTAGCAATCAGATCAAAGATAAGACTGTGCTTCTTTTCAAATTGTCAGTATTAAGTATGTTTCTTCAGTCATACTCATGCATTTATTCAATAATTATTGAGCAGCTACTGTAAGCACTGTATAAGGCATCAAATGTTGAAAAAGACCCTCAAGGAGTTTATAAATTAGAACGTAGGGGAAATATATCAAATAGAAATCTACAATATTAGGCAAATGTAATTTCTCAAGGAGAGCTACAAAGAAAGCATTGTGGGAATTAGGATTGGGGTGGAAAATCAAGGTCAACTTCATGAACTGAACTTTGAAAAATGGTAACATTTCCCTATGCAGAGATGTGTTCATACAAAAACATGGAAGCAGGGAAGTAGGTAAGAGTGAGCATTACAGTTTGATTGGAAAGGGGGATAATGGAGGGAATTAAGGTCAGCCAGAGCCAGGGCATTGACAGCCTTGAATGTCAAGCTAAGGAGAATGGAGTAAAGTCCTAGGCAATAAGGAACCTCAAAAGCAATTTGGGGCATTCCAAAACTTTACTCCTTTTTCATCCTATAGAATAGTTATAAATAAACCATATAGTAATAAATGTAGAGTAAAAAGAGCAAGTTGAAAATTACACACAACCTGATACTTTTTTTATAAAGTTCAAAATAAATAAAACTAACATATTGTTTAAGCATAGGAATATGTGTGGAAGGGGGAAGTGTGTAAATAAAAGTATGGTGATGATTCACAAAATTCAGGGTATTGGTTATGTCTAGGGAGGGGTAGGTAGGAGGACGAGATGGGGAGGAGCATAGGTAGATGTCATGTAAATGATTAGTTATTCTCAATCTTAAAGTTGGTAAGTATTTGTTCACAGGTATTTGTCTATGGATATTCATTATATCATTAAATAAGCAAATAAAAGAGGGCTCGAATTTACCAACGATGACAATGTTTCATAAACTAAGGAGTATGATTTATCCCATTCTATGTATTTGGGGTCCAAAGTGGAATAAAAAGATACTATAATACTATGTAGATTTCTCCCCCTAGGCTTGCACTAGCAGTGAGTATTTTCTTTCCACTTCTCTCTGGAAGGCAGGTGAAAAACTAACTCAGGATATACATGGGTGAAAAATCATTCAACTCTTATCTCTGGGATAGTCCCATTCCTAAGGAAAGGAGCTTCCTGGAGAGAAGAGGTGGTGAAGAGAAAGGCTGCTTGCACTGACGACCTATATATGAAGCACATCTAATACACAGGGGGGCAGCTGAGATCAAAAGATGCCTCTGTGTGAGCTGCCTGGCACTGTCTGAGTCCTGAATTTCAAATGTTCTGTTCTATTTGTAGAGTGGGGCTTCTCAGCCCTGGCTGCATACCTAAATCACCTGTGGAGCTTTTAAGAAATACAGATATTCATGCCCCACATAGACCCACTGAATCTGAACCCCTGGAGGAAGGACTCAGGTATATATATTTTCAAAAAGCTTAATAAGTAATACTGAAGTACAACAAGAACTGAAAAACATTCCCTGAAGAGTATACTTAGAGACTTCCAGCGGGCAGCTTGTTACACACATGTATTCCAGGGTCGCAGAGACTCTGCTCTAAGAAGCAAGGGAAAGGGTCTAGGAATCTATATTTTTGATAAGCACCCTTTAGGTGATTCTGATAAAAGGACTTCCCTAGACCATGCTGAGAAACATTGCCCCAAAGGTTCCAAAACACTAGGGCCTCAGGGTGATTATGCTGTGTATTTGCATCCATGGGCTGCCATAACAAAGTTGCACAAGCTGGGTGACTTAAAACAACAGAAATTTATTCCCTCAGGTCTGGAGGCTGCAACTCTGGAATCAAAGCATCAGCAGGGCCTCAAGCCCTCTGAAATCTGTAGGGTAGATCTTTTCCTTGCCTCTTCTAGCCTCTGGTAGTTGCTAGCAATCTTTGGCATTACTTGGCTTGTAGATGCATAATTCCAATCTCTGCCTCTGTCTTATCCATGGGTGTCTCTGTCTTCTCTTCTTATAAGGACACCAGTCATTGAATTAGGGCCAACCTAATGACCTCATTTGAACTTGATTACATCTGCAAAACCCTTATTTCCAAATAAGTTTGCATTCACAGGTACTGGGGGTTAGGACTTCAACATATCTTTTTGAGTGACACACTTCAACCCATAATAGTGTTTTAAATACTTAAAAAAAAAACAGTAAGACAGATTACCTATATCCTTTAGCTCAGCTATCTAGAGAAAAAAAACAATAAATAAACTTTTCAAGCTTGTTGCACAAAGAATCACTTGAAAAGCTTATGTTTAGAATGTATATTCCTGGGCTTCAATCTCAGATAATCAAAAATCAAAATAGATGTACCTTTTAGTATAGCAAAAATGTTTCCCAGGCTATTGCTCCAAATACTGTAGAAAGATTCTCTCTCTTTGCTCTTGTTTCTTCTGAATGAGGTGGCTCTATGTGGGCGATAGGGGCAGTACGTAGGTAGACTAAAAAACATGCAGATTATGGAAAATATAGTAACATGGGCTAGGGAATATAAACTTTAAGCTTTATAAACTTTAAGCTGAAGTGCTCCCAGCTAGGGGCAAAATTCAAGATGATAGGAAGAGTAATGTGATTGTTGGAGCTATTTCTATGGATGTTCCTTGGGTATGTTAACAAGAGACATAAGTAGGCTACATTGTCTGCAGTCTACTATTGCACATAGAAGTGTGACAGGTAATGGTTGTTTATATTGTTTATTTTAGTCACCCCATATTCAAAATTCACATTTGAAATGATAAGCTAAATCATTCTGGAAGATTTCAACAATAAATAGTTGACCCTGTATGCACACTGGAATGTTTTTGCCAATTATTGTTTCTGTCTTTACCAATAATGAAGGATGCAATTATTTGCTCAGAACATGTATATCCTCTCGATTCCTTCCGGTTTATAAATACTGGGGGAAAAATGTGTATTCTCACCCCACAGATCTCAGTGAGAGAGAACAAAAACAAAATTGGGAAAAGCCTGCATTTTTTAACATTCTCTGATTAGTTCAAGTGACAATTGGCACTGGGACCTGGAGATTGACAAATCCTTAAATTTAGGTCTCCTTTATTTCAGTGCTAGGCTTTCCTGGTTAAGCTAGATCAATGGTTCTCAATCCTGGCTGCAATTTAGAGTTACTTGGGGAGCTTTTAAAAAATAGCGATGCTTGGGCCCCATCTCGGACCAATAAATTCTGAATCTCTAGAGTGGTTCTGAGGCCCCTACTATGGAGATTATAATTCAGAAAGTCTAGGTTGGGAACCAGGGTCTGTATATTAAAAAGTACCACAGGTAAAACTCATGATCAGTTAGTTTGGAAAATACTTTCCTAATCTAGCCTAGATATTAGCTACTATTTAGTGATCTGAATTTTTCTTTAACCTTTTAATAACTATTTTCCATACATACGAAAAACATTCAAAATTATGGAAACTCAGGATATCATTTTAAAACTAGTTTGCCTATAGCAAACCATTTTGCAAAGTATCCATTTATTTTTATTTCAAAATAAAATACCCATCTGTTTTTCTTAGAGATGCCTGAATCTTTTATTTCTGTTTTTAATTTTCAGGAAAATAAATCTGGTGAAGAATCTTAGGAGCTAAGTCTTCTGAGCCTAGGCCTATTGCTATCAACCTCTCTGAGACCTCCTTCATCTGAGAATTACCAGGTCTGACAACACTTTCCCTCCTGTCTACACTGAGGGACATCAACAAAACTGTAGAGAACTCACATCTTCTAGACTTACAAACCTCAAGCTGCACAGCTGGGCAGGAACCTTACAATCTGCATCCTTAGGGAAGATTCAGGAAGACAGACAAGAGGGGTGAAAGATCAGATATGCTGAGCTTGAAATATACAAAAGCCTTTAGAAAGTCTCTTCACAGAAGAACCCAGTTGAATCCACATAATTAGTCCACACAGCTAGATGAGGTATAGGCAAAAGAGATCCCTTTCTCCCTCTACCAAAACATATTAAAAATTGGATATGATGCTATAGGAGATTCTTGGTCCCATTACAGTATTATAAAGCAATGTCATCATATTTATTTTAATTAGTTTAAGAGTAGGCGTGTAGAAAATAAAGCTTTATTTATATATTTTTAAAAATTGATGAAGAAGCTCTGATAAAACCTATTGGAGGAACTGTGCTTGCTGTGCTGAAGGACAGAAGGTGTGTGGCAATATTTTCTTGTTTGTGCATTACTGACTTAGCTCTGCAAAGATTGGTGTCAGATTGTTAGAATACTCCCAGTACATTCAGAGACAGTCAAAGTGACCAGGGAATGCCTCAAGAGAAATAGAGATTAAATATAAACAGGCACCAACTCAAGTCTCGAGTGATGACGGAGGTGCATTTTAAGTTCCATGGAAATCTCACTGGGCGGGCCCATTTTCCCACTCTGGCAACAGAGGTTGACACCACTTCAGACAAGTATTCCAACCTGTACATGTATGTGGGCTTATTCCTGAGCCTCCTGGCCATTCTCCTCATCCTGCTCTTCACAATGCTCCTTCGGCTCAAACATGTCATCTCACCCATCACCTCTGAGAGCACAGAAAGTGTTCCCCAATTCACAGATGTAGAGATGCAAAGTCGCATCCCCACTCCTTAGAGCCAGGATGAAAGTGAGCTTTAGCGGATCTCAGTGAACCCTTGTACATGCATATCCAGGAAAGCCTGCTCTCTTGCATGAAGCTTCCCATGTAGGGAATCAACAAGTTGTTCATTTAATAAGCTGTTCATGTTTTCTTTGTGTTATTATTCATCTTGACTCTGCTTGTGAGATATCTAAGAGGTTAAAGACTCATTCTTTGAAAGGAATATAGGAAATGGCAGCTGGTTGGGAGGGCAGGTTCCCATAGTAACCAAAGAGAGCCTGGACCCTGAACAACTCTCAGACCACAGAAATTCATATGCAGCAGTTGTAAAAAAACACTGGATCCCTGGAAGCTCCAAAAATAAGGAGGATTTGCCTTCGAAAGGACTGATTGTTCAAAGAAGGGACTCCAAGAAAAGGACAAGTTTTAATTTAGTACTTCAGCCCTAAAGAATCACCTCTACTGACATGCAGCCAAATTATGTCAGAGGTTAACAGAAGGGACCACTAACCCTTTCCCAAATGAGCAATGATTTGATCATCTTAGGCCATCAGGTTCGTCCCAAATGAAAGATTTAAAGAAACTGTTAAAGAGTAAATTTGCAGAAAGAATTTTCTAGTAAACAAACCAATCTAGAGAGGAAAAATGTGCATATAATATCTGTGTTAATTCTATTACTGGACTTTTAAAAACTCGGATAATGGTAGATGTATTGCTAAAATCTAGAACAACGAACTGCCTCCAAATCAAGGGAAAATTAAATCAAAATATTCTCATGATAATGAACCCAACACTATACATGCGGGTTCTTTGCCTTTTTCTCCCTCCCCATCGCACCCCAGGATTGAGTTACACACAAATATGAACTTGTTGTTTGTTCAAAGGTGGCCTTGGCAAAGAAGACTCCCTGTACTTTAAAGCAGAAATGAAGTGACCTTGGGTGTTCAGTGGTTAAATGATTATGGCTTAGGACAAAACATTCAAGCCTTCTGGGTCCCAGGATTTTTTCTGAAAAATGATCAGAGAGCTATTTCATCCATCACTAGACTCTTTTCATATCTGAGTATAAGAAAAGCAGAGAGACAAAGGAGGAAAGGACTAAACAACACCCTCTAACAAATCCTTATTGAGATCAATGTCCTCAAGTGTCACTTTTATATTTCCGAGAAAATGCTTCTTCCTTCCTGATCCCTGCCAAAAAATGGAGTGTTTCACTTATTATCTATGAGAGAAGTATATTTTGAAAAATTCCATTCTCATAAGTAGCCCTAGTATGCCAGTAGTAGAGAGAGAATTTAATTTTTAAAATTAACTTTCCAAAGGGGAACCAAAGGAGATGAGTACCATTTACAAATTAGAATTTAGAAAGCTATTCGTATTCTTGCCACCAAAGGACTAGTAGACCTGTGTCAAATTCTACCTGCTAAAAAAGAAATCAGTTCTCCCTTGCACCTAACAGGTAGTCATCAAATTTCACAGAGTGCTCCCTCGGGAATTGTAGTGGTAGTAAGAAATGGAATAGATGTTAGGTTAATGCCACCTTCACCAGACATGTAGCTCTCTATAGTCTGTAACCAATTTAGATTGGCCCCTTTACTCCAATCTAAATCTAGCTTGGTGGTGAAATTCCCAAGTGCTTTCCACTTTTATACGCAGTCATTTGCCAATGCTCCACTCTCCAAGGGGCTGCAAAGTGTGAAATCCCCACATGCAGAGCTAAACTTAGCAGCAAGGCTGATTCTGCCACACCTGTTAGCACTGTGCTCTGTCAGAGATGGCAGCTGCAGTCTAGACCATTCAGAACAAATTATCAGGTAGGCTAAGTCTTGGATAGGGTGTACAGTTCCCTTTTGGCTTTATATTTTCCGAAACCCAAAGTAACTCATTATTACATCTTGGTTTAAGTTATACATTTACTCAACACCTAGATTCCATGGACCCTTTAAATTTTGAGTTCTTGGCAGCCATACATGGACTTCGTCACAGGCTGGGAATACACCCCAAAACTTCTTAAAGACACACATCTCCCTTCATGCTAGGCTCTCCCTTTTGTGCCCACAGTATTTGAATGTACTTTATAGTTGAGCAGTCAATGGCTGGATAAATGATGGAACTGATTACACTTTCAACAGCTGTGAATAGCAAGATGCCCAATACCTTGTTGCTGAATCTGATGAAGACACAGACTGCAAATCTATTCCCTGCCCACCTGACCTCTCCAACTCAAATTTCAGGAGATTAAAACTGCTTTTTAAGGACTGAATTGGATGAAGAATTCTAATTTATGATTAGGTTACTCCCCTGGAAAACAACCACCCTCTTTCATCACAACTACCCCAGGGGATCCAGATCTTCACTGAGCATTAACCAAAGCACACAGCACAGATTACACTAAAACAGCAGCATAACCCCCTCCCCCCACCCCAGTTTCCAGTGATAACATAAATGGAGACAGTTTTAAGTAGATATGTCATTATGATGACTCATATGGTATTTAATCTTTAGGAAAATAAACTGAATGTTCTCATTCTAGCAAACTTACTATAAAGAAAATAAGTTTTCCACTTATATTAACTTATATTATATCCCCCAATGTATTCATTAACATATATTGCTGCTCAAGGAAGCAACTAGAGTAACCCATGGGCATAATTTAAATTTATCCTTCTATCCAAAATGCTGACTTGGCAATTCCCTCCCCCAGCCCACCCCCCAAAAATTGCACGTTAGCTGATATATAAAGAGGTACGTTATTTATATATAGGTGTGCTCTGTTTTAGGATGAAGAGAACACGTCACTTTTTGTTTTGCTAAACCATATGAAATTGCCATTTTTCTAGGCCAAAAATGCTCAAATATCAGCAATTTCATATAATTCAACCTAACGTATAGACTCACCACACGAATTCTTTAAATAGTAAATGTTTAAAAAGAATATATGTTTAAACATGTTTTTAATATGTTTAAAAATCATTTAATTTCTGAAAATGTACTTTGTATATACTTCAGAATCATGGGTTGTATAAAACAAGGTATATTGTAAAAGGCTTATGTATTATGTATTAGGCAGGAAATACTAAGGTTAATCAAGTAAAGATGGATTCATCCAGCCATCCTTTCCATCCATGCCAAATCTGAAGCTTTGGACTCATAACTGAGTTTCACCACTGCAGATCCCACTGTACTTACTAAGTAGGTATAAGGGGTCCATTTAAACCATACATTTAAGTGGTTATATTTAGTAATACATTTTATTCACCTGCATTTGTACAAAAGAAGAACTTTTTTAACAAAATGAAGTCTAATGTAGAAAAAGTGTGGGTTTCTTTTGTTTGAAATCATTAATATTTAAAATAGATTTATAATGTATAAAAACAGAAATATATTTGCATAATATTTGGCATGTAATTTTTGATCCCTGGACAATAAATGGTAACTGTTTGGTTTGCTGATAACACATATCTATTATCTGAAGAATGTAAAGAGAATGACATTAATCTCTTCATCCCAGTATAAATTGTGACAATTGCACATTTGTGAAACTCATAATTTTGAGGTCTCGTTATTTTTCCTTATTCCCTAATTTCCCAGTTTTTATTCTCTCCCCACTTGCAAACCGGTGCATTCGTTTGTTTAATAGTAAGATGTGAAAAATGAATGACTCCCAGCTGTCCATGAGTGTGATGTGAAGGGAGAATGAGAGAGATAAGGCTTCTAAAGTACCAATAGCCTTCCACATCCCCCACCTTAGGATATATTTTTTAAATGTAGCTTCCATTTTGTATTTTCTTAATTTGGTCCTCACAGCAACCCTGTGAGTAGTGAGTAGAGGTTTTATGAAGTCTGTTTGACAAAAGCGGACACAGGTACAGAAAGATTCATGAGTCATTCACAGTTACACAGAGGCAGAGTCAACATTACACTGCAAGTATTTGGACCCCTAGTTTAGTGTTCATTCCACTATACTTTGCTTTCAGAGCACTGAATAGATATTTCAAAACTATCCATTCTATAACACTCCAAGTTCTGCAAATAATTGGGGTCTGTAGTTGATTAACTCCCTATATCCAATAATTCAAAACAAATAAGCACAATTCTGCCATCTCTCCAAATAATTTTGTAGCTACAGGAAGACACATGAAAAGGCTATGGGAAAGTTTGCACAAAGGTACACCCTGCAGCTTTAATTTGCATTGATGAAGGCAATTGGCAGAAATATGGATGGATTATCACCCACAATGCAAATCCCAGTCCTCCGATAGTTGAATTTAATATTCATAGTCAATGCTGGTTCTGAATATGTATGATTGTTATCTCTTTCTTCCCCCCACTCCAGAAATGACAACACCTACTCTTAGCAATAGTGTTCTTATTTAAAATTGTATAAAGTTTTGAGTATTCACAGCAATTCCATTTGTGCTCTATAATAAAAGCTATGCCATTAAAAGGGAAAGAAGGTAATTACTGACTAGAGAAGCTTCCTCTAGCCACAAAGATTGAATTGTAGAAAAAAAGAGACAAAAACATGAAACACATGTAGAATAGGAAAAGGAAATGCACATAATAAATATAGGTGGGAAGATTTTGAAGAATAACTTGAGCAATTTGAGGTATTCCAATTCATTTTCATAGCAGGTATTTATTGATTAAATCATACAATAATAAAAGAGAGAGATTATACAACATACTGGGCCAGTTTCTGCAGGCATCTAACGGTTTGCAATCAAAAAGTTTGCAATCTGGCAAAGATTATAAATACTGGAATTCACTCATACATTCATTCAGTAAACATTTATTCAGCACACAGTCTACACCCTGGTGTAGGTTATAGCCTACTAGGATGGACAATACCAACCAAATAATCACAAGAATACTGTGTTATAAAGGAGAAGTATAGGGTGCTTGGGTACATATAAAGTGGAGTGGGTGCTGTGTAGCCTGGCCTAGAGTGACAGGAAACATTTTACTAAGAAAATAATATCTAGGCTAAAATCTCGTGAATGAGTAAAGGGAGAGAGTAGGGCAAATATTCCACAGAGAGAACAGCATGTATAAATGTTCTGGGGTCAAATAAACTTGACACACTTGAAGAAGCACAGTGAATAAGGGGGAGAAGTCTCCAGAAGGATGGAAATGTTGACAGGGACCAGAACATGCAGGACCTTGTGGGAAGTGCTATAGATTTTTAACTTTATTATAAGCATAGAGAAGAGAATTCTGGCAGCAGTATAGAGAGGATGCAAGAGGGATCAGTTGAAGGGCCGTGACAGTGATTCAGGAGAAAGGTAGTAATGTCTTAGACTTATCACTCAGCAAGTGGTAATTGGTAGGGAAAAAGAGAAGTTGATCAGCATTACATGGTGATGAACTGGCTAAGTGCGGTAGGTAAGAAGGAAGAGTCTAGAATGATTTACAGGTTTCTGGTTTGAACAAGGGTCTGGTGACTCTGTTCACTGAGATAGAGAGCAATGGGGGAAAATCAGGTCAAGGGAGAGATGAATTCAGTTTAGGTCATATTTAGTTTGAAATATCTTTGCGATATCCAAGTGCAGATGTTAAGTATGTGGTTAAATATAAGGGTCTGAATGCAGAAGAGAGGTTTAGGCTGAAGACATAAATTTAGGAGGTATTAATGGACGAGATTTCCCAGGGAGGGGTTATAGAGTAGACTGAAGAAGGAATGACAATAATGTACACTGAATATTCCCAAACATTCTCCTCCCCTGTTTTTTGAAGGCTTAGTCACTTGTCAAGCAGGGTTGAGAAAGAAGATTACTTTTAAGGGTTCTCAAACTAAGGCAAATTGCCCAGAGATACTTGGGAATAGGAGAAGTAGAAGAGTGGGTCAGGGCCAAAGTCCTTGGAGGAGAAGTAAGACTCCCAGGTGGGGAGACAAAATACAAACATTAAGTACAAAAGGTAGGAGCAGGACTATAAATAAGAAGGAAATAGAGCCAATGATTGGAAGTCAGAAACCAGTGGAGCAGTGTAGGTACACGTCAGGAAGAGGGTCTTGAGAGGTTGCAGTGAACAAGGGTGAGTTGTCAAACGCAGTTATATAGTTGTATTGATCATGATTCTGGCAGAAAACACATGGCATTCTCAAAAAGGGTGGGTAAAGAAACTTTAATGGAGGAACTATTTACAAAGAAGTGGCCAGGGTTAAGGGGCCACTAAGAGATGACAAAACACCCCAGGACTAGCAGCAGCTGGAAGCTATTACTACTCCTAGGCTTGAAAGGGGAAGGAGAGGAAGCTGTGATTGGAATCTGGCATACAATGTAGCCATGAGAAAGAAACTAACA
Source organism: Lemur catta (assembly GCF_020740605.2). Classification (NCBI taxonomy): domain Eukaryota; kingdom Metazoa; phylum Chordata; class Mammalia; order Primates; family Lemuridae; genus Lemur; species Lemur catta. The sequence goes on from NC_059155.1 coordinate 14,759,141, forward strand.
ATCAGTAGCCTCAGGTAGAGAAACAAAACCAGTAGGAAGCTGGAAGAATAAAAACCGCAAACATTTTTCTCCTCCACCTTTCATTCTGCTAGTGCAGACTGAACCCACTTAGAAGCCAGAAGGCAAGCAATGTGGGGTGATGCAGTTTGTAAAGGTCAACCCCTGAGAGCTAAGAGGAGGGTGGAGAAAGTTCATGAATGGATATGGAGGAGAGAACAGAAAATATCTGGCACAGAAGTAAATAGGCATGTTGGGATGGCTTAAAAATGAGACTTGTGGTTTACTTTATATGATTTTACCATAAAAACTATACTAAAACATACTATAGATTTTCAAAGGAAGTATATCATTCAGAGGACAATCAGAAAAAAGTCAAGACTACTCTAGCTATTTCAAATAGAAGGTATTTAATACAAGGAATTGATAATGCATACGATAGAAGACAAATGGGGGATAATAAAGCAACCTAGAGATTAGCAAAAGCAGAAAGAAAGCTACCACTAACCCCAGGGTTTAAGAAACAATGAAAGAAGGTGATACTACCAGAGACCAGAAGCTGGGCCCCTTTTTGGTCCCTAGCATCATGGAGGGGCCTGCCTGGAGTGAGATGAGATCGTAGAAGGAGCTACTTGGTGAAATCTGAGCCCTCAACAGAAAAGGCTCTCTGATGGGAGCTACAACCATGGAGGAGAAAGATTTTAAGCCATTTCTGGTAAAGCATGGAGTGATTGATTAATGATGTCTTTTGTGGTAGAAAAGATAACAGAGGCATGCATGCTACATATCTTTCATCATGAACATAGATATATTTCCTTATATCACATCTGTGTACCATGGATATATAAAATGTTAGATTAAGGCCGGGCACGGTGGCTCACGCCTGTAATCCTAGCACTCTGGGAGGTCGAGGCAGGTGGATCGCTGGGGGTCAGGAGTTCGAGACCAGCCTGAGCAAGAGTGAGACCCTGTCTCTACTAAAAAATAGAAACAGATGATCTGGCCAACTAAAAATATATATAGAAAAAATTAGCCAGGCATGGTGGCACATGCCTGTAGTCCCAGCTACTTGGGAGGCTGAGGCAGGAGGATCGCTTAAGCCCAGGAGTTTGAGGTTGCTGTGAGCTAGGCGGACGCCACGGCACTCACTCCAACCCGGGCAACAGAGCAAGACTCTGTCTCAAAAAAAAAAAAAAAAAAAAAAAAAAATGTTAGATTAAGAGCTAGGGTCAGGCCAGATGCTGTGACTCACGCCTGTAATCCTAGCACTCTGGGAGGCCGGGGCAGGCTGATTGAGCTCAGGAATTTGAGACCAGCCTGAGCAAGAGCCAGACCCCGTCTCTACTAAAAATAGAAAGAAATGATTTGGACAGCTAAAAATATATAGAGAAAAATTAGCCGGGCACAGTGGCGCATGCCTGTAGTCCCAGCTACTCAGGAGGCTGAGGCAGGAGGTTTGCTTGAGCCCAGGAGTTTGAGGTTGCTGTGAGCTAGGCGGACGCCAAGGCACTCTAGCCCGGGCAACAGAGCAAGATTCTGTCTCCAAAAAAAAAAAGCTAGGGGCAGAATTTCTTTTAGGAAAACTGGTCTTGATCTGGCAAAACACTGTAATAGGCCATTTTAATTATAGAAAGATAATCCACAGAGTATATCTGTGGTTGGGCTAGAAGCAAAAAAACAAAGGTTAAACTATTGTTAGAGCCGGTTCCCCTCGGCCCCAGGAACAGAGAGGCAGAGTCACCGAGGCTGCAAAAGGCAAAGGAGTTTATTGACTAGCTCGAGCTAGGGTCCAAGTCCCAGAGAACCAAGGCAGTAGCCTCTCCACAAACTAGGACCCCGACCTGGGGTAAAAACTAAGTTTTTATACTTTTCAGCAGATTACATGCACTGGACATACCATCCCACCTTCCTCCCTTAGTTCATTTGCTCCTTCAAAAATGGCCGATCGTCTTGGCTCCTGATCGGTTGGTTTCCAAGCTGCGGGCCTAGATTCTGATTGGTTGGTTTCCAAGCCATGGGCCTGGCTTCTGATTTGTTGGTTTCCAAGCCGGAGGACTGGCTTCTGATTGGTTGGTTTCCAAGCATGGGCCTGGCTCCTGATTGGTTGGTTTCCAAGCTGCAGGCCTGGCTTCTGATTGGTTGGTTTCCAAGTCACGGGTCTGGCTTCTGATTGCTCGGTTTCCAAGCCACGGGTGTGCCTTCTCATTGGTTGGTTTACAAGTCGCGAGTCCAGTTTCTGATAGGTTGGTTTCCAAGCCACGGGTCTGGCTTCTGATTGGTTGGTTTCCAAGCCGCGGGCCTGGCTTCTGATTGGTTGGTTTCCAAGCCCCGGGTCTGGCTTCTCATTGGTTGGTTTCCAAGCCCCGGGTCTGGCTTCTGATTGGTTCGTTTCCAAGCCGTGGGTCTGGCTTCTGATTGGCTGGTTTCCAAGCCCGGGCCTGGCTCCTGATTGGTTGGTTTCCAAGCCCCGAATCTGGCTCCTGATTGGTTGGTTTCCAAGCCATGGGCCTGGCTTCTGATTGGTTGATTTCCAAGACCCGGGTCTGACTTCTGATTGGTTGGTTTCCAAGCCCGAACCTGGCTCCTGATTGGTTGGTTTCCAAGCCCGGGCCTGGCTCCTGATTGGTTGGTTTCCAAGCCCCGTGTCTGGCTCCTGATTGGTTGGTTTCCAAGCCCCGGGTCTGGCTCCTGATTGGTTGGTTTCCAACCCTGGGACTGGCTCCTGATTGGTTGGTTTCCAAGCCCCGGGTCTGGCTCCTGATTGGTTGGTTTCCAAGCCCCAGGTCTGGCTTCTGATTGGTTGGTTTCCAAGGCATGGGTCTGGCTTCTGATTGGTTGGTTTCCAAGCCGCGGGCCTGGCTTGTGATTGGTTGGTTTCCAAGCCCGGGCCTGGCTCCTGATTGGTTCGTTTCCAAGCCCCAGGTCTGGCTTCTGATTGGTTCATTTCCAAGCTGTGGGACTGGCTTCTGATTGGTCGGTTTTGAAACAACGGGCGTGGCTTCTCATTGGTTGGTTTCCAAGTCGTGGGTCTGGCTTCTCGTTGGTTGGTTTCCAAGCCGCGGGCCTGGCTTCTGATTGGTTGGTTTCCAAGCCGCGGGTCTGGCTTCTGATTGGTTGGTTTCCAAGCCGCGGGCCTGGCTTCTGATTGGTTGGTTTCCAAGCCCCGGGTCTGGCTTCTGATTGGTTGGTTTCCAAGCCCGGACCTGGCTCCTGATTGGTTGGTTTCCAAGCCCCGGGTCTGGCTTCTGATTGGTTCGTTTTCAAGCTGTGGGACTGGCTTCTGATTGGTTGGTTTCCAAGTCGCGGGTCTGGCTTCTCATTGGTTGGTTTCCAAGCCGCGGGCCTGGCTTGTGATTGGTTGGTTTCCAAGCCACGGGTCTGGCTTCTCATTGGTTGGTTTCCAAGCCCGGACCTGGCTCCTGATTGGTTGGTTTCCAAGCCCCGGGTCTGGTTTCTGATTGGTTGGTTTCCAAGTCGTGGGTCTGGCTTCTCGTTGGTTGGTTTCCAAGCCGCGGGCCTGGCTTCTGATTGGTTGGTTTCCAAGCCGCGGGTCTGGCTTCTGATTGGTTGGTTTCCAAGCCGCGGGCCTGGCTTCTGATTGGTTGGTTTCCAAGCCCCGGGTCTGGCTTCTGATTGGTTGGTTTCCAAGCCCGGACCTGGCTCCTGATTGGTTGGTTTCCAAGCCCCGGGTCTGGCTTCTGATTGGTTCGTTTTCAAGCTGTGGGACTGGCTTCTGATTGGTTGGTTTCCAAGTCGCGGGTCTGGCTTCTCATTGGTTGGTTTCCAAGCTGCGGGCCTGGCTTGTGATTGGTTGGTTTCCAAGCCACGGGTCTGACTTCTCATTGGTTGGTTTCCAAGCCCGGACCTGGCTCCTGATTGGTTGGTTTCCAAGCCCCGGGTCTGGTTTCTGATTGGTTTGTTTCCAAGCCGTGGGTCTGGCTTCTGATTGGTTGGTTTCCAAGCCCGGGCCTGGCTCCTGATTGGTTGGTTTCCAAGCCACGGGTCTGGCTTCTGATTGGTTGGTTTCCAAGCCACGGGCTTGGCTCCTGATTGGTTGGTTTCCAAGCCCCGGGCCTGGCTCCTGATTGGTTGATTTCCAAGCCCCGGGCCTGGCTTCTGATTGGTTGGTTTCCAAGCCACAGGACTGGCTTGTGATTGGTTGGTTTCCAAGCCATGGACTGGCTCCTGATTGGTTGGTTTCCAAGCCGTGTACTGGCTTCTAATTGGTTGGTTACAAGCGATACTGGGAACATACGCCATGCACAAACTGTTCATGCGCTGATCATGCCTTGCCCTTCTTATCTGATTAGTTGGTTGGAGGGCCCTGGAACTCTCCAGCCCTTTATCAGGAAGTAACTTGCGGTTATCTCCCCGGGGCCTTGTTTTCCTTAACATTAGTGAAGCCTGTCATGGCTCTACTTAAGCTAAGCACCAAGCCAGCAAGCCATATTTACAGAAGCAGAACTAGGCTGTTAGCTTCTCACATCCAGTAAGCCCAGCCTATCATGGATTTACCCTTGCTCTTATACCTGTTTTTCATTCTGATTAACTATATTTATCAAACAACTAAAAGCAAGCACAGTCACAGAAGCAAATAGCATCAGTTAGAATCAAAGAGAGCACACATTTTTTTTTAAAACAATTCCTGTTCTTCATTATGACAAAAGAAATGAACAGATATTTGAATGGTTGTTGGGCGTGAACCAGAGGTGAGAGGTGAAGAATACAAAGTAGAAGGAGCCTCGCAACATGTTAGGAGGCTGGAGACCAAGCAGAAGAGTAACCAGTGAAGATTCTTCCCTTAGAAGAACAGCAGTGGTGAATGTTTAATTTTAAGACTTTTGCTGTGATGTCCTAAAATATAATCCTCCTCCATGCCCCTAAACTTCATTAAAGTCTAGAGATAGCAGTACTTTTGGTAAGTGAAGGGACTGTGATGGTATCTTGAGTGATAACATGGTGCAGAAAAGAAACCACACACACAGAAGACAAAACAGAGAGCAAAAATAGTGAATTTAGTAAAAGCAGGAACTTGAATCCAAAGGTAAATAAAAGAAATACAAGACTTTCCTTTACTCCCAACCTAACATTCTAAACTCATTAGATGCCTGAAGACAGGCAGGCTAATTACATGTCTAAACCAAACCCTTCAAAATTTAACATTTTAAACTACTGGAATATCTAATATTTGCTCAACAATCTGATATATTAATTTGTAAATGATGCTGAAATCTGCTAGCTAATTCTAACATTGGTTTCTTTTTTTTTTTGAGACAGAGTCTCGCTTTGTTGCCCAGGCTACAGTGAGTGCCGTGGCGTCAGCCTAGCTCACAGCAACCTCAAACTCCTGGGCTTAAGCTATCCTACTGCCTCAGCCTCCTGAGTAGCTGGGACTACAGGCATGCGCCACCATGGCCAGCTAATTTTTCTATATATATATTTTTTAGCTGTCCATATAATTTCTATTTTTAGTAGAGATGAGGTCTCGCTCTTGCTCAGGCTGGTCTCGAACTCCTGACCTCGAGAGATCCACCCGCCTCAGCCTCCCAGAGTGCTAAGATTACAGGTGTGAGCCACCGCGCCCGGGCATAATTCTAACATTTTTTATACTCTAGAGTTCAGACTTGTGGGTAGAGAATGTTCTGGAGAATAAGAGATACTGACATCAAACCTTTGAAAAATGTCCACAATAAAGTGGTAGAGACTTAACCTACATAGTTTCAAAGGACAGAACTAGGACCAACATATAGAATCGAAAGGAAATAGAGTTTATAGGTAAAGAATTTTGGCTCAGTGTAGTCAGGCTTTCTTGCAAAATAGAATATTGTTGACACAGTTAAAGTAGAGGCTGATGGCCATATCTATCAAAGATAATGATAATAATAAGTGCTAGCATACTTTGGAGATTTATTATGTGTCAATCTCTGTGCTTGATATTGTACATGCACACTGAACAAAAGCCTCCAAAGTAGGTATTGTTATTATTCCTATTTTATCTATGAGATAGTGAGGTTTAGAAATGTTAAATAACTTGCCCCAGTCACACAGCTAATAAGTGATATAGAACTGAGACTCTCACTCATAGTCAACTGACTCCAGAACCTATATACTATCATAATGCCTGCTAAGTCCTGTAGAAGGGATTTTTCTATTGGCTAGGAAGTTAAATCAGATGATCTGGGGACTTTTAAGACGCTGTATGTTTGTGCATGTATATGTAAATATGTCCATGTATAAATATGTATACATATATATACACAGTATGTATATGTCTATATCTCCATACATAAAACCCACACATACATTTGTATGTAGCTATATCTCCATAAATAGGACATATATATATACATATATATATATTTCCATACATAAAACACTAGAGAAAGAAACTCCTTAATCCAAGTAAAAGATGGCCCTCTCAATAGCAAAAAATCAGCACAAATTGAAATCACTACAAAGTGAGAGGTGGTTTGTAAAATTTTGGTTGACAAGACATGGGAAATGGCCATGTCACTATGTTCTCAGTGACCAAGTCCTATGTAGTAGAGCTAGATAGCCTGGAAGTTATGAGTAGGATGTAAAGAGACATCAGTTACCACAATTGTACTGTAACACTAGACCATCTGGAAGCTGAATCAACACAACGTCTTTTAAAAAGAGACAAAGAATTGGTCATTGTTTATGAAGCAAAAGCACTTGTTTTTAAACTTATGAAATCTTTTAAGCCTATAGAAAAGTGGAAAAAACTATTAGAAAACAAACAGCCATTTTACCTGTGAATCCATTACTATGCTTTGGCAAGTCTTAACATTTTGCCGTATTAGCTTCAGATTTTTTAAGAGAAATAAAACATAGGCAGAGTTGAAGCCCCTGTGTACTTCTCCATGATCCTATTCCTCTGCCCTAAAGTTAAGCATTTTGAACTAAAACTATCTACCCCCACTCTCAGCTTGGGCACTGAGGACTGAAATTATGTACCCTCCTCTGCCCCTATATACCTTACTGTCTATCATGACATGAGTCTTCCAGGAGACTCTTGTGCAAGAAGATGGCTTGATTGTTCATTATAGGAACTTCCCAAAAGAGTAATTAGCTTTTCAATGGTAAGTGTCAAAAGACAGGTTGTACCTTAAAACTCTTTGCATATCCTTCCTCAAAATCCTCCCCTTGCTGTTTCCACTAATTTTGGACTGCTGTATCATGATCTTTACTCAATCCTAATCAAGTCTCCACATTGAAAGACCCACTCATAAACAAACTGCCAATTCTCAATAAATTCTGACCTTACCTTTCTTCCTCTGAGATACTACCAAAGCTTTGGGGAGTTGGTATTCTCTCTTACAAGCAAACACACTCAACATGTTGTGTTGATAATATTGGAAAAGCCAACATTCAACACTGCTATTCAGACCTTGGTGTTTATCATTACAATGTATAATTTAATTTGTTTCACTACATATATATGTATCCAAAAGTGATATGTAATAATGTTTTTCAATGCATGTTTTTAAATAATATAAATATATCATAATGTCCATATCCTACTACAACTTCTTATGATGATGCTCTTTAAGTTTGTGGTATTTATTATTAATTATCACTGTTGTACTCTATTGTATAAGTATACCACAAGTATTTTATCCATTTTCCTAGATGAATATTTTGTCTGATATTAATGAGCTACATCAGCTTTCTTTTGGTTAGTGTTTCCCAAGTATACATTTTTCCATCCTTTTACTGAAGTATGTATGTTTATATTTAGATATGTATCTCATAAGTAAAATATTAGTCAAATTTAGCTTTCTTATTTTATTTCAAAATGTCTGTTTTAATTGGCTCATTTATATTTACTGGGATTACTAATTTAATTTGGTTTATTACTATTATTTTGTTATTTTTCTTGTTTGTTCTTTGCTCTTTTTATCTATATTTCTTTCAGTTGCTTGAGTTTTTAATTTCCTTTTATTCCCCCTACTTATTTGGAAATTAGGTGTTCTATTTCTATTATATTAGAGAATTATCTTAAAATAGTAAGACATTTTATGATACTCAATGTAAAGGATAAAGTTCATCAATATGTCTAATCTCCTCTTTTGTGATATAAGGAATGCACAATGGAAATCTTTGAGTCCAGTTTCTTTACTCTCATCTTCTATGTTACTGTTTCTGAGCATTTTATTTCCATCTTGTTTTAATTTTTTATTTAATTTCCAGTGGGTGGGATAAAATGGTGGAGCACAGAGGCCATTTGGGGCAGTGAAACTCCTCTTTATGATACTGCATTGGTGGATACATGTCATTATACAGTTGTCCAAATCCGTACAATGTACAATGCCAAGAGTGAACCCTAATGTAAACTATAATTTTGGGGTGATAATGATATGTCAATGTAGGTTTATCAGTTGTAACAAATATATCACTCTGGTGGGGGGTATTGATAACTGGGGAGGCTATGCATGTGAGAGTAGCAGAGAGTATATGAGAAATCTCTGTACCTTCCTCTCGATTTTGCTGTGAACTTAAAACTGCTCGGAACAATGTCTGTTAAAAAAAAACTGACCCTAGACAAATTCAAATCTATAGTGACAGAAAACAGATCCTTGTTTGCTTGGCAAGACGCAGAAGAGAGGGCCCAAGAAAACTTTTGGGGGTGATAGATATGTTTGCTATCTTGATTACGGGGATGCTTTCATTTATATATATTATTTATGTGTATATATATTATATATATATTTACCAAATTATATACTCAAAACATGTGCAGCTCTGATGTTGGAAGTTTTGCTCGTCTGGTGATCCTTGACTGAATGTTCATATTTAAGAATGAGGCACTGAAACACTGAAGTTTACTCACGGTGTCACTGTAGGATGATCAGATATCAGGTCAAAATTTTTAGCATGATGTATAAAACTTTACATCACCTTCCTTGCTCTACTCAATCCTCAGACCCCACTCCTTTCTCTTTCCAATACACTTCAGCTAGATCACATTCTGTTCCCTCTTCCTGGAAAGTGTCTTCTACCTCTGTACCCACTCACCCTTTAAAACAGCTTTATTTATCCCCATTATCCGGCTCTGACACTTTCCTTGATCCCTCCCCCTAGAACACAGTTAATTACTGTTTCCTCTGCGTGATCTCGGTGATTATGATGGTTTCTATTCTTGCATTTAATCCCTCCATTGCAATCCATTTATCTGTATATATGGGTGCACCTTGAGGGAAGACATTCATCTCTACATCCTCAGTAACTAGCATAAACCGCGGGCACACAGTAGACATTCAGTGATACTGGGCGAGTGACTGCATAGCTAAATGTCATACTCTGACTCTAACACTGCACTGTAGCTGACGCTTACAGCTGGATTTGCTCAGTGGGAAGGTCTAATTCCATGACCTGGCCCACCTACTCAGTTCCAACCAGATGCAGTTAATCCTGGTTACCCCCAACTGGGACCTAAAATATATGAAAGACTTAGAGATACTGTGAACATTTTAGTTGCCATTACTGGGAGGTTGCTTTTAGTAAACAAATTGTTCACTTATATGACCTAAATATGATACTAACACTGTTCTTTCTGTATCCATTTACTTACCAAACCTTTTCCTTACTATTCTTCAAATGTTGAATTCTGAAAATTTATGATTTAGTAGAGCCTAAATTCGTGGGATTTTATTTTACATGTGGAAAAGAAGGATAATCATAATAAATTTGGAATAAAACAAATTTGCTTCTAATACTACTTTGTAATCATTTTCATTTTCTAGTAGAATTTCAGGTTGGAATTACTCCATTTGCTTTTCACCAGAGTTTATCATTTTACTTGATCATTTATTAAACTGTGTATGTTCTATTGCTATCACAGTGTTATGGAAATAGTGGTGATGTCACAAATTCAATATTGTAGCATAATTTTGAAAGTAGAAATGAAAATGCAGATAATAAAGAAAACTTCTTGCTTACACTCAAATACATATGGTAATTAGGGAAAGAAAGAGCCATATGAAAATTTTTAAAAGCGAAATTTAAATATTCTGATAGCTATTTCATAATAATTTTATGGAATGAAAATTTTTCATGACAGCTGTGCTCATTTATGTTAGATTCATGTATATAGTCAAGCAAAACAAGGTAGTTACACAGTAATGACTAATGTGATAATGATGAGACTCTACAACAGGGGCAATTAAATATGTATCACTTGCCTTTCATATGTAAATTCCATTACTAACCAAGCATTACTGTTCCCTTGTATTTCTATATAATACTATGATTAATAGGGGTATCAGAATAGAATAACACAAGAAAAGGTCCTTATGTTGCATTTGCAAATTTATAAGAAGCAAAAAATCCAGATCTAAATCACAGCAGAAAATCTTCCTTACCTGGGCAGTTAACAAATAGTTTGAAATGAGAATGCAACCAACATATTAGTATCTAATCTACAATTCAGCTATAATTTTCTGGTGAGTATTGATCTGTTTCCTTTTCTCCAGGAGAAAAATGTGCAAAGTGGTTTTTTTTTTTTTTTTTTTTTGCAGACTCTGGATTTGTATTCTTCTTTCATATCCAGTTATAACATTTGGCCACTTTGCCTAGAATGACTACATCAATAAGTATGCGAATTTACCCCTTAAAGGAAAATGTAGATTTGCTAAGTATTCTGCATTTATTTCACTGAACTATCAAAAGAGTGGGGAAAGCAAGAGAATAGAGGCACCCCAATTAGAAACTCTGCACAGTGGCCTCTCATCAAAATCTTTAAATTTTTTTCAATTTGTTTACTAGAGTCAGTTAGCAATATTCACTTAAGTCTGTACTTGTATATAATCCTCTAATAAGCACAGTGGAAGGAAAACTTGACTGGGCTCCATTCCTGCCTCAAGTAGCATATGTAAACTGGATATGAGACATGATTTAATGAAAGAGCACAAAGGTGTTCTTCATCTCTGTAATGGCACCATTTGTTCAGGTCAAAAACATTGGACATATTCTTGACTACTCTCTCCCATCCACATCCAACCCATCAACAAATCCTGTTGGCTCCACCCTCCAAACATGTCCAAACAACCCACCACTTCTGTTTTTTTTTAAATTAAAAAAATTATAAATATGGAACGCTTCACGAATTTGCGTGTCATCCTTGCGCAGGGGCCATGCTAATCTTCTCTGTATCATTCCAATTTTAGTATATGTGCTGCCGAAGCGAGCACAACCCACCACTTCTTACTGCTTCCCCTGCTACCATCCTGGTTCAGACTATTATCATCTCTCACTAATAGATGAAAGGCAATAACCTCCTTGGTGGCCTCTCTCCTGCTCTTGTCTCTCTGTAGTTTCTATAATCCATAGAACAACCAAAGTAAGCTCTTAAAACTAAATCAGCTCACATTACTCCCTTGCTGAGAATATTCCAAAGGGTTTCTATCACAGTGGAACAAAATTTCAAGGCCCTACCAGACTGATAAGATTTGGATATTTGTCTCCTCAAAAAATCTCATGTTGATATTTGATCTCCAATGTTGGAGGTGGGGCCTGGTGGGAGGTATTAGAGTCATGGGGACAGATGCCTCATGAATGGCTTGATGCCCTCTTTGTGGTAATGAGTGAGTTCTTGCCCTATTAGTTCATGCAAGAGCTGGTTGTTTAAAGGAGCCTGGCACCACCTCCTCTCTCTTGCTTCTTCTCTCGCCATGACACCTGCTCCTCCTTCACCTTCCAGCTTGATTGGAAGCTCCCTGAAACCCTTCCAGGTAGCAGATGCTGGCACCATGCTTCTTGTACGGTCTACAGAATCATAAGCCAAATAAAACTCTTTTCTTTATAAATTACCCAGCCTCAGATATTTCCTTCATAGCAACACAAAACAGACTAAGACACAGATCTACTCTCTACCAATCTCTCTAACCTCATAACACTTTCTAACACTTTCTAACACTTTCTCCACTCCAGCCACACTAGCTTTCCTGCTGTTCTCCAAACACATCACATTTGGGAGAATGAATATACATACAATGGCCAGACCGTATTTAAAAATAGAATTCTGTCATGCCTGTAATCCTAGCACTCTGGGAGGCCGAGGCAGGAGGATCATTTGAGCTCAGGAGTTCGAGACCAGCCTGAGCAAGAGCAGACCCAGTCTCTACTAAAAAAAATAGAAAGAAATTAGCTGGACAACTAAAAAAAAAAATATATATATATGTATATAGAGAGAAAAAATTAGCCGGGCATGGTGGCACATGCCTGTAGTCCCAGCTACTCAGGAGGCTGAGGCAGGAGGATCACTTGAGCCCAGGAGTTTGAGGTTGCTGTGAGCTAGGCGGACTCCACGGCACTCTAGCCCGGGCAACAGAGCGAGACTCTGTCTCAAAAAAAATAAAATAGAACTCTGACCCTCAATCTGCAGAAACTGCTCCAGAAAGCCAATTTACTATCTACAGGTCAAATTTGTAGGAAGTCAGACTAACTATCTCTAGCAACTAATCCAGGAAGCCAAACAACAATCCCTGTAACAATCAACTCAAAATAGCCAGGATTAACTAATAACTGATAGCTTTCCTAATTTTTGCTCCCACTTCCAATTTAGGACCAACCAGAGAAAGCCAATTATGCACCCCCAACTAATCATGTAGGATGCCCTGTTTCTAGTTAGCCTGCCTACGGCTTCTCCATACCAACAGCCTCTAACCAGGTCATACCTGAAACCATCTCTTTTTTCCATGATAAAGCTTCTCCACTCCTCTGCCTTTGAGTCTCTGCCAAATGTAATGGTGGCTGCTGACACCCTTGCTATAACAAGCCCTGAATAAATAGCCTCTGCTTGTGCTCATTTGGGTGGTCTCCTTTATTCCCACATGATTGTTTGTGCCTCATGGTCTTGACACTTTGTTTTTCTGCCTGGAATACACTTCCCCTTTGCATCCTTGCTCATTTAATGAAACCAGATCTCTGTTGCAAAATGACCTCCTCAGAAAGGCCTCCACTTGCCATCCTATCTAAAATATTCTTTTCAAAGCAACTGGTTCTAATCAGTGATTTTCAAAAAAAAAAAAAAAAAAAAAAAAAACAACATATTGGCTAGAAATATTCTATACACTGCTCCACCCTTGCACAAAAAGGGGTGTAAGAACTTAGTGAGCCCAGCAGCCTAACACCTTCTAAGGAGTACCCATAACAATGCTGAACTTTATCTGAGCCCCATGCTCCTGGAAGGCAGCAATAGTTAAGAATTCCCCCCACCCCTTTATATCCTGGCTTACCTCAAAGGACTACTTTGCTCTCATATGTCTCCTGGATGACTACCTTGTTTACCAGCCAGGCTCCCTTTCCTTTCTTTGAGATGTTCCTCATTAATGAACATTCTCCCTATTGCAGTAGCTTGAATAAAATGATCTCTTTAATTGTCCAGGGCATTTTTTTCCTTCATATCTGGAGCTCCTTTCCTTTCCATAATGCCCCTTCCCCGGACCTCCCACCCCCATGTTAATAAGAAAGGTTTTTATTCCTTGACCCAAGTAGATTAGGTGGGCTTACTGTCAGAAAATTTGCTTTGGAGTGAAACTTTCATGCAAGATACTTGTTAAAGTGTTCAAAAAGATGGAGCAGGGACTTTTCTGAGCTTATTGCAACAGTTTGTAGGGCTTTCTTTTGCCTGCTTGCTAATAAATGTTTGTACATGTGGGATAATTTAGTTTAAGACTGCCCTTCATTATAACATACCATGCCCTAGCAAGGTTGTACACTTGAAGACGTATAGTCCTCAACTTCTAAATAGTCAAACCAAACTCTTGTGAATGCCAAATTGGCTTAGGTTAGATTACAACAAAAATATTATTATTATTATTATTTGAGACAGAGTCTCACTCTGTTGCCCAGGCTAGAGTGAGTGCAGTGGCATCACCATAGCTCACAGCAACCTCAAACTCCTGGGCTCAAGCAATCCTCCTGCCTCAGCCTCCTGAGCAGCTGGGGCTACAGGCATGCACCACCATGCCTGGCTAATTTTTTCTATATACTTTTAGTTGTCCGGCTAATTTCTTTCTATTTTTAGCAGAAACAGGGTCTCACTCTTGCTCAGGCTGGTCTTGAACTCCTGACCTTGAGCGATCCTCCAGCCTCGGCCTCCCAGAGTGCTAGGATTACAGGCGTGAGCCAATGTGCCCAGCCTACAACAAAAATATTATAATAAATGGAAATTAATTGTTCAGTATCCACTATTAATAATCAAATGTGTAAATATCTTTTAATTCCCTTTCCTTGTCTCTATTTATTGTCTTCTTTATAATGAAAACTGAGATCATTTATACCCACACAGCTTACTATCTACATTAACATGATTTTATTCTTCCACTGCCTTCATCAGGCATAATTTTATTATTCCAGGAAACTTTTATCAGAAAGATAAAAGTTGCAAATAAACTTATCTTACATTCCAGGAACTTCCTGAAGGAACCATCTTGAAGGTACTGAAAGTTCACTGGTGTCTAAAAATCTTGAACTATTATATCATGATCCTTACCCAATCATATCCAAATCTCTTTCCCCGATTGAAAGACCTAACTTAGACTAGACTTTAAAGTCTTATATATATTCCAACTTCACCCTCCCCACTTAATAGATGCTATTAAGTCTCTGTCGAGGCCGTCCCCTCTACCTCCCTTTCCTTTAGGTAGAATGAACTCAGCTTTATCTCATCAATAGGTTGTTTTAGTGATATTTGGGGAGCCAGCATTTATAATAAGAACTTTCATAGAATCATTTACAAGCTAAATTTCCTTAGCTTGTTATTTCTCACAAGGCCGTTTGATTCTGCAACCAGGAATTTCTTTCCAAAGAGGTTTTTTTCTAATCTAAGCTGCACTGCACCTAACCTAAGTTGGGGAGTGCGATTTCACATTGTGGTGAGCTTTTTCACATCTCTCTCTCTCTCTCTCTCTCTCTCTCTCTGTCTCATGCACGCGTGCATACACACACACACACACACACACACACACACACACACACACACAGTTACTTCTAACCATACACTTGTAGACACAAATCTGCTAGGACCAGTTTGAAGCCCATGTCAATAGTCCAACTGAGAGATGGCAAGGACTCTGCCTAAAGCAGAGGCTGTAAGAATGGGGAGAGCCTACATTTGAGAAACATTAAGGTAAAATTGATAGCATTTTGTGATTAACTAGATTTAACAGTGACAGGGAAAAGCCAAGAACTGCACTGAGGTTTCTAATTTTTTAGAATAGTAGAATTATGCGCCATTCAAAAAAATCCAGAATATTTCTGTTTTAATTGAGATGTTTATTGAGTGTCTGCTATGTGTAACGCACAAGTAAGGAAGAAGAATGGAGGGGGAGAAATTAAGTTAAATTGGAGATTCCTGGAGGATATCAAAGTGGATACAACTAATTAATAGTTAATATTATGGATGCAGAATTCAGAGAAGAAATTGATATGACAAAAAGAGATGTGAGAAACATTTGCATAGATTTCATTACTGAAGCGATAGAGAACATTAAAGATGAGAGAAAAAACTAAAAATGGCTGAAGAGACAGGAAGAAAACTAGGGGAAAAAGTGATGTCACAAAAACTGAAGAAGTAAGGCTCTTTTAGAAAGGAGAAATTGGTTAACAAGGACGAATGTAGAACGATCAACTAGGACTTGCATTTGGCAAATTAGGATATCTTTGGTGGTTTTGGTAAAAAATAGTTGTTTAGTAGAGTGGTGGAGGGAAGAATAAATTATGTAATCCTCATAATCTATTTCAAAGGAAGCTGATAGATTTCAATTACTTTATGCTACTGCCTGGTAAGTTTCATTTTGGGAGATTAATGGTATATTGATTGGAACCTCTCAAGAAGATTCTCTTTAATGAAATGGATGGTTGTTGAAAATGTATTTATTCGACTCTGCATTAACCAGAATCTTGGCCATAGAATGCACTCAATAAATGAAATTTAAATTGAAGATAACATTCATTTATCTCTCTCTCCTCTCTCCTCTCTCTCTCTCTCCATATACATACTTTTTATTGTGTGTGTGTATATACTTTTTATTTTGAAATAAGTAGAAATTCACAGGAGGTTACAAAAGAAGTGTATGGGGAAGTCCCATGTACCCATTCCCTAGCCTCCCTCCATGTTAACTTTTTACACCACTATAATACATTATCAAAACCAAGAAGTTGATATTGGTATAATCCACAGAGCTTATTCAGATTTGAGGTGTTATACATGCACTAATTTGTGTCTGTGTGATTCTGGGCAATATGATCACATATGTAGCCTTGTGTAACCACCACCACAATCAGGATATCCAACTGTACCATCACCATGGAACTCTCTCATGTTACCCCTTTATAGCCTCACTTGTCCTCCTTATCCTTATCCCTAATCTGTGGTAACTACTGATCAGTTCTCCATCGCTATAATTATGCTCTTTCATGAATGTTATATAAATGGAGTCATACACTATCCTTTTAAGACTGATTTTTTTTCACTCAGCCTAATATCCTTGAGGTTCGTCCAGTTGTTGTGTGTATCAATAGTTCATTCTTTTTATGACTGAGTAGTATTCCATAGTTTGTGTGTACCACTGTTTGTTTAAGCACTCACCCTTTGAATTTTTTCTGTGTTATTTTGAATTTGTGGCTATTAGAACCAACCATGTGATTAGAGGGTTGGAACTTTTGCCCCCACCTCTCACCTGGGGAAAGGGAGAGGGGCTGAAAGGTGAAGGGATCACCAATGGCCAATAATTTAATCATTCATACTTACATAATGAAGCCTCCATAAAAACACAAAAGGACTGGGTTTAGAGAGCTTCCAGATTTGGGAAGAACATATCCATGTGCTGAGGGGGTGGCACATAACAATTCCATGGGGACAAAAGCTCCTGCTTTCAGGACCCTTCCAGATCTTGCCCTATATATCTCTTTTTTTTTTTTTTTTTTTTTTTTTTGAGACAGAGTGTCACTTTGTTGCCCGGGCTAGAGTGAGTGCCGTGGCATCAGCCTAGCTCACAGCAACCTCAGACTCCTGGGCTTAAGCGATCCTACTGCCTCAGCCTCCCTAGTAGCTGGGACTACAGGCATGAGCCACCATGCCCGGCTAATTTTTTTGTATATATATTTTTAGTTGGCCAGATAATTTCTTTCTATTTTTAGTAGAGACGGGGTCTCACTCTTGCTCAGGCTGGTCTCGAACTCCTGACCTCGAGCGATCCACCCGCCTCGGCCTCCCAGAGCTAGGATTACAGGCGTGAGCCACCGCGCCCGGCCCTATATATCTCTTTATCTGGCTGCTCATTTGTATCTTTGAAAATATCTTCAGTAATAAATGGGTAAAGGTAAATAAAGTGTTTCCCTGAGTTCTGTGAGCTACTCTAGCAAATTAATTGAACGTGAGGAGGAAGTTTTGGGAACCCCTATTTTTAGCCATTTGGTCACAAGCACAGGTGACAACCTGGGGGTTATGATTGGCATCTCAAGTGGGAGGCAGTTCTGTGAGAGACTGTAATCCCAGCATTTTGAAAGGCTGAGGCAGGAGGATCACTGGGGGACAGGAGTTGGAGATCAGCCTGGGCAACATAGCGAGACCCTGTCTCTACAAAAAAATAATAATAAAAAAATAGCTGGGCATGGTGGTGTACGCCTGTAGTCCCAGCTACTCAGGAGGCTGAGGCAGGAGGATTGCTTGAACCCAGGAGTTTGAGGTTGCAGTGAGCTATGGTGACACCACTGCACTCTAGCCATGACAACAAGAGTGAGACTCTGTCTCACAAAAATAATAATAATATTTTTGGAGGTTGAAGAGATCTATGATCGTGCCACTGCACTCCAGCCTAGGTGACAGAGTAAGACCCTGTCTCAAAAAGAGGAAAAAAAAAAAACCTTAGGAAAGAAATTCTAATGGTGGTTAACAAAGGAGGGGATATAACAAGGCATGTCCAACCTCCTGTCCCACCTCCTGCCCTGTCATGGCTGAGAACTCAGTTTTTAAAGTTTCTCTGGGGTCCCCTTGGCCAAGAGGGGTTTAGTCAGTTGGGGGGGCTTAGGATTTTATTTTTATTTCACATTAGCTATATGGTTTTCTTCAAATATTTTCTTCCACTGTAGTTTGTCTTTTCATCCCTCTTTACAGGGTCTTTTACAGATCAAAAGGTTTGAAATTTTGATGAGATCCAATTTATCAGTTTTTTTTCCTTTTATGGATCATGCTTCTGATGTCAAGTCTAAGAGCTCTTTGCCTAGTGCTAGGCCTCAAAGATTTTCTACCATGCTTTTTTCTCAACGTTTTATAGTTTTACATTTAAATATGTGATCCTTTTTGACTTAATGTTTATATATGGTGTGAAGTTTAGGTGAAGAATCATTCTTTTGCCTATGGATGTCGTTTTGTTTCAGCACCATTTGTTAATAAGGTTATTTCTGGGTTTTTATTCTGTTCCATTGATCTATGTGTCTATCATTCTGCCAGTACGATACTCTTTTGATTATCGCCAATATATAGTGAGACTTAATATCAGGATGAGTGATTCTTCCAATTAATACACACATATTTATTTATATTTTATATTTAATTTACTGTTTTATAGTAATTGTTCTGTGGTAGATGTTCCTATTTTTCCCCAACATGAGTTATCAAATTGCAAAGACTTAGAATATAATAAAATATATTTTAAACATTAACTGTATTAGAAATCCTTTAATATTTATCATAGATAGAGTGATATAATGGAAAGAGCACTGGACTTGGAATCAGGATACCTCCCTTTGACACTGATGAGCTGTATTACTTTAAGCACCTCTCTTAACCTCTCAGGGTCTAAGTTTCTTCATCTGTAAAATGTGCAGGAAGTGGGTGGTCCCTAAGGTCTTTTCTAGAAAGATGAATAATTCTCGAGTTGATGATTTAACCCATATGAATTATGTACAGGGCTACCACATCACACAACTCCAGGGCACCATTCACACAATATTCTATGTCAGGGCTTGGAAAAGGATAGCCTGCGGGCCAAATCCAGGCTGCAGCCTGTTTTTGTAAGTAAAGCCTTATTGAAATACAGCCATGCTCATTCATTTACATATTGCCTGTGGCTGCTTTCCCCACTACAATGGCAGGGTTTCCTAGTTGCAACAGAGACCTTGCAGGCAGAAAAGCCAAATAATTCTGGGCAACACTCATTCTTTTGCTTTTCTTTTTTAATTATAGCCATCCTAGGTGTTAAGTGGTAGTTCACTGTGGTTTTGATATGCATTTCCCTAATGGCCACTCCTCTATTTCAGTTTTGCCTAAATATTTCCTCTGGAGCAGATTTTGGGAAACATTTTCTGTAAAGGAACAGACGGTAAATATTTTAAGCTTTGTGGGCCACAGTCTCTTTCACAACTGTTGAACTGTTGTAGCATGAAAGCAGCCATAGACAATACATAGACAAATGAGTGTGGTTGTGTTCCAATAAAACTTCATTTATAAAAATAGGTGGTGGGCCATATTTAACCCATGGACCATATTTTCCCAATCTATTATCTAGAGCTACAGAATCATTGCTGCTGAATTTGCTCCACATGTAAAAACATGACTGTGGAGGGAATCACATTTTTATTTATTCAAAAATATTTATTGAGCACATACTATATGCCTGCATATATTAGGTGCTGGGTATACAATAGTTAACAAGATGTAGTTCTTGTTCTCAAAAAGCACTTTGGGAAGTTCTGCGACACTTCCTTTTACTGAAATGGCTTTTTATATTTTTCTGATGCAATTAAAGTTAGCTCTGCTACAGTGATATTATGGTTTTATTACAACAGGGAATAAAATAGAATACCCCACAATTAAAGGTTTACACTCTCCTGGGAAAAGTCCTTGGCTCAATACATTTTCTTATTTCTTTTTCTTTTTTTTAAAACCACACTAATTATTTAAGGGAGCAAAGATACTCTAAGCCCCTACAATTTGCTTGACTACTTTTACACATAAATTTTAAGGTAGCATAATGTTTTAAAATATAGGCTCGTTGTATTAAAAATCATAAGTTTATTTTAGGATGTGAAGTTGATAATCTTTTCTCAAGTTTTCTATGTTTAATCCTTTCTATTATGCCCTTTACACTCAAAGCTATCACTGAGGTGAATAAGAACTGAGTGTACAAAAGAAAATTGAAAGGGTGAAAAGGACAAACATCAAGTCCAATATGAATGTAGATAATCATATTTTGAATCTTATAATTAATTTAACATGTACAGTCCACAAAAAGATGCTGGCAGCAATAGAACCATCCTGGATTAAATCAAGAGAGCCTAGGGATGAGAAGTGACATTTAATAGAATTATTATTATAAGCATATCTTATTATTAAGATGAATGAAATTCATATTTTATCTGAGCTTCTGGACACATACTGAGTAATTGCAAGATTGTTTAAACAAGTAAACCACCAGAAGCCTTCCAGCCAGGTTAATTCCCTTTAATTAGACAATAGCTTAATTGAAAAGATTAGTCTTTACAGAGCTATCAGTCTTTGAAAACTAAATTCTATTTTACAAATGAAAGAGATTAAATTCGAAGCAGAGTATAGGGCAAGAGTATAGCACCTAGGATGTCTATCTGAACACCTGATCCATTGAGTAAGCCTGCAGGAAGTACATTAAATCCTCAGTTCTCGATTGATGAATGAATAGCGGGATCAATAGTTGGAAGAATATGTGATAAAGCAAGTAAAGTAAAAATACAAATTATAGAATACAGGTGGTGAGAATATGGATGTTCACTGTAAACTTCTGTCATCTTTTCAGTATGTTTGAACAGTTTCATTATAAACTATTGGAAATAAGAAAAATCCTCAGTTCTGTATAACTAGTAAAAATAGCATCAAATTTCCACTTTGACAATAAAAGACAGTTGTATGTGTGTGTTGCCTGATATGCTAACCAACTTGCAGTACCTGTAATACATTTTCTACTTATTCCAATATTTTATCTC
The DNA here is from genome assembly GCF_020740605.2 of Lemur catta. Lineage (NCBI taxonomy): Eukaryota > Metazoa > Chordata > Mammalia > Primates > Lemuridae > Lemur > Lemur catta. The sequence goes on from NC_059155.1 coordinate 14,780,123, forward strand.
TGATTTAGCACATTGGATGGGAAGGGATAATGGATATGGCATTCCTACATCATCATCATTTACGCCAACTCCCCTGGAGTTAGGAGAGCAGCCACAAGACCAATCAGAAGAGAGTGCGCTGGAAGCTTCATGTCACCAAGCTTTATAAAAATGATTCCAAAGTTATAGTTGTTAGTCCAACAAACCAGAGCAATGGCAGAGTTCACTATCTGTATGGATAACAGAGGGGCCATATGTCTTAGGAGTGAAGAGATAATGGAAAAAGAAAAGAAAAGATTCCTCAAACAAATACTTTTTTCTTAGTATTTTGTTGGCAACTTATCCAATTAAATGTTCATACCATCAAGGAAAAAAAGAGTGTCAAAAGCATAACTGTCTTTTCTTATGGAATATTATCAGTTCCTTATCACTAAAGGGATTAATAATCAAGACCCTACCTAGAAGCAGGCTGGCTAGAGATATATATAAATAAATCTGAAAATGAGGGTTAGGTAGAGGAGGCAAACCATAAGATGCAGCCAGGTTTAAAAGTTCTGTGAAGGCAGAGACTTTTGGGCTGCTTCTATTCACTGCTATACTCCCAGGGCCTGAAACAGAACCTAGCATATAGTAGGTGCTCAATAAATGCTTTGTTGACTGAAGGAATTCTCTTCAATTGATTAGATTATAAACCCATTTAAGGCATTGCTATGAATTTAATTGTGTCCCTCTCTGATTCATATCAAAGCCCTAACCCCCAATGTGATGATATTTGGAGATGGGGCCTTTGGAAGGTAATTAGGTTTAAATGAAGTCATGAGATTGAAGTCCTCATTATGGGATTAGTGCCCTTATAAGAAGTGACACTAGAGAGCTTTCTCTCTCTCCTATCTCCAACCCTCTACTCCCATCCCACCATGTAAGAACATAGCAAGAATGTGGCTGTCTACAAGCCAGGAAGAAATCCCTCACCAGGAAACTGAATTGGCTGGACTTCCAGTCTTCAGAATTACAAGAAATTAATTTCTGTTGTTTAAGCCACTCAACCTGGTATTTTATTATGGCAGCCCAAGCTGACTAATGCAAGCATGAACCATGGCTTGTCTCTGATCATGTTGAAAAGAACCAGGTGGTCTATCCCCAAAACCACCATATGTTAAATAGAATGTTGATGGAATTAAGACCACTGGGACTTAGGGATGCTATGTCTGAGGCTGTGAGAAGAAAGGAGGTGAAGGAATTGCCTGAGCAGAAGCCTGAAATAAGGGCAGATGTTAACTGCCTAGTTGGGGAACATATATCAGCGATCTGGGAGCACAGCAAAGCATGCTCCAACCTCAGAGCCTAAGGGGTCTCATGCATGAAAAGCCATGGAGCGGCCTGACCTGAAAACTTCTCATGGCTGTAGAGGTAGATTGCCATATGTTAGCCCAGGACAAGGGTCTTCAGGCTTCCATTGTTAGAACACTGGGCCAAGCTCCTTCTCTCCCTTTCTCTCCACAATGCCTCAGTTAATGTAAAACCAGTCTCCCAGTGGAAAGTCTGTAGTTTCTTTGTTCCTCGATCAAATGGGTCACAGCTACTGAAGTTAGAAGATTGATATCTATGTACATAGCTTTAGCTTGGGATAAAATTAGTTAGTTTACCTTGATCAAAAAGGTTGTACCTACTGAAGAATTATGTGTTTTTCCCTTCTAGAAAGGAGAAGAAAATTAGCTAGGACACCTTCTGATTTTGGGGGAGCCCCGAGACTTTTGTTCATTGTATCCCGTGATTTTTTTTGCATGAGATCATTGTATTTTGCAGCACGCCAAAGAGAATAAAAAGCAAGTGCTGGGTTTCAGTCACGGCCACCTTGGCACCAGAGTGCTAGTGGTCGCCTGATTTCCCTGCTCTTTTAAATACTATTTCTGTGTCTGTGTTTCTGTTTCTTTCATCTCTTGCAACACATTCTGCCAGGGGACCCTATCTTTATCCGGGACGTCGCGAACCCCCGATAGAATCTCGGTGAGATGCAATGCATTTTTTATCATACATATGTTAACGTCTCTTTCTCTTAGCTTCTATATTGTTCATTCAGTAACTTTAACAGTTTAACACTTTAAACTAGATGTGGTATGTGTTTTGGAAAAAGAAGAAAAAAAATGGAACTTCTACTTTCAGATGTTTAGGAAACTAATAGTTTCTATCTGTAATCTTAAGGCATTTAGGCAGCCTTGTGTATATACCAACTGACTATTTTATGCAAAAATTGCCTATATTTATGTTGCTATGACTTTTGGATGACTGGTAGAGCTCTTGTGAATCAGGAAGTATCAGCGATTATTATTCCTGAAAAAGAAAAAAAAAAAGAGAAGTCATAAACTTGCAAATTTTCACTGACTGATGTAGAGCTTATAATTCATTATTCATTCATTTAATCATTCACCAGATATTTAATGGATGGCTATGACACTCCAGGAACTAGGCTAAGCCCTGGGACATGAAACTGAGACTTGGTCCATCTCCTAAAGGAGCTTACGACCTATCAGGGGAGAGTGAGACAAGGATAGCAACCATCACAGCACAGTGTGACAGAAAAGTGCCCTGAAAGAAGAATGGAGAAATGATGTACTCAGCCATTTTGCAGGTTTAATTGATTAACAATGATAACCCTAGAGTCATTTTCATGTGGGAGTAGTTTTGCAAAACTGTACTACTAGTACTTCATTTTAATAAAAGAGATAATTTATATTATTACTTGGTTAGTGAGTATACACAATTTTTAAAAGCAAAGATGAAAAATAAATTATTACAGATGAAATATGAGCTTAAACAGTACAATTTTTAAAGCAGCTTTATTGCAATATAATTCACATACAATAAAGTTCACATTTTAAAGTTTACAACTCAGGGGGGTGTGGGGGTGAAAAATTAAAAAAAAATAAAGTTTACAACTCAGTGTTTTTTAGTATATTCACAGGATTGTGCAACTGTCATCACTAATTCCAGAATATTTTCATCTTTCCTAAAATAACTCATTAGCAATCAGTCCCCATTTCTCTGGGGAAAAACCTCCCTCCTAGCCCTAAGCAGCTACTGATTCTGGACATTTCATCTTAATGTAACTATACTATATGTGTCCTTTTTGACTGCTCTTTTACTTAGCATAATGTTTTCAAGGTTCATTCATGTTGTAGAATGTATCAGTACTCCATTCTTTTTCATGGCTAAATAATATTCCACTACATAGATATACTACAATTTGTCCATTTGTCAGTTGATGGACATTTGGGTTGCTTCTACTTTTTGGTTATTATGAATAATGCCACCATAAACAGTTGTGTAAAAATTTTTGTGTGGATGTATGTTTTCAATTCTCTTGGGTATACATCAAAGAGTAGAATTGCTGGGTCATATGGTAACTCTATGTCTAACTTTTTAAGGAGTTGCCACACTATTTCCCACAGTGGCTGCACCATTTTACCTTCCTAAGAGCAGTGTATGAGGGTTCCAGTTTTTCCAGATCTTCACTAACACTTGTTATTATTTGTCTTTTTAATTAGAGCCTTCCTTGTGGGTGTGAAGTGGTATCTCATTGTGGTTTTTATTTGCATGTACCTAATGACTAACAACGGTGAGCATCTTTGCTTGCAGTTATTGATCATTTGGATGTCTTTGGAGAAATGTCTTTTCAGACTCTTTACTCTTTTTTAATTGGATTATTTTTCTTTTTATTATTGACTTATGTTAGTCATATATTCTAGGTAAAAATCACTTATAATATGTTTTTTGAAAATGTTTTCTCCCATTCTGTGGGTTATCTTTTCACTTTCTTGATGGCATTGCTTGGAGCATAAATGTTTTTAATTTTGATGTCATCCAGTTTGCCTTTTTTTCTTTTGTCACTTGTGCTTTTGGTGACATATGTAAGAAACTATTACCTAACCCAAGATAACAGCACAATTTCTAAACTACAGGTCAAATATAACAAAGTCCTGAAAACACTGGTATCTTCACAACTACCTGTGATTGCTAGATGTATCACTATCATTAAATCATTTTTACATAGCACTTCTGTCTTTTTCAAAGCACTCTTTATTTTACCTGGAGACTCAAACTAGCATTTAATTCAATAAAATATTACAAAATTAATATGGGTCACACTCCCTGTTTGATCCCTAGGATTCAAGAATGATTAAAATGGTATCCCTGAGAAAGACATTGAATTCTTATCTAAAATATATTATATTGTACACAACTATCATGAGGGAGGCAATGTACAGGATGCTATCAGAACACTGATGAAGTAACTTTATTTGGGATTGTGTGAGGAGTCAGGAATGGCTTCCTAAAAGAGTTCAGCCAGTCAAACAACAAATATTTACCGAGTATCTACTTTGTGCTAGGTTCCAGCAGCTAATTTTTTTCTATTTTTAGTATGCTCCAGCTGGCCTGGAACTCTGGAGCTAAAGCGATCCACCACAGCCTTCCAGAGTGCTAGGCTTGCGGGCGTGGCACCTGGCCGGTTTGTGCATTTTTAAAGGATTGTAGCACAAAGAAGAATATAGAAGAAAAAAACAGATATGGCCCACAAAACTTAAAATATTTACTACCTGGTTGATTACAGAAAAAATTTGCTGTCCCTTGGTCTAGAGCAGTGCTTCCTAAGTTTGGTTACATATTGAAATAACTTGAGAAGCCTTAATGAATTACAGATGCATAGGTACCAAGCCGAGATTAACTCAACCCGTCTGCTGTATGGCCTGAGCTTCAGGATTTTTAAATGCTCTCTCGTTGATTGTAATGTGCAGGCAATGCTGAGAATCATTGTTCTAGAGCAATGCTGTCACATAGAGCTTTCTGCAATGATCAAAATGTTCTATATACAGTCAACCCTCCGCATCTGTGGGTTCTGCATGCACAGGTTCAATCAGTTGTGGACCAAAAATGTTTGAAAAAATAAAAACAAAAACAATACAACAATTAAAAATACAGTATAGCAACTATTTACATTGTATTAGGTATTATAAGTAATCTAGAGATGATTTGAAGTATATGGGAGGATATGTATAGGTTGTTGAACACTTGAAATTTGGTTTCTGTGACTGTGAACTAGATTCTTAGCTTTATTTATTTAGCAATTTAAATTTAAATAGCCATATATATGGCTAGTAACTAATGTATTAGGCATCCCAGCTCTAGAGGGAGGCTGATGTGAAAAACATCAAATAATAATGTTTACCGAGAGGTTATATTTGCTAAGTATTGTATATATAACAACTTCTTTACTCTTTACACAACCCTATGATCTAGGTGCTATTATCATCTCCATTTTACAAATGAAGAAACTGAGAAACAGAGAGGTTAAATAATTTGCCGAATTATTTAATTACTACATGGCAGAGCTAGGATTAGAACTCGAGTTATTTGTCTCTAGAACCCATGCTCTTAATAATTTCACAAAACTACTAATTAGTTAAATTATAATAAGTGCACAAAGCGTGGCTGTCAAAGCTGGAGGATAGTATGTCTAAGACCTACAGTGAAACCTAATACATTTGTCCTGTTACAGCACGTGTTACAGCGGGTGGTCCCGAGGACAAACCGAGCGGCACACGGAGAGTCGGAGAATCAAGGTTTATTCGCCGGCGGGCTCAGAGGGGTCTCGCCACCAAATTCTGAGAACCGTCTACCCAATTTTTCCCATTTTTATTAAGTTGGGGTGATCCAAGGGGAGGGGCCTCAGGTGACTAATGCCCTCCAGGTAATAAGTTTAGTGTTTGCACTAGGCAATAGGATTAGTGTTATGCTGATATGCCAGATGTTAGGTTAGTGATATGTTAATGTACTAGGTGTTAGGTTAGTATCTTGCACCAGGTAATTAGGTTTAGTGTTATGCTGATGTGCTAGATGTTAGGTTAGTATTATGCTAATGTGGTCTTCCGTGAGGGGTGGGGGTCTCAGGTGGCTGCTGTGCTAAGTAATAAATGGGGGTTTTTCCTTATCATTCCCCCCTTTGATGCCCTTATATGTCTTATCATAGGGCATCATTTCCCAGTGGGTGATAGCTTTGTAAGGCCATTATGTGAGCTGTTGCTCTCAGGGTTACAGTTGTTTCTACAAATTTAATAACTGTGCTGAGTATGCAGGGGCCTACAGTGACAAGGAGAAGAATAGTTATTAGCAGCCCAGCCAGAGGTAGTAACCATGAAGTCCATTGACCCAAGTCGAAACCCCAAGTTTGTTCTAATTAGTGGAGGGAATCCAAGTCCTAGCATAACAAGTCTCAGGGTAGGGTTTTTCTGCCATAGTTGTTAGGGCGAATGCCCCAACCAGGAGGACTGAGGGACTGAAGTAAGAGCAGACATCCTACGATGAGCCAATCAATATATCACAGTTAGAGATGCCCTCAGCAGTACAGTCCAATCTTCCGGAGCTACCGAGAAGAGTCCAATTCCCAGTAAAGTCACTACAGCCCCAGTGAAGGTCAAGGCCAGTGGTCCCATTTACTCCTGTTCAGTCCTGGGTGTGGCTGTCCCCATTGGCAGACAGTTAAGCTGGATCTTCAGCAGGTTCCGCTGGTCCTGACGTGCAGTCCAGAGATCAGTTTCCTTGTCTGGTTCAGCCTTTTTCACCTGGGAGTGGTGGATCCACGGAGTGATACCTGCAACTTTAACTATAAGAGCAAAGGTAACTCCATGACAGGCTAGGCTTCCTGGAGTAGGCCTAAGTTTTGGTTTCCCGGAATAGGCCTAAGTTTCGGTTTCCCAGCGTGGGCCATCCCCTTCCCCAAAATGATGCCGATGACCACCGGAGGAGCCGGAGACCTGGAGCCGACCAATCAGGAGTTAACGCGACCATGGAACTGACCAATCAGGAGCCGACGCAGTCAGCCAGTCTTGAAGGAACAAATGAACTGAGGGAGGGAGGGGGGATGGTGTGCCCAGCGTATGTAGCCCACTGGAAAGTATAAAAGCTTAGTTTTACCCCAGGGCGGGGTCCTAGTTCGTGGAGAGGCCACTGCGTTGGTGCTCTGGGACTTGGACCCTAGCTCAAGCTAGCCAGTAAACTCCTTTGCCTTTTGCAGCCTCGGTGACTCTGCCTCTCTGTTCCTGGGGCCGTAGGAAACCGGTTCTAACAAACACATATAGTTTAGGAAGCCCTAAATATGAAAGACAAGGAAGGGCGGGCGACTACAATGTAAGTGCTTACTATGTAAAAGAAAAGGGCCTACCACATAATGGCTGCTTCAACAAACATTGCCCCAATGTGAGGATCATCAACGTTTTTATTCTACAGAATAGGAGACAAAGAGCTATGTTAAGTAATGTTAAGTAACAAACCTGATGAATATAAAGCTAGAATTTGAATTCAGATCTGACTCCAAAACCATTTTCTTCTATGTGACACTGCTTACCAGTCAAATTACAAGTGATATTTCTGCAGTGAGTGGGGAAGTTGCACTAGATAACCTCTCTTCTAATTCTGAGATGTGATGAGAACATTTGATGTAAAGAACCATTCAGGTCTGCTTCAATGGTGATTTTCATAGCTTATGAACATCCAGAGGCAAGAACCATTTTGTCTTACTGCCTTTGAATGATACCCAGTAGAGTGACATGTGTAAGTGAAATTAATAACTGTCTGTGAAGATGATATGTTAAACATTGACTTAATGCTGACAAAAGCAGAGATATATGATAATTACTATTTTTGGAGTTTTTATCATTGTTTATGTAATAATTGACACAAGTGTTATTTATACTTATAGTCAAAATGCAAATTTGTACTTATAATACAATTTGTATTTATTCAAAATAGATTTCATAAAATAAATATAATATACTTTTATTTTAATGAAGGATCCATACTCCATGCCTAAGTGAATGAGATGAATGGATTACGGCATGAAGATCATTTCAGCCTACAAATATTTACAAATCACCACACAAATAATTAAGCTATTGTCATCAGTATGAATGAAATGGCCTTATTAATGTCTGGTTAAATTATAACATATAAGCTTGCCAATATTCCATGGACTATTGATTATGTTGCTACCCAAATTATATCATTAGCAATAAATTCATTTCATACAGATAGCAAACCACATTAGAGGGAATAAGAGTGCATTATTTTTTATGAAATAAAGAAAGTTCATTTGATTTTACCCAATTCCAGAAAACAGATATAAAAACACTCCAAATTTATTGAACCAAAATCAAGTATAAAGTCAAATGAGTTATATCATATACTCAGTGCTTTTACTTGCTTCCAGTGTAGTTTATCTTTCCCTTAACCTTCATCATTTTAATACACTGACTGATGCATGTTTCCTTTGGCAAAGATATTGAGAAATGTATAATAATTGGTGTTCTACAAGATATAAGATTTCTGTTGGGAAGTACTTCTTTAAAGATGAAGGATTTTTCCATTCAGGGATTTAGACCATAATTAGAAAAATTATGGTCTAAATCCCAGTGGAAAGATCATACTTTAATTGGTATTCATTTGTTTCAGACAAGCCCATGAAGAAAACTATGAGCTGCTTTTTATTGAAGTTAAATTGTTAACTGTGAAATCAACTAATCACATTCTCAATATTTGAAATGACTAGCCCATTTAATTACTTTTTTTAAAAAAGAGCTAGTATCTGACATTAACTGAACAATCCTTCAGAAAAAAAATTTAAAAACCCTTCACAGAAAAATATAGGCTTAGGTAAACTTGGAGAGGCAGTAGAATATTTTAAGTATAAAATTACTTTCTTTTAGGAAAACTCATACATTTTACACATATCTCTAGCTGAAATAGTATGTGTCCTATTTTTAGTGTTTCTTTACAGAAATATTTGATTCAATGTCAGATGAGCCAGGGTCAAAGCCTAATGGCAATAAGACTATGCTGGAACTTCTCATTTACAAGATAAAAATAAAAGCATTTGCTGCTTATCCACCTCATAACCTTCCATGATAGGATAAAATCATATTTCAATTTAATTCAGATGATATTTACTAAGTAAAATTTATATGGTGACATGGAACTTTTAGACAAGGTAACATTCAGTCTACTTATCTTCCTAAACCACCCAAATGTTCTGGAAAACCCAAAATATCATCATCCAAAGTACAGTTGACCCTTGAATGACATGGAGTTGAACTATTTGGGCCTACTTATACACAGATATTGGTCAATAAAAGTTACACTGAATGTGCTTGTCACTCCTGTGTCCCCTTTCACCTCCTCCACCTCTTCTGCCTCTGCCACCCCTGAGACAACAAAACCAATCCCTTCTCTTCCTCCTCTTCAGCCTAATCATATGAAGATAATGAGAATAAAGACCTCTGTGATGACCCCCTTCCACCTAATGAATAGTAAATATATTTTCTCTTCCTTATGATTTTCTTAATAATATTTTCCCTAGCTTACTTTATTGTAAGAATATGGTATGTAATACATGTAACATACAAAATATGTATTAATTTACTGTTTATGTTATCAGTAAGGCTTCCAGTAAAGAGTAGGCTATTAGTAGTTAAATTTGGCAGGAATCAAAAGTTATATACACATTTCCAACTGCACAGGGGTTCAGGGCCACAACCCCCACATTTTTCAAGGGTCAACTGTATATCTTCTAGACCACATGCTACATATAAAAATAACAAAAAAAATTCCTTCATCACAATATGTTCCCAAATTTTTTTAAAAATTGGAATATATTATTACATAAACATGGTTTTCAACAATTTGCCATTGTCAGTACTAGATAAACTTTTCCTGACCAAATGTGTTAATTTTCAGTAAGAAGTGCTAATAAAATGCAAGTTATTTATTCTGAGTTTAGTGACATTCTGCATAGTTTGGATATTTGACCCTCTAAACTTCATGTTGAAATTTGACCCTCAAAGTTGAAGGTGGGGCCTAATGCAAGGTGTTTGGGTCATGAGGGCAGACCTCTCATGAGTGGCTTCATGCCATCTTCACAGTAATGAGTGTGCTCTTGCTCTGTTAATTCCCAAGAGAGCTGGTTATTAAAAAGACCCTGGTATCTCTCTGCCCTCTCTTTCTTGCTTCCTCTTTCACCATGTGTGATCTCTGCACATGCTGGTTCCCCTTCACCTTCCTCCATGAGTGGAAGCAACCTGAGGACCTCACCAGAAGCAGATATTGGCACCATGCTTCTTGTATAGCCTGAAGAACCGTGAGCCAAATAAACATCTTTTTCTTATAAATTAACCAGTCTCAGGTATTCCTTTATAGCAACATAAATGAACTAAGATACATTCCAAATTGTTAGGTAACTGACTAATAATATTCACATCACAGAGATGGAGAAACTATGGCACATTATATATAAGTGTTTGGGTCCTTGGGGATAATAAATTTAGTGGGAGATTTTATATTTTGCCTTTATATAATTTTACATAGTAATACATTTATCTTCCACCCACCCATCCCTGCAGTCCTCCCTAAGCAATTCCAACCTCCAGGCGTCCCTGAGGAAACATGTTTTCACATGTTTCACAATGTTTCACATTCCATGTTTTAATTTTGATTCAATTCATTTCAACAAAGATTTATTGAATATCTACTATTTGCAAGGCACTGTGCTAAGTGCTATAGCAGATACAAAGATGAACAAGATGCTCTCAATAAACTTAAATTTAGTAGGAAAAAGATCATAGTACCATGATATAATGTTATATAAGAGAGTAAGCATTTCCACCAAGGCAGAATCAGAACAGTAATAGAAAAATTACCTGAAACTTGGAAATAATGCAAAAAGATTTGGGAGAGGGGTGCATATTTTCAATGCCATAAGAAGGTCAAGGTAACTCAAAGATTATCTAGGGCAACAGCGAGAAAACTTTTTCTATAAAGGTCCAGATAATAAATATTTTTGGCTTTGTGGGCTATATGGTCTCTATCACAAGTACTCAACTCTGCTGTTGTAGCATGAACCATATGTAAACAAATAAGAGTGGCCAGATCGGCCCACAGGCTATATTTGCTGACCCCCTGGACTAGGGGACCCAGGTCAATAACTTATTCAACTGATTGTTACTATTTATTTAAAGTACCAGATTTAGTGAAGTTGCATGTTAACATACAGATTTTTGTCTAGTCTAGATGCAAATAGTTTCTGTCTGGTAGACAAATAGCCTCAAAGTTTTATGGCCCTGTTGGACATTATCTAGTTTGTATCTAATCCAACAATTTTATCTTCCTATCAATACTCTATATTTTAAAATGACGTTTGACCCAGTCATGACATCTTAATGGTTGGCTCATTAATTAATGAGTTAAAATCTTTGACATTTGTTCATTTTATATTTGCCTGAGTACTATGATTTTCCTTGGTTTTAAATTATACTTTGACAGTTTTGGAGGATGCACAGCGATGCAGAAATTGAACCACCTAATGGAAACAAGTAAACTGTTACCAGAGAAATGCACCTTACACCCTGTTTAAGCCCAAGTTTATCTTCTTGACTGTCAGAGTGAATCTCGAGCAGCAATAGAACTTTTTTTTTTTTGTTTGTTTTTGAGACAGAGTCTCACTTTGTTGCCTGGGCTAGAGTGAGTGCCGTGGCGTCAGCCTAGCTCACAGCAACCTCAGACTCCTGGGCTCAAGCAATCCTTCTGCCTCAGCCTCCCGAGTAGCTGGGACTACAGGCGTGCACCACCATGCCCAGCTAATTTTTTCTATATATATTTTTAGTTGGCCATATAATTTCTTTCTATTTTTAGTAGAGACGGGGTCTCACTCTTGCTCAGGCTGGTCTCGAACTCCTGACCTCGAGCGATCCACCTGCCTCAGCCTCCCAGAGGGCTAGGATTACAGGCGTGAGCCACCGCACCCGGCCAGCAATAGAACTGTAACTTTGCAATTCCATTTCTGTAGGTTTTATTTTCTTCTCTCTACTGATTTTTGTGTTGCACATGATAACAAAATTATTTCTCCCTGGTGGCCGCGTGATTGGGAATCTGGTTTTTTTTGTTTGTTTGTTTGTTTTTGACCATTTGGTGATCTCTATTGGCTGGGTGGTGGAGAGTTATACTCTGTTGGGTGAGAAACAGAGAATCTGATTTGTTTAGGCTTTTTGTTTGTCTATTTGCAAACTCAAATCAATTAAGAAATTTGTGTCTGTTGCAAAGGAGAATGGTTCTTTCATATTTAGACCTGAGTTTTTGTGTTTATGTGTTTACTCTTGATCTGTAGCAGAAGCTGCAGGACTGAAGCTGTAAGTTCTCCATATATATGTTTTCCTAAATTAGAAAGCTCTTTCTCTCTCATGTATGAAATAATTTCTTACCTATGAAAGGTAATAATAGATTATAACAGCTATTCAGCAGATCAGTTGTGATTTACACATACATAATCACTTATATAAATCTAATATTCCTATAAATGCCAGCAAATATTAAAAATGAGCTTCTAATACTTGAAATACACTATACATTTGTAAAATGCAAATGGATGGCTCAGAAACATTTTAAGAATTTATGTTTACAGAATTAAAATGAACCTTTAGACAGTTTAGATTGGTTTGATAATTTAAGTTTAAGAAAGAAAACAAAACAGCTCCAGGTATTTTTTTGAATGTATATTAAGTATAATAAAGTATACATTTTAATTTTATAAGACTTTTTTTATGAAGATAGTACTTAATGTGAACTTCTTAAACTTTTTAATTTTGGTTTACTAATCAAACAAGCTAACATTATTCCTACATACTCTTTAAAATTATCAAAAATGTAAATTGCTCTCCTACTAAATTCCATCATTATTCTGACAGACTTTTTACATCAACTGTAATTGTTTTGTAGCTGAAACATAATTTTCATCATCCTTAGTAAATTAAACACTTGGATCAGTATCAAATCAAACTAATTAATGAATAATCCTTGCTAGATAATTTGTAAATGAAATAGAATACTAAAAATAATGACTACTAAGCATGATTTCAAGCTGACATACATTTGCTTCATTTTTTAATATTCTATAGGATGACTATGTCTTAGTTATGTTAACAGACTTTTTTGATACTTTAAGGTGTAAAAATAAGTGTGAGACTGTACAAAGTTGTGTATTCATAAGCTTTGCTAGTTTGATTAAATTCTAGTGTACAACATTTCACAATTATTTATCTTCCAGTGAAATGGAAGGAAGTTACTTTGGGTTAAAAGTTATTATTAGCGTGAGTGGTTGAAATTATATTAGGAACAACAATAACAGAAATCAATTTGGGTATATAACATAATGCTTGTGTTTTGGTTAATCAAGATAAAAAGGTAATAGTTTTTTTAAAAACATCCAATTGTTTCAGAATGTGAAAGAGGAGATGAAACGACAAAGCTTTAATAGTTATACAAAGTTATAGATTTTCAGAAAAGGAATTTTCATTTACAATAGTTTATAATGCTGAGTCTATAAAGAAGCAATGAAATGTGCTAAAATTTTGTGGAAGTTTGACTTTGTTTTGATGGATTTGTTCATGAGAAAAAAAATTGTGAAATTTTACTGCCAATACTACATTAATGCAAAACTAGAATCTAGCTCTGTCTCTATTACAATGATAAATTGCAGAGGGATACAAAAATAGATCAATGAAATAAAATATAGAACACAGAAATAAATACCAACAAATATTTCTAATTAACTTTTGACAAAGAATCAAAAGCAATTCAATGGGGGAAGAATAGCCTTTTCAATAGATGGTGCTGGATAAATTGGATATCCATTAGCAAAAAAAAAAAAATGAATCTTGACCTAAACTTCACACCTTATATTAAAATTAATTCAAAATAGATAATGGATATAAATGTAAAATATAAAACTACAAACTTCTAAAAAAGAATACAGGAAAAAATCTTTGGGACCTAGGTAAGACTAGTCGAAGTTCTTAGAATTGGTACCAAAAACATGATGAATAAAATGAAAACTTGATAAATTGGACCTCAACAAAATTAAAAATTTTTGCCTGTGAAAGATTCTGTTAAAGCTGAGTACAGGCTGGGCACGGGGGCTCATGCCTATAATCCTAGCACTGTGGGAGGCTGAGTTAGGAGGATCACTTGAGCTCAGGAGTTCCAGACCAGTCTGAGCAAAAGCAAGCCTCCGTCTCTACTAAAAATAGAAGAAATTAGCCAGGCATGGTGGTGGGGCCCTGTAGTCCCAGCTACTAGGGAGGCTAAGGCAGGAGGATCACTTGAATCTAGGAGTTTGAGGTTGCAGTGAGCTATGATCATGCCACTGCACTCAACCCAGGGTGACAGAGCAAGACTCTGTCTCAAAAAAAAAAAAAAAAAAAAAGCTGGGCACAGTGGCATGCACTTGTAGTCCTAGCTACTCAGAAAGCTGAGGCAGGAGGATCGCTTGAGTCCAGGAGTTCTAAGCTGTAGTGCACTATGCCCACTGGCTGTCCACACTAATTTCAGCATCAATATGGTGACCTCCTGAGAGGCAGGGACCACCAGGTTGCCTAAGGAGGGGTGAACCGGCCCAGGTCAAAAATGGAGCAAGTTAAAACTCCTGTGCTGGTCAGTAGTGGGATCAGGCCTGTGAATAGCCATTGCACTCCAGCCTGGGCAACATAGTGAGGCCCTGTCTCTAAAAAAAAAGAAAAAGAAAAAGAAAATACCCTAAAACTTAACATCACAACAAACAAACAATTCAATTAAGAAAAAGAAAAGCTAATCTACCACTACCATGATTAAAAGCAGATCATCGGTTGCATGGGATGGGGAGTCAGAGAAGATTTAACTGCAAAGGAATATGAGGGAGGTTTTTGGGGTGATGGAAATGTTCTAAATCCTAACTATGATGGTGATTACACTGATGTATACATTTTTCAAAACTTATAAAAATGTACATTTAAAATGCGTACATTTTATTGTATGTAAATAATGTTGATTTTTAAAAACTGAAAAAAATGGACAAACAATATGCACAGACATTTCATCAAAGAGGATGTACAAATGGCAAATAAACACATGAAAAGATGTTCAACATAATTATCATTAGAGAAATACAATTAAATCTACAGCGAGGGCTGGACATGGTGGCTCAGGCCTGTAATCCTAGCACTCTGGGAAGCTGAGGAGGGAAGATCGCTTGAGGAGGATCGCTTGAACTCAGGAGTTCGAGACCAGCCTGAGCAAGAGCAAGACCCCATCCCTACTAAAAATAAAAAGAATTTAGCCAGACAACTAAAAACGGAAAAAATTAGCTGGGCATGGTGGTGCACACCTGTAGTCCCAGCTACTTGGGAGACTGAGCCAGGAGAATCGCTTGAGCCCAGGAGTTTGAAGTTGCTGTGAGCTACGTTGACACCACAGCACTGTAGCCCAGGAAACAGAGCAAGACTCTGTCTCAAAAAAACAAAAAAAGAAAACAAAAACAAAAAAAATCTACAATGAGATATCACTACACACCTATCAGAATGGCTAAAATGAAAAAAATAGTGATAATAGCAAATGCTCGTAAGGATGTGGAGAAACTGAATTATTCATACATTGCTGGTGGGAATGTAAAATGGTACAGCCATTCTGGAAAACAGTTTGGCAGATCCTTTCAGATCTAAAATGGACTTACCATATAATCCAGCAATTCCACTCTTGGCATTTATCCCAGAGAAATAAAGAGCTATTTTCACACAGGAACTTGTACATGAATGTTAACAGCAGTTTTATTCATAAAAAAACTGGAAACTACCCAAATGCCCTTCAGTGGGTGAATGTTTAAATAAACTACTCAACATTTAAAAATGAATGAACTATTGATACATATAACAACTTGGATGGATCTTGGGGTCATTAAGATGAGTAAAAAAAAAAAAAGCCAATCTTAACAGCTCACATACCACATGATTTTACTTATATAACATTCAGGAATAGCATAATTTTAGGGATGGAGAAGAGATTTATGGTTGCCAGGAATTAGAGATTGGAGGGGATGAGATTGGTGTGACTATAAATGAGTAACCTGAAGGAGTCTTGTGATGGTACAGTTAAATATGTTGATGTGGTGGTGGTTATGCAAGGCCACATGTGATAAAACTGCATAGAACTAGACATACAAACACAACTGCATATATAACTGTTGAAATGTGAGTAAGCTCTACGAATTGTACCAATATCAGTATTTTGATATTGATATTGCTCAATAGTTGGGTAAGTTGTTAACACTGGGGAAGGCTGGGGGAAGAGTACACAGAACTTTTCTGCACATTTCTTTGCAATCTCCTGTGAATCTATAATTATTTCAAAGTAAAAAAAAATTTTGAATGAGAAATTGACCTTCAAGCTCTCCTCAAATGTTAATAAGAGGAAATATTTACCTTCTGTGTAATCTGCCTGATAGCAGAGATTTCATATATTACAGGAATAATTTGATGTGCATTTTATTGCCTCTGTCATGTTTTTGATTTTAAAAAAATACACATATATCCAACCAAAGGTGCAAAAAAAGAACATAGGTATAAGAATTGTTTTCTTATAACCATGTTATCTTCCTCTATAGTTATTTGTAAATGTTTTATTGTCATTTTGATTATATAACCAAGTGTTGTTTTTAAGGTATACATGATTCTATCTTAATCTCTTCTGACAAGTTGTTTTGACTTTGTCTTCCCAAGAAAGGATTCTATATATAGAAAAATAAAATTTTTAGGATGGCTTCTTCATATTTCATAATTAACACTATTGTGAGGCTGAATGGGAAGAATTGTCAATTCAGAAGAGACACTCAGCCTTTCCTAGGTTAAATTTGTATAAATACCATGGTATTAATGTAAACGTTTGAGAAATTATACAATTTATGGAAACGCACTGGAGACTTGCAATGCCCTCACTGTTCAGTATTTTCTTAAACTCAGGGGAAAACATTGATCAAACTCTTACAGAAATAGTTCTGGCCGGGTGCGGTAGTTCACGCCTGTAATCCTAGCATTCTGGGAGGCCGAGGCAGGAGGATCGTTCGAGGTCAGGAGTTCAAGACCAGCCTGAGCAAGAGTGAGACCCCGTCTCTACTAAAAATAGAAAGAAATTATCTGGCCAACTAAAATATATATAGAAAAAATTAGTTGGGCATGGTGGCGCATGCCTGTAGTCCCAGCTACTCGGGAGGCTGAGGCAGCAGGATTGCTTAAGCCCAGGAGTTTGAGGTTGCTGTGAGCTAGGCTGATGCCATGGCACTCTAGCCTGGGCAACAGAGTGAGACTCTGTCTCAAAAAAAAAAAAAAAAAGAAGGAAATAGTTCTGTTCTGTGTGCCAATAGAGAATTTTACTCTCTGCCATTCTAATATTGGTGACTGTAATAAATTCACTATACCCTTTCAGTCTCATTATCAAATATGTTTCCACTTCTTGGTGTATGGTTAAAGTCTCTGCTATATGGTATTGCCTGGAATTTGTGTCTACAACAAAGGAGAACAGTCCTAGAAGCTTGTGGATAGGACTATATCAGGTACTCTTAAATATTAATACTTAACAGAGAATAGACACTTGGTTACAGGCCTCTGAACCGATATTGCTTAGACAGGTTTTAGACTTAAATGAATGGAATGAGTCAGTTTCCAGGACCGTTTATACTCTAGAAATAGATGTATCCCATGAAGGCTGACTGCTCAACCAAGATGCAATTGACACACATGAAACAAGAATTAATTGCATAGACGTGAATGAACTCATGACACAGGGAGTAAACCTCAGTAGGCAGGGCCACTGCAGAGAGTCCCCCATTAGGGCAATGCCTAGCAGAGCCATGAGTACGAGGTCATACCCAAGAGTCCAGATTGGTCAAGTCCCATGGCTCCATTAGGCATTGCCCTAGTGGAGGCTTTCTGTGATAGCCTCACCCTGAGAGTAGCCCTCTATCTGGGTCCTATGCCTGAGGCTCCAGGTGGCTGTAGCCTTTGAAATCTAGGTGGAAGCAGCCATGCCCTTACAGCTTGTGCTTTCTGCCAGCCAGTGGAGATGGCACTGTGCAAACACTGACCATGTTTACTGCCTACGTCCTCCAGAAGGATGGCCACTGGGGCCCTTACCACCCCTGGGCTCATAACATGTTATAATCAACCTCTTGAAATTCAAAGACAAAGAGAGAATTTTGAAAACAGCAAGAGTAAATCAACTGGTCACATACCAGGGAACCTCCATAAGATATGAGCAGATTTCTCAGCAAACACCTTATGGTCCAGGAGAAAGTGGGATGAAAAAAACAAACTGCCAACAAAAAATACTATACAGTCGGCCGGGCAAGGTGGCTCAAGCCTGTAATCCTAGCACTCTGGGACGCCGAGGCAGGAGGATTGCTTGAGCTCAGAAGTTCAAGTGAACTCTGCCTCCCAAAGTGCTAGGATTACAGGTGTGAGCCACTGTGCCTGGCCCTCTCTTGCTTTTTGTCTGTGCATTCACATAGAGACGTGTAGGTAGCTAGTGCTCAATTTGGTCTCTGCTCTGCATGTGCATAGAGCATGTGGAATTGTTTATCAAGTCCATTCTGGCTATCTCACTTTCTGAAATTCCCTGTCACATCCCCTGCTAGTCTGATGTTCTATTGCCTGCACCAAACAGTCCTGCAAACTCAGGCGAGCAGCACTTCTTGTCTGCATGCCAGAGAGATCACTACAGCTGACCTTTGAACAATGCATGAATTAGGGACAACAATCCCCTGCGCAAAAAATCTGCATAAAACTTCTTGACTCTGCAAATCTTTTTTTGAAACATTATTTGTTTTATTGATGTACTAAGCTTAGACCTGTGTTTAACAAGCAAGCCTAATGATAGCACCATGGTTAGACTCCAAGCCTTCATTTTACAATTTATTAAGCAAACAAGGAATGAAGTATCTCTCATCCATCAATCTAATGGGATCTTTTTATACACACACTAGTAAGTCCCATTTGAACAGCCAAAAATCTTTTAGTAAAACCTTTAAAGATGAGCTCATGAACTCAGTTGAAATTTCACCAGTTAAATTAGGTCAAATAAAAGGACCCCAAATAAGTAGTTGCCCAATCAGAGCCCATTATTTATGTCATCAGTCCCCCCAACCTTAAAACTTATCTTTGACTCAAATTTCCATTCTTCAACCTCTCAATCCCAGGTTTTCAAAGAAAAACCTATCTACGAACTCCTTCTAAAATCAGATAGGAAAATTAAAGCCTGCATAGTTGTGAATCAAAGTTGTTTCACTACAACCAGGTTGCATACAATTACATCAATTGGTTCTGTATAACATAGAATCTGTAAGAAATAGATTCCTAACTACAGCAGTTTCAAAGTTCAAAAGAGTATGAAAAAGACTAATTTAAATTTGATATTCGCCCCCCCCCTTATTTTTCCAAGAAATAGACTTTCTGTAAAAATACATACCATTTTTACAGACAAATACATTTACAAGTTGTTTTTGTCTTAAAAACTGAGAATATTCCATATTTGTAACAAATTATTAAGCCTTAAGTCAAGTATTCTTGGCCAGTACTAGGCTAATAAACTAAGAAGCATTCAAACCAAGCCAACAAAGAACAGGTATAAAAGTCCTGAACATTCACCCAAGTCCACGAATGAATTTGTGGGCATATTTAATGAATTCTATGACTAGCCCGGCTACTGTCCACTCTCCTGTTCGCAACAAGGGAATAAGTCTTTCCACCCTATCTTCACTAAATCTAAAAGTCCTCCTCTGTGGCCTCCCAAAGTTTGCTTGTTGCTGAAACTGAACTTTTCTTCTTTCAGACAGTCACTTGTCAATCAAGGGGGGACTACTTCTCCCATTTACTTGTTCTTGTTAGCCATAATCCTCTTGCCACTTGCTTTTCTGGTTGGTTGCTAGAGTGGAATTCCTGGAGGTCACAGCCTGCGCAGCTTTAAGTTCAACTTCATGAATACATTTGATCTGACAGATGTACGTGGTTCTGGTGGCTGTTGTTGGTTAGAAGTGAAAAACGGCACTTACAAGGCTCTTCTTAGATATACCAAAGCAATCCCTACTCCAGCAAAAAGTAACAAAGCCAGAAGCACATTTCTGATGCTGCCTTCTAGATCCTCTGCATAGAAGAACTCCACGAACCCATCCCAGCCTCCTTGCTTCACTAGCCAGTCTCGTTTTGTCCTTAAAATAATACCTGTGATATTTTCTGCTAATAGTTCAATGCAGCTTTCTTGGTTTATGCTCTTCAAGTGTTTGGCCACAAAGGCACCAAAAGAAATTAGAGTCACAATCCTGCACCAGTTTGTTACGCTGTCATTGAAAACACGGAGCATAATTGGAGACAAAGATTTGACATCATCTTTGTTTTTTATGTCCAGTTTCCGAAGCATGGTTTGGAAGGCCATCTCGTGTTTGCGCTGAACATTGCCCCCGACCCGACGTAAGGTCTCTAGTGCCTTCCTGCTGGTGGCCCCAGACCAGCCCATTGGCTTTGCATCCTTGGCGCCGGTTGCCTGCTCCCAAATGTACCGAGAGATAATCTCCAGAGACTGCCTGTACAACTCGTCTTCCTCCTCCTCTGCTGGGGGTGGCATCGAGGGTAGTGACCCTTCCGTGCTGGGGCCATTACTGGCCTCCCCGACCAACTCCAGCAAGGGCAGACCAGCCGCCGGCATCTCGAGAGGCTCCGGTTCACAACCGTCCACCTCATCTTTGGGTGACACAATAGCGTGGGCGGCTGAGGCTTCCATCCCTTCAGGCCGCAACGTGCGGTGGGTGGGTGGGAAGAGCAGCAGCCTCGCAGGGGTGGCGGTGATTTCGGGGACCTCGGCACCAATGGGTGCCTGGCGCGCAACCCTCCAGGCCTCTGGCGTGACGGAGGCCGAGGCCGAGGCCGGGGGGCTTCCTCTGGGACTTCCGTCAATCACTGCACCGGCTTCCCCTCCCCCTACATCTCGGCGGGCCGTGGCCACCTTCTCTGTAGCCAAAAGCTGCCCTCCCGGGGGTGTGGTGCCGCCGCTGCCAGCCCCCAACCCGGCCCTCCTACCGTCCACGTTGTGTTCCATTACCGTGTTTCCTTTGAGGCCAAACAGAACAAGCCGTACACGCCTGGGTGAGAGACGAACGAGTGAGGCCAAGACGCCTTACTTGCCGGAAGCGGAAGTGAGGGGCGGAAATACGTGAGAGAGGCGCTTTCCGTCTCGTTTTTAGGGCGGGGCCTACTGGTGGTGTCAGCTGACTCTGCGAATCTTACTACCAATAGCCAATTGTTTGCTGGAAGTCTTCCGGTCGCTTAACACATATTTTGTTACGTTGTATGTATTACATACTGTATTCTAATAATAAAGTAAGCTAGAGAAAAGAAATGTTATTAAGAAAATCGTAAGGAAGTGCATATCTATTTACCATTGGTTAAGTGGAAATGGGTCTTCATAAAGGTCTTCAGCCTCATTATCTTCACATTGTGCAGGCTGAGGAGGAAGAGGAGGGGTTGGTCTTGCTGTCTCAGGGTTGGCAGAGTTGAAAGAAAATCTGCAAATAAATGGACCTGAGCAGTTCAAATCTGTGTTGTTCAAGGGTCAGCTGTACTTTAACTGACAATGCTCCAAACTGAGTTCCTTTCAGCAGCAGGAGAGCCCTTCCCTCTACTTGGGGCAAGGATAGAGGGAAGGTGGTGGACAATTGGGGCAGGCCCATGTAAAACACCACAGACTTATTCATTCCGTACCCAAGTTATACAGTTTAAATGTTTTTCCCCTCCAAATCTTATGTTGAAATTTGATCCTCAATGTTGAATGTGGGGCCTGGTGGGAGGTGTTTGTGTCATGAATGCCTTGGTGCCCTCCCTGGAATAACGAGTGAGTTCTCACTTTATTAGTTCTTGTGAGAACAAGTTGTTTAAAAGAGCTTGGCACCCCCTTCTCTTTCTCTTCTCTCTTGCCATGTGACACACCTACTCCTCCTCATGAGTACAGGCTTCCTGAGGCCCTTATCAGAAGTAGATATCAATGCCATGTTTCTCATACAGCCTGCAGAACTATGAGCCAAATAAACCTCTTTTCTTTATAAATTACCTAGCCTCAGGTACTCCTTTATAGCTGCTGCACAAAACAGACTAACACACCAAGGTTCAGAAATTCTGGTTGTTGAATCATTGGGTCAATTTCCAGAGTGCTAAAATGGTTGTTTTTGACAACTTGTCCAGCTTTTTAGTTGCTATGCACATAGGTATAAATTTCCCAAACTTGGGAATTTATTTACTCAAATACAGGAGGATTACCTCCATCAAGGTCAAAAAAACCTTTCAACGGAGGGAGATGTCAGTCTGTCAGTCCTTGACCACCGTGAGTGCAAGAATCAACAGAAGAGTGTGGGGCTGTGCGCCGGGGAGGAAGGTGGCTGGTGGTCCCCGCACCACCTCTGCCGCTGCCTCCTTGGCTTGTGTTGCCGCCGCAGGCGCTGCTGGGCTACTCGGAGGGTGGGACGAGACCGTAAGGCTAGCAAGGAATGGGCGCCGCCCGCCATATTTGGCCGCTCGCCGAGCTGGGTGGGCGGGGCCATGGCAAGTCCTCCCGCAACATTCACTCCTTGGACCACCTCAAGTGTGTTGGGGGCGGAGGGGGGAGGCGGGGCTAGGCATGGGGAAGGAGGTGCATAGCCCCGGGCCGGGGCCGCTGGGAGGTGGAGAGTGAAGGTGGGAGGCGGAGAGGGGCTCTCAGGGAAGGAAGGCTGTAGGGTGGTTAAGAGCGAGGGCTCTGGAGTCAGAGCGCCTGGGTTCGAACCCTGACCCCGTCGCTTTTGGCTGTGTGACCTTGGACAAGTTGCTTAGTTTCTCAGTCTCAATATCCCCACCTGTAAAGTAAGGGGATGCAATTTCAGTTTATGAACGCGCACTTTGCTTTTGCTGGGGACTGACAGTGGCCACCAAGCCTCCCGGGGTGGTACTTCTTAGACTGGACAGTTTAGGGGTCAAAGGCCTGAGTCCCAGAGTTAGGCAGATCCCGGTTTGAATCTAGGTGTGTGAATTTAGGCCTCGGTTTCCTCACTTGTAAAATTGGTGGTGTGACAGCACCTGCTTCCTGCAAGTGTTTTGAGAGCTGATTGGATAAGAGAATGAACATAGAGCTCAGAACATGTATTAGTGCTTAATAAGGAGCAATAATTAAAAGAACAAAGTATTTTCTGGGGGGAGTCTAAGCAGGGAATAATCAGAAGTAGAGTTCTGTGGGAGGACAAGTGGCAAACAGGGCCCCTCGGAAACAGGAGTGCACAGAGATTGAGACTGGCTTTGCAGTCAGACCTGCCTTCAAATCCTAACTCCACCACTTAGTGGCTGTGTGACCTTGGACAAATTACTTCATCTCTCTGAGCCTCCAGTTCCCCATCTGCAAGTGGGGATGATGAACATGGTACAGGATTCAGTAATGTCATGCTGTGTTTATCACTTCGGCAAGGCCTTTCCAGACCACCCTACCTAAAGTGCTCCTCTCATCCCAGTTCCTTTCTGCCAGATCTTTCTCTTGATTTCATTCAGTGCATCTCCACTATCTGTGATTATCCTGTTCATTTCTACTTCTTTTCTGTCTCCAATTAAACTGGTACTTCCAGGGGGATAGAGACTGCTTGGTTTGTTCACAGCTGTATTCCCAGCATCTAGCACTGTGCCCGGCACACAGTAGGAGCTCAGTGGATACTTAAAAAATGAAAAAATGAATCAATGAATTGGGAAGAGGTTCAGAGCATGCAGGCTGAGACCCAGGTTTTGGGGGCAGGTGAGGAGGGTGATGAAAAATAGAGACCTTTGAGGAGGAAATGACTTTAGGGAGGAAGTGGCATTTAATAAATGTTTGTGAGTCTCAAAGAGTTGGGGGCTGGAAGGTTCATTATGTGGTGAGGGATGGTTTTGGGGGGAGGTGGCAAGAGAAGACAAAGAGAGGAAACAGGCCCATGATAAGGTTGGGGGTGAGTAGGAAAGCAGAAATTTTGAATGGGAGGGCAGCTGGCAGGGAAAGAGACTTAAGGATTTCAGGAATTTATGAGTGGGTGGATGTGGCAAGGAGGGAGGATGGTTGTCCAGAGGAGGCTGGGCCTCCTGCCGCCACCACCCAGGTACCTGCAGGCTCTAACCTAACTCTGCCTGACTCTAGCCCTTTTGAATTACTTTAATAGTAATTGAATGCTTTATTCTGTGCGGGGTACTTGCTAAGGACTTCCTGTGTATTATTTCCATCAGTCCTCAGACATCTATGAGTTGATAGGAACTATTATTGTTTCCATTTTATAGAAGTGGAAACTAAGGTTCAAGGTGCTTAAGTCAGTTGCCTCCAGGTAACAATAGCTAAAGAATGTCTATAGAGCTTACACTGTCTTTCTGAATAAAACTTCCTGATAGGTCAGTTGGGGACACTTTTGATTCAGCTGAGCCTCATCACCAATGGGGCATCTTTGCCACCTGGCCAGCCAGGGAATGGTAAAGGTTCCCAGGTTTTTTTGCAGTATCCTGGGAATTGCCCAGGTTCATCGTTTAGGTGATGTGTCTGTGAGGTGCTTCTTTGGAAACCCGAGCTGCCCGCCCTGGATCAGGCAGATCAGCTTAATCCATATTACAGCTAGAAGAACCTGTGATTCATGCATTGGTGGGGGGCTTAGAAGATTCCCAGGTGACTTGGAAAAGAGTGCCATAAAAGCTAGTGCCCACACCAATGCTTGTGCTGCTCTTCATTTGACTCTGCTAGTAAACATGTAGGGTCTCAGGTACAGAACAGCTCATTCCCAGAGAGTTTGTAGGCTGGTCGGGGAGACAGCCATAAAGCCAGTGGCTGTGCAGTGTGACAAGTGCTGGGATCACTGTAGGCCCAGGCTACAGTCACTGTAGGCTGTGACATTGACTGACAAATGCCCACTGCTAAGTAGAAAAGCTTTACTGATGGAGTCTGTGGGAACCCTCCTTGGACAGGTAGGAGCCACCCTATGGGATCGTGGGGTGCAGGAGGGAGAACACCATAATCAGGACCCTGGGGTTTGTGGCCTGCAGGGGTGGTGGTGGTGGTGGTAGCTGTGGGAAACAAGGCTAAAGGTAGGAAGGGGCTTGGGATTTATCTGACATTTAGGGTGATCATCCATCCAGGTTTGCCTGGGACATGGAACTTTCAGTGCTAAGACTGAGAAAGTCTTGGGCAAACCAGTAACCAGTACAAACTGGTCAGCCTATCAGTGACAAGTGACAGTTCCTAATATACTCTTGCCCTGACCTGGGGCAGTATGGGTGGAGAGGAGAGGTTAAGATATTTAAGCAAATTTAGAATCAATAATTATTTTGGTTTTTTTTTTTTCAAACACACAAAACATCTGATCTGGGAACCCTCCTCTTCTAATAGACTAAATGTTTTTTTTTTTAGAACAGTTTGAGATTTACGGAAAGATTGAGAAGATAGTACAGAGAGCTAGAAACCCTTTTTAAACCACATTATTCTTCATAACACTCCTAGCTTGCAAACTGGAAAGGAATTTTCCTGTTAGGGTTTTGCTTTTGCTAAATAGTAATGGAATAATAATGGAAAACTGTGTACTGTAGTCTTTGTCTACTGGATCTAGTTAGTGATTTAGAGTTGAGGCAGATTGAAATAGTCAAGAGGTTATTTCCTACACATCATGGGTGGTTTATTGCCCAGACTAGTGGCAAGGCTGTGACATTGACTGACAAATGCCCACTGCTAAGTAGAAAAGCTTTACTGATGGAGTCGTGTGATTGCTACCGAAATATCATCTTTACCAGGCACTGCAAGTCCACAGCTGGTAGAACTTGGTGGTGGTTGTGTTGTGCTGTTGCCTTAGTTCTGGTCATCTTTGTGTGGGGGCCAAGATTCTTGGTTGCAAATGACAGAAACCCAGTTCGAATTGTCTTAAGCCCCAAATGGAATTGGATACCTCCTGTCACTAAATAGTCTGTCCTGGCTAAACCATGGCTGAATCCAAGTATTTAGACAATGCCGTCAGGAATCTGCCTTTTCCCATCTCTCAGCTCTGCCTCCTTCCACATTGGTGTCATTCTCAGGCAGGCTCTAGGTGTGCATCATATCAGTTTAGTAATCCCTGGGAAAAAGAGAACTTCATTTCTTAATATTGCCAGCAAAAGTCCAGAATTGAGTATTGTTGGACCAACCTATGTTCTCATGCCATCCCCGAGCTGTCACTGTGGCCAGGGACATACGGTGCTCTAATTGGCCAAGACTCATTCATATACCCTTCCCTGCAGCCAGGGTGGGATCAGCTGCACCCAAGCTAGTGGACAGAGAATGAAAAGGGTGGTTCCCTACGGGAGAATCAGGGGTTATTACCCAAAGAAGGTGGGGAATGTATGCCCAGCAGGTAGATGTTCACCTACTCTTGGTGTATTCAACTTTTGGCTAAGATGGTACTGACAGTTTTAGAGCTGTGGGTACAACATTGCCATATTGATTTTCTTAAAATATCAGGTTCACCGTATGACACATAATAGGTCCCAGGCACCCACTATGTCAAGTCTAAATTCTTTCTGGCTTTCAAAGTGCTCTAGACTCTTTTCCCACCCATCCAGTTTGGAGCACGGGGGTGGGGGGTGGGGCGGTGGGTCAGGAACATTCTTGATTGGCAGACACCCGTTTAAATGGAGACCTAAAGGATGAGTCATTGTTACCAAGCCGTAGGGGGACAGGGAGGAAGGTAGGGTGTTTCAGGCAGAGAAATGGCATTGGAGAAAGCTGAGCGGGGGACAGAGCAGGCGGAGCAGTGTACATTGGCAGAACTCAGGTGGTTCAGTAAGGGAGCGTACATGAGGTGAGGGGGAATTGCAGGACCTGAGTGCAGAGCTATGGGGTGGGAGAGGTCACCAGAGGCCAGGTCCCTCTGGGCCCTGTAAATCATGTTGAGAATTTGGATGTTAGAGTACAAACAATGGGGAGCCATTGAAAGTTTTTAACCAGAGGAGTGCTGTAGTCTAGCTAAAGTTTGCAGAATGGATTGGAAGAGGGCCAGACTGAAGGTGGGCGTCTGCTCAGGGGCCACTGCCATCTTCTGGTGAGTTACAGGAACAGCTTGCTGTCATCCACGTGCATTCCCGTGGATGCTCCTTCTCTCTCTCCCCACTTGAGCACCTGTCCTCTTCCTGCCTATCCAAATGCCAATTCTTCCCTAAAGATTGCACGGGTGACTTCAGCTGATAAGAGTTTTACTGTCTTCTCTAACTTCTCTTGTGCTTGTTCTCATTGTCCCACTCAGTTATCACATTATACAGTTTTCTCATCGCCAAGGAGTGGACCGGCTGTTAGGTCCTATGGATTCTTCAAGCTTCATCTCAACCTTGGATTAGATCCCCAAGAAGCTTGCCAGGATTCCTTGGGCATGTCCTTTTGCCATTATAAATCGTCTTACTTTGTTATATATTTTTTTGTCTTTCTCTCTCAATTTGAACATAAACTCCATGAAGGCCTGTGTGACTTGTTCAGCTGCATATCTTCAGATGCCAGCACAGGACCTGGCAGATAGTAAGCAATCAACAGATATTTGTCACAGGATGAATGAAAGAGGCAAGTTCTGGCCAGTCTCTTCTTAACGACTGCTTGCTCTCACCAGTTTGGTCACAGTGCCTGTTCTGCAGCTGTGACTTTTCTCTGAAAGCTCTGCCTATACCCTCACCATATATCCTAGGCCCAGTCTCATTCACTGGCCCAGTTTGACATCTTTAGGGGATAATTCATCAGGAGAAGTGCTGCCTGTGAACAGCTTTCTCTGCTCCTCTAATCTGATCCCCCTACACCACCCCGAGTGCAGCTTCTCCTTGTCCTGCTGGCCAGAAGACTGGACACTGACCAGATGGGACACAGAGTGGGACACACTGGAGAACGTCTAGAGGGCCTCTGCCCAGGTGCTGAAAACGCCAAACAGACACAGGTTCTGTGGCCCCCACCTCCCCACCACACCTGGCACATTGTTATTTGGAGGTGTGTGTGAATTAGGGGTAAATTACTAATTCCCCAGACCTCCTACTTACTGCTCTGCTTATCCTTTCTCAAGCTCCAGCCTGGGGATAATTTTCAGGATCTTCAAATAGGAGCATCCTGAGAGGAATATTATGGTATGAGGCATAAAACTTGAAGCTATCTTCAAAAAATGCTGTCACTGATGTTGAACTTGGACAGTATTTCTGTCTGTGAAATGGACACAAATATTGATTTCCTAGGGATGTGGGGTTTTATTAACTGTAGTGGTTTAACTTGTGAAATTAGTGACTCTTTTGAGAAAGCAGGGTCTGTGGAGGCAGGATTTGTTTATGTCCATTGTCCTTGGTGATGAATCTCCAGTGTGTTGGTTGGAGTTTTTCCATCTCCAAGCATTGGAAACTCAAGCTTGTCTGCTAGGCTGGGGTTAGCTAATGTGCAGGGGTCTGCTTTGGGCCTCTACGTCTGCAGAGCTTCTTTTGGGAATAGGATAATGCTGGCTGTTTGCCAAACAAATAGAGTAAGGGTCAGTTGTAAGGACTTCCCTTAAGATCAGAAACATATTTTCATACCTTTTTGGTTTATTGTTTATTTGTTTTTCTGAATGTTAGGCATTCATGATTTCATGTAAGTGTTTGGCCAATAGAAGTGTTGTTTATTTAAAACAAAAGAATAAACGGTAACGCCGATGGGGAGATTTTTCTACTATTTTGAAATATAGCTGTTAGCCCAAGCATGAAGAAAGGAACTAATATTTAACAGAAGATAGACATCAGTTTTTCTCTTTTAATATAGATTTAGGGTGTACAAGATGAATTCCATTACATGTTGGATATCAGTTTTGATATGCACTTTCCTGATGTGATTTGAACTTTGAACCATGTGGGTGGCTAAGTCTAGGTGGCAGAACAAAAGAACAGAAGGCCATATGTCTGCAGGATGTAAATGAGAAATTAGGAATGAAAGGGATAGAGAATATGAATAGAGTCTAATGACTTCTTTTTAAGGCCTCTTTTTGCCTAGATCAATTTTCCAATTACTTTGTAAATCCTTCAAGAGCAAGAGCAGTCTTTTATGTGCTGTAAGATGCTTTAATGTAATGTCAGTACTGCACATGTGTTAAAATAACAGTAACTAGCGTCAATAGTGTGAGTAGCGTTAAAGGTTAGATTTGTTAGTATTGTTTAAGAATGAAGCCAAAATTCCAGCTCTGTAATGTGATGTGAGTCTGTCCCCCCAAATCTAGAAGACGGGGCTGAGGACTAAACTCTGATCTTCTCTTTGCCCAAAAAATAAAAGAAAATTTTTCCTTTCTAAGGGGGCCTGGTGAGTCATACCTACAAATGATAAAATCTCAGTAAACAGTTTTTTATGTTGTTTACTTCTCAACCTTATTCTGGTATAGCATCACATGAAAGATAAAAGACCCTTAAACATTCCTTTCAGATGATTCCTGGTCTTTTGGACAAACATAACTCTTTCAGCCAATTGTCAATTAAAGAATCCCTAAATCCACCTATGACTTGCAAGCCCCTGTTTTGAGATGTCCTGCCTTAACTCTAAGTGCCTACTTAGGATTTGTAAGCCCCCACTTCCAGATGTCCTGCCCTTTTAAGGCCAAACCAATGTACACCCTCCGTGTATTGATTTATGATTCTACCTATAATTCCTGTCTCCCTGAAAATGTATAAAAATCAAACTGTAACCCAACCACAGTGAGTCCACTTGCTCAAGACTGTTGGGCATGGCTCCAGATCATGGTCCTCAAATTTGGCTCAGAATAAATCTCTTTAAATTATTTCCAAGTTTGGATTTTTCCATGCACAGGGCACTGAGGCATTGACAGTAATAAAACCTTAGACACATAAGAGTCAAATTTTCTTTCTTTTCTTTTTTTCTTTTCTTTCTTTTTTTTTTATTTTTTGAGACAGAATCTCGCTTTGTTGCTGGGGCTAGAGTGAGAGCCGTGGCGTCAGCCTAACTCACAGCAACCTCAAACTCCGGGGCTCAAGCGATCCTCCTGCCTCAGCCTTCTGAGTAGCTAGGACTACAGGCATGTGTCACCATGCCTGGCTAATTTTTTTCTATATATTTTTAGTTGTCCAGCTAATTTCTTTCTATTTTTAGTAGAGACAGGGGTCTTGCTCTTGCTCAGGCTGGTCTCGAACTCCTGACCTGGAGCAATCCTCCTGCCTCGGTCTCCCAGAGTGCTAGGATTACAGGCATGAGCCAATGTGCCCGGCCAAGAGTCCAATTTTCTGACCTCTATGTAAACAATATCTAAAAGGAGACACATTAAGAACCAAAGATAGATGAGCTGTCAAAATTCAGAGTACTCATCAAGTAATGAGGAACAGCATCCAGGCACAACTATACCATTTTAAGAATAACTAGGAGACTTAAATTTACCAAAAATCATTGATTGTATACTTCAAATGGATGAATTACATGATTTATAAAATATGCCTCAGTAAAGTTACTAAGAAATACCTGGGAGACAGAAAAACATATTTTTCAAGTTAACATATGGATTTTAGAAAATATACAGATACCAAAAAAGTCAATTGCATTTTTAAAAAATAGGCACTCTGTTAGGTATTCTAGATATTTAATTGAAACAAATGTCTTACATACTTGTACTTTAATATAAGTGATGCATGCCACTTTGGAAATGGATTTATTAATGAAATGTCAGATGCAATTAGAACTCTAGCTATTCGGGAATAGAAATTTTGACAAATCTATTTTTTCTTTTTCTGGAACTTTCATTATAATGAATAGGTTCAGAAATTTGCAGCTCATATAACCAACCCATCAACGACGTTCACATTGACCACAAATGTATTTGTATGGAAAAACACAAAGATATTTGCTAAATATATGCAGTATCTTCCACCTAATTAGTACCCCAGGGCAAGTTGTTTATAAACAGAAAACAATAAGGGACACCTTAAATATCCCCAGCAGTACTCTCTGCATATTATTAGGTTTAGAAATAAGGAATACAGTTTGCATTTTAAACAATAAGCCAGCTAGCTACCAGATTGACATTAAGTACAAAGGGAACCAACTGGAATAACTTGTGATCCATGAAGAAATAATACTGTCTGAAGCTTCATATATCATATATAATTCCCTTTAGCGTCAAATCAGAAATATGTTTAGAGGACAATGTGGAAATAGATACCATATTTTTGTTTTCAATATTAATAAAAACAAGAATGCTACTAAAACTATTTCTCCCTTGATGCTAAATATGGCACAACTATGCCCATCCCCCACTATCCAACAATCAATCCCAAATGACTACCAAGTATCCATTAACTGGGATCACTATAGAAATCAGCCACTAATCAGGGAGCATCTGGCTCAAGGGCCCGTAATGGGTTGCAGAGGATTGCACATCCTGTTTCACATGCAGATGAGGTTGCCATCTGGTGGATTTTTTCTAACTAAAAGCTAATAACATTTATAGATATAAGTAAATCCTCTTGTAGTTGGGCAAATGCTGCCACTTTTAGAAAATATAGTTTCTTTTAACATATATTGTGTCTATTTTCTGATTTGCATTGAATGGGTACCTATGCTTTGTAACTGAAGTATGAGAAAAAAATACTAGGAAACTATATATACTAAAGCTTTGGATTTAAAAGGTAATAAATGTGACAACACATTTTTTAATTTAGTAAGTTCTTGCTAAATAAATTTTGTCATATTAATATTAAAATGTCTATAAGACCTATGACATAAGTATTGGCTTTTTCTGGTTGTCTATTATAAATAAATAAATATTAAAGTGACTTTTGGTGTCATGTATGTCTTTACCTAATAGCCTTGCCATGGAAATTTGTGGTCAGATACATGCAAGAACTGTAGATAGTTCAATCTCTAATCTACTCTAATACAGAATGACTATTGATTCACATACCACCATCCACCTTTTCAAATTTTCCTCTTCTTTCTGTCCTTCCTGAAGAATAGAACTCTCTAAAAGTGATCTCCCATATATTGAAATATGACATCTGTCACTTAGAAGGCACAATATTGATTGAAACTGTGTGCTAGGAAACCACAGTCATTCATTCTATGTTCACACACAGGCCAGTTACCTGAACTCTGTCCCATGTGAAAGGGCTGGCTTTGCAAAAATAACAGGAAAATACCTAATCCCACAATTGCCCCAGTAACAGTTAAAGATAAATCCTGTGAGTTGTCTCACTAACAGGTACCCTGCAAGAATTCTGTTTTGCACAACTTCTGAAAAGAGTTGAATGAACAGAAAATAGATGTAAATCTCTCTTTTTCAAAAAAATTTTTATTTTAAGAATCTACTTTTGGCCAGGCGCAGTGGCTCATACCTGTAATCCTAGCACTCTGGGAGGCTGAGGCGGGTGGATCGCTCGAGCTCAGGAGTTCCAGACCAGCCTGAGCAAGAGCGAGACCCCATCTCTACTAAAAATAGAAAGAAATTATATGGACAACTAAAGTATATATATAGAAAAAATGAGCCGGGCATGGTGATGCATGCCTGTAGTCCCAGCTACTTGGGAGGCTGAGGCAGAAGGATTGCTTAAACCCAGGAGTTTGAGGTTGCTGTGAGCTAGGCTGACGCCACAGCACTCTAGCCCGGGCAACAGAGTGAGACTCTGTCTAAAAAAAAAAAAAAGAAGAATCTACTTTTACAGAGTTTCTGAGTAAACAGCAGGAGAACGAACTACAGCCTCAACCATATCTCAAAAGCAGAGTCATATCTCCTGTGATAATCCCTTCTCTAAGGAAAGGCAGGAAACCAGGTCCTGGACTTTGACCTCCTTGCAGTTTTTGTTATTTACCTGCTGCCACTTTTGTTATCAACTGATAGCCATCACTATTTTTTTCTCTTTGTCTCCCTTAAAATCAGCAAAGCACTTGGCTTCCCTGCTGGCACCCCCTTCTCTTTCTTTGAGTTGCCACGCCATCTCGATGCTCTCTTCCCTCCCCCCAGGAAGATAAAATAAACTTTTTCTTTTGTATCTTAATCTCTGCGTGAGAAATCTTTCTTCACCTGTGCCATGAGCACCTACCAGGCTTTCCACCCTAACACCATGGTCATCAGCCAGCCATCTCACAACTATACATTGTTTGTTAGTCATAAAAAAGAGCACGATTTTTAAAAAGAGCATGGGTTGAGTTAGATCTGGATTAAAACCTTATCTCTACTGTTTTTGAGTTATTTCTCCTTCATAAATTAGTTCTTTGAGCTTCATTCCTCAGCTGTAGGAAAAAGAAGGGGGCTATGATAGTGTAGGGATGACATTGGGCTATTATAGGAATGAAAGCACCTACCAAATAATAAGTTTTAACACATCTCAATTAAATGTGAGAAATTTCTTTTGGGAAAGTATGTACTTTGCTGCCTTTGTATAGCTGTCATGTCAATCTGTGCCTTTTTTATTTTTAACTGAGGCTGTATCTACTTTTCTACTTCAAAGATTTCAATTAACATTACTATGTTTGCATAAAATAACCTACATCAAAGCTAGTTTAAAAATAAATATGAGCAAATACATACATAAAAATATCCATTTAATACAAATATAGCAACTGTTCTAGGGGTATTACATCACAACTGCAAATGTGATTTTACGTAAATGGGTATTTGTGACCTGTGATAAAATTTCCTTGATAGCAAGATGATGCAAATAGTTTTGCATATCAAATAACTTAGAAATGAGGAAAATGAGCTCTAAAAAACAGATGGCAAAAATAGACTTCAGTAATGTTGAAAATGCATTCAAGAATTAAAATAAAATTATTTCATGAAATGAGTGGAAAAAGCAGCACAGCTAAATTATTATATTTATAAATGTAGCTTTAAATAATTATTTTACTAGCTTGAAATTTTAAATGCCATAAATAGATATTTGATTCATTCATCTATATCCCCAAAAGTTTTTATAATTTAGTTAACAAGAAAAACCTTTTAGTATTGTTATTGATGTCTCCTTGTATTCGAGGATACATATGTTGATGACTACTAAATCTGTATCTCTAGCCTAATCCTTTCTTTTGTACTCCAGACTCAGATATCTAAATACCTCCTAGGCATCTGCATTAGCATAGTCCACAGGAGGGACAGCAGAGCCAAATGGTTAAGAGTGCAAAGTAGGGGTTAAACAGACTAGGTGTGACTCCTGACTCCATCATTTACAACTCTGTAACTTTGGGCAAGTTACATACTTTTTCTGAGCCTCAGTTTCTTTATCTGTAAAATGGTGACAACAATAGTATTGACCTCACAGGGTTATTATGAAAGTTAAATGAGATGTATACCTAACACACTTGCCTGAATGGAATCTGGTAAACACTAAAGGTATACATTCCATGTGAGGCAAATACAAAATAATAAGTCTGGTTTGGTATGCAAATCAGCACCATGGAAACCAGCATGGCATTGCTGAGCTCAGGGCAATCACAGGGAGCAGATGAGCCATGAATCAAAGCCTGAAGAAAACTGCTGTCAATGGGATTATGGACATAAATTGCTTCTCACCCTATAGTTCCCTTTAATTCTGAACTAGGAGACTTAAACTTGACACTTCAATGGACTGGATCATCATGGGGCCTCTATTTCTCATTTGTAGTTCCAACTAACAAAATTGTTAGCCATTTAGAATGCAGACATCCAAGTATGACATTGTCTTAGTTACTATTTCCAGTTATATGGAATATATTTGTAGAAATCTTCAGAATGTTATGTTTTTGTATTCAAACAACAAAATAAATGTTTCTCTCTGTCAGCCATTTAAAAATTGTTATACATTCCATTAAAAGAAACACAGACACACATATCTCTTTGAAACCAGCAATATTTTCCCTGTATGCCATAGCTGGCAGCCCTTTTTCTAGACTTGCTGTATCTAAACTGCTTTTGTTATTTCAAAATATTAAGGGGATACAAATGTTTTTATTACATGGATACCTTGTATAATGCTTACGTCAGGGCTTTTAGTGTGCCCATCAGCTGAATAGTGTTCGTTGTATCTGATAGGTAGGTTTTTACCCCTCAGCCCCTCCCATCCTCTCCCTTTCTTGGTTTCCCATGTCCTTTACATCTTATTGTGCACGTGTGTGCTCATCGTTTAGCTCCCCATTATTAGAGAGTACATGTGGTGTTTATTTTTCCATTACTGAGATGCTTCACTTAGGTTAATGGTCTCCAGTCCATCCAAGTTGCTGCAAAAGACATTATTTCATTTCTTTTTATAGCTGAGTAGTACTTCATGGTGTGTGTGTGGGGTGTGTGCGTGTGTGTGTGTGTGTGTGTATGTGTATATATATATATATATATATATATATATATATATATCACATTTTCTTTATCCATTCGTGAATTGATGAGCACTTAGGTTGAATCCAAATCTTTGAAACCACAAATTGTGCTGCAATAAACATTCAAGTGCAGGTGTTTTTTTTTTCAGCTTATTATGGGGGTACAAATGTTTAGGTTATGTATATTGCCCTTGCCCCACCCGAGTCAGAGCTTCAAGCGTGTCCATCCCCCAGATGGTATGCACTGCACTCATTATGTATGTATATACCCATCCCCTTCTCCCTCCTCCCATCTGCCCGACGCCTGATAAATGTTATTCCTATATGTGCACTTAGATGTTGATCAGTGAAACCAATTTGATGGTGAGTACATGTGGTGCTTATTTTTCCATTCTTGGGATACTTCACTTAGTAAAATGGGTTCCAGCACTATCCAGGAAAATACAAGAGGTGCTATATCACCATTGTTTTTTGTGGCTGAGTAGAACTTCATGGTATACATATACCACATTTTATTAATCCACTCATGTATGGATGGGCACTTGGGTTGTTTCCACATCTTTGCAATTGTGAATTGTGTAACAAAAATAAATAAATGGGACCTGATCAAATTAAAAAGCTTCTGCACAGCCAAAGAAACTATCATGAGAGCAAACAGACAACCTACAGAATGGGAGAGAATATCTGCAAGCTACACATCCGATAAAGGGCTGATAACTAGAATCTATTTAGAACTCAGGAAAATCAGCAAGAAAAAATCAAACAACCCTATCAAAAAGTGGGCAAAGGACATGAACAGAAACTTTTGAAAAGAAGATAGAATAATGGCCATTTTTTTTGTTGCAGTATTTGCTTTTGAGGTTCTAGTCATAAATTCTTTGCCTACGTCAATGTATAGAAAGGTTTTTCCTATGTTTTCTTCTAGAATTTTTATGGTTTCCTGCCTTACATTTAAGTCTCTTATCCATCTTGAATTAATTTTTGTATATGGCAAAAGATAGGGGTCCTATTTCATTCTTCTGCATGTGGCTATCCGGTTTTCCCAGCACCGTTTATTGAATAAGGCTTCCTTTCCCCAATATATGTTGTTGTATGCTTTGTCAAAGATCAGTTGGTTGTAGGTAGATGGTTTTATTTCTGGGTTCTCTATTCTCTTCCATTAGTCTATGTCTGCCCTTTTATACCAGTACCGTGCTGTTTTGGTTACTCTAGCCTTGTATAATTTGAAGTCAGGTAATGTGACACCTCCATATTTTTTCTTTTTGCTTAAGATTGCTTTGGCTGGCTGGGCACGGTGGCTCACGCCTGTAATCCTAGCACTCTGGGAGGCCAAGACAGGAGGATCGCTAGAGGTCAGGAGTTTGAAACCAGCCTGAGCAAGAGCCAGACCCTGTCTCTACCAAAAATAGAAAGAAATTAGCTGGACAACTAAAAATATATAGAAAAAATTAGCTGGGCATGGTGGCACATGCCTGTAGTCCCAGCTACTTGGGAGGCTGAGGCAGAAGGATCACTTAAACCCAGGAGTTTGAGGTTGCTGTGAGCTAGGCTGATGCCACAGCACTCTAGCCCGGGCAACAGAGTGAGACTTTGTCTCAAAAAAAAAAAAAAAAAAAAAGATTTCTTTGGCTATTCAGGTTGTTTTTTTGGTTCCAAATGAAGCATAGAATTATTTTTTCTAGGTCTGTGAAATATGATGTTGCTATTTTGATAGGGATTGCATTGAATCTGTAAATCACTTTGGGCAGTATGGATATTTTAATGATGTGGATTCTGCTAATCCATGAGCAAGGGTTGTTTTGCCATTTGTTTGTGTCATCTGTGATTTCTTTCATCAGTGTTTCTAGTTCTCCTTGTAGACATATTTCACTGCCTTGGTTAAGTATATTCCCAGGTATTTTATTTTCTTTCCAGCTGTTGTAAATATTGTATTGTGAATGGTATAAATTTTTACCGTAAAAAAGAATAATGCAAATTCTCAATCTTAAATAACCTGCAGGCTCAAATATATTTTACTGGTCTTTTGGAAAATTATTTAAATTTTCATTTCGTCTCCAGATTATTTCCTTTAATCCTAGATCAATTTTATGCATGTTCCAGATTTATGAATCCTTGCTAATTTGTTTGACTGAATATGTATTAAATCATCACAGGCTGATAATATTTAGGAGTTTTGTAAAGGTTTGGTTGTTTAGAAACATCAGCCATATTGCTTTCAAAAACAGGTTTTAAAATTATAGTAATGCCTTGGAAGGTTTCTCTTTCCTCTCTCTCTCCTTTTATTCCATCTTTTCTTTTACAAAGTATCCTATGTTATATTTTACAAAAGGAGTGAATTATGTGTAATTTGAACATTTATTACAAATGCTAAATCAGAGCTCCTGCTTGAAGTTCTAAATCATTAATCTTCAAATTCAAGTAGCTAAGATAAACTATTTAATATTCACATACTGAAAAACAGCAAGAAGCAGGGATAGTGTTCAAAATTATGTTATGAATACAAATAAGTGTAGAGTAGTACTTGAAAAGGGAAGGAACAGGGGAGGGAAAGGAAATGAGAACATTATGCCTCTTTGGTGATGTTTTCTCCCCAATCCTACTCCTTACCATTGTCCTTTCATTTTTACTATTTAAATTTATTCATCAAATAATCACTAATCATTTGCTATGAAGTAATTCATGAAAAGTGCACAGTTATCGGCACACAGTAAGCACTCAATAAAGGTTAATAAATGTTAGTCGTTATACTGTGTGCAGCCCCACTTCTTTGCCCTTTACATGTCTCTTTTCCCAAATTCACATATAGGCTGCGGTGTGCAGTCAGTGTTGAGATAAAGGAAGACAACACAGACTCTATTTTTAATACTCAAGGTCTGTCTGAATAAGTTTTTGAAAATAGTGTCTTGAATTCACCCATTTCATAAATCTACAGCATTAAATTCCCTGCTCCATTCCTCCAATCAGGATCTCTTCCAACTAGTCAGTAAATGGCATGCTTCTTATATTTCCTTAATGAGGATAATTAATGTCTAAAGGCATTTTTTTTTCAGAGAAATAAAGTCTATATCCAAAAAATAATAGATAAGCCCATATATTTTATTTCGGTTTACCAACTTAAATGATCTACAATTTTAAGTATTGGAAAGTAGATATAATGCAGTTTCTGTAGCAACAGACCTTTTGCTTATTCACAGTGCAGTGAATGGTCATATATGTCTTACCTATTACAAGATTATTTCATGTTTCTCTGAAACAGATTTTCTCTTTTTTGTTTCAAAGTGGGCTTCTTAATCCCCCATCCTTAATGTTATTATCTTTTGACTGTATTATTTCTTAATATAGAATGTACTATAAGACTTCCAGTTAAACAAGGCAGACTAAACACATGTATTTATCTCTGCCATCTCATGAAGCTCCACTTAAATGAAAGTAAAGGACTTTTTAAAAAGGGTACAGAAGGATAAATGTAGAAGGATCCCAGGAGAAATGGCACATGCCTGTAGTCACAGCTACACAGAAGCTGAGGTGGGAGGATCACTTGAGTCCAGGAGTTCAAGGCTATAATATGCTATGACTGTGCCTGTGAATAGCCACTACACTCCAGACTGGACAATACAGTGAGACCCCATATCTAAAAAAAATGCAGAAGATTAAAGGGAACAGGAGAGAAGACAAGAGCAAACAAGTGAAGTCAACAAAAATTTGGAGGCTGAAAAACAATAGATGAATTGAGTGCTAATGCAATATAACTGGAGGAAGCTGGAACCTAAGGCTGATTGCGATGGGCTCAGTTCTTAGAGGTACTGGGTACCTCTGATGTACAGCATGAAGGGAGGGCTATAAAAGGAGGTTTGATTTAAAGTCTATCTAAGAAAAAAACAAGTCTCAAGCTCTATGTTTTGTTGGAATGGATAAGAGCCCTCATCCATTCCAACAATAGATTCAAGTTCTATTTTCTGGAGTAACTGAACCATCTCTCCAGAAAAGAAGCAGGCATAGCTGAGGGCTGGGGTGATGAACTATGAGGAAAATTGGGGGTTGAGTCTATACACTAAGTAGTAAGACATCACCCACCCATCCCCGGCCTCAAGCCCCTTTCTGCTGCTTGGTTTCTAAGATGTTTGCAGCTCAGCAGGAGATTGGAGAAATCTAAAGAAACCGACCAGCTCTAGAGGAGAGCCCTACAGATACTGATGTTCTGGATTCTTCCACTGAAAAGACTAAAGTTCTGCCCAGTTACTTTTCAGTGAAGCTCAACAATCCACAAGTTCCAACAATGTAGACAGAGCTTCCAGTCATCTTTTTAGTGCCTCACTCTTACTTATGGCTGGCCAAATTTCTAGATATTTGAGGAAAGTTTCTGAAATGAAAGAGACCAAAACAACAACAGCAACAAAAGTCAAAGTGAAAAGAGACAACAGAAAAACAACAAAAGACTGAAAAAGTATAATTAATAATATCTTCAGAGAGATATGAGAAGATACTACATTGAAGACACAAGAACGGTATGCTGTAAAAATGGGATTTTCAAAGAATAAAATAGAGCTCTTAGAAATTCAAAATACTATAGCAGAAATTTAAAAAAATCAATAGAAGAATAAAAATTTAAAATTGAGGACCTGTCTTAGAGAGTAGAAGAAAAGGAAAAAGAAATGGAAAAATAGAGAAAAGATGAGAAAATTCAAGGATTCAGTACTGGAGGGACACATTAGACCAACAGAAGTTCTAGAAAGTGAGGATAGAAAAAGCAGAAGGGGGCTCAGCACAGTGGCTCATGCTTGTAATCTAGCACTTTGTGAGGCTGAGGAGGGAGGATCACTCGAAGTCAGGTGTTCAAGATCAATCTGAGCAACATAGTGAGAACTTGTCTCTCCAAAAAAAAAAAAAAAAAAGAAAGAAAGAAAAAACAGAAGGGAATAAATTATTTTTAAAAAAATGAGGAAAATTGGCCAGGCGTGGTGGCTCATGCCTGTAATCCTAGCACTCTGGGAGGCTGAGGCGGGCGGATTGTTTGAGGTCAGGAGTTCGAGACCAGCCTGAGCAAAAGTGAGACCCCGTCTCTACTAAAAATAGAAAAGAAATTATACGGACAGCTAAAAACATATATATATATATATATATATATATATATATATATATATATATATATATACAAAAAAAAAATTAGCCTGGCATGGTGGTGCATGCCTGTAGTCCCAGCTACTCGGGAAGCTGAGGCAGGAGGATTGCTTGAGCCCAGGAGTTTGAGGTTGCTGTGAGCTAGGCTGATGCCACAGCACTCTAGCCCGGACAACAGAGTGAGACTCTGTCTCAAAAAAAAAAAAAAAAAAAAAATGAGGAAAATTCCTAGCACTGCTGCATAAGTATACAGATTCAAAAGGTCCACCAAGTACCCAGAACAATGAATCAAAAAATGAAGTGCAGTAATGTACATCACAATAAAATTTGAGATGATAGAAGAAAGAAGATTCTAAAAGCTTGCAGAGAGAAAAAACAGGTCATATACAAAGGATCACAAATAATATTGGGAAGAAACTTAAACTGTATCCCTAGAATCTAGAAGACAAGTTTTGAGGGAAAATAATTGCCAACTGTGGTAGGCTGAATAATGTCTTCCCTCCCCACCCAAAGATGTCTTTGTCCTAATCCATGGCCTGTGAATATCTTACTTTATATGGCAAAAGAGATTTTTTACGTGGCATTAAATTAAGAATCTTGAGATGAGAAGATTATCCTGGATTATCTGGGTGGGCCCAATGTAATAACAAGGATCCTTATAACTGGGGTGCAGGAAGACCAAAGTAAGATGTAAAGGAGGTGTGGTCTGAACCAGAGGTTGTAGTAATATGCTTTGAAGATAGAGGAAGGGGCCATGAGCAAAGGAATGCTTGCAGCCTCTAGAGACTACAAAAGGCAAGAAAAGTATTCTCCATTAGAGCCTCCAGAAGGAACCAGTCTTGCCAATACCTTGACTTTAGCCCATTGAAACTGATTTCAGAGTTCTGATGCAAAGATAATAAATTCGTGTTGTTTGAAACCACTAAATTTGTGGTATTTTGGTACAGCAGCAATAGGAAACTAATGCAGCAACCTGGAATTCTATATTATCTGAACTAACAATCAGATGTGAGATTAGAACAAGGTGTTTTCAGAAATGTAAGACCTCAAAAAGTTTACCATCTTTTCTCATTGAAGTTATTGGAGGATATTTGTCCACCAAAGTGAGGAAGTTAAGTCAAAAGTGAGAAAGACATAGGGTCCAAAAAAAAAAAAAAAAAAGAATCTGACACAAGAGAGAGGCAAAAGGTATTTTCAGGATAAAGGTGAAGGGAAATCACAGGAGCACAGCTATTTAGAAGAACTAAACCAGTTCAGATGGGAACAGAATGACAAAGATCTCCATCACAGGCATCTTTAATAATAACAATAAAAAGAAAGTTATAGATAGCCTGATGTATTTGAACATACAGAGGGATGTATAGTTCTTTTGGAGAGACCTGTCTGACGATGAATAAGTGATAGATTCATAAAGAAAATCCTAAGCACATAAAAATTAAATAAAATGTGGCAAAACAAAATTTTTATAGGAGAGGAAATGTAATAACGTACTCAATACACAGTTAAACTCTGAACAATGTCTACAAAATATTAGTAATATAATCACTGAATGTTGATTTCACCAAAAATTGTGATATAAATATTCTGGGAAGAAGGGCAATGTATATTTAGGGGTACATAAGAGGGCCAAATTGCTACCTTTT
This sequence comes from Lemur catta, assembly GCF_020740605.2. Lineage (NCBI taxonomy): Eukaryota > Metazoa > Chordata > Mammalia > Primates > Lemuridae > Lemur > Lemur catta. The sequence goes on from NC_059155.1 coordinate 14,822,068, forward strand.
GTTATAGAAAATCAATAGACAATACCTAAAAAGCTGAAAAATCAGGATATAGCAATATAAGCCTGTTATATAGAAACATGGTAATTAACACCATAGGGAATAGCTTAAGTTGTTTAAGGTTATTTCCCCCTGTTAGGATCAGGAATGGAGAGGGATGGGATAGGGGACTGTTGTTTTTCCCCATACTTTTTTAAAAAATCTATGGACACAGTATTAATTTAATAAAATTAAAGTTTTAGTTTTAAAAAGAGTTATTCCCATGAACAATACATTTGGGCTTAGCTTAATTCTTGTGAGATATGTTGTGTGCATGTTCTAATCTATCATAGAAATCACAAGTTTTAGGAGAAGTAAAAATTCTGTTAAATATTTTGACACATTTTACACTTATTCCATTCTAGAGGAATACAAATCAAACTCCTTACCTTGACCTGTAGGGCTTGTTGAGCTCTCCACCATCCTTTACTTATTATAATCTACATATACTTTCGTTTTTCATTTCTCTGTTCAAACAAGCAAAGCTCCTTCTCTGATGGACTGCCCACAATCTATTCACTTTGCTTGGAAGGTTAATCCCTCTGGCTCCTTATCTTTTAAGCCTCAGTTTAAATGCCATTTCTGCAGAGCAGCTTTCCCTGACAATTAAATCTAAAGTTGGTCCCCACCACACCACCCTCATGCCGCCTGTTATCCTCTCTTTCGTGGCTCTGTTCTTTTTTTTTGAGACAGAGTCTCACTCCGTTGCCCAGGCTAGAGTGCTGTGTCGTCAGCCTAGTTTACAGCAACCTCAAACTCCTGGGCTCAAGCAATCCTTGTGCCTCAGCCTCCCAAGTAGCTGGGACTACAGGCTTGTGCCACCATGCCTGGTGTCAGGAGCCAGCTCAGCCTTATGTAGGTGCCATTTTAGGCTTAGGCGCCATCTTAGGTCTTCTTCTTCCTCCTTGCATAGAGAAAGCCCGCGAAGAAAGCCCGCGTAAAGCCTGCAACACCCCTCCCACTTCTCTTCCTCATCTCACGCCACCCTCTCCTCCTATCAGCAGCTGCCACGAGTCCTTATTCCTGCCCTCCCCCGTTACAGTGCATATAAGCAGCCACCCAGCAATAAAATTTTGGGGCTTGATCAGAATCTTGTCTTGCCTCCATTTTGTGTGTCTCTTGTCTCTTTTCTTTCACCAGCAGCAGGTAGTCCTGCTCGCACCCCTGCGTTGTATGCCCCGCTGGTCGGGACAGCCTGGCTATTTTTTTTTTTCTATTTTTAGTTGTCCAGCTAATTTCTTTCTGTTTTTGGTAGAGACGGGGTCTCGCTCTTGCTCAGGCTGGTCTCGAACTCCTTACTTTAAGCAATCCTCCCACCTTGGCCTTCCAGAGTGCTAGGATTATAGACATGAGCTGCCACACCGGGCCCGTGGCTCTGTTCTTTATCACAGTTTGTAAAAACATATTTGCACACATGTTTGTGTTTCCTCTAGACTGTAAGCTGTCCAGCATGTCTGTGCATAGCAGAGGGACCTGCACATAGTTAAGTGCTAAATGAGTATTTTTGAATGAACTTGTTTTTATTGAGTGATATAGCCATGTCTCTGACATTTATAAATGAAAGTATGTTACATTCTGTAGTTTTTGCTATATATTAGCAAAAATTGGGTAAAGAGTGTTGAAAAAACCCAAAATAATACAATTCAGACCTTTCCGAAAACTTGAGTTCTTGAAAATTTTCCAAGACATAATAATAGCTCTTGTCTCAGGTCAGGAGTTCGAGACCAGCCTGAGCAAGAGCAAGACCCCGTCTCTACTAAAAATAGAAAGAAATTAGCTGGCCAACTAAAATATACATAGAAAAAATTAGCCGGGCATGGTGGCACATGCCTGTAGTCCCAGCTACTGGGGAGGCTGAGGCAGTAGGATCGCTTAAGCCCAGGAGTTTGAGGTTGCTGTGAGCTAGGCTGATGCCACGGCACTCACTCTAGCCAGGTCAACAAAACGAGACTCTGTCTCAAAAAAAAAAAAAAAAAAAATAGCTCTTGTCTCATCTAAGCACTAGCCCTTTTATTATACAATAGATTCAGACCAAGGTCTGGAATTTGAGTGCTTAGAGTAATGATTAAAGGAGGCTATACTCAGACTACACTCAGGCTCCTTTAATCAAACATTTTATCATTTGGAGTTTAATTTATTATGATAATTTTACAAACCAAGTGATTAATTAACAACCTCACTGATCCATGCAGAAGGCATATACTACTATAATCAGGTTCACATGAATGAATGTCTTTTCCTTCTTCCCAGAATACTTGGCAATTAAATATATAACTTCGTAGTCACTATAATAGAATGAAATGTTTGATTGAGATGACTTGCTCCATATTCAATTGGATTTTTAAAGAGAGCCTATTGTGGGTTTTTTTTCAACATTTCAAATGCATTCTTTCATTTAATTCTCACCTTCTTAAATCCAACAGGTAGGTTTTTTTTTTTAATTTCAGGATATTATGGGGGTACAAACATTTTGGTTACATGTTATGACTTTGCCTCACCCAAGCCAGGATTAGAGGTATGCCCTTCCCCCATACAATGCTCACCCGTCCATTAGTTGTGAGTTTACCCACCCCTAACCCCCAACCCCCAATGAATATCCCTATCATGGGTTTTGATCTTTGTCCTTGTGGCCTAGGAAGGAATGTGAGGTAAAAAAAATCACAAAAGTTCATTTTAATTATTTCAGTAATATTGTAGCTTTAATATGATTTGTAATATAATATTCTATGCAGCAATTTCACGTACAGATAAAATTCATAAAAATCTTAAAATTATAGTCTGATAATATGAGATCGGACATGTAATGTGTCCTACCACAATGCTTGGCACATTAGGAGTATTCAATAAAAATTAGTTTCTTTCTCTGCGTCTGATGACCAAGTGGTGGTACAGCCAACTCTCATTCATTATATACTCCATTAAAACTCCAATTTTGTACTTGTATAGTTGTTTTTTTTAACCTAAGTCTAAAACTTTGATGTGATTTCAGCTGATTGTTTCTGCTCCTTCCCATGCTTAAAATTTTCCTTCATATCTTTTTTTGTTTCTTTTTGAATCTTAATTTTGTCAGCTCTCTTGCCCACTTTTGGGTAAATGAAGCCCTTCATTTTACTTGCTAGGATCTTGGAGGAACTAGGTATCCTATTCTGAACATTTTAAACATCATCAAAATAAAAATACCGATTAATAAATTAAACCATTTTCTTTATAGTTCTCCAAAAATTGACTCTATTAAAGTACCATTTTAACTCAGGACTTGACCAGTGCAGCTAGAAAATAATTATTTTGGTATCTTTTTTTCTTTTTTTTTTTTTTTGAGACAGAGTGTCACTTGGTTGCCCAGGCTAGAGTGAGTGCCATGGCATCAGCCTCGCTCACAGCAACCTCAAACTCCTGGGCTTAAGCGATCCTACTGCCTCAGCCTCCCGAGTAGCTGGGACTACAGGCATGCGCCACCATGCCCGGCTAATTTTTTCTATATATATTTTTAGTTGTCCAGATAGTTTTTATTTCTATTTTTAGTAGAGACGGGGTCTCGCTCAGGCTGGTCTCGAACTCCTGACCTCGAGCGATCCACCCGCCTCGGCCTCCCAGAGGGCTAGGATTACAGGCGTGAGCCACCGCGCCCGGCCTATTTTGGTATCTTTAAAAGTAAGATAATTGCCATTAATATTTAGAGGGGGTCATGGAGAAAGAGGGGGGGGTTAGGTTTTGGAGACTTCTCAAGAACACAGAGATCCACAAAACAGAGATTAAAAACAAATGTTTCATAACTTGCAACTTCTCAGCTTTGATAAAAGATATTTGCTATAATAATAAAGAAAAGATATACAGAAAGTTTTGATGAAGGGTGGAAGACTAAAGAAGTAAATCTAAATGTACCTCAAGGATTCATTCTGTAACTACTTTGTTTAAAAGATTAAGAAGAAACATTTCTGATGATTTATCATTCTTTAAAAGTTATTTTGCTGTAATCCCTTTATATTATAATGCAGATGCCATTGTTGTAGGTTCATCATTAAAGGATGACTCATGATAGCCTAGAGGAGCACTACACAGGCATCAGGGGGCTTGGGTTCAATCCTTGGCTCTCTATTACCAGTATAATCTTGGGAAAATCACAATCTATTTGAGCCCGTGTTTCCTGTCCATAAAATAAAAAGAATGGATTCCATGATTTTTTAAATTTTAAAAGTTTGCAGGCCGGGCGCAGTGGCTCATGCCTGTAATCCTAGCACTCTGGGAGGTGGAGGTGGGTGGATTGCTCAAGGTCAGGAGTTCGAGACCAGCCTGAGCAAGAGCTAGACCTCGTCTCTACTAAAAATAGAAAGAAATTATCTGGCCAACCAGAAATATATAGAAAAAATTAGCCGGGCATGGTGGCACATGCCTGTAGTCCCAGCTACTCAGGAGGCTGAGGCAGTAGGATTGCTTAAGCCCAGGAGTTTGAGGTTGCTGTGAGCTAGGCTGACGCCAGGGCACTCACTCTAGCCCGGGCAACAGAGCGAGACTCTGTCTCAAAAAAAAAAAAAAAGTTTACAAACCATTGATCAGCTTATGAATAAAACTGGTCATCTATTCTTTGGATAGAATAGGAGCTATGTTATATTTGTCTTCGTAATGCCTACAGGGCTTAGCATGGTACCTAATAATATAATTCTTTTTAGCTCAGTAAACATTTATGGAGTATCATCTAGGTTCCAGAAATAGCACTAAATGCTGGGGATTTAGAGATGAATTAGACATGGTCTCTACCTTTTAAGATTTTGTAGTACAAAGGATGAGAAAAGTATACAGGTGATTTAAATATCAAGAATTAGGACAAGCCAAGCACTGTGGTGTGTGCCTGTAGTGCCAGCTACTCAGGAAGCTGAGGTGGAAGGATCCCTTGAGCCCAGGAGTTTGAGACCAGCCTGGGCAACACAGCGAGTTCTCAACTCAAAAATAAAAAAAAAAAGGAATTATGACAGAGGCAGGCAAAGAGTGTCACTGGCACATAATGGGCAAAACCTTATAAGGGGTGGAGAAAAGCTTCTTGGAGGAAATTGCACCTCTGATGAATCTTGAAGGAATAGTTAGCCACATCAACGAGGAGGCAGAGGAAATAATCAAGAGCAAAAACAAAGAAATCTAAAGATTATAAATAAATGAATATGGTATACGTTTATTACAAATTCCTTCTAAATTATTTTTAAAATAGATCCTCAGTTATATAAAATGAGTATGAAACCACCCTTATCATAAGGATAATTTATACTACTTTATTTTCCATTTTTCCTTCAGTTTCTCAGTAATAGCTACATGTTTATTTTATCTGGGCAAGTGTGTATGATATTTATTCCAAAATGTATGCTACAAAATCTGTGTTTTATATTTATGGTAATAAAATTTTATTAAAACAAAGTTAACTTCGGGAAGCTTTAGTGTCTCCTATGATCTAACAATTCTTCCCATGTAACTTTTATAATAGTAACACATAAGAATTTTGATCAGGGTTATACCTGAGAATAAAATAATGTTATGGACAAAGAAGGCACTGAAAATCAACAGGGACTTCCCATAAAACATACAATCTCTGGAATATTTATATTAACAACATTTTATCAAAACAACTTAGGGAAGTATCAGTATCTTTTTTGATCTAACAACTATTTCCAACATCTCTTTTTATAAGGTCAGAAGATGAATCTTTGTGGTTTTCCAGAGGCCTTCTGAGAAGTATCAGTGGCTTTAGGTTAAAAGTTTTAGTTCTAGGTATAAAATATATCCGAAATTTTTATTTTTAATTTTTTGACATTAACCAGGCAAGAAGATGAAAGTTTTATTTTATTTGTTCTAAATTTAGGAACTGATTTGGAGAGGGCAAAATTGAGAGTTGTCAGAGGAGATTTGTGCAGTTGATTAGGTGAGATCATAAGTGCCTGAGAAACAATACCTCTTTTTTTTTATTTCAGGATATTATGGGGGTACAAATATTTTGGCTACATTTTATGACTTTGCCACACCCAATCCATGATTTGAGGTATGCCTTCCTCCCCTACAACACTCACTGTGTCCATTAGTTGTGAGTTTACCCATCCCCCACCCCCCAACCCCCTAACAATATTACTCCTGTGGGAGCACCTTAGTGTTGATCAGTTACTGCCAATTTGACGGCGAGTACATGTGATGCCTATTCTTCCATTCTTGTGATACCTCACTTCAGAGGATGGGCTCAAGCTCTATCCAGGAAAATATAAGAGGTGCTAGATCACTGTCATTTTTTATAATTGAGTAGTATTCCATGGTATACATATACCATATTTTATTAATCCACTCATGGATTGACTGGCACTTGGGTTGTTTCCACATCCTTGCAATAGTGTGCTGCCATAAACATTCGAGTGCAGATGTCTTTGTTATAGAATGTCTTTTGTTCCTTTGGGTAGATGCCTAATAGTGCTAATGCTGGATCAAATGGTATTTCTATTTTTAGCTCTTTGAGGTATCTCCAAATTCTTTTCCACAGAGGTTGCACTAATTTGCAGTCCCACCAACAGTGTAAGAGTGTTCCTATCTCTCCACATCCTCGTCAGCATTTATTGCTTTGGGATTTTTTGATACAGGCCAGTCTCACTGGGGTTAGATGATATCTCATTGTGGTTTTGATTTGCATTTCCCTAATGACTAGAGATGTTGAGCATTGTTTTATATGTTTTCTGGCCATTATTCTTTCTTCTTTTGAAAAGTTTCTGTTTATGTCCTTTGTCAATTTATTGATGGGGTTGTTTGATTTTTTTCTTGTAGATTTTTTTGAGTTCTAGATAGAGTCTTTTTATCAGTCCTTCATCACATGTGTAGAGACCAAATATTTTCTCCCATTCTGTAGGCTGTCTGTTTGCTCTCATGATAGTTTCCTTGGCTGTGCAAAAGCTTTTTAATTTGATCAGGTCCCATTTATTTATTTTTGTTGTTTCTGTGATTGCTTTGGGGGTCTTCTTCATAAATCCTTTGCCTAGGCCGATGTCTGAAAGAGTCTTCCCTACATTTTCTTCTAGGATTCTTAAGGTTCCATGCCTTAGGTTTAAGTCTGTTATCCATCGTGAATTGATTTTTGTAAGAGGTGAGAGGTGGGGATCCAGTTTCAGTCTTCTGCATGTAGTTATCCTGTTTTCCCAGCACCATTTATTGAAAAGATATTCTTTTCCCCAGTGTATATTTTTGTCTGCTTTGTCAAAATTAGGTGACAATATGCAGATGGTTTTATCTCTGGATTCTCAGCCCTATTCCAAAGGTCTGTATCTCTGTTCTTGTTCTGGTACCATGCTGTTTTAGTTACTATAGGCTTGTAGTACTGCTTGAAGTCTGGTAGACTGATACCTCCTAGTTTGTTCTTTTTGCTTTTTTTTTTATTTCAGCATATTGTGGGGGTTACGTATGTTGCCCTTGCCCCCCCCAAGACAGAGCTTCAATGTGTCCATCCCCTAGACAGTGCACTTCGCACTCATTATGTATGTATACACCCATCCCCTCCCCCCCACATCTGTCTGACACCCAATTAATGTTATTCCTGAATGTGCTCTTAGGTGATGATCAGTTAAACCAATTTGATGGTGAGTACATGTGGTGCTTATTTTTAAGATTGCTTCGGTATACAAGGTCTTCTTTTGTTCCATACGAAGTGTAGGATTATTTTTTTCTAGATCTGTGAAAAATGATGTTGGTATTTTGATAGGGATTGCATTACTTATTTAACCAAAGTAAAAATAAAGCATTTAAAAAGAAACATAGAAGGTAACACTATTATAAAGAATGTTAGCTATTTCATAAGTGAAGAGTATATGTTCTTCTTTTTTTTTTTTTTTTTTTTTTGAGACGAAGTCTCGCTGTGTTGCCTGGGCTAGAGTGTCTTCGTGTCAGCCTAGCTCACAGCAACCTCAAACTCCTGGGCTCAAGTGATCCTCCTGCCTCAGCCTCCTGAGTAGCTGGGACTACAGGTGCACACCACCATGCCCGACTAATTTTTCTATTTTTAGTAGAGACGGGGTCTCGCTCTTGTTCAGGCTGGTCTTGAACTCCTGAGCTCAAGCCATCTTCCTGCCTTTGCCTCCCAGAGAAGAGTATATGTTCTATGTTGTTTTTTTCCCCTTAAACAATCAAGGGCATAATAAAGCCAACTTAAATCATAGAAATTTTCTCTTGTAAGATATAGAATATCTGCTACCTAGGCAGATTACACAGAAGGTAAAGAAAAATTTTTCATTGTAGGTGAAAGCATTAATTACTAAATAAAGGAAGCAAAGTCATTTAAATTGAGCGACCATCATAAACATTTTACTATATTTCATAGCTTCTTTTCAGACTCAGGTATTATAAACAAAGACAAATGAAATTCACTTTCAGGTTTTATCTTTCTGCTCTTTCATATTCGTTTAGAGGATTTGTAAGGTCAAAATGATTTTCATAATAATACTAAGATGTTATCTGTCTTTTTGATTCTCATCCTCTCATGAGTCTACAGTGGAGTTTTCCAGAGGCCATGGGATGTGTGATATTGCAACAGATTAAATGTAGAATCAGATACAAGGATCCAGCTGTCTTCTATTAGCCCAGATAATAAAGAGTTATGAAAAATGTAAAACAGTGACATTCTTCTCATAAAATTTTTTGTTTTGAAAAATATAGTTATTTCTCATAAAAAATAGGTCATTTATGTCAACATGCATTTGTGTTCATCATCATTGCTATTTTCCAATGAATCAAATATTTTTAAATGTTCCCATTTTTTAGTCTCTAATGTGATAAAGAGCAATAATTATAACCCCTATTAACAAAAGCTTTTTGAGGTTTTTGATAATTGTTAATAGTGTAAGAGGGTCAGGAAAACAAGAAGCTGCTTTAGGAAAAATTTACTCTTTTTCCCTGAAAAACAAAAGCACGTAGACTGTTGTAATTCTGTCACTGTTACTACTTGAAGAGTCTCTATCACCCATATTAATTATAACTTTTAACCAAAGTACCTAACTTCTATTTTAAAGAGAAAAGTCCAGGGTGGATAGTTGAGAACTGTTTGGTATATACATGCATTTTAATAGAGTAGCAGAGCTTAAGAATACATATGACAAAACTTTCTATTTCCACACAAATCCCTTTTATAACTTCCTAAAGTGTCAAAAATAAACACACTCATCACATGACTCCAAGATATGTTAATAGCATCTTCATAGCATTTAAGAATAAGAAACAAAAATATATAAACTTAAAATTATGCTTAGTTTAAACCAATGTTTCAATATCCTATTTTACTTAGAAAATAGAATATTTCTGTTTAATGATTACCCATTAATTAATTTGATGTCAGTCCACGATTTTAAGTTGCTTAAAGATCTAGGAAATAATCTTCAATCTGGCATACTTCAAAGGGTAGTTGCTGTTGAAATAAAGTTTGTTAATGATTTAATTTAGTTGAATACAAATTTACCTTTTTCATAATCATAAAATTTTTGGAGTAATGTTAAACTATTTGATCAGTAAACCTGTGCAAGTTTAGGAAAAACACACCCAGGTAAAATATAACATATGTTTGCATTATACTTAACACTAATAAATCAGAAAAAACCATAATTGCCAAAAATATGTTAATTGTAATCTTGGTTTCTGAATTAGTTTCTGTAAGAAGATATTTTATTAAAGTCTAGTACATTTAAAGTATTAGAGGTCAATTTTTTTATTTTCTGGGAACTTAAGAACATTCCATTAAATGCATGTGCTTGTATTCTCTAATCAGAACAGTGCTCATTTAATTTAATATCTTTCAGATATAGAAAAAGATTTCGCAGATGCAATGAGAGGTAAAGGTCTTTCTGAATTACAGCTACACAAATACACAGAGAGCTTATTTCAGCCAGACAAGAAGAAATACAGAAACACAAATACTCACCAGTCCAGATATCCAAAAGCTATTCTTCTTCCTGGTGGCATAAATTCTTAATTGACTTGAAGACAAAACAGACAAACATACAAACAAAACTAATAAGGGCATTCTGTTGTCTCTTGCCCAACAGAGAATAGGCCTTTATAATCTATTACTATTAATCCATATAATCCATTAATATGGAGATCAAATAGTCATACCATAAAACCAAATTTTCAGTTATTGCTACTACCAAATGGGAATAACTTACTGGTCATATGTAAATCAAAAACAAAATAATGATAACAAAAAAAGCCCACAAAGGAAAATAACTAATGAAACAGTGTCTGCAAAGTTAAAGTTCATTTGTTGCTTGGGATGCCAAGAAAAGACTTGCCCAGGCTTAAGCAGCTCAAGAGTTGTACTTCTCAAGAAAGTTGCTTCCTAGCCATGTGATCTTTTTTTCTTGTTTTTGTAAATTTTTAATTATTATGAGTACATAATAGTTGTATATCTTTATGGGGTACATGTGATGGTTTCTTTGTGTTAGGAACATTCCAAGTCCACTCTTTTAGTTATTTGAAAGTAGACCTAACTTATTGTTTTTTGTTTGTTTGTTTCTTTTTCTTTTTTTTCTTTTTTTTAATTATTTCAGCATATGGGGGTACATTAGTTTAGCTTACGTATATTGCCCTTGCCCCCCCCACCCCCCGAGTCAGAGCTTCAAGCGTGTCCATCCCCCAGACAGTGCACATCACACTCATTATGAATGTATACACCCATCCCCTCCCGCCCCACACACATCTAACCGACATCTGATTAGCGTTATTCCTAAATGTGCTCTTAAGTGATGATCAGTGAAACCAATCTGACGGTGAGTACATATGGTGCTTCTTTTTCCATTTTTGGGATACTTCACTTAGTAGAATGGGTTCCAGCACTATCCAGGATAATACAAGAAGTGCTATATCATCATTGTTTCTTATAGCTGAGTAGTACTCCATGTATACCACATTTTATTAATCCACTCATGTATTGATGGGCACTTGGGTTGTTTCCACATCTTTGCAATTGTGAATTGTGCTGCTAGGATTACGGGCATGAGTCACTGCACCTGCCCAAAGTCTTTTTTTTTTTTTAAGACAGTCTCGCTCTGTTGCCCGGGCTAGAGTGCCATGGCATCAGCCTAGCTCACAGCAACCTCAAATTCCTGGGCTCAAGCGATCCTTCTGCCTCAGCCTCCCAAGTAGCTGGGGCTACAGGCATGAGCCACCATGCCCGGCTAATTTATTCTATATATATTTTTAGTTGTCCAGCTAATTTCTTTCTATTTTTAGTAGAGACGGAGTCTTGCTCTTGCTGATCTTGAACTCCTCACCTCAAGCGATCCTCCCACCTTGGCCTCCCAGAGTGCTAGGATTACAGGCGTGAGCCACCGCACCCGGCCTAACTTATTGTTGATTATAGTCACTTTGCTGTGCCATCAAATATTGTTTATTCTATCTAACTATCTAACTATATTTTTGCACCCATTAGCCATCCCCACTTTATCCCCCCATCCCCACTACCCTTCCAGCCTCTGGTAACCATCATTCTATTCTCTGTCTCCATCAGTTGTTTTTAATATTTAGGTGCCACATATGAGTGAGAACACACAAGATTTATCTTTATATGCTTGGCTTATTTCACTTAATATAATGTTCTCCAGTTCTGTCCATCTATGTGATCTTGAGCTTAACTCCTCCCAGTCTGTTACTCCATAGGCATAGTGTGTAATTATAATATGACAACGTAGCTGGGTGTGGTGGCTCACTCCTATAATCCCAGCACTTTGGGAGGCCAAGGCAGGAGGATTGCTTGAGGCCAGGACTTCAAGACCAGCCTGGGCAACATAGCAAGACCTCATATCTACAAAAACAATTATCCATGCATGGCGGTGTCCATCTATAGTCCTAGCTACTTGGGAAGCTGAGGTAAGAGAATTGTTTGAGCTCAGGAGTTCAAGGCTGCAGTGAGCTATGATTGAGTCACTGCACTCTAACCTGGGTGACAGAATGAGACTCCATCTCTAAAAAATAAATAAATGAAATAAAATGAAATATGACAATGAATATGAAGACATTTAATAAAACTGTAAAATGCTATACAAATGTTAGTTATAAATATAAGAATCAATATGATTAGTATATAATATAGCATTAACATTAAATATAAATTTGCATTATATATTAAGAAGAAGTTTAATTTTTCCTGCTTTGTTATCACATAGCAGAATAGCTACTCTTAGAGTAATAGAGTATAGAGCTAAAAGAAGAAAAGTCCCAAGACCTAATCTGAATCTATTATTTTCATTAAAAGTGAGGAAACTGAGGCTCTAGAGGTTAAATGATTTCACTAAGGTCATATAGTTAGAGTGGCAGGGTGGGATGATGTCTAGGACATGCTTGTCTATCATACTTCTAGTCTAATGTATCACTTAGAAGTTGTTTGTAAACTGTTTTTAGAGTTCTATTTTAATAGTTAACGTATTTCTTTATTAACCCACATCTAAGAAATGGTTTCTGCAGCTTATTGTGCTTTGTGGTATAATTCAGAGCAAGTGAGGCATGGTGTCATCCCTGATTCACATATAGAAACTGTTGTGTAACCCCAAATTCAGGCTCGTGTACCTGATGCGCAGCTGAGGGCAAACACTGTGACACCAGTGCTTAGAGACAGAGAAAGGTTTATTCAATTTGGCCAAAGTGAGCAGGGGGTAGAGTAAAATCTGTCAGATCTGTCTTCCCAAAAGGATGAAGTAGGGAGGCTTTCTGTGGCTAAGTGGGTAAGGGAGGGGTCATAGGGGCCTGAAGGTGAAGTTTGTGTTTCTTTAGTCTCAGATAACATCTTGAAAAACCAGACTTCTGATCGCTAGAGGCTAACTTCTTCAAAGGCATTCATTCTTTATGCAAAACCAGCCCATACATTTTTCTTGTGACCCTGGAGTTGTCTCTTCCTGCTTGACCAGAAAACAATACACCAGCAGTTAATGATTACTGAAAACAAGGAGTATTGGGCAGGAATTGAGTCGTTATCAGGTGCATGAATACAATAGCCTAATCATAATTTACATTGTGTTGTTCACTAAAAATGTTGGGGTACTAAAATCTCAAGGGGCCTGGCAATAAATCTCCACTGTCTTTTCCTATCCTCATACAGGTAGGAAGAAGGGCATCATTCTTTTCTGGCTAATTCCTGCTGAAAATGGAGAGAAGGTAGAGAAACTGAGGAACAGAACTTATTTGCTTGAAGTTGGAAGTACTCTGGGTGCTAGGCCTGCATCCTGCATGCTGTAATACTATTATCTGAATGCTCTTATCTATAGTTTTAGAGCACACTTAATCTGCATTTGATAATGACATTAACCAAGGCAAAAGCTACAAGAATGATTAATAAGAAAGATGAGCCAGATTTAAAGATGTCGGAAAATATGGATCAGATCCTTTGTGGGATCCAAGAACAATCCAGAAAACTAATCATCTAATCCCGGTTTTACATCTTCTTTTACACGTTTCAACCATGAAGCTTGCTCCCTTATTTTACCTATGTGCATTTCAACTTCAGCTGAGGTGTTAATATAAATACGGAAGGATGAGTTTGCTACTAGCTCACCTTGTTCAGCTAATAGGGCATCTAATGCTATGCAATTTTCCAAGACAACTTTAGCTAGAGAATCCAAAGACTTTTGTTGTGCTGCAATAGCAGCAGCAATCTCATTAGCTATAATCCATAAAGTGATGGATAAATTTCTAAGTACATGTTGATGAACAGCCACCCTTACCATGGGAGCAAAGTGTATCCAAAGAAGTACCCTGTGTCATCTTGAATTTCTCCCAGAAAAACTCCCTTTAAGGGTCCCCCAGATGAATCTCCTCCCAAAATTCCTTGGGAGATTCTGGAAAACAGTTTTAGGAGCTTGTCCAATGTTTGGTAACACTTTCATTGTATAATGAGAATGGTATAACTTGAATATCCCAATAAACATTGTCCACAATCCCTTCCCCTAATACTGAAGAACAGGAATTGATAGTAGGAAAATGTGTGTGTGATGAATTGTTTAAAAAAAAAATGTGGGCTCTCTTTGATTCTAACTGATGCTATTTGCTTCTGTGGCTGTGCTTGCTTTTAGTTGTTTGATAAATATAGTTAATCAGAATGAAAAAAAAAAACCAGGTATGAGAGCAAGGGTAACTCCATGATAGGCTAGGCTTCCTGGATGTGAGAAGCTAACAGCCTAGTTCTGCTTCTGTATATATTGCGTGTCTGCTTAAGCTTAGGTAAAGCCATGACAGGCTTGGGGAGATAAAGAAAGATAAGACCCCAGAGAGTAAAACTGCAAGTCACTTCCTGATGTACCGGGGCGCCCGACTGCATGAGGCATCATGGGTTAAAACAAAATGCAAGGAAAAAGTACTCAGGAAAAGCGCTGAGTCCAGGACCCGGAAAAAGGGGGAACCAATGAGGGGCAGGGTGAAATATAATGCTGGAAAAAAAAAAAAGGAAACAGGGCGTGCTGCCAGAGTATAAAAGACATGCGCCCCCGCTGCGCGGGGTCCCTGCCCATGGAAAGAGACCACTGCGTTGGTGCTCGGGGCTTGGACCCTACCTCGAGCTAGTCAATAAAACTCCTTTGCCTTTTTGCAGCCTCAGTGACTCTGTCTCTCTGTTCCTGGGACCGAGGGGAACCGGCTCTAACAATACATCTATAGGCCCAGGGTTGGTTTTCCTGAATACAGACAAAAACATACCCCCCAGGAGCACAAGTCCCAGTGTCATTAGTTGAGGTTGTCATTAAAGCCACTTTTTACAGCCATGGATCTGACAGACTATTGTCACATTCAGGTAAGGCTGGGCCTATCTAATGTCCTTCCCATACTACAGAACTGGGGTCAAAAGGAGTACTATCCGGATTACTATCTGGTGACAACTGTCATATGCCATCCTTTAGGAATGGAAGGGGATATCCCAACTGAGAAGCCAGGTAGAAGCAAGGGGGTTTGGAAGCCCCATGCATGAGCCAGGTGAGGCAAATGGAGATACGCTGCTCTTTTGTGGGAGTCTTTAGATGCTCAAATGGGCAGCTAGGGATATTTGAAAAATTATAAACTGGCTAATCAGAGGGCCATGATGGTCTAGGACAGAATGAAGTTTTGGGTGACATATCCAACACCGGGATAAATTAGCAGAAGAGGCTAGGGTTTGGAAAATTCATACCAACGAATTATCCTTCCATACAAAAGAAGAAAGGATTCATAAGGCAGTCATGACCCAAAACATAAAGACCCAATTCATTTTACTTCTCTGTTAGCATGCTTGGCTCAAAACAGCAACCTATGTTTGTCTCACAGGACCAGGCCTGTTGTTTCTCTTGCTCAGGTTCTGGAGGGGCAAGTTTTACATGGGTGTGATGGATCCAAGGTTTTATTTCATCTAGCTTGACTGACACATGGGTGGTCAGGAGCGCTTCATAGGGGCTGGTCCACGGGGGGATGAGTTGTCCTCTGGTCCACGTTCTTTCCACAATTTCAGGAGGACCAGGTCGCCTGCTTTGAAGTGGTGGAGGGGCGAATCAATCAGGAACAGCAGCCTGTTAGAAGCAAATTCATGAACAGAGGTTAGAATTTCACTTAAGACTTCTTTTAAATATTATCTAATTGCTATTTCCTTTTGTTGTACAGGGTCCCCTCCCCTCAGTGACACCAGGAATGGTCTCCCATACATCATTTCAAAGGGGCTCAATGGGAGCCTACTTCACGGGGTCACCTGGATCCTCAACAGGGCAGAGGGTAACACCTTATCCCAGGTTAGGTTTGTTTCTTGGCAGATTTTGGCAATCATTTTCTTCAAGGTATGATTCATTTTTTCAGTCTTTCCAGTGGACTGGTGTTGCCATGTAGCATGAGGTTTCCAATCTACTTCCAAAATATTTGATACTTCCTGAGTTACCTGGGAGATGAAGGTGGCCCCCATTGTCACTCTGAATTGTTACAGGAAGCCCCTACTTAGGGATTATTTCTTTAAGTAGGGTTTTAGCCACTTCTGTGGCCTTTTCTGTTCTGGAGGGAAAGGCTTTAACCCATCCCATGAAGATGTCAACAAACACCAAAAGATACCTGATATTTCCAGAGGCTCAGGGCATCACAGTAAAGTCTACCTGCCAGTCCTCGAAGGGGGTTCCTCTGTGTTGGACTCCCTTTAACGGAGGGGGCAGCCCTGCCTTAGGACTATTTTTGGCACGAATTATACATTGTTGAATGACTTTTTGGATTATCTATTGCAAATTAGGGCCAATCAAATATTTTTGGTTCCATTGCAAGGTGGCATCCCTCCCATAACGAGTGCTCTGATGAATGTGACCTATGATTTTCTTTAAAAGGGTCTCAGGCACCAGAATGATTGATACCCTCTGAATTATATTTCCAGCTAGGATACTCTGGAGTGGAAGACTCAAATCCCCATTCTTTGGTTATTTTCAAGTCCTCTAGGATATATTGATGCCAATAGTTAGTAAAGTCCATTTGGGGAATCAAGGGTGCCAGAAGGGCTTCAAAACTCTGAGTGTTTGCAGCAGCCTTAGCTACTCGATCAGCCAGTTAGTTTCCTTTTGCTATTGGGGAATCCCCCTTCTGGTGTCTGGGGCAGTGCATAATAGCAACTTCCTTAGGATCATTAACAGATTCCTATAAGATTAAAATGTTTGAACCATATTTGATGTCTTTATTTCCAGTCATTAAAAGTCCTCTCTCTTTCTATATGGCCCTGTGTGCATGCACCACTTAGAAAGCACACTTTGGGTCTGTGTAAATATTGATAGTCTTGTCCTTACCTATTCAGAGAGCCCTGGTGAGGGCTATAAGTTTGGCCCTCTGAGCTAAGGTGCCTGGAGGCAAAGCCTTGGCTTCTAAGGTGCCCTGCAAGGTGAAAACTACATACTCTGCTTGACAATGTTCTTGGTCCATGAAGCTGCTTCCATCAGTAAACATTCCCAATTCCAGTTATTCCAAAGGCTGGTCAGTCAAGTCAGGGTAGCTAGAAAATACTTGTTCGATAATCTAAAGACAATCGTAAGTGGGAGCTTGCTTGAACTTAGTAGGTAGCAGAGTAGCACAGTTTAAAGTGGACATGGCTTTGAACCTCACCTCCAGATTATCTAATTAGATGGCTTGATACTTGCCTAATCTTCCTGAGGCTAGCAAATATCCTCCCTTTGTTCTAGTAAGGGTAGGACACAATGAGGAGCATGCACAGTGGTGGGTTGCCCTAGTGTAAACTTCTCAGCCACCTCTAATGTGTCACAGGTGGAAGCTACCACTTGGAGGCAAGGAGGCCATCCCTTTGCTACTTGATCAAGTTGCTTAAAGAAATAGGCCACTGAGGTTTTAATTGGTCCAAGGTTTTAAGTTAGGATCCCCAGGCTTAGGCCTTGTCTTTCATGTATGAAAAGGTCAAAAGGTTTTCTCAAATCAGGGAGTCCTAGAGCTGTGGTGATTAGCAGTTTTTCCTTAATTTGATTGAATGTATTTTGACACTGCTGGTTCCATACTAAGGATTCAAAATCCCCTCCCTTAGAAGCTTCATATAGGGGCATCACCATTAGTCCAAAGTTAGGTATCAAAATGTGACAGAAGCCTGCCATCCCCAGGAACTCCTGCACTCACCAGCAGGTGGTGGGAGTTGTCACTCAAGCGATGGCCTCCCTTCCATCTGGGAGCAGGCTTCTTTTCCTTTGAATAATTTAAATCGATACTCTGTCTCTTTGCAAATCTGGGCCTTATTCGTGGTTACTTTATAGCCTTTATCAGATATCCAAAAAGTTTAGTGTCTGAATGGTATTCTCAACAGAGGCTTTTTGCGTTTTACTAGCAATAGGAAGTTCATCTACGTATTGTAAAAGGATTCCATCTGTTAGTTAGGGGTTTCTTAAATTCCTAGCTAGAATTTTCCCAAATATTATGGGCAAATTCTTAAAACCTTGAAGTTTTTAGGACAGGTAATATTTTTGAATATCTTTTGTCTTTATATTTCAATAATATTCATATTTCATTCTCTTATTGGGCAGAAAATATGATTGTGCTTATTTTTTATTATTCAACCGTGACCTTTCTGTATTTATTGTTACTTTTAAACTGTAGTTTCATTGTATCATTAATTTGTGAAATTTGGTATCAAAAAAAGAACAGCAGGATATAATTCCTCAAAGAGACAATTGCCCAAGCTACAAGATTTAAAAGAAACATCTTGTAGAAATATATCTAAGAGTCTTCTCAGACTATGTTCTAGGGCCGATTCACTTCCAATCCTTTTCCTTCTTAACATTATTTCTTCTCTTCTGTACATATCCAGGCAGGGCAAAGCATAAACATGAGCTAAAGTGAGATTTTAAGTTGGAAGCAGAGAAAACACGAGGAGATAGAGTGAACAATTATCTTTATAATGGTATGGCCGTGGTAGGAAAAAGAAGGGGAGTTCACTTGCCTGCCTAAATGCAATACTTGTGTGGTATTTTATCATGTTAATGTAAAAATTTACATTTTAAATGGTTCAGTAGAAGGGTTCAATGGATTACAGATCTAGGCCTTAGGTCTTATCACCTCTCTTTTACAAACCATGCTTGCTAATGTAGGTTAACTCTCTGGAGCTTCCAAGAGACCATGCAAGGCCTTGGATATTTGACAACCACCATTCAAATGTAAAAAGATTAAGGTTTTAAAACAGGGGCTGGCGCCCAATCTCCGACCCCACCCAGCCAGTGACACAGCCCAGCGTGCCACCGCCCCCCCGGGCGGGCCCAGCTGACTTCCGCCTCCCCCACAGCGCCTGGCTGCCGTAGACCACGTGGCCTTCATACGTCACATCCGGCCCTTGCGATTTGGGCTTGCGGAACCCGCACGATGAAGTGCGTGTTCGTTACTGTAGGGACCACCAGCTTTGACGACCTCGTTGCGTGTGTGTCGGCGCGCGACAATCTCCAAGTGAGTGGGCGGGCGAGCCGGCGGCTGCGTGGCTCGCAGCGCTTCGCTCGCCGCTGGCCGCCAGGCTTACTGCTAGGCTTGGTAACCTTGCCTGACCGCGGCGCTCGGAAAGAGACCCCCGCGACTCTACCACAGGTGCCGCGAACCTTTGCCGGCTCCTCCTGGCGCCCGGCTGGGCCCTCCTCGGGCTTCCCCGCTACTTGGGGGTCCTCTAACTGCTCTGCCCGGTTCCCCGGCCGCTCCTCCCCGTCCCATCTCCGGCTCCTCTCCCCCTGGCTTTGCCCTGCCAATTCTCCGCCTCCGCGTTCTCCGCCTTCGCTTCTCCTTCCAGCGGCCCCGCCCCTGCGAGCCGGGGCTCTGGGGTCCGACTCGCTTGTGGGGTCTCTCTGTCTCTCTCTTCAGGCGTCCTGTGTGCCGCGCGGTCGGTGCCAGGAGCCTCAGCCCGCCGAACCAGCTGTCCCGGCGCCTTTAGGGTGCCGCCGCGCCCCGCTCTGTCCCCGCGGCGCTTGGCCGGAGCCCGCGCCGTTCCCCTCAGGTGCCGGTTCCCCTCAGGTGCCGGTTCCCCTCAGGTGCCGGTTCCCCTCAGGTGCCCGTTCCCCTCAGGTGCCGGTTCCCCTCAGGTGCCCGTTCCCCTCAGGTGCCCGTCCCCCTCAGGTGCCGGTTCCCCTCAGGTGCCCGTCCCCCTCAGGTGCCGGTTCCCCTCAGGTGCCCGTTCCCCTCAGGTGTCCTAACGGCCGAAGTCCTCCTGCGACGCGGCGCCTCCGGAGCGCGTTCTCTCCTGAGGGCTCCCGGTTCTCGCGGTCCAGCCCCTGAGGCACAACGAAGCTGTTCCTCGGTCGCTCCCCGCTCCTAGTTTGAGATTTCTTTTTCCAAGTCTGTCCCTGCTCTGGTTTTAGCGGCACCAGTTCTTTCCGGACTCGGAGAGCGGGGTCGCTTAGATCGTTAGGGCTATTGAGGTACTTGGGCTCCGGACGGGAAAAGGGGTTAGTTTTGAAAAACTGAAACGGGCCACAGCTATGCTGTTTGGCAGCCGCGCTCGGGTCTGAACACTGAACTTGTGGGTTCGTTGTTGTTTGTACAGTACCTAGTTTAAAAGGCCCGCTTTTTCTTGTTTCCTGTTTCAGGTAATCAAGAGCCTTGGTTACAACCGACTCATCCTCCAGATTGGTAGAGGAATGGTGGTACCTGAACCATTCAGTACTGAGTCATTTACTCTGGATGTTTACAGGTACAAGGACTCCTTAAAAGAAGATCTTCAGAAAGCAGATCTTGTTATTAGTCACGCAGGTAAAGAGCCTTACACTCCCACGGTTCGGTCTTTGATTAACGATAAGTCACTAACTGATGCTTGAACCTTTTTTTTTTTTTGAGGTGAAATAAAATCACTAGAGTAACTAACTGTAGCCATTTTGAAGGTAACACTTACTTGAATGTAACACTTGAGAACTTTGTTGTAGAGAATGTAGTATTTCTGGGTGAGAGAAGTATGGGAAGTTAATCACAATAGCGCAGCTTTACTGTAAGAAATCCTAAACACAGAGGGAAGGCCAGGCATGGTGGCGCACGCCTGTAATCCTAGCACTCTGGGAGGTCAAAGCAGGTGGATCGTTTGAGCTCAGGAGTTCGAGACCAGCCTGAGCAAGAGCGATACCCCGTCTCTACTAAAAATAGAAAGAAATTATATGGACAGCTAAAAATATATATAAAAAATGAGCCGGGCATGGTGGCGCATGCCTGTAGTCCCAGCTACTCAGGTGGCTGAGGCAGGAGGATTGCTTGAGCCCAGGAGTTTGAGGTTGCTGTAAGCTAGGCTGACGCCACAGCACTCTAGCCCGGGCAACAGAGCGAGACTGTCATTTAAAAAAAAAAAACAAAGCAGGGGGAGGGACTAATTTACCCAGTGACGGGTATAACAAATTGTCAGCTTGAAATGAGCGCTTGGGTTTACATCTGAAGGAATGTTCAGCCTGCTAATTGGTTGGATTGGTAATGAGAAATTGGCTTTGAACTATTTTTTACATTTCTTTCAAATATGAGTGTGAAGTGAATGCAGTCAAAAGTATTCTTTAACAACCATATAGTGTGTAAATCATTTTCTGTTCAGAGAACCAACCTGATGATCTAGTTAGACTTCTAAATACCTTCAGAAGAACTGCTTTTGGGGAATATTGCAGTTTTTTTTCTTTTTCTTTTTTTTTTTTTTTTGAGACAGTTTCACTCTGTTGCCTGGGCTAGAGTGCCGTGGCGTCAGCCTAGCTCACAGCAACCTCAAACTCCTGGGCTCAAGCGATCCTTCTGCCTCAGCCTCCCAAGTAGCTGGGACTACAGGCACATGCAACCATGCCCGGCTAATTTTTTTTTTTTATTTTAGTTACCCAGCTAATTTCTCTCTATTTTTAGTAGAGACGAGGTTTTGCTCTTGTTCAGGCTGGTCTCGAACTCCTGAGCTCAAACAATCCACCCGCCTTGGCCTCCCAGAGTGCTAGGATTACAGGCGTGAGCCACTGCGCCCGGCCAACATTGCAGTTTTGATTGTGAGATAGGGCATTTCTTGCGTTTTTAAAAAGTATAGTTTGAGGAAAGTTAAGGCTTCACAAATAGACATTGCCAAGATATTGGTGATGAAAAACGTATAGCAGTTGAGCCTGTAGTCCCAGCTACTTGGGAAGCTGAGGCAGGAGGATCCCACAAGCCCAGGATTTCCAGACCAGCCTGAGCAACATAGTGAGACCTCATCTTAAAAAAAAGAATTTTTGACCAGGCGCGGTGGCTCACGCCTGTAATACTAGCACTCTGGGAGGCCGAAGAGGGTCGATCGTTTGAGCTCAGGAGTTCGAGACCCGCTTGAGCAAGAGCAAGACCCCGTCTCTACTAAAAATAGAAAGAAATTAGCTGGACAACTAAAAATACATAGAAAAAATTAGCCAGGCATGGTGGCATGTGCCTGTAGTCCCAGCTACTCAGGAGGCTGAGGCACAAGCATTGCTTGAGCCCAGGAGTTTGAGGTTGCTGTGAGCTAGGCTGATGCCATAGCACTCTAGCCTGGGCGACAGAATGAGACTCTGTCTCCAAACAAAAAAAAATAATAATTAAAAAAAAAATTGTATAGCATAGTAGCTAGCAGGGTTTTTGGCACCGCTCCGCATGCTTGGTATATATTAACTTGTTTACTCCTCCCAAACAATCCTATGAACTAAGCACTGCTAGTATTTCCATTTTACACATGAGAAAACTGAGACAAAGAGAGGTTAAGTAGCTTGTCCAGCAAGAAAGTGGTGGACAGATACAATGTAGTGCTAGTGCTGTGTTTTTTATTTATTGTTTTTTATTTTATTTATTTTTTCTTTTCTTCTCTTCTCCTCTCTTCTCCTCTCCTCCCCTCCTGTCCCCTCCCCTCCCTTCCTTTTCTTTCTTTTTCTTTCTTTTTTTTTTTTTTTGAAACAGTCTCACTCTGTTGCCATAGCGTCAGCCTAGCTCACAGCAACCTCAAACTCCTGGGCTTAAGCGATCCTACTGCCTCAGCCTCCCCCAAGTAGCTGGGACTACAGGCCTGTGCCACCATGCCCGGCTAATTTTTTCTGCATGTATTTTTAGTTGTCTAGCTAATTTCTTTCTATTTTTTCTTTAGTAGAGATAGAGTCTCACTCTTGCTCAGGTTGGTCTCGAACTCCTGAGCTCAGACCATCCGCCCACCTGGGACTCCCAGGGTGCTAGGATTACTGGCATGAGCCACCACGCCCCGCCTTGTGCCAGGCGGGGCCGTGTTCTTAACTACTGCCCTAGCACAGCATACTCAAAAAACATTTATCTACTCACTGATCAGTCTCCTCACTCCCATTTAAAATATTTAGGTGATTTTAGATTTCAAAGTTGAATTGATCCTAATATTGTATATGTACATATCCATGGAGATCGATCCTTGACTGTTTTGGGGATGGCACCTCATATATACACTTAGAAGGAGTGGTCAGAGTTTTTCTTTATTAGTGCCTAGCACTATTGTAGGCTTTCTTTTTCTACTTGTGTTTGAAAAGAAATGAAGTATAGTTTCACATACAGTATGTTGAACCTGGATCTTACTTGAATTCAAGGCCACGCCCAGAGCATGCTGCAGATGTCCTGACTTAAAATAGTTGGACTTAGGATTTTTCAACTTTATGCTAGTGTGAAAGCGATATGCATTCAGGAGAAACCGTTCCTCGAGTACCCATACAACCATTCTTTTTACTTCCAGTGCAGTGTTCAATAAATGACATGAGATATTCAACACTTTATTACAAAATAGGGTTTGTGTCAGATGATTTTGTCTAACTGTTGTCTAGCATAAGTGTTCTGAACACATTTAAGGTAGGCTAGACTAAGCTATGATACTTGATAGGTTTTAGGTGTATTAAATGCATTTTGGACTTAGGATACTTTCAACTTAGGAGTTTATGGGAACATAACCCCATCAATAAGTACTAGAGGGCAAATGGCATAGCACTGAATTATAGGCCTTAATGTCATTGTCAGTGATGAGGTAATGTATTTTTCAAGTCAGGTTTCTAACACCAAAGAACAATTGATAATTATACTTTTGTCATTTTGAATGAATAATTGAAAGGCCTGGTTTATAGTTCTGCCAACTAAGTTTTTCAACTTTTGGGTTCTAGCTATAAAGCTTGGTGGAGCACCATAACTTTTAAAAAATTGTATTATCAAATTTGATTTATTTTTGTAGGGGCAGGAAGCTGTTTGGAGACTTTGGAAAAAGGAAAGCCAATTGTGGTGGTTATAAACGAAAAGTTGATGAACAATCATCAGCTGGAATTGGCAAAGCAGCTACACAAAGACGGACATCTCTTCTACTGTACCTGCAGGTATCCTAGAGTGATCTCTTGCCTTAATTCCTCCCCACCTGTTCTTACCCACCTACCTAACCCATCTGTCTCTTCTGCTTCTTACCTTCTCCCACCTATCAGATATACTTTGATTCTCTCACCGATAAAACCCTCTCATTTGTTTGCCTCCCACTGTAACTGTGATCTCTGTGTTGAATTTCTATTTGTATCTGTGGTTATTTCTTTTCATGTGAATGTCTGAATCTGTGTGTGTGTGTGTTTATCTGGGTGTGCAGGTCTCCGAGGAGCTAACTTTTGAATTTACTGTTTAGATTTGCATTATTCACGGAAGGCATTTGCTCATTTTAGTTAAGGTTTTGCCTTCCGTAAATCTACTGGTATCCCTAAATTAAATTTGCTCATTTATTCAACTACACCTAATGTAGCAGGCACTGTTGTAGGTGCTGTCAATACAGTGATAAACATGAAGTGTCCCTGCTCTCAAGGTGCTTATATTCTAGTAGTGGAAGATTGACAGTAAACAAGGTCACAAATAAATGTTGAAGATAATTTCAGTTGGTGAAATATGCTATGAAGAAAGTAAGACAGCGTTATGTGAGAGCTGGGGTAAAGACTAATTAGATAGAATTGTCAGGGAAGTCTTGACCGTATATATCATTTGAACTGGGACTGGAATTACAAAGAAGAGCTATGAGACGAGACTGGGTGGGGATAGCTCATGTAAGAATTCTGATTTTATTCTGTGTTTAGTGAGAAGCCATTGGCATATTTTAAGCAGAGAAATTACCTTATGTAATTTAGGAGTATTATTTTCTAGAAATATATTAGAATTCAATAAGAACTGATCATCACAATAGAAGGATGAAGAAAATTGCTGGTTTGTTTTCTATTAGTTCTTCTTTGAGAAACTAGAAGCTTGCCAAAGAGCCAGGTCAGTAATTCCCAATTGTTGGACTTTAAAACCTATCCTAATTTGATGTTTTAAAAAGTAAATATTTCATTGAAGTATTACATATATTTATGTTATAGTAAATTGAAATTAATTTTAAAATTAAAAATAAACCCTAGAAGAAACTGGTTAGAACATAATAAGCTTTTCTTTTAATTTTACTGCTTCTGTTTCTTAGGTACTCAGTAAATACTTGTCCATTCATTAAGTATTTATTGAGCACCTACTGTGTGCCAGGCATTGTTCTAGGCACTTGGTATACATCAGTGAACAAAACAGACAAGGATTCCTGTTCTCATCAAGAGAAGGCAAGTTCATTGATTGTTTCAGGAGTAAAATTGTTGGTGCTCTCAGCCGTATAAAATGATGGAGGAGGGGGAATGTCCAGGTGGCTCTATAATAATAGAACTAGTAATGAACTATCATGAGTCAGGGGAGAAGCTAGATAATTAAAATTATATATGTTTCAGATAATGGGCATATCTTCCCTTGGGTAGTTGAGATTGTTAGAGGTTAACATCACTTTTTAAGGAGGAATAAAGTCTTACCTTCCTAACTGGTTTATACGAGTCAATTTTTCCAGACATTTGATGAATACTTTAATTCTAAATGTTAAGTCAGCTTTGATTTTATGTTAGTACATTAAAAGGAAAACATTGATTTCATAAACACATTCTGACTTTTTACTCAGGCTGAAAAGGAAACTGTATAAGTCTCCAATGTATTCATTTTTTTTTTTTTTACAGTTTTAGAAGTCTTTTTCCTATATTAATTTCAAGAAAGTCATACACATGAAAGCAGTAAGAATCAGTAATTGGTTGTATTTTCATTTTAGATAAATCATTTATTTTCCCCAAACCTAGGCTGGGTGGTGGTATGTCTGTTTTAATTTAAGTGGCTGGTTTAAATAAAATTCTGAAGTAATGGTCTTATATTGTGATTTAGAACCTTATTTCCAGCATGCATAGTGGTTGTGTACTGTTTAGTTATACATGGATTTATGATAGTAAATTATTGGCAAAAAAGTTATTTCACAATCTTCATGAATGGTCTAGTAGTCTCCCCAGCTTTTTTTCTCATCTGGCAGCTATTACTTTGGCTTCCGATTTTGGTTCTAATTTTTTTGTTCTATTTTCATAAGTTAATTTTGCTTCAGTTTAAATCTACACAGTCCTGAGAAGTATTACAAACCCATGTGAACAAATTTTTTGTGAAATAACATTTCTGAAATATTTCATTTGACATAGGAGATAAAATATCTGCTGAGTTTATGTTGGCATTTTATAGCACTCTTTGTATTACTTTAATAATCCTAGTATGTATATGTAATATTAAAATATATAAAATTCACATGTACAGTTTTAAGAGGCACCACTATATTCTTTTTTTTTTTTTTTTGAGACAGAGTCTAGCTCTGTTGCCTGGGCAGGGCTAAAGTGCCGTGGGGTCAGCCTAGCTCACAGCAGCCTCAAACTCCTGGGCTCAAGCAATCCTTCTGCCTCAGCCTCCCGAGTAGCTGGGACTACAGGCATGTGCCACCATGCCCGGCTAATTTTTTCTATATATGTTTAGCTGTCCAGGTAATTTCTTTCTATTTTTAGTAGAGATGGGGTCTCGCTCTTGCTCAGGCTAGTCTCGAACTCCTGACCTCGAGTGATCCTCCATCCTCGGCCTCCCAGAGTGCTAGGATTACAGGTGTGAGCCACTGCGCCCGGCCACCACTATATTCTTGAAAGCTAGATTCAGTCATCAAGTGGAAAGCAGATGAAGTATGGAATTTTCTCCCATGCTACCTCATATTTTTCTTCTTTTGTTTTAGCACGCTTCCTGGGCTGTTACAGTCAATGGACTTATCAACACTGAAATGTTACCTTCCTGGCCAGCCAGAAAAATTTTCTGCATTTTTGGATAAAGTTGTTGGATTACAAAAATAAACACTAAACTCTCAACACTTTAAAAACAATCCTTAAATCCGACCTATGGAATGTTATTAAATCAAGTTAAATATATAATAGATGAGTATATTTGCAGAATAATGTAAGTTAATTAACTTCCTATATCTATAGAATGTATAGGAAATGTTACGGTGTGCACATTTGGGTCCAAATCCTAATTGCAGTTTAGTAAACTTATTAGATTTTTCCTGATCTTCAGTATGTAGTGAGCATTCACAGGTTTTATCCTATAATCCCAAATGGATTTAGAGTCATGAAAAAAAATGAATAAAAACTTGAAAACTTTGAGAAGGACCATAAATGTAGTTAGTTTAATATTCCTTAGAATAAAAAATGAAACAGTAACAAAGTTGCATGAGAGTCAGCATCTTTAGCTTCATAACCCAAGGTACCAAATTTTAAAAACCCAGAAGTGATGGATTGTGCTCTGTGAAATATAAAGTTCAGTCATCGCTTAGAAAAGATTACCACGTCAGTTGATCTGTTGTACTTGGAGAAACTACTTTTATCCTGAAGAATAGAATGGAGTGGATATGTTCACTTTTTTAAAATCTAAAATTTACATAGAAAGTGACAGTTTTGCCCAATGTCAAAGCTTTACTGGTTTGAGGAGAATAAATCAAAAAGAGCTTGACTTATACCAATAGGACTGCTGTTATTTTTAAAGGATCCCTCTCACAGTGGTAATGAAACATTTACTGTAACAGAAATTTATAATTCATGTGCTTATAAAATTAGTTTTACAAATGAATAATAAATGATGTGTATAATGGCTTAAATATATGGTTTTAAAATTCACACGCTAACTTGAGATAGACACATTTGAAATTCTTTCTGATTAGAGTGTATGGTCTCAGGACCTTTAAAATAAACTAGATCCTTACGTGTCCATAGTTCTCCAGTAGAATGTTTAAATACAGTTTATTTATAAAAATTGAACATTTACCATGGACACATATCTTCCATTATGTTATCCCAAATGTTAAATGTTCCAAACATTTTACTTGGGATACATTTTATAATGTTTTGGTAGATTTATTTTCCTGATTGTGTTTTACTTAGGCTAATATTAAAAATAAATTTTTACTAATGGTAGAAAGTGGTGGCTGAGAAGTGCTCAGGGTAGCAGGAGGAAGCCAACTTGGGTTAAAATTTTGCTAAGAATAATCTAAACAGTGAGTAATCTACACAGTTGAGAATTCATAGCACCATAATCATAATTGTATGTTAATGTTGTGCTAATGTTTTAGGAAAGGTCCTATTCAAATCCAGGGAGAGAATCTTAAGTGTTTTCTGGTCCCTCCTTTAAATGTTTTTATGTGAGAAAAATTGTGGGTGAAAGTTTGTTGGTCACTCAGTTTTTATTTTATTTTATTTTTTTTTCCCGGTTTGAGAAATTTTTATTTAATTGATTTGAGATAAAACCTGGACATCAGTATTTTATTGTTGTTGCTGTTTTTGTTGTTGATGATGAATGAACTGCTATTTGGGAAAAAAAAAGACTATATATATATATATATATATATATACACACACACACACCCCATATATATACACACACTGTATCTGAGCTACACGTTAGATATTTTTTAATTGAGGTAAAATTTACATACAATGAAATCTACAAATCAATATAATTAAATGAGTTTTTATAAGTATATATACCTGTATAAATATCACCCAAACAAGATATAGGATATTTCTATCACCACAGAAAGCTCTATAATGTTCACTTCCAGTGAACCCCCTTCCCCCTAATAAATTGGAGTTCTAATTTTTTCATCATAGATAAATTTTGCCTATTCTTGAACTTCATTTAAATGGCATCATGTAGTATGGTACTCATGTCTAGGTTCTTTTGTTTCAATAATTTAGGTTCATTCGTTTTGTTGCATTCTTATTTGCTTTTTGTTTTTGCTATTTTGTAGTACATTGTATGAACATATTATTATTTGTGTATCCATTCTCCATGTTGTTTCCAGTTTGGAGCCATTATGAATAAGTTGCTATAACCTTCCTTGTGCATGTCTTTGGGGGCGTATGTACTTGTTTCTCTTGGATACATACCTAGGAGCAGAGCTGCTAGGTTGTAGGTTAGATGCAGGTTTAACCTTATAAGAAACTGCCAAGTACTTTTCCGAAATGCATGTGTCATTTTACACTCTCATCAGTAATGCATTAGTGATCCAGTTGCTGCACGTTGTTCTGTCGACTGGCATGGTCGCTCTTTCATTTTCACCATCTTACTGTAAAATGGTACCATTGTGGTTTTTTTTTTATTTCAGCATATTATGGGGGTACAAAAGTTTAGGTTACGTATATTGCCCTTTCCCCCTCCCCATCAGAGCTTCAAGCAGGTCACTCAGTTTTTACAGTTATTTTGTGGCCAGAAGGACTAACCATAGAGAATCAGAAACAAATGAAAGGATCTACCGAAGTATCAGAAAACTAAAAAGCCATGTGGGTTCTCATATCATCTGCTTTTTACTTTCCCGCAAGAATGCATAACCTAGATTGCATTATTTCATTTAGCAGAGGCTTAAGCCAATGGTGTCAATTGTGTGTAGCAATATCTCTGACTATACTTTAGGGAATTTTGTATCAGTTGTGGGTTTTTAAAACAAAGGAGCCTTTAGAATAATTTTGATTTGGCAGGGATTCTCTAGAGTATGTAGTCCAATCCCATTACTTTTCAGATGTTACAATTTGCCAAAAATAATAGCTTTTAGGAGAGCTGGTACTAGAAGTAGCTCCTTGATTCCCCGTCCTGTGTTCTGTCTAGGATACATAATATATGTTGTAAGCTTTTTGTTTCTTTTTTTGAGACATTGTCTCGCTTTGTTGCCCGGGCTAGAGTGAGAGTGCCGTTGCGTCAGCCTTGCTCACAGCAACCTCAAACTCCTAGGCTTAAGCGATCCTACTGCCTCAGCCTCCCGAGTAGCTGGGACTACAGGCATGTGCCACCATGCCCGGCTAATTTTTTTTCTATGTATATTTTAGTTGGCCAGATAATTTCTTTCTATTTTTAGTAGACACGGGGTCTCGTTCTTGCTGGTCTCAAACTCCTGACCTTGAGCGATCCACCCGCCTCGGCCTCCTAGAGTGCTAGGATTACATGCTTGAGCCACCGCGCCCGGCCTTTTTGTTTCTTTATTGTCTAGTATTTTATTTACTCTGATCCCTTCCAGGGAAGGTTTTATTTCCAGAAGTTGTTTATTTTAGTAGGAATTTCACACTTAACTGGATTTTTCTTTGGTATGTAACAACCTTACCTAGGATTTAGAAATTTGTAATTCCTGAGTTTTTGGAATCTAGCAAAATTCTCTGGGTAGGATTGATACTAGATTGACTGAATTAAGACATTGAAGAATTGTAGACTTTTGGAGTTGGAAGAGAATTTAACGAATTAATAGTTGGTTTAAACGGTTCATTTTACAGATGAGGAAACAAACTAAAAGAAGTTAATTGCCAAGTTTATAACTTATCGGTCCTTACGAGAAAATGGTATTCAAAATTCTATTTGAAATATTTACTCAATAAAGTTAAATTTGTTTGATTTTATTACATGACAGCTTCAGGTTCTTGAAATCAATGAGTAAGTGTAATGCAATTTATTTAGCAAATTTCTATCAGATATTTAAATTCCCAGGGATAAGGAAGTGAAAGAGTTTAATATTAGAAAATTCACATTATGGATAGGTTCAGAGGTACACAGCAAATAGTAGAAAGTTTATGGTATTGGAGTAGATAAGAAATGATGTGATATTATGGGATGACCTTGGGAATTAAGGATTTTAGGTGAGTATGTGCTTATAATTTGGGAGGAAAGAAAGAGCTAGAAGGATTTGGTGGTGGTAAGATATTGCAACCACTGAATTTGATACAGAGTTCTGGAATATTTAAAAATAGTCACTGAAAGTACTATCGATTTATGACATCTTTGAGCTCTGCTTTGTATGATTTTAAGGACAGGTCATATATAGGTACAAAGGACAATATAAAAAGGTTGTTTACCACTTTGATAGTTTGAGGAAGAGTTTTCCAAGATTAAAGTCAGGAATGACTAAGCAGTAATGTAGATATTTTTCTTGGGCCTTTATTATGGTATAGGTACTTAATCCCTCTGATTTGTTCATAATATGAAATTTGTGGAGATGACCAAAAATCTGCATATAGTTTGAGAAATTAGATATATGGGCAGATTATTTGATTGATTTTTGGGAAAGATTTGGAAAGAGTGGTCATCATAGCCATGTGGTGATCAATTTTCTGCTGTACAACTAGTACCATATTTTAATGGGGGAGTGGGGAATGAGAAATAACAATTTCAGTTAATACTTGTTGAGTGTTGAATTCCAGTATATTCTCATCATTTATGAGGATAGTAGGACTCATAAATTTGAAGTCAGGATTATCCCAAGAAATTCAGATTGTATGCTAGCCATAGGTTTATAAGCTATTTGAGTTTTCATATTGCTACTAGAAAATCACACTGATTGCCACTCATAGAATCCATATATGGAAACTGTTCCAGTTGGTTTACCTAGCTGCAAGTTATTTACTAGTCTTTTTCTTAAAATATTTGTGTTTTAAGGTTCTCTTTTTGGTCCTCTTTGCTTTATATATTTTTTTCTTGGCATTTTCATCACTCTCAGAGCTACTACTGTTGACTCCCCCATCTGTATCTCCCAACTCTTGATTTGAGCTCCTGAATGGTATTTCCAATTGCCTGTTGGTCATGCCTGTCTGTTAATTCCGTAAGCACCTCAAACTCGATGTGTCCCAAACTAAAGTCGTATTTCCTTTCATCTGAGATCCTTATCTCTATTAATGGTGTCACCACTTAGTCAGTCCTCTAGGCTATTGCTCTTATATCTCTAACCCCTTATATCTAATTGGTCACCAGGTACTCTTAGCTTTATTTCCTAAGTATCTCAAGCCCATTTATTTATTCATTCAGTCTTTTATTATAAATGCATACTGAGAATCTTACCTTTTATATCAGCGGGACTCAAGACATGATTCCTGCTCTGGAGGAACTTACAGTCTATTTGGGGAGGAAGTATATCTTACTCATTCTTGAGTTTTCTGCCTGAAACACAGTAGGCTTTCTATAAATGGTAAGTATACTACATCATTTATGGAAACACTGTCACCTTACATTTATTTTATACTGACTTTGATTTGACTCAAAAATATCTAGTATGTCTCATTCAGAAGAAAGATATGACCATCACATTGTTTGGTCAGTTTGTAGGATTAAGCATTTTCAGGAATGGCATCCCAAATATAACAGTGCTGATCCTATACAATATCCTAATGGTATTTAAAGATCTGTCAGATAACGCTACCTATTTGAGATTTGGGGTAAAACGTTGTTAAAAATTAGGTATATAAAAAGCAGTATCTATAGTGTTTTCCAGTAAAAGATTACATGGAGCCAGGTTTAGGATACTACCAAATTATATTTATTTATGAAATGTTTAATTCCTTATATGAATATTCTAGTACAATCCTTATATTTTAATTTTTATGGGTTGACTAAACAAAAGGCAGACAAATCTAGCTAGCTTCAAACAAGAATGTAGAATACATGCTTCTTAATGTTGATAATGATTCTTGAAAAATATTTTGAGGGACTTTTTATATCATTATACATTATCTTGGTATTTCTCTTCTAAATCTTTATTTTTATGAATTTTTACCACATCCTGGCCAAAATTAGTAATTTTGATTGGCACTCTTATAGCTTTGAAAATGGTTTTATTTTGATGGCTGCAGTCCTGTTCTCTAATGCAGGGGTCCCCAGCCTTTGGTGAGTTGTATCATTATTTCATTGTATGTTATGATGTAATAAAATAATAGAAATAAAGTACACAATAAAGGTAATGTGCTTGAATCATCCTGAAACCATCCCCCTCCTCCCTGGTACATGGAAAAATTGTCTTCCATGAAAATGGTCCCTGGTGCCAAAAAGGTTGGGGCCTGCTGCTCTAAGGCAGTGGTTCTTAAAGTTCTTTCAGTCATGAACCCTTTAAAATACTTCAAATTATTACTTTTCTCCCTACTCACACATATAATTTTGCAGTGACTTTTGGGGCGTTTACAGGCACCTTGAGGCCCCAGGCCCCTAAGAATCCCTAGACTGAGGTCAACTTCAGTAATTTCATTTCTTGGTCATTGTTCATTAATATTTAAGTATAACTTCTAAACTCTATAATTAAACCCTTCTGATTAGATACATTTAAGTTAAGGAATTCCCAGTTTTTATAATGTAATGCAAATTAAAAACTTTTCTCATGACATTTAAACGTACCAAAAAACACATTTGTAATTAACATTAATACTCTTACACTGTTTACTCAGTGTCTGTAACCCATGTCTTATGTAGCACTTTTCTACTGATAAAGAGGACTAAATGGAATTTTTTATTTATAATAATTATTTTTGAATATAATCCATTAGGCTATTTGGTGAAGATGACCAGTGAAGCAATACAGTATTGTATTTACTCAACTTGCTCTTAAGAGTGCTTCTAAAGTACTTGTTTGCTGAACTCTGATCATCACTGTTGGAATGTTGTCTGTGAGAGGGCATATATTGCATCTTTTTCATTTTTCATTTCCCCTTTTGTACAGGATAACATAGTGGTTTCTCCATTGCCAGTGTAAAGTGGATGGATAGTACACTCAAATTTAGGAGTGAAAAACATTCCTAAATCCTGGCCTAAATTAGTAGTTTTCTGGATCTTGGCTTTCCTACTTGTGCATTAATAAAACTAACTTACCTCAGAAGTGATTTCTAAGACATATAAAACCAATTGTGTGGCATGTTTAAAATAAAAAATGCCGTTGAAATAATATATCTTCTCTTGGTTAGTTTTTGTTTTAAGAAGTAGGACTAAGAAATGTTTTCCTGAACTTTACAATATGTAGTCCTAAATGATATGGAAAGCAGAGTCTTCATTGAATTTCATATTTAAATTCATATTCAGTTTCTAGTTGGGGTTATAGTTAGAAAATTAATTTAGATGTTTAAGTGAATAGGTCTTTCCAGTGCTTCAAAACGAAGTAAAGAATGTCCTGGCCTTTTTTCTTCCTTTCCTCAATCCTCTTTCTAGACTGATCAGACACTGCAGATATCTTAAGTCAAAAAACAACAACAAACAACCTTCAGTTTCTGTGCCAGTGTGATATATTTTAAAGCAAAGTACTATTTTCTTTTTTTCAAATCTGTATTATGCTTCAGGTAGAAATGGGGAAGAGAAGGAAATGAAAGCAAGTGGTTCTTGGTGTAGTATTCATTCTGTTTTGTATTTCTGAACAAGGATCACTGCTCTAGTAAATCCATTCTTTCTCTTGTCTTTATTTTCTTCTTCCTAAACCTTGAGGAGGCTGATTAGGGCTGTGAGATCATGTTTTGTTTTAGAACCATTGTGTTCCCTTCCCACACAAATCCTGCTTTGCTAATTCTGTTTGAATGTTCACGGTGAAAAGTTGACAGGCTCTAGTTCCAGGGTGCTGTTAAAAAATTTTTTTTAAAGTTTACCATTATATTTTAAGTAATGAAAAACCTTAAAAAGAGGTCTATAGAGTTGAGTTATTTTCCCCAATTGGCCTCATGCTATTTGCTACTAAAAATAATTGAAATAAATTATTTAGGACTAAGTTTTTTAATATTAATTGCCTTTTCAGTAGGTTCTATTATAAGTTCTTATATACATATGTTTATCTTTAAAAATCTAGGTCTGTTTATTTCATTTGGTAAAGTAAGATTTATCATTCATTTTGATGTGGGCCAGTCAACCCCACTTTTTGCCAGAATAATAGGCTAAGAGCTATTTTTAATGTCAATCACAGATTTGGCCACCTCAAGGAAGGGCAAGTCTGTTATCTGCTATTAAATCACAGAGTAATTTCTTAGACTTAAAAGAGTGCTTAGAGATCATGTAGCCCATCACCTTCATTTTACAGATGAAACAGACCCAGAGATAATAAAAGACATAACCAAGTTCATAATATTCTTTTCATGATACTGTATTGTCTCTCAGAAACTAACATCTCAGAAGCATTACATCCTTTACATTTACAACTATACCTTATATATCACAGATAATGTATGCTTTAAAAAATAATTCCAGGCATATGTCTCATTTAATTGGTTGAAATGTGAAGGAGTGTTATCTTAGAATTAAAACCATTAGCATTCGGCCGGGCGCGGTGGCTCACGCCTGTAATCATAGCCCTCTGGGAGGCTGAGGCGGGTGGATCTCTCGAGGTCAGGAGTTCGAGACCAGCCTGAGCAAGAGCGAGACCCCGTCTCTACTAAAAATAGAAAGAAATTATCTGGCCAACTAAAAATATATATAGCAAAAAATTAGCCGGGCATGGTGGCACATGCCTGTAGTCCCAGCTACTTGGGAGGCTGAGGCAGTAGGATCGCTTAAGCCCAGGAGTTTGAGGTTGCTGTGAGCGAGGCTGACGCCACGGCACTCACTCTAGCCCGGGCAACAAAGTGAGACTCTGTCTCAAAAAAAAAAAAAAAAAAAAAAAAAAAAAAAAAAAAGCCATTAGCATTCATATGTTGTACTACAGTTTCCCTGTTTGATCAGTGAAAGAAGAAATAATTTTAGCAATTAAAACCATAAATCACATTTTCTAGCTAAATTTCAATATAAAAAGTAATTGTAAAGTTAAAGCACATTTCATGATAGGTCAAATATGTTAATTATTTTAAGTTATTTTAATTTTCTTTAATTTGTTTTAATCTGTTTCCAAAAGTACAATGCCTAAAAAGTCTTTAAGACAATCATTTTTCTTTCCATTATTTTCAGATGTCAAAGGAAAGAACCCTGTTATGTGTGGGGAAACCTGATGGGGGGCCATATTCGAAATTTGGCTTGATTTCCAGTAGAATTTAGGAGAATTGTTCTTCTTACCTTTTTAAAAAATTTTTTGACCAAGGAACAATTACTTATTGAATCGCTTTGTCAGGTAGCAGCTAACAGTAATCGATATTTAATCACTTATGGGCTAAACACTGAACATGCAGTATCTTATAGTTATTCCAACAACCTTAGGTTTAGATCACAGAGAAATTTCTAGAGCAGCATTTCTCAAACTTTGAAATGTTAATAGGTGATACGTGGAAGAAAAACATGTTTGGGAAAAGGCAGGTCAAAAATGTTAAACAGTTACTCTGGGCATTCCTTAGAGCCTTTAATGCTGCTAATGGGCACTGTGAATCTCAAAGATAGGATTATAGTGTGCAGTTTTCCTGAAATTTTGGCCTTGAACTTCTCTTTTTAGGAACTTGTAGAGACCAATTAGTCTAGAGCAGTGGCTCTCAAAGTGTGTTTTCCGGACCAGCAGCATCAACATCACCTGAGAACTTGTTAAAATGCAGATTCTAGATATCCATTTCAGACCTGCTGAATCAGAATCTTTGGGCTAGAGGCAATTTCTTTTAACAAACCCTCCACTTGAGAACCACTGCTGCAGAGGTTTGGAGTAGTTTGCTATGGAAAAATAGCCAATTGGGATTTTAAGTGCAGTAGATATTTCAAAGGATGGTATTAAACACTTTGAAGTGACTTACTATATGCAAGATAATGTCTAGCATTGCCCCACAGGTCTTTTAAAAAAAATCCTATTGTATTTGGGGAATGGAACCTATGCTTTACCACTTCTGAGCCTTTGTTCATATCTTTTCTGCTTTGGTATGTGATTCTTCTTTATAATAATTGTGCAAATATCTGGAGACTATAGTTTTAGTTCTAGGAGTATTACTGATTCTATATGAAAATTTGGGCAAGTCTTGTAATTATTTGAAATATATTTCTTCATCTGTAATAAGAGGTCCTTTGTAGCTGTAAAATTTTATTTTTGCAGTGTATGATGCTATTCTGTTTCTTGCTAACAAAAAAATGTTTAAATTTAATTTTTATTTTTTAAAGTAATACATGTAATCATTTAAAATGTTAACTAGTTCTACAAGGCTTATAACAAGAAATAGCGGTACAATGTCCCACTCCTCCCCATCTCTGATCATACTTCTAATATAGGTCACCATATTACTTTATATGTTTTATAAATATATATGTTCAAATTGGTTTTTTGTTTTTAAGATTTGAATACCATCTATAGGCTTCCTATATGGAAGAGGAGACTTTTAAAAAATATTTTAAATTTATAAATCATAATCATATATACATTTGTAGGGTACAATGTGGTGTTTTGCTGTGTATACAATGTGGAATGATTACATCAAGCTAATTAACATTTCTATCACCTCACTTATCTTTTTTTTACGGTGAGATATTTGAAATTCTCTTAGTTATTTTGAGATAATATAATAAATTATTATTATTATTTTTTTTTTTTTTTGAGACAGAGTCTCACTTCGTTGCCTGGGCTAGAGTGAGTGCCGTGGCATCAGCCTAGCTCACAGCAACCTCAAACTCCTGGGCTTAAGCAATCCTACTGCCTCAGCTTCCCAAGTAGCTGGGACTACAGGCATGTGCCACCATGCCCTGCTAATTTTTTCTATATATATTTTTAGTTGTCCAGATAATTTATTTCTATTTTTAGTAGAGACGGGGTCTTGCTCAGGTTGGTCTCGAACTGCTGACCTCGAGTGATCCATCTGCCTCGGCCTCCCAGAGGGCTAGGATTACAGGCGTGAGCCACGGCGCCCGGCCAATATAATAAATTATTAACTATAGTCACCCTGCAATAGATATCAAAACTTATGCCTTCTGTCTATCTGAAGCTTTGTACCTTTTGATCAACAACTCATTCCCTTCTCTCCCACTCACTCAGCTTCTGATAACCATCATTCTACTCTCTACTTCTATGACTTTAGCTTATTTAGATTCCATGTGTAAATCATGCCCTATTTGTCTTTCTGTGCCTGGCTTATTTCACTTAGCATAACTAGGTTCATCTGTGTTGTGCAAATGATGTTCTTTTTTAAGGCTGAATAGTATTCCATCGTGTGTATATACCACATTTTCTTTATTCATCTGTTGATGGACAATTAGATTAATTCCATATCTTGGCTGTTGTGAATAATGCTGCAGTGAACGTGGGAGTGCAGATATCCTCTTGACATACTGATTTCATTTCGTTTAGATGTATACCCAGAAGTGAGATTGCTGGATCATCTGGTAGTTCTATTTGTAGTTTTTTTGAGGAACTTCCATACTGTTTTCCATAATGGCTGCACTAATTTACTTTCCCACCTACAATGTATGGGCATTCCTTTATCAGTGCATCCTTGCCAACACTTCATCTTTTTGATAAAATCCATTCTAACAGGTGTGAGGTAATAATCTCATTGTGGTTTTAATTTGCATTTCTTTAATTATTAGTGATGCTGAGCATTTTTTCATGGACCTGTTTGCTTCTTGTATGAGTTCTTTTGACAAATGTCTCTTTAGTTCCTTTGCCCATTTTTTAATTGGGTTATTTGTTTTCTTGCTATTGCGTTGTTTGATTTCTTTACAGCTTATTTGGTGGGGTTTTTCTTGCTACTGAATTATTTTATTTCCTTATATATTTTGGATATTAAACCCCTTATCAGATGTATGGTTTGCAAATATTTTCTCCTGTGGGTTTTCTCTTCACTTTGTTAATCATATTCTTTACTGTGTAGAAGCTTTTTAGTTTGATGGCATACAATGTTTATTTTTGCCTGTGCTTTCAGGGTTTTATCAAAAAAGCATTGCCCAGAGCAATGTGGAGCTTTTTCCCTATGTTTTCTTGCAGTAGTTTTGTGGCCTCAAGTTTTATATATAAAGTCTTCAATCCATTTTGAATTGATTTTTCTGTGTGGTGTGAAATAGGATCTAATTTCATTCTTCTACATGTGGATAGCCAGTTTTCCCAACACCGTTTTTTAAGAGAGACTGTTTTTCCCCCTATTGTGTGTTCTTGGTACCTTGTCCAAAGTCAATTGATCATAAATGTGTGGGCTTATTTCTGGGCTTTCTATCCTGTTCCATCATTTGGTATGTCTGTTTTTATGCCAGTACCATCCTGTTTTGACTGTACTTTATAATATGTTTTGAAATCAGGGAATGAGATGATGCCAGCTTTGTTTTTTTTGCTCAAGATTTTTTTTGTGTATTTTATGGTCTTTTGTGGTTCTATATGAATTTAAGGATTTTTAAAATTTCTATGAAAAATGTATTGGAATTTTGATAGAGATTGCATTGAATCTATGGATCACTTTGGGTAGTATACACATTTTCACAATATTCTTTTAATCCATGAACACAGGATAT
Organism: Lemur catta; assembly: GCF_020740605.2. Taxonomy (NCBI): domain Eukaryota; kingdom Metazoa; phylum Chordata; class Mammalia; order Primates; family Lemuridae; genus Lemur; species Lemur catta. Next base: position 14,861,038 of record NC_059155.1, read on the forward strand.
CTTTCCATTTGTGTTTTCTTCAGTTTCATTCATCAGTGTTTTATAGTTTTCAGTATATAGGTCTTTCACTTCCTTGATTAAATTTACACCTAAATGTTTTATTTTGTTTTTTGTTGCTTTTGCAAATGGGATTGTTTTCTTAATTTCCTTTTTGGATAATAGAAACACTACTGATTTTTTTGTATGTTGATTTTTGTATAGTGCAACTTTATTGAGTTTATCAGTTCTAACAGTTTTTTGGTGGAATCTTTAGGGTTTTCTATATATAAGATTATATTGTCAGCAAATAGGGACAATTTCACCTCTTTTCTATTAGGATGCCTTTTATTTCTTTTTCTTGCCTAATTGCTCTGGCTAGGACTTCCAGTAGTATGTTGAATAGAAATGGTGAGAGTGGTCATCCTTGTCTTGTTCCTGATTTCAGGGAAAAAGCTTTCAACTTTTCACTCTTAAGAATGATCTTAGCTTTGGGTTTGTCATGTGTGGCCTTTATTGTACCCATTTCCTTTATACCTAATCTGTTGCGAGTTTTTATCATGAAGAGGTGTTGAATTTTGTCAAATGTTTTTTCTGCATGTATTGAAATAATCATGATTTTTATCCCTCATTCTGTTAGTGTGGTGTATCATATTTATTGATTCCTATATGTTGAACCATCCTTGCATCCTAGGGATAAATTCTACTGGATCATGGTGAATGATTCTTTTAATTTGTTGTTGAATTTAGTTTGCTATGATTTTGTTGAGGATTTTTACATTTATGTTCATCAAGGATATTGGCCTGTAATTTTCTTTAATTTTAGTGTCCTTGTCTGGTATCAAGGTAATGCTGGCCTTGTAAAATGAGTTTGAGCATATTCCCTCCTCTTCAATTTTATGGAAGAGTTTAAGAAGGATTCATATTAGTTCTTCCTTAATTAAATATTCGGTAGAATTCAGCAGTGAAGCCATCAGATCCTGGGCTTTTCTTTGATGGAAGGCTTTTTATTACTGATTCAATCTCCTTACACGTTATTGGTCTGTTCAGGTTTTCTGTTTCTTTATGATTTAGTCTTGGTAGGTTGTATGTGTCAAGGAATGTACTCATTTCTTCTAGGTTATCCAATTTGTTGGCATATAATTGTTCGTAGTAGTTTCTTATGATTTTTTTGTATTTCTGTAGTATCTGTTGTAATGTCTCCTCTTTCATGTCTGATTTTATTTGAGTTTTCTCTTTTTTGTTAGTCTAGCTAAAGGTTCGTCGGTTTTGCCTCTATTTCATTTTTTTTTTTTTTTTTTTGAGACAGAATCTCACTCTGTTGCCCAGGCTAGAGTGCCGTAGCATCAGCCTAGCTCACAGCAACCTCAAACTCCTGGGCTCGAGCAATCCTTCTGCCTCAGCCTCCCAAGTAGCTGGGACTACAGGCATGCACCACCATGCCCGGCTAATTTTTTCTATATATATATTTTTTTAGCTGTCCACATAATTTCTTTCTATTTTTAGTAGAGAACAGGGTCTTGTTCTTGCTCAGGCTTGTCTCGAACTCCTGAGCTCAAACAATCCGCCCGCCTCGGCCTCCCAGAGTGCTAGGATTACAGGCATGAGCCACCATGCCTGGCCTATTTCATTTATTTATGCTCTGATCTTTATTTCCTTCCTTCTGCTTTGGGCTTAGTTCTTCTTTTTCTGGTTCTTTGAGGTATAATGTTAGATTATTTGAGATCTTTTTTCTTTTTTGATATAGGCAGTTATCACTGTAAATTTCCCTTTTAGGATTGATTGTTTTTGCTGCATCCTGTGAATTTTGCTATGTTGTGTTTCCATTTTTGTTTGTCTTAAGGTATTTTTTATTTCCTTTTTGATTTTTTTCTATGACACATTGGCTTGTTTAGGAGCATGTTGTTTAATTTCCACATATTTGTGTATTTTCCAAGATTCCTTCTTTTATTGACTTCTAGTTTCATGCCATTGTGATCTAAAAAGATATGATTTCCATTCTCTTAAATTCCTTAAGACTTGTTGTTTGGCCTAACATATGATTTATTCTGGGGAATATTCCATGTGTGCTTATGAAGATCATGTATTCTGTTGCTGTTGGATGGAATGTTTTATATGTGTCTGTTAGGTCCATTTGGTGTAAAATATAATTTAATGATGTTTTGTTACTCCCAAAGAGGAGACTTTAGCTGCTTCTTCCCTCTCTTTTTCATCTTTCTTCCCATCCTCCTAATTTAATCAGTTTTTGTGAGATTCATTTTCAGTGTTGACATTATTATTATTAGGTACAGTTTTTTGTTAACATCTGAGCCATGTAGTGTTCATTGATTTTATTTCCTTTTCTGTAAAACTTTGTTTTCTCTCATTTCGTTTATTTTTTCATTTTCCTAGTTTTTTTTTTTTTTTTTAAGACAGAGTGTCGCTTTGTTGCCCTGGCTACAGTGAGCGCCGTGGCGTCAGCGCAGCTCGCAGCAACCTCAAACTCCTGGGCTTAAGCTGATCCTACTGCCTCAGCCTCCTGAGTAGCTGGGACTACAGGCATGCGCCACCATGCCCGGCTAATTTTTTCTATATATATTTTAGTTGGCCAGATAATTTCTTTCTGTTTTTAGTAGAGACGGGGTCTCGCTCTTGCTCAGGCTGGTCTTGAACTCCTGACTTCGAGCAATCCACCCGCCTCGGCCTCCCAGAGTGCTAGGATTACAGACATGAGCCACCGCGCCTGGCCCATTTTCCTAGTTTTGATGGAAACATCCTTACACTCTCCAGCAGAAGTGGTACATCTCCCCTTAGTGTAGTTGAACACATCAAAGTTATCTATGACTTTAATTTACCTATGTATTATTTTAGATGTCCATGCTGGAGTTCTCTGTTCTCCTTTTATCTGAGCTATTCATTCTCTATCTAGTCCTATTGAGTATGTCTTCTTTGGATTTTCCCTTCATCCTTATCCTGGAAATTTTCTTTGCTTTTCTCTTGTGTTGAATTTCCTATTTCCAGGACTGTTTGGCTCTCCACTTTTTTTTTTTTTTTTGGTGTAATTTCTTTAGTTTGGTTTCAAATATATTCGAGTAGCTTTCTGAGGAAAGGTGGTAAAGTTTTTGAATCTTTCCTTTCTGAAAACACCTTATTTTACTCTCAGCTTCATATAGAAATTAAGGTTGGAATAATTTTCCCTCTAATCTAGAACTTCATTGTTTTCTTAATTTTACTTTTTCTTTTGAGAAGTTTATCGCTATTCTTATTTGTGAGTTTTTGTATATGACCTGTCTTTCCTCTCTGAAAGCCTTAAGATCTTCTCTTTATCCCTTGGCTTCAGAAACTTTATTATTATGTGCAGTGCCAATAATCTTTTTTGTTTTTATTATCATGGCTACTTCAGGGACCCTTTCAGTCTCAATATGGATACTTGTACCCTGCTTCACGAGTACCTTGGGTATTTGATTTTATATGAAACTGATAAACTATTTTTTAGAGTGGCTGTACTATATTACATTCCCACTAGCTACATATGAAAGTTCTAGTCGCTCCACATCCTTGATAATACTTGGTATTGTCAGTTCTTAAAAAAATTACTTTAATTATTCTAAGATGTATGGAGTAGTATTCCATTAAATATATACAAATGGCCAATAAGCACATGAAAAAATGTTCCGCATAATTAACTACTTGGGAAATGCAAATCGAAACCACAGTGAGATGCTACTTCACACTCACCAGGATGGCTATAATCAACCAATGGACAATAACAAGCGTTGGTAAGCATATAGAGAAATTGGAACCATCATACACTACTGGTAAGAATGTAAAATTGTGCAGCTGCTATGGAAAAGTTTGACAGTTTCTTAAAAGGTTAAACATATTTACCATATGATCCAGCAGTTCTAATCCTAGATATATAGCTAAGAGAATTGAAAACATATGTCTAAACAAAAACTTATACATGAATATTTATAGCAGTATTCATAATAGCCAAAAATGGAAACCCACATTTCTATCAACTGATGAATGGATAAATAAATTGTAGTTTAACTATACAATGGATTGAAATAAGTACTGATACATGCTACAATGTGGGTAAACCTTGAAAACCTTATCCTAAGTGAAAAAAACCAGTCACACAGGACCACATATTTTATGATTCCATTTATTTGAAACGTCCAGAATAGGCAAATCTGTAGATTCAGAAACTAGATTAGTGGTTGCCTGGGGTTGGTGAAGGTAGGGGATTTAGAGGTTGACAGTTAATGGATACAGGGTTTCATTTTGGGTAATGAGAATGCTCTGAAGTTGATTGTGGTGATGGATGCACAACTCTAAAGATACAAAAAACCATTGAATTTTATACTTTAAGTGAGTTAAGTGTATGGTATGCGACATAGCTCAAAGCTGTTAAATTACCTAGTTTTAAGAGTACAATTCAATAGTTTTTAGTTAATATATATAATTCTTCAAACATCACCACAAAATAGTTTTAGAAGATTTTTGTCATTCCAAAAGGATTCTTTGTGCTTATTTGTAGACAGTGCCTATTCCCACTCTAGCCCCAGGCTACCACTAATCTGCCTGTGTCTCTGTAGATTTGCCATTTTGCATAAATGGAATCATATCTTTTGGAATCATACACCTTTTGCATCTGGCTTCTTTTACGTAGGACTGGTTTCTCCACATCCTTTTTTTTTTTTTTTTTTTTTTTTGAGACAGAGTCTCACTCTGTCACCTAGGCTAGATTGCCGTGGCTTCTGCCTAGCTCACAGCAACCTAAAACTCCTGGGCTTAAGCGATCCTTCTGCCTCAGCCTCCCGAGTAGCTGGGACTACAGGCATGCGCAATCATGCCCGGCTAATTTTTTCTCTCTATATATTTTTTAGCTGTTCAAATCATTTCTTTCAATTTTTAGTGGAGACGGGGGTCTCACTCTTGCTCAGACTGGTCTCAAACTCCTGACCTCGAGCGATCTTCCTGCCTTGGCCTTCCAGAGTGCTAGGATTACAGGCGTGAGCCACTGCGCCTGGCCTCCACATCCTTTTTAACACTTGTTATTGTCTATATTATTTATTATAGCTATCCTAGAAGGCGTGTAGTGATATCTCATTGTGGTTCTAATTTGCATTTTCCTAATGACTGATTTTGAACATCTTTTTATGTGCTTATTAGCCATTCCTATGTATTCGGTGAAATGTGTATTCAAATTTTTTGCCCATTTTAAAAATTGGATTGTTGTTTTCTTATCACTGACTTTTGAGAGCAGTTTATATATTTTGGTACAAAGGTTTTTGGTTAGATATGTGATATAAAAATATTTTCTCCCACCCTGTGGCTTGTATCTTCATTCTCCTACCAATGATATTTGTAGAACAAAAATTTCTAGTTTTGATGAAGTCAAACAATTTTTAAATTTTATGATATATGTAATAACTCTTTGCCTAACTCAAGGTCTTGAAGATTTTCTCCTATGTTTTCTTTAAAAGTTTTGAAGTTTTATTTTACATTTAGATGTGTAATTCATTTTGAGTTAATTATCATACAAAGTGTGAGGTATAGGTTGAAGATCTTTTTTTTGCCATATGGATAATCAATTGTTCTGTCACCATTTGATGAAAATGCTATCTTTGCTCTATTGAACTGCTCTTGTACATGTCAGAAATCAATTGACCATATTTGTGTGGGTCTACTTCTGTGTGCTTCCCTGTGTGTTACTTTCCTTTTTTTTCCATATCCTTTTGTCTTCCTGTCCCTATTTTTTGTGCTTGTTTCCAGTTTTCTCCTATTACTTTTCTGATTCTCTCTCCCCCTCCCAATTTTCCATTTCCCTATTCCCTTCCACAAAATGAAGTATATAGATCATATTAAGTTTTATATACCTTATTTTTTGCTTAAAAAGCAATAGATATGAAGAATTTATATTTTTCTTTATAAGTAAAATATGCCAAAAATGAATTAAAATTTTAATTATAACCCTTAATTTTTTTCAGTGAATCAGTGGGCTTAAAGAAAGATGGTGATCCGTTTTCCCAAACAGTATGTTTCAAAATTTTTGCACCAGGCATCACTTCCCTAGTGTTACAGTTTCTTTTAAAAAAGAAATTGGTTAATGTATTGCAAATTGGCATGCTAAGGAAGGTCAAGATTTATTCATTTTTCTACCATGTTAACTATTGTTTCATTCCTAAATTATAAAATTGATTATTGATACTTTTCTTATGGGGGCAGTCATGATTACTACTGGATCCACAAATAAAAAAAATTAATTGAAAGAAACTTAATGTTGCAACTTCTCTAGAGCCAGCTTTTGGCCTATTTATTTTTTTAACACTTAAAAAAAGTAAGGAATTGGATTTTGGCATTTAAATAAGACACTTGATAGGGGAATCAAGTAATACAAGTAACTGGTCCTGTCTTTGACCCTTAATACTTTACTTTGTTTTTTTCAGAATCCAGAACAATTTTTCTAGAAAGGTACCCTAATAATACATTGAAACATGTCAGTCATGTCCAATGCCTCTATACTGTGCCGCACCATTTTATATGTAGCCTATTAGAAAGTCTGTGGATAAGATACTCTTTTCATGCTGCTGCCATTTAAATTTTTATTGTTTCTGTTCTTTTTTTTACAGTATTGTTTCCATTTTTAAAGAAACACTTTCTTTTGCATTTTCCCTTTTTATTAGTGCTATACAATATTTTGGAGACATTAGTCCAAATTGTATCAGGGTTTCCTGGCATAGCTAATAGATTTAGTTTCTGTGATCCTAGCAGAGAGTTATTATCTAGAATTAAATGAGATGATTACTTCAACCCCATGTCTGAAATATCCAGGTAATTGCTTTAACATTTTCCTTGAACTGTGACCTCTGCCCCTATAGATCAAGGGAGGTCTCTCTCCCTTATTTGTTTTTTAAAAAGATATTCTTAATGCAAAAGCTTACTAGTTAATTATGTTCAGATTCCCACTCTGGTTATAAGTAAAAATACATTGTGTATTAATATAATGTATTTTTAATAAAAAATAACTGTATTTTCTAAAACAAAAATAAAAAAGATTTTAAAGCAATGTAATGTGGACCAGGCTGCATCCTACACACCTGAGCCTTATTGTAGTCCCTTCGCAGCCTCGTGCAGCAGGTGCCCAGAGTTAAGCTGCAAGCTTGGTTTCCTTCTGGTCCCAAAGCTCAGCTGCCTATGCATACTTTCTTCAACCTTGGGCCAACTGGGTTAATCCTACTCTTCCCCAGCCAGGTAGCACCTTTTCCCTCCCTTGCCTCCTCAAGTCATGTCCCTATTCCTAGGAGCATCGGCTCTTCCTCTTCTTTTCACAGGGTCCCGACTTGTCCTGGGCAAGCCAGCCAGCCCACTGCTTCTGCTCCTGGGAAGTGCCAAGATTCTGCTGCGCTGACTCCAGCTGCCTTCTTATGCCTAGACTTTGGGCTGCTTTCCGGATACCTGCGTAAACAAGTCCTTGTCCCTGCTACCCATTCCTGCCTGCATCCTGCTTTTTCCTTCTTGCTACACTTCTGTTCCTTTCTCCCTCCCACCCCAACCCTCACCCTGCACATAATGCATAAAGGATGGAAAAAGTACTCCGCCCTGAAGTCTCTGAATGAGGCATCAATGGATGAATATTTAGGCAGCTTAGGGCTGTTTCGAAAGCTGACTGCCAAGGATGCCTCTTGCCTCTTTCGGGCTATTTCGGAGCAGGTAAAAGGAAAACAAATATGTCTCCTATTATACTGAGTTTTCAGAGTTTGAGACGTGGTATGGACCTGTAGCTAGACTTGTAGCTCACCAGAAGAAGCGAAATTCTCTTTTCTGTTTTCTTTTCTTTTTTTTTTTTTTTTGAGACAGAGTCTCGCTCTGTTGCCCGGGCTAGAGTGAGTACCATGGCGTCAGCCTAGCTCACAGCAACCTCAAACTCCTGGGTTTAAGCGATCCTACTGCCTCAGCCTCCCGAGTAGCTGGGACTACAGGCATGCGCCACCATGCCCGGCTAAGTTTTTCTATATATATTTAGTTGGCCAGATAATTTCTTTCTATTTTTAGTAAAGATGGGGTCTCACTCTTGCTCAGGCCGCTCTTTTCTGTTTTCTAATGAAAGCATCCAGGCCCATTAGGTCTGGAAAGAGGTTGTCTGCTCCCTATTACCTTGGTGCATGTTTTTGCTGATTAGTCTAATATCTTGCTGTACCTTTGCTAACATTTCTGTTTTGTTTTTTTTTTTTTTTTTGAGACAGAGTCTCGCTCTGTTGCCCGGGCTAGAGTGAGTGCCATGGCGTCAGCCTAGCTCACAGCAACCTCAAACTCCTGGGCTTAAGCGATCCTCCTGCCTCAGCCTCCCGAGTAGCTGGGACTACAGGCATGCGCCACCATGCCCGGCTAAGTTTTTCTATATATATTTTTAGTTGGCCAGATAATTTCTTTCTATTTTTAGTAGAGACGGGGTCTCACTCTTGCTCAGGCCACTCTTTTCTGTTTTCTAATGAAAACATCCAGGCCTATTAGGTCTGGAAAGAGGTTGTCTGCTCCCTATTACCTTGGTGCATGTTTTTGCTGATTAGTCTAATATATTGCTGTACCTTTGCTAACTTTTCTGGGTTTTTTTTGTTTTTTTTTTTTTTTGAGACAGAGTCTCGCTGTGTTGCCTGGGCTAGAGTGAGTGCCGTGGCGCCAGCCTAGCTCACAGCAACCTTAAACTCCTGGGCTTAAGCGATTCTCCTGCCTCAGCCTCCCCAGTAGCTGGGACCACAGGCGTGCGCCACCATGCCCAGCTAATTTTTTCTATATATATATTTTAGTTGGCCAGATAATTTCTTTCTGTTTTTAGTAGAGATGGGGTCTTGCTCTTGCTGAGGCTGGTCTCGAACTCCTGACCTCGAGCAATCCACCCGCCTCGGCCTCCCAGAGTGCTAGGATTACAGGCGTGAGCCACCGCGCCCGGCCAACTTTTCTGTTTTTTAAATGCCAGTTTGTGATGTAGGGAGCAATAAGAAAATGGGGTTAAAGTCAACTTTGAAATGCATCTTGATCTTTTGTAAGCACCCTGTGCTGCTTGTAAATTTTACAGGCCTAAGAAATTTACTGGCTGTACACATAAAGAGTAGAAAAACGGGGGTGGTTATGACAGAATCATTCCTTCCCAGTCTCACTAAAGATGATAAACAAATTTTAGTAAGGTAAGGACTTAATTTCCCAATTTCGTACATATTTTCTGAATAAGGGAGGCTTAAGTGTCCAGTACATAGTCTTGATTTAGAAGCTTCTATTTTAAATGACTACTGACAGCGAGCTGGTATTTCTCTTCTTTTTAGTTGTTTTGCAGCCAGGTTCATCATTTGGAAATCAGGAAGGCCTGTGTCTCATATATGAGGGAAAATCAACAAACTTTTGAGTCTGTAAGTAAAATACATACCCGGGGGAGAATTGTCAGTAGAGTATGTAGCAGGTGGGAAAAGAATTTTTAGGACCTACATATGAAAATTATATCATGTATTCTCCCGAATAGCAAATATTTAATTCCTAGCTGGCTTCCTTCCCACTAGCTAGCATGCTTCTGGACCTTCTCCCAGAATTATGTTGTTTTGTACTCTAATTAAAAATTAAGAAAAAAACAGTTAATTTGTATCCTTCTCACTACTTCCTCACCCCTACACCAAAAACCCCAAACCGTAAAAAGTTACATTTGTTTTGTATTATGCATACACTGTTCTTGAAAAATTAATAATAGTTCATGGAAGGTTTGGCTGTTAATATTTTAAAATGCATATTTAAAAATACATACAAATGAGAACTCAATTTTCTTGCTTAATGCTGTGCAAGTAATCTTCAGCCAATTTGAGGAATCTTGTAAAACTTAATTGTAAGGAAAGAAATTAGTCTAAATATCTAGTCTTTTCATGTGACAAATAGTGGTAATTGGAGCTCTGCCACTAATGACTGAATTTAGGTAAAACAACTTTTAGAGGATATCTTTGTACATGTTCAAGTATTTGAATTCTTGTTAACAATACTCGAGGTTTTATCAAGGTTTGATTCCAAATGTGCCGTTTAATGTGTCTATTTTTTTTAACACTTCTAGCTTTTCTAATACTATTTTCTTCTGTTTATTATGGATATTTGCCTGCTGTTCTAGGTTTACTCTTAATTTTCTCAACAGGTTTTAGTGAATTATAAAACTATGTGAAGGCTTCTTGACTTGAAAGCCTGTTACCTTGAAGTTGATTATGGGCTTCTCCACACCTGGGGAAAGCATTATTAGTGACATTACTTCAAATGCAAGACCATGGTGTAAAGCAGTGCATCTCAAGTATTTTGTGCATACAAATCACCTGGGGATCTTGTTAAAGTAGAGATTCTGATTCAGTAGGTCTGAGCCGGGGCCTGAGATTTGTACATGTCTAAAAAATTTCCAAGCGATACTTGCTGTTGGTTTGTGGACTACATTTTGAGTAACAGAGATGTGTGTAAAATTTTAAAACAACATGGGTGAATCTCAAAATATACTGAGTGATAGAAGCCAGACATCCCCCACCCCGCAAAGTTTATACTGTACGGTTTCCTTTATATAAAACTCTAGAAAAAATACAAACCAATCTATAGTGACAGAAAGCAGATCAGTGGTTGTGTATCAGTTATAGAGGGGCACAAGGAAGATTATGGGGGTGATGGAGATACTTACTAAAACTGTGGTGATGATTTCATGGGTGCATACGTAAGTCAAAACTTATTTGTACTATTTAAATTGTGCAGTTTAAGTCATTTATACTTCAAACTTGTAAAAACTGAGGAAAAATTTAAAAATTGATTTTTTTTAACATCTAGTGATATATATGCATGGAACTAGAAATAAATCTATTCTGAGTTTAATGTCATTTTTATTGAGGTATATTTTATTTTTTATTATTTTTTTTACATACAGTAAAATCCACCATTTTAAGTTTAGCATTTTTAGTTTTGGCAATGATATACAATTACACAAATTATACAAACTATCACAATTAAGACATAGAACATTTCCATCACCCCCAAAAGTTCCCATGCCCTGGGCTCTTTTGAAACTATTGAAATTCTCTTTAGATTTCCTCAATTTAACTTTGTAGATTCATGTCTCCTGTCAAATTTGAAATTCTTATAATTACTGGGCTGCTTGATTTATAAAAATTATCAAGTTAAGTTGGCATTTCAAAAGAAACTGGAAGGCATATCATTTCAGGAAATGCACTGGTTTGTGGATAAGCCAGGACCAATTTCTAAGATTTATACTCTAGCTTTTCTCCACTCATAACTTTTATGTATGTGCAAATCTTCTTGAGGTGCTGTGCAAGGTATAGCTTAATATCATAATTGTTGAGCTGAACAAAAGCCCATTGGAGGATAATATTGCAGAATATAACCAGATTTCAGTAATGCTATGTATTTGGTTAAGTCAAGTTTGTTTTATTTTTGAAGTATGTGGAGGGATCTTTTGAGAAATACCTGGAACGGTTGGGAGATCCCAAGGTAAGATCAAATATGGGCTTTAGTCTTTTCAGAGTTATTTGGAATAGTAACCTAAATATTCATTTGGCTGTATGACTTTAGCTAGATTCAAAATATTTTCTTTGGTAGCTAGCTGTGTTGAATCAAATAGATCTTGCAAAAGTTTAGAGGCTGGCGATTGACCTATTTTGTGTTGAATATTGAAAATTGTGTATTAATAATGCCATCATCCATAGACTAGCAAAATAGTACACAGTGCCTGGAAACAGGACAAGCGTAAGCCTTTTCACTTTAATGGGGGAAGAGGGTGGTAATGGATGTTAGTTAAGAGATCACTATTTTGTTTTATTAAATAATTCCCCTGTAGTTATCCTCCTTTTATGTGGAAGTAAAATCTGTAAACACATACTTTATTTAGAAATAATTTTATATGGTAAAATTACATAGTTCTAGACTTAAGGCATATTTACTAAATACCCTGCTACCTTTTTATTCTTACACTAGTTCCATTTTTATTGTGTTTTTTAAATCTTTCTTATTAGCTGTCCTTATTACTTAATGGTTAAGAAGGGCTTTGGGTCCATTTTTTTCAGGATAAGTTTATTTTTATGAGTAACTATTGCAATATGCCAAGCATCAAAACAAGTTATAGTGTGTTCTACTACAAATTCTTCATTTAAAACAATGCTAAGCAGCTTTAAAAAATTGTTGAACTTCTACCTCCTAGCTACAAAACTCTTTTAAAAACTGTGCATTATTTATGTTTAGGAAAGTGCTGGCCAACTGGAAATAAGAGCTCTTTCTCTAATTTATAAGTAAGTTTTATCCCCTTTTCTTTGAGAGAGAGTGTGCATGCCTGTGTGTATAGGTTTCTAAAAGTCCCTTTAGGATTGGGAAAATTTGAGATCTGATATATTAATATGTACGATAAAGAGGTCTAAGCAAACTGAGTTTGGTATAGTTTTTGGGTTGGGAACCTATTGCAGATGCTCTCCTTTTAGCATTTGTGTCTGTTTGGGCAATTAAAAGACTTTAGGAACTGCTGATATTCTTGTAGGAGGTCAGAGTATTTATCTTAGAATTCTTGGGTATGTAACTTTTGCCTCTTTTGTATGCATTCTTAGTCTGGCAGTTGCTCCCAATATAGTAGAAATTGGTTTGGGGAGGGGCAAAGAAATCTCAGATATTCCAGTGGTTTATGGTCCTTCAAATGGTTACAGTACATAAACAGATATATAGTACATCTGTGGAATTGAAATTTCATAGAGAAATTAAGAAAAATCTAAAGAGGCTTATTGGAGGGTGATAATAGGGGGAATATTCAAGAAGCACTGCTCTACTGCTTTGGACATTCTTTAAAACTGGTCTTTAAATCTGTAAAAGTGGAATTTATGAAAGTTGTAGGAATTTAAAAAATGCATAGGTTAGAGGCTAGTAGAAATTTTGTTCATTTGAGGAGTCTGATCTGTATAAGACTCCCTCACAATTCTTAGGATGGTGAGATGGTATATATACCTTGGTAGAATCAGAACCCTCTTGTTATGGGGACTTGTTGAAGTCAGTATTTCACCATTCACTCATTTCTTATTAAATCCAGCAAGAAGTGTAGAAGAGGCATTGGGCAGGTGGCTAATCAGTTGTTACTTTTAAATCAGGAGTTGGATTTTATATTGGCCTGTTTCCTGTCTTTGTATGGCCTTCAAGCTAAGAATGATTTTTATAGTATTTTAAATGGTTAAAAAGTCAAAAGAAAGTTTCATGGCATGTGAAAATTATATAAAATTTAAATTTCAGTGTCTATAAATAAAGCTTTATTGGAACACAATCATGTTCATTCACTTATGCATTATTTATGGCTGCTTTCATGCTATAAAAGCAAAGTTGAATAAACCATGTGGCCTGCAAAAACAGAAATGCTTATTATCTGGCCTTTTGCCAAAAAAGATTTGCCAACTGGTGCTTAGATGGGGAGAGCTACCAAAGATCACAAACATACATACAATTGTTAATTTGTGGTTTTTACCCCTTCTACTCCCAAATTGAGAAACATTTTAAACAATCCCTAGGACTTTAGGAGTGGTTAGCTATCTACCTTGAGTTAACATCATTTAGCCTCTTTGGATTATTTTAAAGCCAAACATTAAGCCTAATGTTTGTATTATTTTATATTAATAAGGTAGACAGTTTAAAAGCACAAATACTTGTTCCTGAAACTATCTCTTATACCACATTATTTCTTCCCACCCACCTTTGTTTTCTACCCATGTAGTCGGGATTTCATTCTTTATCGCTCTCCTGGAAAACCTCCAACTTATGTCACAGATAATGGCTATGAAGACAAGGTAAGAAGATAAGTGAATGTTGACTTAAAGAAGTTGAATGATGCTGCTGACCTACCAGGACATTAAGAAATAATTTTTTAGCCTAATTAATGAGAAAGTAAGCACGGTGTACATGACAAGGCGTTCTGTCTTTTCCTCTGTAGTCATCCTCAGTGTTAGCTACCTCTCTAAACTCATCTGATCTTGTCACTCCCGTAATTGAAAAAAATCACCCAAAACTCTAATTAGGCTCTCAGTGACTAGAGGATAAGGTTCAAACTTTGAAGCTAGTCATTCAGTGTCCTATAGGGGTACCAAACCAGCTTCATTTTCTTCTATCCTTAGAATACTATGCTTCCTGTTAGTCTGGCTTTCATATCATACTGTTCCTTTGTACCTGAAATGTCAGTTCCTCTGAAACTTTCCCAACTGTTCTGGAGTTATTTCCTCCCATGATGTTCCCGTAGCAGCTCCCAAGTAATTATAGTATTTGTCACATTGTATTTGTTTACATGTCTTTTTCTCTCATTAGTCTGAAATGTTCTTGATGGCAGGGCAATGTTCTACTACCTCATAAAGTACATGGAAAGTGTAGGAGATTGATGGTTGAGAATACTTAGCAGATAAATTGTTTTTCAGCATGTAGCTTTTCTTCCAAAAAGTTTAAGAAAAGCCTTTTATCCTGATTATTTAATTAGTGCATATAGGCTACACAGTATTTAAATTTTATAAGTCTTATTTCACATCATGGAGCACAATTCAGGCAACATTTTTAATGATGTTAAGACAAGACTATACACTGGGAAAACTGTTAGGATGCTCATTACAGTAATCCAAGAAGAAGACCTGAGATAGAAGTGGCATTAGAAATAGAGAAGATTGAGTAGGAGATAACTTAGAGAAGATAAATATAAATTGGGGCACATTAATTATTTTGCCAAATGGCCACAATCTAATTTGTTCAGCAAACATTAAGCCCATATTAGTATAACAAGCACTTTTCTGGGCTTTGATACCAAGATGAATACAACAAAATCTTTGCTCTCCAAAGTCTTAAGAAGCTATGAAGACAGACATGCAAATAATTATAGCAAAGTGATAAATTTTATAATTAAAGTATGTACAAAGAGCATAAAAGAAAAATCCCTTCTTTCTGCTTGAGGGGTTTCAGAAAGCTTTATACTGGTAGTGATATTTAAGTGGAGTATCAAAAAACTGGGTCCATCAAGTATGAAGAGCAGTCAATTCATAGGAAACACTATATGCAAAGGAATGAAAGCAAGAGACCCTTTGAGACTTGAGTAGTTGGATGTGGGGAGGGTGATGCTGAAAAGATAGGTTAGAGTGACATAATGAGAGGTGGAGTAGGCCATGCCAAAGAATTTGTCTTTTCATTGTACAGAATAATCAGTTGAAGCTTTTTTTCCCAGCATTTTGTTACGAAGATGTTCAAACATACAGAAAAGTTAAAGGAATTTTATTGTGAGCATCCATGTAGCTACCCAGCACCTGGAGTTTGCTGTTAACATTTTACTATTTTATCACATATCCATTTCTATATCCATTCATCAATCCATCTTTTTTGATGTATTTCAAAGTAAATTTCAGACATCAGTCCACTTGACCCTCAATACCACTTGAAAGTTTTTAGGTGAAGGTGTGACATAATCAGAATTGTTTGAGGAAGAGCAGTGTTAGCTTTTGTATTTTAGCAGTTGTACACAGCATTACCTGAAATGAGATTTGGACATTAAGATCTTTACCTTTAGTTCAGTTTTATTTCCCCCCAACATTTTGTTCTGAAAATTTTCATACAGAGAAAAGTTGAAAGACTCATATAGTGAACATTCGTATGCACACCACTTAGTTTCTACAGTTATACAGTTCCATCTTTAAATAAGTCTTGTACATCTTACAGAGATATTGAGCTGATCAAGAGGAAACATTACCCATTGGGAATTATAAGAATATAAAAATGTCAGACTTTTTGAGTGTGTATAACCAGCAAATATGTTTAAGGCTCATTCATACAGGTAGACAGAGCTAATACTTAATCATCAACTAGGTATTTGCATGCCCAGAATAGTGCATATATAGGTCTGACTTGGGAATTTATAAAGTGAGTGTGTTTGTCCATATTGAAATTTAAGTATGGAAAAGCTAGGTGCTTTTGTTGTGTGGTGTTTTGATTTGCCTAAAACTTTGTTGCTTTATCTTAGTTTAAAAGGTTCCTAAGATTTACATTTGAATTGTTTGGCTTTTCAAAAATGACTTTATTAAAGGTAGTGAACATTATTAATGAGGCTTCTAGAATACATTTTAGAGCAAACTTTCAAAGAAATGCCTAATGTTCACCTTTGGTACCTTCCACCTTCTACATTGACTTAATTTTGCATTCTACATATTATCTATGTTATCTTCAATTTCCTAAATGTATTCAGTGTTAAAGTGAATGTTACTGAAAGCTAGCCATCTTCACTTGGCTCACTTGCTCTGTCTAGAAAGAAGTACGTACTTATATTAAAAATAAAACTTAGATTTGAAAATGTAGAGTAAAAAGTAAAGTCCCCATTCAAGCTCTTCGATCGCATGTGCTTGAAGGTAAACAACTATTAAGTATTGGTGAGTATCCTTCTGTATCATTCTCTTTGCATTTGTGGGTTTTTTTATGTAGATGGGCTCTACATTCTGTTACTTGTTCTTTTTTTTTTTTTTTTAGATATCTATCCTTAACAGTAATACAGATCTACCCTGTTTTTCACTAGTTTGCTGTCATTACATCCCACCTGCCCACTCCCAAACAGATTACCTACGAGTGTGAATGAGAGAATTACTATTTTATGTTGGGATACCACCAGGAACATAAAAGCCATCATGCCTTGTTTTGCCTCTTCCAATCAAAATGGAATTTTTTGCCACTTTATTAGAGAAATTGTAGAGTCACCTGCTTTTTTTCTACAAGAACTGCTTGCTTATTCATTAGTTTTGGTTAGGAGGGTTCTTTTACTCCTTATACAATGGCCTCTGGTTATTAATAGTTGTTAGTTGGAGTTCTCAATTCCTGTAGCCCAAAGTACAAAGGGCTTCTCTGCTCACTGTTCTTATGAGTTAATAAACTGTTCTTAAATGCAAATACCCCTTGTGATGGGAGAAACTTATTCATAACTTAAACTTTACTATGAGTTGCTTTAGCTTGACACTTGATCTCAATACTTTGAAATGTGATATTACTGAGATGAAATTGTGATTTCAAAAAAGCCTAGGATCAAATAATAGACCTGGGATCAGAGAACTTGATTATTAGGAGAAGTTAGCCTAGAGTAGTGTAGGGAGGTAGAAAAAAAAGAGTTCTTAGGATATTAATTTTTTCTGCCAAGTATGCTTGGCAACATCCTTCCGTAGAACACAGAATTGTCTTCAGGTTGCTGATACCAAAGACAGCTTCAAAATGAAACAGCCTTAATCAGTAAGAATTATATCTCTTATACAAGACAAATTTTGTTTTAAGAGATGAGGTCTTGCTGTGGTGCCCAGGCTGGAGTGCAGTGGCTGTTCACAGGTGCAATCGTAGCACACTACAGCCTCAAACCCCTGGGCTCAAGAGATCTTCCTGCCTCAGCCTCCTGAGTAGCTTGTGACTACAGGTGTGTGCCACTGTGTCTGGCTAAGACAGATATTTTTGAACCAAAAATCAGATTTTGGAGCAGTTAGGTAAACAAATTTCATCTCATGGAGTGTTTTTGCTGAAAAAATTTGGTTAGCAAGCATGACCTTTGAATTGTTTTGGGGAAAAAACCAAACTAGAGATGGAAAGAATCTGTTGAGAAGTTAGCCCCTCATTTTTGTAGACATCTCAGTGCCTTAATTCATTAAGGAAGTCTCTCTAGCAGTATTGCTGCCGTATACTGTATTGCTATTCTGTACAATGGGTAACCTTTTGAATAAATTGAGTAAAGTCCCTCTCCTTTTCTGGTCTGAATTTGGAATATTTGGGTATTTGACCTAATTTCTTCAGTCATTCTTAGAAGTTAAGCTGAGTTTCTCGACATCTATTAGGCTTTCTGTTATGTTCAGTAACTCGATTTGTAAAAGTTCCTGTTTTTTGCAAATTTGTAAATCAGGACTTGTTTCGTATATTAAAGGAATGTGATTGAGGCAAACAGTGTAACCTTAGTAGTGATTTTAATCTTGACTTTTAAAAGTCACTGCTAAAGAAAATCTATGAGATACAGCTTGCATTTCCTTATATTTAGATTTAAAAAATAACTTTAAAAATGATACATTTAATTTCTAAATTGCTGACTACTAACAATTTCAAGTTAATTGTCAACATAATTTCATGGTTGTAAGACATGTAATATTCACTTAATTGTTCTGTGTTTTTTTTTTAGATTCTACTGTGCTATTCAAGCAATGGTCATTATGATTCTGTGTACTCAAAGCAATTTCAGTCAAGTGCAGCTGTTTGTCAGGGTATGTGAAGGCTTTATAAATTTTCAGGTGTAATTTCAGATGATATATTGCTTGTCTTTTTTATTACAGAATATTACGGGGGTATAAACGTTTTGCTTATATGAATTGCTTTTGTACAGTGTCAGTCAGTTATAAGTGTGTCTATCACCCATATAGTGTGCATTGTACCTGTTAGGTGTGAATTTACCCATGCCCTCCTCCCCCTTCCCATCTGCTTGATTTCCATTGAATTTTACTACCATATGTGCACATGAGTGTTGATCTCTAAGTTTCAATTTAGTAATGAATACATGTGGTTTTTGTTCTTCCATTCTTGTGATACTTCACTTGAAAGGATGATTTCCAGTTCCATCCAGGTTGTTACAAAAGGTATTAGTTCACTATTTTTTTATGGCTGAGTAGTATTCCGTGGTATACATGTACCACATTTTATTGATCCACTCATGTATTGATGGGCACTTGGGTTGTTTCCACATCTTTGCGATAGTGAACTGTACTGCTATAAACATTCTATAAACATTCGAGTGCAGATGTCTTTTTTTATAGAATGTCTTTTGTTCCTTTGGGTAAATACCCAGTAGTGGGATTGCTAGATCAAATCGTAGGTCTACTTTTAGTTTTTTGAGACATCTCCATACTACTTTCTGTAGAGGTTGTACTAGTTTGCACTCCTACCAACAGTGTTCAAGTGTTCCTTTCTCTCCGCATCCAAGACAGCATCTGTTAATGGGACCTGATTAAGTTAAAAAGCTTTTGCACAGGCAAGGAAATAATCAATAGAGTGAATAGACAACCTACAGAATGGGAGAAAATATTTGCATGCTGTATACATCCAATAAAGGGCTAATAACCAGCATCTACAAAGAACTGAAGCAAATCAGCAAGAAAACATCAAACAACCCCATTAAAAAGTGGGCAAAAGACATGAACAGAAGCTTTTCAAAAGAAGGTAGACTAATGGTCAATAAACATATGAAAAAATGCTCAGTGTCTGTCATCATCAGGGCAATGCAAATCAAAACCACAGTGAGATATCACCTAACTACAGTGAGAATGGCTTTTATCAAAAAGTCCCAAAACAACAGATGTTTGGATGTGGAGAGAAACGAACACTTACTTATACCCTATTGGTGGGACTGCAAACTAGTACAGCCTCTATGGAAAGTAGTATGTTACCTGTCTTTAATTTGGGAGACCTACCATAAATAGGCCTTTTAAAATCCTCGTACCCACCGAATATGTATGTTAGGTTACTGCTATTTTCACATTGTTATAAAAAAATCTTATTTTGATAATCGGAATTTTGTCTGTTTTTTCCTTCAGCTGTGTTATATGAAATTCTCTATAAAGATGTATTTGTTGTGGATGAAGAAGTGTTGAAAACTGCAGTTGAATTGTTTCGAAGTAGTTCTAAGAAGAATAGAAATAATGCTCTAACTGGAAGAGAGGATGCCCATGTTGATGACAAGGATTCAACTCAGGATAGGTAATAAAGGGGGTGTCAATTATAATTATATTTCATATTTCTGTACATAATTTGAAAGTAGAAGGGGCCTGGCAAGCTCATGATTTAGATTACATATTCACACATACACATGTTAGGGTTATATATATAATATTTTTTAATGGGAGGAGAGTTTTACCAAAAAGAATATATCGTGAGATACCCAGATTTTGGTCATTTTTTTCAAGGCACAGTCTGTTTTTTATTGCTGGAGGAGACTTTAGAGCTATCTAATGCTCACACACCTGTAATCCCAGAACTTTGGGAGGTTGAGGCAGGAGGATAGCTGGAGATCCAGGAGTTCAAGACCAGCCTGGGCAACATAGCAAGACCCCATCTTTATTTTAAAATTAAAAAAAAAGGAACTAATGCTGTGTTTCTCAACCTTCAGTTGTATACAAATTACTCACAGTGCTTATTAGAAGACAGATTCCTGGGCTTACCTTCACAAAATTTGAGGTAAGGATAGGGCCAGGAATCTTTTAAACAAGTACACCCAAGTATTCTAATGTAGGTAGGCCACGGACCATACTTTACTGATTCTAAACCAACACCATCATTTACAAAACCAATAACTAATAACTGAGGTTGAGTTGGTTACTTGACACACATCCAGCTAGTAGAAAATCTTTCAGGCTAAGGGGAGTTTTAGGCGCTTTTGGGTGTCTGCCTTGATGTGCACTATGTAGATTGTGTGCCTCTGAGGAAACAGCTATTATTGAACAGATCTAGTTGAAAACTTTGGGTTGGAAATAATAAAGAGGATGTTGTCTTATATTTCTTCCTGATTCCTACTTCTGTCTGGAAATTCAAATAGGTTTGATGCCATTCAGGTGTCACCTTGTGTTTTTGTTTTGCAGTTCTATTTCTTGGATGTTTAATACTGAGAACTTTTTTTTTTGAAAAGGATTTTTTAAAGTTTATTTGGAACTTCAGGGGTGGCAACCCTGTGTCAGGGTAAAAGTTGTATTGTTCTTTACTTGTATTAAGGACTTTAGGTTTATGGAATCTATAGTAGTAGGAAGGCAAGGTGTATTAGTTACCTACTGCTATATATCAATATTACCACAAACTTGGCAGCTTAAAACAACACACTTATCTCACAATTTATGTGGGTTAGGAACCTGGGCATGGGTTAGCTGGATCTTTTGCTCCAAGTCTCACAAGACTGTATTAAAGGTATTGGCTAGGACTGAGTTCTTAATCTGGAGCTCTGACTGGGGAAAGATCCACTTCCCCACTCATAATTCTTGGCAATATTCAGTTCATTCCAGCTGTAGAACTGAGAGCTTCAGTTTTTTGCTGGCAGCTAGCCAGAAGTAACTCTCAGCTCCTTGCTACATTGAATTGGTGGACGTGGCTGTTTGCAAGGGGAGACAGACAAGCAAGATGGGTGAGGCAGGGATCATGGGACCATCTTAAGAGTGTGTCCTCATAGGAGGTATGAAATGTAGGAGGTGATCTGCTAAGTGTATTGCTGCACTTACTTATGAAAAGGAAGATAAATGCAAATTCTAGGATGAAAAAATATGTGCCTCATTTTGAGAACTTAGCTACGTTACCACTAGGTGGTGGTATGGTCATTAGACTTAAGTAACTGGATTTATATAAAATTCTTTAACTTTTTTCAATTAGGATGGAAGTATGGGGTGCCTGCTGCAATGCCGAAAATATACCAGAGGGCTACAGTCAAGGAACAGAAGAGGCAAAGGTTTGATATTTTCTAAGGCAAATAATTTTTATACTCTTGGCTTACAGCATCATAACTTAACGTAGTTATGGTCAGGTGGTCCATTCTAGTTATGTGGGGTGGGGTAAGAGTTGGTCATGTTTTCCTTTGTGGAAGTATTAACCTATTTGAAAATGTAGAATGTGTGCTTAATTTTCTCTGAACTCTTGCTATTATGGAATTTTAGATTTCTCAATACAAACTCTGAACACTTGAGAAATTTCAGAAGCTGTTGTTTTCAAATTAAAGTAATATTGCAAACCTAATATTTAGTTTGTAATCTTCTGACACTAAGGTTGCTTTCTTACATTAAAGAATGTAATGCCTATCCTTATTTTATTCAAAGAAACTGGGTGATAATGCTGGTCTATTAAAGTTGGAGAAATAGAAATTATACTATTGGTGTAGGCCTAAAATCAAGTAGGCCTTCGTGTTGAGGCTAGCTAAATAGGGCAAATACTATTACAACAATCTATGTACACCCGCACTGCTGATAATTTTGGAACAATATTAAATATGGTGACATTCTAGGAAAGCAGAAGAAAGATGATAGTTCCTTTTGAAATTTTAACAGATTTTCACCTAAATGAAGTAAACTTTTCTAGGGGATTTTAGGTTACAAAAACACTTGCATCTCCATGTGCATATGAAGATGATACTTGTTGAATAGTTCTGAATTTTTAATTCTGGTCTGTGTTGAATTGGTTTATATGAGGGTGTGTCCTGAGTTGTTGGCTGTTCTAGATATATTTCCCTTCTGCCATCTAAAACCTTTTAGATTATTTACATTTTACTTCTCTAGTCTCCTGGTTTTTAAAATAACACGGTAAAATTTATTGTGCTGTTTATTTTCTTGTTTTAATAAAGAAGGAAAAGGAGGCATGTGTATAGTTTTAAAAAAAGGAAGAAAAGAACCTTAGTTCTTCCTTCCTCATAGAAGGAAGACTTAAGCTAAGGATGGTGAGTTTGTAGCATGATTATTTTTGTTTTAGTCTCCAGAAAATCCATCAAAGATGCTCTTCCCCTATAAGGTGCTCAAAGCCCTGGATCCAGAAATCTATCGTAATGTAGAATTTGATGTTTGGTTGGACAGCAGAAAAGGTAATGAAATATCAACAGGATATTTTTGAATCCTGACAGATCCAGGAGAATAATTTTGTCAATGTCCTGTTGTGAAAAACAGCCTGGTACTTTTTATTTTGCTCTATAGATGATTAAATCCAAAGGAGGAAACAAATAGGTTTAGAAATGGGGAGGGATCTTTTAGAGTCTGATGTTTATCTGGGGCTTTAACTTTGCAAAGACTGTGTGGTGATAACCTTAAGAGTACCAAAAACCTTTAAGGATGAGAAATAAGCTCATCTTAAATTTAAGCCATTAAGACCACACTCATTGAGAAATGAACAGGTCAGGCCTGTGGACCAATTCTGACCCACCACCTGTTTTTGTGTGGTGTATGAGCTAAGAATGGTCTTCACATTTTTAAATGGCAGAAAAAATTAAAAGAACAATATATTGTGACTCATGAAAATTATATAAGATTCCAATTTCAGTGTTCATAAATAAAGTTTTACAGCAGAGTTTGAGTAGTTCTGACAGTCTGTATGGCCCGTGAAACCTAAAGTATTTACTCTTTGGCTCTTTACAGAAAAAGTTTACCAACCCTTGAAATAGGTAATTAAGTATTTCTCCTTATAAGATATTAATAACTAAGGTAACCAGATGAGGTCTTAAAATTCTGCCTTCAAGATAAGCGTTTAATATTTCACATTCAACTCCTTGAACTTTGGTTAACCTAGATATAATTAACAACCTAGAATGAGGTTAAGACCTCATGTAACACAGTACTTTGTTAAAAGATAATAGGGTGCTTTGAAGAAGCTGCATAGTGTTACTTTCAAATTGTGCCTTTATTAGTGTTTTGACCAACTCTAAGATTACAAACTCCCAATTTCCACCTATTTGTTTTTTTAAAGCACAAAATTACTCTGGCAGGTCTCTTTAAGTTGACTATAGAAATAACCCATCAAGAGTGATAGAATGGCCCTTTGGGACTTTCCCCCTAGATTTTCACTTATAGTGGTAGTACTGTCAAAGGCACTATGGTCAAGGTAAATTAGGAAATTAAGTATTATAAAATAGGAAAGGAACAAGTTCAGTTGAGCTTGAATGTTCATTTTCTTTTAATAGAACTTCAAAAATCTGATTTCATGGAGTATGCTGGGAGACAGTACTATTTGGGAGACAAGTGTCAGGTTAGTTCCTTCTTTAAAGAATCAGTAATCTCCAAGATTGTGCTTTTGGTCATTAATATGTGTTGAGTACGACTTATTTACAAAGTAGTAGAAAAATGTTTTTTTAATTGTTTGTGTTAAATTTTAATTATAAACTTCTGTGATTAAAATAAGGCTCTTTCATTACATGCTGCCTCCATTGACTGAGACTTCCAATGTTGATATCAGTTACTTTAAAAAGTAGATAACTGAACTCCATTTGGGGAAAAGCGATATTTTGTTTGGCAGAAGTTGAGACTTGATGTATTCTCTTTCAGGTTCGCTTGGAATCAGGGGGAAGATACTATAATGCTCATATTCAGGAAGTTGGAAATGAGAACAATTCAGTAAAAGTTTTCATTGAAGAACTGGCAGAAAAGTAAGAATATAATAATTTGTTGAATCACTAAGGTCTTTGGCTCCTGGTGCCTTTTTGCAATATAAAATTGATAATTATTAGGATGTTAGTAAGAGAACCAGGGTTATATCTGTTAGGGGTGGAGAACCTGTGGTTGGGGCCATAGGTGGCCTTCTGGATCCTTGAGTGTGGCCTTTTGACTGAATAAAAATTTTACAGAACAAATCCTTTTAATAACTTCATTAGTTTCCAAATTTTAGGCACTAGCCAGCTTATTAGAAATGTTAAATTTAAGAACAACAGAATTCTGATACAAAACTGTTCCTAGTAATTGGAAAGGTGGTTTGCTAAATGAGCCCCTGCCAATAGCAAGATAAGTTAGTCTAGTCCTTTTCAAACTTTACCATGCATCAGAATTACCTGGAGAGCTTGTGAAAACAGAGATTAATGATCCAAATCTCAAAAGTTTCTGATTCAGTAAGTCTGGGGTGGGGCCCAAGAATTTGAATTTCTAACAAGCTTCCAGGTGATGCTAATGCTGTTGGTCCACTTTGAGAACCATTAAATGAGGCTATGCTGCCCTAACGACCAAAAAAAAAAAAAAAATCTAAGCAGCTTAAAACAATAAAATTCCTTTCTCCCTCATTTAGCATGCCCATAGTGGGTCCGCATAGGGGACCCAGGCCAAAAGAGGCTCTATTTTAACACACACTTCCATGATCACAGGCAGGGGGGAAAAAGGAGAACATGACAAACCACTTGCTGGATCTTAAAACATCTCACATTTTATTGGCCAAAATGGTTTACATAGCCAAACCTGATGTTAATGGGGTGGGGAAATAACAATCCTCCTCTAAGGAAGGGCAGCAAATATTTATGAATTAATACAGTCTACCACAGGCTTTCTTCCAGAATGTGGTAGGTACTACAAACAGCTATGAAATTGTGCAAACTACTCTTAGTTTTCCTTCTCTCCCCTCCCTTCCCCTCCCCTCCCTTCCCTTTTTTTTTTTTTTTTGAGACAGAGTCTTACTCTGTTGCCCGGGCTAACGTGCCATGGTGTCAGCCTAGTTCACAGCAATCTCAAACTCCTGGGCTTGAGCAATCTTTTTGCCTCAGCCTCCTGAGTAGTTGGGACTACAGGCATGCGCCACCATGCCCGGCTAATTTTTTCTATATATTTTCCAGCTAATTTCTTTCTACTTTTAGTAGATGCGGGGTCTCGCTGTTGCTCAGGCTCGTTTCAAACTCCTGAGCTTAAGCAAGCAATCTTCCCGCCTCGGCCTCCCAAAGTGAACTTAAACAGGAAAGCTAGTGTTAACAGGTTTAAATAGAATACACTTGAAAATGAAGTAGAAGAGGTGGGATGTGTGTATCAAAGGAGAGTTAAGTCTGTGTTGCAATGACTTCATGGTGATACTTTTAACTTTTAAGGCATCTTGTTCCACTGGCTAACTTAAAACCAGTTACCCAAGTGGCACCTGTTCCTCCTGCCTGGAATGCTGTGCCTAGTCGGAAAGGAAGAGGTTACCAGAAAATGCCTGGGGCCTATGTCCCAGAAATAGGTTTGTATGCTAAAGTTTTTTATTATTCTTTTAGTTTTTCCTTCTTGTAGCCCCTTTTACTTACCTACATTGTACCTTTTTTTAAAGGTATATTATATATCTTGTTCTAGAGTACGGTTACTCAACTTTAGCATTACTGATAATTGGATGGATAATACTTCATTGTGTGTGGGGGAAGAGCTTCCTGTGTGTTGTAGGATGCTTAGCAACATCCCTGGTTTCTACCCACTAGATGCCAGTAGCACCTTCTGCCTAGTTGTGACAATCAAAAATGTTTTCAAACATTGTCAAATGTACCTTGAGGGAAGAAAGGGCAGAATTGTCCTGGTTGAGAACCACTGTTCTAGGGGACTTAAGCACTCATATGTGGGAGCTAAAAACAAAATCGATCTCATGGGGAGAGAGAGTGTAGAAAGGTGGTTACCAGAGGCTCAGAAAGAGTAACGAGGAGCGGGAAATAGAGAGGGGTTGGTTAATGAGTACAAAAATACAGTTAGAAGGAGTAAGATCTAGTGTTTGATAGCACGATAGGGCAACTATAGTTAATAATTTATTGTATATTTCAAAATAACAGAATGGATTTGGAATGTTCCTGACACTAACTAATGGTAACTGTTTGAGATGATAATTACCCTGGTTTGATTATTAAACATTGTATGCTTGTGTCAAAATATCACATGTACCCCATAAATATGTATAATAATTATAAACATAAAAATTAAAAATAAAATAATTTTTAAAAGCTTTAAGGTATAGATTTTAGACTCTAATATTTGAGGGAGAAATATTTCTTAAAGAACTAGGAAAATACCTCATAGAAGTAGCCAGAGATATTAACAGGTATAATTTCTTAGAGAATAGTAACGTAGGTGACTGGATGATTCAATGTTTTAATGACCTATTCTAAACTGCCTCTACTGAAGATAGTGCTGAGGTACTCATTGATACAGAAATTACCTGCTGGTTTTGCGCTACCAAATGAAAGATCTAGTACATCCTTGAAAAATACAAAAATTCCCATCTTATATTTATTTGGTTTCTTCCTAAGAAAAGCTCTGAAAGTTTAAGGCAGTGTAGGATTGGGGGTGGGGTGATCACTGAACCTTTTGCTTTGGTTGTGAAGCTTATTTGCTACTTCTTTGTCTAAAAGCTATGTCAGAGATGGATGTGAAGCAGCGGAAGAAGATGTTCAAGAAACTTCGAGGGAGAGACTTTTGTATAAATACGGCTTACAACAGGGGAGACTCCTTTCTCCCACCCAGGCTTCAGCACAGTGTGTATTATGGGCATGATCCTCCAATGCACTACTCACAGACAACTGGCAACATTATGTCTAGTGAACATTTTTATCCTCAACGTTCATCTCAGAGACAAAGTCGGGGATGTGGGATGCCCAGGTGAGATATAACTGACTTTCAAGATAATGTATGTCTCTCTTTAGTTCTTGGAAATAATTCCTGGCCAGAATTACAATAGAATTGAGAAACATCGTAATAGTTTAGATTTCTTTTATAACTTATGCCTAAAGGGAATATAAAGGAGACAACTGAGGTATACTTAAATTCTTGTGAAATGAATTAATTGGCAGAATTGTGTTCTCATAGTCTAGGAAAATATGAAGCAGTTGAAGAGATGCTAGAAGACAGAATGCCATCAAGATGAATGTCCATGTGATATATGGCACTGTGTCCATTAATAATGGATAGCTCTAATGCTAGTATGGGGAAGATCAAAGCTCTTTCTAATGGGATGTTTTTACAAAGGTGTATTAATTCTGTTTAACCACAGAGGCTGGTCATTCAAGCACTAGTAAAGAGTTCTGTTTTTCTTTTCCTTTATTGTTAGGGATTCATCTCGTTTTATAAACAGGCAAAACGTGGCGGGTCCTAAAATTGGTTATTACCCTGGGCCAGGTAAAAGATGCTGCCAGAGCTATGATAATTTCTCCTATAGATCTCGGTAAGTATTGTGTTGAAAGTCAGAGAAAATGGATAAGTCTGGTTTCATTGCTGAGTACTGGTTTTTAAAAAAATGTCAACTTTGTGATGCTTGAACTATATTATTTAGAAATTAGAAACAAGTTATTACATTTTATCATTTTTTCTCTTTTTTTATTCTCCAAACTACTTAAGTTCCTTTAGACGTAGTCACCGCCAGATGCATTGTATGAATAAGGAGTGTCAGTATGGCTTTGCCCCAGAGAATGGACAGATGCCCAGGGGTTTGGAAGAAACTATTACTTTTTATGAAGTTGAAGAAGGGGATGGGACTGCTTATCCAACTTTACCTGTGAGTGGGTCAAAGCTTTACTCAAAAAAGCTATTTATTTTTTTTCTTTTCTTCTCTTTTTTCTCTTCTCTTCTGTTCCTTTCTCTTCTCTTTTTTAGTAAAGGCAATGTGGATAAACTTTAGATTTTGCATGAACAACCAAATCTCTTTCTGGAAAATGGGAGAATTTTTCCAGATGTTCCTAGAAAAAGGAGTAGAGGGAGACAAATCTTGCCTGTATATTATGGGCTAATATTTTCTGCTTTCTTAATTATTCACATTTTATTCTAAAGTACATTTAAAGCATTTAATTACAATGTTCTCATACCACAGCAATTCACATTGTTAGGCTATTTTTTTTAACTGACTTTCAAAACATTCCTCTAGCTTTTTTTATTTTTCTGACTATCTAGGGATAACTGCATGTATGTATGTCTCTTTGGCACAGAATGGAGGTCCCCCTACAATGGTTCCTGTTGCTTCGGGATACTGTGTTGCAAGGCGGGGACGTGGCTCAGGCAAACAAACTTTGAATTCAGAGGAGAACAATGGCCAGAGTGACAATGGTGAGTGAATTACAGTTAAATATTTTTAAAAAGATGATTCTTGTGGCATTAGCACATCAGGGCTGTGAAGTAGACCAAAGCTTTAGTTTTGGGGTTTCATCCTGTTCCAGTAGCTTAGTTTTGAAAGAGTTATAAGTTCTCATCTCAGAGCCTGCTAGGTTTTTGAAGATGTCCTGATGTTTCTCTGAAGAATAGACTCCTATTTCAGTAGGCCATTACATTATTATAAGTTATTTTCAGCTATGTGCATAGGTCTTTCGTGAGTTTTGATTTGGTGAGATGTCAATATGGAAAACACGTATTCCTTATTACTAAGGCACTATTCATAGTTGTCCTCACCATTTGTGTAACTACTTTACCCTTTTCATGTGACTAGCTATTAAATAAGACTGCTATGAAATAACACCTTTATCCACAGATGTCTACTTGATCTATAAACATTTTTATGTTTATTTATAAACATATTTTATTCCTTTGTGTTATCCATTCTAAGTAATTATAATTATAGTCCTTGCTGTATCCCTCTGAGGAATGTGTATCCCTATTTTATATATGAGGAAATTGAGGCTCAAAAGGTAAATGACATGGCCAAGGTCATATTCTTGGTTAATGGCAGAGATATAATTGTTTTGTAACAGCTTTGAGATATAATATACATACCATACAATTCACCCATTTAAAGTGTACAGAGTTACATAACCATCACCACAATTAATATTATTATATTTTAAATCACCCTAGGCAGAAACCTTGTGCCCATTAGCAGTCACTCCCCATTTCCTCCAACACTACTGCCCCCAGTCCTTGGCAACTACCAGTCTGTCTTCTGTCTCCATGTATTTGCCTATTCTGGACATTTCATATAAATGGAATCATATAATATGTGGTTTTTTGTGACCAACCGGCAGAGATGGATTTTGAACTTGGATTTGTCTGACCGTAAAGCCTGTATATACATACACACACACACTCTCACTCTCTCTCTCTCTCCACAGTCATTGCCATTTTACTGTTTTTTTAAATTAGATTAATGTTTTTTCCAAAATATTAAGGGGGTACAAATGTTTTTGTTACATGGATACCTTGTATAATGCTTAAATGATACTTTATATGCCTACTGAAACAATTCTGGAGGATTGGGTGGCTGAAGGAGGTGTGAGGCATTCTGAATAACTTAATAAATTCTTTTTGTTATTTATGTGGAAAAAAAATCCATATTTCTAGGAATTTAATGAGAAGAAAAATCTAGTACCAGAATGATCTGTGAAAACTTTGTGCATGCATGTGCTTAAGGACACTCATTCTCTGCTCTTAGATGATCCTTTCGGCCCTGTAATTTCAGATGTACTACTCACCTGTAGTGGCATATTTGAAATAACCAAATCTTTGTTCTCACCTAAAATCCTGCTGTCTGAAGGAGTTGCATGTATACATGGTTGATAAAGTGGTACGTTTAAGAATCAAATCCATTATTTCTTACAGCTGAGTAATACTCCGTGGTATACATATACCACATTTTACTAATCCACTCATGTATTGATTGGCATTTGGGTTGTTTCCACATCTTTGCAATTGTGAATTGTGCTGCTGTAAACATTCGGGTGCAGATGTCTTTGTAATAGAATGTCTTTTGTTCTTTTGGGTAGATGCCCAATAATGGGATTGCTGGGTCGAATGGTAGGTCTACTTGAATCTGTTTAAGGTATCTCCATATTGCTTTCCACAGGGGTTGCGCTAGTTTGCAGTCCTACTAGCAGTGTATGAGTGTTCCTGTCTCTCTGCATCCACGCCAACATGTATTGTTTTAGGACTTTTTGGTAAAGGCCATTCTATAAGCACCACATGTACTCACCAGCAAATTGGTTTCCCTGATTATCACCTAAGTGCACATTTGGGAATAACACCAATTGGGGGTTGGACAGATGTGGGGGGTGGGGGGAGGGGATGGGTGTATACCTACATAATGAGTGCGATGCGCACTGTCTGGGGAATGGACATGCTTGAAGCTCTGACTCGGGGGGATGGGGGGGCATGGGCAATATATATAACCTGAACTTTTGTACCCCCATAATAAGCTGAAAAAAAAAATCCAGTGGAAGAGAGTAGGGGGATTTCGAAGTAAAAAGAAGATCATCTATGAGCTACAGTTTTTTAAATTTTTTACCATAGGTTCACTATACAATTCTACTTTTGTATATGTTTGAAATTTTTCATAACAAACATTCTTTAAACTGAAAAAAAAAAAAAGAATCAAATCCAGTTTAGACCTGTGGGGTTTTACTTGGTGGAAAACTATCCAATTGAAGATTGAGTTTCTCTGCATTTCAATGGCACAGAATCTTAAAAGTACTTCAGTCTACTGAGCTATCACTTGAGGATGAACTGGCTAAACATGTAGTACTTCCATGAAACAGGCTGAAAAACAGATGAGGTGTGATATATTCCTTTAAGGAAACAAGGGGGTTATATTCAGATTACTTTATATAGTCATCATTGAAAGCTTATATATCTTAAGCACCGTACTAAGTTCTTTTCACTTCTGTTAACCCTCCTTAAAACTCTTATGAGCTAGATAATCTTATCTCACTTGACAGTGAGGAAATTGAGGCACAAAAGATGAAATAACTTGCCTAAAGTCATGTGGTTAATCAGGATTCAGATCTAGGCAGTCGTTGCTCCAAAGCCTATGTACTTAATCACCACACTGTGCTGCCTTACTGGAAAAATTGAATGCAGCTGAGTTTTCACCGCTGCCTGACCTCTAAGAGCTAAGGGAATTTTCACAGGAGAAATTTGTACTGTTTACAGCTAATCTCTGGCTTCAATATCTGTTGACTAGTATGAAAGCTCAAATCACCTTCTAGGATGTATACATTTTAGTTTTGAACATACATCCATAAAACTTGAGAAACAGCAAATGCTGGCCATTTGGCTCTGCTGAGCTAAAATGACCTGTGTAAACATACTTCTGTCTTTTTGTTCTAGGGGAATATCATGAAGAATATCTTTATGGTTCAGGTCAGTGAGATCGAGATACAATCTGACATTTATAATTGTTTATGGAATTTCAAACTATAAAATAATGCTGATTTTTAACTTTACTTTGGCTATATCCTCTAGAGCCAGACTATGAAACTTCAGGTGTTTATAGCACAACTGCATCTACAGCAAACTTGGTAGGTATTTAATAATAGCAAACACTTATAGCTCCTACTGTGTACTAGGACACTGTTCTAAGAGGTATACATACAAATATATTTAAATCAGAACAACTATATGAAACAATTGGTATCATTCTCATTTTTAGATGAAGAAATTAAGACACAGAAATAAACTCACCCAAAATCATACCCCTTTTCTGAAATTTATTTAGAGATATTCCTAATATGTATGTATTGGTGTAAGAGGAAATTCTTGCATTGGCACTAACAATCTTTTAGAGAGCTTTATTATTTTTGTATCAGCCAGAATGAGCCATAAACCTCACTCAATATAATAATTTGTTTCTTTGTTATGCTACATATCCAGTGGAGGTCTGTAGGAGGGCTGGCTTGGGGGCTCAGGCTGATGGCTCCATCCATGATTGCCAAGGCAGGAAATAAAAGGTAGTACAGGGTGCACTGGCTCTTACAGCTTCCACCAGGGATGACCCATGTCGCTTTCTTTTCCATTTCATTTGCAGGAGCAGGGCCCACTGAAAAGTCTTAACTTCTTCTGTGCCTGGAAGGCAAAAGTCAGAAACATTTTAACAGCACCAAGAACTACAACATGCAACTTGTTTTCCCTCCCATAGGCAAATACTTGCTTCTACTCCAAAGGAGGCAACCTAAGAGTCCCTTTGAGTGTAATCAGACTCAAAGCCCTGGATTTTGGGGTAACATGTAGCACTGTTTATATTGGGTCCAGATGTGGCTTATATTGATCTTGAAGCCTAAAACCAAGAATACAAAGTTTTTTTTACACCATTACCCTTCTCATTTACAATGGTGGAGCAGGGACTGAAAAATTTCAGTAAAACTTCATACTCAGAAAGGGGGAAAACAGGAAAAACAAAATTACTGGCCTGTAGAAAGTCTGAGATCTTTATAATGGGTAGTCATTGTAAAGACCCCCAGCATATGCATGGGGATTGTTCCTTGGAGGAACTCTCTGGTTCATTGTTTTCTGGGGCTCTTGGTTACTCCAAGGCCCTTTTTGCCTTGGCAATCTTTGAAGTGGGCATTGGAGAATAATTCATCCTTGGCAACTGAGCAGCTTTTTCAGCCTGCTACTTACTCGTAGAAGATTAGGGCCACAGGGGTCCTTTCATCTCAGTTGAATGGTTTTAGTTCTGGCTTATGATTTCTTTGGCTGTGTGATTAATTTATTCTTCCTCTCTGTTTTCTGTTAGTTTCATGTACCAGTAATCATACTGACAATTCTTTTTTGTTGATGTACCACTTTAATTTGCTATAATTCTTGGCTTTTTTATCCCTATGTTTCTTTCTACTTGATTGCAGACACCTTGAGCTTATCAGGCATTGATGGAATAGCCATACATTTTGGATACTTTTCCATGAGCCATTTTGTCCAAGTGCAGGGATTTACTGGGTGTTACATCCTTAGTTGAACTCTTACTTTGAGACATCTTAATGCACTCAGATTTTAACAATGTTTGGATTCTTGCTCAGAGGCCGAATTTTAACTGGTTTTTGTTGTTCAAAGCATCTATCGGTTTTACCTTTTACTATTTTAGGGTTGAAGCGGTTGCCTCTTTAGCCCTATGAGACCCTGTATGCAAGGACTCTCTATTCCCTTTCATTCCTGCTTGAAAACTGCTAATTATTTTCTACACGTATTTGTCTTAAAATACCTTGCTCTAAACTCTGCCAAAGTAATCAAAACACAATACCAACATTCTTTCTTCTAAACTGCTTCTCCTAAGAGCTACATACTTATAATCTCCTCCTAACTTAGGTTTTCCTTATCGCAGCACCCTACTTCTAGTTACCAATATCTGTTTTAGTCAAGCTAGGTTATGCTGCAGTAACAACTCCCCCAAATCTCTGTGGCTTAATGCAGGCAAAGTTGCTCTTGCTAATGTTGTATGTACAATGTAGGTTGGTAGCAGGCCCCTGTTGATCAGTCACTTAGGGGCCAGGCTGATGGACACATACTTTCCCAATCATCTCAGCAGGGCAAAAGATACAGAAATTGAACACTGACTCTTAACGTTTCTGCTTATATTTCATTGGCCAAACAAGTAACATGGCAATACCTAACTTTAGATGGGGCTGGGAAAGGCAATCCTACCATGAACTGGAATAGTTATAAAGAACTTGAATAATTACCCTCCATTCTCTAATTATAATTAATCTTAACTTCATGTACTAAATTTTTGTTGTTATTGTTTAGGCTATAAATCTTATGGAGAAGAAAACTCTGTAATTTTCTTCCCCTTTCCCCCTTCTAGAGTCTCCCTCTCTCCCACCATTGCTATTCATATGTCATGTGCTTTTTATATTACCTCTGGAAATAGCCATCCAAGTGAAAAGGCAAGTAAAAGTCTCACCATTGGGGGATGGCAAGAGTAAACACTAGTTCTTTCTGTCCCTTTAATTTCATTTGCCACGTGTCCCTTTTTGCTCTGAATTTACTTAATCGTATACCCCTA
Organism: Lemur catta; assembly: GCF_020740605.2. Lineage (NCBI taxonomy): Eukaryota > Metazoa > Chordata > Mammalia > Primates > Lemuridae > Lemur > Lemur catta. The sequence continues at coordinate 14,895,196 of NC_059155.1, forward strand.
ATAGCTTTCAGTCTCTTCATGATATGCTTCACTCTCACCCTCCAGTCACCAAATCCATAGTAAATTTCTAAGTGATTTTTTTTTTACAGCATTCTGTTAGGGGGAGGGCCAATGTAGGACTTGAATAAAAATTTCCAGGCATAGACCCTTCTAAGAAACCATAAACATTTATTCCTACTTCTTATTTCCATGCCCAACACTCAACTAAATCCTTCTCTAGAATTGTTTAGCATTCACACAGGATCTTCTGAGCTAGGGCAAATGTTTACTTTTTGACAAGTACTTTGGCTATACTTGAACACAAACTTTGGAAATATACAATCTTAGGTCCATGTTAAGTGGGCTCATCTTTTCACAGTGTAGGGTTCCTCTTATTGTTCCCTGTGATCATTTACCATTTCTCTCTGTTTTTACCAGTATTGTCAGTCTGCTGCTAGAGCTTTTGCTACCATGACACTCTGTCATGCATAAGTCTGAGCCTTTCAAAATCATTACTTTCATAAAGATAAGGTTTTGAGCCAGAGGAGAATAGTGTTTGGGTCCAACTACATCTGTTAGATCCTGCTTTGATAGGATGCAGCTGAATAACAGGTTAACTCTTGTCCCAAGATACGTCTCCAGATAGAATGCTTTTTTTTTTTTTTAAAGCAAAACTATTGTTGATCCTACTGCATTTGAAGCTTTTAAGTCAAGAAAGGCCACTGAGAAAGTGTTTAAATTTCAATTCTTAGTTACATTTTGGTATCTGCATTGGGACTAGAGTTGGATGTGATGAGGATCTCTCTAGATAGTTAACAGTCACCTAAATCAGATGCTATTGTGATACTTTTTGGAACATTGTCTTAGTAGTCACTTCCAAATTTGAATTATTTCAGGTCAGATGACTTTCGTTTAGTTTTAGGAGATGTTGAAACAAAGCAGATCTTTTATTGATGTGTTGTTTTGTTTCTTGCTTTCCTCTATTTAACTATATTTCTATATTCATTAAAGTCTCTTAAGGACAGAAAATCATGTTCTATGTCTCATCAGGACACAGTTACCTCATACAACTACCCCCAGAACATAATCTTCATGGTGTTATCAAGCAGTCAGTTACAGTGGTCTGAATAGAGAAAAATGAATTTTCTTTTACCTTCATCATACTTCAAAGCAGCTGCTTGTGTTCCTTTAAGTATTATTATATCTTGTGGTATCTGGCACAGTGATCAGTAAATTCATTCAACAAATTACTGAGCATCTGCTGTGTTCTGGACACTATTCTATATGCTGGCCTTGGACTATTCATAATCTGCTTTGAACCTCTTAGGGTATAATGAGTGAGTTAATAATTACCTGTTAAGTCTGGCTTATTTACTGAAACTTAAAGCTCTCCTGTAGAATGAGGAGTCAGCATAAAAAAGGTAGCTGAAATCATAGAAGTGAATAACATCATTCTGGGAAAAGGAAGAGATTGGGAAGAGCATCTAGAACAGAACCAGTTGATCACCACATTTTAGAGAATAGATAGAGAAGAAACAGGCAGGAAGGGAGGAAAAAGCAGGAGAGTGGAATGTTATGGAAACCCCAGGAAGAGAATGTTTCAAGGAGCAGTCAAGTGTCAGTTGCTGCCAAAAAGTCAAGCAATGTAAGGATTAACAAGAATCTACTAGGATTTGTTGCCATAGAGACCACTGGTGACCTTGGAAATGGAGTTTCAGAGGGGGTATCGGCCACAGTGCAGTAGGTGATAAGGAAGTGGAAACTGCCATTAAGGACAGTGTGCTCAAGAAGAGGAGTCTGGGCTGGGCGCCGTGGCCTAATGCCTGTAATCCTAGCACTCTGGGAGGCCGAGGCAGGTGGACAGTTTGAGCTCAGGAGTTTGAGACCAGCCTGAGCAAGAGTGAGACCCCCGTCTCTACTAAAAATAGAAAGAAATTAGCTGGATAACTAAAATAGAATAAAAAAATTACCCGGGCATGGTGGCGCATGCCTGTAGTCCCAGCTACTCGGAAGGCTGAGGCAGGAGGATTACTTGAGCCCAGGAGTTTGAGGTTGCTGTGAGCTAGGCTAATGCCACGGCACTCTAGCCTGGGCAACAGAGTGAGACTCGGTCTCAAACAAACAAAAAAAAAGAGTCTGTTACTATTTATTGTATAGCTGTCTGCACAGCCCTATACTGGGTGCTAAAGGGAAGTAGTCTGTACTCTTGAGCTGTGGCATAAGCAGGAAAAAAATTTCAGTTTCATGAAGTTACAAAAAATGCAAAGCAGATGTATGCTTGTGTGGGGAAATATATATGCATGTATGTAAAAAGGAATGTAACAAATCTCTAGAATAATGTGCAGGAAACCCAGAGGTTACCTGTTCAGGGAGAGGGCAACTAGGCTGATGGAGGACCAGGGGTAGGAGAGAAACTTTTCATTGTATACAATATGATACTTGATTTTTAAAATCATATTAATACCTTTTCAGAAAAATGATAAAGCTCTCAAAATCTGGGATCTTCTAAAAGAAATGACCTTTTGTTATAGGGTCTACATAAAGATTGATTTCTCCGTGTAGTAGTTATCAAAACAAAATACTATTTCCTGAAATTGAGGATCAGATAACAGACTAATACTGTTTGAGAAACCAAACTTAGAGTTTTGAACTTTCTTTCATACTTATAGGTGATGGGAAATTCTGCAGCAATTGCAGCTTCCTGTGCCAATAACGTTCCAGCTCCAGTCTTATCTAACTGTGCAACAGCTAATCAAGCTGGTAGTTGCACTTCAGTTTCTTCACAGAATGGTATACAACCTATATTTGTATCTCCACCTACACAAGGCAGGCCAGGTAGGTTGTTAGTGGTTACTTACTTTGGAAGCTTCTTCCTATTCATAAACATGCAAATACAGCAATTCTAGTGATTAGATGTGATTAATTTCTAGAATTAAATATAATCTACTTAAGTATGTCTGCCATTGAAGAATCCATGATGTTTGGGAGTCAGGGTTTCAATTTTTTTCCTAAAATTTGGCTCTAAGATTTTGTACTTATCGCTTTGTTACCCACTGAATTTTTATAGGACTTGTACTAGTTTCTCAGACTTTGAGTTAGGTTTTATTATGTAGGAATTAACAGAAAAGTTTCTTACTTGATAGAATAAATTCCTGAAAAGTTTGTTATAAAATACATTCCTGTGTAATGAATTATTGTCCTGTGAATGTCATAATAAAGAATACAGGTTCTAGAATTTAAGTTACAGTTAGAATTCTGGTTTTACAACTTACTAACTGTAATTTTGGACAAATTATTGAACCTTTCTTTATCTGTGGCTTGGGAGTACTGATAGCACCAACTCATGAAGTGGTTTTAGAATTTCAGTGAGTTAATACAAGTTAAGATTCTCAGCAGAATTTTGAGAAGGTGGTGGCAACAACAGCATTAGCTTTTCAATCTGAGTACCCAAATAAAAATGGAAATAGCAAAACCAAAACCCATAGACATCATCTACAGTAAAACTAGGTGACAAGTTATCCCCATGAACCCCAATATTTAAGCAGGTGGGGACAAACCACCAGTCACAAGACCTACATGCTATCAGTGTATGAGGGAGCAAGAATACAGAAGCATTGAGGGTGCTATCTTATGGACCTCAGAACAGAAGATGCCCAAAAGAGCTAATAAGAATTCACTGGAAAGTGGGGTGGAGAGTTTGGAAGTAGTAGCTAGAACTGGGAAGGGATTTGAGCTCTCTAATGCTAGAAAAGTGCATGAGCCACATGGTAGAAGGCCTGAAGGGCATAGAACAGTTTAGCACCTAAAGACTCTTCAGAAGTGACCTGCCAGGGCTCCTTTTTAAAGATAGTATTCCTGGCCAGGCGCGGTGGCTCACGCCTGTAATCCTAGCACTCTGGGAGGTCGAGGCGGGTGGATTGCTCGAGGTCAGGAGTTGGAGACCAGCCTGAGCAAGAGCGAGACCCCATCTCTACTAAAAATAGAAAGAAATTATCTGGCCAACTAAAATATATATTAAAAAAAAAAATTAGCCGGGCATGGTGGCGCATGCCTGTAGTCCCAGCTACTCGGAAGGCTGAGGCAGTAGGATTGCTTAAGCCCAGGAGTTTGAGGTTGCTGTGAGCTAGGCTGATGCCACGGCACTCACTCTAGCCAGGGCAACAAAGCGACACTCTGTCTTAAAAAAAAAAAAAAAAAAAGACAGTATTCCTCACTGGGGAGAAACTGCTAGGAGTAGAATCAGAATTGATCGGGACAGGGAAAAGAATAAAAGAGCATTAAGGTCAAATGTTATACAAAGATCTCTTTAAAAAAGGAGAATAATATCCCTACAGGCAATGAAAGCATGTTAGGAATGTTCTCACTAAACAGAACTAAATAAAAATGGTTTCAAAATGAACTAAAGACATTAATATTAAAAAGCATTAAAGAATAACGTAAATCAGAATTAGAAAAATTCACATAAGGCAACAAAATTCAGGAAAGAATTAGAAAGGGAAGAAGGTCATTTTGATAAGAAAGATTAAACTGTAATGAGCTTGAACAAATACAAGTTGAGTATCCCTCATTCAAAATGCTTGAGACCACAAGTGTTTCAGATTTGGGGGTTTTTTGATTTTGGAATATTTGCATTATACATTATACTTACTGGTTGAGCATTCTTAATCCAAAAATATGAAATCTAAGATTTTCCAATGAGCATTTCCTTTGAGCATCATGTAGGCACTCAAAAAGTTTTAGAATTGGGAGCACTTGGGATTTCAGTTATTCAGATTAGGCATATTCAACCTGTATGCAAAACAGGTAATGCTTTAAGACAAATAATAAGGACGTAAGAAAGGGAAAACCTAAAATTGAAAAAAATGAAGATAAAGATTCAGAAGTGACATTGAAGTTAGGCAAAGGCGATCAAACACTGATAGAAGTCCCTGAAGAAGAAAACCAAAGCGAGAGAACAGAAAAAATATGAAAAGCTATGATTTAGAAAACTTCACTGAAATTAAAAGAGCTTTAAGAGTACATACTGAAACAGCATGCTGCATGCCTGAGAATATTGACCTGGACCAACCAATACCAGAATATTCTAGTAAAATTACTGAACTTAGAAAGTCTTTTGAGTATCTAGCTAAACGAGTCTATGGAGTATAACAGAAATAATCATTAAACTTTGACAACATTGCTGTACGCTAGAAGATATAGAATATTTTTACCATCACAGGAAGTTGTATTAGACAACAATGTACTAGAGAATGAGCTTTGAATTTTAAACTACCAAAACAGAGACATCAGAGCAAGACCTGGTGATAAATATTAAATACATAGCTACTTGTACAATTAAGACAAAATGAGGGCTGAGAAGTTGAGAATATACTAGATAGTAGCCTTATGTTTGAACAGTTTAAATATAGCTTTTTTTAAAATGATAGAATTGAGAGAACATATACAGAACATGTTTTAGTGCTCTCAATGACATCAGGTTCTTTTATCTAGATACTCAGAGTGTTATTCTGAGATTGTGTAATGTGGAGTAAAATAAATGAGTAACTATCAGATGTTCTAATTTTTATCATTTCCTGTATCCTTGTGAACCAGGATTCTCAGTATGGAAAAGAGGTAATACAGATGTAGCAAAGAGATCACTTCTTGGCCTTTTGGCTAAGATCAAGTGCAGATGTGGCAAAGAGGCCAAGTAAAAACTTTTATAGTCTTGGGTTTGAATCGGAAGTATCAATATGAACTTGAGATGTTTTATCTTTAAATATACATATGTTTCTTAGCTCTGTCCATTGAAACATGTGGAAACAATTAAGTATGTCTAGCACCCAGTTTGTGGTTTTAAAATACCATTTATTGCTTTTAAAAAAAATAAGGATTTGTGGAGAAATGGCGAATTCCTGGTCTGGGCAGGAAATGTTCAAGATAAGCTTGGAATATCTCATTATACCAGATATCAAGGAAGCTATCAAGAGTACTGGGGTCTTGTCATAAGGACTCAGGAGCCATCCTGAAGGGGTTTCCACTGGCCAGAGATAGAACAGTTTGAGCCTTAACAATGACAATTACAATAAATTGGAGCATATCAAAAATGTTAAGTTCCTAATGATATTTTAAGAATTAGTCACCTTAAGAGTACTCTGTGGAAAGCAATATGGAGATACCTTAAACAGATACAAGTAGACCTACCATTTGATCCAGCAATCCCATTATTGGGCATCTACCCAAAAGAACAAAAGACATTCTATAACAAAGATATCTGCACCCGAATGTTTATAGCAGCACAATTCACAATTCCGGAGATGTGGAAACAACCCAAGTGCCCAGCAATACATGAGTGGATCAATAAAATGTGGTATATGTATTGTTAGAGCCAGATTCCCTCGGCCCCGGGAACAGAATGACAGAGTCACTGAGGCTGTAAAAGGCAAAGGAGTTTATTGACTAGTTCGAACTAGGGTCCAAGCCCCGAGCATCAACGCAGTGGTCTCTTTCTATGGGCAGGGACCCCGCGCAGCGGGAGTACAGGTCTTTTATATATATATATATATATATATATTTTTTTTTTAGCTCTTTATCGCAACCAAGCATTAAGCAAGCAAGCCTTGTATACAAAAGCGGACTTTGGCTGTTAGCTATAAGTTAGGCAAGCAGGCCTTGTATACAAAAGCGGACTTTGGCTATTAGCTATAAATTAAGCAAGCAGGCCTTCTATACAAAAGCGGACTTTGGCTATTAGCTATAAATTAAGCAAGCAAGCCTTGTATACAAAAGCGGACTTTGGCTATTAGCTATAAATTAAGCAAGCAGGCCTTGTATACAAAAGCGGACTTTGGCTATTAGCTATAAATTAAGCAAGCCATCACAGAATTAACTAAAATGTTGTTTCAGTCCTGTTCTACATTTTCCCCCCTTTTCTTTGTTTATACGAGCACTCCTGCTCGTATTTGGTTTATGGGCCTCTTATGTCTTTTATTTTTACGCTCTGGTACTGCTGTCGCAAAACCATTAATTGTACAGTGTTAACCCGTTCTTTTACAAAGGCAACCAGCCTATTTAGGATACATGGCCCGAGAGTGAGAATGAGCAGGATTACAATTAGGGGTCCTAGTATAGTGGAAAGCAAAGTAGTTAGTCAAGGGGAGCTATTGAACTATGACTCAAACCGTCCTTCTCTTTGTTCACGCTCACGCTTTTGCTTTGCTAGTCCCTCTCTGACTTTAGCCATAGTATCTCTAACTACTCCAGTGTGGTCAGCGTAAAAGCAGCACTCTTCTCTAAGGGCCGCACATAGCCCTCCTTGTTGGAGGAATACAAGGTCCAGTCCCCTCCGGTTTTGCAGCACCACCTCAGACAGTGAGCTTAGGGACTTTTCTAAAAGGGAGATGGATTTTTCAATTTTGGTTATGTCTTCATCTACGGCAGCCCTTAGATGGTCAAATCCTCTATGTTGCATGGCTAAGGCTGAGATGCCTGTCCCTGCTCCTATTACACCCAGGCCAAAAAGGGTAGCCACGGTTATTGCTGTAAGGGGCTCTCTCCTTTTTTTAGCTAACCTGGCTCTGCCTGTGCCCTTTGTCCATGCATCATATACTATATCTTCTTGATGGTAAATAACCTTAGGGAATATTAACACCTGGACACAGAATTCCTTAGACTTATTAAACATAGACAGGCTAAGACATGGAGTCAGGCCTACTTCAGAACAGAGCCACCACCCATTGAGTGCTGGAACGATCTATTTTGTCTTTATAGTCTGGTTTATCAAAGGGTGGATTTTGGCACAGAACTGTGTATGAGTGGGGGTTACCTTCTCTATATAGATTCCACTCTTGGCAACTACCTGAAGTGTTAGCCCGGGGCCCTTGTGGTCCCATATGCAAGATCCAGGGGCTTCTTTCTCTGAGTAGTTGAAGGGAGCAGTTAATCCAACTGCTTCATAGAAAGGGGGTCTAATATCATAGCATAACCAGCAAGCTGCCGTAGCATTGGGGTCGGAGCGATTTAAAGCCCCATATGTCGCGATCAGCATTTTCCATAAAGGGTCCTGTGGCTTTTGCACTTTCTATAGAAGGTTCTTTGCTACCGGAGCCTGTGTTCTGGGGGCCACCTGAGTTGCCTCTGAAGGTATAAGTGGGGTGCTGGTGGGTTTCTGGGTTGTCGGGCACTGGGTATACTGTTTTTCTGTCAGCACCCTATTGGGCCCTACAGCGCCTTGGATGGGAGAAACCCGCAGCTTAATTTGTATTACAGTGCCTCGCCCCCCTTTGCTGTGATCATAGAGGGTGAATCCCCAATATAATCCCGTGACCCACCGTCTGTCCTTCTTTCCTTTCTCCGTAAACCTCACACGTACTAAGTTACAGTCAGAGGCATACCTGGTTCGTGAGCACAGCCGGACAAAAGACATTTCGATGAGAAGAGATTGGACCTGCCATTTCCACTCTCCATCATTGGTGGTCACACATCTCCAGGATGCACAGTAGAGGGACTCAATTCCCCCGCATGTGCGTCTCATTTCCCCTGTTCTAAATCCTGGACATACAAAAAACCCATTTTTACTTAACTCTATCCGGGCCTGGCGTTGAGTAAATTTGCCATCTTGGCGCCACACCATCCCCCCCCCCCCCCCGCGGTTCCTCCTATCCACCTGTTGTGCTTTGCAGGGTTATAGTCCACGTCAATGCCCGGTAATTGTTCTAAGTTGAAATATAGGTCCGGCCACCAAGTGTTTAGTGGGGTCGTCCCTGAAGTCCTATTATAAACTTCATGGGTTTCCAAGTTAGTGATTTCCCAGGTGAGGTTATAAGGCACGTGGGGATTTGGATCAGTCACTAGCGTTCCCACAAGAGTCACAATTATAACAGTCACCACAAGCATCTTTGTTCCAGGCACTTCTATCACTGGGCCACACGAGTCAGTCTGGTCTTCAGGGGATTCTTTGGATCTGCTGAGGCCCTCCACTGATCTTGCTGCTGCTCTTGTTCACCCTCGCTGGCAGGTCTCACGTGAGAGTGGTGTATCCAGGTTGCCACACCATCAACCTTTAGGGCAGTGGGGGTGACAAGAATAATCTGAAAAGGTCCCTTCCACCTGGGCTTTAGGGTTTTGTTATTATGCCTTTTCACCCATATCTAGTCTCCCGGCTGGTAAAGGTGCCCAGTATCCTCTTTCTTCCCCTCTTGGGTTGTCTGGTAAAAAGCTCGGAGCGCAGGCCAAATGTGGCCCTGGACTCGCTGTAGAGCCTGTACAGCCTGTAGCACCTCTTTTGGGGCTTCAGGCGCAGCCCCAAAAGTTATTTTTGGCACTACTGGTGGAGGAGCACCATACACAATCTCAAAGGGGGTTAGGCCTAAATGATAGGGGGTGTTCTGTGCTCGGAACAGGGCGAAGGGAAGGAGGGTCACCCAGTCTCCACCAGTCTCTAGGACCAATTTAGTCAAAGTCTCCTTCAGGGTTCTGTTCATTCTTTCTACCTGCCCTGAGCTCTGGGGATTATATGCACAATGTAATTTCCAATCTGTCCCCAGTGCCCGGGCTAGTCCCTGACTAACTTGACTTGTGAAGGCTGGTCCATTGTCAGACCCTATGCTCTCTGGCAGCCCATACCTGGGAACTATTTCCTCTAATATTTTCTTTGCCACTATTAAAGCAGTTTCTCCTTTAGTAGGAAAGGCTTCTACCCACCCTGAGAAGGTATCTACCATGACCAGTAAGTATCTGTATCCATATTTCCCTGGTCTTACCTCTGTAAAATCTATTTCCCAAAACAACCCAGGTTGCCTCCCCCGTTCCCTGGTACCTGTATGGGTCCCTCTGACCTTCCCCGGCTGCATAACCTGGCAGACACGGCAGTTTTTGACAATATCCTCTGCCGTCTTCTCTTGTGATTTGAATCTGAGTCGTGCCGTGGCCAGCAGCTGTAACATCTTCTTTTTGCCAAGATGCGTTGTCTGGTGCAAGTGCCCTAGTAGGTGATTCCCTAAGGCCTCAGGGACTATCAGGCGATGTTCTCCGTCTTGGAACCAGCCGTCCTTGTTCAGCGTCGCCTGCAGCTTTTCTGTGGCCCACCTTATGTCCGTGCTGGAATAGTCCGGTTGGGGGGGCATCTTTCCCATCCCAGGGGGCGGCAAGCTGTGTCCGTCCCGGACGAAGCTGCTCCCATCCGTGAACCAGATCAGGTCGCTGTTTGGGAGGGGGCGGTCTCGCAGATCACTCCGGGCCATCTGGGTCTCAGCCAGGATCTCAAGGCAGCTGTGTTTAGGCATTGTTGGCACCGGATCTGGAAGAAGCGTGGCTGGGTTCAGGATGGCAGGAGTCCGGAATCCGATGCGAGGGGCGTCTAACAGAAGCCCCTGGTAGTGAGTCAGCCTCGCGTTTGTGATCCATCGTCCCGGCGGCTGCTTCAAGATCCCCTCTATGGCGTGAGGGGTGGTGATGTGCAGACGCTGGCCCAGGGTGAGCTTGTCGGCATCTTTGACCAGCAAAGCAGTAGCTGCAATGATTCGCAGGCACGCAGGCCACCCTGCTGCCACCGGGTCTAGCTTTTTGGACAGGTACGCTACTGGCCGTTTCCAAGGTCCTAATGTCTGTGTAAGCACTCCCTTGGCTATTCCCTTTCTCTCATCTATAAACAGGTGGAACTCCTTTGTGAGGTCAGGGAGCGCCAAGGCCGGGGCCTCTAACATAGCTTTTTTTAGGGCCCGGAAGGCGTCTTCCATTTGCATAGTCCATTCCCATTTCTGGCCCACTTTACAGCCTTCATATAAGGGCCGAGCTTTTTCTGCAAAACCTGGGATCCAGAGACGGCAGTACCCTACTGACCCCAGGAATTCTCGCACTTCTTGACATGAAGTTGGGGTGGGAATCCCTAACACAGTCTGTTTCATTGCCTCAGTCAGCCATCGCTGACCTCCTTTTATTTTATATCCTAGATAAGTGACTTCTTCTTTGCAGATCTGGGCCTTTTTAGCACTGGCCCGATATCCCCGTTCACTTAGCACCCTAAGCAGGTCCTTAGTGCCTTTCAAGCAGGTCTGTGGGGTTGGGGCAACTAGTAGCAGATCATCTACATACTGCAGCAAAGTCACTTTTGGGTGGCTGGCACGGTATTCACCCAAATCATCATGAAGGGCCTCATTGAACAAGGTGGGTGAGTTCTTAAACCCTTGAGGCAGCCTTGTCCAGGTCAGTTGCCCCTGAATTCCCCTTTGCTCATCTTGCCATTCAAAGGCAAATATTTCCTGGCTGCGCGGGGCTACTGCCAAACTGAAGAAAGCATCCTTTAAATCCAGGACAGTGTACCAGGTTTGTGTCGGGGGAAGGGTGCTTAGCAGGGTATAAGGGTTGGGAACCGTAGGGTGGATGTCTAGGACCCGCGTGTTGACCTCCCTGAGGTCCTGCACAGGCCGATAATCTTTCCCACCCGGTTTCCTCACTGGCAACAACGGAGTGTTCCAAGCTGACTGGCACTTTCGGAGGATTCCAGCATCTAGAAGCCTTCGAATGTGGGGCATTATGCCCATCTTGGCCTCCTGGGGCATAGGATATTGCCTGACCTGGGCTGGTTCAGCTCCTGGTTTCAGTTCAATATAGAGAGGCGGCCGATGCTTTGCCCATCCTGCTCCCCCTGTCTCAGCCCAGGCTTCAGGAAACTCATGAAGCCAGTAGCTCATTTCCCCTTCCTGATTGATCTTCATGGGCTGATATAGTCGGTACTCGTCTGCCTGAGCCAAGGTCAAGATTTGAGTAACCCGGGGGCTACTGATAAGATTGCCTTTATTATCAGTTATTATTATTCCTTCTTCTTCAAAGTAGATACGGGCCTTTAATTTTGTGAGTATGTCCCTTCCTAATAATGGGGTGGGGCATTCTGGAATGACCATAAAAGCATGACTCGCTTGCCCCGAGCTCAAATCTAACTTTCGTTGAGTGGTCCATTGGTAGGGCTTAATTCCAGTCGCCCCCTGTACCCAGCTAGTCTTATTGGATAGTTTTCCAGTAGTTTTGGTAATCACCGAGTATTCTGCCCCTGTGTCCACCAGGAAGCTAACTGGGTTCCCCTCCACTTGCAAAGTTACCCTGGGCTCGGGGAGGGGCACCGAACCCCGTCTTCCCTATTCACTATCTTCTCCTTGCCCTGCTAGTAAGACTCTCTTAGGCGATGCTCTGCTCCCTGGGCCCCCCTTTTTCTTGGGACATTCTCTAGCCCAATGTCCATGCTCCTTGCAGTGGGCGCACTGATCCTTGCCTAGTCTTTCCCTCCAGGGTCGTTCTTTGCCATCTGCCCCTGACTGTCCCCTTCCCATGGCTGCAAGTAGGATCTTAGCCATCTCCTTATTTGCCTTACGTGCCTCACCGGCCTGGAACTTCCTATCTTCCTGTCTCATTCTTTCTAACTTTTCTTCCGGCGTCTCCCTATAGTTATAGACTTTTTCCGCCACTTCCAGCAGGTCTTTCAAAGTTTTCTCACTCAGCCTTTCTATTTTTTGCACTTTACGCCTAATGTCCGGGGCTGCCTGGTTAACAAAAGCCATCATTACTGCCGCCTTGCTCTCTTCTGCAGTGGGATCTATGGGAGTGTACTGTCTGAAAGCCTCCATAATCCTTTCTAGATAAGCCGCTGGACTCTCCTCGGGCCCCTGCCGAACATCCCCTACCTTAGCCAAATTGGTCGGCTTCCGTGCCGCCGCCCGGAGACCGGCCATCAGAGTCTGGCGGTAGACCCAGAGACGCTCCCTACCTTCAGCCTCATTGTAGTCCCAGGGCGGCCGTTCAAGGGGAAAGGTCTGGTCGATGACCCGAGGGTTGACAGTAGGCCTGCCGTCCTCTCCAGGAACTAGCTTTCGAGCCTCCCCCTGGATTCGCTCCCTCTCCTCCGTGGTAAAGAGAACCTTAAGTAACTGTTGGCAGTCGTCCCATGTGGGCTGATGAGTGAAAAGGACAGAATCTAAAAGGTTAATTAGATCTCTCGGATTATCAGAGAAATTTGCATTTTGAGATTTTCAATTATAAAGATCACTGGTGGAGAAGGGCCAGTACTGATGTGCCTGCTCCCCATCCACTCCCGGGGGTCCCACGGCCCTCAAGGGAAGTGCCCTCACTGGTTCAAGATCTGGAGTTTGTCCAGTCCGTTGTCTAGTGCCGTACGCCGGCCCCCCCGTCGGAGGCCCCCTCTTCCCCTGGGCCGCGGGAGCCGCAGGAGCCGCCTGGGCCCCCTGGGCCACCCTGGGATCATAAGGTGGGGGTGTATGCCACTCTAGGTCTATTAAATCTGGATATAGATCAGAGTCTGGCAGCACAGGTGACCCTGTGGGCTGAGGATCCTGCACCCCACTCTTCTTTATCTCTTTGGTAACTAGGGCTTGTGTCCTCTTCCTTGATGCTGGCAGGAGGGCCCTTAGCCAAGGTGGCAGATCCTGGACCAAGTCTTGCCAGACTATAATATAGGGGGCTTGGTCCAGATGACCGTGATGACCAAAGACTATCCCTTTTATTTTTTCAATAAGCTCAGCATCAAATGTTCCTTCCTGTGGCCATCCTACCCCGAAGGCTGGCCACTCTGCCTCACACAAAGTGATAAATTTATTTTTCTTTATATCCAAGGAAAGACTGTGTGCCCTTTCCTTAACATTTTTGAAATGATCAATGAGGATAGATAGAGGCGTTGTCTGAGTCTGACCCATGCTCACAAGGGTATCAGGGGAGGGAGTTCTTTCAGGTGTCCGCCTGGCTGCGTCCCTCGCGGGAACTTAGGCGCGTCTTGGCTAAGGTGTACCCGTATAAAGCCCGGGCCCGGTCACTCCTTTTTAGGGGAGTGAATCACCGTTATGCCGTACGACGTCGCCACAGAAACGCAGGTTAGGACCCACTCAGATTCCGTAGCCGTAGCCGTGGAACCTCATACAGTCACACTTCATTCACTCAGTCAGACAGACAGACTTTACCTCTTAGAAGGGAGGGTCGATCCGGAGCCACGCTAGGACTCCCACTACGACCCAGTAGAAGAATGTAAATGCACACTTCTGTGGAGTACTCCAAGACTGGGGTGCTACAGTGTATAGACCGACACCAAACACCAGGGCTAGTGAACAGAGGAGGAAGAGCTGCACCCAGAACACTGCACCTTCCAAGACCAGGTGCGTCATAGAAGCGAAAAACACAGACGAGATGACAAAGTAACGACAACGGGGGAACAAACAAAGACAGAATGACAAACAGCGGCCCCGGACTTATCCCCGCTCGGGGGTGCCTCCCGCAGCACACAACTTAGCCGGCTACCGTTTGGATTCCTCGTCAAACGGATCCACCTGGTTTCGCCTTTCTAAACACCGTTTCCATCAAGTGGCCCCGGACTTATCTCCCCTCTCAGGAGTGCCTCCCACTGACTGCCGAGTGGCCCCGGACTTATCTCCCCTCTCGGGAGTGCCTCCCACTGACTGCCGAGTGGCCCCGGACTTATCTCCCCTCTCGGGAGTGCCTCCCACTGACTGGAAACCAAAAAAAAAGCAAAACCAACCGTGGGGGTGACGGACGTCTCCTGTCACTCCCGACCAGCGACCCACCAGCGCATCCGCCTAAGTCTTCTGCCGGTCTCTTTCCAGGGCCCAATCACCTACACCGTACGGATTTCAAGAGTTCCAACTCCTCCTCGGATCCGGATTCTGTTCCTGGGGATTTGGGATCCCGGACGAGCCCCCAAAATGTTAGAGCCAGATTCCCTCGGCCCCGGGAACAGAATGACAGAGTCACTGAGGCTGTAAAAGGCAAAGGAGTTTATTGACTAGTTCGAACTAGGGTCCAAGCCCCGAGCATCAACGCAGTGGTCTCTTTCTATGGGCAGGGACCCCGCGCAGCGGGAGTACAGGTCTTTTATATATTTTTTTTTTTTTTTTTAGCTCTTTATCGCAACCAAGCGTTAAGCAAGCAAGCCTTGTATACAAAAGCGGACTTTGGCTGTTAGCTATAAGTTAGGCAAGCAGGCCTTGTATACAAAAGCGGACTTTGGCTATTAGCTATAAATTAAGCAAGCAAGCCTTGTATACAAAAGCGGACTTTGGCTATTAGCTATAAATTAAGCAAGCAAGCCTTGTATACAAAAGCGGACTTTGGCTATTAGCTATAAATTAAGCAAGCAGGCCTTGTATACAAAAGCGGACTTTGGCTATTAGCTATAAATTAAGCAAGCCATCACAGAATTAACTAAAATGTTGTTTCAGTCCTGTTCTACAGTATACCATGGAGTACTACTCGGCTATAAGAAACAATGGTGATATAGCACCTCTTGTATTTTCCTGGAAAGAGTTGGAACCCATTCTACTAAGTGAAGTATCCCAAGAATGGAAAAATAAGCACCACATGTACTCACCATCAAAGTGGTTTCAGTGATCATCACCTAAGAGCACATTTAGGAATAACATCGATCCGGGTGTCTGGCAGATGTAGGTGGGGGAGGTGGTGGGTGTATACATACATAATGAGTGTGATGCGCACTGTCTAGAGGATGGACACGTTTGAAGCTCTGACTCGGGGGAGGGGGCAAGGGCAATATATGTAACCTAAACTTTTGTACCCCCACAATATGCTGAAATAAGAAAAAAAAAGTATGAGAGGAAACCAATTTCATTTTCTTTAAAACTGGAAAATAAAGTGAAAGAATCAAGCCTTTTATCCTGCTTTTCTCGTAGGAACTATACCACTGAGTAACCAAATAATAGATGAGGGAAAGTAGGAAGTATCTCTTTATAATAGTATTTTAACTAGTCAATAAAAAAGCGACAGAATATAATCATTTTGTAGTCTGTAATGAATGGATGGACTTTAAATATCAGTAGCTGCTAAGATTGCAAAGACAAGCATTAGCTATAGTGCAAAGGAGTCAATCCTGACTCTGATCCAGTCTCCTGGATTTAGCTACCTATTAGCAGGAAATACAGAAGAACGTGTTGAACTGCACCATGAGTATGTTATCGGCAAAATCGAGACTATGGAAAACTTGACAAGTCAAAGGGCCCAGGTTCCAGGTTCTTCAAATGAAAAACTGTAAGGAAATGAAAGGGATGGAGGGAGGGACCAATAGATTAAAAGACATTCTAGATATGTCGAATTTTTTTAATGGGTAAGATTAAAAAACTGTCTAGAAATGCACATTTGAGTGACAAAACTCTAAAAAAAATTACAAGGAAGTGATTACTATTGAAGTCAGAATAATGGTTAATTATGGGGAAAGGGAGAGGCCTGTGATTGGGATGGGGCAAAGGAAATTATTTGGGGTGATGGCAAAGTTTTATTTCTTGACCTGGGTAGTATCTACCTTAAAATAATTCATTAAGTCACACATTGATTTGTTTTCTGTGTATATTTAATTTATAAATAAAAAAGTGCTTAGCACAGTGCCTGGAACAAAAAACATGTAACATGTTAATTAACATTAGAAATTTTTTCATTGGAAATGTTAATATAGACCCTGATTTTACTACTTTGTGTTAATTATAGGGGAAAACATTGGCTGTCTACTTCTGGCAGACATCTGAGCTTAAAAAATTCAAGTGACTGGTGAATCAACCATTGTAATGTCTCATTTATGTGGAATAATCGAAAGCTTTTACCATTTAAATGCCAGATTTTTCTAAAAAATGTATACTTCATTTATCTTTTCGTTCTTTGAATCACAGGAACTGTATCACTTATAAACTTCAAGTATAATTCTGCTTTACTAGATCTGGCTGCTTTTTAGTTGTTCTTTGTCATTCTTGTCAGTTCCCTAGATGAAACTACTGATTTTTCCCCCCACTTTGTTGTTCATGTGTCTCTCTGTAAGGCCCCTCTCATCTTCCTGTAAGTTACTGCTAATCTGACAGGTAACTAAACTAGATGTGATATTGCCTTTACTTATGAGTCTCCTCATAGACAATAAATCCTGGCAACTTCCAACTTTGAGTTGTGGTAATTAACATTCCGCTTCTCTAGAGATCAAAGAACAGGGCCAAGACTAAGTAAGGTGTGGTGAGGCACTCCAGTGCAAAATTTAAAGGGCCATCAAAATTAATGCAAAAAATCTCTGATGGATAAAATATAAAAATTTTCAATAAAGGCAGGATCCAACTCCACGTTTGTATGACCCCAAAAGTAAATGCCTCACTCAACTCACCCTAAATTTAACCCACAGATCCTCCCTTTATTTAAAATTGATGCTTTGTTCATCATGAATTTTTTCACATTAATCTTGATTTTAAAAAATAATTAATGAATGTGATGGTTTTTTGGCACCCACTCAAAGTTTTACACTCAGGGCAGGTGAATGACTAGTTCCTGCCCTGGCAAAAGCCTTGGGAATAAATATTCATGTTCTCTTCTGAAATGTCCTGAAACAGACTGCAGCTGTGTGGACGGGGGAATCAGCATTCTGAGTGCATTACATTGATTTCCACTAATATTTTAGAAAACTTTGCTTCCATTGTTTGGAGTCATCCTTTGAATTGTATCTTTTAAGCCTACCAGAGCCCTTTAAGTCTGAGGATGTGATGCTCATGTAGAGCATCTTGAAATTGTAAAAGCAACTCTAACAATTTGAAATTGTAAAAGCTTTTTCTTAGAGGGCTTATTGTAATACTACACATTTATAAGGAAGGTGATTTCAAAGTAACCTTCAAATTCCTGCTACCCTTCATTCTCTCAGGGCTATGGGAATTATTTAGCTACCTCTGTGTCTAGTAGTTGGTTTTTACCTAGTGATCATAATCACATTCTACTATCTTTAGCTAATTGACTTTACTCCCTTTGCTTTTTTAAAAAATGGTGTGATTCACTTTGAGTGCTAGTTTAAAAGGATTAAGAGTAGAGCTTTGTTGGAGAAGCCATTATTTTATTTAAAAAAATCCATAGATCTAGAGCATTTGGGGATATTCTGAAAATTAAATTCCTCTTCCACAACTGTAAAATGAGATTTCTAAATGTATGACAAAACTCCAAAACGGTTGAGCAAGGTTTAAAAATGTGCCATTTAATTTAGATGCAGTGTAATTCATTTTTGGTGCCCAGTTCTGTGAGTTTTGACAAATGCATAGAGTTGTGTAACTACCACCGCAATCAAGAAAGAATAGTTTCATCACCTCTAAAAAAGATTGTTTATCAAATTTTAAATCACCCTAAGACACACATTTCTTATTCCTATTAGCCTGTAACTGTATAAAAGACATAGATGAGTATATTGTCAGTATTTGTCAGTGAATAAAAACAACAATGTGGATTACTTCTTGCTAAATTATCAGAATAACAAATTCAGCTTGTGTGGACTGTTCCTATGCTAAATTCAGTATGCTAAAACTCTGAATTCAAACATTTATTGAATAATCATAATAAACTTTGTATACTTTTCAGGGTTACAATGATAGTGCAGATAGTACAATGATGAAATTTGGTACTTGAATTTCTAAGTTGGCTAAAATGATTCAATGAAGCTTAAGAGTTGTATCATCTTTGTCAGAAAATTTAACAAATTTAGCTGGCATATATAGGGAGATATGTGGTTTTTCTAGGTTGGAACTACATTTTCTTTATCATCAGAGAGGATTACTATTTAAATATATTTTAATTTCTTATGTCAAAAACTGAAACTTTTAAATGAGTATTGTTTTTAAACTATAGTAACAGATGTAGAAAATTAAAGGGATAAAATATTATATCTAGCCTGTTTTGATTTAGATTCTGTACCTCCTTAGAAATAAAACTGCCATGATTTAGAGTTCCCTATATTCCTTAGATGCTACCAGTAGAGGAAACCTTCAAGAATTACTAAAATCTGTAATCTCTGCAGTTTAGTCTATCTGTTATTAGTTTCCGCGTCTTGTGATTTGACTGAGAGTGACAGATTGCTGAAAATATTCTTAAATTTGCATTGGGTATTAAACTAAGTTAAAAGTTTGTTTTAATGGCGTTTTATTCATGTACCTGTTAAGTGTTAACAGTCTGATAGTCAAAGCTCTGCCGCTTCCAGTTTTTTCCTTTTAATTTCCAGTAGTTTTCTTAATTCAGAATGACATGTAATGAACCAGTTTTCAACTGAGTGTCTAAGAGAGTATGGGCAATTCATCTTCCAAGTTTTTGTTAAGTCAAACCTTAAGAATTTGTGCACATATGGAAATAACACTCATCAGAAATCAAGCAGGTGGGAGGGAGGAGGATGCAGAGGGGATGGGTAAATTCATGCCTGATGGGTACAGTGTAGGCTATCTGGGTGATGGGCACACTTAACAACTTTGACTCAAACTGTACAAAAGCATCTTATGTAACCAAAACGTTTGTAGCCCCCTAATGTTTTGAAATAATTGTTTTAAAAGAAAAAGACGCATTCTTTGACCACAGTGGGGACACAAGAAAAGTAGATGAGCTACTTGTTTATAAGGAGTTGTGCATTGCTACTTTGTTTTGTTTCTTTGTTAGTGATTGCTTCACCATCCTATCCATACCAGTCTGTTCCTATTCCTGCTGCTGCTGCCTCTCTACCACCACCACCGCCACCACCACTTCCTCCTCCTCCTCCCCCTCTTCTTGATGTGGGAGACACTTCAGGCTTACCACCACCACCTCCACCTTATTCCTGTGATCCAAGTGGTAGTGATCTGCCTCAAGGTAAGCAGATTTTCAGACTTGGGTGAGAGTTATTTAGACCTGAGGATTTTTTTTTTTTTATTAATTTTAGAACATATCTCTCTTTGGCTGACCTTTGGAGAGGTGGGTGGGGAAGCAAATGGAAATTGACTTGAGAGTTTAATGCTTAGATAAGTGTAGCGGCCCGATTACAGAACGGGGGATGAACACAGAAAGAAACACACAGACACACAAAGACGGTACAAGACTGCAGTGCCGAAAAAGCACCAGTCGCTTTATTTTTATACTCCTTTTGTCCAGCAGCTACTTTCTGGTACGTGACTATCTTTAGAGTCCTGAGGTGATATGTTCCATTTCTTATGGAAATTGCTCAAAGAAGGTAGACATTTGCATGTTAACCTTTGGACCTCATTACCACATGCAGGACAATGAGACATGCCTTGGCTTGCGTGCAGGACCTAAGTAAGGCCCTTGGCTATTTTCCACAGGGAACAGTTTGTCTGTTCAATAGGCCATTCACCTTTAGCTCCAGGGAGCATTCAGCAGTCAATAGGCCGGCCCTATTGACTTCTGGCATCAAGGAGTGTCCTGGACCTATTGACCTTTGGACCCAAGAAGCACGTCCAGCTTCGCTGACTCTGGGCTCAAGCCAGTTCTTGCCCAGGGACGGTCCCTACAGTAAGTGATTAAAGAAAGGAACAATCAAAAGCTAAAAGCTGAGAATGTCTTCTACATAATCAACAAGTAGATGGTTAATTGACTCATGCTGCTATTTTGAGTAGCTACATGTCCGTCCTAAAGAAGATTCTCAAATGGATATCTTTGCTTTTCTTAATGATGTTTCTTGAAAAGCAGGAGTCGGTATTAAAATTTTCATTTCTTAAGTTCTTTCCACAAGTCTATGAAATTGTTGAAATCTTTGATATTTAGGATTCCAACTGAATTTTAAAGCCTTGGATTTTAGCTATGTGTTTTTGTTTTCTTAAATGACTAAGGAGTAGTTTTCCATCAGAAGTTCTTTGTTACCTCTCAGTATGGCAATATTTCTCAAAAGAGAATTGTAGTTGAGAGTTGTTTGTAGCTTACTTATGCTTCCTTTGCTATAACATTCTTTTGATTTATTTAGCTACTTGTCTATTCTATTTTGGGTTTTTTCTCAGCCCCTAAAGTAGTCACCGAGATTTTCTTCAACTTTTCCCCTACCTTTAAACTTCATTATTACTTCTATGTGGTTGATTTCCTAAATCTAACTAGCCTTGGCCTTGGAAGTTGCGGTTACTTGTCTCCAGCTGCTTGCTAAACTTTTTCACTGAGCTATAGTTTTCATTTCAAACTTAAAATATCTATGATCAAATTCCTCATATTTATCTCCTTTATTCTCCTTAGGCCACAAAACATTGACTTTCCTTCTTGGCTTATTATTTTGTTAATAGTGTTATCATTTCCAACTAATTTACCCAATATCTACACTCTAATTCCTTTATTCCTCTCCCCTCCCTTACCTCCTTGTGCCCAACACGTACTCAGTCACCACATAATGTTGATTTTGCATTTTCCCAATATTTTATTATGAAAATATTCAAATGTTCATCACAGTTGAATTTTAAAATGAATAGTCATATATCTACCATTTAGATTCTTTCTTTTTCGGTAATTTATAAATAAAAGAAATTTATGTTCTCACAGTTCTGGAAGCTGGTAAGTCCAAGATTAAAGCACTGGCAGGTTTGTTGTCTGGTAAAAGCCTGTTCCTCATAGATAGTGCCATGTAGGTGTCTTCACATGGCAGAAGGAATGGAAGGACAAAGAGGGGACAAATGCCATGTCTTCATGTGCTGCAAGAGCAGAAGAGAGCAGCTAGATTCTATCATTAACGTTAACTGTACTTTATCATCACATTTCTGTTCATCTTTCCCTCTGTCTGTGTTGATTAATAAAATCCATCTAGGCTGGGCGTGGTGGCTCACGCCTGTAATCCTAGCACTCTGGGAGGCCGAGGTGGGAGGATTGCTCGAGGTCAGGAGTTCGAGGCCAACCTGAACAAGAGCAAGACCCCGTCTCTACTAAAAATAGAAAGAAATTATCTGGCCAACTAAAAATATATAGAAAAAATTAGCCAGGCATGGTGGTACATGCTTGTAGTCCCAGCTACTCTGGAGGCTGAGGCAGGAGGATTGCTTGAGCCCAGGAGTTTGAGGTTGCTGTGAGCTAGGCTGACGCCATGGCACTCTAGCCCGGGCAACAGAGCAAGACTCTGTCACAAAAAACAAACAAACAAACAAACAAATCCATCTTATTTTTGATGCATTTAGAAGTAAATTGTAGCCATCAATGTACTTCTCCATAAAAACTTCAGCATACATATCATTAACTTGAGTTCAGTATCGAGTTTTTCCTTTTGATGTAAAGTTTACATATAATGAAGTGCACAGAACTTAAATGAACACTAGCTAAGTTTTAACAAATGCATGCATGTACATATGTAACCCAAATCCCCATCAAGGTATAAAATATTACCATTATTCCACAAAGTTCCTTCATGTCCTTTCCCAGTCTTTCTCTGTGCCCAACCCCATTTCTCCCCCAGAGGCAGCCACTGTTCTGATTTTTTTTCCACCACCTATTAGTTTTACCTGTTTTAGAATTTTGTATAGTATAATCATACAGTAAGTGATTTTTATAGAAACTTGGCATAATGTTTTTGAGCCTTATCCATGTTGTTGCATATTTCAGTACATTTGCTTTTATTGCTGAGTAGTGTTTCATAGTATGACTATTCCACAGTTTGTACATTGTCCTGTTGATAGACAACTGAGTTATTTCCATTTTGGGGCTGTTAGGAGTAAAGCTGCTGTGAACATTCTTATAAAAGCCTTTGTGAATGTATGTTTTTTATTTCCCTTTGGCAAATACCTAGCATTGGAATTGCTGGGTCATAGACAGGTGTGTTTAATTTTATAAGTAACTGTCAGTTTTCCACAGTTGTACCATTTTGTATTTCCACCAGCAGTATATAAGAATTTCAGTAATTTCTCATCGTCACCAATATTTAGTGTTGTTACTCTCTTTAATTTTAGCCATTCTGGTGACTGATAATGCGCACTTTAAAAAAAACTTTTTTGTAGAGTAGTTTTTTGTTCACACCAAAATTGAGAGGAAGGCATAGAGATATCCATTTTATCACCTGCTCCCACAGATGTATAGCCTTCCATATAATGAATATCCCCCACCAGAGTGGTACATTGTTACAATTGATGAACCTACATTGACACATCATTATCACTCAAAGGCCATCGTTTATATTAGGGTTCACTCTTGCTGTTATACTTTCATGAGTTTGGACAAATGTATAATAACATATATCCACCATTATAACATCATGCAGAGTATTTTCACTGCCCTAAAAATCATCTTTGCTCCCCCTATTCATCTCCCCACAGCCCTTGGCAATCACTGATATTTTTACTGTCCCCATAGTTTTGACATTTCCAGGATGCCATATACTTGTAATCATACAGTATGTGGCCTTTTTAGATTGTTTTTTTTTTACTTAGTAATATGCATTTTAAGGTTCCTCCATGTCTTTTATGGCTTGATGGTTCATTTCTTTTGAATGCCGAATAATCCATTGCCTGGATGTACCTTGGTTTATATATCCATTCACCTACCAAAGAATATCTTGGTTGCTTCCAAGTTTGGACAATTATCAATAAAGCTGCCCTAAATATCCATGTGCAGGGTTTTATGTGGAAATGGGGTTTTAACTCCCCTGGGTAAATACCAGGGATCATGATTGCTAGATCAAATGGTAAGAGAATGATTAGTTTTTAATGAAACTGTGAAACTGTCTTCTAAAGTGGTAAGACCATCTTTGTTCCTACCAGCAATGAAGGAGAGTTCGTGTTGCTCCACATTCATGCCAGTATTTGGTGTTGTCATTGTTCTGGATTTTGGCCATTCTAATTAAATGTGTGGTATCTCACTGTTTTAATTTGCATTTCTCTTATGATATATGATATGGAGCATCTTTTCATGTGTTTATTTTCCATCTGTATATCATTTTTGTTGAGGTGTCTGTTATGGTCTTTGGCCCATTTTTTAAATCGGGTTCTTTTCTTCCTGAGTTTTAAGAGTTCTTTGTATATTTTGGGTAGCAGTCCTTTTTTTAGGTATGTCTTTTGTAAAGATTTTCTCCCAGACTGTGGCTTGTCTTTCCATTCTCTTGACAGTGTCTTTTCCGGAGCAGATGTTTATAGTTTTAATGAAGTCCAGCTCATCAATTATTTCTTTCATGGATCATGCCTGTGGTGTTATATCTTAAAAATTCATTGCCATACCCAGGGTCATCTAGATTTTCTCCTGTGTTATCCTCTAGGAGTTTTATAGTTTTGTGTTTTATGTTTATGTCTATGAAGAGTGAATTTTTATGAGGGGTGTAAGGTCTGTGTATAGATTCATATTTTTGCATGTGGATATCCAGTTTGAGTACTTTTTTCATGTGCTTACTGGCCATTTGCATATTTTTGTAAAGTGTTCACATCTTTTGACAATTTTTATATTGGGTTGCTTGTTACTGAATTTTAGAAGTTCATTACATATCCTGGATACTAGTCTTTCTTTTTGTCAGGTATGTTTTGTGAATATTTGCTCTTATTCTGTGGCTTATCTATTTTCTTCATGATGTCCTTTGATGTGCAGAGGATTTTAATGGCAATGAAATCTAATCAGTTTTTTTTTTTGTTTATTGTTTTCTCTAACCTAAGAAAGAAACCTTTGCCTATTACCAAGTCATGAAGATATTATTACATGGTTTCCTCTAAAAGCTTTGTTTTCCATTTTATGTTTAGGTCATCCATCCATCTCAAATTAATTTTTGTGAATGGTATGAGATGGGGTTGGGTTTTTTTCTTTTGTTTATGGATATCCACTATTCTAGCAGTACCATTTATGAAACGGATTTTCCTTTTTCCATTAGATCACTTTGGTGTTTTAGTCAAAAATCAAATGATTGTTTTAAATGTAGGTCTGTTTATGAGCTTTCTTCTTTTGCATTAATCTGTTTTTTAATGCATATGCCAGTACCACACTGTCATTTTATTTAGTTTTGAAGTCAGGTAGTAAAATTCGCATTTCTCTTTGATCATCAATTTTTATTTTTTTTTTATTTTTTTATTTTTTCTTGAGACAGAGTCTCACTTTGTTGCCCGGGCTAGAGTGAGTGCCGTGGCATCAGCCTAGCTCACAGCAACCTCAGACTCCTGGGCTTAAGCGATCCTACTGCCTCAGCCTCCCTAGTAGCTGGGACTACAGGCATGCGCCACCATGCCCGGCTAATTTTTCCTATATATATTTTTAGTTGTCCGGATAATTTTTATTTCTATTTTTAGTAGAGATGGGGTCTCGCTCAGGCTGGTCTCGAACTCCTGACCTCCAGCGATCCACCCGCCTCGGCCTCCCAGAGTGCTAGGATTACAGGCGTGAGCCACCGCGCCCGGCCGATCATCAATTTTTAGAACACCCTCACCCAATAATCAACCTTCTGGGAATTTGGGATTGTGTTGAATCTATAGCTCAGTTTGGGGAGAATTGCCATCTTAACAGTATTGTCTCTTTGAATCCATGAACACAGTCTGTCTGTCCGTTTATTTATGCCTCCTTTGTTTTCTCACCATTTTTTTTTTTTTTTTTTTGGTGTAGCAGTCTTCTATGCCTTTTGTTAAATGTGTTCCTATGTATTTGGAGTTTTGGTGCTGTAGTAATAGAATTTTTAAACTTTCATTTTGCCATTTTGTCCTGCTAGTATGTAAAAAATACAGTTGATTTTTGTATGTTAATCTTGGCTGATGTATTAAAAATCTGTCATTCACAGAGGGTTTTTAAAAATATCCACTGCCTCTTTCATAGGTTATGCTTTTGTCACCTTGCCCCTGAACAATTAGAGTAGTTCCCAGTTGGTCTTACTGCTCTGGTATCTGTACTCCTTGTTTCTTCCTAGCTCAGAAACCTTCAGTGATTCCGCAGTTTCTGTAGATTAAAGTTCAACAGATTAAGTATGGCATTTATGAGTTTTCACAATCTAGTCTCTACTCCATTCCAACCTTATCTTTTTCTATTCTTACATGAACTCCATGCACCTGATTGTCTATTCTAAGCCTTTGCTGGCATTATGATTCTACTCAAATTCTTTCCCTATCCACTCTTCCATCTAATTCCTGTTAATCTCCCAAAAGGTGCCTTGTAACCATTAGCAGGCATTCCTTATTCTCCATGGCCCTAGCAGTCACTCCTCTACTTTCTATCTCTATGGATTTGCCTATTATGAACATTTCACATAAATGAAATCATCCAATATGTGATCTTTTGCAACTGACTTCTTTCACTTAGCATAATGTTTTCAAGTTTTCATCCATGTTGTAGCTTGTATCAGTACTTCATTCTTTTTTATGGCTGAATAATATTCCGTTTATGGAGATACAAGCATACCTAGTTTTATTGTGGTTTGCTTTATTGCCCTTTGCATTTTTTCCCACAAGTTGAAGGTATGTGGCAACCCCATGTTAAGCAAATCTGTTGGCACCATTTTTCCAACAGCCCTGTGCTCACTTCATATCTCTGTGTCAGCATTTTTAGCAATAAACTATTTTTTTAATTAGGTACGTATGTAGATTTTATAGATCTAATGCTATTGCACACTTAGAAGACTGCAGTATAGTGTAAACATAACTACTGTAGGTACTAGGAAACCAAAAATTTGTGTGACTCACTTTACTGCAATATTCGTTTTCTTGTGGTACTCTGGAACCAAATCCACAATATTGAGGTATACCTGTACTGTATTTTATCTATCAGTTGATGGGCATTTGGGGTGCTTCCACTTTTGGGCTGTTAATATTGCAATGGACATTTGCATATAAGTTACTTTGTTGCTACACACACACACACACACACACACACACACACACACCCCACCCCCACCCCCAGGAGTAGAATCACACACACACACACACACCACCCCCACCCCCAGGAGTAGAATCACTCACACACACACACACACACACACACACACACACCCCACCCCCAGGAGTAGAATCCACACACACACACACACACACCACCACCCCCCCCCCACACACACACACACCACCCCCACCCCCAGGAGTAGAATCACACACACACACACACACACACACACACACACACCACCACCCACCCCCAGAAGTAGAATCACTCACACACACACACACACACACACACACACACACACACACACACACACACACACACACCCCACCCCCAGGAGTAGAATCCACACACACACACACACCACCCCCAGGAGTAGAATCCCATGACACTCGTGAATTTACTTCCTGCTCTTATCTTTTCATATTCTTTAGCTTGAGCATTAGACTTTGTGTATTATACTCCCACATAATAATCATAAGATTATTCTTTAAAAATGGCTGTAAACATTGTTAAGTATATGGAATCTCCAAGTTTAAGAAAGGGGAATTGTGAGAGTTCATCTGTTAGTGGAACTCAGGTTATATTATTTTATAAACAAAAATATATGTGCATCCCAGGTCAATCAGTAAAAATACGTTTAAAGATACAGTTGGAATGCTAAGAATACTCCCTCTTCTCTCATACATCTAGTTTTTATTCATTTATGAAATAATTAAATTCTATAATGTCTGGAGAAATTTTATCACCTTAGGATATAACTCATTTTGAATCCCCTTGCTCATTGCCCTTCTCTTTAGAGTTCTAGTGGTAGTTATGTTAGTCATGATAAATAAAAACAAGGTAAATATTTTCATATTGTGCTAGTTGTCTCAGAAGGCATCATTAATCTCAGAATCAGTAAAGCATTAGTTTGTACTATATAATAGCACTAGTGACTGAGGACCAAAATTATTGCTCATGTAGTAGAGTTGTATTAAAGTAAAATTTTCCTTGAAACAAGCAAGAAAATGCTTTTACTGGATGCTTCCTAAATATTAACTGGGTGGCATTCCTGTAACACCTGCCTAATATTAAGACTAGAAATGAGATTGTATTTAGTGATTAAACTTTAGATCAGAAATTTGCCATAAGGTAGAGTTGAGAGTGGTGTCAGTGTGGGAAGACTACATTGATATCTACCTTAATGCCCAAAGAGGAAGCTTTTAAATAATAGTTCTAATTGCTTATGTCAATGTAGTCACTAAATTTAAAATTTTTAATTTTAGACACAAGAGTTCTGCAGTACTATTTCAATCTCGGATTGCAGGTAAGAATCACGTTAAAATTGCTTTGATGAGCTCTATATTAAAAATATAAGCTATTTGGATAATCAGACTCTTGACATTCAAAAGCCAAGAACACTATCAGGGGGCTGAAAATTTAATTTCTAAGAGACCTGTGATGATGATATAGGTTAAGTTTTCTACTCTAGCCTCCCTGGGCTTCAGTTTCTCTTAATATAAAATAGTTGTTAAATTGAAGAGAGTGGGGACTGGGCTCTAAGCAGCACAACTTCAGCATATGTTAGATTAACCTTCATATTTAACATATATCAACCCTTCAGTGTGTTTTTCTATCTCAAAATAAATGTTATCCTGCTTGCTTAAAATATTTTATGGCTGTTTCTGCATTTTATGTGAAAAGTAATCAGACTGATTCAAAGACATTTAAAGAGCTGTATTATTTTTAAAGCACTCATGTATACTTTCCCAAACACTGATTTTCACCACTCTCCTGAGTTATAGAGGCACAGGTACTGACAAATGTCTTGATATCACTGAAGGAATCTCTGATTTGAGGCGAAAGCTCTTTTATTCTTTCAGGGATCATTTTCCCCCTGAAACACACTTCTGACATAATAAAATGGAATATTTACTGAAAGGAAAAAATGCATCTTAAGATTTGGCAGATGATAAACTATATGGTCTCCTAGATAATGCTTAGATGAGTTCATATTCCCTGACACGGATTTCCCTAAAGCCTTACACATGTCAGTGCCAGAAAACCATCTCCCCAGATAGTACACATCTATAAATTGGGTTGTAGGGTGGGTTTTTGTTCTTTGAGACTATGTTTCCTAAATGCAGTCTCAAGAATTGCGGGGAGTTAGCTATGCTCTCAGAAAAAGTTCAGGTCCCTCAGACAGGGGTTCGTCGCAAAGGATGAAAAAGTAGTAGGAAACAGAAATAAAAATAATACACAGAGCCAGCAAGGTTTCAGTTGCCAGGGGTTAACAAGGTTTACACAATAACAGGTAGTTTGGTTTAGGGTCAAAGTCTTCTAAAAGGCTAGTACAGATCCTTCAACTAACTCTAGGTGAACAATGGGTTATAAAATCTTTTTAGAGCAAACTTCTAAGTTTTATGATAAGGCTATTACTTTAGCAAAAACAGAGACATCGTGCCTCTGGTTATTGTGTATTAAAACAGAGATTTCAGAAGTCAAGCATGAGCTGTCCCTTATGCTATTAGGCAAGACCTGCTTTGTCTTTCAAAGCAGGTGAGAGCCACAGGCTGGGATTGCAGCCTCAGTTGCCTTGGAATGCAGCTGCTACTGACCATTGAGATGCGAACTAACATGTTTACATTTTCCTTTAGGGCAAAGCCTTGCAAGTCTCCGGAAATCATTTCTGTCTCTAAAAACATATGGGGCATTTCTATAAATCAGTATTTCTTAGGCTCAACAAAGAATTGATAAACTACTTGCTCATTCAATTATGTTAGTTTATTATAGTCACATGTGGAAACTTTGCAGTCTATTTCACAAGATACAGAGGCATTTTAAATACTCTCTTGCCTTTTATATCATGGGAATAACAAGAAATGCTGAACAGTTTATTTATTTATATGTGTATATATATATATATTTAGAGAAAGGATCTCACTGTGCAGTGGTATGATTGTAGCTCACTGTAGTCTGTATCTCCTGGGTTCAAGCGATCCTCCTGTCTGATATTTTAATACTTTTTATATTAGAAGTAATAGCATCCATTGTAGTACATGTAGAAAATACTAAGGTATAAAGAAAACCAAAATCACCTGCATAACCACTGTATACTTTGATATTTCCTTATGACTTTCTTATATTTTACACGATATAGATTATGCTATATAATATTGTAATCTTTTAACAACATGTGCATTTTTTCTTTATATATTTGAGAGCATGATTTTTATTGCCTGTATAGTATTTCATCATATTCATTCACTCAGTTCCCCATTGTTACCTACGTTGTTCAATATTTTTTGCTTTTAAAAATGTTATAAAAAACGTCTTTGTATACAGGTCTTTGTGTATATCTCTAATTTCCTCAGGGCACTTTGCTAAAAGAATTCCTCGGTCCAAATATGAGATACAAATGCAACACAAAAAGATCTTAAAGTTCTAATAGAGAACAGACTTTCTAAATGTTAAGTCTTTTAGGTTAAAAAAAGCCATTGCTACTTCACCTGAAAATCATGGACCAGTTTTTTTTTTTTTTTTTTTTTTTAGTGAGGAACTGTACTGTGTTAAGGATAGGGAACAGTAACTTCTTTTTTTGTTGCCCTTTTTTGTTCAAGTGCTATCACCATAACTACTGGCACTCCATGGTCTGTGTGCCACAGATGCAGCAGCAGCTTCATGTAGAGAATTATCCAGTGTATACTGAGCCACCACCTCTGGTAGATCAAACCATTCCTCACTTGTACGGTGAGGCAGGGAGAGCAGATGGCACACAGGCAGAAGCATCAGCAAATGGTGAGTTTGTAATAAGATTGCTGGCAAGAAAGACAGCTGGATTTTATTGTGTGTAATTTAATAATAGCCTTCAGATATTTCATTAGGTCCATATACTAGACCAGTGGTTCTCAAGACATGATATGTGGACCCCTTGGGGTCCCTAAGACTCTTTCAGGGGATTCATGAGGCCCAAAGAATCACAATAATACTAGAATTAATTTGCCCCTTTCACTGTGTTGTATTTGCATTGAGAGTATAAAAATCAGTGGTGGGTATAAAAAAACTGCTGGCCCCTAAGCACAAATTTGCACTGGCACCAAACTCTGCTAGTAATCAGTATCTTTCTCACTACCATACACTCATGGTACAAAAATGCCAATTTCTTTTTGTTTAATCAAAGGCATTCTTATTTTTACAAAGTTTTATTCTTGAATAATTGTATTTAATTTTCTTTGTGACAAAATGGGCACTCTCCATAAAACATTTCTGCATGTTGAATGAAATATGATTATTAACTTAAGGAAAAGCAGTTGTATTGAGTTATGAGTTGAACTAGCTGACTTTTTTTCATGGAATACTCTTTACTTGAAAGAGTGATAAACAAACTGATTATTCAGACTTGGTTGATCT
Organism: Lemur catta; assembly: GCF_020740605.2. Lineage (NCBI taxonomy): Eukaryota > Metazoa > Chordata > Mammalia > Primates > Lemuridae > Lemur > Lemur catta. The sequence goes on from NC_059155.1 coordinate 14,926,129, forward strand.
GGCCAACATTTTCACAAATGAACAAAGTGAGCCTGTCACTTCAGGAAAAACAACTGGTAATATTTGTTGTCAAAGATAAAATTTTAGCTTTCAAATAAAAATTAGAGTTTTGGAAAACTTGTATCTGCCCTTATGAGCTTGACAGCTTCCCAATAATTAAAACTCCTAAAATAGGTGGAGCTGAATATAGTTTCTTAAATTGTATAATGTGTCCACATTTGTTAGATCTGCATAACTCAGTGAAGTGTTATAGTTTCCCAATTACCAATACATCATGTTACTCATTCCTGATTTGTGAAAGATCTATCCAAAGTGCAAGATAAAACCATGTTTTTTTAATGTAACAGTATGAAAAGTCCACATTGCAACTGACCTTTGAGAATCTATCACTTGTGCAGTTTTCGTGTACCATCAAAGAATATCTACAAATATCAGGAAAGGCTAGTTATTAAAGGACTTTGCTTTTCCAACTACATCTCTCTGTGAGGCCAGATTTCTTCATATACTTCAATTAAAACAGCATATAATAAACACAGAAGCGTATGTGAGAATCCAACTCTCTTCCATTAAACTGTACATTAGGAATATGCACAAGTATACAAACCAGGACACTCTTCTCATGAATTTTTTCATTTTGGAAAATAAACTTATTTTCCATAAAAAGTTTGTGTTAACATGTAATGGGCTTATTTTTATATGAATTGATAAATATTTTTAACTTTCTAATTTTAATTCTTAATATGGAAAATATTGAATTATATAACCCACATAAATAATAGCTATTTGGGGTTCTCAAATTTTAAGAGTGTAAAGGGATCCTGAGTCCAAAATGTTTGAGAACCACTGTGTTAGACCATAAGGATAGTTGCTTTATGAGTTCACAGTATAGTATAGATGGGGATGCATTTGGAGGAATTTAGAATAGGATCATCTGACTGCTCTTCCTGGAAAGAATCAGCAAGAGGTAGAAGAAACCATGTGAAACTAACCGAACCAAATGTGTTTCACATTCCAGGCCACTTGATGGTTGTGGTCTCCACTAAGTTAAACCTCCCTAAGCTTGATTTTCTGTAACATGGGAAATATCTGACTTGCCATGGTTGTTAAAAGAGCTAATTGAGACCTTATGTATAAGTATATGGTACCTGGTGCATATTAGGAATGCTAATTTCCTTTCTCTTTTCCCTTTTTAAAGTATATTAATGGTTTTGGAACGTTGTTAGCACTATAGAATCTTATCCTTAGTGTGCTGGTATGATGACGTCCATTGTAATAAAAAATGAAGTGTCAACCTTTATTGTATTTTTGCACAATATACTTTTTATAGAGCTATTTTTAATTGTAGTATACCATGAGGCAGTGGTAGTCTTAATTTCACAGAATGAACTAATCTAAGTGGGCCCAAGAAATGAAAGATCCCTTTTTGTCTACTATGTATAGTCACTACAGCAAGGTCAGAACACTATTTCCACTGAAATTGACCCATGGTAGCACAAGTGCTATAAAATTAAAATGATACTAGGATTGTAATGACATTGAGTAGATGACACTTTTAGGATGCTCTTCAGAACTATACCTTTAAGCGTAGATCAGACTGAGTTTTTCGTTGCTCAGGTGGTACAAAATGGTTATTTGGATGATATGTGTTATACTGTGAAACTATTGGATAACCTAATTATGGCTACCTTTTATAAGAGCTTAAGCGACTAGACACCAGAGCATGTTTATGTATTTAGTCTGTTGATACCTAAATCATCCCAGAAAGATAGCTATCTGTAGGTAGAATAGATTTGACATATATACACACACAGGCAGGCACATATTTACATTTTTTAAATTTGGAAATTTTCTTTCTTTTTTTTTTTGAGACAGGGTCTCGCTTTGTTGCCTGGGCTAGAGTGAGTGCCGTGGCGTCAGCCTAGCTCACAGCAACCTCAAACTCCTGGGCTTAAGCCATCCTACTGCCTCAGCCTCCCGAGTAGCTGGGACTACAGGCATGTGCCACCATGCCCGGCTAATTTTTTCTATATATATATTTTAGTTGGCCAGATAATTTCTTTCTATTTTTAGTAGAGACGGGGTCTCGCTCTTGCTCAGGCTGGTGGAAATTTTCATATAATCTTTTGGTAGCCTGTTTTAGTCACTATTGTTTATATTTAAAGTGCTCCTGCCCGTGCTGTGATCTTTCTTATAGTTAATGATAAATTTTATTTTCACCTTTAAGAACATGTTTATGTTGCATGGGGTTCTGTTTTAGTGAAATTTTTGTATCTAAAGTGTGCCATATATTCTTTGTTTCAGGTACTTTTATGAATGCTGACCCTACGTCTGTCCCTCATGGAGCAGTCTATTATCCAGTAATGTCAGATCCCTATGGGCAGCCACCTTTGCCAGGGTTTGATTCCTGCCTTCCTGTTGTGCCAGATTATCCCTGTGTTGTCCCCTGGCATCCAGTTGGTGCAGCATATGGTAATTCTTCTCAAATTCACGGTGCTGTAAATCCTGGGCCAGTTGGCTATATTGCTTCACCTCCCTCAGCTTCTCATTATGCACCTCAGAATATGTAAGATTCAGCAGTATGACATATTTTTGCACTGCCATTTTCTTGCTGTTTGGGTTTTTTAAAAGTTATTTTATGTTTGGTGTTTAAGTGCTTTAGGTGGTTAGAGTGGTTACTATTGTATCTGTCTTTAAGATTATTTTATCTTTTGATTTAAAATAGTACTTTAAGATAAAGGAATATGACTTAGGGCTATGAATAAGTAAATTGAGATGGATGTACAACTAGCCCAGTATTGAGCATAGTTCATTGTATTCAGCTATTTTCCTGTCAGCCAGCTTGTCAACTTTGTATTAGCTGATGGTACCAATTGATAAAAGAAATAAGTCATACAAACTATTTCCTTGGTTCACATATCATATTAAACCATGCAGAATTTGAATAACTTCCACTTATTTCTAGAAAGTAAAACAAAACCCAGGAGCATTTACTTCTGGGTAACTCACTTAAAATTAAATGAGAGCTCTTCAGGTGTCTTAAGAATTGTCTCAGCTGAGTTGTGTTCTATAATATTGATCAGTTTTGAAGGCACATGGTGCTCTGCTTTAAATTTATCCCATATGCTATTGTTTGATGTTGGATTTCTGTAAGTGTTTTACTGCACAGTATTGAATTGGTGTCTTTTGCACAGTTAGAAATAAATAAAAACTAGCATTTAAAATTGCCAAAATGTGTGGGATTTTCTTTTTTATGGCAGCAAAGAGTACCAGACATTTGGTGGTTTCAACATGTTTTTTCCCTGGCATTTTGGTTGCAAAAGAATGTGAATTTATAGCATGAACTGGTAGGGAATAGTTGCAGGGCCACTTGAAATGTTATTTAATCTCAAATCATTGCAATGTATACTCCATAGCTAGTTCTTTTCTCCTGAGAATGTTCCTTTTAGGTTGTATTTCTGTTTTTTAAAAGCATCTGTGTAACCCCCTTATGGTACTTTGATCTAGGCTTACATTCTCATTATCCTATACTTCCAATAGTTGTCATCTACTGCTGTTTTGTTTTTAGACTTACCTGTATCTCTCAAGGCCTGGCTTGTCTCTGACTTTCTGTGAGGCATATCTCTTCAGCCCTTTTTGCCTTCTCCCTTTCATCTACCCGAAGACCACAAGATGTTCTGTATTGATCTTGTGGGGTAATTTGTCCTGAATGCTTTGCTGTATCTTCCCTGACAAAGCTATTTAAAAGTTGTCTTTGGTTGCCATAAAACCTATTTATTAGGTTATTAAGTATGGTATGTTCGATTTCCTTAAACACTAAGTTTGACAGTTTGACATTTCACTTTGACATTTCTTGTTTTCTTGTTATTGTGAAGATACATCCTCATTCTTTCAAACACACAGTTTGGCTTGTGATTATCTATCAAATTGTTTTTAGAGCAATTTTTGTGAAACCATGGATAAGTCAAGAATTTGTATTATTTTTTAATATGAGTTGCATCATGGAACCCATGCGGTCCAGACAGCTCAAAATATCAACAGAGTGTTTGGGAAGGATGTGGCTAATGAACACACAGTACATCAACGGTTTGAGAAGTTCCATTCTGGTGATTTTAATCTGGAAAATGAGCCACGTGGGAGACCTGAGACCAAGGTGGACAATAATTAGCTGCAAGCTGTAGTGGAAGCAAATCCATCTCAACCTATGCATGAATTGGCAGCAAGGTTTGACGTTATCATTCCAACAATATTGGACCATTTGAAATAAATCAGCAAGATAAAAGAAGCTGGATAGATTGGTACTGCATGAATTAAACAAGTATCAGAAGAGAAATTGTCTTGAACTTTGCCTTTCTTTGCTGTCAGGACATACAGGCAAATCATTTCTATACCATGTTACATGTGATGAAAAATGGATTCTTTCTGACAGTTGCAAGTGTTTGACACAATGGTTGGATAAAGATGAAGTGCCAAAACACAGTCCAAAACAATATTCCATCAATAAAAAAGCTAATAGTGTGTGTTTGGTGGTCCCGCACTAGTATTATCCACTGTAGCTTCATGAAACCTGGTCAATTACAGTAGATGGCTACTGCAACCAGTTGGAGGGAAGTGATGAGGATGCTTGCAATTAAGCAGCTGAAACTGGTCAATAGAGATAGGCCAATCTTCTTGCAAGACGAAGCTTAACCACATGTTGCACAAACAATGCTGCTCAAACTACAGCAGCTGGACTTGGAAACTCTCTGCCATCCACCATATTCACTAGACCTTGCACCAACTGACTGCCTCTTTTTCCAGGCTTTGGACCACTTCTTGCAAGGGAAATTATTCAATTCTCAACAAGCTGTGGGAAACGGCTTTCGAGATTTCATTGCCACTCGCTCTCCAGGCTTCTTTGCTGCTGGCATAAACAGGCTACCATTAATATGGCAAAACTGTGTTGATAATTTAGGCACATCTGTTGATTAATATACTGCTGCTTGTTTGAGATATAATAAACTACAGATCTGATTTAAAATTGGACATTTCATATTTAATGACCTAATATATCACTTTTTAAAAAAAGTTATTTATGATTGTGAATTAGTCTGTCATTTATTCCCTGTAGCTACACCCCAGGCAAAAAGAACCATTTGAGATATCGGGACTGGAGGTGCTTGAACAGTTGAAAGCACTGAAAGTGGAATCCATTTGCAAAGAAGATATCCTATGTTCAATGCAGTCTCAAGGTGATTGATATTAATGAGCTCCAAATCAGCCAGTGTACTAGTTAAGGAGCTCTGCTTCGTATAAATAGTACTGGTTGTTTTTGTATCCTTGAACTTATGAAGGCCTTGCACTACAAGTTGACATCTGACAACTTTAAGATCAATGATAGTGCACTGATGTTTACAACAAGCTAACGCTGTGTGTATTAATGTTTTAGCTGCTTCTCCGGTAACCCTCCTGTGTTCTCAATTTGTGCAACCTACAAATTATCTTACGTTTTTCATAAAGGTTTATTTTAGTCAAGCTTATAACATAGAGCAGCCCCTCCCCAACGTTTTTCCAATGTGCTAACATTTCTGAAATATACATAACTCATAGCAAGTGATTGTCCTGTATCTTCACCTATCAGTGGTTCACTAACAGCTTCTAAGGGGTTTTTTAGAAGGTCATAGTCGATCTTGAGAATGGGTCTGGAATTTGGCTGGTTTTGAGACAGACATGTCTGTGTCAGGTTTCCAGTTGATTTGTTTTTATTTCAAACTTCTAGGTCGCTGGCTTGCCTTGCATTCCATTACCAGTTAATGCAATTTGGTCACATGATCGTTATTAACTTAACCTGAAATCAACATTTATACTAGATTGACCTAATTGTTATCAATTAAAATCAGTATTTATGGTCTATTTAAATCATACAAATCTCTTTATTACAATCAGTCTTCTCTAAGAAATAATCAGGGAGTGAGGCCTGTTGTTTGGAGGAGGAGTGAGGATAATCTGTATTACTGCAGAAGTCTGCAGTGGTTTTTGGAGGCAGCTGCCAGATAAAAAGGAAGTGGTTTTTCCGGTTTTAAAAAAACCCCAAGACTTAACACGTTTAATCAGCCTGTAGGATAAACATAATGGTAGACTTCTCCTTTTTAAATATTACCTCTTTAGTTACCCTTGTTACAAAAGATATCCTATCTTTCCTCTACTGTTAAGCAAATTTCATCCATTTAGAATTGTTGAGGGAAGGATATATAAAGGCACCGTAGTTTGTTTGGGACTTGTTTGGGACGTTACCTTTACCTCTTCCCTGACGTAAATCTGCTTACACAAAAGATAGAAAGCTGGATAATTTCCATAGCAAGGAAAAAATTAGAATTTGTTTTATGCTGTGTATATTTTTTCTCAAAATTAATTGTGGCTTTCTGCCTTGATTAGGAGATGAAAATATTGAGTCTGTCTTACTGTTGAAATTCAAGACTTGTGAATTTGAAACATCTTTCATTTCCTTGGAGCCCATAATCAAGGCATAACCTTTTAATTAGCTTTGGAAATAGAAGTATAAACAAACAAATCATGGATTTCTTTATGTAAACACCATACATTCATAGCTTAATTCAGACATAAATCTCCACGAATAATGAAATAGTCCATAGGGGAGGGTGGAGCGTGAACTTACTCTAGACTTTTCTAAATCTGGGACAAATTTAGTTCATTTTATATGAAACCTCTTTGAGGCCTTTTGTATTTCCGTTTATAATAAAAACTAAGAATTTAAGACAACTAATACTGTTAGTTGAGCATCCCTAATCTGAAATGCTCCAAAATGCAAAACCTTGAGCAATGACATGCTGCTCAAAGGAAATGCTGATTGGAACATTTTGGATTTTGGATTAAGGATGCACAACCAGTAATTAAAATGCAAATAATCCAAAATCCAAAACACTTCACTAGTCCCAATCATTTTGGATAAGCGGTACTCAACCTGTATTGCAAAAGAACAACCTCTTGTTTCCCTCCATCCTACGTGTAATGTTAAGTTTCAGTAGGAGCAACTTAATTTAAAACACTTGTCTTCCTCCTACCTCAATTACCAAAGGCAGTTTTTCCGAAAATACTTTTCAGGGACGTGTGGGATGCCTGTATGTGGGAAGATGTTTTGGCACTTCATCTTTATCCAACCATTGTGGCGAACACTTGTGATTGTCAAAAAGAATCCATTTTTCATTACATGTAAGAATATGGTGTAGAAATGATTTGCCTTTATGTCTTGACAGCAAAGAAAGGCAAGCTTCCAGATGATTCCTCTTCTGATGCTTGTTTAATTCATGCAAGGTCTAATATTGTTGTAATAATAATGTCAAACCGTGCTGCCAATTCATGCATAAGTTGAGATGGATTTGTTTCCACCATACCTTTTAGCTCATCATTATCCACCTTGGTCTTAGGTTGCCCAGGTGGCACATTTCTCAGATTAAAATCGCCAGAATGGGACTTCTCAAACCATTGATTCACTGTGTTCATTAGCCACATCCTTCCCAAACACTTTGTTGATATTTCGAGCTGTCTGCGCTGCATTGGTTCCACAATGGAACTCATATTTGAAAATAATACAATTTCTTTTTTGGTTGTAATAAAAATGTTTGTGATTTCTTTGAAAGTAATTATCCATGGTATCACAAAAAGTGTTCTAATAAAAACTTTGAAAGTTAATCACAAGCCAAACCATGCATTTGAAAGAATGAGTATGTACCTTCGCAGTAAAAATTAAAAGTGTCAAAATGAAACGTGAGAGATATCAACTATCAAATGGTACTAACTGTTGAATAGTAACTACTGAAGCTTGGGTTCATTATGCTATACTTTGAAATTTTTCATAATAAAGCTACCTTGGTAACTTGCCATCTGGAGAAGAGATGTTTATGAAGTTAATAATAGTTCAAGTTTTTAAAAAATGGCTTGAATCCTGAAAAGAATTAATTTTATAAGGTTTTAGAGAGGCTGTCACATAAGGTCCCTAGTTACCTTAAGACATCTGGAGGTTTCAGGGAAGCCTATAGGATAGGAAATGGGTTCTTGAAATTCTGTAATTCTCAAGAATATTCACTAGCTATGTGTAAAATCAATTTTATTAAACACATGGTTTTTATCCTGGTAGGTGGCTCTTGCCACTGTCTAGACCTTTTGTGAAGGTGGGTGTGGGGGTGTTTCAACATTATTGAATTTAAACTGAAGCAATTCTTACGAATTCAGACCAGCCAATGAATAAAAATATTAAGATCAGTTCTAGCCAAACACTGTTTGTTAATGGTATTGATTTATTAGTGTTATATGGGTGGTCAGTCCCTTCACATAATTAGGAAATCTTTCTTGCAGATCTTACGGCTTTGTCTAAACTATATAATACAGGTTTTTCAAATTGTTTGCAGAATTGTAGAAAAAAGTTCTACCTTAGTACTAGGCTTCTAAGGTACTAGACTTAAACTAATGTTTTATTTCCTTGCTCTGGTATATTAGACATCTCAAAGTGAAAAATTTTACCTCGATAAAAGACTATTTTATATTCAATTATTTTGCTTACTTTAACAGTTGGACTTTGTTTTGATTTTTCTTTGATTCCTTTAGCTCTGCTAAAACTACCCAAGAGGTTTTTTCCTTCCTGGTTGTTTTGAAGCATGGCATAGATCTGGCTTTTGTAAAATTAGTTCTTTTCCTTTACTCACTGCTTGTTTTTTCCAACATTTTATGATGAAAATTTTTAAACCTACAGAGAAGTTGAAGAATTGTTCAGTGAACATCCATATATCCACCATCTAGATTTTTTAGATTTTTTTTTATTTCAGCATATTATGGGGGTACAAATGTTTAGGTTATGTATATTGCCCTTGCACCACCAGAGTCAGAGCTTCAAGCACGTCCATCCCCCAGACAGTGCGCACCACACTCATTATGTGTGTATATACCCATTCCCTCCTCCCCCCTCCCATCTGCCTGACACCCAATGAATGCTATTGCTATGTGTGCACTTAAGTGTTGATCAGTTAATACCAATTTGCACCATCGAGATTCTATAATTCATATTTTACTATGCTTTTTAAAATATGCATCTATAAATCCTTTTGATGCATTTCAAAGAAACATTGTATATAAATGAATCAAAGTATGAGCTCCTCTGTGTAAGGCTTCTTTCAGCATAATGTATTTGGGATTCATCAGTGTTGTGTGTATAATAGTTTCATTTTATTGCTGAATAGTATTTCATTGTATGGATATACCATAATTTACCCATTCTTTTGAAGGACCCCTGGGCCTTTTTCTAGTTTTTGGATAATATGAATAAAGCTTCTATGAACATTTTCCTAGAAGCCTTTTTTGTGAGCACATGTTTTCTTTCCTCTTAGAATTGTTGGGTCATAGGTTAGGTATATGTTTAGTTTTATAAGAAACTGCTTGACGTTATTCCAAACTGGTTGTACCATTTTAAACTCCCATCAGCAATGTGTGAGAGTTCCAGTTTTTCATCCATCAACATATGGTAGTGTCCGTGCTTTTTATTTTAGCCATTCTGGTGGGTATGAAGTAAGTGGTATCTCATTGTGGTTTTAGTTTGCATTTCCCTGATTATGTTTTTCATATCAAGCACTATTTCATATGCTTGTTCGTTAGTTGTATATATTCCCTTATGAGGTATGTTCAAATCATTTCTGTTATTGCATTATAGGAGTTCTTTGTGTATGCTGGTTGCAAATTTTTGTAAATTGTCCTTATCTAGGCAGTGTGTAAATATTATTCACTCATTTATGCCACTGATCCCCAGCCTTTTTGGCACTAGGAACCGTTTTCATGGAAGACAGTTTTTCCACAGACCGGGAGGTGGGGGATGGTTTCAGGATAATTCAAACGCATTACATTTATTGTGCATTTTATTTTTATTATTATTACATTGTAATATATAATGAAATAACTATACAACTCACCATAGGTTGTGGAGCCCTGATTTGTGCTTAAAATAATTAGAAGACTTGCAGGTAAGTTATTTAGCTGAAAGTTAAGCTGTTATGGTATGCTAACCAGTGGTCTCGTGGCCTAAAAGTTAATTAGTAAAATAAAAGTAAAATTTCAGAATCTGAATTAATTGGGAGACTCTAATTGCTGACAAGTTTATTACTACAAAAAAAATCTTAAGGAAAAATATCAACTGATTCTTGAAGTATTGCTCAAATGTACTCAGATTACACTAGTTTAATCATGACCAACTAAACTTCGGTTATATGTCTTCTCACTGAATCACAGATTCAAACTGTTTTGTACAACATGTATCATACTTTGGGTAGTCAATAAATAATAATAAATTTCCAGGATCAGGCCTATAAAGTTTCCCAGTGTGTAGCTATAGCTTTAAAGCTGTATTGTTCCCTTTATTTCATCATCTCATAGTTCTTTTTGAGTGATTATTAAAGTTTTTTAAGAGATGGGGTCTTGCTCTGTCACTCAGACTGGAGTGCAGTGATGTGATCATAGCTCACTACAATCTCGAACTCCTCGGCTCAGGGGATCCTCCCATCTCAGCGTACTGAGTAGGTAGGACTACAGGTGCATGCCACCACACCTCTTTCCCAGGCTGGTCTCAAACTCCTAGGCTCAAGCAGTCCTCCCACTTCAGCCTCCCAAAGTGCTGGGATTACAGGCATAAGCCACTGCACCTGCCCTGATTGTTAAATTTTGAAATATTAGCTTTGTTTAATGGGAAATAATAAAAATTAGAATGATGTTTATTAATCACATACTTTTGAAAATATAGTAGACTGTGGAGGTCTACCATTAGTGTTTTTGCTATCAAATTACAGTGTAAAAATCCATTGTTCATAAATGTTTATTAATAACAGGTAGCTATAAATTATTACTTTGGGAAAGGGAGGAATAAAACACCTTAAATCTGAGGAGCCATACATTTCAGGGGGGAAATTAAATGCTTTATTTTCCTTTATACTGAAGCTAAAAATACACAAAATTATTTTACTGTACAAGATTCTTTTTAATATAGTTAAGGTTGACACTATGCACTTCTTACAGAAAGTGTTTAAGTAAAAGTAATAGTTACTCAAAGAGGTTTTAGCTTTTAAAGTAGTCTGCAAAGCTAAAATGCCATTTATACAAACACATTTGGAATTTTCCCTTTTTGTGATTAAGCTCAGGAGCTTTGTGTTAACCTTAAATTTAACACAAACATTTTCTGTATAGTGATGTTTGATTGGGGCTGCCAACTAGCCTGAGAAAGTGAGTTAAGCATAGCCTGTATTTTCTAGAATTCTTTCTTTCCAGCTATCAAATGTCAACCTGTAGCTCCAAACTACATTCATTAAGTAGGAAGAAACTCCCCATCCACAATTTCAACCCCATTTTTGAGAAATTTTGAAGAAATAGACTCCTACGAAGTGTTCAAATATTGCCGTCTTCTTGAATACTACTTCTAGTGTGCATTCAATGTTATAAGAAACAAAAACAAAGTATCTTTGCTTGAGAAGGATCTTTATCCTTACCTGAACTGAAATGTCCTAAAGAAGGTCTGTGTCTTTACAGTTAAGAGAACATGTGTCATTACATCGGATGTAATTTGTACAGTTAATTTTAAAGTTAGTAACTTATCAAATTAGATTTCCTTTAACATTAAGTAAACCACAGACTAATGTGTTAACCCTTTGGGTTTAGAGGTCTCCTCATGTCCTCACACAACATTCATCTTAGTGCCATTGTTTCCAGCCATCCTGTTAGATACTTGAGAATTCTGACTGCTTCTCTTGCCCAAGTATGCTAAGTACAATTATCACTGCTTATCGGACTACAGGTGACTTTGTTTTGGGTATTTAAACTGATTGCTTAAAAGGAAGTCCTACAACGTGTGACCACAAAGTGATGAAACTATACTTTAAATGATATGACTAGATTTTATAAAGAAAATACCTAATCCGAACATGTGATTTTCAAATGACCTGAAAATTCACCTGGCTGCTGTCATCCTCTTACTAGAGGCTCCTCGCACTGCTGCTACCATGGCTGCTTCTGAGTCCAAAGCCCTCCCCTCCATTTCTCTATGGAGGCTGGAGGTTTTTCTTTTTCTTTTTTTCTTTTTTTTTTGAGACAGAGTCTCACTCTGTTGCCCGGGCTAGAGTGAGTGCCGTGGCATCAGCCTAGCTCACAGCAACCTCAAACTCCTGGGCTCAAGCGATCCTCTTGCCTCAGCCTCCCGAGTAGCTGGGACTACAGGCATGTGCCACCATGCCCGGCTAATTTTTCTATATATATTTTTAGCTGTCCATATAATTTCTTTCTGTTTTTTTTTAGTAGAGACGGGGTCTCGCTCTTGCTCAGGCTGGTCTCGAACTCCTGACCTGGAGCGATCCACCCGCCTCGGCCTCCCAGAGTGCTAGGATTTAGAGGTTTTTCTTTACTGCTCCCCCTTCCTGCTAACAGTGTAGTATCACAGCCTCTGCATTATAAAATGTCATTTCTTACATATCAAATGAGGTTTGGGGAGTCAATTCTGACTTTATTTACAGCAAAGCCATTGGAACTGAGAATGTATTTTACTATTTAAACACATAAACGTTTCAAGGATTAAATCATTTATGGTTGATCCCAAATCAGTGATTTTGTACCTAAATATGTTGCTCTTTAAAGTATCCTCTTTGGGAGGCTATAAGCTGTCACTGCTCCAAGCATGTTTGAAACCAGATTCCAGACTGCACAGGGGAATGAGGAATCTTTAGGGGCTGATGGAAATATTCTATATCTTGATTTTGGTTGTTGGTTCCAGGGGCATATACAACTGTGAAGACTCACTGAATTGTAACTTTAAATAGATGCAGGTAATTGTGCATAAATTATTGAATAAAGTTGATAAGAAAAAAACTAGATTCCAAAGAGCAGTTCTAGGTAGCTTTTTAAAAAAGCACACAATAGACAATCTTATTTTATAATTGTGCCTATCAAGGTGCCTATTGTGTAATTTTTTTATTTACCAGTAAAAGTAGTACTCAGCTTGATCACTCAATGTTTTACCAAATATGGATCTAAAATTCCTTTAAACTATTTGTGGGGTACATGTGCAGACTATTTATAAAAATTTAATCTCACAGGATCATGATTTTGTACTATTGAGGATATTCAGAAATTGTATTGTGGATTTTGAAAGTCATCCCAAAAGCAGAAGTCCAAAATGGGTTGAGTAATGACAACATCATTAGAATATGGGTGCGGCTTCTTAAGGTGGCTACTTTGAAGGACAACATTCATTTGGGTGCATAAATTGTGGCACATTTACAAAAATACCAGTCTCATTGCTTTATAATCCCACTTTGTTCCAAATTTATGAGGCTAAAATATGACACCAGATAATCTGGCTTTATTTCATACTACCCTCAATTTTAGCTTTTATTTCTTTTTCATGTAGAGTTTGGCAAGCCCATTTTATTTCTCATAAAATTTACAGAAACTAATCCAATAATTGCTCAAAATGTACATATTTATGAAAGCCAATCTATGATATTGCACAATTTAAAATGTAACCTTACTATGGGTATAGTTTGTTGTACTTATAAATAAGTATGTACAGTGATTCCAAGGTGAGAACATGCTACCATATGAAATATGACCCAAAATTTGAAAAATGATTTACAGGCTCAGAGCTAGTTTTCATATACTGTTGCATTTCTGGATTTTGTTGAAGGAGAAAATGGTAATGTTAATGTATTAACCATTAATGTTTTAAATCAATTTTTTTTTTTGAGACAGAGTCTCGCTCTGTTGCCCAGGCTACAGTGAGTGCCGTGGCGTCAGCCTAGCTCACAGCAACCTCAAACTCCTGGGCTCAAGCGATCCTCCTGCCTCAGCCTCCCGAGTAGCTGGGACTACAGGCATGCGCCACCATGCCCGGCTAATATTTTCTATATATATTTTTAGTTGGCCAGATAATTTCTTTCTATTTTTAGTAGAGACAGGGGTCTCACTCTTGCTGAGGCTGGTCTCGAACTCCTGACCTCGAGCGATCCACCCGCCTCGGCCTCCCAGAGTGCTAGGATTACAGGCATGAGCCACCACGCCTGGCCTTAAATCAAATTTTTTAAATCAGGTAACTCCATTTCAATTTGGTCACCGAAAAATTTGACAATTTTGTGGTTTAGCCCTATGTTTTAAGGTGCTTATCCACATGTCCTTACTTTGAAAGCTATTCCGTCTCTTTGCTACCATCATCTAAATCCCCCAACCCCAGCAAAAAATCAAAAGTCTCCGTTCTTTCTTCCAAGGGTCAGTTTTAAGGTTGTATAAGACTGGAGAACTGTCAGGGTTTCTACGTTGGCAATTGGTGGTAATGAGTATTTTGGGGATACATTGAACTTCCTGGGAAAAGACAAAATGGCCAAGCCCAGCTTAACTGTACTTGCAAATGGTTGGCTACCTTAGGCTTAAATAAAAGGCACACTGCCATCTGTTTGTTCAAGTGCCACTGAGGACAATGCCTTGGGGTGTGTGTGCTTATCTTGAGGTACAGTTCCTGGGATTTTATGTTGCCCTGAAACCTGTCAAAGGGCAAAATATGCTGCAAATTGGTGAAAAATGACCTTCACACTGTGGGTCATTCCTACCTATTTCTTCAGCTAGTCTTTTTTGGTTCTATCAAGTCACTTAGAGTTGTAAAGGTTTTTTAGGGGGAGAGGAGAGTAGGATGCATGCTACACATGCATGCTACACTCATGGATGTATGAAGGTTGATTACAATTATCAAAATTTGTGGGCTCTTTTACTACAGAAATTGTTTGCCATCCATTTGTGTAGTAACAGGAAGCCTTCACAGAGCTTTCACAACTTACAACATCAGATAAGAAAACTAGTTTTGGCATAAGGACATTCCACTTAATTTTATATTTAAATATTATAATTCTTAATATGTGTATGTCTCTCAAGTACCACAAACACTGATGGGGTATCTTTAGAAAAAGAACACAGCTCAGGTCTAATAAACTAACAAGTACAAGTTACACATCCACTCCAGAGTGGGGGATAACACAGATACTGAGCTTAAAGATGCCACAGCACCCTGGCTTGCTGCCTGTATCATTGCATCAATTAACTCTTCTGTTTCTTAAACATTCCATTTTCTAAAAGTTCTCAAAAGCCACCTACTAGCACCTCCTCTGGATCACCACACAGCAGATAGATGAAAATCCTAGGCCACGTATCAGCATGTGAATAGTAATTGCAGCAAATCTCAGGTATGCAGTAAATCTGAAGTATACAGACATGCAGACTTTGTTTTGCCAAAATGTGTATTTTTATATTTTACAGGTCAGTTGTTTTTCTTCCAATCTAAATGCTCTATTCACTCTTAAAACCAGAGACCCCAAATCCTAATAGCTCTCAATATAACAGTTGTGCTGCAGAGGATGTTGTGGCAGTTCATTTTAGCAATTCCTTGCCAAATCTCAGGAAGTGTCCTTCCACTGAAAAGTTATTCCTGCTTCCTCTTTCTTCAAGATGATCTAGTAATTACCAAAAGGGATGAAGGGCCAAGGCCAGAACAATTAAATGCTATTAAGTTTCATTTTGTGTGTGTGTGTATGTATGTGTATGTGTGTGTGTGTGTGTGTGTGTGTGTATACACAGACAAGGTTCTCACTTTTACAAACATCCTCCACAAAGGCAAAGCAAGGCAAAACAACTCAGTATCTGTTGAAAAAAAGTTATTGTAAGGGTCATTGGAAACAGTAGAAACAATGTTTCTGTGTACTAAAGTAAGGCCTATATTCAAAGGGGATACTCAGTTCCCAGTGGCTAGTTCTGTACCAACAAGGTGGATATTTGGAGAAATTATCTAGATAAAGCGAGTCAAAGAAATAATCTACACATAGTTTTGAGGTAAAGTTGCAGGGGTTGGGGGTAGGAGAAGCTGTGAAATAGGTATGAAGGGGTTATTTAAATGATCCAAACAGAAATTTATTAATACATTGACTATGTCTATATGAGCAATCTGTTTATTGGTGCAGTTTTGAAAACTTGATTACCAAAATAATATGCTCAATTTTTCTTAGGTACTTTTAAACAAAAAGTAATTTCTGCCTAACTTTAGGTACTTTTTGCCTGATGATTTAACAAACCAAGATCTCGGCCACTAAAACTATTAGTCAAAATACCACTTGAGTCTCAGCCACAATGCAACATGAATGCCAAATGGTTATTTATATCTTCTGGCTAAGGTATGGCCTCATATTTTTCTCTGAAGTTCCCATTGAAATTTTAGAGGATGTTTTACACTGTCATAAGAACTATAAGGTTCTTTTTGAAAATGATATTTAAGTAATTCAAAAGGTGGGGGCCTTAGTTTTTTCAAAAAGTTCTATAATCAAATTGCAGGCAGGTATTTGGATGTTTTGGACTTAGTTGAAATAGCCTAAATTAGGTCACAGTAGAATGAAAAATGATTATGAGAGGCAAAAAGAACTGGGAAGTTTTCAATATCCCCATGTAAGAAGACAAAAGCATAACCTGGAGCATTTATATCCCTTTAAAATTTGGCATCTTCCAGAAATGATTTAGAATTTAGAATCTTTCCTCTGTCTTTGTACTCCACTGGACTTAAAGCTAGAAGTGCAGGAGATACTTCAACAACAGTCATTTTCTAATGTAATTCAGACATTTTCTTTGTAATAGTTTTACCCTTACAAAGGAGACTTTAATTGTGGGATCAAACAAATGAATCCAAGGTGTCTAGAAGTGATAAGAAAGCCAACTGTAATGGAGGTGAACCATGATATGGATATTTTAGACACGTAATGAATGATTCTTGTATTATTTATAATTTGACTTTGTAGTACATTTTTAACTTTAAATATGTCAGTCTGAAAGTTTGAGTTCACAGCGTTTTAGACAAATGAACAAAAGGATGTAGTGGCCATTTCATTTTCACATCTATATATAACATGTATGTTTAATAAATGTCTTGTTTCTATGATCTAGAAGATTTGGGTTTATCGACTGTGTGACTTTGAGGAAGTTATTATCCTTTTCTGGGCTTCTTTTTTTCCTATTTGTAAAATATAAGGTTGGAATGGAGTAGATCTTCTCTAAGGTTCTCTAACTTCTTATGTTTATAAGTTTACTCTCAAGTTGGCTTATACCTTCTCTGGGGTCAGAGGATGTACTTAAGCATTTTCATTTGAAATACCTTTTTTTATAACTGATCAAGAGGGCAGAGAAGTGAACAAAATCTCTTTACCTGCCTAGTTTCTACTTTGAGTTAGAATTAATAAAAATGTTGGTGTCACCAACATGGAAGTTAGGGCAATAGCTGTTTAGCTTTAACCCCCATTCTATATGAGGCCTCAACATAGCTAGTAAAATCTTAGGCCCAAGTCACAAAGGCCGTAACCTTGAGAAGATCTGAAAGGGAATGTACTCCTATGAAATATGACACTGGTTTCTTCCAGCAGTAAAGATCAATTTATACATTTTCTTTGGAACATAACTGACAGAAGACTATTTTGGAACATGTCTCCTTGTATGCCTTGTTTTCTGAGAAATTGGTTTTAAAAAAACCTGCTAGAATAGTTATACCTAGATTATCAAAAGTTACATACATTTGTGAGAAACGTTTTCCTTTTGATGAAATAGGGTTATATACTGGGGTATTTTTAGTGTCATTAATATGAGTTAGGAATGTAGCCCAGGTTCTATTATTATTCAAAGTGAATTTAACAATTGGGAAAGTTGAATCTGTAACTTTAGAAACCTTTCTGGAAAGTAACCTGTTACTAATGTCAGGGCCATTTATGAGTCCCACTTAGTGAAGTAGGGGAGAAGTTGGGTTTGAGTAAATAACCACTTCAGAGATGATCAAGAGATTATTTTAGGACAACCTCATGCCAAATGGGTCTTGATGCAGCTTTTTCTCTTGATCTCTTTTCCCTGGATCTGAGCTTTATTCTTCAACACCTCCTCCTGTTCCTACTCCTCCTCCCCCAGCCCCCAGTTTGTGAAACATTTTGACCATTAGTCACTTAGGATAGGGACAGAGATGGGAATCAATTCAAATAACAGAAACTACACTGTCAAAACCTACTTTGGAGGTATATTTGCATTGTTTGAAAATCCCTCATTTCACTTTTACCAGAAATTACATGCATGAATTTAAATGGATTCCTATTGGTGTTGACATTTAAAAGGATAGGTCGACACCTAACTAACTCTTTCACTTTTATGGGCTACACTCTGTTAATTTAATCTCCAGAACCCAGACATAGAGTTGTTTCAGGTCAGACATTAGAGTCTGAATTGAGGAAAGCTTTGTGCTAATGTTGGTCAAAACCATTCTTGCTCAGCAGGTTATCACTCAGTGGTTATCAGGTTTAAAATGATAACCATATGCATTATGGACTTCATTTTTTAACTTGAACCTTTGTATTCTGATGAGGTACTCTGAGGCTATAGAAAATAATTTTTTTTGATGCATAAATGCAGCTTGCTTTGAAGACAGTAGAATTTGGATCATGTTCATGGTTCCATGAATCCACTAGGGTTGTTATATTTCTAACATAAGTTTACACATGCAATTCCTCTGCCCCCAGTGAATATTAAAACTGTGGCCTGAATTAGGTTATCTAGACCTAAAACTGTTTTTTTTTTCAGAAAGCAATTAATTAAAATGAAGATTTTCTTTTTTCAGATTTCCTCAGCACTATGTCATTTTTCTGATAAAAAATATTTCAAATCCAGGCTTTTATCTTAGAAATGCTTTGATAGCAATGATTCAAACTATCAAGAGTAGATAGGACTCTACAAATATACCAGCTAATTATTTTTTCTTGCCAAAGTGTCAGATGTAGTTACTATTTGTTAGAGTGCAATAGAAGTTTTTAAAAAACAGTACACATCCTAAATACTAATTTTGATACTATCAAATTTTAAAATGTAGCAAGTTAACTGAAACACAAACACAGGAAAGGATCACCTAACTTATTAGATATGACATATACTAGGGGGTAAATATCTCATTGGCACGCATCAGGAAACTGACACATCTTTAAGAAACAAAATCAACAGCCCCCACAATAAGTTGTAGTGTTTAAAAATGAAACAAGCCAATTATACCTAGAAGCCATGAGCTGACAATTCTTTGGAGTCTGTTCAGCCTTCCTTTGATGCTGTTAATTGAGCCAGCATGGGTAGCATGTAGCACTGAATGGCGACAAAGAAAGGCATGTTTGTTTGCCTTATCTGATAGCTGGTGGGGACTGCTGACCACATCCCTCAGCTCTGTGGGAAAATGACGTGAGATCCTGAGGATGGTCAGGAATTTGTGTGGCAGCAACAGTAGCAGCGTGGCATCTGGAGCTTCAAGGAAGCAAGGGTAAGAAAAGCAAAGCAAAAGGGTTTAAGCACCCGACCGCACCTCTGCTGATTAGAGGCAACACCCCTTCAGTTGGCTGTGAGATGGACTTAGTGTTTATAGATATAAAAAGGCAAACAATACCACTAAAAATAAAACAACAAAAAATGGATAATGTGGCTATAAAAGATGGTGAAAATAATAGGAGTTTCACTCTCCTTTCTAGGGGGGCAGTGAGGGAATCATATTCTATGTTACTTCTGAGAGCAAGGAAATTACAAATTTTCTGTTGAGTTCCAGGGCAGGTTATAGGGGCTTGACTTAGAGCCGAGTTGTAACTTGTTCTTCCTGTCCATCACCCCATTTGTGCATGAGCAAGTCGCAAGCCTCTCCCCAAGTTTCAAATACATCCTCTGAGGAGTCTAAAAGTTTAGAATTTGAGGAGCAGATGCTGGATGCACAGTGAAGAGAGCTGGAACAGGCTAGGGGGCATTCACTGCTCTGAGCAGCGCCCCGGACTTCACCTAATTCTACCTCACTGAGGTTAATTTCACTTTGAGAACAGGCCTCTGCTTTCCCTTTCTCCATCTGAGAATATCTGATGTCCTGCCACATATAGTGCTGCTGAATGATTCCATCAGAAATTGTGTACATTGGCTCTGAACTGGGCTCAGACATACGACCATTAAATTTGGAGAATAGGAGACCCAGTTTCTTGAGAGAAGGACCCATGAAGGAGCGTTTGCTTGATGACTCAGCTTTTGACTTCCCTTGGGCACCACTGGCTCTTGGCACTGTTCTGATGAGAGGTGGCCCATGGCAGGCCTTTTTCTTGCAATCTAAATTGAAAGAGACACTCTTGGATTTGGCCCGAGCCCCACCACTGCCATCATTGGTATCATCCCTCTGAGAGAGTTCAGTGCTGCTAGTAGAAAAGCTTCTCCTTGGGTGTTTTCTATTTCCTAAGAGGTCAAGGACTTCATATCGGAAGCTGGAGATGTCCTGCTTTAATTCCTAGAGAAAGAGAGGAGACATATTATTGAAGAAGCTTAGTCTTTAGTTCAAAGTAGGCACATTGGATATCTTTGCAATGTTCCAGGTTTTGCCTAGTAGCAAATCACAAAGTACACAAACTACCCAAAAAATCTCCCATTATTCAAGCAGAAGAAAAACATTAATAATTCTGTGGGCAGGGCTGGCCACTGGAAAAATCATGCAATGGGTTAAGTTGATTCAGAACTAGTTAACATTTTAGCAGAGATTAGTCTGTTGATGTGTGTCCATCAGTGTTAATCCCTGCTAAAATGTTACTTAATAGTTAAAGTATTAGATTATGGCACTGCCCCCCCCCTCTGCATATAAAAGGACTACTGAAGAGAAAAAAGCTTTTAGGATTCTAAGGAATGGAACTAGAGAAGTGCAATGTCAGATGATGAGACTGCTTTGGGATAGGGAGTCCTGTTCATTCAAGACCCTATGAAATGTGTTCTCTCTCTGACTTCTTAGATATATTTATATTATTCCTTTAAAAGCCATCTTAAAAGTTTAAATACTATGTCATCCCCCTGCTTAAAATCTGTTAGTAACTTGTCACTGACTTTAGGAAAAAGTAGAAATGCCATACCATGGACTAGAAGGTTTTTCAAGGCCTAGTACCTGTCACTCTCTCCAATTTCATCTCTTCCTACTCTTTTCCCAGGCTCTCTACTGTCCACCCATATGGACATATTCTCTCTTGCCTCTGGCTGGGCCTTTGTCTGTGTAGTTCTTTCTGTTTACAACACTCTTCTTCCCAACTCCTTTTATTTGGCTCCTCTTTTAAGCCTCAGCTTAAACATCGCTTCCTCTGGAAAGCCTGTCCTGACTCCTCAGTTCCTAGTGTCTCTCCTCTCTGTGTTTCCACAGTGCCCTGTCAGAATATTCAATCATTCATCACCCTGTATTATTATTGTTTGTCACTTCATGAGAGTGGGGACTGGTTAGATCTTCTTCGCCGTTGTACGCCAGCACTTAGCAGAGTGCTTGACACACAGCAGACCCTCGTAGATGAGTTATGTCTATAGATTAGGATAATTACCTTTCTATGTGCCTTAGAAAATATAGGTGTGCTCTAGGATAGGGTTTCTCAACCTCAGCACTATTGACATGATAGGCTGGATAATTCTTTGTTGTGGGAGGCTGTCCTGTTCATTGTAGGATGTTTAGTAGCAACCTTGCCTCTACCCACTAGATGCCAGTGTGACAACCAAAAATATTTCCAGACGTTGCCAAATGTGAACTGCGGGGACAAAATTGCCCCTGGTTTGAGAACCATTGTTTTAGGCTAATGCTAATAGTAGAAGAATTTTAATGTTTAATCATAGAGTTTCTTAAGATCTTAGATTTAATAATAGAATTTTTGGTCTTATATCTTTTAAGTAAAGAAGAAGACCTTTAAGTCCTCCAGGCATCTTCTCTTTGCTATCTTGCCTCTCACTATGCAGCCTTGCCACATCATTTAAAGCATTCAATTTCCACAACAAGAAACACCTAGAATATTAAAAGAATGCATAGGGCAGATTTCTTTTGTTTATGAAACTGATTGTGGTGTGACAGACATTGGTAAAATCTCTCCATCTACTGAATGACAGACAATTTTAAGACAGAGAAAAAGAATTGTAGCTGGTTTTCCTGTGTTATATAGACAGGTGAAATTTCATCATCAGAAACCTCAAACACTGTGAAGGGCCGGGGGCGGTGGCTCATGCCTGTAATCCTAGCATTCTGGGAGGCCGAGGCGGGCGGATCGTTTGAGCTCAGGAGCTCGAGACCAGCCTGAGCAAGAGCGAGACCCCCATCTCTACTAAAAATAGAAAGAAGTTATATGGACAGCTGAAAATATATATAGAAAAATTAGCCGAGCATGGTGGTGCATGCCTGTAGTCCCAGCTACTCAGGAGGCTGAGGCAGAAGGATTGCTTGAGCCCAGGAGTTTGAGGTTGCTGTGAGCTAGGCTGACACCACGGCACTCTAGCCCGGGCAACAGAGTAACACTCTGTCTCAAAACAAACAAACAAACAAACAAACAAACAAACAAACAAAAAAAGCCACTGTGAAGATTAAATGATGCTTGTGAAATGAGAAATGAAACCATTTCATGATTAATTTACCTTAAAATTTTCTTCTGTTAGCCCCTCATTTGTTTTGGAATTTCTTATCATAGCAGCCACATATCTTTTGACTAAATTTCTGATAACTTCCTGGAATTAAAAAAAATGAAGAAGCATTCAGTTTATCTCTCAGGCTCTCAATAAAATAAGAAACGTACATAGGCATTAAAACATGCTTAGACCACCTTTGCAATAGAAAATCCTCACAGGATCCGGCCTTTTACTGCAAAAAATAAGTTAAATCCATTGGCTAAACAAATTATTGTGTCTCTGAATTTGGTGTCAGAGTGGGCTAGTAAAATCAGATTTACTCTAAGGGAAATTTTCTACCCAAGTATAAAGTAAACATGTATTCACATATATAGAATAATGAGAGTGGAATAACCCTTGAATGATCATAGTTAATATCCTTTCCCTTTAGGCTGGATTAAACTTTAATGCTCCTAGTATAATAAAATGAGAGCTTTTCCTAATTTTATAAGGTTGAGAGAGTCTTCCTCAGAGTTACTAAGTCTGCTGATTTCAATGTCCACTAATTACATAGTGGAGATATTTTTCTGAGTCAATATACACGTCTCCTTTACAGGAATGGCCTCTTTTTACTTAGCCTCCAGGGGAATGGCACACACGTGGTCACTATGATTTGTGTTAGTGATGATGATGACGAGACTACCACTTATTGCAATCTGTCAAGCACTGTGCCAGGCAGCACACACACACATATCACTCAATATTCACCACAACACTGTTAGTAAAGTTTTATTACTATCCCCATTTTACAGATGAGGAAGCTGAGGCTCAGTGAGGCTAACTAACTTGTCCAAGATCACAGAACTAGTAAATGTCAAAATTAGAATTCTACTTAAATCTCATTTCAAGGCCTATGGTAATAATAGCCAATGCTATATTTATTACTTCTATTACTGTGTAAACTTGAAGAAGTCACTGAGATGTGCAGGAACCAATTTTGGGGGGAGGACTATGAAGTAGAAAATGAAGGCAGTGAATCTTGCCTAAGATTCATTATTGTGAAAATAATAAGGGTTGGAGGTGGCAATAGTGAGAGAAGGGTTACCTACCAAATACTGTATTTTCTGTTTCTTTTTGTTAATTATGGCCTAAGAGGAACAAAGTTAAGAGAAGTGACATGTAGAATAAGGATGGATTTCCTTCAAGCCTGCCAGGACATTATTCTACTTTGGGTTTCTTTTGATCAGAAGGAGAAAGAGTTGTCTCTTATTTGTGATTTGAAAGGATTGATTTCAAGAGATATTCCAGATATTTGGATGCTTGGTTGTTTTCTAGCTGGTGAGAAGAGTGCCCTAATGTTTATTAGGTTTATTATGTGTTTTTATGATGCTGATGTGTTTATCAATTTCTTTGATTAAAGTCATGTTGTAATTTCTCAAGATGTAAGTTCCTGACATTCAGATAAGCTTTTACTTCATTGAGGTTAGTTTCCTTCTGTTACATATTCCTATTATCCTATGTACTTTTTCTTCACAGCAGGTTTTAGCTTTGTAATCACTTAATTTTAATACAGTTGTCCATTAGGATACATGGGGGACTGGTTCCGGGACCTCCCATGTATACCAAAATTTGTACATACTCAAGTCCTACAGTTCCCCTACAGCACCCATGCATGCAAAAAGTTGACCCTCTCTATAGGTGGGTTTTACAGCCTGTGAATACTGTATTTTCCATCTGCTTTTGACTGAAAAAAAATGCACATATAAATGGACCCACGCAGTTCAAACCTGTGTTGTTCAAGGGTCAACTGTAGTTATAATAATGTGGTTAATGTCCTTTATCCCTATTACATGATAAACTTCATAAGGGCAAAAATACCTCATCTTTCCAGTTCATAGTGATTTCTCTAGTGTCATGTTTTATGTACAACAGGTACTCAAATATTTGTTAACTGACTGACCAACCACATACTCTATTTTACTTACTCTCCAGGAAGGTGGCTTTCTAGGCCCGGGATGTTGCTGATCAAGCTGAGGGAGGGTTAAAGGGCTGTGAACAGGATTTTAAAGCAGTCAATTCCACTCTGAAGAGCTACTTCAGCCTTTGATAAATTATAGCCTTTCTAAACCTCCCACCCCAGTCAAGCGGGGTCATGTCCAGATATAGCTAGAGTGGACTTCTACTCCACAGAACCAGCCAAGAACTATTGTGCTTTGTCCCTGTGAGGAAGCTTTACCTGATAATGTTGATTTTGTATCAGGCTGTCAGCATGGCGTTCCTGTAATTGAAAATGGAAAGAGAGGTTACATCAGCAGTCTCCCAGCACCCTACCCACCCACCCATCTGAATATGTTTCTAAATATGAAGACTGGAGAATGACACAGGAGCTCCTGCCTGACAACTCCCCAAAGCATATGTATGTTGGGCGTTATTTTATGATGTTTAAGATAGGGAGTGTCAGGAAAGAGGGAGGGGAGGAAACCATTGTGTTTTAAAAGATACACAATTTTTAAAATTCTTACTGTGAAGCTTCTCAAGTTGTGCCTTCTCCGTCTACCATCAGGGTCTCTTTTGGGGCAGAAGGTGTTGTTGAACCAGTTACCAAGGTATAGAAATGACTTGGGACTGGGGATGATGTTGAAAGGAGGTGGCAAGGTACCACCTTCATCAAAGTAACTCATCCAGAGCTTTGTCCTTGCAAACTTCCACTCAATATCGGCATGGTCCTACAAAAGAGAAAAGTTCACAGATTTGGGATGGGAAACTAGAAAATGCTCCCATATCTCATTCTAAACTTTTTTACTTGCTTCTACTGAGGGTAATGTATCCGTAGCTATGTAAATTCAAATTACACATACCCTGTGACCCAGTAATCCGACTCTTAGAAGTATATCTTATTGATATACTTGCAAAAAGATGTATACACAGGGCTGTCTATAGTAGCACAGCTAGTAATAGCAACTGGCAACAACCCAAATACCCAACAGTAGGATGCCAGTTAAATAAATGAAGTTTTATCTATATATAACTATTAAATATAGTAGATCCATAAACATTTTATATATAGAATGTATATGTATATATATGCATCTGTCTAAGCTTTCTTATTTATTTATTTATTTATTTATTGAGACAGTCTGGCTCTGTTACCCAGGCTAGAGTGCCGTGGTGTTAGCCTAGCTCACAACAACCTCAAACTCCTGGGCTGAAGCGATCCTTCTGCCTCAGCCTCCCGAGTAGCTGGGACTACAGGCATGCGCCGCCACACACAGCTAATTCTTTCTATTTTTAGTAGAGGCAGGGTCTTGCCCTTGTTCAGGCTGGTCTGGAACTCCTGAGGTCAAGCTATCCTCCCACCTCGGCCTCCCAGAGTGCTAGGATTACAGGTGTGAAACACTGTACCTGGCCTGTCTAAGCTTTCTAAGTGAAGTAAACAATATAAAACACAATATATATTATGTACAGTGATCCCATTTATGCAATTGGAAAATCTTTTAGGTTACATGCTTACATCAGCATGGTACACACTAAATTGCCAAGAGTAGTTATTTTTAAGGAGTGGGATTGTGGTGGAGAGGCTTTGTTTTTTCAAAAAATCAACTTTATTGAGGTATAATGGACACAGAATAAAATTCAACCATTTTATTGAATTTATTGATGAGTTCTCACAAGTATCTACTATCATAATCAAGACACACACATAAACACACACATTGGTGTACATTTTTAGGAGTTTTAAGATGTGTGTGGACTAATGTAACCACCACCATAATCAGGATACACAATAGTTCCATCACCCTCCAAAATTTCCATGTTTTGTCCCTTTGTAATCAAACTCTTCCCAGACTCAAACTCCTCACAACCACTGATGTGTTTTCTGGCCCTATAGTTTACCTTTTCCAAAATGTCATACAAATGGAATCACACAGTAGGTAACCTTTTGAGACTGGTTTATTTCACTCAGCATAACAACTTTGAGATTCATCTATGTTTTTGTATGTATCCATTCAATCTTACTGCTGAGTAGTTTTCCATTATGGATGTACCACCATTTGTTTATTCATTCACCCATTGAAAAACATTTGGATTGTTTCCAGTTTTTAGAAATTATGAGCAAAGCATCTATGAACATTCATGCACAGATTTTTGTGTGAACATAGGTTTAATTTTTTTAGCTTAAATATCTAGGAGTGGTAGTACTGGGTCATGTGGTAAGTGTATGTTTAACTTTATAA
Source organism: Lemur catta (assembly GCF_020740605.2). Taxonomy (NCBI): domain Eukaryota; kingdom Metazoa; phylum Chordata; class Mammalia; order Primates; family Lemuridae; genus Lemur; species Lemur catta. The sequence continues at coordinate 14,952,834 of NC_059155.1, forward strand.
TAAACTGCCAAACTGTTTTCCAGAGTGACTATACGGTTTTTCATTTCTACTAGTTGCTCTATATCCTCATCAGTGCTTTTCAGGTTTTTAAAGTTTAGTCATTCTAACAGGTATGTAGTGGGATCTCCTTATGGTTTTAATTTGCATTTCCTAAATAGCTAATGATGTTGAGAATTTTTTTCATATGTTTACCATCTATCTGTCTTCTGTGATGAAGTGTTTTTTCAGATCCTTTACCCATTTTTATTGGGTTAGTTGTTTTCCCACAGGTGCATACCTGAGAGTTTTTTTTTAATTATGTATATATATTCTAGGTACAAACCCTTTGTCAGTTATGTGACTTGTAAACATTTTCTTCCAGTTTGCATCTTTTCTTTTCATTCTCTTAATGGCATCTTTCCCAGAGTAAACTTTTACTTTTGATAAAGTCACAATTATCAAATTTACCACATTATCAATTTTTTATAGATTGTGCTTGTGTGTCATGTCTTTAGCTAACCCAAGGTCATGAAGATATTTTCCTACATTTTCCTCTATGATGTTTATAATTGTAAAATTTTCGTTTAGCTCTATGATCCACTTTGAGTTAATTTTTATGTAAGGAAAGAGGTTTATGTTGAGGTTGTTTTTTTAAAATATGGATGAGCAATTGCTCTGACACCATTTGTTGAAAAGGCTATCATTCTTCCAATGAATTGCTTCTATACCTTTATCAAATATCAATTGAATATGCTGGACTACTAGATGTCTACATTCAAAAGAATGGAGTTGAACTCCTACATCACACCAGATGCAAAACTTAACTCAGAATTGTTCCTAGACCCATATTTAAGAGATTAAAAACTATAAAACTCTGCAAAGAAAGCTTAGGGGTAAATCTTTATGACCTTGGATAAAACAATAATTTCTTAGATATGACACCAAAAGCCAAAGGACAAAAGAAAAAAGTAGGTAAGTTGGACTTCATCAAAATAAAAAAAAAACTTTTGTATTTCAAAAAATACCATAAAGAAAATGAAAAGACAGCCCATAGAATAAAAGAAAATAATTGAATATCATATATCTGATAAGGGACTTGTATCAAGATATATAAAGAGCAATTACAACTCAACAATAAAAAGACAAGTAAGCCAATTAAAAAATAGGCAAAGCATTTGAATAGATATTTCTCTGAAGGAGATATACAAATAGCCAACAAATAAATATTCTCAAATATGCAAATGTTCTCAACATCTTTAGTCATTAGGGAAATTCAAATCAAAACCACAATGAGATACTACCTTATACCCACTAGGATGACTATAATAATAAAAAAAGACAGATAATGACAAGTGTTGGTGAGGATATAGAAAAATTGGTCCCCTCATACACTGCTGGTGTGAATGTAAAATGATGCAGCCACTTTGGAAAACAGAATGGCAATTCTGCAAATGGTTGAACACACAGTTACCATATGACCCAGCAGTTCCATTCCTATGTATATACCCAAGAGAAAAGAGTCCGCACAAAAACTTATGCACAAATGTTCATAGCAGAATTTTTTATTATAGCCAAAGAATGAAAATAACCCAAATGTCCATGAACCAATAAATAGATAAACAAAATTTGGTATATTCATATTATACAATGGAATATTATCCAACATTAAAAAGGAATGAAATACTGATGCATGCTACGACATAGATGACCCTTAAAAACATGCTGAGTGAAAGTAGCCAGTCACAAAAGGCTATATGTATGATTCCATTTCTATAAAATCCATAGAAACAGAAAGTAGATTAGTGGTTGCCAGAAGCTGGTGGGAGAAGGGAATAGGGAGTAAGTACTAGTGGATATAAGGTTTCATTTTGAAATGAGCAATGTTCTGGAATTAGGGCTGATGTCTGCACATATATGTACACAAAGAGCCGTCACCTGTACACATATATGTACCAGTGAATTGTACAATTTAAAAGGGTAAATTTTATGGTATGTGAATTATATATCAATAAAACTATTTTTAAATGCAAAAGAAAAAATCAGTTGGGGATTTTTTTGTGGGTCTATGGCTGAATTCTCTATTCTGTTACGTTAACCTATATTTCTATTTCTCCCATCCTACAACACTGTCTTGATGACTGTGGCTGTATAGTAAGTGTTGAAATTGGATAGAGTGATTCCTCCCACTTTAATTTTCTTTGTCAAGATTGTTTTAGCCATCCTATGGCCTGTGCCTTTCCATATATATTTTAGAAGAAGCTCATCTATGTCTATAAAGAAGCTTGTTGAGATTTTGATAGGGATTTTGTTAACCTAAAGATCAATTTTGGGAGAATTAATATTTTTATTCTGTTGAGTCTTCCAGTACACACACACACACACACACACACACACACACACACACACACACACAATGTGTCATTTCTTTCATCATGTTTTATAGTTTTCAGTGTATTTGTCCTGTACATGTTTTGTTAAGTTTATATACTAAGTATTTCATTTTCTTTGCAACAGTTTGTTCAGGCTGCTGTAACAAAATATCATAAACTGTGTGGCTTGTAAAAAACAGAATTTATTTCTCATAGTTCTAGAGGCTAGGAAGTTCAAGATCAAGGTGCCAGCAGATTTAGTGTCTGGTAAGGGCCGTCTTCTTGCTGTAACTTCACGTGGTGAAAACAATAGAGGCAAGGCAGCTCTCTGGGGCCTCTTTTATAAGGGAACTAACTCCAAAGTTAATTACCTCCCAAAGGCTCCATCAATACCATCATATTGGTGATTAGGCTTTCAATATATGAATTTGGGGGGAACACAAACATTGAGATAGTAGCAGATACTATCTTTTTAAATTCCAGTTTCCAATTGTTTATTGCTAGTGTATATTGATTTTTGCGTGTTGACCTTGTATTCTGTGGCCTTGTTAAACTAAGTTTTAGTTCTAGGAAGTTTTTTGGTAGATTCTTTCAGATTTCCTTTATCATATTGTTTCAAAACAAAGACAATTTTCCTTCTTCCTTTTCAATCTGCATATATTTATAGTTTTTTCTTTCCTTACTTCACTGTCTAGAATCTTTAGCACAATGTAGAATAGAAGTTGTGAGAGTAGATATACTATCTTTGTTACTGATCTTAGACAAAAAGCCTTCAATCTTTTACCATTAAGTTTAATGTCAATTATAGGTTTTTGTGGATACCTCATATTAGGTTGTGGAAGTTACATTCTATTCCTAGTTTTTTGATAACTTTTAAAAAATTATAAATGTATGTTGAAGTTTATCAGATGCTTTTTGTGCATCAGTTGATATGATCATGAGGTTTTTCTTGTTTAAACTGTTAATATGATGGGTTACTTTGCATTCCTCAGATAAATCCCATTTGGTCATTTAAGGAGAGTTTTGCTGGATGTAGAATTCTTGCTTAGCAGTTTTTTTTTCTTTAAACATTTTGTGTATGTCATCACAAAGATTTCTGGTGTCCGTGGTTTCTGATGAGAAATCAGCTGTTATCTTATTGAGGATGCCTTATTTTAATCCTGGGAAACTGTTAATATGTTATGTTACACGGAAAAGGAGAATTGAGATTGCAGATGGAATTAAGGTTGCTAATCAGCTGACCTTGAGATGAAGAGATTATCCTGGATTATGTGGTTGGGCTCAATGTAATCACAAAGTTGCTTGCAAGTGAAAGAAGGAGGCAGGAGAGTCAATGTCAGAGGGGTGCAATGTAAGAAAGATTCAACCAGCCATTGCTGGCTTTGCATATGGAAAGGGTCATGAGCCAAGGAATGCAGGCAGGCTCTAGAAGCTGAAAAGAGCAAGAAAATGGATTCTCTGCTAGAGCTCCCAGAAAGGTCAGGCAAACACCTTGATTTTAGTCCAGTGAGATTCATTTGAGACTTCTGACAACAAGAACTGTAAAACAATAAATTTGCATTGCTAAAATAGCAATAGGAAACTAATACAGTTACGTATGAAAAAACAGAGATCATCTTTTGGAGGCAGAAATAGTACATGTTATTGGATACTAAATTTGGCCTAAGGTTTCTTGGAAGTTAAATAAAAAAAGGAAACAGCCTAAGTCAGTTATTATGTTTTAGTTGTTCTGACAAAAGAAATTGAATGTATCTGTAGAGACATTTTTATCTGGAAACGTTGTTACAGATACTCTGGGAAAAAATGGGTTCTGGAATAAGGAAACAACATAGCCTCCTGTGTCAAAAGCTTACAGTGTTAGGACAAAAATAAAAATCTCTTTCTTTACTAGCACATGAGATCTTAAAAAGAAGAGCTATGCCTTACAGTGTTGGCATAGAGTGGTTTTTGAGTGAACATTCATTCTATCAGTGAGTCCTAGAATTTGCTCCTTGGCCTATCAAATATTCCATGAAAGCTATTGTTTGCTCTCCAAGGCAGCAGTGCTTAGCTATCACATTAAAGGATTAGCAGATTGAGTTCAAGAATGACATTCAGTAGACTAGGGATTCTTAAACCTGATTCCATGAATGAAGTTAATGGAGACAATTAAGCTTATATGTAAAACATTGGGTGTTTTTAATTTTTCTGGACTATCATTATATTCTCAAAGGATTCTGCATTCCCCAAGATGGTTAAGAAGCACTGAAGTAGAGGATTCTTTTGACTTCTGAGATCTGCATTGCCTGTTTCTGAATAAGAGATACTCATCAGCTATTAATGGATAAATTGAAGATACCTTTATCTTTTCTAGAAGGGACTAAATGGCTTTGGGTCAAGTGAGCAGTAAATTCAAAGTAAAAATGAAGCCTCTAGATAAAAACTAGGCACTTATTAGATCTATTGCTAGATTTATTATTTAATGAGTTAATAGAGAAGCACATATATTACCATATCATGAATTTATTTTTTAAAATTTGATAACTGCATTTCAATATGATTTCTATTGTAATTCTATATATTTTGTTTTTGTGTAGCCCAATTTATCTATTTTCTCTTTTGGTGTTTGTGCTTTTTCTGTCCTAATCTAAGAAACCATTCCCTAACATAATGTCATGAAGATTTACTCCTCTGTTTTCTTTTATAAGCTTATTTTTTAACAACAGCTTTATTGAGATATATTCCACATACTATAAAATTCATATTTTAAAGTGCACATTTCAGTAGTTTTCAATATAGTTGACCCACATGTTTGGACTGTGTGGGTACACACATACATGCATTGTTTTCAACAAATGTATTAAAAAAATTTGGGGGAAATGTTTGGCAATTTGAAAAAATTCACAGACTTGCCACGTGGCCTAGAAATATCGAAAAAATTAAGAAAATTATGTCATCAATGTATAAAATATATATAGATACTCATTTATTATATCATTTACTACTATAAAACATACAAAAATCTGTCATAAAAAGTTAAAATTTATGAAAACTTACACACACAAACACAGACCATATACAGTGCCATTTACAGTTGAGAGAAATGTAAACAAATGCAAAGATATAGTATTAAATCATCACTGCATAAAATTAACTGTAATGCATATTGTATTACTATAATAATTTCATAGCCAACTGCTATTACTATTGTAGGGAGCTCAAGTGTTGCAAGTATCCACTTAGAACTCCATGTGATGCTAATCATCTCTGCATGAGAAGTTCATCTCTCCAGTAAATTGTGTATCATAGTAAAAAGTGGTCTCCTGCAGTTCTTGTGTATTTTTCATTGTGTTTAGCCCAATACTGTAAACCTTGAATAACACTGGGGGACCCATATGAAGTACCTACCACTAGTGATGTTGGAAGTGCTTCCAAGAAGCAGAGAAAAGTCATGACATTACAAGAAAGAGTTGAATTGCTTGATATGTACTGTAGATTGAGGTCTGCAGCTGCAGTTGCCTGCCATTTCAAGATAAATCAATCCAACATAAGGACCATTGTAAAAAAGAAAAGGAAATACATGAAGCCATCACTGCAGCTATGCCAGCAGGTGCAAAAAACCTCACACTTTTTGTAAAATACCTTTTTATCTTGTATCGCAAATGCAGTTTTTGTGTGGGTGTAGGATTGCTATAAGAAAGGCATATTTACTCTAATATGATTTGAGAAAAGGCAAAGTCATTATATAACAACATAAAGAAAAAGGAAGGTGAAGGATCTAAAGGTGGAGAATTTAATGCCAGCAAAAGATGGTTTGATACTTTTAAAAGAGGTTTGGCTTTTAAGAGTATCAAGATAACAGGAGAAGCAACTTCTGGCCACAAAGAGGCAGAATATTAGTTCCCAGACACCATTAAGAAACTCATTGAGGAAAAGGATATCTGCCTGAACAGGTTTTTTTTTAAATTTTTATTTTTATAGATTTAGGGGGTACAAGTGCAGTTTTATTATATATATATCTCATAGTGGTGAACTCTGGGCATTTTGAGTAACCACCACTTAATTAGAGTACTTAGTGACCATTAGATAATTTCTCATCCCACTCCTCCCACCCCCCTCCCATCCTCCTGAGTCTCCAGTGTCTATTATTCCACTTTCTTTGTCCATGTGTACACATTTAGCTCCCACTTATAGGTGAGAACATACAGTAGCTGACATTTTGTTTCTGAGTTATTTCACTTAAGATAATGACCCCCAGTTCCATCCATGTTGGGGCAAAAGACATGATTTCATTCTTTTTTATAGCTGAGTAATATTCTGTGGTTTATATGTACAACACATTTTCTTTATCCTACCATCCGTTGATGGACTCAGGTTGATTCCACTTCCTTGCTGTTGTGAATAGTGCCGCAATAGACATATGAGAGCAGGTATCTTTTTGACACAATGATTTGTTTTTCCTTTGGGTAGATACCCAGTAGTGGGCTTGCTGGATCAAATGGTAGATCTGTTTTTAGTTCTTTGAGGAATCTCCATACTGTTTTCCTTAGAGATTATACTTATTTACATTCCCACCAACAGTGTATAAGCATTCTCTTTTCTCCACATTGTTGCCAACATCTATTGTTTTTTGACTTTTTAATAATGGCCATTCTGACTGATATAAAATGGTATCTCACTGTGGTTTTAATTTGCATTTCTCTGATGATTGTGATGTTGAGCATTTTTTCATATGTTTGTTGGCCATTTGTACATCTTCTTTTGAAAAAATGTCTATTCTCATGCCCTTTGCGTACTTTTTAATGGGATTTTTTGTTTTTTTTCTTATTGATTTGTTTGAGTTCTTTGTAGATTTTGGATATTAGGCCTTTTCCAGATGCATAGTTTACAAATATTTTCTCCCATTCTGTAGCTTATCTATTTACTATATGAACGGTTTTGTCCCATTTGTTTTATTTATTTATAAAGAACAGAAATTTATTTTTAACACTTCCAGTTCTGGTGATATTGCATCTGGTCAAGACAATGCATCCAGTGAGGGCCTTCTTGCTGGTGGGGACTCTGCAGAGTCCCAAGGTGGCACAGGGAATCACATAGGCAGGGGACTGAGTGTGCTAGCTCAGATCTCTCTTTTCTTCTTATAGAGCCACCAGTCCCACTTCCATGATAACCCATTAATGCATTAACCCATTAATTCATGAATGTATTAATACCTAGGAGTGGAATTGCTGGGTCATATGGTAACTCTATGTTTAACTATTTGAGGAATTTCCCTACTGTTTTCCAAAGCAGCTGCACAATTCTACTTTCCTATCAGAAATATATGAGGGTTCCAATTTCTCCACATCCTGGCCAACACTTGTTAATATCCATGTTTTTGATTATAGCCATCCTAACAGGTGTGAAGTGGTATCTCATTCTGGTTTTGATTTGCATTTCCCTAATGCCAAATGATTTTGAGTATATTATCATGTGCTCAGTGGCCATTTGTATATCTTATTTGGAGAAATGTCATTTCATATTCTTTGCCCATTTAAAAAGATGGGCTGTCTTCATATTATTGAGTTGTAAATATTCTTTGTATGTTCTGGATACCAGTCCTTTGTTAGATCTATGATGTGCAAGTATTCTGTCCCATTCTGTGGGTTGTCTTTTCATCTTTTTGATGGTACAGGTTTAAACACAATTTTTTTAATTTTGATGAATCCCAACTAATCAATAATCTCTTTTGTCACCTGTGCTTTTGGTGTAATATCTGTGAAATTATTGCCTAATCCATGATCACAAAGATTTGCTCTTAGGTTTTCTTCTAAGAATTTTATCTCTTACAATTAAGTCTATGTTCCTTTTAGAGTTAGTTTTTGTGTATGATATGAAGAAGGAGCCCTACTTCATTCTTTTGCATGTGGATATCCAGATGCCCCAGCACTGTTTGTTGAAAAGACTAGTCTCTTTCCATTGAATTGTCTTGGAAACCTTGACAAAAACTCAATTGACCATAACAAACTTTTTTTTTCTGGGCCTTCAATTCTATTCCATTGATCTATATGTCTATCCTTATGCCAGTACCACACTATTCTCATTACTATACCTTTGTAGTAAGTTTTGAAATTTGGAAATGTAAGGCCTCCAAATTTGTTAATCTTTTAAAAGATTGTTTTGGCTATTCAAGGTCCCTTGCATTTCCATATGAATTTTAGGAGCAGCTTGTGAGTTTCTGCAACAGAAAACCATATTTTTTATATATTTAAAAGTATTATTCTAGATAAGGTATCCAAAGTCTTCACAAGTCAGTCAAAAAGATCCATGCCACTAAAATATTAAGACACTTTTAATTAATCTACCATGTATCCATGATAGGCTTTCCTATCACTCTTCACTTTATAGTATTTCTCTTAAGGGTGAAACTTGGCATTAGAAACAGGGTATTTTGGCTGACTTGGGGATATTGGGATAATTTACAGTGGATGGCAGGAGTGATGACAATTTTCTTTTAATGACCTCAACTCTCCATTCCCCAACCATTGTCAAAGAATACATCACTCCTGAGGGAGAATTCTGTGAAGCAAACCAAAATATAGCACTGGAAGAAATATTGAGCTCTGTGTCATCTTATCCCATCCTGGTGACAAATTCATAGCAAGCCTGCATGTTCTATCTGTCTATCTATCTATTCATCTTTCTGTCCATCCTAGAGTCAGAATTTACAAGTGAGATGGTCATCAGAGGGACAAGTATTGACATATTTATTGAGTTGAAGTCTTTTGTGGGGACAGAAATTAAATCTGATTCAGCTAATTGGTTTGAAAATGATGATTGGCTTTGCCAGTTAGGCTACATGACAGATATTTTCTCTAAATTGTTAAATCAGAAGCTCTAAAGTTTGGGTAAAATTGTATTTAAAGTATGTGATAAGACAAAAGCATTTTATAAAAAATTTTCTATTGGTAAAGTTATATTAAAGTTATTAAAATTTCTACAATATATTTTGAGATATGTATACATTGTAAAATGATTAAATCAAGCTAATTAACATATCCATCACCTCACACAGTTGCAATTTTTCTCTGTGTAATGAGAACATTTATGATCTATTCTCTTAGCAATTTCAAGTATGCATTATTATTAATTATAGTCATTATGTTTTACACTAGAACTCCAGACTTTTGCTACATTCTATTTGTTAGAAAGGGAGGTCTTAGGTCCAGTCCACATTCAAGGGGAAAGGATTGCATAAAGGCTTAAATACCAGGAGGTGGGGACTATGGGGATCTATCTCAGAGGCTACCTACCACAGTAGCACTTCCCAGAAATTGAGAAACTGAATGACTGTAATCTTTGGTAACAAATCCTTTTCTAAGTTGGGTGGTTTCTAATTCTTTGCCTTCAATAAAACCGAAGGAGAACCTAATCAAGTTGTCAGATTATAAATTGTTAAAAATATTATTTTATGAAAAACCATTATATGACTTTAGCATACACCTCAAGTTCAAAAAATTGAGTGACAATAGCATAATAAAACTATCAATTCACATATACTTATTGATATGAAAAAGGTTTCTTAGCACTTTTATGAAAATGGAAACTAAAAATATAATTGATGCTGAATCCTGTTCCTGAATACTACTCAATATTCATCTATGAATATAATAACTAGTTTGGAGAAAAGCCCCATTCACATCTTTAGGAAATGCATTTCCAATTAAATTATGTCTAATAATTATTTATCAAAATTTGTATTATATTTATGTTCTTTTGAGTAGTTTTGTACTACTCATAATTAAATCATAACTAAATTCAGAAAATGGTTTTAACATTTATTACCTTATAGCTATAGGGAATAAAAAGCTAAATTTAAATTTATACTTTTGTAATAAAAATATGACAATGTAATCAAAAATAATAAAAGACTTTAAATACAAAATTTCTATAACATTAGGATAAAATTTTGTGGGTATGTAGAATGGAAATAATTCAAGAAGAAAAAAGAATGATGTAAACTTTCTGCCTTTAAAGAAGAGTTTAGCCATTTTTTTAACATATGGTTATGAGTAATGAGTTGCTATAGTATTCAGCTTCCATTGGATATATTTAAATAAGTAATTAAATAATTTTATTTTAAATGTCAATATCTACTATAATCCACAAATTACATTCTTTGCAACTGTTTAAACTTATGGTGAAAAATTTAGATGTCAACCCAAAAATATATAAGGAGACACATAGATTTTGTTTCTCGGCCGGGCGCGGTGGCTCACGCCTGTAATCCTAGCTCTGGGAGGCCGAGGCGGGTGGATCGCTCGAGGTCAGGAGTTCGAGACCAGCCTGAGCAAGAGTGAGACCCCGTCTCTACTAAAAATAGAAAGAAATTATCTGGCCAACTAAAAATATATATACAAAAAAAAAATTAGCCGGGCATGGTGGCTCATGCCTGTAGTCCCAGCTACTCGGGAGGTTGAGGCAGTAGGATCGCTTAAGCCCAGGAGTCTGAGGTTGCTGTGAGCTAGGCTGATGCCACGGCACTCACTCTAGCCCGGGCAAGAAAGTGAGACCCTGTCTCAAAAAAAAAAAAAAAAAAAAAAGATTTTGTTTCTCCAAATTCATTAGAGGGTATGCCAGCAAAATGTTTGAATGTGCTTGACAAAACCCTGAACTAAGACAGCGTCAATATATAAACTGCGTGAATGTGTGCACGAGCACACACACACATACACACAATTATGGATATAATAGCTCTCACTGCTTTGAAATCCTGCCATTCATGGGAGGCAGTGTTGTTGGAGGCAGTTTCAGATGCAGAGGAGGATAGAAGGTAAGTACAGTATGAATTCGTGAGAGGCAGCATGTCGCTGTGGAAAGAGCAGAGGTTTTGGAATCGAACCAACTAGGGTTTGGAATAGTGCTCCAGTACTTAATAGCTATGTGACCTCAGACCAGTAAATTCAAGTCTCTGAATCATGGTTCTCTCAACTGTAAACATAGAAGGAAATACCTACCGAGTGAAATTGTTGTAGAAGTCAATGTAAAATTCCTAGGCTATTGCCTGGTTTGTAGTAAGAGCTATATATTAATAATTGTTTGTTCCTTTCCTATGCTTCTGAGCCTATAATACTAGGAACAAACCTTGAATTCTCATTTTACCCTTTGATGGCCCAGAATAGCCAATATGTAATCCTTGGAAATACATTTATGTTTTGCTAGCAAAGCTCTTGAAATGAAGTAGATATTCAATAAGTATTTCTTAAAATGAACTGAGTCACATTTTCAAACACAGAATTCCATCTCTAGACATGTTCAAAAAGGGAGAATGATGATACAATTCCTGTGGGTATTCAGCTATTTTCTAATAAACTTGGCTAGGTGACCTGGTATCTGGAAATGCTCCGTTTTTTTTTTTTAAATCCCTGTGTGAGTTTAGCTTTTTGTCGGTACGTGTTTGAAACAATAAGCAGTTATGTCCTTTTAAAAAAATCTCTAAAAGTCTGGGGGGAAAGTATTTGATTTTGACAAAGAATAAAAACATGCAGTGGGCCAAGTTATAAACTATAGGCATGTTTTTGAGCTTAGGATGCTTTCTAATGTCCTTTGTTGCATCTACTCCACTCCAGTGAGAATGTGATTTCAGCTAAGCATTTTGAAAACAGCTCAAGGACCCCAATTGCTCCCATTCCATTCCCCTGATGTGACCTCAGGTGGGGAATTACTGTGTAGTAATTCAGCAGAGAAGTTATTGCAAATAATCCTCTTAACAGTCTTTTCCCATTCATTTACCACGTACTGATTGATTATCGACCTATCCATTCATTCTTTGATTTCTGTGTTGAGCAACTACCATATTCCAGGCATTCTGCTAGGTGTTGGGTATAAAGAGATGATTGTCTAGTGGTGGTGGTGGGGATACCACACAGAACACAATTAGAGCACAGAGGTAGCACCTGAATCCTAAAGATCAGCAAATAATAGACCACCTGGCAGGACTGGATAAACAGGATGAGCTGTTAATTGACGAATAAGATTAAATATTCATTCATTCGACAAATATGTGTTGGTTGCCTGCTAGATGCTAGGTGTTGGGCTTATAGCAGTAAACAGTGAACAATATGGACAATAAGATCATTTGGTATATAGAAATCTGTTTTATTTCCAACCCTTATTCTAAATTGAATGGTAAGATTATCGATATGCTTTTGTAATCATATTTATATAAAACTACCATAAATATATAATGCCTAAGAGGTTTTCATTCATCTGCATGTGACTAGCCTTTCACTTTATGTGATAGACCTGTGGTCCCAAATCCCCAGGCCATAGACTGGTACCAGTCTGTGGCCTAGTAGGAATCAGGCTGCATAACAGGAGATGAGTGGTGGGCGAGCCAGCCACGCTTCACCTGTATTTACAGCCGCTCCCCATTGCTCACATCACGGCCTGAGCTCCACCTACCCCCGCCCTCAGTCCATAGAAAAAATGTCTTCCATGAAGCCAGTCCCTGGTGCCAAAAATGTTGGGCACTGCTGTGATAGACAAATCAGACATTGGCTCTTCCCTTGCTTACTTTCAGTGTTTGGTGGTGATGCCCTTTTCTACTCTCTGCCCTACCCTCTCTACCCAACTATGACTTTGGAACATTTTCCTAGGTCAGCCCCTGGCTGGGCGTTTTTGTGTAAGAGATAACTACACAACCATATAGAGTTGTCTTGCCTCTTCCAAAATACTTAGGACTTTAGTGCTACTACTATAACGTGCACTGAATGACACATAGCCTTACAGATGTGTTCCAATTCATGTGTGTGCCCTGCATTGCCTTTGAGATTATCATCTCCTGTAGACAGGCCACAGCTTCTATTTTTTTTTAAGCTCCTTTCACAGTGCCAGTGTAATATACTCAGATTGTATATCATACCCTCAAATTTTGTTGACTTTCTCAAATTCTGAGCACATGGCCATAGCTAGGTCAAATGAACATGTCTGTTCAATTTCACGTTTCTCAAAAAATCCAAGCTCAAGGTTATTTTCCTTGCAATCAAACTATAAGACCAATTTCCTACCAGTGTTTGACAAAGTTTTATGTTCTTTCTCAGATCTCCTGCCAGCAATTATCTTGCTTAGCAAATTGGAAAACTTTATAAAGGGAGAGTGGCAGGCACAAACACAGCAAGAGCAGAGCTGATAATAAGCCTTGAGGAGAAAGGCTCCTAGGAATCTTGGGCCCTATGGAAGGCTGGTTGGAAGGATATTTTGGGCAGAGGGACATTTCAGGAGCCTTCACATTAACTAGTGGATGCTTACTTCATTTACGTATAAGACCATCTCTGTTTCCCTTTGCTGGGAAAGCAACACAAATTGCTGTGATGTATATACCCGAAAGAGAAGGGAGAAAATTCATTTTCCCTGACGTCTCAAGGGAAGTCTGCCTCTACCTCACTTGGACTGCTTTATTCTCTTGTTTGAATTCGGGACATGCTTATCAAATGTTGGTGTGTATCAAAATCACATGGGGCATTTATTAAAAATGCAGATTCCTGGACCTTACCAGAAGTTACACATTGTGTTGTAGTTTTGCCTCAGGGCTAAAAATGCAATGTTTTAAAAGATTTTAAAGATATTATAATTTTAAGTCCATTTTTGTTTCAATTCATTTAAAAAATATAGAGGAATCTTCAAAATATAGAAGTAGTCCTCCCTCAACCTCTTGGAGTCCCTGAAGCAGAGGTAGTCCCTTCAGTGAGTATTCGCATACCTTTCAATGTCCTTCCCTCTAACTAACTAACTACATGTGTGCAATGTGGTCTAGCGGGGAGCCAATTCCCTGTCACAAAATAGTCAGTGATCCTCATCTCCTCCCTGACATTTTCAGGTGGTTAGAATTTACTGTTCCAATCATTCTGGAGCCTGCTGGGAATTACTTTGAGATTGGTTTATCTAGCACAGAGCTCGTAACCACCTCCATTTAAGTGTACAAACTCAACTGCAAAACATCAGGGCCAAAAAGAGAGCTCTCCCTCCAGCTCTAATGCACTGCCCATCCATTGCCCCCAAGGCTCCCTTGCACCTTAGTACTCATGCCTCCCAAATAGCTCCTCTAACCCTTCCCACACCGCAGGAGCCCCTTCAGTGGATGTCACAAACAGGTCCTCCTCCCTACTGAACATGTACAGTGGCCTAGTGGGTGACCATTATGTCTGCTTGTCCCTCACCCCCATCTTCAGGAATGAAGTGGCTGCTAATCCCTCTCCCCAGTTGTGGTTGCTAGGTGGTTGGAATTACTGCTGTGACTACTCGAGTTCTTGTTGTGTGCTACTTTTCTTCTGGTACCCAGATTCCAGCCCTTATAACCACATCAGCGCCAGTGCACAAACTCAGGTGCTACACCTCAGGGCAAACTCATGCTCCAGCTCCACTCCAGTTCTCCTGACCTCATGCTCCCAACTCCCCTCACACTCCACTACTGACGCCAACCAATATCGTGTCTCATTGCTTAAAGGGAGATCCCAGCTATTTGCAGATGGGAAACAGAAAGCAGGGAAGGCATTGTATATTTGAGGTAGGCCTTGAGAGATAGGCAGGATATCTCTAAGCAGAGATGGAGGGAAAGAACCCTCCAGAAAGAGGCAACAGTATGACAAGTCAGGAAGAGTATAGAGGTTGAGCATGGCCTTTGAAGCCAAATGAACTAATCAGGACTTTTTTTTATATCAGTGTTTTTCAAACTTCAGTGAGTATCAGATTCACCTGGAGTGCTTGCCAAAATGCAGATTCCTGGGTCCCACTGCAGATCTGTAAAAACTGATGCTCTGGGAGTGGGAGGCCCAAGAATCTTCATTGTTTAATAGGCTTCTCTGGGTGATTTTGATACAGGCAGCTGTCGACCACACTTTCAGAAACACTAATTCAGGGATTCTACCTGCTGCTCCAGATACATTCAGCAGGCCAAAGCAGGTAAGCAGCAGCTCTTCCTTCTTCATACTTGTCCCTGTCTTCCCCTGTCCACCCTCCTTCCATCTCTCCGTTGACAGGACAGTGGAAAGTAAGTATAATTTGTGTATTCCTGGTGATTATGTTATCAGGCCATACAGCAAAATGAACAAAGCTAGCTTATCAGGCTACTATGGCAAGAAGATAATGGGGAGAAAGTGAAACAAAGAATCAAAAACCGTAGTCTCCCCAGGCTTTCCTGATGTGTGCACAATACAACCCAAAGAGATGACCTTCCAACTAATGAATGGGTAGAGGGGGTGGGGCTAAAAAGGATATTAGGTGTTTATTCAGGCATGACACTCTCTGGTCTTTCTAATGGAAAGCCGGCAGGCTGCCTTGCACTAGGAACCATAAAAGTGTCAGAACAAAAGACAATTGCAAATTGACCAATGCATTAGTTTTCTGAGACTGCAGAAGGATCTCCCTTCTGTCTTCTAAAATGGTCCTGCAAGGTCCTCACAAACATCACTGGATTTTATTTAGAGATACTATCACCAAGAGCATTTAGTATATAGAACACATGTGCGCTCATAAAAACAATACATGCCATAAGCAATGAATCTCAGTTATCTTTCCCTCTCTGATTCCAAGGGACATGGCAGGAAAAGTGGCAAACAAATTGGCGAGAACACTGGATCCCCAGGGTTCCCTCTTCTATGATCTACCTCTGACCCACTCTATTGCCTTCAAAGAAGTCATTTACTTTCTGAGAGTCAGGATGAAATTCGGGCAGTTTTTAATTACTAATTCCTCATGAAATCAATCATTAGGATTGCAGGGCTTCTTTAGTCCCCCACTAACTCCTCTTTAGTCATCTTGCCAGTTTTGATTTTTAACTTTTTCTTGTCCTTCCTGTCCTACCCTCAAGGCAGGGTGGTGGTCGGGGGAGAAGGAAAAAAGAGGGCTCAAGGGAATTAGAAGCTGGAAATATAGAAATGTGATTCTTTCCCAGTAGACAGCATCCTTCTCTATTGTTATGTAAAGAAAGTGGGGCCTTGATGGAATAGGACACAGTACAAGTAAGTTGTTTTTTGTTTTGTTTTGTTTTTTTGAGACAGTCTCTCTCTGTTGCCCTGGGTAGAGTGCAGTGGCACCATCATAGCTCACAGCAACCTCAAACTCCTGGGCCCAACCGATCCTTCTGCCTCAGCCTCACCAGTAGCTGGGACTACAGGTGCATACCACCACACCTGGCTAATTTTTCTATTTTTTACAGAGACGGGGTCTCGCTCTTGCTCAGGCTGGCCTCAAACTCCTGGCCTCAAGCAATCTTCCCACCTCAGCCTCCTAAAGTGCTAGGATTACAGGTATAAACCACCACATCCTGCCAGTACAAGTAAGTTTTGATTGATGGATAGGATGAAGGGAGAAGTTTGGAGCAGGGCACCCTATGTAAAGTCAGAAAGAACAGCACCATAGAGGCCTCTGGGTAACCTAAAATATGTATATCATTGAGACTTGGAAATAAACTGCGTTCCTTCCTTTAGGCCTCCAGTTTATTCCTGTGAAAAAATATTCTTGTGATAGCTCAGGTGGTACTCAAAGGAAATAAGCTCCCCCTTGGACTCCCAGGCCCCACTGAGCTCACATGGAGGAAGAATCCTCTCTACATTCTTAGGGACTCTCTTAGTGCTTTCTGGAGCTACCGTCCTCTCTACATAAGTGTTTTCCTACCAGTATCAAACAGATGGACCAGAAAATGAAATGTCAAGTGTTTAACCTGTCAGCCTGCCAATGGGAAAGAGACACCAGACAGCCAGCACCTCACATTTGTCTAGAGCTTCCTGCTTTTCCTAGCATGTTCACATACTTTCTTTCGTCTGATTCTCACACCCACCCTGTGAAATTGGCAGGACACTGATTATTACCTTGTGTGCCTGTGGCAACTGTGGTCTGGAGAGAGAACTTACTTCTCCAGGGCACACATCTAGTTAGTGGTAAAGCAGATCTAGAATCTGAGTCTTCTGACTCCTGCTCCCGTGCACATCTGCCATTTACTTGCTTCACTTGCTATCCACGGGGCTAATGCCTGGATAGGAGTATACCTCACGGGATTCAGTGTGATAATGGCTGGGGAGCCCAGCCTCTCTTTAGCATCCTACCACACGCTCCACTTCCCATCAGAATTGCCAGCTAGCCCGACCTTCTTGTGTCCTCACTGCAAAACGCCTGTGCCGGGCCTTCACTCTCCTGCCAATACTTCTGAACCTTGGTATGGGCATAGCGATACCCGCCGAATGAATGCTCCTTCTGCCCTCTCTCACATCCCCAGTGAGATGGCAACTCAAGGCTTGACTCCCCCAGAACCTCCTTAGAATGACTGAAGGCATAAAGGCCTGGATAAAAGGAGAGGGATTGGGGGGAAATTTTTTCCTTGTATAATTTATTTGTTTATTTTTCCTAGACAAAAACATAGAGCTGGGGCATTCTCATCTGTCAGTTCTCAGTTCAAATATCACCTCTTCAAAGAGACCTTCCCTGAGCAACCAATTTAAAGTGGGCTTCTCCATTACTCTATCTTACAGCACTCTGTTTTGTTCTCTCATACCAATCATCACAAATAAATAATTTTAACGGATTCATCTCTATTTGCTTATTCTCAGGCTACCCCACTACGAGGAAAGTCCATTGAGGTTAGGGACTTTGTCTTGTTCGCTACTATAGTCCTACAGCCCAGTCCTAGGGCCTGGCACAAAGTAAGTCAGTCTACAATCAATTTTGTAGAAGGAAATAATTGAAGATCCAAAGGCAGATGTGTGAGCGAGGGGAGCATCAGTAATATTACCTACCACGTTTCAAACATACCATCTTCTTTAAACTTCATAACTGCTCAATGAGGCGGGTTCTATTACTGTCTCCTTTTTATGGGCTGGGAAACAGGCTCACCAAAGTAAAGAAACTTGTCTAAAGACACACAGCTGGAAACTGGTGGACCAAGACTCAACTCTGGATCTGGCTGACTCTAGAGCCCAAGTTCTTAACCACTAAAAATACTGTCTTTTTGGGAAGTGCACCAGCTATCAGGAAGGTACCAGCAAAAGGAAATGGAAACAGAGCCTGATCAGGGCTTTGAGATTTTGACGAACAGATCCCTCTACATAGCCAGACCTTTGATTGTCCAGGTTTCTCTACTGCTTACGTTTCCTGCAGAAAAACCTGCCTTTTCTGCTTCAAAGTGACCTTTGCAGGGACCCTGCATTCAGCCGTGCAGGTCACACACTGCACAATTCTGGGAGCATCATTCACAGCAGATGTGGCTGTCCTGAAGCCCACTGAACTGCTTGTTACCTTTTCTAGGGGTTTCCCGAGATGTAAATTGCACCCATCAATCAAGGAGGCACAGATCATTTTGCCTGCCTGTGTCTTTCAGTTGGGGAGTAGGGGAACTTTTTCCTTTGGGAGGGCAGAAGCAATCATAAATAAGGTGGTGAGAGTGGTGGCTTGCTCAGTTCAACCTGCAGTTTTCAGAAATAACTGGCACTAAGCTAATCGGGGCTTCCATTTCTGAGCCTGGACAGAAGAAAGAGGTTGTCTTATCACCTGAGACGTGGGAAAATATACTGGTGTGTTCCCAGTTGGGATTATTATTAGTCTCATGTACTCAGGTAGTCGTAACATGTGTCTTCTAACTTCCTGCCTCACATATCAGGAGCTTACTTTTAACCTCCCGGGCCATACTGCCATCTTCTAGATAGCTCCTAAATATCACTTCAGGTGTCACTGGACCTGAGTTCACCCTGAACTAGTTGCTTGCACACAGCTGACTCACAAGTTCTTGTGGAAAGAATGAATGAACAAATGAACAAAAGTGTAACCTCAGGCAAATCTCAACCTTTGGAAGCCTGTTTCCTCATCTGTAACATGCAGGTAATAGTGCCTACTTTCACAGAGCTCTTGTGAGGATCAGATAAGACAATGTATGAAAATGTGCTTTGGAAAGTTTTAAAGCACTGTATTAACTATAATTATGGGTCGGGCAAGGTGGCTCACACCTGTAATCCTAGCCCTCTGGGAGGCCGAGGTGGGTGGATCGCTTGAGGTCAGGAGTTCGAGACCAGCCTGAGCAAGAGTGAGACCCCCGTCTCTACTAAAAATAGAAAGAAATTATCTGGCCAACTAAAAATATATATAGAAAAAATTAGCCGGGCATGGTGGTGCATGCCTGTAGTCCCAGCTACTCGGGAGGCTGAGGCAGGAGGATCGCTTAAGCCCAGGAGTCTGAGGTTGCTGTGAGCTAGGCTGAAGCCACGGCACTCACTCTAGCCTGGGCAACAAAGTGAGACTCTGTCTCAAAAAAAAAAAAAAAAAAAAGAAAGCAGTATGAGGGCCCAGAATGAGGATGTGGGAAACCACAAATCAGACCTCATCTCCTTTGGCAGGTTCTGAACCTTGTCATGTAGATCCTAGAGATATGACTCCTCTATATGCTTCTCCTCATTGCCAGGGCAAATTCCCTGTTAGGGCAGGGAGAACTTCATTGCCATTTGAACAGAGAGTTTCCTAGGGAATTAAAGGATGTAAGGCAGAAAGGAGTGAGGCTAGCCCCTACAGTCTTACTATCTCCAGTAAACACCAGGCCAATCCTCACTGGTGTGCAAGCTATTTCCTTGACAGAAATGAGATCTGAATCCCCTCCCCCCTTTTCTGTCTTTCAAAATTTGACTCATCTGTCAAGGCTTAGTTCAATTTATACTTCGTAAGTCGATCTCATAACAATCCAATCAGACAGCTGTTGGTTGAGATGCAGCCAGGAAAACAGAAATTACTCTAGGTCTTTCAAACCTGGGAGATTTCATACAGTGATTGGTTACACAAATGATGGAAGAGGTGAGAAGCTAAACAAGGGACAGTGAGGCAACTCAGAGATTAGCAACAACAGGAAGCCCCTCTTATCTCTAGAGTTTGAGGGACAACAGGAAGAGGTAGTGTTACCACGGCCCAGAGACTGGGGATTTGTAGCAGGAGCTAGAGCCAAGATAGAGCTGCCATGCAAAAGCTGTGGCCAAGGAGGGAGGGGATGCCTGGTGGTAGCTGGAGGTGAGCCCCAGAGGAGATACAGCTGCTGCTGGAGGCACCACAATAAGTGAGTGAGGTTAGGAACGGGGTAGAAATATCCTAGCTTTCTCTCCTCCTACCTTCTGATTGATCAAATCTGCCCAGAAGCTGAAGGGCAAGGGATTGTGGGGAATGTAGTTTTTTTGATATAGGAAATGGGTAGGAAATGGACCTTAGAGTAAACAGCAGATGAAAAGTCTAATTATCATTCCCGTTTTACAGAGAAGTCAAATGAGGCAGAAAGAGGTCAAGTTGTCCAAAACCGTCCAGGTTTCAAATCCAGGCAGTCTGACTACTCTGAGCCCATGCTCTCGGTGATCGCTGCTACTATACTCATGGTAATAGTGCTATTGCTATTTTACTTATGTCCGATTTTTCCCCCTAAACTAGACTTCAAGCTTCCTAAAGGCATCACCTGTGTCTTTCCCTTTATATAATTTATACCAACTAGCCCTTGTGTCTTTTACAGAACCTACCAGAAAAATCTAAGTTATTGATTAAAATGGGATTATCAGCAGGTTTTCATAGGTTGCACATTACTCAAGAGAGGGGACACTATTAAAATGTCCTCGGTGGTTCTGTTTGCTTTCTCCTTAGCAAAATGTAGCAATCCCTGATCAGACTCCAGACAATGGTTTGGCAACAGGGAAAAGCACAAGCTGAGATGAGAAAAATAAATATCTAGATTTCTTGAGGGCATCCCAAAGGGAAGAGAGACAGTTATTAAAATTTGAAATGGCTCTGTTCCAATGTCATAAAATTCCTACAGCTTGAATTGAGCAATTCCTTCACCTGAAAAGAGGTTATGCTATTTTTCAGACTTATTATGGCTTCCATAGTTTGTACTGTTCAGTGGAACTGAAAGCTAGCAAGATTTATGTTTTGTCCTATTCTCTTAAGAAATAGCTCTTGGGAGCAGAAAGGCAGACAGTGGTATGTTGGATGAAGCATCAGTGATTCTTACCCTGGAAGAATTAGGGCAGATAGATATTGGGCCCTTCGTCCCCTCAGGATTAGAACAACCTCTTTCATCACTGGAACTGCTAGGACGAGGAGACTGAACAGTTCAGAATTGTGATAAAACTAGGAAAGGAAAGAAGGTGTTCTAGGGCCCTTGTAGTAAAAGTGCGTCTCAGGTGCTTCTTGCCCTAAGGTAAGTGTCTATAGGATCGTAGGTTCCATGTGTGGGTCCTGGGGTTAGCCTACTTCAATTCAAATCCAGACTGTGCCACTTACTAGCGTATGACCTTATCAGCATACAGGAAATAATATAGTATTATGGAATATTATCTTGCTTTTCCTTCTATGTCTCTGGCTATTCTTTCTCAGTTTCTTTGGCCAATCTATCCTCATTTTTCCAACCTCTAAACATCAGAGTGCCCCAAGCATCATTTTCAGGTCTCTCCTCTTTTCTCTCCACACTCACTCCCCGAGTGATCTCATCCAGTTCCATGACTTTAAATGCCACGCATATGCTGGTGACTCCCAAATCTCTATCTCTAGCTTGGACCTATCCTCTAGACCAGTAGACCACTGCCTACTTGATGTCTCCACTCGAATGTCTAATAGATGTCTCCAACTCCACATGTGTAAAACTCAACTCTGGATCTTTGCCCTCACCCCATACACCCCCCACCTCTCACAAATGTTCCTTTCCCACTCTTCCCCTTCTTGGTAATGGGCAACTCCACCCTTCCAGTTACTCAGGTCAAAAATCCCTGGTATCATCCTTGACTCGTCTCTTTCACTCACACCCCACACCTATTCTATCTTCAAAGTATATCCAGAATCTGACCGCCTCTTATCGCTGCCATCATGACCACCCTGGTTTAAGCCACCATCAGCTCTTGTCTGGGTTAATGCAATGGTCTCATAATTGTTCTCTCTGTCTTTGCCCCTACCCCACTCCAGTCTATTCTCAATCGAACACAGAAAAATGCAAGTTAGATCATGTTCTTCTTCTGCTCATAATGCTACCATGGCTCCCCATCATTCTCAGAGTAAAAGCCCAAGTCCTTATAATAGTCCATGAGGCCATGTGTGATCTGTTCCTCACCCACATTACCTCTGTGGCCTCGTCTCCTACTTCCTTCTCCTTCATTTACTCCATTCTAGTTATGCTGGCCTTCACAAGGCTGAAGTCAAGGTGTCAGTGTGGCTGAGCTCTTATCTGGAGGCTCTGGAGAAAAATCTTCTACCAAATTCACTTATGTTGTTTACAGAATTAATTTCTATAATGAGAGCTGAGGATCCCCTCTCATCTTTTAGAAGCTGCCTACATTTCTTACCACTTGGCCTTCTCCATCTTCAAACCAGTAATGACATCTCAGATCTTCCTTGTGCTTCAGATGGTTGATGTCCTCTTCTGCTACCAGTTGGAGAAAACTTTGCTTTTAAAGGACTCATGTGATATACATTAGGTCCACCTAGATAATCCCCCTGATTAGTAACCTTAATTACATCTGCAAAATCCCTTTGGCCACGTGATGCAACATAATCGTAGTTGTGATATCTCATCATATTCATAGTCTTGATGATTAGGGTGGGAAATCTGGGGTGAGCATTTTAGGGTTCTGCCTACTACAGTGATCTTCAGACTGTTTAAGAAACTAACCAATCCAGATGAAGGCCAGCTATAGTACTGGAACAGAGTCATGGATACTACCTGCTCTTCCAAATTATGAGGATTTACTGGATTGAGAGGAGGGGACAGCTGGAGTGGCAGCTGTTTACCAACTGACATGGAAATATTTCAGTATTTTAACAACTGAGTAGCCATATCAGTGCATAGCAGTTGGCTATTAGTCTTGATTAGAGGGTTAAAAATCATGGTGTACTGTGTGAATTACTACTTTGAGAGTCTGTGTTGTGAGAGCCTGAGGTTGTCCCAGATGACTAGGAGTGGGTAGGAGACCACCTGCCCTCCTTGGCACTTCAGTGGTGTGCAGCAGCTCTCTCTAGCCTTGCCTACTATCTTTGCGGTGCCAGGTTTGTTCAGATGAATGTCTTCATTTGCATGGCTGTCTGCTGCAGTGAGAGAGTCCATCTATCATCTTAGCTTCCAAATGCTGCCACCCTCAGGGAGACAACCAATCCTATGTATTTGGGCTCTCCCCAAGCCACCCAGCAGCTGTGGCTCAATGAGGCAAGTACTATATACTTATTCTCAGCATTAGAGTGAATATTCCACAGCAGCCAAAGAAACCAAGGGTTCTTATTAACTTGCTGAAGGAGGCTTTATCATAGACCATCATGAGCCCCATATTTTGTGGTGACTGGTCTCAGGCAACAGAGATGTTCCTTGCAGGTGGGGTAGGAGGTGGGAATAGGGGTTAAGGTAAATGAACTTTGTGGGACTGGTCTATCTCTCCCATCCATTTTTTAATGGATGCATCTTATTAAAATGGCCTAAAAAGAAGGTTTTCTTGTGCATACACATCAAGAACAGCAGTGACAAGGTGGCTGTGTTGAAAGAAGTGTCACTGAGGGTAATAAGCAGCTTGAGGGAGATATAAGGATAAAAGTAATTCATAATAATAATACACAACATGGCTAGCTTCACCTGCTGATGCTGGCTGGGACCACAGAGCATAGGTCTGGAGTGATCCCTGCATCACCATATCTTGAGAATAACTCTATACACTACAGAGGTGGCGCCTCCTCTCGCATAGAAATACAGATTGCTACAGAGCCATGTAACCACATCACCAGTAGCTCCGAATCCTGTATGGATCACTGAGAAAGTGCTCAACCCTTCAAGGGATTGCTATTACTTGGTGTTCTTGAGCCCTGTCCTAGAATGTACACAGAATAGATTCACAGTAAGGCACATTGACAACCGAATCTCTACACAGACTGAGTCAACCCGTGCTACCTTTTGAAGTAGGAGAAATTTGTTTTCCCTTTCTGTAACCTTCCCCCATGCAATATTAGGGCCCTTCTAAAAACTGCATTGACTACTGAAGTAGAGATGTTGCAAATGGAATTAAACCTACTTGCTGGTCTTTACCACTTAAGAAGATCCACATATTTTTGGAATCAGGTTGCCCAATTTTGGGATCCCACTAGATACATTTCCAAATGGTAAAAACATGCTCCCAGGGGATCTGAAAGCAGCAGGTACTATTCAGAATGGTTGGCCATGACTCTGGATGTATGAGATGGTATAGACCCCATTCTAGCCATCTACCCCAGGCTCCCTCCCAAGCCAAGGTGTTTTCTTCAGGTGCAGCAGTAGCTGGCATTAAAACAAAACCTACTACCAGCAGGTGGTGACACGAGAGCTGGAGTTGATTATTTCCACCCTTCCTAGAAAATGTCACTGAGCTCAGTGGGAAACACCACAGCCCTGCATTAGGTGACAAGAAAATATCTCCCTTTTCTACTGTCACAAGGAACATTCAACTGGAAGACATCCAGTGAGAAAACTACAAATGTCTTAGCATGAATATTGTCATCTTTGGTAGGGGTAGAGGGTAGGATGCCAGGCATAGGGAGTGGAAAAGTCAACTCCTGAGATTCCATGCCTGTCCCCACCCCCTTACAGAGACAGATTAGGAGTGAGCATAGGCCGGGCACGGTGGCTCACGCCTGTAATCCTAGCACTCTGGGAGGCCGAGGCGGGTGGATTGCTCGAGGTCAGGAGTTCAAGACCAGCCTGAGAAAGAGCGAGACCCCGTCTCTACTAAAAAAATAGAAAGAAATTATCTGGCTAACTAAAATATCTACAGAAAAAATTAGCCGGGCATGGTGGCACAGGCCTGTAGTCCCAGCTACTCGGGAGGCTGAGGCAGTAGGATTGCTTAAGCCCAGGAGTTTGAGGTTGCTGTGAGCTAGGCTGACGCACTCACTCTAGCCAGGGCAACAAAGTGACACTCTGTCTCAAAAAAAAAAAAAAAAAAAAAAAGGAGTGAGCATAGACAGTTTCAGAATTCTTGGTCTAGTTGGGTTTGAATGAGAGAGGGAAACAGAGAGAGGGAGAGGGAGAGAGAGATTGAGAATATGAAACTGAATTATATTCCTTTTCAAATGCAATAGATGAAAAGAATTTCAGAGCTAGCATGGACCTTATGTGCCTATCCTGTTCATCTGTAGACACCGAGACTCACAGGATATCAGAGTTTGCAAGGATATTAAAGATCACTGATTTCAATTCCCTCACTTTTTAGATGAAGAAACTGAGGCCCAACAGGGGAAAGTAAGTTACTTAAGGTCATTCAGTTATACATGACAGAACCAGGACTAGAGACTCTGGTTTTTAAACTTCTAATATTTTTTCAATATAGTCCCCTCCCTTCTCTACTACCTATGTACCTAATATCTAAACCATCCTAGTAGACAATTTTATATCCTAGTTTTTGTAATATCCTAGTTTTTTTAATATCCTAGTTTTTTAAACTCTCCTGTGACAGAAATTCTACAAACTCATCTGTGAGAATATATTTCATTGGCATTTATAGTTAGGAAGTTCTTCCAAATAGGTAACTCAAAAGTCTCCTGCTCGAAACATACATCTGTTCCTTTTTGGTCTGTCCTTAGTGGAAATGGATCATAGATGTTCTCTATTACCAATAATATTTAAGACGTGTGTGTGTATGTATGTTTATATAACCAATAATTGAAGCTTCTTTTCTATAGCCTAAATGACTCCTCAGTGGCAAGCCAAATTTGAGAAATAGCATCTAGAAAGGAAAACAACACTTGGGTTTTTTGATTCTGTGCCACAACAAAAACTTTCAATGGACTGATCCAGAGGGGGTGATTTAGCATTGTAATAGGAACTAAAGATCCAAATTCACTGATACCCAACGAAACAGGACCTCAGATAACCAGAACTCCTTTGCTAATACTCCATTTCTAGAAACGATAGACAAATTATAAGAAAATATGCCAAGGTTAGGTTATTTACTTTGGCATCACCAACCAGGGTCGGGCCTGAACTGATTCCATATCCAATACCTTTACCATTTCTAGTCTAGGGTAATAAACAATGCTGATCTAAGTGGTAACATGATGGTCAAAAAAACATTCAACATAGGACTCTACTTAAGAGTGCCTCATAGTGAAGTGCAGTTACTCATATATACTTGATAAAAAATAGCTACTTTATCTCTGAGAAGGTCATCCTTGTCAATAGAATTTTCAGTTTGGGGAAGGAGATGTTTGCAGCAAAGAGGGAGATAAGGCTCTCCTGCTCAGAGAACCAGATCAGGTGGATTAACCCTGGAGATCACTGAGGTGGTATGTTGTAGCCAAACTGTGCTCAAACCCCTGAATTTTCCTTATCAAGGCAAGAAGATGGATTCAGACATTTTAAAATATTTTTAACAGTAGCCAGAAAGTCTTATTAACTAGAACAACCTATTCTAGATGACAAAATTCAATAGACTAAGAGTCCAAACTGAATTGCCTTAGAAAGAAAGAATTCAGTCTAACAACCGGGAAAGCTATTGTAAATTAATTGAGGCAGACGGACTCTTTCACTGAGCTTCCTTCCAGTGGGCTCCATGTCAATGTGACACCTCCTATAACCCAAGTAAACACCCTTGTAAAGCAAAGCTACTCACGGCAATAAGCTGGTAGGAGTTGTTCATCATGGCAATCAGCATGTTCAGCAGTACTACCAGGGAGATGACATTGTATGTCCCAAACATGGTAGCTCCCACAAACTCGGTGAACTCGTGTCTGGCTTTCACATTGGTAACATATAGATTTAAAAGACCAAATACAGACCAGAAGAGTGACTGAAGGGTCTCAAAGAGCCTAAAAGAGATCAAAGAAAGAACAGGTTAGTCAATTCTCTAGGAAGAGCAAGAAAAGAGAAAAAACATAAGGTGATCTGCTTAATAAGGAGGCTGCCAGACTTGCAACAGGTAGACTGATGAGCTCACGTACTGTGGTTTCTTCCCTAACACAAACCAGCCAGGTCAGTTAATTTGTTTGTTGCCAGTTCTATGTCTTCTACTTTGCTTTTCTACCTGAAATTCCATCTCTCTCTTCTCAGCCTATGTATAGCCTAAAAATTTTCAAGGCTTATTTCAAGAGCTAAGCTCTGTGGAGGAACTGGAGGATTCTCAAATTAACACTTTATATAGATTGTTATTAATATATATTAACCAACTCTTATTGAGAACTTACTATATATCAGCATAAAGTTTTAGATACTTTTACATACATTATCATTATGATCCTTATAAACTTTATTGTTGCTAAGGAGGAAGCTGATGTTCAGAGATTGAATGACTTTCCAGAGGACACCCAGCTAGTAAGTGCTGAGCCAGAATTGAAATCCAGGTCTGTCTGACTTCCCCAAACCACTGCATTAGTTTATATTATTTGGTGGCTTCACAAATTATTGTTTCCTTTCATAGTCTCCACATCCAAACATGTAACTACAATAATATGCTTTTGGTGTCTAGAGTTTCTTTTGCCTCATATTCAGAAATCTGCACACAGCAATACAATGCAGCCAGCTCATGGGTGGCACATAACGACCATTTCCCAAACCCATGGAAGCTGTGTAGAACATAAGAAATGCTACTTTAAGGATGAATGTACTCTTCCAATTTGCTTGAAATGTGTTGTTCTTAAGGAGCCTAATGTATGTTGAGAGGCTTAGGGATTTGTTCTTGGGGGTGAGTGGGAAGTGTTTTAAAAGTCCCTCTGTCTGGACATGGTCTTTCCCCAGATCTTTGCATGGCTGTCTTCTTATCGTCTAGGTCTCAGCTCAGATGTCACTTCTCAGAGACACTTTGCTTGGTTGCTCTACCTAAAGTAGCTTTATCAGTTATTCTCTATCCCATTGTCTTGTTTCATTTCCTTTGTAGAACTTGAGACTTCCTAAAATTATATTAAGTAATTTTTGTCTTAAATGGTTGTTTTCTGATCCTCTCTACTAGAAGGTAAGCTTTATGAGGGCAGAGACAGACAGCTACTAGGTACCTGGCACATACTAGGCACGCAATAATATTTGTTGAATAAATGAATGAATACATGTTAACTATTACTGTTATTAAAGTAGAGAAAATTTGAATCCAATTGACAATTGCACAGTCAGGGGGCTGCACAGTAGGGGCCATTTCATTTTGATGAAGGCTGTGCTCCGCACTGGCCTGACTCTTAGGGAGCCTGCTTCAGGGCTGCCTGGGCATCATGCACATGGTCCTTCTCAACCTGTTAAATGGCTCCTCTCTGATCATCAGAGATAACTTCCATGACCCCCTTCAGCATCGCATTGCTTGTGAACTAGCCTAGAAGGAAGAAATTTGGTATTTGTTTGTTGAAAATAAGTGCCAGTTGTGAAGCATTTAAGAATCAACAGTAAGAGGAGCATCTGGAATGCAGGGGCCAGGGCACAAGAACCAGAAAATATAGCAAGTCAGACCTGTCACACGATCTAAATTTCCAGGAGACTCTATCAGTCAGGGCGAGGCAATACAATGCATCACAGAACCAGGCAGAGGGTTAAAACATAGGGAAGACATGGGGTTCAGGAATCTGGTCCTGCTAGGCGGACACGCCCAGGACTTGTTGATGTCCATTACATATCAGAAATCAGGAGGCCAGCAATGGCAAAAGCAGCTAGCACAGCAGCTGGGTAACCGAAGTGGAGGCAGTTGTGGTTCAGAATAAAAGAAAGCAGCTGCAGTAAATAGGAATGACAGTCTGAGGAACCAGAGTTCCTGGAAGCTGAATGACCTCAAATATAGAATGCATTTGGTAAGTATTGATTGCTTGACAGACAATAAGGCCACAAACCAGGGCAAGTATGTCATTAATATGTTGGTAGGGCCTTACTGAATCGGTTGCTTCTCCTGAATGGATGTTGTTACCCTCCTTCAGCTCCACCCCACAACAATTAAAATTGCAATGGTTTATGTTTGAGTGTAGAGTATATTGCTAGTTTTTCCATTGACTAATAACAAAGATTCCCTAAAAGTGAGTCTGGGCATTTAAAATCTACCCTCAGCTGTGGTGATATTCCAGTCAGGGAGACCCTGTGCATAAAATTGTACAACAGGGGAAAAGTACAGGGGTGGGGCCAGGAAAAATCATTCCTCAATTTTGGTGGTTGGTAGTGACAATGCCCTCAGCATGGTACACAGAATGTCACAATATGGTCTGGTCACTAAGAGAAGCTGGCCTGCTGAAAGGCATGCCCAAGTAGAATGGACTGGCATATGAGGTGGATAAGAATATTCTGGTGAGACATTTGTAGGAAGCTCTGTGGCTTCTAGAGTCAGTTGAATTCACAGGGACAGAGCCACCACTTCGAGTGGGAGGCATTGATGGCCAGGTCCATAATAAAGTCATCATAAGGGCTGGGCGCGGTGGCTCATGCCTGTAATCCTAGCACTCTGGAAGGCCAAGGCGGGACGATCGCTCATGGTCAGGAGTTCGAGGCCAGCCTGAGCAAGAGCGAGACCCCATCTCTACTAAAAAATAGAAAGAAATGATTTGGACAGCTAAAAATATATATAGAAAAAATTAGCTGGGCATGGTGGCGCATGCCTGTAGTCCCAGCTACTCAGGAGGCTGAGGCAGAAGGATTGCTTGAGCCCAGGAGTTTGAGGTTGCTGTGAGCTGGGCTGACGCCACGGCACTCTAGCCCAGGCAACAGAGCGAGATTCTGTCTCAGAAAAAAAATAAATAGGGCCGGGCACGGTGGCTCATGCCTGTAATCCTAGCCCTCTGGGAGGCCGAGGCGGGTGGATCGCTCGAGGTCAGGAGTTTGAGACCAGCCTGAGCGAGACCCTGTCTCTACTAAAAATAGAAATAAATTATCTGGACAACTAAAAATATATATAGAAAAAAATTAGCCGGGCATGGTGGTGCATGCCTGTAGTCCCAGCTACTCGGGAGGCTGAGGCAGTAGGATCGCTTAAGCCCAGGAGTTTGAGGTTGCTGTGAGCGAGGCTGACGCCACGGCACTCACTCTAGCCTGGGCAACAAAGTGACACTCTGTCTCAAAAAAAAAAAAAAAAAGAAAAAGAAAAGAAAAAAGATAAATAAATAAAAAAATAAAGTCATCACAAGGATGGAAAGACTTATTAACCAAACCCTAGAATCCTAATAACAAAGGATTATCTTTTCAATTTTAAAGGGAATGGTTTTAGAAAAAAACAACCAGTCCATTTTTATTTAGCAGAGAATAAACAAACATATGGAACTTGCTAGCTCAAGAAAGGGCACAGACTAAAGATATGAGGATTCAAGGAGACTTGGTATTAAGTGTATGGAAGACAAATCCATACCAGGTGGTTAAGGGGGAACTTGGACATGTTGGGAGCCATCCACAAATAGATCACAAAGCTAAGAGGAGTACAGTAAAATAGAAATAGAACTGCAGTCCTCTGGATGTTTGCTGAAAGTCTCATCTTTGAGATGATGAATTAATCTTTTGAAAGGTAGAAAGAGAATGGAGAGGATTTACTTCTCTCGACCTAATTCAGACCAGCAAAGAACTGGAAGGTGAACTGGAAGAGAAAGTCTCCATGGGAGAAAGAGGGACATCGTCCTGTATTTTACAAGTTGTGTTTTGATAGTCCAAATGGAGGCCCCTGATTGACCCGGTGGCCTCATCCTTACTCATTCTGCAGTTTCCTGGACCTGCTAGTTCTCATTTCACATGCCTTCCACAAGCTTCTAGCTCTAGATGAAATGTTCCTGCCTTGTCCTCAACCTCTAGCCTCTACTTCTGTCCTGTTTCTGTTTCTGCTCAACTCTTGTTTGACCTTAGAGGTTCAGCTAATGCCCCACCTCCTCCAGAAGGCTGCCCTAATTCCTTTCCTACAAGGTTGGATTAGATGCTCCTCTTTTGTGCTCTGAAAGCACCCTCATCTTGTTCCACAAAGGTGTATATCACACTGAGGATGCAACAGAGCAGAGTGGCTAAGAGCAAACTTTAGACCCCTCCACTTATTAACTGTGTGACTCTGGGAAAGTTACATAGCCTCTTTTTATTGAGACAGAGTCTTGCTCTGTTACCTAGGCTAGAGTGCTGTGGCGTCAGCCTAGCTCACAGCAACCTCAAACTCCTGGACTCAAGCAATCCTCCTGCCTCAGCCTCCCGAGCAGCTGGGGCTACAGGTGTGCACTACCACGCCTGGCTAATTTTTTCTATTTTTAGTTGTTTGGCTAATTTATTTTTATTTTTAGTGGAGACAGGGTCTTGCTCTTATTCAGGCTGGTCTTGAATTCCTGATCTCAAGCAATCCTCCCACCTCGACTTCCCAGAGTGCTAGGATTACAGGCGTGAGCCACCGCTCCCGGCCTACATCGCCTCTTTAAACTTCAAGTTTCCTCATCACAAAAACGGTTCTTAGTAAGAAAAATACTAATTGCTAACATTTATTGTGCTCTTACAATATGCCAAGCATTGTGCTAATTGCTTTGCATATACAGTTGTCCCTTGGTATCCATGAGGTTTGGTTCCAGGATCCCCCCAGTATCAAAATCCATGGATGCTCAAGTTTCTTATATAAAATGACATAGTATTGCATAAAATCTGTGCATACCCTCCTGTATACAGGCAGTCCCTGGGTTACGGATGAGCTACATTCCTGAGAACATCTTTAGGTCAGATTTGTATGTGACTCAGATCCTTGATGAACAGCACATATACAGTAACAATAATAATAATAATAATACTATACTGGCTCATTTGTGGTAATAATACCATGTAATACTGTAATAATAATACCCCTGTACTGTAATAAGTTACAGAAGCTATTATGCTCTTTCTTTTAATTCAAACAAACAGAACATAAAAACAATCTCATACAAAAAGTTTAGGTAGGAGATAGGAGAAATTTCAAGAAAGAATATTAAAGGTTAACATTCACCTAATGTTGCATCAACGCTAGGCTAATAGGAATGTTACACTTATTTTGATCTTCTAACCAAATCAATAATAACCTTTCCATTTTAATAATTAATCCACTGTGCTGCTTAGTAATAATTGATGCTTTCATTGGAGCACTGCCTTTCACATGTTCCATTATTCTCACTTTATCCTTTATAATTGTTCCAATAGTTGAACGACTCAAGCCTAATGCTTTCCCAATGAATGATGGCATCTGGCCTTTCTCTGAATGCTTAACTATTTCTACTTTTGTTTCCATTGTGATCACTTTTCTTTTCACTGCAGGCTCACCTGGACTTGCAGCGGACTTTTGCTTTGGAGGCGTGGTCATAAGGGTAAACACAGACTCACAAAATCAAATAAAAAAGTTAAGACAAAAGTGATGCTGTGTGTAAACGACTGTATAAACAATGAGATTAGCTGAGAGCGTAAAGATGCCGCACCAACGAACCGTTTACACCACGTGGGTTTCTTTACATGTGCAGAAGCAACTAGTTTCTGAATTATTAATTTAATTATTTAATTATAATTATCCCTATGGGGAGCCTTGGGAGCCTGTTCGTAAGTATGGAACTCTGTAAGTTGGGTTGTCAGTAAACCCTGGGACTGCCTGTACTTTAAATCATCTCTAGCTTATTTTTATTAACTAATACAATGTAAATGCTATGTAAGTAGTTGTTATACTATATTGTTTAGGGAATAATGACTAGAAAAAAAGTCTGTGCATATTCAGTACAGACTATCGTTTTTTGAAAAAATATTTTTGATCCATGGTTGGTTGAATCCACCAATGCAGAACCCATGGATATAGAGGGCCTACTGTATTATAATATTTTATTATAATCCTATAGTAGTAGCTACTATTATTCTCCTATTTTTCAGATGAGAAACTGAGGCCCAGAGTGGTCACACAGGCAGAAAGTGGCAGAGGTAGGATTTGTACCCAGCTCTTTTGACTCTGGAGCCCACACGCTTAGCCACCTTACTGTATCACCTAAGATGCTGAATGTAAAGTGCTTGGCATATGGTAAGCATTCAAAATGGCAGCTATTTTAACTGTTTACTTGTGTTCTCCATTAGACTATGACCTTCTTGAGGGTAAGGATGGCTTCTTTTTCAGTATCCTTATTATTGGTACATAGGAATTGCTGAAGAAATGTTTTTTTTTTTTCTTTTTTCTTTCAGCATATTACAGGGGTAAAAATGTTTAGGTTATGTATATTGACCTTGCTCCACCAGAGTGGATTAATAAACTGAAGAAATGTTTGTTGAATAAATCTATAAAAGATGACAGGAGAAACACATAACCAAGGAAAGTACAAATGAGAGGCACCATCCTGTGATAACAGCAGCAGGAAAAATAATGAACTGAAATTAGGGGGAAAGCTGGAGATGGCCAATATGGACCTTTATAACCTTATCAGAGCAAAAACAAGAGCCTTTGATGGGAACTATGTGTGTATCTGTGTGAATAGGATGGGAAAATATTGGCTGAATCATGGGTAGAGGAATCACTGCTGATTAAGTAGGAGTAGCTGCAAATGAATGGTAATAGTGTGGAAGGAGGTCACAGTGGCCTGCTAGATGACAGCTCTGTCTTATTTAGCTTTGCATGCATTCAAGATTATTGCAGCTTCATGCAACAAATCTTACATAACTTTACAAAACCAGCCTCACATATGTACCCCTGAATAAAAGAGCAGACGGGATTGAAAGATCTGGATTGAAATCCTGACTCTGCCACTTACCATCTTATGCATCTGGGGGCAGCCTGCTTAACTGCTTTGTATCCTCATCTCCACAACTATAAAATGGGTAATCACAGTAGTGTGTACCTCATAGCATGGTAATGAGGATTAAGTGAGTTAATTCATGTAAAGATGATTTGTAATAGTGCCTGGCCCTGGCACTCAGTATATATTAGTCATTTTTATTACTATTATTAAATTTTCCACCTTGTCATTGTTTTATATACCTTTATTGCCTTTATATATTATTATTTGTTTGGGTAGCTAGTTGTACATAGTTGCAATCATAGTTCATACAATTTATGTGTTTTTACAAGTTACGTATTTAGGGTATAGACACTTCTTTGTGTGTATACAGAGTCTTCAGGTGTATCATTTTAATAGCTACCCAAGATTCCACTCAGTGAATACCATGCCTGTGTCTGACAGCTTTATCAATGCTTTGGATGAGAATCCATGGCTTCTTAGATTTTCAGATGACACAAGACTGGGAGGGATAGCTAATAAATTGGTTGACAGGATAAAGATTCAGAAAGATTTCAACAGCTTGGAGCAATGAGCTGGAACTAATGAGATGAAGTATAATAAGGATCAATGTAGAGCTTTCTCTCAGGCCATGTGCCCAAGCACAGCATGAGAGAGGTAGGAGAAAGGCCAAGAATTTTCGCTGAAAGCAAGCTCAAAGTGGATCAGCAGAGTGACAGCTGGCCAGATACTTTAGTTATCCTAGGGAGAAAGAAGCAGAAGTAGATCATCTATAATTAAAGATAAGATTGCTCCAGGCCCATACATGTTGTTGCAAATGGCTTGCGGGTAAAACTGGTGAAATCTGAATAAGGTCACTGGATTTTATCGACATTGATTTCTTGGTTGTGATATTGTATTATAATTATATTACCATGGGGGAAAATTGGGTGAAGGGTTTAGGTTTCTGTCTGTATTATTTCTCACAATTACAATGTAAATCTACAATTTTCTCCAAATAAAAAGCTGTAAAAAAAAAAGATAGAATTGCTATTGGACTTCATCCTTTCACTCAATTGTTCAGTAGGGATGTTGAGCACTTTTATGTCTTAGGCTCTTCTATGGTGAGTGCAAAGCTTACTAAGATGGGAGTCTTTGTCTGGTGGGAGAGAGAGATACACATGACTAAAATGCAACAGGTTATGTAATGTAATGGAGATGTGCTCAGAATGCCATGGGACAAACAGAAGAAGTCTGCAGCTGAGCGTGGGGTTGGAGTCGGTAACAAAGGCTTTAGAGCAGATAGCACGTTGGCAGAAGCTGGAAGGATGGGTAAGAGTTTGCCAGGCTGGCTAGGTGGGGCATTCCAGGCAGAGGGAATAGCATGTGATGTACAAAGATCTGTAGGGCTGAGACGCTCTCCGGTGGCTGAGGAACAGCAAAATGTTGACTACGAAGGGAGGAATGAAAGCCTGGAGAGACAAGGGCCCGATTACCAAGGCCCTGTGTGTTATGGTAAAGAGGCTGGATTTTATGGAGACGGTTCAGACACTCCAGCTGGCATGAAGCCAGGAAGTGATAGGATGAAACTGGTATTTAGAAAGAAACTTCCCTGTGGCAGGTGGGAGATTGTTTGGCAGGGAGACCAGTTAAGAAGCTGTTACAATAGTTCTTGGGAGAGATGATTTGGGCATGAATCAAGACAATGGGGTGTGTGTGGGGGGATGGATTCAGGAAATATTTAGGAAGTAGAACTGATAAGGCTGAGTGAGACGTTAGATGTGTTTCATGAGGGAAAGGGTAAGAGTCCCAGATGCCTCCTAGGATTCTGGCTGGTATCATTTAATGAGATGAGCAATTAAAGGGCAAATAGGTTGGGGTGAAAATGTGGAGATAAGGAATTTAGTTGTGGACATTCTGTGTTTGGGGGACCTGTGGAACAGCCAGGTGTGTTCAGGAGGCATCTGGAGATGAGGCCTGGACCAACTTAGCTTCTTGCCACTTCCACGCTTTTTCTCTCACAATTCCTGTGCCCTCAGAATTATGATGCCTTTCTAATTGCTTCTCTTCACAGCAGTTGAAGACCAGGTACTCCCAGTATGGAATACTGACCTCAAATTACCAACAATGCTGTCATGTGGTTGTCGGCAAGGACAATGAGTTCCCTTTAAATTGTATGCCTAGGGAAAAAAAGATTTTTTTTTCTGTTTTAAGTGGAAGAATAGCAGTGGCATCTCTGGAGAATCAGAAAGAGAAAGATGACAATAAGCAGGTACCAACCAAACTTTCCACCAATATATAAACAAGTTCGCTTTCCCCTTCTCTAAAACCTAAGTTTTTCTGATGCTCTGGCTGAGTAACATGTTTTTTAACAGGTATTACAAATGCCTGAGTTGGGGTGTTTAAAAGAAAACATAAATCTGAGTCACGCTTCTGTAGAGGAAAAAAAATCAACCAATAGAGGGAAAGTTAAGGTTACACTCCTGCAAATTTGGCCCCAGGACAACACTTCTTCATACCTGACACCCCAAGATATAATTTTGTATATGACAGGTGCCCATTCTTGTCAATTGTCCCTGCTGGGCAAGTGATGGGAGCAAAATGTCAATTGGCAACAGGGGTGTTAATAATCATTACAAACTTGCAAGGAGGCATTTCCTAAACTTCTTCAGCAGAGTTCACATGAAAGTGTAATTGGCAGGGACCTGGCCTCCTGGAAGGCACCTTGCATTCAGGTGTTCAATTCTGTTCAATTTTGTTCCCAACTTTGATGGGAACAAATGCAGTCTCCTGGTGCTCAAGCCACTACAAAATTGCTCTTTATATTGAAAACAGGTTGCTGTGAGTTCTGTCTCTAGAGTAATGTGGGAGAGGAAGCAGTTCCTAATCAAGAGACTAGCAAGGTGATAAGTTGCTGTTATACGCTCCTGGTATATAAAAAACTAGCACTATATCCTTCCCAGCCCATTTTTAGACCCCCTTTCCTTACCCATGAGTCTGGTTTCTCCATCCAAGATTTTGCCCTGAGTTTTGGGAAGAGAGACAGGGGGTGTAGTCTAGTGCAGGGGTTGGGTGCTGCAGTGCGCAATGGAGGGAGCCAACAGTTTTCAAATTTTGTTCACTGGAACATCACATTGCTTGAAAAATAAGAAGGGAGGAGAAGTGTCTGCAACCAATATATTTGGAAAAACCTCTCCCTACATTGAAGATCGACAGTGGAAAGATTCTGAGAAGTCTTGCAGGGAAGAAACTTTTTTAACTTTGTCCTAGAATTTCCAAAACCCATTTGATCATGATCCTGTTTTCCTGTCTATTAACATGCCACTGAACTGTGGGGTTGTTTTGTAACCCATTTTAGGAAATGCTGCCAGAGGCAAATAATAGGAGTAGGGGTAGGCTAGACGGCATTGGTGTTTTTTTTTTTCTTGAGACAGCGTCTTGCTCTGTTACCTGGGCCAGAGTGCTGTGGCGTCAGCCTAGCTCACAGCAACCTCAAACTCCTGGGCTCAAGCAATCCTCCTGCCTCAGCCTCCCGAGTAGCTGGGACTACAGGCATGCGCCACCATGCTCAGCTAATTTTTTCTATATATATTTTAGTTGTACATATAATTTCTTTCTATTTTTAGTGAGACCGGGTCTCGCTCTTGCTCAGGCTGATCTCGAACTCCTGAGCTCAAACGATCCTTCGGCCTTGGCCTCCCACAGTGCTAGGATTACAGGCGTGAGCCAACACGCCCTGCCTGGCATTGTTTTATTCCTTATTTATCAATGCAACTTTTGGTCAAGCAAAGACCCTCCCTCCCCTTTTACCCTCCTGGCCTTTGTTATTGAAGACCTTTCTAGAATGTCTAAGTCCACTGAACTGCCTTAGTTTATAGAGTTAAAGGAAAACATTGTATCTCAGTTTAAGGACTAAGAACCTTGGGGTCATTGCTATGGGTACAAGTGATGAATTGCACTTTCCAGAAGTAGGGGTGGAGTTGGATAAGAGGTAGGACACTGAGTCCAGGGTCAGCCCAGGGCAGCTGCAATTTGACATTTTGCCTAACAAATTGCCTGACAAGTGCTTATTTTCTTTCTCTTGTCTATTTCCCCATCATTGATTTATAAGAAAATAAAAGCCATTCTAAATGGTTTGAAGGTCCCCCAAAGGTAGGTCTTCATGGTATAATACTATGAAAAGGCACAGGAGTTCTATGTATTCAGAGAGAGTGGACTCTCAAAGAGTCCTGAGCTGTTTCTGTGTCCCAAGTAGGAATGGAAGACATTTCCAATTAGTGCTTGGTGCTGCTTGGCTCACCTGAAACCTATAATTAATCTAGCAGGTAAACTGACTCTAATCCTACCTTCAGCCTGTCCCTCCTCTAGCTTACTCTCGTGCATGCGGGTGCATTAAGATATTTTTGCATCCTTTCTTGTTCTTTGGGCTTGATTCAGAATACTTAAGTTGCCTTTGGTAACCACTTGTTCAGAGAAATAGTCTTGCTGTTTCATATCCTTGGTGGGTGCCACTTTTTTGAGTGAGGAATTATCTACCCCATTCCCATTAATTCTTTTAAAAATATTGCAGTGCTGGCCGGGCGCGGTGGCTCACGCCTGCAATCCCAGCACTCTGGGAGGCCGAGGCGGGTGGATCGCTCGAGGTCAGGAGTTCGAGACCAGCCTGAGCAAGAGCGAGACCCCGTCTCTACTAAAAATAGAAAGAAATTATCTGGCCAACTAAAAATATATACAGAATAAATTAGCCGGGCATGGTGGCGCATGCCTGTAGTCCCAGCTACTCGGGAGGCTGAGGCAGAAGGATCGCTTGAGCCCAGGAGTTTGAGGTTGCTGTGAGCTAGGCTGATGCCACGGCACTCACTCTAGCCTGGGCAACACAGCGAGACTCTGTCTCAAAAAAAAAAAAAGTAAATAAAAAAAAATATGCAGTGCTACCAACATGTTTCAGAAATGGCTCTTTACATGACTTCCTGGGAGCCCATGTGTGGGCTTGTTTCGTTTTCCCCTCACCTAACTTCACTTCCTCTCCTAGTTCCCTGTAGTGAGAGAAGGACCTTCCTCCACCTCAGATCCTTTGGGTGAATTCATAGTGAGCTTTGCCTGCACCATCAAGACGCAGTGATGAAGGTGTGGGCTGAAAATAGGGCAAAAAAGGAGAAGGCAGAAAAAAAAAAGGCCAAAGAGGAGAGGGGATGTCTTACGTGGAGAAGGCATTGTTCTGTTTCTCACATCGGATCCCCTTGCAGTTGTTAGGCTCATCGATAGCTCTGGTCTCATAATAAAAGTAAAGCTGGTTCAGTCCATTGGCAAAAGCCAGCAGTACCAGGCAGTAGATAAAGAGGAATTTGAGGATATCAAGCAGCATGCGCCCCAAAGAGATCTGCAGAGGCCCTAAGTGGGAGTTGGCTGTGAACAGGGATATGAGACGCAATGAACTTAAAATGTTGGATATCGCGAAGAGTGCTTCTGCAATCAGAGTCGGGTGCCACATTTCCCATTCCTCCCTTGGACGAGAACCATTATACTGAAAGAAACAAGAAGTGCACAGGTTGAGAGAGAGAGAGGTACAGTGAGCATTTATGAAATTTTCCCCTTTTTCCTCCCTTCCACACCCAAATAAGCCACCAAAATATGCATCAAGCATTCATTTACACAACAGCCCCATGCATGGCACTGTTTGTGTTTTCCCCCCATCCAATTAATACATGATGCTAATAACTCTCTTCCTCCCACTCTCATCCAAATATATACCCAGCATATACACATAGAAAAATGAATTTCAGTGCAATCATCTGGAGCAACCACCTGTGGTTTATCAACAGACATTTTCTGTGGGTTTACCAGATTGTTGGGGAGTGTCACTGAAATGCACTGTGAAATGTGAGCCACTGGTATGACTAAGGTAGTGGGGACAAATCACCCTGCTTCCTAAATATTTCAAATCATATCTACTTCCTTAATCCTCAATTGGATTCTGAGTACCATAGACAACTTGTAGTTACTGAAGGACAAGGGGTAGATGCAGCCTCCTTGGTATGCAGTGTTCATTCTTACTCCCCTGCTGACTGCAGTTTGGGGCTGTTAGAGCATCCTTAGTAGAGCTTTCTGCTGAATTTTTAGCAGTCTGTAATGTATTTTACACTACTGCAAATGGCATGTCAACCTTTCAGGTAGTGAATTTAGTACTGCCCCACACAGTGGCGTATGGATATATTTTACTGTTTCTTTAACAACCCTACCGGTTAGAATGTCTTTTTAATGCAAATGATGAGCCAGGGAGTTGAAGGAGGGGAAGAGCCGGTATTTATTGGGTTGGTTACCTAGTTTTTCAGCCCTATCCCAGGTTTCCAACTCCTGGAACATTGAGGCCAGCTTTGTAGAAAGATGATTTCATTGTGAGATCTGAGCTCCAATGTGGGCACTGCCACTTAAAACTGCTTGTATCTTTTAATTTCACCATAAAATTAGGATAATGCCTGCTCCTACCCACTGCACATGTTTGTGGGTCTGCATGCCTATGTGAAATTCTGCATATGCCATAAGGGGAGATGTTATGGAAATACAAGGAACTACTTATTACCTTCCCCAGGACACAAGTAGATTTTGCCTAGGATTCCATTTGAAGCATATTGCCTTGAGCTCGCATCTAAATATCACAGTTTCTCACGACTAAATGTAAACAACTTTCCTGAGAAAATGTTCCATTGGGGGCCAAATTACATTGCTAGCATTTCTAAAATGTGCTTTAGTTCCAACAACTGAGGAAGCTGGTGTTGTTGAAATCACTTGTGTATATTCAGTATTTTTCTCTGTCAGAGGAGTTTGGAGAAACCGTGCCACATTTGTATTCATGTTTCAGATAGACTTTTAGGTGGCCAATCAGTGTTATATATTCTTGGCAAAATCTTGTATTTCTACATTTTTTCTCACCCTAAAAAACATTCATTGCATTGCTGTGAGGGATAGATGTTGCTAGGCCTGTTTTACTAAAGGAGGAACTGAAATCCAGAGAGGCAGAGTGACTTGCTAAAGATCACACAGCAAGCTCGTGGCAGGCTTGGGACTAAACCACAGGTCTCCAGACACTCATCCTAGCACTGTTTCTATTAAATGCTACTTATATGATAGTTGATATCACAACACAGATGTTAGATCGGCCTTTAAAGGTTTTTGAGGTATATGTGAGAGACACTTTTTGCTGATAACAAAACAGACCTATGTTTTAAAACTAGAAATTATCAACTGGAACATTTATAGCTCATAATTTGGGGTTTTGTCTCTCCACAGCCAGAACTGTAATCACAGGGATGTCCACTGCCCATGAGATGGTAAATCTGGATTTGCAGAACACACAGAAGTGTGAAAGACAATTCTCATGGCAGATCTATACTTTGCATATATACTTTTGGAGAAAGATATCATAGCATGTGAGTGCCGAGAATAAACTTGGAGCTTATCTAGCACAGAGGTCAGCAAACTTCTTCTGCCAAGAATCAGATAGTACATATTTTTGGCTTTGTGGGCTATATGGTCCCTGTCAGAACTACTCAATGCTTCCCTTGTAATGCTAAAGCAGTCATAGACAATATGCAAGCAAATGGACATGGAAACAGGCCTAATTTGGCCCACAGACCATAGTTTGCTGACCCCTGATATAATGCAGTGGTTTTCTTTCTTTTTTATTTTATTTTTATTTTTTGAGACAGGGTCTCCCTCTGTTGTCCCAGGTACAGTGCAGTGGCGTCATCATAGCTCACTGCAACCTCAAACTCCTGGGCTCAAGCGATCCTCCTGCCTCAGCCTCCCGAGTAGCTGGGACTACAGGCATGCGAAACCATGCCCGGCTAATTTTTCTATTTTTAGTAGAGACGGGGTCTCACTCTTGCTCAGGCTAGTCTCGAACTTCTGAGTTTGAGCAATCTTCCCGCCTTGGCCTCTCTGGCTGCTATGATTACAGGCATGGGCCACTGCTCCCAGTCTAATGCAATGGTTTTCAAACTGCATTCCTTAGAGCCTGAAGATTCAATTTAGTGGCAACGGTAGGAGCCAAAGAAGAAACATAGAAGACTCATTTCTTAAGCCAAACTCAGTCCTTTGGGCTTCTTTATATGTGGGAGTTCTGTGTAAGTTTTTGCTTGAAGATGTGCTTCTATGGGAAAAAATTAAAAGGTTGAAAACCATGGATCTAGTACAATCTATTTATGTATCAGAGCTGGAATCTAAGGCTCAGAGAGGTAGAGCAATTGCCTATGGTAATCCTGCTTGTGAATATCAGAGTGGGGATTAAATTCAGGACTCCTGACTCTTGGGTTAGTGATACTGGGAGGAAAGTGATTTTTCTTATATTTTTTTGAAAAGGAATGCAGCTTGAAAATTGACCTCCTTGCCTTTCAAAGCAGTTTGAATTGCATTCTGTCAACCCCAAAGCAAAATATGAAGAGGAACAGCATAATGTAGGAACTCAATAGTAATAATAATTTGAGGGGTTATAACTGTGTCTTTAGCCAAGCACTGGCTGAAGAAAAGACCACAACTCAGTGAGTAGCAAAATCCAGATTTAGTCTGTGCACATGGCAGTGGGGTGTTGGTGGGTGCTATCCTAGAAGACAAAAGAACAATTATCCCCCAATTGTAGGATTATCTGGGGCATTGAGGGCCAATGTTATGTTAATTGCTCCTTTTAAGTACTTTGGTATGTGCCTGTTGGCTCTTGTTGTAGACTTTGTGAGGTGGAGTATATGTTGTTGACTAATTTTTCAATCTAACAAAGGATCTTCCTTAAGGCCAGCTCATCTCTTGGCACTTCTGTACTGCGTTAGTACAATGGTGATCAGAAATGTTTCAAAGAGCCTGTAGAGCAGTTCTTGTAGCTTTACCTCAAAGAAGCTGGCTCAGCCTGCTTGGGGTAGGTCATATCAGACTTGTGTACCTCTGTAGATGAGTGGACTAGACTCTACCCATTTAGAAATTCTCCTTGCAAATCCAAATTCTGCATGTGGCATGTCTTCCTTTGTAAATTATCCTTTTATGAGAAGGACTCCAACTTTTTGGCAAAAGTCTCCATCGAATTAAAGTATTTGTCAGTTGAGGGGCATTTACCCAGCTTAATAGAGCAGATTTATCCTTACACTTTGTGGTGGGGAAGTGTCTAGTGAACTGTAGCTGTTTAGAAGTCTTGCCAGTGAAGTTGTACAGGTTATGTGATTAGCTAATGTTGAGCATCTATAGACACATTTTCATATCCCCAAATGTTAATCCTTTTCTTCATCATTTATTCTAAACTTTCCTGTTTAAACAAAACCCACCAATTTCTAGATTGATAATTTATGGTCCCTCCAGTATATAAATACCACTTCCAGAGGAAGAAATGTTTTTTTTTTAGGCAAACAGTGTTACTTAGTCAGCAGAGTGCCAGAATGACATGGATTTCACCCAACCACACTAACCAGGGATTCAAACATTTTCCTCACTAGCTTTTTCTTTTAAGGCAGTTGTAAGTATGTGTTAAATGATCACCACATGTATAAGGCCTACTCTTGGGCTTTTTTCAAGAATGTTTCATGACTGCATTTAATATTCATGCTGTACATAACTCCCAAGGTCTTCAAATTTATGCAATATGCATATTAGGGATATAAAAATAAGCTCAGTTGTTGGAGATTTGGGGGACAGCCATATTTCCATTCTAAAACTCCTTAATGTGGAATTTAGTGCCAAAAAGCATGACAGACTAGGCAATGTTGGGGCACTGAATTGTCAGCCTTTCCTCATTGAAAAGTTCAACTCAGGGTAGAAGGAGTACATCCATACCATTATTTAGTAGACACCAGATCTGAATTCAGAGCCTGTGAATACTCAAAGTGGGGATGTCGGGCATGAAAGTATTTTCAGGATAATTCAAGCTGCACATTGTGTGGGAAAAACATTAAGGTAGTGGTGGTAGTGAGGGTGGTGGTGGTGTGTGTACATTATCTGAATTGGTAGAGAGGCATAGGTTGGGTGATACTCAAAAAGCTAGATTCATAACTGCTTGAATGATTATCCTGATAGTGATGAAGGAGGCAGAGGTTATTAAAAGTTTGTGTCTCCTGCAGTGAAATTTCTGGGGTTCTGCTACCTGTCATATGAAGAACAGTTGAGGGAAGTGGGGATGTTTAGCTTTCAGCAGGTTAGAGAGAGATGACTTCATATTGGAAGCATTGTTAGAAGAAGAAACAGCCTTGTTCTGTATGACCCCACAGGGAAGAAGGATTGCCAATGGATGTGGCACAGGGAGAATAATATTAGACAAATATAAACCAGCTCTTTTAAAGGAAGTGCCAAGAGTTAAGAGAGGCTTTTTGGGATGGTGAATTCAGTGAATTTCCTGTCCCTGCCCTATGCAAGCATCATTGGGCCATTCTCTTGGCAAGCATATTGTGGAGAGGATTTAAACAATGAAAGCTAAAGACCCTTTTACCCCTGAAAGCCTCAGAAGCTTATGATTCATTTGTAAATTGTTCCATTCTGCACTTTCTTTGCTTGGGTGGACACTGCTTACAAACCAGTCTGAAAGAACGTCTGTTTATATGGTACTTTCCTGTATGGATTGGACCCTTATCATCACTTTTCCCCTAAACTTTTTATGCTCCCAGTGCAAAAGCTTAATGTAACCAAAATTGCTGCTTAAGAAAAATGTCATACATTCCAATTTACCTTGACATAGGCCACAATCTTCAAGGAAATAGTTGCTAGGTAGAGAGAGTTCATTGCAAAATCCATCAGGTTCCACCAGTCATGGATGTACTCCGTAAATCCACCATCCCACATTTCCTTAATCTCTCCCCAAATGAAACCTAAAGGATGGAGGCAAACAGTTTATTTCTACATAGGGTCAGTCATGACATAGGGTCATCATAGTAGGATCCCCCTCCAATTGGATAAAAATGAAATTAATGAATGAATTGGGGTCAGTCGACTGAAGCCCTGAGAGACAGTAGCAATCATTTAGCACTCTTCCTTTCCTACCTCACTTCCCAGTTTTGAATGTTCCAAACCTGGTAGAATTTTCTTGAAGATGCC
Organism: Lemur catta; assembly: GCF_020740605.2. Lineage (NCBI taxonomy): Eukaryota > Metazoa > Chordata > Mammalia > Primates > Lemuridae > Lemur > Lemur catta. Next base: position 14,997,830 of record NC_059155.1, read on the forward strand.
CACATGTTATACCTTTCTGTGTACTACTCACTTTTAGCATTTTTAGTATAGTCACTGGAATGCTGTTGCAATTATGGGTGCCTGATTCTACCTTCTTCCCATTTGAAGTGGGAGTGATTTCCTCAATAAATTAATTAGATCAATATTATCCCATAGTCCTTAGTTTACTCTAGGTGCTGGAAAGAAAACTTCTCAATGAGCTTTGAGATGAACAAGCTGATCACAGACCAAATTACCAGATGTTGGGGCCAAAGCTAGGCAGTGGGGCCCCAAATAATTTAGAGTCCTCTTTTCTCCTTTCTCCTCTCATCCTGTGGGGTTTTATGGAATTTTACCTGATGACATAGACATTTCTTTAGCCTTGGAATATGGAAAACAGTAAAAGGTGTAGCTGTAGTCAAGGCAGTGCTTTCTCAGACTTTAAAGTATATGTGAATTACCTGGGAATCATGTTAAAATGCAGATCCAGGGTGGGATCTGAGATTCTGTATGTCAAACAAGCTCCCAGGTGACGCTGATATTGCTGGTTTGGGAACCAAAGTTTGAGTAGCCAGAACTTAGAGGATGATCACTTGTTGGAGGGTTCAATACAACCTAATTATGCCTAAAGACTACTGGTAGGGCTACTTTTACCACAATGTGTGTGAATTTCCCAAGTTTCTCCCCAATTGTGGAGTCAGTGTCCAAATAGGATGTGGACCTTGAAAAAGTACTAGGATTGTGTGAAGTATCTATGATCTATGTGCCCCTTGGTTATGAGAAAGAGGGTTTTGAATAAACTGGCCAGTGTTTGCTCTACCTAACTTACCTGAGGCCCATTCTGACTGATACTTGGCTTTCCCTCTAAACCAACTGACCCACAGCTTCTCTGTCCTTGAAGATGTTAAGTTGGCAGAAGTGAGTCCTGGGTATATTGGCAATCTCACTATGGACCATGCAATATTGAGTAACCAGGGCCTGGGAAAGAAGGGACCACATTTCTCAAACTCCCAACAAAGGACTACCCCACTGCACAGTGGGGAGGTGCCCTAGTTCAGAGCCAGTTTGACTGCCTGTTCTAGTAGTTTCTTTAGACAGGACCAGGAGGCAGTCCAACATAGCTCCTGGTTCCTTCAACTCACCTAGAACCCAAGGCAGTATCATCCATTCCACAACAGTTGGGGGAGGCCCCTGTACGTGAAGGTCTGTCCTGACAATGTGCTGAGAAGCCAGGAGAAGCATGAAGAGGAAGGTCAAATAGGATGCTGTGTGGCAGATAAACTTGATAAAGGGCTTCTTGATGAACAGCCCAAGGTTGCTCCTTGGTGAGATCAGATAGGCTATAGACAGCATGGGAAACAGGAATCCAATGGTCATGCAGGTCAGAAGCTTGACTACCCAGTGTTTCCGCCGCCATCCAGGGAAGCCATCGTACCACAGGGTGGCAAGCAACTGTTGGCAGTTGGGCTGAGCAACAAACTGGGAAAAGAAGAGAACAAGTTAGGCACCTGGAACGTCCAGGAGGAAGTCTGCCTTCATAATACTCTCCTAGCTTACAGTCAGCTCCGGCAAGGGGCTGTATGGCCAATCCCCCGAAGAGGCCTGTTTTCCAGGTTCCCATGAATGTTTCTTTTTTTTTTTTGAGACATAGTCTTGCTCTGTCACCCCAGTTACAGTGCCGTGGCGTCAGCCTAGTTCACAGCAACCTCAAACTCCCAGGCTCAAGTGCTGGTACTACAGGTGCACACCACCATGCCCAGTTAATTTTTTTTTTCTATTTTTAGTAGAGACAGGGCCTCACTCTTGCTCAGGCTGGGCTCAAACTCCTGACCTCACGAGATCCTCCCACCTCGGCCTCCCAAAGTGCTAGGATTACAGGCATGAGGCATCATGCCTGGCCAAAGTCTTTTTATCGAGACAGAGTCTCACTCTGTTGCCCAGGCTAGAGTGCCATGGCATCAGCCTAGCTCACAGCAACCTCAAATTCCTGGGCTCAAGCGATCCTCCTGCCTTAGCCTCCCAAGTAGCTGGGACTACAGGCATGCACCACCATGCCCGGCTAAATTTTCTATTTTTAGTAGAGAAAGGGTCTCACTCTTGCTATGTTTTCTTCTCAGAGTTTGATAGCTTTAGTTCTTATATTTAGGTCACTGATCCATTTTGAATTAATTTTTGCATATTATGTGAGATAGGGGTCCAATTTCATTCATTTGCATGTGGATATGTACTTGTCCTAGCAAATAGTTTTTGAAAAGGCTATTTGCTAATTAAAATTGTTTTGGTACCCTTGTTTTGAAAATCAATTAACTGTAAATGTAAGAGTTTATGTCTGAACTCTCAATTTTTTTTATTTTTATTTTTTAGAGATAGGGTCTCACTCTGTGGCTCAGGCTGGAGTGCGGTAGCATGATCATAGCTCACTATGACCTCAAACTCCTGGGCTCAAGTGATCCTCCTGCCTCAGCCTCCTAAGTAGCTAGGACTACAGCACATGCCCCAACTAATGTATAAAATTTTTTGTAGAGACAGGAATCTTGCTATGTTGCCCAGGCTGGTCTCCGATTCCTGGCCTCAAGTGAGCCTCCTGTCTTTGCCTCCCAAAGTGCTGGGATTACAGGCATGAGCCACAATGCCCAGCCGGGACTCTTTAATTCTATTCCATTTATCAATGTCTGTTTTTATGGCAGTACCACAGTGTCTGGATTACAGTAGTTTTGTAGTGAGTTTTGAAATCAGGAACCGTAAGTCTTTCATATTTGTTTTTCTTTTTCAAAATAGGTTTGGCTATCCTGCCTCCATTGCATTTTCATATGAATTTTACAATCAGCTTATCAATTTATGTAAAAAAGAACCCTGGGGCTTTGATAAGGATTTCATTGACTTTGTAGAATAATTGGGGAATGTTGCCAGTTTAACAATATTAAGTCTTCTAATTGATGGACATTGCCTGTCTTTCCATTTATTTAGATCTTCCTTAGTTTCTTTGAACAATGTTTTGTAGTTTTTTTCAGTGCACAAGTCTTACGCCTCCCTTGTTAAATTTATTCCCTAGCATTTTATTTGTTGTGATGCTATTGTAAATTGAAATATTTTCTCAATTTCATTTTTGGATTTTTCATTGCTAGTGTATAGAAACTGCTAAAAGACAAAATTACAGCAAATTCAGTTATAGATCTAATTGGCTTTTATTCAGGATTCATGAATTGGGACAGCCTCCATCTTGCAAAGTAGAATGAGAGAGCGCCCCTGGGCAATTGCAGAACAGTGGGTTTCCTAAGGTGGGGACAAGGAAACAAAACTAGGAAAAAAGCTGATTGGTTAGTATCAGGTTACTTCGCGTTACTTTTTGGGGGTTAAGGTTAAAGCAGAGTCCGCGTTACTTTTTGGGGGTTAAGGTTAAAGCAGAGTCATCTTCCTCATTGTGCTGACTCAGGTAGGCAGAAATCTCTTATTTTCAGGAAAAAATGGTCTGTTTTGCGATCTATATGCTTCCTTAAAAGTTTCAGTTTGATTATGTGGCATTTAGGGTGACTCCATTCTGGTTTGGTCCTGATCTTAGGGGAAAAGCTTTCAGCACTTCTCTATTAAGTGTGATGTTAGCTATGGGTTTTTCATACATGACCTTTGTTAGGTAGAGGAAGTTCTCTTCCATTCCCAGTTTTCTGAGTGTTTGTGTGTGTGTGTGTGTGTGTGTGTGTGTGTGTGTGTGTGTGTGTGTGTGTGTGTTTTAATTTCAGCTCATCATGGGGGTACAAAAGCTCAGGTTATATGCATTGTCCGTGTCCCGCCCATCCCCCTGAGTCAGAGCCTCAAGCGTGTCCATTCTCCAGACAGTGCGCCTGGCACTCACCATGTAGTCATACCTCCATCCCCTCCTCCCACCCCCCACCTCCCCGAGTCTGCACCTTCCAGCATGACCATTCCCCAGACGGTGTGCCTGGCACTCATCATGTAGGCATACACCCATCCCCTCCCCCACCCCCACCCCCGCCTCAGTCTGATATCCAGTTGGTACCCTTCCCCGATGTGCATTTAGGTGATGATCAGGGAAACCAATTTTCTGGTGAGTACACGTGATACTTGTTTTTCCATTCTTTGGATACTTCACTTAATAGAATGGGTTCCAGCTCTCTCCAGGATCATGAAAGCTTGTAGGATTTTGTCAGATGCTTTTTCTGTGTCAACTGAACTGATAGGATGTGGGTATTTTTCTCTTCTTTCAATTAATGTAAAATATTACACTACTTGATTCTGTTATGCTGAATCACCTTCACATTCCTGGGATAAATTTCATTTGGTTCTGGTGCGTGGTTCTTATTGTATGTTAATGGTTTGGATTGCTTCTGTTCAGCCTATTGTTTGCCCCCATACATTGCCTCAGGCAGCCTTGATGTTAAACTGTTGCTGATCTTTTTCAACAAATGCCCCTGGAAAAGGGCTATTGGAACTGATTGATTCAGATCACATGGAGATAATTCCCTGGAAATGGGTATTTTGGGCATACTCTAAACCCAGTCTGATCCCCTTCAGTGGATGCCAGGCTGCTGCTTCTTACAGGTACTGTGATTCTAAGGCTGTTGCTTTTCAATGCTAACTGTGGAGCTGGGTAAAAGAAAATGGGAATAGAGCAAGTTAATTACCAGGAAACTTGCTGTTCTTACTGAAATTTGGCTGTTTTACTTCAATAAATTGTCCTCTGATTGTCGTAAACTTTTGGTTAATTTCCACAGTTGTGAAAAAGTTGGTTCTGGAAACTTTTCCAATGTCTTTTTTTTTTTTTTTTGAGACAGAGTCTCACTCTGTTGCCCGGGCTAGAGTGAGTGCCGTGGCATCAGCCTAGCTCACAGCAACCTCAGACTCCTGGGCTTAAGCGATCCTCCTGCCTCAGCCTCCCAAGTAGCTGGGACTACAGGCATGCGCCACCATGCCCGGCTAATTTTTTCCTTATATATTTTAGTTGGCCAGCTAATTTGTTTCTACTTTTTAGTAGAGACGGGGTCTCACTCTTGCTCAGGCTGGTCTCAAACTCCTGACCTCGAGCGATCCACCCGCCTCGACCTCCCAGAGGGCTAGGATTACAGGCGTGAGCCACTGTGCCTGGCCTAGGAGCTTCTTAAGAGCCAGAAGACTCGATGTTGCTCGAGGACTGGGAACTTCTCTTATTCTCCGTTATATTCCCAACATTTTGCAAAATGCCTGGTGCAAGGTTGATGCTGAATAAATATTTGTTGAATGGGTGATTAAATATATAGATTTGTGCTGGATGATCCTTGGTGGAACGCTGTCTTTCCAACGTCTTCTTTCCTTGGTGTGTGAAAGGAGTGAAGTCTGGTAGCTAAGACAAGTCTCTTGAAATTTGTGACTGAGAACTACTCTTAACACAGGCAGATTAACTATCAAATATTGAGCTCTTATAATGTCCCAGACACTACTGGATTTTCATATGCATCAATCATCTCACAGCAACTCTAAAGGCAGATATTATTATTATACCCATTTTACAGATGATGTGTCACATTTCTTGGTAAGTGGTGGAGGCAGGACTGGAGCCCTAGCCTGGATGACTCTATAGACCAAGCTCTTAAACATTGCATTCTCTGTCAATCCATGTTTCATATGATCTGAGGCATGCAGAAAGCTGAATTTTCCAATATGTTCTCATTGGCCTTGCCAGGGTGATTGAAATGCCCACATCATTTACTGCTTTGGGTTTAGGCGTTGAAGTTACATTCATGTTTGCAGGAAGTAGTAATACATGGAACTATTAACTACCCTTACCAGTTTAGGGACCTGCCTGCCGGCAAAGCCCAGAATCACTGGGCCCCACCCTAGGTCTAGGCTTCTGAGTGGCAGCTAGGAAAGGTGGGAAGAGCAAGGTATAGCTAAGGACCTGAGGGAGGTACTGAAGATCTTAGACCCTTGATTTAGCCCCATGCCAGATCTTTATGGAGCCCATCTTCTCCACCTGTCCAAATCTTTTCTTCACAAATGTGCTAGGGCTTTTACTGCAGTTGTTGGGTTTTTTCCCACTGCAATGCTTCAGTTCTCCAATACTCCAGACAAGGGCTGAACAGTATTCTATTTTTTCATTACTGCATAGGACTTTTAGAAAAGCCCTGGCTTTCTTTCTTTCCTTTGACATAAAGGTGTGTTTTCACTGGCTCCATAGCTCTTTGCCCCTCCTATGAATAATTCTTGATAGGAATAATGTCAGGTTCTACTGGAAAGAGCCCACCCCTCTCCCAGAAAAGTAACAAAATAGCATTGATTCTACCTCAGCAGAGTTCTGACTTCATTCATTCAGTGAAGAGATTTACCTCCCTAGCCCCTCGCGAGTCTATTTTTTATTTTTTTATTTTTTGAGACAAGGTCTTGCTCTGTTGCCCAGATTACAGTGCAGTGGCGTCAGCTTAGCTCACAGCAACCTCAAACTCCTGGGCCCAACCGATCCTCCTGCCTCAGCCTCCCCAGTAGCTGGGACTACAGGTATACACCACCACGTCTGGCTAATTTTTTTTTCTATTTTTAGTCTCCCAGCTAATTTTTTCTATTTTTAGTAGATATGGGGTCTGGTCTCGAACTCCTGACCTCAGGTGATACGCCCTCCTTGGCCTCCCAGAGTGCTAGGGTTATAGGCGTGAGCCACTGAGCCTGGCCTCACCAGTCTATTGTATGTGACTTTTGTTCCTATAGCTGTCTAAATAATCAGTCAGCTTTAATGTCCAATTCACATGCTCAACCCAAGGCAGACAGAATTTGATTTGCTCACATCAAGGAAAATGCTAGATCAACATTATTTAATTTAGGTCTTTGAACAAGCGTTTGGGAGTACCTGCTGGGTTCCCAGCTCTGTGTTGCGTGTTGGGGAAGGTCACAAGAGAGACCAGCAGTGATTCTGGCCTGTGGGATCTCTTTGGAAGGGAGACTAGTCTAAGTCATGTGAAACAAGTAACAGGACAATAATGTTTGTGTTCAGATGCCTGCCTAAGCGGTAGAGATGGTAAACATGTCAGGTTCCCAGATGGTCGGACACTCACAGACCAGTTAAGGCCATTTCCCTCCAAATCTGGGGAGATTAGTTTGCCAAGTAAGGATATGAAAAAAGCCCAAACCCCTTTGATCTCCTCTTACCACTATTTTATAAAAGAATGGAAGGAATAAAAGGCAGTAGTTCAATCTGGATCCATTCAGTTTTAGGAAAAGGTCACTGCTTTGTCCTGAGGCACCATACTTTGGGAACTTAGGGTATTCAGAGATGAAAAAAATCAGCAGGCACTGAAGTCCTGAGGAAAGGCTGCAGGGAATCATAAAATCAGAGCAGGTCACTTCCTTCTGGAAGCCTTCCCTGATTACTCCAGCCAGAGATGACCTCTCCCTCCTCCTTGAGCTCAGACCACTTTGCTTCTTCCTTGGGGTACCTCTCAGAGCCTGCCTTATGTTACACTTACTTCTCTATAGAACCCATGACTCAGCCTTCTTATTAGACAGTAAGCTTCAGAGGGAGAGGAACATTTCTGTACGTTTTATTCCATACCCCGGAGGGCTTTGCAGGCATTTACTGTATTTGTTAAAGTGATAAAATTCTTCTCTCTCCCTCCCTGCTAAAATTCAGACTTGGATGTTCACCTGCCCAGTGGGCATTTCCACTTGGCTATTCAAACACATTTCAAACACATAACACACACAGAACTCTTTTCCTCCAAACTCCTCTCCACACCTTGCAATCTGTGTACCCTTAAGGCATTTCTCTAGTAGTAGTCATAATAGTCACAGACAAAATATACACAGAACTTCCTGTGTTTTAGATACTTTTTTTTTTTTTGAGACAGAGTCTCGCTCTGTTGCCGGGCTAGAGTGAGTGCTGTGGCGTCAGCCTAGCTCACAGCAACCTCAAACTCCCAGGCTTAAGCGATCCTCCTGCCTCAGCCTCCCAAGTAGCTGGGACTACAGGCATGCGCCACCATGCCCGGCTACTTTTTTCTATATATATTTTTAGTTGGCCAGATAATTTCTTTCTATTTTTAGTAGAGATGGGGTCTCGCTCTTCTTGCTCAGGCTGGTCTTGAACTCCTGACCTTGAGCGATCCACCTGCCTCAGCCTCCCAGAGTGCTGGGATTACAGGTGTGAGCCACCGCGCCCGGCCTAGATACTTTTAAAAGCACTTTAAATATATTAACAAACCTGGGAGGCTGGTACTATTTTTATATCCATTTTACAGATGAGAAAACTGAGGCTCAGAGAGATTAAATAGTAATAATAACAACAGTTGACATTTGAGAGCCTGCTAAGTGTCAAACACTGTAGTAAGTGCTCATTTAAGAATAGCGAGCTAGGGATAGACTTCCCTGGTTATTGAGTCCCCACTCCCTGAGGAGGTGATGGAAAATGAGGGAAAGTCCCCTCATAGGAACAGAGGATCGTGAAGTGGGGGTGGGCTCTTCAGAAGTAGGCCAGGCTGTGAGGCAGAGAAAAAAAGCAAGCATCAGTGAGCTTCCAGTGGTTCCACTGGGAATGGACAATGGTCAGAGGAGAAAAATCTTTCTTAGCCTGCTCAGTTCACCCTGTTCCCTGCCATGGAGGCTGTCATCAAGAAAAAAATTAGATCAGGATAAAATAAGTCAGTCTCACATTGAGTCATCTAACTGCTTATTTTCAGATGATTTTAAATTGTTGGGTGTGTACAAAAAGTGAAATAGGTGAGACAGGAAGAAAGGTCACCTTGACTCATGTTTAACATTTAGTGGTTTGTAAAGTAGTACAGGCCTGTGATTCTCAGAATTGCCAGAGTTATCTTTGTGTGTTTCCTAAAAGAAATCAGCTGACTTCAAGCTGGGAGATATACAGCTGTAAACACTTCTTCCTTTAGTTCATTTGGAGGAGGAGAAAATTTGAAAGGTGAGAATGAGTCGTCCCCCATCCCAGGGGAGAAGGTGAGGATCTGGAAGAAACAGCAATTAGTGGCTGTGGCAAGATCTGGGGTAAGGGCCTTTCTGGGTAGTTTGGAAAAGTGTGTGGATCTTCCAATAACTGCCTCCTCCTCCCTCAGTGAATGGGAGGAAGGCACTTTTAAATGGGTCCAACTTTCATTGTATCAGATGTCATTTCTTCAAAAGATAGTCTGGGCATAAAGGGTATATACAAGAAGCCAGCCCTGCAGAAATGACCCGTGATAGAATGAATTTTGTTTGTTTTGTAGTTGTCAATCAAGCTGGGTTCTAAACAGGAGCAAATGCTCAAGAAGGAAATCGGTGGTAATGCAAAATTTCCTCACGAGGGAGAAATGTTCAAATACCTTCTTCCCCTCATCATTGCAGTGAGTTTGCTGAGCCATGTTTTCATGAAGCAGTACAGCTTGTTGTTGTTGTTTTAGCCATTGTAGCAGACATTTGAGTTCAAGAAATAGGTTTCAGGAAGGCGTTTAGGCCCAGATTGTGATTGGAAGAGGCCCCTACGCTTTACATGTAGTCTCTGTCTAGCATAATTTGATATTTATGTACTCAGATCACTAATTCATGGTGAATTTTATGAAAAAAAAAAGGAGATACATTCTTACCTAGGAATTACTGAGACATTTTGTACTAACCTGGCTCTGTTGTTGCAATTAGCTAGCAGACTTAGTTCCTGAGCTGGGCTGCCAGTATCAATGGCAACACAGGTGCGGACTCACAACATAAGTCAACTGGAAACCATACCTCTAATTTCAAACTAGAGCTAAATCTCACAAATTTGAACTAAGTGGAGGAAGGTGAGGCTAGATGCTGGAAACTGTTTTCAAAAACATATTTAAAAAATATATGTAATTTTCATTTGCAAGTGTATACAGCAGTGGGATTAGCTAAATGGGGTTTCCTGGCAGATGTTATAATTCTGTGTTGGTGGTGATGGGCTGGCTGTAAAAGGAGCTAGTGCAGCTGAATTAAGTCTGATGCAATAGCTTATTCTAGCCATGAGATGGCAGCAGAGGGTGATGGGCACTCACTTCCTACTCCAAAGAGGGGGGAGTCCTGGAAGTAAAGGGGAGCTTGTGTTGGAACGCTTCTCACCAGGGAGCGAGCAAGTGACATAGTGTGTCAGAACAATTGAAGAGGAGAGCCTGAAAACTTACTAAAGCCAAGTAAGAAGTCATACAAGGTGTGGTCAGGTCAGCTGGGAGTTGCAGTCCTACTGGTTTAAATCAGGAAGCTGGGAGGGGAAATAACTCAAGGAATAAACATATCAAGGCAGAGAGCAATAAACCATTGATCAAGCTATTGACATATAGAACAGAGCCAGGGGAAATCTAATGAGAGCTAAAGAGGCAACCCATTCTGATAGTTTGTCTTTAAGAGGTGGTTGCTCTTTGAGAGCCAGGTCCCTATGCAGTACCAAGCCTAGTGCTGGGAGAATGCTACAGGTCCAGGAGCCCACAATCCCTATTTCAAAACCCTTGGGGATAGAAGTGTTCTGGAATTCTAAATTTGTCAGATTTCAGGACAGTAATATGCTGTCTGTGCCATATATTAGTTGACACTCCCAGTGAGGTTTGAGGAAGCACCCATAATTAGGGTTGCCAAGTTTAGCAAATAAAAATAGAGGATGCCCAGTTAAATTTGAATTTCAGCTAAACAGCCAATAATGTTTTAGCATTAAAAAGGGACATACTTATGCTAAAACATTATTGGTTGTTTAGCTGAAATTCAAATTTAACTGAGTTGTCCTGGATTTTATCTGGCAACCTTACTATAATCAAACCTATTAATTTTTTCAGCAGTGAAACCTATGAATTATTAGACTCAATGGGATAAATAAAGGCCATAAATTGCCTCCCATTGATTCTTCTCATATTTTGCCACCATATGAGTTTTGATAGGGAATTTATTTTAAAAAACTTGGTTTTCAGAACTTGGTGGGTTTTGGAATTGAGGACCTGTAATTGTTCAATAAATATTTTTTAAACTGAGAGATCTATGGTGATATGTGTTCATATCTTTAGTGTATCCAGTTTTTAAGGGCCACGGTCCCTCTTTTTTTTCCAAGACATAGGATGTGGTCAGGCACTACAGATCGTGAAGGGTTGGGGTGCTTGGAAGACTAACTCAGGTATACCCAAGTAGTTTTCACATTTATAAGAAGGCTTGTCTGGAGGTTTTATTTCCTGTTGTGGGCTGCCCCTTTCCTTTCAAATGTTCAGCATAAAATCAGAATAAAGGAGGTGGGGGAAACTTAGCCCCTAGCTATGTACTAAAGACCACATTTTGAAAACGTAGACTGTGTCCTGAACTGACTCTGGCTTGACCTCTAATTTGTGGTGGGACTTGGGGCAAGTGTTTGTGTTTGGGTCTTTAGCTGTGTAATGGTGGTGCTGCCACTGCCCTGCCTTCCTCATAGGGCTGCTGTGATGATCAAATGGATCATGGATGGGAAAAAGCTTTGAAACATTCTTAACACCAAATGGATGGAAGGTGGCATTCCTCATTTGTCTTTTTTAGCATAACAGCATGAAGTAGGCTGCATACCCAAAGATGTTTCCAATGAGGTAGTGTGGTATGGTCCAGAGCATGATCTTTACAGGCAGACAGAATGACCTGGGGTTCAAATTCCAGCTCTACCACTTCTTGGCTGCGAGACCTTGGGTAATTACTTAATCTCTCTGGCCTTCAGTTTCCCCATCTGCAAAATGAGGATTATACTAGCAACCCATGTCATAGGGTCGTTATGAAGATTAAGACAATCAATTAAATTCCTGGCAACTAGGAAGCAAATATTATTCTTATCATTTTAATCATGGATTATTATGGATTGTGAGAATTAAACAAGGAATACTCAATAAATGTTAGCTATTTTCACCATTGTGACTATTATTATGAGATTGAGACTTGTTGCTCCTGGATACCTAGATACTTAGTCTTTTTTTTTTTTTTAAGGTGGAGTCTCACTCTGTCACCTGGGCTAGAGTGCCGTGGTGTCAGCGTACCTCACAGCAACCTCAAACTCCTGGGCTCAAGTGATCCTCCTGCCTCAGCCTCCCAAGTAGCTGGGACTACAGGTGAGTGCTACCACGCCCAGCTAATTTTTTTTCTATTTTTAGGGGATATTGGGGGGAGTCTCTCGGGGGGATAAGGGGATATTGCTCTTGCTCAGGCTGGTCTTGAATTCCTGACCTCAAGCAATCCTCCTGCCTCAGCCTCCCAGAGTGCTAGGATTACAGATGTGAGCCACGGTGCCTGGCCGGATATCTAGTCTTGAAGTGACTATATATATATATATATATATATATATATATATATATATATATATATATATGATTTGACACACTCCATGTGCTATGGTTTGGATATGGTTTGTCTGCCCCAACGAAAAGTCATGTTGAAATTTGACCCCCAATGTGGTGGTGTTGGGAGGGTAGAGCCAAGTGAAAGGTGTTTGGGTCACAGGGGCAGATTCCTTGTGAATGGTTTGGTGCTGTTCTTACAGTAGTGAGTTCTCACACTTGCAGGACTGTATTAGTTCTCACAGGGAATGGCTTAGTTCCCTTGAAAGTGGGTTGTTATAAAGCCAGGATGCCATTCAGGTTTTCTTCTCTTCATACCTGTCCATTTTTCCTTTGACTTTCTCCACCATGTTGTGATGATGCAGCACAAAAGCCCTCACCAGAAACCAGGACCATGCCCTTGAACTTAGCCTCAGAGCCATGAACTAAATAAACCTCTTTTCTTTATAAATTACCTAGTCTCAGGTATTGCTCTTTTATAGCAACACAAAATGGACTAAGGTGCTATGCCTAGACAGTTTGCATGCATCAGCACTGCTTCCATTATCAGTTCCTCTGAGTGTTCTGAGGCTGTGTTCTGTCGTGCCAGTTACTGGCTTGGAATTCTGGAAGGAGACCAATGGTGGTGGTAGTAGGGGTAGGGCTGGTGAGGTAGGGAAAGAATAGTGTGTTGGAGAAGTACATCCAATTGGAGTCAGTATGGTCCTCATTGTACAGTCACATCCTATAAATAACCCTAACAAATTCCAGAATGAAAAAACTTGATTATTATGCAAGACATAATTTAGAGGATGAGGGACAACTTGGTAGATAAAGGAGAGAATTTTTCATTGAGAAGGATTGGCAAGTCAGGATTGCAGAAAGTATGGCTTTTTTAGGACTGACAAGCTGAGGTATATAAGGGGTTTTTATTATATAAAGCTGAGATGGAAGATTACATGAATATGGTTTTGATTCAAAGCAAAAACTTGCTTAGGTGGGCCGTGGTAGCTCATGCCTGTAATCCTAGCACTCTGGGAGGCCAAGGTGGGAGGATTGCTTGAGGTCAGGAGTTCAAGACCAGCCTGAAGCAAGAGTGAGACCCTGTCTCTACCAAAAGTAGAAAACATCAGCCAGGTGTGGTGATACGTGCCTGTCCTCCCAGCTACTTGGGAGGCTGAGGCAGGAGGATCGCTTGAGCCTAGGAGTTTGAGGTTGCAGTGAGCTAGGCTGATGTCACGGCACTCTAGCCCTGATGACAGAGTGAGACTCCACCTTAAAAAAAAAAAATCTTGCTCAGAGTGGCTTTCACTGGGTAATTATTCAGGAGCAAGGCCGAGAGACACCAGTGCAGCTTGGTTCCTGTGTGTTTAATACAACCCAGGCATAGTATATCCTGCACTTTCTTGCCCTCCCAACCATCCACACATTCCTACATTTTCCTGCCCACCCCAAGTATTCTGTCTCTCTCTGGTAGAGAAAGGAGGGATCCTCAATGCTTGGATGGATTTTAAGGAGTCACTTTCTGCCTCCAGGTAGGACCAGCCCAAATGTAGCCAGCTCAATTGAGCCAGCAGCATTTACTAAGCACCTGCTCTGTACCAGGCCCCATGCCAGGTACTTAAGATACAGTCATGACTTCAGCTGTGAGAATCTTGCTCCTGAAGCAAACACCTAACAAATAATGACAAAATCAGATTCCTGTCCTCCCATGATGTGGGTCCCAGGACCTGACAACAGCTATAATGAAGCAAGGAGACTTTCTCATTAAGAACTGAGACAGGAAAGTAAACTAACAAGAAAACATGGTTCATGTAGCTGAAGGAAATCTCATATTAGTTGGAATCCCAACGGAGTAATTATTTCTGCTGAGTATCAAGACTGTTGGGGCCCTTGCTGGCTTGATTTTAAAGAGAGTGGTACATATCCTAAACTGTGTCCTTTCTCTTTCCTTCTGGGGACCAGCTTTGTGATGGGCTTTTAATAATAATAACTTATTGAACACTTTACTATGTGCCAGGCACTTTGTATTTATGCATTCCTTTAATCCTTAATTCTTATGATGACTCTCTGAGGGAGGTATTATTTTTCTACAGATGAAGAAACTGAGACAGAGAGATGAAAGGACTTGTCTAGTAAATGGTGACAGCCAGGTCTTGAACCCAGGCCTATCTGAGTATACCACTGATGTGCTAACTCGGGGGTCATCAAACCATCAAACTGTAGCCTGTGGGCTAAATCCAGTCCTTTACTTGTTTTTGTAAATGATGTTTTTGGGAATACAGCCATGCTCATTTGTCTACGTATTATCCATGGCTGCTTTTCTGCTATAATGGCAGAGCTGAATAATTACAACAGAGACCATATGCCCTACAATGTCGAAAATATTTGCTATCTGGCTCTCTATGGAAAGTGTTCTGAGCCCTGCTTTACTACACAATCTCTGGTATGTAGGCTTTGCTGTTACACAGACCTGAGGTCAAATTCTGGCTTTGCCACTTATTCATTAATAGCATGCCCTTGGACAAGTCCTTTTACTTCTCTGTGCCTCAGTTTTCTCATCTGTAAAATGGGAATAATAATAATACATATCTCCTAGGGTTGCTGTGAGGATTAAATGAGGTACTACGCATGAAAAGTTCTTAGCACAGTGCTTAGTTGCCAGGCATGTAGCTTGGTGGCTGGCACATAGTGAATGTTCACTTAAATACCAAACATCTGTATTTGTCTTTTTCTTATTCTTGTTGACTTCTCTAAGGCCTTGGGTTGCTGAAGAAAAGACTGCAATTTAGGGCTGGAGGTAGAGGTATGGGGATTAGCAGGACAGGACAGTGAACAGGGTGATTTCGGCCAGAAGAGGGATTGACAGCAGCGGATTCACTCTGGAATAAGCTGTTCAATGCTTTAAACCTGAACCGTATCCTATGACCAAAGGGAAGTGTGCATGTGTGTGTCAGGGGGGTGGGGATGGGGGTGAGAAAGAGAGTCCCCAGTTCTGTGGTGTTTTTCACTTTCTTTTTGTTGTTGTGTTTTTTTTTTTTTTTGGTATCTTCAAAATCCCTCTACTTGTGTTGTACTTAAGTGGACTCTGATTCCATTCTTTGAAAAATGTAAAGATTCCAGTGCATACTGACCTCCCCATTCTTCCAGTTCCTGGAGCGACTATAGAAAAAGATGACTATGGGATGTCCTTCCTTGTTTTTAGTTGTGCTTGGCTGGTGTCTTTGATTGGAAAGACTCTAAACTCCTTTAGGGCAGAAACTGTATCTCTTAAGTTTAGGGAGAAGGAGAGTATTGCTGCTATTAAACAATGAAGGGATGTCTGTTTGTTTATGGGGGTTGTGTGTGTATGTGTTTCTGACTGGGGAGGGACCTAAAGTGAAGGGAGAATGAATTTCAGAAGCAAGGTCTTTTGGGAGATAAATGTTTCAATGCCTCAATGTCCTATTAAACGACAGAGAAAAAACGAGAAAAATGAATGTGGTGAAAAAGCAGGACCCTAGCTGGGGGGGTGGTGGCCTCTAAGTTACCTATGATGTGATGAAAATTCCTACCATTAGATAAAGCCTTTGGGTTACAGCTCTGCTATTTCTGGTAGCCATCTTTTTCTAATGTCTCTGTGAAGGTCAGCCCTTCATTCCCAAGGTGAGTTACCTCATAAACAATTTACTACTTTCAAGTGTCTGAGAGAAGATAGACGATGGATAAGTTTTGCTGAGGGAAGAAGAGATGAGCTCTCCTTCTTCTCTAGGGAAAGCATTTGCCTTCTCCTTCAACTGGCAATTTTCACTTTTCCTAATCTATATTCAAAGTCCCCCCTTTGTTCAAATGGGATACACATTTCCTGTCACTGATATAAACATCATTCAAGCAAATTCTCTTTTTCCTTGCCAGTATGGGATGGAAAGCATATGGCTCTTGCAGCAGGGATAATTTGGGAATAGGGCCACAGATAAGTTAAGACCTAACAGCCTAAGGGAGCAAGTGAATTTTTTCTCAAGCTTAGTTTCTGCATAATGTGACTTCCAGTTGGTTCTGTTTCTGATGAATATCAAGGCTGGAAAGGGTCTGAACCACTCAGAGTTCCCTGGCAGTACTTACTTTCCTTAGCTGTGGTTGTCATATACTTCTCTGAAGAAATGAGAAGACGCAAAACTGTAACCGACAAACTCAGGGTTTCTGGCTTCTCAAGAGTATGGTGGTTGTTTTTGTTTCGTTTTGCTTTCTCCTTTCACTTATAGCTCATATTATTACTCGGTGCATTTTAGTCATTCATAACAACATTTCTTAGGCATCACACTGGGCGTTCATCACGTTCAAATACCTGAGAGCCTGGGTTTAATATTGCTCTTGGTGTTCATTCAGCAAGACTTCCATATTGATGAGGAGATGACTACCTGTGCATGATAAGATTTGTGTTTCAGAATGATCAGTCTTTGCAGTTTGGAAGATGAATTGGCAAAAGGATGAGAGTGGGGTGATGGAGTGACTGGAGGCAGGGGGACCGATTAGGAGTCTATTATAACTGTTCAGATGAGAGGTGATAAAGGCCTGAATTAGAGCAGTGGAAGTTGTAAGGAGGTAAAGGAAACATTTTGGAGACAGAATTGGCAATATTTGGCATAAGTGGGTGGCAGGTAAAGAGGAGTTGAGGTTTATGCAGAAGGAGGCTATCTCTGCTATTAACTGATGGAGGGGAATCAGGAGATCATGAGGAGGGCTGAGCTTGGGACAGATACTGATGAGTTCATTTTAGTTATGATGACTCACTGTCCTTTGCCTGGGATCGAGGGAATTTCCAGGACATCAGGCTTTCGATGCTAATACAGGGAATGTCCTAGGTAAACCAGGATGATTTGTTCACTCTAAGCTTAGAACATGTTGGATTTGAGGTATCTGCAGACAGTGTTCAGCAGACGGTTGGGCAGGTAGGTGTGGTGTGTAGGAAGGACATCAGAGTTAGAGGCAGTTTAGGGAATTGACTGTATAGAGATGATGGGAAAACCACAGGAGTGGGTATGATAATTGAGGGAGGATGCAATAGTATGAGCTTATAACTACTTCAAATCCCTTGCAGAACGAGAAGGGTTATAAATGAATGAATAAAATAATTAATTCAGAAGAAAACGTGAGTGAGAAAAGGGCAGCAGGCTGGAGTTTGAGGCATGCCTACCTATTTAAGTTGGCTGTAGAAAGAAACCTGAGGCCGAGCCACAAGTGGTCAAGAGGGAACCAGAACAGAATGCTGATGTCATAAAAGGCAAGAAGGAAGAGAATTTCAGAGAGATGGGAGTCCAGGGAGATTAATATTGAGGACAGGTGGTTGGCTCTTGTGCTTAAGAAAAAGAATTTTCTGTGGTGTCCTGAAATCAGATTACAAGATGTTGATTAAATAGAGAGTGGGAAGAAAGGAATTATGGGCAGCGAGCTTAGAGTTATCTTCCTCCCAAGAGTGAAAAGAAGGAAAAGAGTAGTAGCCTCTTTTCAGCAACAGCTCAAGATCCAACTTTTCTTGTAAGTTTTCCTGAACTTCAAATGCCTGTTGTTCTCTCCATTCCATAATGTAAACACAGATCAAAGCATCACATTGTATCCCGTAAATTAATAAAATTATTTGTCACTTAAAAATAAAATGAATTTTCAAAAAAATTCCTATGGTATCCAGGGACCATTATACTACGTTATATAGGGGGAAAAAAACAAAAACAAAACAAAACTATGTGATACACTCCTCTATTTTGTGGCTGCTTCAGTGTGCCTGGTTCATCTCCCTATTAGACTCTAAGCTTCCTTAGGGCAGAGACCATGTCTTATATATCCCACAGTGTCCATAAGAAAGGCCTTCAAGAATATTTTCTAGTTGCCAGGGTGGGAAGGATGGAAAGTTTGTTCAGGTCAGATTTTCTCAACTTCAACACTATTGGCTTTTGGGGCTGGATAATTCTTTGTTCTGTGCATTGTAGATGTTGGGTAGTTCCCTAGCCTCTACTCACCAATTGACAGTGGCACCTTCCCTGTCAACCAAAAGTTGGGACAACCAAAAGTCTCTCCATATATCGCCAAATATCCCCGGTGGGTTGCGGGGAGTGGATCGGCCCAGTGGAGAACCATTGCTTTAGGTGGTCTGGGCCTAGTCTGTGTATCCCCTTGTCCTTCAGTAGAAGCATTCCAAAGCCATTTTCGAGTGAGAAACATTGGCACCCAGTTCACAGCCTCCAGAAAGAGATGTATAAGTTTCTTGGTTATTTGTTTTCAGTTCTGAGACTCTTAAACTCATTCTTTTCTCTAGTTCTCCCAGTAGTTAAGTAAATGGCTTAGTACTTGCACTTCAGCGCCAAGTACTGAAATGATGCCAGCATACTTCCCTTATGATCCTGAATATGAAAATAAAGCTGGAGAGAGATCTAGTTACAGCAGTGATTTGTAATGTTTCGGCAACTGTAAGTGAAGTATTTATGAATTTGTTTACAAAGTGCAACTAATAGTTAATAATACTTTTTCTTTTCAAAGCATCTTTCAAATATTAAATTGTGACTCTGTTGGTAGCCCCTTCAGAGATTACCAGAGATTGGAGAAATCAGAAAAAGAGGCTGGGTGCGGTGCCTCACACCTGTAAATCCTAGCACTCTGGGAGGCCAAGGCGGGAGGATTGCTTGGGGTCAGGTGTTTGAGACCAGCCTCAAGCAAGAGTGAGACCCTGTCTCTACCAAAAATAGAAAAAATCAGCTGGGCATGGTGGCACATGCCTGTAGTCCCAGCTACTCGGGAGGCTGAGGCAGGAGGATCGCTTGAGTGCACGAGTTTGAGGTTGCTGTGAGGTAGGCTGATGCCATGGCACTCTTCCCTGGGGCGACAGAGTGAGACTCTGTCTCAAAAAAATAAAAAAAAAATAGAAAAAAAGAAAAGAAAAACATGGAGTGTTTAAAACAAAGGTATAGAAGGTTTCAGTGCCCAAGCAGAGCAGAAATCCTAGGCTCTTCTTCAGGTTAAACCCGAAATGTCTCTCTGGGACTTTTATGTGTCATCCAGTGTGGCCTGTGGAACATCCCAGGAAGATGTTTCTTTGTTATGATCACAGGGAATGAATGGATGTGGGTTGAACTGGCCTAGGGGTAAAGATAAGGAAAAACTCTGATCTCTTGCCCTATTCTATCATGTTTTCCAGGCTTCTGAGATTACTCGGTATTACCCTGTGAATCTTCTTACTGCCTTATGGTGAAGTCCAATAAACCAGTCAGCCAGTCAGCACATCTTTGTTATGTACCTGCTAAATATGCTTAAGACAACAAAGAGTGACGTGAATAAAAAGAAGGTTACACAAGGCATAGTTCATTCTTCCTGGTTCTTAATTTATTAAACTAAGCATTTTCCATGCATTGTAAGATTTTGGCCGCATGACAGCCCCCATGAGATGGGTATTATTAGTATCTATCCTATTTTTACAGAGAAAGAAATATGAGGCTCAGCAAGGTTAAATCACATGGCAAGGATATACAGCTACAAGGTGACAAGAGCTGAGATTCAAGCCCCCATCTGTACTATTCCAGAGCCTGTGATTCTTATCCACTGTGCCAATATGATTTATAATTTATTCATCTAGTCTAGTTTCCCTTCATTTTTTCAAATTATTAAGCTACTCTATTTTATAGAAGAATTGAAGACTGGAAAATATAAAAGGCTTGCCCAGGATGACACGGTAGTGGTGGTGGGTGATGTTGGGAAACATCTGTTTTCATATTTTTAAAATGAAAATAATATTTATTGTTGCTATCTTTTTGACCACATGGCTATTTGCCTAGCTCTTTCTCCCTAATTCCTACAGCTATTCTGTCATTTTGGGCTTTGCCCATCAAATCTGACCTTGCCATGTGTTTCTATAGCATATAGATTGCTTTTATCTAGGCCTCAACTTATGGCTGTGCAGACCCTGCTCTGTTTTTTTTTTTTTTTTTGAGACAGAGTCTTGCTGTGTTGCCCAGGCTAGAGTGAGTGCCGTGGCATCAGCCTAGCTCACAGCAACCTCAAACTCCTGGGCTTAAGCGATCCTCCTGCCTCAGCCTCCCGGGTAGCTGGGACTACAGGCATGCACCACCATGCCCGGCTAATTTTTTCTATATATATTTTTAGTTGGCCAGATAATTTCTTTCTATTTTTAGTAGAGACGGGGTCTCGCTCTTGCTCAGGCTGGTCTCGAACTCCTGACCTCGAGCGATCCACCCGCCTTGGCCTCCCAGAGTGCTAGGATTACAGGCGTGAGCCACCGAGCCCGGCCCTGCTCTGCTCTGGTTTTATTTGTAAAATGAAAACTCCATGAGGTCAAGGGCTGTGGTTATATGTGCTTGCCATCATATTCCTGATACTCAGGATGATAGCTGGCACACAGTGGATGATTAATAAATATTTATGAGATAAATGAATGAATGTATAAAGTCCTTGATCCTGGTGCCCAGATCAATCCTCTTGACCTACCAGCTGTATACAGCCTAATGTAAGGAGGAGTTACATCCTACTGGCACAGGTCCTGTTCAGGCACTATCCTATGAACAGAGCTTTGTCCTGAATAGTACCTACAAATTTTTAGTTAGTACATCACTACTGAGTCACTGTGTACTTGAAGGAGTTAATAAGACTTTACGTGCCTATATACATTTAACTTAGAACTTGATACAGATGACAAAAATGATTAGTTGGGCCAAAGTAAACTCCCAGTGTGCAATGAATCAAAGCATTTTACTAACGAATGTATACAAATACATACTTTCAAACAAAATAAAATAGCAGGGGGTTGGGATTAATTACTGGTTTTTCATAGCTAGGAATCCATGAAACCATTAGACAGAAATAATTGGTCATTCTCTGGTCTGGATTTATCATCTTATTCTTGAGTCATTAACTGAGGACTTCAGCATCCTTTAACAGGCCAAGCCAGTATATATCAGATGGCTACTTCCTCACAGTAGGACTGATAAGCTAACTGTGGAGAATTCACAGGGTCTGCAAATGCTCAGCGTTCAGCCTTCCGAAGCGTACACTCCCTTTGTTGCAGTTCCAGTGCATCAGCTGTTTCTCTTCTTAACTTCCAATAGCATATTATGTGCAAAAGCTGCAGACAGGCCTCCTGTATGCTGGAACGCCCGGCCGTCTTCTAATATTGTTACCAATTTGTTACAAAATGTAGATGTCCTGGAAGGAGTTGTACAGATGAGATCGTGACTAGGTCAAATGAGCATATACTTCTAGGTGGAGTGTTACATAAAAGAGTGTCCCCTGGTTTCTGGAGGGGCGGCTAAAGCAGTGGTTGCTTCCTGTCTTACACTATAAATACTTCTGGCTGCAAGCAGTCTGTTTCCTGCTACAGTGAGGTGAGGTAGAGGGTCATTTCAATTCCCTCTTTATGACTCAGAGTGAAGCCTGAAAACTGCAGGATAACTGAGGTAACGGCAGATACAATCTAGGGAATGAGAGGGCCAGAAGTAATATATGACTGAGGTGACCCTTGGTAAAAAGTAACTGCAACTTAGCCAAGGCCTGACTAGTGCTTAATTAAGGCAAGGCCAGGGCTGAGGTAAATCCTAGCTGGAGCTTAACCAAGTTAAACTCTAGCCATGGACTTGGCCAAGTTGAGGCCTAGCCAGGTTCAAAGCCTAGTTAAGGCCTACTCAGTCTAATTAATGCCTAGCCAGCCCTGTTACTACCTCACCAGGGGCTAAGCCAAGTTGAGGTCTCCTCAGAAACCAGTTAGGCTCACATAGAGGCTAAGCATAATTAAGTTTTAGTCAGCTTAAAGTTTTAGTCAGACCCAAAGCTTAGTTAAGGCCTAGTTAGCCCAGTTAAGACCTAGCCAGAGTCTAAGCCTGCTTCATGTCTCTTTAGCTCAGTTCAAGTCTACCCAACCTAGTTAAGGCTGAGTAAGAGCCTAAACATAGTAAAGAACTAGTCAGAACACAGTTAGGCCCAGCCAGAGCCTAAGCATAGTTAAGGCCTGTGAGAATCTTTTAAAGTGTAGAGAATCTTTTAAGCCGCTTGCTTAAGCCTTCCTCAGCATTTTGTTAAAGTGTAGCCAGTGCCTAAGCCTAGCTTAGATCTGGTGAGAACCCAGTTAAGCCCTAGCCAAGCCCTAAGCTTAGTTAAGTCCTGGTCATAGTCTCATTAATTCCTAGCAAGGTCATAAGCATAGTTTATTAATAGTTTTAGTCAGAGCTTAGTTAAAACTTAGAGCCTAAGCCTAGTTAAGTCCTAGTCAGCCCAGTTAAGAACTAGCTAGAGCTGCAGACTATTGCAGGTCTAGTTTGTCCAGTTAAAGTCTAGTCAGACCAGTTAAGCCCTAGTAAAAGTCTAAGCATAGTTAAGACCTAGTTAGAGCATAGTTAGGCCTAGCCAGAGCCTAAATATAGTTGAAGCCTGTCAGAATCTTAATAAGATATAGCCAGGGCTGAAGCCTCGTTAAAAGCTAGCTAGCTTGGTTAAGCTCTCGTCAGGTTATTACTAAAGCATAGCCAGTGCCTAAGCCTACCTTAGATCTAGTCAGAACCCTAACTTGGCCCTAGCCAAACCCTAAGCTTAGTTAAGTCCTGCTCATAATCTCATTAATTCCTAGCAAGGCTATAAGCATAGTTTGTTAATAGTTTCAGTCAGAGCTTAGTTAAAACTTAGAGCCTAAGCCTACTTAAGTCCTAGTCAGTCCAGTTAAGAGCTAGCCAGAGCCTAAGTCTACTTCAAGTCTAGTTAGCCCAGTTAAAGTCTAGCCAGCCCAGTTAAGGCCTAGCCAGAGCTTAAATATATTTAAAATCTAGTCAGAGCATAGTTAGGCCTTGCCAGAGTTAAGGCTTGTCAGTCTTTTTAAGGTATAGCCAAGCCCCAAGCCTAGTTAAAGCTAGCTAGCTTGGTTAAGACCTCATCAGGGTATTATTAAAGTATAACCAATACCTAAGCCTAGTTTAGGTCTAGTTAGAACCCAGTTAAGCCCTAGCCAGAGTCTAAGCCAAGTTAAATCCTAGTTAAGTCTTAGTCAGAGTCTAGTTACATCCTAGCAAGATCATAAACATAGTTTAGTTTTAGTAAGAGCTTAGTTAATACTTAGTCAGGGCCTAAGCCTAGTTAAGTCCTAGTCAGCCCAGTTAAGAACTAGCTAGAGCTGCAGACTATTGCAGGTCTAGTTTGTCCAGTTAAAGTCTAGTCAGACCAGTTAAGCCCTAGTAAAAGTCTAAGCATAGTTAAGACCTAGTTAGAGCATAGTTAGGCCTAGCCAGAGCCTAAATATAGTTGAAGCCTGTCAGAATCTTAATAAGATATAGCCAGGGCTGAAGCCTCGTTAAAAGCTAGCTAGCTTGGTTAAGCTCTCGTCAGGTTATTACTAAAGCATAGCCAGTGCCTAAGCCTACCTTAGATCTAGTCAGAACCCTAACTTGGCCCTAGCCAAACCCTAAGCTTAGTTAAGTCCTGCTCATAATCTCATTAATTCCTAGCAAGGCTATAAGCATAGTTTGTTAATAGTTTCAGTCAGAGCTTAGTTAAATCTTAGAGCCTAAGCCTACTTAAGTCCTAGTCAGCCCAGTTAAGAGCTAGCCAGAGCCTAAGTCTACTTCAAGTCTAGTTAGCCCAGTTAAAGTCTAGCCAGCCCAGTTAAGGTATTTAAAATCTAGTCAGAGCATAGTTAGGCCTTGCCAGAGTTAAGGCTTGTCAGTCTTTTTAAGGTATAGCCAAGCCCTAAGCCTAGTTAAAGCTAGCTAGCTTGGTTAAGACCTCATCAGGATATTACAAAAGCAAAACTAATGCCTAAGCCTAGTTTAGGTCTACTTAGAACCCAGTTAAGCCCTAGCCAGGTCCTAAGCCTAATCAAGTCCTAGTCATATTCTTATTAAGTCCTCGTAAGGTCATAAACCATAGTTTAGTCCTAGTCAGAGCTTAGTTAAGACTTAGCCAGGGCCTCAGCCTAATTAAGTGTTAGTCAAAGCTCAGTATGGGCCTAGGGAGTACTTAAGAATAGTTTAGACTTTGTCAGAGCCCAGTGAAGGCCCCATCAGGGCTTAAGCCTAATTAAAGTCAAGTCAGAGCCCATATAAGGACCAAGCTTAGTTAAGCATTAGTGAGAAACTAGTTGAGGTATAGCCAGGTCCTAAGTTTAGTTAAGGCCTAGCAGAGCCCAGTTAAGGCTTAAGTCTACTTAAATATTAGTCAGAAACTAGTTAAGGTAGAGCCAGGGCCTAATTTTATTAATGCCTAGTCAGAGTCTTTTTAAGGGATACCCAGGACCTAAGCCTAGCTAAAGGCTAGCCAACTTGGTTCAGGCCTCATCAGAATAGAGTTAAAGTGTAGCAATGGCCTGAGCCTAGGTATTAGTAAAACCTAGCCAGCCTGCTTAAAGCCTAATCACGGCCAAAGTCCAGTTGAGGTTTAGTCAGAGGATAGTTGAGGCCTAAGCAGGGACTAAGCCTAGGTAAGGTCTGGTCAGAGTCTAGTTAAAGTACAGCAAAGGCCTGAGACTACTTAAGAGCTAGTTAACCCAGTTAAGGCCTAGTCAGGGTCAAATCTGACTTAAGGCTTAATTAGCCCAGTTAAAGCCTAGCCAGGGGCTAAGTCTATTTAAGTCCTAGTCAAAGCACAGTTAAGGACTATCCAGGGTCTAAGACTAGAGAAGGCCTAGTCAGAGCTTAGTTAAGGTATGCCCTGGACCTAGTTAAGGCATAGTTAGATCTAAGCCTAGTAAAGTTCTAGTCAGACTTAAGTTAAGGCCTAGCCAGGCCTAAGCCTACTTAGGACCTCCTAGTCGTCCTAGTTAAGGTCACTTAAGGTCTACCCAGCCCAGTTAATACCTGGCCAAGGCCAAGGCCTAGTTAAAGCTTAGCTAAAGTCTAGTTAAGGCAAAGACAGGGCTTACGCCTAGTTAAAGCCTAGAGAGTCCAGTTAAGGTCTAGTTAAGCCCTAGTCATAACCCAGTTACCTTAGCCAGGGACTATGCCTAGTTCATATCTGATCAGAGTCTAGATAAGGCCTTGCAGGACCTAAATCTAGAGAAGGCCTAATCAGAGTCTAATTGAAGCTATAGCAAGGGCCTGAGCCTATTTAAGATCTGTTCATTCCAGTTAAAGTCTAGAAGGGGCTAAGCTTAGTTAAGTCCTAGTCAGAATCCAGTTAAGTCATAGCCAGGGATTAAGCCTAGTTAATCCCTTGTCAGAGTCTAGTTAAGACAAAGCCAGGGCGTAAGTTTGGTTAAGACCTAGTCATCCCAGTTAAGGCCTAGTCAGGACATTGGCCTAGTTATGGCCCAGTCAAGACTAGGGTGTCCAACTCATCCCAGTTTGCCTAAGACTATATATGGCATTGAAAATCTTGAGTCCTAGAAAACTAGATTAGTTAGCCACTCTAATCAAAGCCTTTTAAAGACAACTTTTTTTTTGTCTTGAAGTTTATGGTTTATAAAACACATTTGCAACACTATCTCATTTGATTATTATACATCTGAGATAGGTGTCATCGTCATCCTCAAAATATAGATAACTCAGGTTTAGAGAGAACCAATGCCTTCCTTGATGCCATAGTTAGTAAGTGTCACAGGTAGAGTCTAAATCTATGTTTCAACTCGAAAGCCATGCTTATATATATATATGTATTCATATTGACTTCATCCCTCTTATTTTTGAATATCATTTCAGCATATAGATATACCAGAGTTTTATTGTAAGTACCTATGTATGGACATTTGGGTTGATTTAGTTTGAGGCTGTTACAAATAAAGCTACTACGAACATTTATCATCTGGAGCCCTCATAAATTGCTGGTAGGTATTTAAACTGTTATAACCACTTTGGAAAACAGTTCTACATTTTCGTAAAAGGGTAAACATACACCTAGCACACAGCTCTATTCCACTCCTAAGTATTTTTTTTTTTTGAAGAGAAATGAGAGCATATGTTTATAGAAAGACTTGTATGTAAATGTGCATAGTAGCTTTTATAATTTTAACTAAAGTAATCGGGTATCTCCCCATAATTAAACATTGTCTAAATCACAGAAGTGATACTTGCTTATAGTATTATCATCATCCTTATTTCTGATCAGGAAGACGAGTCACAGCAAACTTAAGTGACCTGCTAATAAGAAAACTTTTAGACTTGAATGTAGATCTCTCTACCTCCAAAGCCCATATTCTCCTTAAAATAAGGTCTTTTTCCTCCATGATTCCAACTGCCCCAATGTCAGATACTTCAGTACTTGCCTGCATGGCTGAGGTCATTCCACATTTCTTCATGTTTTGGTGGTGTTTGCATTCATGTATTATCTAAAGTCTGTCAAACATTGGGTAGATGGTGCTTGCATCAACACTTCTGTTTTCCGCTCGAGGTTTATTTACTGAACTGATGCTTGCTGTTTCATTAGGGGATATTTTTTGAACCTGGCAACAGAGCTGACTTGGTAGGAGAGTCAAGGCTCACTACTTGATTTGCTGTGATCTTGGAAAGGACAGTTCTGAAAAGACCACTGAAGACAAACCTGTTTTACTTAGTAATACTTGGCAGGGGGCATTACTGGATACATACCTGGTATAATGAAATTATGGGGGCCAGGGAAATATAGATCAAGGCCTCCTTCTTTCTGGTCCTTTGGATTCAGTTGCCAGAAGGCACTGAGGACTTGGCTTGCCTTTTCCTGGCTGTGCCATTTCTGTCTCCTGTGAGCTTACCAGGGGTGTCAGGCGTCCCTATTAAAAATCCTGTATGTAAATATAGCTTCATCTTCCACTATGTTATCCTGAGGACAAAATAGTTGCCACCCCTGCAGAATGCAGCAGCTTCTGGATTAGATGCCAGTGGTAGCAGTATGCCAAGCATGAAAGTATCTTGTTCTTCCCTTGCCAAGTAAACACCAGCTTCTCGTTTGGTGGTACATTTAAAGGGACTGTCTCTTCTTGTGTGGCAGTGGCAGTGGGGGAGAGCTTTCAACATGGGCAGTTAGTGGCCTAGATGGTGGCACAGTGGAAGAGGCCACTGGAATGTAGTTTAGGTTGCAGATGCTTGGACTGTAATTTCCCCCTTTGTGCTATTATATTGCTTTGGAGAACTGTTTGGTTTAATGTGTAATGCAAGGGGAAGGCAGAGCTGGTTAGGAAGAAACAAATGATTTATTGTACTGAGTAGCTGGGATATTCAAATGCTGCTTTTTTTTTTTTTTTGGAGAGAGTGCCATTTGGGAATCATTTTCTCTGATATTCACAAAGTGATTCCCTACATAAACTCAGGTCTTTAGTAGCATATTTGTCTTCCCATGTGTTGTTAAAACACAGTAAGCTTCAAGACACTGGGTTAATGGCACAAGCAGGTTATGCCTCTGTCCTAACAAAGAATCTAAAAGATCTTTTCTCAACGACTAGGGGCTTTGCAGTATAATATTGGAGGATACGGAAAGAGAGCACAAAACTACGTTCCTGGTTTTACTACATTCCAGCTACGTGACTTTCGGTAGGTCATTTTGCCTTTCTGGATTTTGATTTTCCTAAATGTAAAATGGAGATAATACACTCTGTGTTGCCCTACCCCACCTCCTATGGTAATTCTGAAGATCAAATGAGATACCATGTGAAAGTACAAAAAAAGTATAAAACACTATAAAATGCTAAGGAATTATGAGTCCTATTCATTCAACAAATATTTATTGAATATGCACTATGTGCATTATAGTATTTGTTTCCATCTTTGTCTTCCCTTACTAATATTGCACCAATCCTCACATCATTTGCCCTGAAAAAAACTCGTAGATAGCTGCGGAGGCTGCCATGACCGCTGACCTGCTGTAGCCCGTGTTGCAGGACCTGCACTAACTCCGTCTTGTCACACAGGCCTTGCCTCCCAGGTCCTTGATGTGCTTTTCTGAGTGTCAAGCATGTTAGGCAGTGGGATTCACTCTTTACCCACATTTAAAATGCTAACCGTTGGCCCCTTTACAAACCTTGGGAAGCAGCAGTATGCAATCTTCAGAGGGAAAGGAAATTCATGCCCAAGAGCAAAGCATTTTTCTTTATAGGATATTAGGAAATTTTTTTCTGCCTCATTTCCTTCAATTTATTCTGGGTATATATATCTCAGAGGTAAAAAAAAAATGGAACTGTTAGAAAGCAGGAAACCAAGTACTCTTGCCTTATGTTTTATTTTCATGGATCAGCATATGGTCTTAAGGTGATTTTAATGTTCAGCTAGGCTTTTGGTATCTTTCATTTTTACTAGGGCTTTCTAACTCTAAGTACATTCTGGGAAAATGTTATGTAGGGATGAAGACAATGAAATGGTTGTCCTCAAGGGGACTTTTGGCCTTTGATCCATTTGGTAAGCAAACCATCATGGCTACACGGTTGGTCATCCATATTCATGGGTTCTGCATCCATGGATTCAACCAACCATGGATCAAAAATATTTAACAAAATTGCTTCTGTATAGGAATAACATTAATCAGGTGTTGGGCAGATGTGGGGAGGAAGGGATGGGTGTATACATACATAATTAGTGCGATGCGCACTATGTGGGGGATGGACACGCTTGAAACTCTGACTTGAGGGAGCAGCAAGGGCAATATACGTAACCTAAACTTTTATACCCTCATAATATGCTGAAATAAAAAAAACTGCATCTGTGCTGAACATGTACAGACTTTTTTCTTGTCATTATTCCCTAAATGATACAGTATAACAAACAGGATCTCACTCTGTCACCCAGGCTAGAGTGCCGTCGTGTGATCAGAGCTCACTGTAAGTAACCTCGGACTTTTGGGCTCAAGCAATCCTCCTGGATCAGCCTCCCAAGTAGCTAAGACAATAGGCATGCACCACCATGCCTGGCTAATTTTTAAATTTTTTTTGTAGAGACAGGGTCTTGCTATATTGTCCAGGCTGGTCTTGAACTCCTGGCCTCAAGCAATCCTCCCACCTTAGCCTCACAAAGTGCTGGTATTACAAGTGTAAGCCGGCCCCCACTACCATCATTTTACTCTCTCTCCCTAAAAGAATATACAAACAAACAAACACAACTTTTCTTTTTTCCCTTATTAGCTAAGGAAAGACTTGGAAATAGAATCCCTTTTCCTGTTACCTCCAAGTTCTGTTTTTATTTTCCTTCTTTTAGACCTTGTCCTCTACACTGGTAATATTTAAAAACCAAAAACCTTTCTAGAAGTATCACATCTTTTTCCAGACTCTCTGGGGGTCTGGAGCCTCTTATAGCAGCCCACCTTCAGAGATAAGCCTGTGCAGAGTCCTGCCGAGTCAAGGTTGGTTAGCTATCCTCATGTTTGAACAGTGTTTTGGGAAACTATGTGCCTATCTAGGAAAATAACCAAGATATATATTTTCAAAAGTGGTTGTTTCTCTCCAGTGACTAAGTTGTTTTTCTGAAGGATAAGAAAGAGTCTGTGATTTTCTTTGTAGCAATGAACAAATTTGGAGGACGAAAGAAATTCAGTAGAATTTGGTTTAAGTTGACCATAAGGACATTTCCTAGTCCCCCTTTTTTGGTTTCTTTCTTTCTTTCTTTCTTTTTTTTTGTGAGACAGAGTCTCACTCTGTTGCCCAGGCTAGAGTGAGTGCCGTGGCATCAGCCTAGCTCACAGCAACCTCAAACTCCTGGGCTCAAGCGATCCTCCTGCCTCGGCCTCCCGAGTAGCTGGGACTACAGGCATGCACCACCATGCCTGGCTAATTTTTTCTATGTATATTTTTAGTTGTCCAGCTAATTTCATTCTATTTTTAGTAGAGATGGGGTCTCGCTCTTGCTCAGGCTGGTCTGGAACTCCTGAGCTCAAATGGTCCACCTGCCTCGGCCTCCCAGAGTGCTAGGATTACAGGCGTGAGCCACCGCGCCCGGCCCCTTTTTTCAGTTTGTTTTGAATTTTTCATATATTTTCAAGGAAGGGCCATGTTTAGCTCCTCAGCTGCACAATTCTTTCCTTTCTTTCTTGATAAATTAAAGATGGTTCAAGGGGATTTTAAACGTCAGATCCTATAACAGGCAAATGCCTTATTGCACACAGTCTTTTTTAAAGGCAAAGGTTTGTAGCTTTTAAAAAAAGAGTTTAAAGGGTAAACATGATTGCTTTGTTCATTGTATTCCTCCCAAGATACTCCTGTCATGTCAAAATTATAAAATTTGCCCTTTGGGGACAAGGTTCTCTTGATGTTTCATCAGAAGGGGCAATGAGAAGTAATATAGTTTTGGAAAATTTTTTTTAAATCTATATTGAATGTGTGTATCCAAATGGTACTGCAGCACTAGAGCAGGGAGCACCAGGAAAAAATTTTCTGTTTGTAAATAGGAAACTGGCATGCATTCTCACCAAAGGCACATTTTAATCTCTCCCACATAACTGCCTTTGTTCCCCTTGGGTATGAACTAATTTACCTTGCCTGATGCAGAGAAGCTTATCAACTAGAAACATAGACCCAGAGGATTTGGATTCCTTTGCTTCTTTTCTGTCCTACTCTTAGACACTTATTGCCAGTTTTCCAGTTAGGAGTATCCACAAAATAGCAAGGTAGGACTTTCAGCTAAAAGAAAAATGGTGGCTTTTGATTAGTTATACAGACAAAAATGTCATAAGAGAGAGATTAATAAAAATCCAATGGGGCTAAAGATCCTAGTTATCAGATCGATAGCATGGCCTCTGCCCCAGCTGTCTTTATGAGCTACTTGTAAGATGTGGGTTATCTCATCTTGTATCCATTAAAAACTGTCTGGCCATTAGGGTCTCTTGCCTTAGCACTGCCATGAAGTAGAGAGCTGCATGGTCCTCAGGAACCCTTCCCTGCACATTCATATTTCATTCCATTTTCATTAGTTCTGATGACTGGCTTGCCTGAACCCTGGCAAGACTCTCATCACTGTCTTGCTGTCCTCATTAGTTTTATAGGAAGGAGATCCAAAATTTAAAAATAAAACTGTTTTTGGAGGTATAGCATGCATACAGTGGAGTGCACAAATTTTAAGGGTGCAGCTCATACTTTTTGGTTCTTTTTACATATGTAATCATATCAAGATATAGAACATTTCTAGCACCCCAGAAGGCTTCCTCATATCTCTTCCTAGTCAATAATCACTACCCAGAAATGACCACTCTGTTCACTTCTGTTCCATAGATCTGTTTGCCTGTTCTTGAATTTCATGTAAATGGTATGATATGGTATCTACTTTGATACATCTGGTTTCTTTCAATATTCTTGTACATGTATTTTAGTGGATATTTGTCCTATTTACTTTTGGTTATATACATAAGAGTAGAATTGTAAGGTCACGTGATAGAGGTATGTTTAGTTTTAGTAGATACTGCCAAATAGTTTTCCAAAGCAGTTGTACTAGTTAACACTTTCACCAGCAATGTATGAGAGTTCCAGTTGTTCCATGTTCTTTTCAGTGCTTGGTATTGTTAGTCATTTCAATTTTAGCTCTTATGGTAGGTTTTGCATATCTCATTGTGGTTTTAATCTGCATTTTATTTCCCTGATGATTAATAGCGATGAACACTTATTATTCATGTGCTTATAAGCTGTTTGGATATTCTTTTCTATGAAGTGCCAGTTCAATTATTTTTTAAATATTTTTAAAAATTAGATTGTTTATCTTTTTCATATCAATTTGTAGGAGTTTAAAAATGTATGTATATAGTGGATATAAGCCTTTTCTTAGATATATATTGTGAGTATTTTCTCCCAGTCTGTGGTTGGCCTTTTCACCCTCTTAAGGAATCTTTTCATAATAAATGGAAGTCCTTAATTTAATGAAACCCAATTTATTAATATTTTCTTTCATGGTTTATGTTTTTTTTGTGTGTCCTAAAGAAATCTTTGCCTACCTAAGATCATGAAGATTTTTCTCTTGTGGTTTGATTTAGAAGCTTTATCTTTCATGTTTAGTCTTATAATTCATTTTAAATTATTATTATTATTTTGGTATCTGGTGTGAGATAAAGGTCATGGTTTCATTGATTATTTGTCCTTGTGCAAGTGCCATGCTGTCTTAATTTCTGTAACTGTATAGCTAGCCTTGATATTTGGTGATATATGTCTTCCAGTTTTGTTCTTTTTCAAGATATTTAGCTATACTAAGCCCTTTATATATCCTTATACATTTTATTTTATTTTATTTTTGAGGAAAAAGAACATGTAAGCTTATTTTATATAACTGACCAAAAAATAAATTCAAGAAATAGTAAATAGAATTTAATAAGGTCTCATGCGCCCTGAAGGAGATGATGCCCTGAAGGATTTGGAGGGGTATCCCTACGTCCAAATAATCTCCTATTTGGAACTTCTGCGCCCGCAGGGTCATGGAATCATCAGTCCCCTTTCTGCCAGACATGGTGCCGCCAATCTCCTTAACTCGATAGCCAGGTCTTTTAAGATCTGTAAAAACAATTGCAAAATTGAAGTGTGTGCCCTTCTTTTTAGCTTCTGGGTAAATTTCTTTTACTAAACTAGTCAGTTCTTTCAAGGTTGCATCCATCCAAGTGTAGATCTGCAACTCACTGGATGGTATGTTCCCCGGGGGAGAACTCATCCATTGGGTGGTGGTGGCATCATTAATGGTGAAGACCTGGGGCTATCTTCCTCTTAAGGTCTGCTAGACGCCTCCTTAATACATTTTAGAATCACTTTGTCCAAATTGCCCTTTGGGTATGGTTTTGACCTTACTGACTCATTAGCCTTTCTTATGTCCTTCTAACTTCAAAATCTAGGTAGCCTTTTGAGGTGGAGACCAGTAGCCTGTTTATGGCAGTTCCCCTTCCTCTAATGGGAATTTGTCTCTGAAATACCAGGAGACCCTGGGAGATTTCACTCTGCCTTTCCCACCCACGTGCCAGCGTAGAACTCACCTAACTTCAGGTAAGAAAAACTAGCCTTGTATTCCAGGCTTCTCAAGTTTCCAACTCATTAAGCTAGACTCCTGGCAACTGCCAAAAGTTATGCTGATTTCTCCTTTTCCTCAGTACAATCCTTCCTGCCTTAGGGCCAAGCCTTATATTCAACCTGTGCTCAGAATTAGCAAATGCCACAGAGAAGAAAAAAAGCCTGTGATTGTCAGCTCCCTTAGGAGGGGCTCTTTGCTTTCTGAAATTTTAGTTCATCTTGTCTTTGTTTCCATAGCTTGCGGATCTCTTTAAACCTATCTGTTTTACAATTTGTCTTCTCTTTTGGGGGATGGGTGTTTTAGTTGTGGCAGGAGCATTCACGTCCTATTTGGAAACGGAAGTCCAGATATCATTGATTAGGCAAAGCCTTGACCCCTTCAGCCAGCTCAGCTCTATCACAGGTGAGTAGTTTATGAGTGTTTGGGCCAATTCAGTAGGTCAGTGAAAGGGTACATGATGGACACATCCCTCAACCTCCCGGCCACAGATGATAGGGATTCCTTGGGGACTGATCTGCCTTAGTCACATTCAACTTGAAATTCAGCCCATTCCTAGGGATAGCAAATGACAGTAACATTATCAGTTCTATTGCTGCTTAGGAGAATGAGATGTCAGCTCTGGCCCTGACTAAGGCAAATTTGCTCCTGTAGGCACCTGAATTTGTGCCGTCTGTCATAGGTCTTTAGAAGTTAGACCTGGGCTGACTTGTAGCTTTGCATCTTTACTTACCATGTGATCATGGGCAAGTTACTTAATTTCTCTAATCCTCAATTTTTCGACCTATAACTTCATAGGGTTATTTTATTATGAGGATTAAGCCCCATGTGGCAGCTCACGCCTATAATTCTAGTGAAGCAGGGGGTGGGAGAATTGCTTGAGGCCAGGAGTTTGAGACCAGCCTGGGTGACATAGTGAGACCCTGTTCCTATATAAAATTAAAAAACAAACAAATAAACTCACGTGGTAGCACACACCTGTAGTCCCAGCTCCTCAGGAGGCTGAACTGGGAGGATTGCTTGAACCCAGGAGTTCATTGTACATAAACTTTATTTCATGCACAAAATTATTAAAAGTATTGTATAAAATTACTTTCAGGCTATGTGTATGAGGTATCTATGAAACATAAATGAATTTTGTGTTTAGATTTGGGTCTCATCCCAAGATACCTCATTATGTATGGGCAAGTACTCCAAAATCTGAAAAAATCCAAAATCCAAAACACTCTGGTCCCAAACATTTCAGAGCTTTGTAGCCCCTTTTATCTCCCTACTTGGTTGAATCTTGATAATATTTACTACATAAATGAGCTAAAAGTTGTTCCTCCATCGGTCCCTTCCTCCTTTATTCAAGGACAGTTACTGATTACCTATTATGTGGCAGGCACTCTTCTGTGCCTTGGGGATACAGCAGAAAACAAAACAGATGAATTTCTTAATCTCATGACATTTAGATTTTAGTCTATATGTATATGGGGGTTGGGTTAGAGACAGAAAAACAAATAAACAAAAAAATATGAGCTGGTAATAGGTTCCATAATGCAAAAGTGTGGATGGGAAAGGGTTGATTAGGCTTTTTCCAGGTTGGGCGGTAGGAAATCTGAGGAGGTGATATTAAAACAGAGATCAGAATGATAAGAAGTGATTTTTCCCCCTGGGGGAAAGGGATCCCAGGCAGTGGGAACAGCTAATAAAAAGTTCCTTAAAGTGAGGTGGGGCTAGGCATAAACTATCTAAAATAACCCTTTAGGAAAACTAAGCTGTCTGGGGTTGGTTGCTTTGGAAATTACCATACCTGGGATAAGCTGATACTATACTCTTACTTTTTTCTTAGTATTGCAGTACTTAGCAGTTTCTCAACACCCTCCCTGCCCTCTCCTCACCCTCTAGCTGCTAGGGTTCCAAGATGCTTTGAAAACAGGAATTGTGGATTAGCTAACACAAGGGTCAACAGAGTTAAGGCTAGGTCAGGAATTTTTCTCCCATCAAAAGTAACCACGCCATAGGAAAAAAATAAATCAGAGGCCACATAAAATAATAAGTAACTACATTTATCTTATAAGAAAGCAAAATATGAAATGTTCTACCTCTCTGCTTTTTATATTTAGATTGTATAATGTATACTTCAATAAATACAATATCACTTTGATGAATATAGTTTATTTCTAAAGTTTTCTCAGTTTAGGGAGAGAGAGAGAAGGAAAGATGATAGACAAGGATAGGGGAAGATGGAGATATAGAGAGAGTGAAATAGAATGAAACACACGAGTGAATAAATGGACGTATATTGACCAAGAGGAGGAATAAAAGAGTCCTAGAGGGAGACAGAGAAGCTGAGAAAAAACTGGGTGAAAGGGAAGCCAGACCATCAGTAGGTTTTGTGTGAATATGTTCTTGTCACCTTCTTGTGCCTTTGGGCTATAGATACTATCCAGTAGTAGGTTATTGCTTCTTTTGAAAAATGTGATGGCGCTAACAATATTTACTTATTTTATATATTTTTTAGAGACAAGGTTCTCACTCTGTCACCCAGGCTGGAGTTCAATGACACATCATACATAGCTCACTGCAACCTCCAACTTCTGGGCTGATGAATTCCTCCTGCCTCAGCCTCCTGAGTAGCTGGAACTATAGGCACATGCCACCATACCCAGCTAATTTTTAAAAAAAAAATTTTATAGCAATGGGGTCTCACTATGTTGCCCAGGCTGACCTCAAACTCCTGGGCCCTAGTGATCCTCCTGCCTTGGCTTCTCAAAGTGCTGAGATTACAGGTGTGAGCCACCAAGCCCAGCCTCTAACAATATTTAATACACATATTTCTTCTGTGTTTACTTTCTATTACGCTGATGTATGCTCTACATTACTGCCAAATTCCTTTCGTTTATTTCTTTACATATTTCCTTTTACCAGATTGCTTTCTTTCAAATCAAAAAACACAGATCGTTTGAGTTAATAAAACAAACTGCTATGCCTCTAGTACCCATTCTCCCATTTTTTCAGATGGAAAGTTGCCTCCAACCAAAATCATGCATTCTAGTCATCGTGGTTGTGATTCTTATCATCAGGGCAAACCCCATGTCTACTGGTAGGATTTTGGACCAAAAAATTGTAGTGGTCTAACAGGACTTATGCCAAGTGGAGACAGTATATAACTGAGTGGACCAAACCAGGCCATGTAAAGACTAGGAAAGCTCCATGTGCAAATCTCAGACCATCTGGCTGATGATTTGCTGTTCTCCTGTAAATATCCATGGAGTACAGTCAGTTGCAGGTGAAGCCTGTGGCTTGTTGGGCCCCCCTCTAGTCAGAACTTCTGGAAATTGGGCAATAATAGACTTGGTAGAATCCTGAAAGAGTGAAATGAATGGCTGCATCCTAAGACATTCCACTAGGAAAAGGCTGACTGAAGCTGCAGAAAGAAAATTAGCCCAATATACAGAATTAATAGCCTGAAATTTAATGTGTAGATATACCCAAGAAAACAATTGGCCAAAGGTATATAGCTATGCTGATCTGCCACAGATTGGAGATATATGATCCAATAAATAGAAAATTACAGACTGGACTATTATAGGAAAAACAATCTGGTGAAGGGAGATATGAAAATAAATCGATGAAAGGAATTTACCAATTCATGTAGAACATGTATCACCTTATCAGAACAAAAAACAGAATAATCTATTTGAATGAGAGAGAAGACAACCTGGCTCCAAAAAACTACTATAGACTCGACAGTCTTGGAGACTCTTAAGTTTCAACTTAGCTCCTTTGTCAGTTCAATTTAAGGTTGCAAAATGGGCATGTGAAACCTCAGGGCATATGAACATGAGTGTACTAGGTAAGCAGAGGAGAAAGGGTGAAAAAAAAACCTATGACTCAAACAAGTGAGTAATCAATATCAGATATGTAAAATTACTAAAAACTTCTTACACCCTCAACAAACTTATTTTAAGTGGATTGGGGAGTGGTAAACCAGACCAAATGTGGCCAGTAGATCATATTGGGCTATCCCTAGATTTTTAAACAAAGAACATTGCCTTACAGCAGTATATACTTAATGCTCAGGAAGATGACTTGCAGAGCCCACCAGACATGCAGATGAAAACAGTATGACTGTGGCTTTAGATAAAGTTGAAGGAACTAACTGCTAGATATGGAAGATGGGCAGTAATAGGAAATATCAAGGAATTAGTTTTATAACTGAACTTGTCCAAAGTTTGGCAAAATACAGAGAATGGGGGACTTTTATTTACCATATATTCCCTAGGCTACAGGGCAATTGGAAACTTTAATGAATGGATTATTAAAAACACAGAAATAATTTAGTGTCACCAGATATAAATGGCAATGAGGCAAAGGTGCTAATAAAGACAGAGTTAATTGAAAGACCGTAAGTGAATGTATTTCCTCAAAAGAGATGTTCAAGAAATATAGACAAACTACCTATGTTCACTTTGCTCTCAAATCTCTTAAAAAGTGATAAAGACCATGAGAAATTCAAAGGAAAGAGAAGTAGTAGGTCCTTATAAGGCTATCAGAAAAGGAGGAGCAATAGCTAGAAGATACCCTTTCAACCTATGGGAAATTCTTGTTAGGGATATCTTGTAGCCAGAACCTGTAGGATGGATAAAGGGTCAAGGATACTAATCTTTATATTTCTCTTTTCTATTATTAGATCTGCTTTGCTGTTTTCTCTTGGTTGTGACAATCTTGCTGATGGTTATTATAACAGCAGTTCACTACCAGTACAAACAAGAGTACCATATATAAATTTTGTGGGAGGTTCACCAACATCATCTATAGTACCACCGGCCTCATTCTGTACTTGATCACCATCATCATCATCATATCAGCGTTCTCATTTCTCATCTAAACCAACCACAAAACCATTGTCATCCCCATAGGATTCATTGTCACTAAGAGTCCATTTACTACACCTTTTAGTACTATTTTATCTATTCAGAAAAGCACTGAAGCATGGAGTCTGTGACAGTCCCTGTACTAGTTGGTGGGTTTATTGATTGTATAGCCCAATTAATAAGAATAGCTGAAGAGCTTTTACAATTGATGTCACAAGAACAAGTTCCTTGTGCAGAACAGGTTGGAGCAGATGCATCTCCTCCTGAGGAAGCTTCACTACCAGACCTTGCTGATACCATAGACTTAGAATCAGTACTTGCGCCAATAGAGGATGAAGACCTACTC
This sequence comes from Lemur catta, assembly GCF_020740605.2. Taxonomy (NCBI): domain Eukaryota; kingdom Metazoa; phylum Chordata; class Mammalia; order Primates; family Lemuridae; genus Lemur; species Lemur catta. Next base: position 15,036,126 of record NC_059155.1, read on the forward strand.
TTTGATGTAGATGAAATTATGTTAGAGATAGGTGATGAGTATGAAGATATACTCTCTGGCATAAATGATGACTTAGGTAACTAAGACCCAGTTTTCCCCCACCAGCATGTAAGAACTGATCATTTTTCTGTTTCAATATATTCGGAGTTTTTTGCACGTTAGCAAAATGTGTTTTCTCCTAGTTGTGCACATTTTCATTAGTCATAAATTTTAGAACAAGTTTGACTTGATTTACTTCCTGCAAAGACTGATCTCTTTTCATCTTTGTTTTTATTCAAAAAGCTCTGACTTAATGTGTGTAGTTGTCCATTTATCTGTACTTGTTCTCCTGCTAGGATTACTGATGATAGGAACAAACAATAGCAAAGAGAAACTCCTCATCTAACAATGGAGTGAAGAACTGATGAACCCTATTACATCTTGGGACCCAATTTCACTGTTCCACAATGAATAGAAACGAAAAGGGGAATATCTCTCAGAATAGTATTATAGTGAATATGTTAAGATACTTTTACTTGAAAAGATAAAACTCCTTACTGTTTCTTTAAGACAGAACATGTCAAGCAAAAGATGCTATAGCAAACCAAGGGAAGTAATTCTAAAAGAGCAGCATCTACTGCAGAACGGTTTTCAGATGACTGTTACCAGGGAGAAACCTTTGAAAAAGCTGAGGCCAAGAGGTTCCAATGCAGTACCGTTCTCACAGATGCTGACCCACATCGCAACTACTTTGCAGTATTACTCCCCAAGTGGAAGTGGCACACTATACCAAATAACAAAAGAGAAGTACTAGAAGGGCTAGACAAAGCCCTACAAGGACTGTTCACCAATAACACAGAAGCCTAGAGATATGATGGTCCACAGTGGAAGTGGATGAAGTATATTTTCGTGGGTATAAGTGAATTTCAAAAGAATAATTGATAGGCTTATTACGGTGGACCTGCTGCAGCCTAGAAATATTTACTATTGAGAGATAAGAGCACTAATGGATTTTAACAAAATGTGGAAAAGTATTTAGTCATAATAATTCTACATATACCAGAAGAGGAAAATGCAATAGTTGAAGGACCCCTGCATCAAAGCAGAGAGGGACCAAATAAATGTGTAGAAAATTCACTGATTACACCAGCTCTATGCTGTACATTACCCTTATTTCTATTTGGAAGAATAGATGCCCTTCAGACAAGTCCATTGACGCTATGGTCTTCCTTCCTTGAGAATGACCTTTGCATCTCATGAGATGGGCAACAACTAGGTAAAGACAGAAAGGTATAACATTAGACAATGTGGTATATGCAAATTGTGAAGAAATGCTATGTAGAAGGAAATCCACTCTGGTGGAAACCAGACTATGCCAATTCATATTGAAGCCTAAAGCATATTATACTGAAAAGGATTAAACTGACATTTAATACACATGACTTCATAGCTAACCAACATGACAGATGCTGTATCTAATACTAAGTGAGAGCTGCATACAGAGATAATTAGCTACCTTTCAAGATAAGTGGAGGCAAGTATAGACTATATAACCAGGTCCTATTTGGATGAGTAGTAGCAGGAAAAACAAATCAGTTTGTCCACTGAATTTTAGGATATACTGATTTAACAGATTTAATAACAAGACTGTTGTATCAGGAGAATCTACCATAGACCCTTTTGAAAATCAGAACTTATGGAGCTATTCAACATGTTAATATTAGAAAGTTCCATAATAGACTGCTATATAGAAGAATTGATAAGAGTAGATGAGGATCCATTTTGTGAGACTACTCTAATTTGTGAGACTACTCTAGACCTTGGAGCAAGATAAAGACTTAAACCAGCCTATAAAACAAGTAATAGATGCAAAATAAGACAGAGACACAAAGACACAGATAGGAAAAATAAAAATTATATCTTAGAGCAACTACTGTGGATAATTACAAGCTACGTGGGACAGCAGATTGAGGAAATTTGCTGCTACAATAACTGGACAAACTGAACCTTTCCCCATGTAGGGGAATCTAGATATGCAGCTATGTTCAAAATGGCAAAAAAATTGATGCAGTGCAAAGGGACTATGCTGAATTAACCTAAATAGAGTAGTGGGAAAGCAATAAGAAACATATATATAGAAAAAATTAGCCGGGCATGGTGGTGCATGCCTGTAGTCCCAGCTACTCGGGAGGCTGAGGCAGGAGGATCGCTTAAGCCCAGGAGTTTGAGGTTGCTGTGAGCTAGGCTGACGCCACGGCACTCACTCTAGCCCAGGCAACACAGCGAGGCTCTGTCTCAAAAAAAAAAAAAAAAGGAAATTGGGCTATAATTTTGTGTCAAGGTAAAACTCAAATCATAAATACCTGAACAAGATCAGGATACATATTCAAGGAGGGACCACCAGTCTGTTACACATTCTATTTGGTGAGCAGTTTACCTGTAACAGGACAGACCTGGTGCTCCTGATAGATACTGAACATGATAGATACTGAAGGGTAGCTATTCTTCCAAGTTGAACTCTGGAATATGGACTTTATAATAATTCCAGAACAGATTTTGCGTAAGCTTGTTAAAAATGTCTTATGAGAGAACTCATGCAACCATACTAACTCCAGCAGGTCATCAAAATACATCAGGAGAAATTTGTGAAACTACTCTAGACCTTGAAACAAGATAAAGATTTAAACCAGTCTATAAAACAAGTAATAGTCAATATGATCCTTAGGTGTCAAAACAAGAAGGTGCTACAACCTCATAATATTTGGAGCTGGCTGGCCTCTTGTTTACTTTAGTCACCTGGAAAGATTATACTGTAATGATACCTCAGGACTAGATAAGTTCTGTTTCAATGTTTACTTTAATTGTGTGATTATATATGTTTAAGGATTAAGATGTAACTCTATTGTAAGAAATAGATTGTTGTATTAAGTATGTTTGCTCTATGGAATAGAATTGTAAATTAGTTAATAGTGTGATAAGATAATACATTTAGGTAATAATAAAACACTTAGGAATAAGAGCTAGTAGGGGAGGTGTTTTTAGGAGAGAGAAGAAAATTAATTGTCAACAGTTAATGTAGCTATTTATGGTGGAAAGCCACGATATGGAGTTACTTTTTAAACAGGTTTATGAACCAGGCCCATTTTTGTTATATGCAAATTAGCCAACCCTAAGATGTTGATAGAAGTAGCTGTTTGGCAATTGATATGCCATGTATCTAAAAGCTTGATTAAATGGGGAAGTATTAACTAATTTAGCTCACTGATTGAAATGCTTAATCTCCTCCAGGAGAATAGAGATAGTGTCTGGTCCTTTATTCAAACTAGCCCTTTTCTGGATCTTCTTGAGACCAACGTCAAAGCCAATTCTTGTATAGTATGGAGAAATAGAGAGAGAAAGGTTCATCATTCTGAAAGGAGCTTAAAGGTGTGAAAACCAAGGAAGACAGTCTGGTAGATGGCAGTGGATTAAGCAACACAAGTCTTCATCCCTATGTACTTTGACTAAAGTGTGTGGGCAGTTGTGATTACATACTTGAATCTTTATGTATACTGGTTATTGCCAGTTATGATAATTATTTATGATCCTTATTAGCTATTGGTCTAAAGTAATTTATTGTTTTAAGAGACTTTAATGAATAAACTTTTATTCACAAACCAAAGTGGTCAGTGTAAATTACCTGGTAGTGAATTTGAAGGCTACCAAACCGGCACAAAAGAATCCCATTCAACAGAAGGTAGCAGAGTATATTCAGAGAGAATATTGTACCAGGAGTCTGAAGTTCTACTTCTGGCTTTGTCAGATTATCTTGAACAAATCTCTGAACAGTCCTATCTCATTTGTAAAATGAGGGTTATAATAATTTTTCTGCTTACCTTCAGTGGTAATAAGGAACAAATTAAATACTACAGTTTTCAAAGCCTTTAGTATGATATATCTGACATTGGGACAGAATATAAGAAATCAGGACTTCTCAGGAATATCTGAAAATTGTCTGTATGACAATACCTGAAATCTATTTGACATGTAAAGATTATCCAATAGTTTTTCACCTTTTTTTAAGAGAATAGAGATTCCTTATTCTACTTCATGTCCAAAGAATTTGGAATCAGCTTTTGTTTAATTCTTTGGAGCTTTTTTTTTTACCAAATTAAATTCTTTTTGGGAGTCTACTTGAGTTCTAGTAGGAATAATAATGAGGAAAAAACAATAGGAAAAAGCCCTTCAGGAAATAATGAATTATATCGCATTTAAGGCTAAGAGTTTGTTCCTGAGGGGGTTATGTAACTCCGAACATCGTTAACCAACCATGATCCAATTTTTACAATTTTTTAAAAAATCAGTGCTGACTATTGTGTTTTTGTACTGATAGCTTTATCTTAATAGACTTGAGGTATTTAGGAATTCCTCTTGGGTATACTTATTTTTTCAGGGATCCTACTCCCTCCAGTCCAAATTTCAGACTTATTTTTCTTCTGTGTATATAACCTCAGAAAGCTTACCAACCAGCCAACCAACCAACAGAAAAACCCTAACAAAAAAATAACTCTTAGTTCCTGAAGTTATTTGGAAGTTACTTGCATTGACAAATACAACTATCCATTGGTCTCAAATGGTCACCTCTCTTCATGATAATAAATAACCCTTATCCTTGAAGGTGACCACTGTTAATACCTCTGAAGAATGGAACTGCATTTTAGCAAGGTAAGAAAAACGACTGAACTCTATCCCTTGTCACAATTTCATCATAAAGACCCTAGAAAAATACTGAAAACATCTCGAGGTAATTTTTAGTTTAACACAAGTATTCATGTAAGGTGGATTAGGGGGCCACGATTATGAAACACAACTTTAGTGTTTCAGATTTCTTTCATCAGAGATGTCATTAACAAAATCTATTGTTGGAAACAAATACACATTCCTCTATATTATGACAAATTCTGCCAATATTGATCATTTTAATAGTTTTATTCTTAAACTTGGGGAAACACTGGCCTTTCTTGAAACTGTATTTTTAAAATTTTAATGTTGGCATCTCCCTAACTTCTAGCTTTAGAAAATCAGCTGTGTTGCACTTCATTTTATAGAGAAAAATATTGTCTTTTTTGTGTGGAATACGGCTTTTTAGCTTAAGTTTTAAGAAACTTGAAACCTAAGGTGTGAGTGGGCTTAGATTTATTTAGGTTCTTTTCTTTGGCGCAGGAGCTCCTGATTGTCCTCCCCCACAATACCTTGACTCATTGAGAAAGTTTCCATTTGTATTGGGTATTTCTTCATTTCTTCCCATTTGGAATCACAGCATGCTTTAAAAGATTAAACAGGGTGTCATCAGGAATGGCACAAGAGAGTGGACAAGTCTTGCATCTGCTCTGTCCTTTTCCTGATTATGGACACTGAGAAAGTTATCCTACTTATCCTTGAAGATAGAATCTCATGGCTCAACTGGTATCAGGCATGGAATCAAGCGGAAAAGAAAGCAGTTTTTCTTTTTTAGCTCAGTTACCCCATTCTCATCTAGAGGTTGTTTCTCTTTGAATAATTCTGGTCCTGGGAGATAATTCTTGTCCATTCTTCTACCGCCTTCAGGGTCTGAAGGTCATCTGAAAAAAATGTTCTTTTAAAAAAGTCTCCAACTTATTTAGGGGCTCCCAACATATAACCCTCATACCAAATATGTTGCCCCAGATCCTGGGGTGTGACCCACTTAAGATGTTAATATGTTTTTCTTCTTGATGAGTTAACACACATAAACCATATGCCCCCAAGGAATTTGAGGAATTTTGTCTAACATGGAAAAGCTGAGTTCACTTGCCATAAATATAATGAAAGCATAAAGTTATGTTTCATTCATTTCTTTTGTGTCCAAAGTAAAGGATTGTTTGCCTGGTTTTGTCACATTCTACATGAGGAGAGTTTGTACTGCAAAAATTGGTGATCAAGTGTATTGTGTAATATGATAAAGACCAAGATCATGACTGTTTTTATGCTTGTGGCCTTAAGCACTATGTGTATATTTCACTTATTTAAAGATTAGATTGTAGATATTTATTGAACACACTTACTAGCTTCCTCAGATCAAGGACTTTTGAGAATGAAGTTCTCACAGACACCTGAATTGTTGGAACCTCAGTAGCTCAAAGCATTGTGTTTTTTATCCAAACACACTATAGATAGAATTTAAAAAAAATACTCCCCAAACGAGGACATTGCTGATTTGTTCAACAAGGTGAGAGTGCTCAGCCTTACACTAGGCATGTGGATTGAACAGAGAGAAATGAGAGGTTGACTCATTTGATACTCAGAGAAACCACAGACTGTTTTTTAAAAAAAAACCTGAAATTCACAGATTAGAAAGGATTACAGAGTTTTCAGTGGAAATGATGTCACATTTCAGAAGGGATTTATAGATTTTGATGAGTATAAATCATGTTTTACATTGTTGAAGCAATGCCTTTGGAGTACACATCTTAGAATATATCTGAATTCTCAAGCCTTCCTTTCTAATCATTGTGGCTTAGTTTGAAGAGAAACTAATTAAGCTAAAATTGATCTATGGCCATTGCTAAAATAATTTATCTTGGAAAATTTGAAGCAAAATATATAAATCCCCAAATGATTCTGAAGTCCCTGGCTATGAGACTAAACTTTGGGACATATTTGAATTTATGCGACTCTATTAAATTATATTCTTTATCATGAAATTATTGACATTAAAGTTGAGAGTCACTCACTATTCCTGCTGTAAACCTGGAGTTGGAGTTTGATGTACTTTGACTGAAATGATTCAGTCAATTAAATACCAAGGTTCTCATTGATTGATTCACAATGATCAGTAAATAGCACCAGGGCTAAAATTGTTATCTTTGCATAAATATAATGCTTTTGGTATTACTACTGAATATCCATAATTCTGAATAGTTAAGAGGTTGCTACTTTGCCAGTGTTATGGATTACAATGTATGCAAAATATGAAACACTATTTAGGGCCGGGCGAGGTGGCTCACGCCTGTAATCCTAGCAGTCTGGGAGGCCGAGGCGGGCAGATCGTTGGAGCTCAGGAGTTCGAGAGCAGCCTGAGCAAGAGCGAGACCCCGTCTCTACTAAAAATAGAAAGAAATTATGTGGACAGCTAAAAATATATATAGAAAAAATTAGCCGGGCATGGTGGCGCATGCCTGTAGTCCCAGCTACTGGAGAGGCTGAGGCAGAAGGATCGCTTGAGCCCAGGAGTCTGAGGTTGCTGTGATCTAGGCTGATGGCCACGGCACTCACTCTAGCCTGGGCAACAGAGCGAGACTCTGTCTCAAAAAAAAAAAAAAAGAAACTCTACTTAGGTAGGCTCACTATTGAAAGAAAAGTGGATACCCCAAAACTGGTACACCCTCAAAAATGAATCCTAGTGATGATGGTCACACAATGTACATGTACTTAATGCCACTGAACTGTAAACCTAAAAATGGTTAAAATGATAAAATTTAAATTAATGTATATTTTATCACAATAAAAAAAGACTCCTTTCCCTTTGGTGTTCACAGCAAATGGACCCTGGAAACAATGTTGGAATCTCTGGTGCTTAATTAAGAGAGCAAAAAGAAATATAACCCGTTGATACATTCAGATTGCTATGAGAAATATATTGTATGAGCATATAGTAGCATAAAGATATTCTGTAATAGCAATGAGAAGAGAAATTATGAAGCAAGGAACACAGGGGACAAAGTTTCATGACAGTAAAAGAACTAAAACAAAAAGGGAAAAAATGATGTGAAGGTTAATGAGGGTTGGAGGGTAGTTAATGTAGAACCCAAAGCGATTCCATGGTCATGTGCCAAGCAGATCCCCTTGAGAGTAAGAAAGTCATCACAGTGGTTTCCAAATGGAGCACTAACTAAAACTGGCAAATGAACATTACATGAGCAGAAGGGATCAAATCATAAAATACTTGGAGGGTGACTATGAATGTGAAATTGACGAAATATTGCGGTGAAGTTATTTGAAAATAAATGTTTTGTCAATTTTCAGGGGGATGGGGAGTGTAAAAATTGTGAAATTCATCTCCTATTCAGTGGGATGAGGAATGCAAACTTCAGTCAGGTTCTGCAGTTATCTATTTCTTTAAACTATTGTGCTCTCATTAACTATCCTGTCACTTGGAAGCATTTCACGTTCTAAAAATACCTGTGATTTTTTTCTCACAGTATTATAACAATTTATGTAAAGTGAAATAAAACACTGAATCTGTAATATGTATCATTAATGGAAATATACACATATATTGAAGTGTAGAAAAAGTAATTAGACCTTACAGCAGACTACTTAACACAGTAACTGATACTACATATCAACAGCAGGGCCGCGGGAGGGAAGGAGGAGTAAGAGAGGGATGGGCCTTTGCTATATCTGTTCCCTGCAATTTTAACGCACAGAATCAGACCATATACCATGGGTCCTCCGTGTGTAACAATAAAAATGAATAACAATAGCAGCTAATATTTATTGAATGCCCATGGCATGCTATGGATAAGTATATTACCTGTTTTATTTAATCTTTACATTTCTCCAGGGAGGTAAGTGCTCCTGTTATCCCCATTTTTCAGAAGAGGAAAATGAGGTTAAGTAACCTCAGGCTTATTGAACTAAAGTGAGTAAATGGCAAAATAGGATGAGACTCACTGGTGGGCCTAACCATTTACCACTTCCCCCAATCTATATTCCCCCAGTCTTCCCCCTTTCTATCTCCATGTTGCTCTTTTGTCATTTGTTATCCCCTTCCAGGTTGCCCCTAGTACTCATTTTTGCCTCATTTCAAAGGCATAGTCGTCTTTTTATTTGTTTGAGAGAAAGGGACCAAGTGAACACAAGTGAGGTTTGGCTCAGAGCCTGGATCCATGAAGGGATGGCGCTGCCAGTTGCCCTTCATCTGGCAAGCACCTCTAAGTTCTACCTGTTTGAATCTGACTCCAGGTAGCATGAGAGAGAGATGGAAATGGACATTAAAGCACTTCTGGTGCCATGCACTGAACAGTAGCTTTTCTCATTTATTCCCCACCATTACCCTATGAAAGGAGTTATACTCATGGTTTATGGTTCAGGAGAGGGCTAGAGAAACATCTGCTATGGTGTGACCTCCAAACTGTTAAGAGTTCACCCTTGATAGCTACCTTCAACTTGGCCAGGTCTATAAAGTAGAGAAATTATTGTCATCTTTATTTTATAAATGAGAAAACTAATGCCCTGAAAATTTGAGTCACTTTTCTCCGGTCATACAGCTAGTGGGTTGATAGCTAGTGAGTTGGAATTCCATTCTCAATTGCTCTGGCTTTATAGCCCCTGCTCTATCCACAATACCATGCTGCCTCTTTAAAGAACTAAATTAGGCTTACAGGAGGCTCCCCATAATTGATAAGACAGCATAGAATGGCACCTACTATTAATAGATTGTAAATGTGGCCTAGCTGGAAAGCAAAGCCTCTTCTGTGATCTGCTTGAACAGATCTCCCTCAATGGGGTGGACCCAAATAGTTTGGAGGTCACACCATAGCAGATGTTTCTCTAGCCCTCTATTGAACTATAAACCATGAGTATAACTCCTTCTTTCAAATGCATATCTCAGCCTTCTTGCTAAGGAGCTGCCAGGGACTCAGTTGTGTCAATTCTTGATCATGTGTTCTCACCATTCCTTCAGAGTACTTGTCTTAGTATGTAATTATATATTCATTCTAGTGATCATTTACTTAATGTCTACCACCAGCTTGTAAGCCCCATGAAGGCAGGGTCAATGCCTGTCTTCTGAATCCCAAGCACCTGGAACAATGCTCAATAAGCATTTGTTGAATGAATGAATGCTTTCCCATCAAAAAATCAGATGTCATTCCCAGTCTTCCTTGATTTTAGTCCTTAATTTTTTATATTCTGAGCAGGAAGGGTAAAAGAGAGGAACCTGCTTAAATGTATTAGTTCATAGGCTGAGATGGGGCCATCTCTTTCTTCATCCTGCAGTGTTGCTAGATACATGATCAGACACCAGAGGGTTGGGCATTTTTGCAATACCTTGATAGTGCTGAAATCTGCAGCATGGTACTAAGGAAGTCAAAGTTTGAATGTAACCACTTTATTTAAAAGGTTTTTTTTTTAATTTAAATGAAATGGGGTTGAAGTGAACATGATTTTGTTGACCATGTTTGTGGATTATAGATGCAACATGCATTGGTAGAATTGTGTGATGGTCTTTTCTGATACTTAATTTTTACATATTCCAGTCTCTGTATGTATTTGCATAGACAAAGAAAAGAAAACTCTCCTACTTTGCTTTCATCGAAAGGTTTCCAAGACTGGGTGTCTGCTCCTGAGCTCTGTTTTAAGTATGTGTATCCTTTGCTTGTATTTTGTATTAGAGCATGTTGGCATTGTCCCCTTTATTTTTTTCTCTTTTTGGGACATATGAAGCAAGTAATTCTTTTTCTGTATCTTTTTTCTTTTGTAAACTTTTTTTGGTTTTGTTTAAAAATGGCTTTATAAAAGGGCTTTTATAACTGCCCCTTCCCCCCCAAAAATCAGATGTCTACTTATCTCACCCTAAAGAAAATATACAGAGGCTGTCTGTGCCTTGGATGAATAGGCCTTACTGTTACGAGGCCTGTCTAACCATTTGTTTGTTAGAGGGCTAAGTGGTAGAAAAATGTTGTCTCTTGCTCTGCTGCTCTGGACTCAGAGGCCTTAAGCTTCCCTGAAAGTAGAGATGAGCTCAGCTTACCTCTTTCTGGTGGTATTTGATTGCTACCTTCAGCTTGGCCAGGTCATGGTACTTCTGAGGGTCAAGCTCTTCGCTGTGGTCATCTCGATGGTTGAGGATGATCTCCAGTTCCCGGGAGCTCCGAGCTTGGTCCAGCAGGTCTTTGGCAAAGAGCTTGCACTGCTGGGAGAGCTCCTCGTACTCAGCCTTGAACTCATTCTCCACTTTGCTGAGCTCCTTGAGCTCCCAGCCCAGGCGGAAGGCGGTTAGGATGGGGTCCTCGCTTGATAAGGCAATGAGTGAGGGGCTTGCCAGAGCCTTATAGATGTTCAGTCGGGAGCGGGAGTGGCGCAGGCTGTCTACCTCTGAACTAGACACACACTCCATGCAGTTGCAGCGGATCTGGTGGGGCCGTGGGATGGTGACCCGTTTTTGGACAAGCAATTTGATGATTTCGTAGTTGTTGGTGTGAGCAGCCAGCATGATGGGAGTGATGTCTGGTGTGAACTCAGAGAACTGGGTGTCCATCATCAGAGTGGGGACCTAGGCACAAGAATTGAGAAGCATAGAAGGGCAGGATTAAAGTTGGGTGAGAGAAGGAGCATAGGGCCTATCAAATGTTAGTAATTCAGGCAAGCCTAGGCAATATGTCTCTAGAGCTTGGCTTTTAAATTATGCAATGACAATGTGCCCAATTCTGTCTGAGACATAATGAGGGATATGGAGAAGTAAAGGGCATTTTTTCCTGATGTTCTGGAGCTTGGTCAGGTAGATCAAATTTACATAAAATTGGTAACAGTATATAGTAGTATCTGCTCAGTTTCAAATGAGTAGTAGAGACTGCAGGAATATTTGTTTGAAAGGCTAAAGACAACCAGTAATCTTAAAGACCATGTCACTAAATCAAGGCCTGAGGGCTGAAGAGAAAATTCCCTCAAACGGTTATATTCACTTTGTATGTATACGGGACTTCAGGGGATGAAAGACCAAGGCCAGACAGGGTCCATCCAACTTCCTGTAGGTCCCAGGAAGGTTGAGAGAATTTGTTACTGTCAGGAAGAAGTACTCTGTAAAATGAGGACTTCTAGGCTTGGGGAAGGGTTAATAATAGTAAAAGGACTTTTGATAAAACTGCTATGTCTATAATGTTTGCTGTAAATAGCAGCTATAGGCAAAAGGTGCGGGGCTCCTTGGATATTTGGGTGAGTGTATAGAACCTGATCAATAAGTAAAAATATCTTTCAACTTGAATATGTGTGTTTTGGGACCCAGTCTGTTCTCAGTCCAATGGGGAAACTGAGGCAGCTCACTAGACTCACAGAAGAGTCTGTGGTAGGATCTAGAGCTAGAGAATGGGGAGGACTGGATTGGTCGGAGGAAGCTTTATGGAGGGGTGGAGCTGAGTATTCAAAGCGTGAAAAGAATTTTAGAAGATTGGGAAATATTGATGTTCTTAAACTTTAGTGGGGAAAAAAACCCAGTACCAAATATTCATTTTAACTGGGGAGAACACAAAATAGACAACTGAGATTCTCATAGAATAGACAAATAGTGTTTTAATCAATAGTTCCTTTTTACTCCCAAAAGTTCTTTTAAAAAAAATAACACAACAACCCACAGTTACTGGCGAACTGACAAAAGGATGAATGACTATTTTTCAACGTCTTTGCCTCCCTCCCACCTGACATGAGGGATTCCCAAACAGGGAAGAGGCCAGAAAAGGGAGTCAGGGAGTGGGAAAAAGGTGGAGGAGGAGGAGTTTGCAAGAAACCTGTTTCCTTCACGGAGTGGTTGCATCAGCCGCTAAATAGTTGAAAGTTGGCTGCACATTGGTCATCAATTGATGGAATGGAGCAGCGAGTAAACATTGTCAAACACTTAGAGGGAACAGCTACAAACAAGATGCAGGAAGTGAGCAACTGGCTCATAAAGTAAATTGGACACAGGAAAGTATAATCTCCGAAATTAACATAAGCCTACAGGCTCAGGAAGAAGTAGGTCTGAGTGGGCCTGGAAATGAACATAAACATGATCAGCATAAAGCCTAGTGTTTGGAGAGATGGTAAGTGAGCAATTTGTCACAGTCTGCCGAGGAGGAGGAGAGCTCAGATCTGGGAAATCTGCCCTTTCTCTGGGCAGGGGCATTCCTCAATCTCTGTCAGGATCTAAAGGTGTTGGGGGGAGGGAAGAGAGGGTGACCTGCAGCACAGGATTCCCCAGGTTAGACTGCAGGTAAAAGACTGCTTCCTACCATGCTGTTCCTCCTGTTCTCTCTCCCTCCCTTGCTCTTTCTACTTTTTTGTACTATTTTCCTTTCTTTTCTTCCATGTCAATGCCACCAGTCCTGTCCGAGACTCACAAGAGTACCCATAAATGTTGCTTAGCCCTACTTGTTTCATGGATCCAAAAAGTTGCTGTCTATGCCTAGAATATCAAATGCTTTCAGGAGCTATCTGATTCCATTGTTCAACGAGGACCTTTCTGATTCTCCATTTGGCTTTCTGGGTACGTGACACCAGAGAGGAAATCTTTTCAAAAGGAAAACTGGTCTACAGTGACCAACCATGCCCTCCCACCCAGACTGTCCCTCCTAGGTTGCCACACCCACCTCATTCATTGCTCTCTGTGTGTATATCCATGTGGAGTCCCTGTGTAGAATAGTCTTGCCCCATTTCTCTGCCAGTCAAAGGCCATTGCAAGCTCTGACTTCTTCAATAGCTTCTCCACCTAATTTTGAGCCCATCCCTTCCTGCCCACCCAAAACATTGTGGGCTCAAGATTACATCCAAGACAATCCCTTTTTTGATGCTGCCTTACATTGTTCTCAAATTATTTTACACCTGTATTTCTTGCCACCTCAATGACATTTTGAGCTCTTTGAAGGCAGACCTGTCCTAGCTTGCTTTTGTTTCCCCTATAGCATCTAGCATAGTGCCAGACACACAGCACGTACTCAGCAAAAAGGAACTAACTCTCCTATTTTCAAGTTAAGAAACTGACTGTTTACAAACCTGACCTCTACAATTTGGGTCCATTTGAGCTCATTTCTTTGGACCTTTCCTTCCCAAGTCCAGCTGAGAAGGTAGACATCCCAAGATTCTATAAAGGGGTAGCAGACTGGCTCTATAGGGAACTACTATAAGGTCTCAAAAACTTGGAACAGATTCCACCTGTTATTTTCACAATTCTATTGCTTCAAAAATGGAGACTCTGATCCATAGATCACAGGTTTCTATTCCTTCTACCCTCTCTGCTTCTTCCTCCCCACATCAACCTGCTGCTTCTTCCCTTCCCAGGCTATACAGGGACTATGGACAATCGTTAGGACAGCCATGGTAAAGAAAGAGAAAGTTCTATAATGAGAGTCAGAGGTTTCTGGTAATAATCTAGACTGTATGATATGGTCTACAATAGTGGCCAAACAGGTAACAGAAATGAGGACCAGGTGTGAGTGTATATGCATCATTTGGATGAGTGAATGGTAAGAAATGATGAACTGTAGAGCCCCTCTCAAAGGGGGCAGCTTCTGCTCAGCTCCTGAAAATTGTTGTTATAAGCACAAATGAAGGCCCAGTGTTGTGATTTTTCAAGAGAAGTCAGAAATACGGATTTGGGGTTAGAATCTCTTAAAGTTTTAAATGTTGGTTCAAAAATCTTAAAGACCACGTGCAGGCCAAACAAAATACATATGTGAGGCAAATTTGACTTGAGCAAGCCAGTTTGTGACCTTTGGGCTAGCACATAAGTCCTGAGACTAAGGAGGGATGGAAGAAGAAGCCGGGCATTTAGGCAGGGGCCAAATGATCAAAGGAATGTCATGTTAAGGAACTTACATGTTATCTGATGGCCACGGGGAGTCACTGAAGTTTTAATCAGGAGAGTGGCATAGTTGATTAGTTTGGCCATAGTGTGGGAAATGGGCAGTGGTAAATGTTTAACAACCAGCTCTTTTTTTTTTTTTTTTTTTTTTTGAGACAGAGTGTCACTTTGTTGCCCTGGCTAGAGTGAGTGCCACGGCGTCAGCCTAACTCATAGCAACCTCAAACTCCTGGGCTTAAGCGATCCTCCTGCCTCAGCCTCCCGAGTAGCTGGGACTACAGGCATGCGCCACCATGCCCGGCTAATTTTTTCTATGTATATTTTAGTTGGCCAGATAATTTCTTTCTATTTTTAGTAGAGACGGGATCTCGCTCTTGCTCAGGCTGGTCTCGAACTCCTGACCTTGAGCGATCCGCCCGCCTCGGCCTCCCAGAGTGCTAGGATTACAGGCGTGAGCCACCGCGCCCGGCCAACAACCAGCTCTTAACCGAGGGTTGCGGGGGAGATGATTTGTAGTGTTGCTGATTTCTGTGGTGTAAATACTCCCACTGTGGCCAATGTCAAGTTACCAATATGACATCATGAAACATGGAGGTGGGAAGAGAAGCAGACAACCAGGTCTCACCAGCTGGTGTGAGCCAGGTCCAGCAAGCCATCAGATGAGTTGCAGAATGATAAGACCAGTTAAAAGGTAACATTAGTCCAGGTGAAGAGATGGTGAAGATCTTCTCTCTTTTTTTTTTACCTTATATATATTTATTTAGAACTCTCATTGGATTCTTTATTTTTTAAATTTCAGAAGATTATGGGGGTACACGTTTTGGTTACATGGATTGCTTTTGCACTGCTTGAGTCAAAGTTATAAGTGTGCCCATCACCCAGATACTATACATTGTACCCACTAGGTAAGATTTCACATATCCCCTTCTCGTCCCTCCCACCTGCATGATTTCCATTGAGTTTTATTTCCATCTGGGCACATGAGTGCTGATTGGTTAGTTCCAATTTCATAGTGAGTACACGTGGTGTTTGTTTTTCCATTCTTGCAATACTTCACATAGGAGGATGGTTTCCACTTCCATCCAGATTGTTGCAAAAGGTATGAATTCATTTTTTATGGCTGAGTAGTACTCCATGGTGTACATATACCACATTTTATCAATCCACTTATGAATTGATGGGTATTTGGATTGATTTCACATCTTTGCAATTGTGAATTGTGCTGCAATAAACATTCTAGTGGAAGTGTCTTTTTTTAATAAAATGACTTTCTTTCCTTTGAGTAAATACCCAGTAGTGGGATTGCTGGAGCAAATGATAGGTCTACTTTTAGTTCTTTGAGCAATCTCCATACTGTCTTAAACTACACAGTGTTTCTAGAGATAGACTGGAAAGGACAGATTTAAGTCATTCATTGGGCTGGGCACAGTGGCTCATACCTATAATCCCAGCACTTTGGGAGGCCAAGGCAGGAGGATCACTTGAGCCCAGGAGTTTTGAGATTACAGTGAGCTAGGATCCCGTCACTGCACTCCAGCCTGGGTGACAGAGCAAGACACTGTCTCTAAAAAAAAAAAAAAAAAAGAAAAAAAAATACATTCTTTGGATGTGTCAATTAAGGAGGGAGAAGAAATCCATGATGTCAGGTTTCTAGATTGCAATGCCTGGTTGAATTGAGATAGTGCATACAGGAGGAGGAGGAGGAGCAGGTTAGGATTTTTAAGGATTTCTGTTTTGTACATGTTGAGTTTGAGTCCCTAATTGGAACAGCAGCAGAGCAGAAAATTGTATAACTCCAGCATGAATCTTGAAGAAGTCAGGGCTGAAAATATAGATGTGAGTGTCTTCAGCCAATAATAGCGGTTGAAACCAAGAGAGTGGATAGGATCAGCTTCTGCCTGCCCTGGCTCCCTCACAGCTGGGCCTGCTGATATGCCCCAAGGATTCTGTCCTGCCTCAATTTCCAGAGCAACTGAGGCTTGAGGCAGCAAGGACTCAAGTGGCCTCGGGCTCCTCCATCCCAAATTCCAACTGCTGGGGCTTTGCATTGGAGCGCTCTCCTTGTTCTGCTAGTTTGTGAATCGCAGCTTCTTTCCCACCTGTGCCCTAGTTTGTAAAATGGGACTTCTGCCTGGATCCCTAGTCTGTTTCTGGCCCACTAGCCCAGGTCTCTTTTAAGAAACATGGCTGTGAAGGGAAGGAGATGAGGCTGCAGCTTGAGCACTTTGGTTAGATGAGGAGGAGGGGCCAGGGAGGAGGGGAGAGGTTGCAGACAAGGGAAGGAGGGGGCTCGTGGGTGGATGAGGGTGCCTGAGGGGATAAGGAGGGGGTGAGGTCAAGTGCAGAGGTTGGAGGGGTGAAGGTTGATTTTGGCTTGGAAGAAGGATGCCTTATCCTCAGAGACTGGAGGAAAATGGGAGTTGAGTGGAGCTGTCACTAAGTTTGCTGTTGGAGAGGGCTGGAAGTCGAAGTACTTCCCATTTAAAAATGCTGTTTCCTCATTGAAGTAGGAGGTGAGATCAGATGCTATGAGTGAGGGAGGCAGAAGTTGGCAGAGTGTGTGGGGGAGTTAAATGTATGGAAGATTTGCTAAGGGGAAAGAAAGAGGAAGCTGACTAAGGGAAAGTAAAAGGATGGCCTAGCAGTGCGGAAGTCCCAGGTAAATTAGAAGCTATACATTTGTAGTGGCAGTGATGCACACAGAACTATGTGGCCTTTTTTTGTCTTTTCTTTTTCTTTTTCTTTTATCTTTAGCAGCCTTTACAGTTCAGAGGCAGGGATGGAGAATTCGGGTTTTTGGATTGATCCAAGGTTGAGCTTTTGCCAGGGGTGATAGGAAGTTGAGGATAAAGTAGTTCAGGTGGTTAAGCATGAGGCCCAGATCAGGTAGGTCAGGGCTAAAAGACTGGGAGAAAATGGAGGCATAAAGGGACTTGATGGAGGCATCTGTTGGCCATGGGGAGCTGCTGAAGGGTTTTAATCAGGAGAGTGGCATAGCTGATTAGTTTGGCCACAGTGTAGATTGCTTGGCAGATAGAATCAGAGTGGCCAAACTGGGAGGATGGGTGACTGTGGCCAGGGAGTGAGGTACTGGTGGACATGACACCCACCATGGACCAGTGCTGAGTAATGGCCAGCTCTGGGATGCCCATGGGCACAGTGGTCTGAAGTGGAGTGCATGTAGAGGTCAGTGGAGGTGGAGAGGTCAAGGAGCTGACAGGCCAGGATGTTGGTTTGGTTGGCCACATGGATGCTGAAGTTATCCAAGGTGGTAACAGATTGTGAGCTTAAGATGACATATGTGATCTAGGGGCCAAGATAATCAGCACTTTGAATAGTGACTAAATCAGTAGATGTTCAGGAGATGGGGAAAGCAGGGGCTGTGCCTACATTATTCTTTGGAAGTCTTCCACAGTGCAATTTAGGCGCGCCTGTCTTGGCTTTGTCATTTACTAGCCTTTTGGGGCCTCAATTCCTTTGCCTATAAAATGGGAAAATAACAGCATCTGGGCAAAATTATGAGGATCAAATGAGATTGTATGTGTATTGTCTACACAGGGTTTTTAGAACATACTAAGTTCTGAACAAATGTGGTCTTTATCATTATAACAACAAATGTGTTATAAAAGTATCTCAATCAAAAGCACACTTCCCCAGCACAGTAATGGTTTTGTGTTCACCATGTCCTGGGCATGTGGGAAGCCTTAAGAGCAATCTCTATTCTCTTTTGTGTACTTATTAATGTTCTAGCTAACTTAATACAAATTAACATAGTGCTGGCATGTAAGTCCCCTGCATGGACTTAACTAGTATTGCCTTCTATGTGTTGTTCTTACATTTTAGAGTATTTCTGTATAGATTAGGTTCACTAAATTTGATCAGCTTCTCAATCAGGTCCCTGGACCTTTGGATCCTCCTAGGTGGCTGGTCAGTTAATCTCTGGGAAAAAAAAATCCATACCAAGTTGTTAATATTGATAACCATATCTGGAGCTGTTCCTGGCAGGGTGTATTTGCATTTTAACTGGTGGCACCTAGAATACCTTGACCTTGGCCAAAAGGTGAGTATTTCAAGGAGGAGTAGGCTGCTAGGGACATAGGTTTGGTGAAGGCCGTTCCTGGGCGTTACATTCCACTGCACGGCTTGCTTCCTACTGCCCTTTCAGGTAGAGTGGACTTCGCTACTAGTGGTTGCTCTGTACATGCGCTTCCTCCTAGCAACTGTCAAGAAAGATTGTGAAAGACTTTGGATTGTGCAAAAAAAGAAACTGGAGGTCCTACCTGGTATATTTTATGGATTATCGGTGCCTTTGATTGTCTTTGAGTTACTTTACAACTCTGTAAATTGTAATGCAAAGATTTCTTGTCTGGTAGACTGCAAATTATTATTGCCTTGTGGATACTGTCCACTTTGTATCCATTTGTAAATTTATTTCAGCATTCCTGATGGCTTATATCAGGGGAGAGCAAACTTTTTCTGTAAAAAGCCAGGCAGTATTTTAGGCTTTGTGGACCGTACACCTCTGCCATTACAGCATGAGAACAGCCATAGGCATAAATGAATGGGCATGGTTGTGCTCCAACAATAATAATAAATTTTATTTACGAAACAGATGACAGGCTGGATTTGGCCTGTAGGCCATAGTCTCCAGATCCCTGGCCTACTGGTTCCCTTATTAATTAATGAGTTAAATAAAATCTTTCACATGTGTTCACTTTAAATTTGTACAAAGATTATGCAATATTTTTTTTAAAAAATCCCTTAATAGCCATTTGAGATCACTTGGAAAATTAAGTTTTATTCTTTTTTTTACCATGTTTTGCCTTCTCTTTGAATTCCAAAATCATACTGAATGATCTTGGCCTGCCTGTTAAAAATCATGTTTTTTAAAAAGAAGAAAAAAAGGTAGGGGGAGGGGGGAAGAAGAGGGAAGGAAATCAACAGGCCAAGAAATGAGATTTGGTTCATATTATTTACAACTGTACTTCTAAAAAAACCTGGTGTATCAACTGACTTGATTGAATTTTCAAATTTGCAATGATGTGGGCTAAGGACATGGTCACTAAAGAAGTTACCTTGCCTGCCTCTCCCTGGGGCTTTGCATTCAGGCTTTAATGAGTTTGCTCTTGGATCTGCCCTAGGACTCCTCGTTGAAAAGCTAGGATCCTAGAATAGGATTCTAGATTAATGAGCACGGGACAGTCACTCAGCTCGGACCTCATCACGTAAAACACTTGCAGTGTAGTGAACAGAGTGAGCTGAAGTCAGCTTCTTCATATTTTCAGTCAAATTCCATTGCCAGAGGACACCACAGAGGAGGAATAGATGTTCCTTTGTCCCCACTCTCAGGACTGGCTAAAGCTTTTACAACGTTATTGTTCACAAGGGGGCCAAATGATACATTCATTTCCATTAACCCTATCACTGGGCACAATCTGCTAATTGGAATTTTTCTGAACCCTATTGTTACCAGACTTAGGCAGGCGCCCTTGGTGGAGTTTATCACAGGCTTCTGAAATTAAACCCCCCATTTGTAATTAATGGGCAGACCCTTATCATGAGCTACCTTATTCATACCCACAATGCTGTTTGTTCACAGACCCCACCTCTCTGACTGGCACTTCCTCACGCAGCTGGTCTGATAGCATCATGCTAGAAATGAATCTCTCTCTGTCTTGTACTTGGATTTAGTGAAATTGCAATCCTTCTTCCACCTGCTGGGTCCCCTCCTCCCCACCCTAACATGCCAGATAAAATCAACATTCAACCTTTTTCAGCAGCTCAAGGAACTGGTGGAAATGTAATTTCACTTCTCTGTATTACTCAGAAATGAAGAATACCAGCATCTAATCATATCCCGTTACCCGCTTCCCACTCTGCCTACCTATCAGGTTAGTTAGCTAGTAGTGGTGGCGCATGGGCTACTTTGGAGCAGCCACTGGCATCAGATGGGAAAGCATTTGTTTCCTAGATTTCAGTAAAAACGGAACCATCAGAATTAGGATTTGCTGGATCATCTCAGCTGATTTCAAAGCCAAGGTGTATATAATTTAGTTTGGAAGACTAAAATGGACAAAACTTATTTGGGGACAATGTCATAAAACCCACTTGTTTTTAAAATGTCAATACTGATATGTAAAAATCAATAATGAATCTAACAATGGCCAGAATTAGCCCGAGGAACAGGGATAAAAATAATAGTAATGGCTACCAGTTATTGAGCACTTTCCATATGCCAGGCACTATGCTAGAGTATCTCATTTAGTCCTCACTGTGGTTCTATGCTATAAGCATAATAACTTATCCCCATTTTTCATCTGAGAAAACTCAGCCATAGAGAAGCTAAGTGCCTTGCCCAAGGTCACACAGCTAGGAAGTAGAAGAGCCAGAACTTGAACTCAGGCAGTTTGGTCCCAAAGCCTATACTATTAACCACTATACTACTCCACTCCCAGCCAGAAAAGACCAACAATTTGATTTATTGCATCAATAAACAAGTCTTAAAATCACAACACTGAATATACAGACATAACTTAAGTACACATTACAAGTTTTGTTGGATGTTAATTAACCTTATCAGCTAATGGCCTACCTTAGACCCTGATAAATATTATATGGCTTATTCAAGGTTTGGCAGCCTGTAAAACTATTCTTGATTTTTCATCAGATGGGGGCTCTTAATTTTTCAAAAGATAGGTGCTAAATCTATGAGAAGAAAATACATGGCTAACTCCATAGGTTATGAGAGTTTATTTCAGGGTTCCAGTTGGAGGAAACCTAGAAAGGCATTTTTCTCAAACCTATATCATCACAAAGGGTTAAATGAACCATTCCATATATTTTCCTTTGCAAAATATGGATTATAATGAGTGATAGAAACCACTGACTCCAAAAGTGAGATACACCCTGGGATGGATATTAGAAACAAAGGAAAAGGTAAAAGATGCCAAAGTAGGAAGAGGATACACTGTGAGTGACCTTTGGGGAGCCAGCCCTCTGTGAAGGCATTTTGTATACAGTTAAGATATGACATTTCCCAGGAAATTGTGAAAATGATGCCATGAGTTGGAAAATAAATCAATTGGAAGATATGGTTTATTATTTTTTTTACACATCATGGAGTATTTTTTGGATCTTAGTATTTTTTAAACATTGAGATATAATTCTTTTTTTTTTTTTTTGAGACAGAGTCTCCCTCTGTTGCCCGGGCTAGAGTGAGTGCCGTGGCATCAGCTTCGCTCACAGCAACCTCAAACTCCTGGGCTTAAGTGATCCTCCTGCCTCAGCCTCCCGAGTAGCTGGGACTACAGGCATGCGCCACCATGCCCGGCTAAATTTTTCTATATATATTTTTAGTTGGCCAGATAATTTCTTTCTATTTTTAGTAGAGATGGGGTCTCACTCTTGCTCAGGCTGGTCTTGAACTCCTGACCTCGAGCGATCCACCCACCTCGGCCTCCCAAGTGCTAGGATTACAGGCATGAGCCACTGCGCCTGGCCTAAACATTGAGATATAATTCTTATACCACACAGTCACCCTTTTAAAGTGTACAATAGGCATTAGGCAAATCCATAAAGATGTGGGTTATTGTTGAGATGGGAAAAATATCAGAAGTGAAATTCTGATCAGCATGTTTCTAGCATTGCACAGAGGGATGCAACTCTAATCTGCCAGTGTGAGTGTACAGTTAGCTTTGCTGGTGGCCCTATGTTGGAGCTTGATTCAAATAGCTTTTCAGGAAAACCATAGTTCTTGGTTCATTTTTTACAGGTCACTGTATGATTTTTAAATTAAATTTCTCTTGTAGATTGCTTTACTGGAAAGTGGATATTAACAAGCTGATTTAGAGTTTTCCACGTCATTGCTCTTCACATGACTAGTGTGAGTTTGGATATCATGATGAAGGTTTCTGTACGGACAGGGCTGAGAACCCAGATGCAGACACAGGATCCTGGGAGGGCCAGGATAACCAGATTGCCATCAAGTATATGATAGGACTCAACACAAATAAACAGTTATTATTTTATAATTTTTCTAGCGGGTACTGACATTCATAGGAACACATTTGCCAGCAAGATGAAATCAGAATGAACCAAAAGAGGGTCTTTCATGCAAAAAGGGGAGTGAAGAACCTTTGTTTTGTTTTAAGCAGTTCACAGCTATACAATTCAAAAACAGTCGGTTATCACCAGGAGTCAGTCACAGTCTAGGCCTAGAAGAGCTTGGGTGATAAAAATTAGCACAGTTTGTTCTCAGAGTATAAAAGGAAAGTTACAAAGGGGCTAGTTCTCACCATTACTCTCAAAATTGATGTGGGATAAGCCTGAATAAAGAAAAAGGCCTAAAGTAGCCTTGTGTAGGGAAGAGGCGTTTTGTTAAAGGGAAAAAGGAAACCACACCAGAAATCTAGAAGCAGAATTCATGTTATATAATTTTCAAGAGCATTCCCTTTACCCACTATGATTTTCATTTCATGCTCCATATACATGCCAAATGATCTTTTCTTTTGACATTGTTAGTTCATATATATGCATCTGACTAAAGGTTTATATGATATGATTGGAGGACAAGGCTTGCGAGAGATTTTGTCATATTCATCAAGTAGTTATTGAGTCCCACATTCCTGCTTCTCTCATTTATCCACACCCTAGATAAACTAGGCAGCTGGCACTTGTCTCCAATGGTAGAATGCTACTGCCCGCCTGTTGGCAGCTACTTTAAATGTAGCATAGTCCCTGAGGGCAGGGGGAGTTAATTCCTCTTCATGCAGCTACCCTTGATCTTTTCAGCAAAGGAAACATTACAGAGTCATCAACTATATTCCAAATCTCCCAATAGTGGTAAAACGTCTGCAGGGTTAAATTTTGTATTTGCAGCCCTGCTGATTGCTGTCATATAGAGGTATTTGGTGTGCGGTTAGACAAAGTGCAGTGAGAAGTAAGGGAAGATTATGTAGGACAGTTCAGAGTTTCCCCAAGCTCAGAGTTGGTGAAGAAAAATGTTTTTTTTTAACTAAATTATCCAGTTTTCTGGAATGAACACAGTAGCCTTTCAACTTTTCCCATGAAGACAACACAGGACAAGATGTACCTAAATTGCAGCGTGGAGAAGTTCAGGAGACCTAAAAATATAAGATCTGGCCCAGTGACTGGCTCTGCCCCATGGGCCTTTCAGCTGAGATTTCTGTGTCTGAGGCACAGAAGGAAGTGTTGGGTGAGACCAGGAATTCCTTCTGTGCTATCAGTTTCAAAGAAGCATGGCCTTAATATTTCTGGCTCCTCTAAGTAGTTCCTTATGGTTCTAGAAGATGCAAATATATCTAAATCCAGCCCCTTCTGTGAAGGTCTTTACCCTTTCACAGTGTATTACCTTTTGGGGTTAATGAGGACAAGTCATTTTATTATACACTGTGGAAATCATGGTCTATCACTCATCCTAAAACTCTGGCAGGTTTCAAAGGCTCTCTCTTCCTTCTAATATCCTAGCAATGGGTGAACTAGACCCAGTTCTCCCTCTCCATAGCTATTATCATTTTGCAGATTTCTGTTCTTTATCTGCATTTTTCCAAATTGAAGAATGGTTGGTTTTTAAAATCTATTCCTAATACGGAGAGGAACAATTTCTTTTTAGGTAATTTGAAGGGAATAAACTGAAGGTAGTGTCAACATTGAACTGAATTCCTAGGGACGTTAGAGACCTCTCGCATTTGGAGGCATTTGAGAGCAGAATGATGCTCCACTGTCTGAGATTGTTTAAATATCCCTTTAGGGAAGAGTTTCTCAACTTCAGCGTGGCTGATATTTGGGCCAGATAATAATTTGTTGTGGAGAGCTTTCCACAAGGTAGGATGTTTAGCACAGCATCCTTGATCTCTACCCACTAGATGCTGGTATCAGTTCCCCTCCCCGCCCCCAGAATTGACAACCAAAAATATCTTTGGACATTGTCAAATGTCCCCTGGGAGCAAAATCCTTCCCTACCCCCATTGGGAACCACTGCTCTGGGGTATGAGGCTTGTGTGGCAGTGGCTGACTAGAGCAGGGGAGGCAGGACCAGCCCGAATTAGTCATGCCAGTCTTAGCCTCTTCTATCCCAACACACCTGAGCATTGTAACACACTCCCATCAGTACAGTGCCTCACCAGGACAATGATTCTCAATGTCTAGAAGGAGAGAAAGAATGTCCCTCCATTCCCCAGGAGACTTTGTTGGAATTTTATTTTAGGTGAGGGTATAGAATTTGCAAAACTCTAGAAGTATGTTGTGCATTATGATCCCCCCAGCCATGTTTGACTATTAAAATTAAAATGAAATAGTACTTTTAAAATTCAGTTCCTCAGTCATACTGTTTACATTTCGACTACTCAATAGCCATATGGTGACTGCCTTATTGGGCAGCATAGATAGAAAACATTTCCATCATAGCAGAAAGTTCTATTGGACAGTGCTGCTCTAGAAGCTTGATTCTCACTGGACAAGTAAGGCCTGCTGAAACAATCTAGACACATCTTGTCAATGGTCAATAGCTAATTTTTACCAAGTATTCAAAAACATGCCAAGAACTTTGCTAAGCACTTGACATGTATTATCTCTTTTATAAGATAGGAACTGCCATTATTTTTATTTCATACATAAGGAAACTGAGGCTCAGAAAGGTGAAGTAACTCATCTAAGTTACACAGCCACTAAATGGAAAGGTGAGGACTTTAATCCAAGTAGACTGGATCCAAAGCTTGAATTGTTAATAAGCATGATATATGGACTCAAGATGGTTAGGTGGAATTATGGGTGCCTGGTATCAGAAGCTGCCCAGTCATGCTGGTAGTGGATAAAAGAGAGATTTCTCAGTATGTGGGTAGAATACTGTATGAAAAGAATGTGTAGGTAGGCAAGGTCTAGGAGGAAAGTGATTATTGTTGTGAGGTCTGGCAACATGAATGGAGATACTGGGCAGGATATAAGACAGGGACTCAGTTATTGGAAATAGGCCAGGGTTTCTCAACCTTGGCACTCTTGACTTTTTGGCCCAGATGATTTTTTACTGTAGGGAGCCATCCTGTTCATTGTAGGATGTTTAGCAGCATTCCTGGCCTCTATCCCCTTGATACCAGCAACATCCCCCCAACAAGTGTGACAGCTAAAAATATCTCTCGACTTTGCTAAATGTCCTCCCCGGGGTGGGGGCGGGGAGCAAAGGCACCTGCAGTTTAGAACCACTAAAGTACGGTAAAAAAAATAGGCTTGATCACATGGCCACAAAGTAAGGGCTCAGGCATGGCTACCAAAATACAAGATTCAGAAGGGATCAGCAGCTTGCTTGACTTGATGCTGAACTGCTGAGCTACTGGCCTCCAGTTCTAAGAGTCTCCACAACTAGGAACTGGATTAGTCTCAGATTATGGACTAGAAAAGTCATCTCATGGGAACGAATGGAAGAGTCACTCCATGGGAATGAAGTATCTTCATCTGGGGGTGTGATGGACTGTGGGCATTGAAGGGCTACAGTGGCAGGGAACTGGGTAGGTCATTATGGAGATTGCCTCTCAAAGGCATGGCGCTGTTACCCTCAGCCACACTGAAAAGGAGGCAGTGGACATGCATCTCATGGCAGCACCCCAGTTACGGTCCTTGATTACCATTGGAATAAAAACTCTGAGTTATGGATGTTCTAGGCAAACATGATGTAAACTTGCAATGACTACCATTAATGTGAGAAATATTTTTATTGGTTGGTACTGCTGGAGGCACCCTGGGACAATTTTGTATTCAGAGTCTTTCTGCTTGAACTTCCCATCTGGGATTTCTGGGTGGTTTCTCTCAGAAACACCCATGCAACCAGGAGCCCCTCATACTGCAGCAGGAATTGACGAGGGTTGAGAAGCCTTTGAGAATAAGCCTAAGCCTGAACAATACCCAAAACCTTAAGTTCATCTAGCACAGACAACTCAGTGGGACACATTTCAAGAATATTTCTTCCTTCTTTGGCAGACAAACAGGATTCAAAGGTCTCTGTTTGGTGGCCGTGACAGCATACATCATGATGAACAGTTAATACACAATGGCCAGGATTAAATTACTGGGTCACTAATAAAACAGAATTATTTAAAAAATATGTAACTTTTGGTTGACAAGAAAAGTGGCGCTTAAGTCATTTTGTGATTGAACCTATGCCTATCATGTATGTTGACATCATTCAGTTGCAAGCAAGTTCTTTCCAAACACAACCTTTGACAAGTGAAGGTTTTCTAATATTCTTATAATGTACTGCCTTTACTCATATATTTTCTGTCTATCACATTTTGAGAGGAAAAACTCAAGAACAATATATCTCTCCCGTAATTTCTCTCTCTCTATTACTTTTAATTTTATTGCTTTGAACTGGCAGCTGCTTTGTCAACAGTGCCATTTCAAGTAGAATGCCTTTTGTTCTTGTCAGAACAGACCAAATGTTAAAGGAAAGAAACAAGAGCTTGGTTGAAGATGGGGGGAGGGAGAGCCACCTTGGGTTTCTCACCCTGCTGCTACTGTCTCTTGCCTGCCTTTCTTGCTGAATGCTCCCAGGGTGGGGGTGTGGGCTACTGTCACCCTAGAGAAAGGGTAAGCTAGGTGCTGATAATGAACGAAATTAGGAAAACATCAGCTGTCTTGTCCTTATTTCCCTGAAGTCAGACGTGCCCCAGATCTGAAACTTGGAAACGCAAAGACATTTTAAATATAATGTTGAGCTTTCAATCAGTTGCAAAACATGTCCTTCTATTTGAAAGACACATGAAGCCAGACACCTCATAGATTCAAAGCAATCTTTCACTCTGCAGCACCTTTTCAGGGACACAGGCCAGGGCTAACCCAAAGGTCTTACAAGGGACTGGGGTTCTAAATTAAATTTACTACTGCTTAGTTTTCTCCATCATATTCAGTTAATAGGGGAAAAGAATTTTCAAAGGTGGATAAAAAGTTGCAAATGGGGAAGGAAACAGAACACCCAGCTCTTGGAGGGCCCCACAGATGCACAGACTGCTTGCCTTTTGTCAGAAAAGGGCAGCTAAGGTGATCAGGTGTGCAAGGTGGAGCCTTAGCTCCCAGGAAACTCTTCTTCATCTGTGGTCTCATTCATAAGCTTGAGACGCCCCAGTGGCCTTAGACATACATTTGAGCATTCTGGACAACTGACACTTGTACAGAATTGTTTTGGGACTTCTTTCATATTCTGCCAAGGTTCTGTTCCCTCAAATTAGCATTGGAGTGTTCAACTCTTTCAGAAGCTAGTGGTTAATACAGCTTGGATCTATTGCAGTGACAGAAGAAATGCACTAGATTGCCACTGTGTTTTATTTAATCCTGATGATTCTATGATTAAGTGGACTACAGCTAAAACAGATATCCCCAGAATGCCAGAGGTTTTATGCTAGAAACGTGTCCATGATATCTTTGCCTGTGGAGTTATTAGTGAACTCCCCTGTGCTTTTTATATTTACTGGGGCTTTGTATTCTTGCCTCTCTACTAAACCAATTATGTGTCAGGCACAGCATCTATTTAATGTGGGTTTATCAAGTACTTTTAGAATAATTTCAAAACATTGCTTATCCCTTTGCTTTTCCATGGTAAGAGGTTAAGCTATAGAGAGGTTCAGTAATTTGTCTCTGGCTACCCAATAGTTGAGGAATAGAGTCAATATGAGAACTCTACTCCCAGACTTTGTTCATCATATCATGCGCCATAGTTGATATACACATTGCAAAGTTACAGGGTTTGAAGAGACCTTGGCGGTGACATAGTCCAGGCTCATAATAGATGTTTAACCATTTTGGTAATGCTCCTGCCTCTGCCTCTGCTTGAACATGTCCTGTGGTGATATGCCATTCCTTTTCTCCCCAGTGCTGAGATTATGGTTCTTAAATCAGGCGGCCGTATTTCCTTCTTCCCCATCAAACACTACCAGCACCCACAGGCTGCTCTCCCTAGTCTGGAACTCTTTATTAAGAATGCTTTCCTGAGGAATGATGTGGCATACAGTAGGTAGTGAGGACATGCTCCTTCCCCTTTGTCGACTCTATCTTCAGGGTAGTGGCAGTGGTGGCTGCAATTTGGTAGTCAACATGCAGCTCTTTGTCTGTGCCCAGGACATACAAGGGTTAGGAGACAGCAGCCCAGGTCAAGACTCATGTAGCCTCAGTGGAGGCCATTGTCCTGGAAGAGCAAGTGGCACTCCTGGCAGGTATGCATGCCTATGGAGGATGAGGGATGAGGCCCTGATCACTCTGGAAGTAGCCAACCACTTGCTGCTGTCGTGTTTCCATTTTCATCTGTCTCAAGACATTTTAAAATTTCCTTCTTAATTTCTTTTTTGCCCCATTTGTTCTTCAGTAATGTATTGTTTAATTTCCATGTATTTGTATAATTTCTAAAGTTCCTCTATTGATTTCTAGTTTTATTCCATTGTGGTCAGAAAATACATTTGATATACTTTCATTTTTTAAGAAATTTGTACAGACTTGTTTTGTGACCTAACATATGATCTATCCTGGAGAAAGTTCCATGTACTAATGAGAAGAATGTGTATTCTGCCATTATTGGGTGAAATGTTCTATAAATGTCTGTTATGTCTATTCGGTCTAGAGTGTGGTTTAACTCTGATTTTTTTGTTGATTTTCTGTTTGGATGTTCTATCTATTACTGAAAATGGGGTGTTGAGGTCCCCTGCTATTATTGTATTGCTGTGTATCTCTCCCTTTGGATCTAATAATATTTTCTTTATATATTTTGGTGTTCCAATGTTGGGTGCATACATATTTGCAATTATTTTATCTTCTTGTTGAAATTGATGTCTTTATACTTACATAATGACCTTCTTTCTCTTTGTACTGTTTTTGACTTGAAGTCTATTTTATCTGATATAAGTATAGCTACTCCTGATCTTGGACATGTCACTTCAGACCAAATAATCTTGAAATGCCCAACAATTCTGTTCTGTGAGTGAGGTAGGCCGTGTCTTTTGAAAGTCAGCAAAGTTACACGACAAGAAGTAACTTAGTTCATCAGTTTGGCCAGTATGATGCCATGCTGTCATTCTGTCCTTTTCTCCTAATTTAAACTGGCTGATTTATTTTCTTGACTTGATTGACACAATGCATTGTTTTAACATAGAACTTTGATTTTGGAATGGGAATCAAAGCAACTAATAGAATTAAAGCTATTACTCAAATTATTAAAGAGATAAAGACCCAGTCTTATATTGGATAATTCAGATAACACAGAGTTAATATTAATACGATTTTATATTAAGGCTAATAATATGGGTATCATATACTGAAGGCTATGTGAAACAAATTATACCAAGAATTAAAATTTAAGTATCATGTAAGTCTCACAAGAACCCATGATGTAGGTGATGTCATTAAACTCATTTTACAGATAAGGAAACTGATGCTTAAACAGGGTGAATGACCTTCCCAAGGTCACTTAGTCTGAATTCTTAATCACTATGTGTTCATGGGTACTTAATACATGTTTTGAATGACATTAGCCAGCAAGTGATGTCAGCCTGGCTTCAAGTAGTAGAAGTATTAATAGGAGTAGTACTAGCTACCATTTATTGAGTACTTACTACATATCAGGGAATGTTCTAAGTAATATACATGTATTAATTATTTCATTCAATTCTCACTGTAACTCTGTGAAGTAGACTTCATTATTATTCTTAGTTACAGATGAAGAAACTGCTGAGGTTTGGAGAGATTAACTGACTTGTCCAAGGAAACACATCTAACAAGCAGTTGACTTCAAAGCCCATGGTCTTTCTACCAATACAGCTGCCTGTAAATAGCAGAGTGACTTCTATAATTTTCTCTTTTGCTTTATGCTTTCATATTGAGCGTCTGAGACTCTTTGTGTTCCTGGCACCTTTTTCTGGGTCCTCCATGTCTCCCTCCACACTGTGCAATCTCACCCTGAGATCAAGAATCAGAGAGGCAGAGTAAATGGAGTGTCCTGTTGCTGATTTTCTGTAATCTCAACACAAGCACTTATCAGTGTTGTTGAGATTTAATCTCTCTAGCTCATCTGTGAGACCAATTTTAATTTGGAGCCATCTGCCACAGACAAATGAGTAATTATGGCAGAGCTCAGAGGGGCGGGCCATGGGGAGAAGGTTGGCTTAGCCTCTTTCCGCCTGCCTGCATTGACGCAAGTGACCAAGAAAGAAAATTACTTGGGTGGGCTGTTGATGCAGAGGCCAGCAGATCTCTTTTCCTGTTGCTCAGATCCTTAGACTCTAGTGCAAATGGAATGATGACTTTGAGGTTATACAGCTTGCCTGGCAGCAGAAGGGAGACCATTGCCATCAGGGTCAGGCAGAAGGAGGTAATATGTGAACCAGGCCAGCTCCCTTATCAGCCTCTCCTCACTGTGCTAGGAGTGCCTTGTGATGAGTACCATTTGCCAGGTCTCTCCACACAATATGACATGTTAAGTCAAACCGATGAAGTAAAGCTGAAAATAATAGTTATTGACCGTTGTCTAGCATTTTTTAAAAACTTTTTTTGTTCAAAAGACTTTGATATATCTTAATCTTATTTCTTCCACACAACAGGTCCCTGAATTAGGTAGGGTTAGATATTGTTAGGTTCATTTTACAGATGATGAAGTTGAGCTACAGAGAGATTCTGTAACTCGCCAAACTAACTCTGTTAGCCACAAGCTAGCTAGCACCATGAACTCTGAATTAGAGTCTGTCACTATCTTCTAGGCCAGTAGTTTTTAAGCTATGCTCACTCCTCAAGGGCTAAGAAGGTATGGGTGTGTGTGTGTGTGTGTGTGTGTGTGTGTGTGTGTGTGTGTGTGTGAGAGAGAGAGAGAGAGAGAGAGAGAGAGAGAGAGAGAGAGAGAACAAATGGGTTTTGGACCCCAGCCTGCACCTAAACAAGGGCAGCTGTGCTTGGGTCTGTTTGTTTCACATCTGAGTGGAATTTAATTTAATGAAAGACTCTGCTCCTGAAAATGTTTGAAAACCACTTGTTTAGACCAGTATTTCTCATAGACAGTGTAGTGGGTTGAACTGTGTCCCCCAAAAGGATATGTTCAAGTCTTAACTCTTGGTCCCTGTGAATGTGACCTTTGCTGATGTAATCATGTTAAGATGAGGGCATCCTGGATTAGAGTGGGCCCTAAATCAAATGATTAGCATCTTTATAAGAAAAGGGAGAGGGAAATTTGGATATAGAAACACAGAAGAAAGACACAGAGGAGAACTCTATGTAACAATGGAGGCAGAGATTGGAGTGACACAGCTATAAGCCAAGGAATGCCTAGGATTGCTGGCAACCATTGGAGGCTAGCAGAGAAGCATGGAACAGATTGTCCCTCCAGAAGGAACCAGCCGTGCTGACACCTTCATTTCAGACTTCTGGCCTCGTGACCTATGAGGGAATACATATCTTTTGTTTTAAGCCACCCAGTTTATGGTAATTTGTTATGGCAGCCCTAGGAAAGAAATGCAGAGGAGTACATGGCCCTCTTACCTAAAACTAAGTGGAGGTGGGTTCATTAATATACTGATTTCAGGCCTAAACCCCAAGATTCTGATTCTGTAGGTATGCGATGGAGCTCAGGAGTCTGCATTTTGACAAGTTTCCCATGTGTATAACATTTGATTTTTGAGTTGATATTGAGCATACACAAAATACGAGTCTCTTCTCTGGATTGTGGCTAAATTTGCTCTCACTACTGACAATGATCCTTTACTGCTTCCCAAAGTCAGTGGCCCAAAAGTAGCAAGAAAATAGATCAGAAATATGCTGGCATTAGACCTTATGTTGTCAAAAATGTTTGAATTCTGAGACTAATCAAAGAGGGTTTTACCCTAAGAAATCACAAATCCTCCAGACTCAAAATCTACACTAAGGAAATAGGCCATAGTGATTAGGAAGTGGGCCAAGAGGGTCAGATTACTGGAGGAACAAGAAGACCACAGAGTAACACACATACACACATACATACATGCATGCACACACACACACATGCATGCACACAGACACACACCCCTGTCTAGTGCAGAAAATTCTACCTAATAAAGTATCACCGTTTTTACTTCAAGATTTGGTCCCTATTAAAACTGCAGGTCTCTCTATATGAGGGTTGATATCTGAAGCCAGTGTCAGCAATTTTTTGCCTGGCCTCTGATCTTTATCTGAGAGAAGTTTTGATAGACTAGAAGTAGGAAAAGAGCACAAGGGGCTTGGGGTAAGAATGGAGCAGAGAGGGTGTTGCTGCCAGCCTAGAGCTAAAGTCCTTGCCCAGTAAAACCAAGGAGGGCGCCGGTTTATCCTCCCACAATTAATGGAGGTCAGCTGTGCCCAATCCCTTGGAGAGATAATGGAGGGCCTTGGTGAAAAAGGACAGTTTGCTTGAATTCTGTGTAAGAAGAGAGACTTCCTGAGAGTGGCCTGCGCATCTCAACCCAAGATCCTTCAGGAGGCCTGCGTTTGCTCTCTTTCCTGATCGCTCCCAGGTAAACAAACCTTGTTTCTATCTCCCAGAAAGGCAGAGATCCAGACCGTGGTGGCCTTTTGTTATAGTTACTGACATATGACTTATCACAGTGATTGTCAGAGCAAAGGAAGAAAATGAAATTTAGCAGAGGCCAGTGGTGGGGGTTGGGGAAGAGGGGAGAAAGGGAGGAGAAGGCCACTGAGGAGACCTGGGAGTGGAGTTGATGGCTCTGTGGGTTTGTGCATACAGTGTGATGTACAAGTATTGATAAAGAAGGTCTTACATTGGCAGTGTGTATGATAGAGTCCTGATAAAAAAAAAAAACTGCCTGCCCCAAATAGCTTTGCCGAGGTATATACTCCTGAACCGCAATTAGTGGTTCATTTTTATGAATTAAGTAAGTACTGCCTTTCCCCAGGGAAGGTCATGCCTTTGATTGCACTTTAGTATAAGTTCACCTAGTGCCTTACCTCTTGACTAAAAAAGCCTCAGTGTTTGCCAGAGCACTGGGGAAAGATGGTGGAAATGGGGGCCATCAAATAAGGACTTGGCC
Source organism: Lemur catta (assembly GCF_020740605.2). Taxonomy (NCBI): domain Eukaryota; kingdom Metazoa; phylum Chordata; class Mammalia; order Primates; family Lemuridae; genus Lemur; species Lemur catta. Next base: position 15,069,696 of record NC_059155.1, read on the forward strand.
TACTTTCAAAACTCAGATAGGGCTAGCATTACTAGCTTTCTTTTTGTTTTTTGTTTTGGAACCTGCTCTGTGTTCTCCTCTTTCTCAAAGCAGTTATGAAGCTTAATGGGGTTGAATATAAAAGTCCAGAAGGTCTTGTTCAATCAGCAAGCCATGTACTTTTCTGGGAGATACACTTAACTCCTTCATGTTCCTCAGCAGTTATTTATATATTGCCCGTTACATATTAGGTACTGGGTTAGGTACTGATGCGGGAAGCACAGATGCCATTAAGCATTAGATTTATGCCTCACATTCAAGAAACAATCTAGTTATAGAGATCATACATTTACACAAGTAAAGCTAACCAACAGTACAAAATGGTATGTGATTAGTGTCAAGTGAAGGGAAGAGCCAATGGGCCGGTCCTCAGAGGTGGGCAAGGTCATATTGGAATACGGTAGCTGGATAAGCCTTAGTGAAGGCCCATTAAATCACCCAAGCACTTGGAAGGGTTCTGGGGAAGTGAGACATACAGCAAATCAGTTTTGATGAGGATGGTGAGATGGACTAAATAGGAAACATATTCACACCTCTCTGCTTTGCTAGTCATCCAAATCCTTCAGCCTATCCTTTCCCAGAAGGCTCATATATCCTCCATTGATTTACTCTGTCTCAGCACTCCTGTGCTGGGAGCCCTAAGACTTATTCAGACTGCCAGGGAAGCATTATTGCCTAGTACTTAAGAGGGTGGGTTGAGGAGCTAAGATGCCTGGGTTTGAATCCTGGCTCTGACATTTACTAACTGTGATCTTGGACAATTGACCTAACCATCCTGTGGCTCAATTTTTCTTATTAGTAAAATGGAGATGGTAATAATCATGTCTAGCTAACAGAGTTGCTAGAAGTATTAAATGAAGTAAGTCATGTAAGATGCTTAGCACTATGCTGGTTTTATATTACTTATTCATTAAATAAATTTTTATTGAGTGCTTGTGATGTTCTAGGCACTTTTCTAGTGATGTTCTAGAGCAGTGAAAAAGGGATACAAGGTCCCTACTCTCTTGGCACTGTGTTAAATGCTGATTGGGAAGAGGGAATTCAGGCCTTTTATTCAAGGAACTCTTAATATAGTTTCTTGCTTTCTGCTCTGTCATTTACAATTCTTAGTCTGTAAATTATCACTTACTTTATTTTCATTCCTTTTTGTTTAATTAGGCAAGTATTAAAGCTATGAATTTCCTTTAAACTCAGCTTTGGCCATATCCCATAAGATTTAATGTTGAGTATTTTCAGTACCAATATTTTCTAAGAACTTTACAATTTTGGTTTTGCTATTTGCCATTTCTACTTTTTGTACTGAAGTATTCCATTTTTGATGATTCAGTATTTTTTTGTCCCTAGTATGTGCCCAATGCAATGCTCCTAAAGAAGACAGTGAAGGGACCTGTCTGACCTGAGGGATGTTTAGAAGGGACTAGGAGAAGACAGGACTGGAAAATATCATTGCATGAAGATTATTGAGTGCTAGGATTCATGGGTTGGTTTCTCTTCTAATGAGGAGACATTGTAGTTACTGTAAAGGGCTGGGGTATAGGAAATAATTCCCAAAATATGGCACTTCAGCATGCTGAGTGCTTTGAAAATTAAAAGGCCTCAGAAATAAGCCTCATAACCAAGCTCTCTTTCTCTCTCTGACCTTCTTCCACCTCCCTGTCTCTCTGATTCTGTTTCTGAAGTGCCCGGAGGGACTGTCTGGCATTTTCTTATCTGACTAAGCTTCTTTCTAAAAGAAATGCAATTGTTTTTTAAGACCTCATCCCAAATAAATAAATAAAATAAAAAAAGACCTCATCCCTAGAAATCTCTTCAAATAACCAGGAAAGATTAGCCACTGGAAAAGAGAAGTGACTAGGAGTCATCACCATGCCCAAACAGACTTTTCCTCTATTCTTCTGAGGGAATTTGGGAGAGATTACCTGGGGAACTTTGTCTGCATAATAAGGCAACCTTTGTTCCTGTGCAGTTCTGGCCCTAAACTTCCCTTAACTTGTTATCATCTAGCTTCCAGAGAGGCTCATTTACAAAATAATGTCTGTCTCCTGGGTCCATACATCTTTCCCCTATGAAGAGAGTACTTAAGCCTCAACCATCTGGCCTTGCTTTGAGTCTCATACTTTGTGCATGGCTCCCATGTCCATATGCCTGTTAACAAATTTTTTATGCCTTTTGGTCCTATTAATCTGCCTATTGTAAGTTCATTTTTCAGCAAACCTTGAGAGGGCAGAAGGGAAGCTAAAAAAGGATGGACAGGAATGATAGAATTGTTATTTTATTTTACTGAGAATAAACCAGCATCATTGTTCAGGATTGCTTGAGAGAGGGAAAGAGGCTAGAGGCAGAGAGACCAGTCAGAAGAGTTTTGTGTTAGCCTAGGACAGTGGTTCTCAAACCTGAGTGTGCATTCGAATCCCCTGGAGGGCTTATTAAGGCACAGCTTGCTGGGCTCCACCCCAGAGTTTCTGATTTAGCCAGGTATGCAGTAGAGGCTTGAGAATTTGCATTTCTAACAAGTTCCAAGGTAATGCTGATGCTGCTAGTCCAGGGACTACACTTTAGGAACCACTCATGTAGGAGAGAGATGAGAATCAGATCAGAGAGGTAAAAGCTGGGCTAAAGAGGAGAGAAAGTATGTAAGAGAAATTGGGGGCTGGGAGTGGTGGCTCATGCCTGTTATCCCAGTGCTTTGGGAGTTTGAGGTGGGAGGATCGCTTGGGGCCAGGAGTTTGAGACCAGACTGGGCAACATAGCAAGACCCTGTCTCTACAAAAAATACTTTTAAACAATTAGCTGGGTGTAGTGGGACATGCCTGTAGTTCCAGCTACTTGGAAGGCTGAGGTGGGAGGATTGCTTGAGCCCAGGAGTTGGAGGTTACAGTGAATTATGATTGTGCCACTGCACTCCAGCCTGGGCAAGAGAGCAAGACCTTGTCAAAAAAAAAGAAAAGAAAGAAGGAAGGAAGGAAGGAAGGAAGGAAGGAAGGAAGGAAGAGAAAGAAAGAAAGAAAGAAGGAAGGAAAGGAGGAAAGGAGGAAGGAAGGAAGGTAAAAAGGAAGGAAAGGAGGAAGGGAGGAAGGGAGGAACGAAGGAAAAAAGGAAGGAAGGAAGGAAAGAAGGAAGGAAGAAAGGAATGAATGAATGAATGAATGAATTGGGAAGATTGGAAAGGAAGAAACCAGAGGGCTTGGGAATTGGACATGGAGGAAAGAGAGAGGGAGAAATCAAGGATGACTACAGAATATCAAGTCTAGGTGCCTTGGAGGATATAAGAATCACAGAAGCAAAAATCCAAACATCTAGGGATGGAACACAGCTACTTGACAGGTAGTGGGGAAATATGTGAGGCCCTATGTCCATCTGCATCTGCACCATGGCACTCAAGTTTAAAGGTCTCCTGTCTTGTCTTCAGGAAAGAGATTGGTGAGAAGGAGAAACCCCAGATCTGTGTTTGATCTCTCCTTGAGTGGAGGAAAAAAATGAAGATAGAAAACAGGGGTAGAAGGGTCTTGAATATTCTGGAAAGAGCACATCTTTGTGTTGTTAAGTATTGAATGCATATAGACAAATACTAATAAGGAAAAGGCAAATGAGTAAAACTCAGCATGGGCCATGCAGGGTAGCACTTGGATACCACCTGAGATCACTGATACAATTTCCAAGATAGAGCTTCTCAATTCCAGACAACCTAACCTTCCCTCGTTTCAAGGCTTTCCAGCCCGTAGGGATTTCTCTTACCTGCCTCTCTCCACTGGGCCGCCTGTAGCTGAGCAGAAGCTCCACAGCACCCACCACTTCCTTGCGAATGGCATACAGCAATGCATCGCCCACATACACGCTGTGGTTCAGCAGTAGCTCCATGATCTCCAAGTTCTCGTTCTCAATGGCAATAAGCAGGGCACTCCGGCCTAGAGGGTCCATGCAGTTGATGTTGACATTGTAGTAGATCTCAGCCTCCTGTAGGGCCTGCTTCACGGTGGCGTAGTCCCCCTTCTCCACAGCATTGAGAAAGGCCTTCTCCTCTGCAGAGAGCTCTGTCTCAGCCCTCACAATTTGCAGAGGAATACGGTCTCTGTACGGTGAGTAGTTGACCTTTTTGTAGTATAGTTGGGCCATGGTTCATAGCAATTTAGAAAGCTGAGTGAGGAGAGAGAGGAAGAATAAAGATAATCTTAGATAACTGAAGATTTCAAGTGGCTAGTTATGGAGGCAGCTTTGCTAAGGCACTGGAAAATCCTAAACTGTTTTAATGATAATCTTTTTCCTCTTGCAAAGAGGTATGACAGAAAAAGCCCAGGATTGGGGTCAGAAAGACCTGGGTTCAAACCCTGATTTTACCACTTTCCAGCTCTGTGACCTTGAATAAGTTATTCAAGCCTTCTGTGCTTTATTATTACTAAGGTTATCAATATTAATAATATTAATATCAGTTGTCATTTAATGACTGCTTACTGTGTGCCACGTCCTGTGCTAGAGAATAATTACTACCTCATAAAGCTATTGTCACAGTTAAATGAGACATACATGATCAAAGGGACTGGCACAGGGTAAACCTCTTAAGATATGGCACAACAAAGTTTTTTCCTTCCTTCCCTTCTGCTGCCTGACAATACACATGGTAATACTTCTGCTTGGTAATGTAAAGTTGGAGCTCATTTTTGTCCAGCTTTCTTTGGGCTCTGGATCTGTGGGCCTGTGCTAATTTTCAAGATTACATTTGCCACTGTCCCAGATGCACATCCTGCATTGAAATCTTATCTTAGTGCTAACTGAAACCCTGCTTCTTGCTGCTGCTCACTGGGGAAGAGGTATTTACTCCAATAGGCCAAAGCCATCTGCAAAAGATAAACATGTACCCCCTCTGCCCACTCATGATTTGTTTCCTCTGCCATTCCAAGCCAAGAAGCTAACATATCTGAGGATCTGTTTGGTTTAATTCTGAGAAGTGAAGTTGGTTTTATCTGTACCATATCTAAAGCCAGATTACATTTAATGGAATTGATTTTAAAGTAAAAACCTATTTATTGAGCTCCTACAATGTGTTTAAAATTTCTCTGGGAGACCAAGAAAAAAAGGCAGTCTTTGCTTTCAATTGCAAGTACAAAGCTCTTGCCTCATAGTTTACAGATCAAAGTCATGCATGTTCCTCATGGATTCTTTGTACTAGCCCTGTGATATAGGAATGCTGATCATCCCCAGGGGAGAAAAATGAGGCTCAGATCCATTAGGTGATTGGCTCCCCTCTCCCTCCCATCGCTGAGGCCTCCAGGACCCTCTGGAGGCTGACTTAGGGGACGGACCCTTCTTAATGTCTTTCATCACTGAACTGATTTGCCAGCAAAAGAGCTCCTTGTCTCATCTTCTGGATGTAAGAGAAGATGAAGACATGAAGTTCCCACAAACATTTACCTCACTCTTCCAGGTAATGAAATCCCTGTTTTGGCAGAGGGAGAAGCATATATTATATCAAGCGGCATTTGCAATTCACGTGCTTGTGATCTTCTGGGAAGTTAGTATTTGAGGATGAGTATTGCCCTGAACAGGCCCAAATGACAAATTTCTCTCTGCATCCAAATCTCAGGAGAGCAGGGTGCTGCTTGGCTGTCTCCAGAAGCACTGATATTTCCTTTCACTACTTTCTTTTTTCTTTTCTTTCTTTCTTTTTTTTTTTTTTTTTTTGAGACAGAGTCTCACTCTCTTGCCCAGGCTAGAGTGCCATGGTGTTAGCCTAGCTCACAGCAACCTCAAACTCCTGGGCTCAAGCGATCCTCCTGCCTCAGCCTCCCGAGTACCTGGGACTACAGGCACGTGCCACCATGCCCGGCTAATTTTTTCTATTTTTAGTAGAGACGGAGGGTGGGGTGGAGGTGTCTCACTCTTGCTCAGGCTGGTCTCGAACTCCTGACCTCAAATGATCCTCCTAGCTTGGCCTCCCAGAGTGCTAGGATTACAAGTGTGAGCCACCACGCCTGGCCTCCTTTTACTACTTTCAAGTAACTCAGCAGTGGCTAAAGGAAAGCGGCAGTTAGAGTACGCATTTATCACTAAATAGCAAATGACTTTAATAATACTAATTGTAGACAGCCCCCCCCCCCGCCCCCCGCGCCTCTATCTTGTAAACAAAAGGGGACAGGGAGAGAAGAGATAGTGTGATCACCTGAAGAGAGAATCAACAACCCAATTCGGCTTATATTTATTTAGTTAATCAATATGAACACACTGAGAGCCTCTAGTGTGCCTAGCACTCGGCTAGTAACTGTGGGGGTATATGAAAGAACAGCTCCCTGCTCAGTAAAGGCTGGAGGTCTCAGAGAAGGTTTCATGGAGGTGGTGGTAGCTCTTAAGCTAATCCTTAGAGGATGAATTAAATATGAAAATGTGAGGGCAGTTTAGACACTGGAGAGTGTAAGAGCAAAAGAGGTGAGATTGATTGTGGCCTAGTTAGGAGATGGGTTATAGGTGAGCAAGAGGTCTAATTTTTTTCAGGCTATAATAAAATATAGGGATTAGAGGTGAGCTAACATTCCAAGGCAATAGCTCATAACCTCAGTTTCCCCATCTTAAAAATGGTGTTGAACACGTGCTGCCTATTTGCCACTTAACAGGCTACCATGGAAGAAAAGTCTGGATGTCTTTTCAGATGGTGTCACTGGTGGTGCTGGGGTAAGCATTATTGCTACAGGAAGATCTGCAGCCACTTTAGGAAGGCACAGCTCTGGGGAAAACAGAAGAAAAATCTATCTCAAGGAAAGATGAGAATGAAGGGAACTAGCTCAATCGGTACCCTATTATGTGCTAGGCATTTTGCCAGGAGCCGAGGCAATAAAGATATAAAAATAATTATTATAGTTTTGAATACTTAAGATGTCCCAGGCACCGTGCCAGATACTGAGGTGGCACTATTACTACTACTACCTCTAATAGTAATATCAATGAAGGCAACAGGCAGTACCATTTATTGACCTCTCACCATGTGCCAGATGCATTGGTTAAAGTAGAGAAGAGAGATGACTGTAAAATCATGGTAATCTGAGACTCAAAGTAAGTATAATTGGATGATATATAGTCAATTCAAAGTCTAGTTTTACTTTTCATCTCTTGCATTTAAAATGAATCTGGTCTATTGCATTTCCAGTGGGCTGTGTTATGGGAGACATCATAGTATTCCTCTGTAGGGAAATAAAATATTTCCAGAGGTTTACTTGAGATTGTACTATTAGAGACTCACTCTTTTGCTTCAAGGCACTACATCTCCAAAACTACCCCTGGAAGGAAAAATAAATCATGTGGCTAACCTAGTACTATTTTAATATCAATTCTTTCATTCGGAAAGCTACTGTGATCTTGGAAGTAAAGAGATGTCTGGTTAGGAGGATAAGGGATATGTGCTGGAGGGTAAAGGAGAGGTCTGGTGTAACAGCCTTGGAACTCTTTGTTAAGTAGCCGTGCCCACCTCTACACTACACATTAAGAATGATGCAAAAACGGGTTCCCTGCATCGCCTGTCGACATGCTGGCTCATACAGATGTCTAATGACTTGCCTAGTTCCCTGCCCTCGTCTGATCCCCACAGCTGGAGCCACTTGACCCTCATTTATAGCTTTTTAGCCTCAGCCTCATGGTAGGCCATGAGACCAATCCTTTCTCCATCTGATTGCTGTTAGGCCTAGTCTGCTATTATTCTGAAAATAAGTAAATAGTCATGGAGTTTCTGGCATCTCTTGAGGATGTATTATTGGGAAGATTTCTTCCCATCACCCTTTACCTTTATACTTGGCAGATGCCCTCATCTGCTATTAACCTAAGCCAAGGCTTGAGATATATTCTTCATTGAAGGAAACAAAACCGGCCAGTATTTCATGTCATTCTGCCAGTGAACCCTCCTCCCAATGTAGTTCTCCCAAGCGTGAAAGATTAAGGATGGTCTAACAGGCTGCCTCAGAGGGCTTATCATGTTCTCTCTTTTCTTTGCTGCTGGCCAGAGGAGTTTGTCTAATAGGATCTGTGACATTTGTGGGCTTAAATGATGCAATTTAAAGAGCTGAATCGATGGGCTTGGCAGAAGGCCAGAGCACAAAGTGGCTTTGGCAAATCCCAGCCCAGATTGCTGCCTAGCACAGGACGTCATCAGTGAGGAGGAAAGCCTGGGTTTCCACCTAGCTACAAAAAATTGTGCCTTCAGAGGGACTTGGTACCTGTGCATGGCTTGCACTGTGTGCCATGAAGATTATAGCTTAAATGGTAAAACACTTGTGACCTCTCACCATCATCCAAACTTATCTGGCCAATTGTCCATCTCTTCAGGGTCCTTTTAAGGTAAGTAAATTTAATATGGTAAATTTGTACAATCTAAGTGTGAATGATAGATAACACATTCTGACCACAGAGGAGGTCTACAGAATAAAAATTTTACACTGTAACAGGAGCTGGTGATAATGGCTGAGTGGCTTAATGCCATATTTCTTCTAGAAAAAAATTACATTTGAACAGGGGCCTTGAATGCCCAGTCCAAAGAGTGAATATAGTGGAAATTTTATGTACAAAAGCACAGGAGTGGGTTGGTCAGAGGAAGGTTGTAGGGTGTTGATTTTGAGAGCATTTTGGCTCTTTTCAGATTACCACTTTGAGAACTTCCTAATTTTAATGTAGTAACATTAGTCTTTCCCTGAAAGGTTCAGATCTTGAACTTCCTGTAAGGAACTCCAAAGGTCATCTAGAATAACCCCCAGCCCAATAAAAAAGTCCCCTTGACAATATCCTTGTTAAGTGATTTTTCAGTTAATGAGCACCTCCACTAATGGGAAACTTATCTCTTCCTCACCTGCATGGTGAACACTGATTTTCACCAAATGTTTCTCTATGTTCAGCTGAAATCGCCTGCCTACAACTTTTATCCCCTGGCCCAAGTTCTGCTCTCTAGAGCAGCATCAGGCAAAGCTCTTCTTTTTTCCACATGACAACCTTCAAATGTTTGATGTCAGGAATCATGTTTCCCTCTGCCCAAGTATTCCCTTTTCTAGAATTAACATTCTCCTTTTCTTCAATTGTTCTTCTTATCAGATAGTTTCCAGATTTTGGAGCATCCTAGTGGTCTGTTTCTAGTTAGACTATACTTTGTTTCTCTTAAAGTATGATGCTTAGAAGTGAACACAGTGCTCTAGAAATGGTCAGGCCGGCACAGATTACATTGTAGCTGTTTTTTTTTATATTCATTCATTCATTTAACAATTCTTTGTTGAGGTCATGATGCTGTAACATCTTGTTTCTGGAGGCACTTTGAACAGTCCTGTATAGCGATATATTTGTAGTATTTTGTTTTTCATGTGTATAACTCTTATCAATCTAACAATTTCATTAAAATAATAAATTAATATTTAGAACTTATTATGTGCCAGATACTCTATATGCTAAGTATTTCATATATATTATTTAATCCTCACTTTTAGATAGTTACCATTATTACCTCCCACCTTACAGATAAGGTATCTGAAGCACAGAAGAGGTTAAGTAAATTTTTAAGGCCACACAGCTAGTAATTGGTGGAAATGGGATTGGAGCCAACCTTCTGACTCCAGAGTCTACCTTCTTGACTACTCAATGAAGGTAGATTCTTTTGTATGCTCCATAAATCCTATAATAGTGCTCACAATAGTAGATATTTAGTGTTTCAATTCAATAAGTACTTTCTATGCACCTACTATTTGTTGGCCCAGAGCACTTGGTAGTAGGGAACACAAATATCCATATATCAATGACATCGCTCTTACCTTCAAGCAAGAGGAAGGGGGACAAAAATGTAAATAAGTTAAATATAATATAGTGTGATAGAAATTCTAATCTATAGTAGGGATACAAAAAAGGAAGTGTTCAACTCTATCTGGGGAAGTAAATGAAGGCTTCACAGAGGAAGTTATATTTAACCTGTGTCTTGAAGGGTTGGTGGGAGTTTTCTAGATAGCAATGTAGGGATGGTCATTCTAGATGTGGTCAGGTGTGGGCATATAAAACACAATGTATTTAAGAGAACACTGGCCTTTTTTCTATTCTTCAGACCTCTCAAGCATGTGATCAGTTTGGGGCCTTTGCACATGAGGTTGCTGCCTATTATCCTTTTCCATAGATCTTCACAGTTTTGTTCTTAACATGTAGGTTTCAGATCAAATGTCCTCTCCTCAGTGAAGCCTTCCAAGACCACTCTTTCAAGCCCTACACATCACTCTTCCTCTCATTACCCTAGCTTGATTTTCTTCAAAATTTTTTTCAAAATAAATTCTTTAAGAACTTATTATTTGAATTGACCATATTTTTACCTGTTTACTATTTTAACATTTGGCTCTCCCAACCCAAATGTAAACTCCATAATAGTAAGAACCTTGTAAGTCATATTTACTATTCTATTCCCAGAACTTATCATATAGTAAGCTCTAAATAAATATGTATTGAATTATTACATGAAAGAGTAATGGGTATAGAGGTGAGGGAATTTTCTGTTGGCAGAGCCCTGCTTTTGTTTTTATGATTAACCACCGCTCCATGTAGTCATGTGCTCAGGCGAGAAGCCCCTCATTTACCTCAAGGGAAGAGTCTTGATTAGTGTAAGGCTAAGTCAATATTGGTAATTCCATTTCTTTGGCCAGTGATTGACCTAGATTTGGGCATTTGTTGCAATTCAGGCCAATGAGATGAGCTGGAGGGCTTCTGAGAAAGGTTTCTTTGTTATTACAAAGAGATATAAAAGAGGAAACAGTCCCCTTTTTGCCTCTGAATGTTTTCATTTCCATGTGACACCAAAGACTTTGGTAGCCATCTTGAAACTATGAGGAGAGCCAAGCTAAGATATGCAGCCTACATGCTGAAGATGGCATAAATTGGGTCCTTTATAATGTCTTGGAGCCATTGAATTAACCAGTCTGGGAGCTGGTCAACCTCTAGATTTCTAGTTCTATGAGATGGTAAGTCTCCTTTTTGTTAATACACTTGTTTTAGTCATGTTTTTCTGTTACAAGACACTGAAGACATCTTAAATGATAGCACTTTCTAAAATATAAATTATTGAAATTAAACCATAGATAGAAACCCTGAACAAATTAATAATCATAAAGGAAATTAAAATAGTTTGAAATATCTACCAATTAAAAGTCATTCAGCTCAGTTGGTTTCACAGTGGTATACAGAACTTAAAAAACACAGCTAGTTTTCTTGATATTAAAAATATTTTAGATCTTAGAAAAAGTTTAAACACTCCCCAATTAATTCTACGGAGTTAGCATAATCTTAATGCAAAACCTGATAAAGATCCCTCAAAATAAAAACTATAGATCTATTTCAGGCTGGGTATGGTGGCTCCACCTGTAATCCTAGCATTGTGGGAGGCTGAGGCAAGAGGATTGCTTGAGCTCAGGAGTTCAAGACCAGCCTGAGCAAGAGCGAGACCCCGTCTCTACTAAAAATAGAAAGAAATTAGCTGTACAACTAAAAATATATGGAAAAAATTAGCTGGGCATGGTGGTGCATGCCTGTAGTCCCAGCTACTTGGGAGGCTGAGGCAGGAAGATTGCTTGAGCCCAGGAGTTTGAGGCTGCAAGGAGCTACGATGACTCCACTGCACTGTACCTGGGGCAACAGAGCGAGACTCTGTCTGAAAAAAAAATCTATTTCGGCCATGACAATAATTCTAAAAATTCTGAATAAAATATTAGCAGATTAAAATCAGTAATATATTTGAAAAATAATACACTATGACCAAGTGGAATTTATCCTAAGAAAGCAATCATGATTCAATATGAGAAAATCCCCAGTACAATTCAGTGAATGAGTCAACAACTGAAAGGAAAGAAAACATGATTCTATCAGTAGATGAAAAAAATGATTTGATATAATCCAGCACCCATTTCTTTAAATAAATTAAATAAATTTGTAATAGAATAAACTACCTATGCACAAAAAGACTAATATCCTAATAAGTATCATATTAAATTGTGAAACACTACACCCATTGTAATCAAAATCAAGAAGAAGATAGGGATGTTACTGTCACTACTATTATTTAATTTTAATGTTCTGACAAATATAATGAGAGAACATGAAAATATTATAAATATTTGAACAGAGATAAAATTACCTTTATATGCAGATAATATACTTGTATAATAAAATACCAAAGAAACTTTACAAAAATCTATTAGAGCAAGAGACTTTGGTGAGGTGACAGAATGTATGAAAAATATACAAATATGGTTTTTAAAAAATTTATATCAGCAATCATCATCACTCAGAAATTGAAATGGAAAAAACCAAATTTATAACAATGATAACATCTTAAGCCACCTAGGAATAAATTTAACTAGAAAGGAACAGTATCCCTGTAAAAGAAGTTATTGAAGGGAATAAAACAAGACCAAAGAGAATCGGGAAGCACATTATGTTACTCAATAGATAGACTCAATCTAATAAAAATATAATTTTTTCCCATATTAAGATATAAACAACAAAAAGGTTTTATATGGAACTGGACAAAAAAATAAAGTTTAAATGGAAGGATAAATGTGTGAATAATTCGATGAAAATTTCAATTTTAAAAAAGGATGTCACCAAAATGGTACAGTAGGGAACTCCAAAAACGCATCCCTCCACTAAAGTATTGATTAACCTGGCAAAACCCACCATAATCAACTTTTTATGAACTCTGTAATCTAATTTTAAAAACTTACAATAACCAGGGTAGTGTGTAATGAAGAAAGAAGCTAGTAAATTTTGGTAAGAGTTTTGTGGGATTTTTACTAACCCACCCACCATCCCCCACTTGGAGGCAGCAATGGGGGGGAGCAGCCCACATTCCTAGTGTAGCTTGTTGGTGCTGGAGGCGGACATGTGGACCTTGTTCTCCAAGAACTGTGATTACATGTTTTGACTGGCCAATACACAGGTATTGAATCAACTGCATGAACAAGAGGTATTGGATTAGAGGATCATCTTTGTTTTGTCCTTCCTTGGAATTTTCTCAGAGTTGGAATAGCCTCCCCAGCAATGTTTGCCAAATGCTGAACAGCATATTTGAGCAGGTAGAAGAAAGAATCAGTGAACTTAAAGATATAGCAATTGAAACTATCTAGTTTGAAGAGCAGAAAGTAAAAAGAATGAAGAGAAATGAACAGTGCCTCAGAGATGTTTGAGACATCACGTGTACCAACAGATTCATAATGGGGGTTCTGGAATAAGCAGAGAAAAAGAAAGGGGCACAAAATATATTTGAAGAAATGATGGCCAAAACCTTCCAACATTTGACAAAGTATATGGATCTACACATCTAAGAAGCTTGAAGAACTCTAAGAAGAAAAAAAAAATCAAAGAGATCCACACATTATAATCAGACTGTCAAAAGCCAAAGAGGAAGAGAAAATCTTGAAGGCAGTGAGGGAAGTGACTTGTCACATACAAGGGATCCTCAATAAAATTAACATCCAGTTTTTCTTCAGAAACCATGGAGATTAAAATGCAGTAGACGATATATTTAAAATGCTAAAAGAAAAAAAATGTCTGTCAACCAAGAGTTCTACATCCTGCAAAACTGTACTTCAGAAATGAAGGCAAAATTAAGACATTCTTAGATAAACAAAAGCTGAGGGAGTTTGTTGCTTACCTACCTGAACAATAAAAAATGCTAAAGAGAGTCATTCAGGCTAGATAGCAATTTGAAGCCATATGAAGAAATAAAGAACACCGGTAAATGTAACTGCATAACTAAATGTAAAATCCAGTATTATGGTACTTTTGGTTTGTAAGACCTATTTTTTCTATATGATTTAAAAGACAAATGCATAAAACAAAAATTATGAATCTATGTTAGTGGACACATAAAATATAAAAAGTCATGACAATAACAACATAAAAGGGGAGGGATATAGAGCTGCATAGAAACAGTTTTTTCTATTATTGAAGCTATGTTGTTATTAATTCAAACCAATTTTCTATAAATTTAAGATGTTAATTGTAACTCCAGGGTAATCACTAAGAAGAAAATAACTAAAAAAAAATTCAGAAAAAAAGACAAGTGAATCAAAATCATACACTACAAAAAAGTCAACTAAACACAAAAAAGGCAGTAATGAAGGAATTGAGAAACAAAAAAATGTATAAGACATATAGACAACAAATAGCAAAATGGCAAATGTAGTAATTACAATTTGAAGGATTTGAGTGAGGGCAATGGGATATAATCTTGTCACATTTGTATATGTTGGTGTTTGAGGTTGTTTGTTGGGGCATCAAGAGGAGAGATCCAGTCAGCATTTGGAGCTCAGCCCTGAGAGCTAGAGATACAGAATTGGGAATCATCAGCATATTAATTAAAGGTTCTGAACTCTGACTGCATATTACATACCCTTTTAAAAAATACCCTTGCCTGGGTCACCCATTCCCCACCGCCCCCCAATTTGGCATTTTAAAATCACTCTCCAGGTCAATCTAACATGTAGCCAGGATTGAGTACCAGCATTGTAAGTGGTAACTGGAGCTGTCAGGAGTGGATGTGATCATCAGGGAGCATGCAAAAAATAAGGGAAACTAGAGAGGAAATTTTTACTTAGGATGGAAAAGGGTGTAGATCTCCACTGTCCAGTACCGTAGCCACTAGCCACATGTGGCTATTCAAATTTAAATAAATGAAAATGAAATAAAATCAATTGAATTCCTCAGTTGCACAGACCACATTTTAAGCACTTGATAACCACATGGCCACCGTATGGGATAGTATAGATATAGAACATGTTCATCATTGATTGCAGAAAGTTTTCCTGGACAGTGCTGGATGACCCAAATGTCTCTTCCACCTCTAAAATGTCTATAATACAAGAGGCTCTTTCAATTTTAGGGCAAAAATATGCAGTATCTATGTTAAAATTTGGGTACTTTCATTTGCATAATGTATTTTCTTGGCTACGGACAGGTGGTGTTTTTATTTTTGTAAGCTCTTTTTTTCTACTTCTCTCTGATGTCCAGGGGAGTTTTGTAGAACCACGAGCAGCTGGATTAAATCAATACTTTTCATTTTCACTAGGGTGAAGACATGAGCAAAAAGTATATATTTGTCTCCCTCAAGTCACTCAGCTGTGTGGAGGAGTTTAAATCTGTTGCTCAACATTCATTATCACTTTGTCTGCATGATGTTCCTTGAAGTAGTCAAGGGAAAAGCAGAATGGAACACACTGATTACAGCAAATAATAGGCAGTGTAATTCGTTAAAAGTCTTGCATCTGATTACTAGTCTTGGGGTGGCTTTCATCCCAGATCCCACAGGCCATGAGAAATGAATCTATCCCCTTTCTGTTGTCCCTTCACTTTGGACTCTAAAGTGACAATGTTCATAATAGGAACTTATTTGCCAAACCTTCTTAAACAGGGCAGAGGGACTTCTTAAAAAAATTTCTTTTTATGATACGAGAGAATCTGGGTGAAGGGTACATGGGAGTTTTTTGTACTATTTTTGTAACTTTTCTATGTCTCTGAAATTATTTCAAAATAAAAATTACAAAAAATTACTTAAACCAGCAAACCATAAATATAATACATACAAAACCAAACAATATAGCTTAAAGAAATCTTTCTAGTCTTTTTCACTCATGCATTTTTCAATGAGCTCATCCTTAATGCACATTTTTTACTATCAGTTTTCTTTACTTAATATTTTGTAGGAATTTCCCACATATAATTACCTGTAATAACACTCTTTGAATTTCCTGCCCTTCCTACCACCAATTTCTCTTCTGGGGAAGAAACTATGCTAGGTGAGATTGAGATAATATGCTTCATACCATCATATGTTAAAATATCATGTTAAATGGCTACATAATATTTCACTGGGTCAGGTCAAGTATACCATAATGTACTTAACTAGTCTCCAGTTTGGGAACATTTAAGGTTTCTTCCATTTATCTACATTGTTGTAAATGAAGCTAAGATAGCTATTTCTGTACATAAAGATCTTTATATATATTCAGTTATTTGCTTAGTATAGCTTCCCAAAAGTCAAATTACTGGGTCAAAAATGGGAGCATTTTTAAAGCTCTCAATATATACTGCTGAACTTCTTTCTAAAATTGTTTTATTAATTTACCAGCAATGGCTTTCTAATAGGAAAGAAAATACATCAGAAGTCCCAGGAAACAGAAGTGAGTCTCAGTTTTCTCATGTACAATGTATAAGTGATAATCCAAAGTCCCTTTCCTCTCATATATTCTAAGATTCTCTGATTCTACAGCAAATGGATAATGTGTCATGAATGACGTACACAAGATGTTCTGACAGATACTGCTTTCATCTTGTGAGGAAGAAAGATTGGGGAACTCTTCAACTGATGGCCAGGCACTTCCCATAGTCACAGAGAATCACCAGGGCTATACAGGCATACTTCATTTTGTACTTCACCTTGTTGTGCTTTAAAGAGTTTGCATTTTTTTATTTTTTTTACAAATTGAAGGTTTATGGCAACTCTGCTTCAAGCGAGTCTATCTGTACCATTTTTCCAACAGCATGTGCTCACTCATGTTTCTGTGTCACATTTTGGTAATTCTCACAATACCTCAAACTTTTCCATTATTATTATATCTGTTAGGGTGATCTGTGGTCAGTGATCTTTGATGTTACTATGATAATTGTTTTGCGATGCTATGAACCATGCCCATATAAGATAGCAAACTTAGTTGATAAATAGTGTGTGTGTTCTCACTGCTCCCCATCTCTCTCCCTCTGCTCAGGCCTTCTTATTCCTTGAGACACAACAATATTGAAATCAGCCCTACAATGGCCTCTAAGTGTTCAAGTGAAAGGAAGAGTTGCACATCTCTTACTTTAAGTCAAAAGCTAAAAATGATTAAACTTAGTGAGGAAGACATGTCAAAAGCTGAGATAGGCTGAAAGCTAGGCCTCTTGTACCAGTTAGCCAAGTTGTGAATGCAAAGGAAAAGTTCTTGGAGGAAATTAAAAGTGCTACTCCAGTGAACACACAAATGATATGAAAGCCAAACAGCCTTATTGCTTATATGGAGAAAGTTTAAGTGGTCTGGATAGAAGATCAAATCAGCCAAGATATTACATTCCCTTAAGCCAGAGTCTAATCCAGAATAAGGCCCCAACTCGCTTCAATTCTATCAAGGCTGAGAGAGATGAGGAAGCTGCAGAAAAAAGTAGAAAGCAAGCAGAGGTTGGTTCATGAGGTTTAAGGAAAGCAGCTGTCTCCATAACATAAAAGTGCAAGGTGAATCAACAAATACTGACGGAGAAGCTGTAGCAAATTATTCAGAAGATCTAGCTAAGATCATTGATGAAGGTGTCTACATGAAGCAAGAGATTTCCAATGTAGACAAAAGAGCCTTAAATTGGAAGAAGATGCCATCTAGGACTTTCATAGCTGGAGAGGAAAAGTCTATGCTTGGCTTCAAAGCTTCAAATGACAGGCTGATTCTCTTGTTAGAGGCTAATGCAGCTGGTGACTTTAAGTTGAAACCAGTGCTCATTTACCATTCTGAAAATTCTAGGACCCTTAAGAATTATGGTAGGCCGGGCACGGTGGCTCATGCCTGTAATCCTAGCACTCTGGGAGGCTGACGTGGGCAGATTGAGCTCGGGAGTTCGAGACCAGCCTGAGCAAGAGCAAGACCTCTCTTTACTAAAAATAGAAAGAAATGATCTGGACAGCTAAAATATACATATATATATATATATATATATATATATATATATATATATATATATATATATATGTAAGCCAGGCATGGTGGTGCATGCCTGTAGTCCCAGCTACTCGGGAGGCTGAGGCAGGAGGATCGCTTGAGCCCAGGAGTTTGAGGTTGCTGTGAGCTAGGGTGATGCCACAGCACTCTAGCCTGGGCAAGAGAGTGAGACTCTGTCTCAAAAAAAAAAAAAAAAAAAAAAGAATTATGATAAATGTACTCTGCCTATTCTCTACCAAGGAACAACAAAGCCTGGATGACAGCACATCTGCTTATAGTGTGATTTACTGAATATTTTAAGCCCACTGTTGAGTCCTACTGCTCAAAAAATAAGATTCCTGTCAAAATATTACTGCTCATTGTCAATTTACCTGGTCACCCAAGAGCTCTGATGGAGATGTACAAGGAGATTAATGTTGTTTTCATGCCTGCTAACACAACATCCATTCTGCAGCCCATGGATCAGGGAGTAACACCAACTTTCAAGTCTTATGATTTAAGAAATACATTTTGTAAGGCGATAGCTGCCATAGATAGTGATTCCTCTGATAGATCTGGACAAAGTAAATTGAAAACTTCCTGGAAAGGAGTCATCATTCTAGATGCTGTTAAGAATGTGACTCATGGGAGGAGGTCAAAATATCAACATTAACAGGATTTTGGAAGAAGTTCATTCCAACCCTCATCGGTGACTTTGAGGGGTTCAAGACTTCAGTGGAGAAAGTAACTGCAGATGTGATAGGAATCGCAAGAGAACTAGAATTAGAAGTGGAGCCTGAAGATGTGACTGAATTGCTGCAATCTCATGATCAAACTTGAATGGATAAGGAATTGCTTCTTATGGATGAGCAAAAAAGTGGTTTCTCGAGGTGTAAACTACTGCTGATGAAGATGGTGTGAACACTGTTGAAATGACAACAAAAAATTAGAATATTACATAAACCTAGTTGACAAAGCAGTGGCAGGGTTTGAAAGAATTGGCTCCAATTTTGAAAGAAGTTCCACTGTGAGTAAAATGTTATCAAACAGTATCACATGCTACAGAGAAATCTTTCACAAAAGGAAAAATCCATTGATGAGTTAAACTTCATTGTTGTCTTATATTAAGAAATTGCCACAGTCACCCCAACCTTCAGCAGCCACCACCCTGATCAGTCAGCAGCCATCAACATTGAGGCAAAAGCCTCCACCAGCAAAAACATTATGAGTTGCTGAAGGCTGAGGTGATCATTAGCATTTTTTAGCAATAAAGTAATTTTAATTAAGGCATGCAAATTGTATTTTTAGATATAATGTGATTGCACACTTAATAGACTACAGTATAGTGTAAACATAACTTTTATATACACTGGGAAGCCAAAACATTTGTGTGAGTTGCTTTATTGCTGTGGTCTGGAACCAAACCACAATATCTCCATAGTATGACCATATAAGCATTTGCCCATCCCTCTGCTTCTGATCAGGACATTGTTTAATGGGTTCCAAATTTTACCTGTTGATGTTTTCCATTTCTAAAACATGCATGGAGGATATCAGTGTCTTGAGCATAGCTGGCACTAAATAAAATTGTAAAGATTAAGATTAGCTGGAGTTATTGAGGGGTGGTTAGGAAAGGTATGTAGAAGAAGCAGAATCTGAGCTGAATTTTAAAGACTAGGTAGGATTTAAATAGGCAGTTGTAGGAGTTCGGAGAATACCTCTGTTCTATGTGGGATTATATGTTATATGTGGGGTGGGGGAGGTCAAGTGTAGGAATTGGCACTGTCTTGGGAAGGGCAGTATTTGGAAAGAGGGGGAAGAATGTAGGAGTAGGTAAGCTGGGCCCACTTGTTGGAGGATACTGAGCATCTGGTTGAGAAGCTAGGACATGAGCTTACAGGCATTGGAAAACCACTCTAGGTTCTTAAAGAAGTGATCAAGAAAACCATATGTTAAAGGTGACTCCTATAGCTGTACCATCATAAATTAGAATAGGAGAGGATGAGACTTTTGTCTTAAGTTAATGGAAACCCATCTAGAATGTTGACAGAATGGAGAAGAGGGGAATTTTAGAGTTATTTCAAAGGAAGAAAAAATAGGACTTGGTAATGGATAGACTATAGGGAATGAGGCATAGGGCGAAACTTAAAATGATGATATTCAAGTTTAAGCCTTGGTGACTGGAAGAATAGCAGTGCTGCTATCTGTGAGACTGAGAAAGGCCATTCACTAACCTGGTTACTAGGGCCCTGATATTTCCAGGGTAAACTGAGTTCGTGTCAAACAGATTTTATTTCTTCATGACTTCCATTATTCTTCTTGGATACTTGTTTCGCCTTTTTGGTCTTTATTTGGCAGTGGCTCTTAACATTTTAACTTTGTTTCTCTGTCCCAGAGGCTTTTGCCAAGTAATGATCTTAAATGCTTAAATGCACTGAAGAAGTTCTGCTGAGTATTCCCTTATAATGCAATCACCTTCAGTGTAGCTGTTTTGTAACTTTCTCATTTTGCATATGGGGTTCTCTAAAATGAGGTCACCTTTGTTGTTACCCAGAGAGTTTTGCTTTTGTACAAGGTCATGTTTGTGCAAAGTTGGTTAATTTTCCACCTCCCTGCCTGCCCAGACACACAGCATTAGGACTTAAAATGTTATGATAGTACAGCTTCAAAACAAAAGAAAAAAATTGTCAGGGGTCAGGGGACTTATGTAGAAATAATGGTACATACCTCTATTTGTAAAATGGTACAGTTTAAAGAACAGTGTCCTGGGAATTAGGAGATCTGGATTCTAGTCCCAGCTCTGCCACTAACTTGAAGCATGAACTCAGGCAGGTCACATTACCTCTTCTTTATGTCCATTTCCTGTTCTGCAAAATGAGGGGGATAAACAAGGTGATTGCTAAGATCAATGCCAGCCCTAAAATCAACTATTTATTAACAAAATAAATGTTTGCAAAGTATTAGCAACATTTGTAGTACTTAGAGACCACTGGGTTAGATACAGCACCAAGTCAGGGGCACATTTATCAGTTAGCCATTTGTTTACTCCAAGAAGACAGGCAAACAGGATGATTCAGGCTTAAAGAAATGAAATTTGAGACCCACTTATCAGTTTAGACTGTTTTTTATAGATGAAATAAAATAGATAATCCAGATAGAATCTGCATTCCCTTTGACAACTGGAGCAAATCAGCATTATAAGCCTGTACTCCAAAGGTAGAATGGAACAAGATGCAAAGATCGAGTTGCTCTGATTTTTGAGGTCTGTCACTGTAGCCGCTTGAGCACTGACTCCCAGAAATAGCAATCATGCTGCTCAGAGCCATCTTAATGAATCACTGTGATCATGTGATTTCCATCATAAGGGGAACTACCCACGATCTTTCCTCTAATGGAGACTCTGAGGAGTATGTTGTTAGAAGAGAGGGTTTTCTTCCATTGTTTTTGTTCCAAGAATTAAGACTATTCCTAGGGTATCTTTATTGCCTATTATTGATCCCTTATGGCTCTGTTATCCATAACTGAACCTCAATACTTCCCATGTCTGGATGATAGATCACCTGGATGAAGATCACCCGGAAGTCAGGATGTAGATCCTGTAAAATATTGCTGCAAGTTTAATTCAATTTCTTTAAGCATTTCTATCTAGTTCCTCAATATGCACTGAGCCCCATGTAAATAGAGGGGCATGCTAACATATAAAGGCTCTGCTCAACAAGTCTTTCATCTCCTGACTCAACTCAAGCCCCTTTCTTTCATGCTGTCTATTTTCCCAGCTCTCCATCCTATCCATACCTTGCTCTCTGAATCAAATGCTGGTGTTAACTGTTTTCTTCTTGGCTGCAAATTTTGGCATCTCTTTTCAGAGTTTTCTGCCTCTCAAACTGCCTCAGATTACAATTGCCCTGTCTTGCATCTCCTTCCCTTTCCTCTACCACTTTTCCTTGTGGTGAAGTGGCTTTTCCAGGTTGGATTGAGACAGTATATTTCATACCATTATATGACTAACTACAGGGAATTTTTACTAGCAGTTTAATGTGCAGGCACAAGTATGTAAACACGAGCAAAAGCAAGCTATCATGTCCCAATTACCCTGATTTGATCATTATATATTATATGCTTGTATCAAAATATAACATACTCCATGAATATGTACTATTATGTATCAATAAAAAATTTTTTCAAAAAGCAAAAAAAATCAAGCTATTGATGATACCACTGATGTCTGCCAGCAGTCACTAAAGGATTTAAGAGGAATCTGTGATTAAAAAAAACCTGAAATGGGAGAAAATTCTACCTATGAGCTAAAATTGTTTCTGCGAATCAAGAAATGATTTCCACAGATTGATTTTGCTGGGAGAACACCTTGGTGCAAGCTGAAGAACACCAGTGATTAGTGGAACCATAATTTGATGAATATCAGTTGACCAGAACCTATTTTTAGTGTTATTTATATAATTAATCATCCTGTACTACTTCTAATAGTGAACAGTTCTGTAAGTTGTGTTTAAGTTCTGTGAGTAAGTTCTGTAATGTACTATGCAACGTGGGATTTTTATTTACCTTCAGATGTCCTTGTATACTAGTATCTCGGGATTTCTGGCATCTCATTAAAAAGGTCCCTCTTGGCCATTGTCTCTCCTCGGTAAAATGTGTCTCTGGAATCAGGAGGCTTTTAAACTCTCTTTTTAGTTTTTATTTATCTGACATTTATTTAGAACTTTATGATTATAAATTTCTTTTACATACATTGTCTTATTAAATTCTTCCACTTACCCTTGCCTACCTCACTGAATTATCATTTACCTTTTAAAAATAGCTGAATATTTTCAACATCACAGAAATTAATCACTTTCTCCAAGACCCAAGGAGTAGTGAGTGGCAGAGTCAGAATTATAACCCAAGTTTTCTGATTCCACACCCCAGGCATTTTCCACTTGTTGGTCTGTTCAGTGTAAAATGGAGAAGTGAAAGAACACTCTATAAAATACATTGATTGAAGCAAAAGCCTTTGTGTAAATTATCTCTGCTGCCATCCCAGGGCTCCACTTCATGTTGCATTTGAAGACAGCCACCATGTTGTATCTAAGCTCCAGAGAGGATTCTGCCCTTGGGCTCTTTACTGAGTTGGACCATGTTTACAATCCTTTTTAGTGACAGAGACCTTTCTCACTTTAGGTTTCTTCTTACCTTTGGAAACATTCCGAAGTCTGAAGAAGGTATCATTCACATTCCAACAGCTGCATAGATGAGCACAAGTAAATTTTGCCTATTTCTTTCTGGAGTGATACAATCTAAATTACTAGACTCCAGCCATGTATACAATGAGAGGTTGCCTGGGATTTGGGGTTAGGAGGTAGTGAGGGGATCTTACTAGGTGAGTTGCGGGCGGGGGGGGGTGATACATGTTTTTTTCTTTTTATAGAGGTAAGGGGTCAGCAGTGTTCTGCCCCTGGAAACTCAATGTAGCTGACTGGGAATTTGCACTGCCTGCTTGGCAGATGGATATAAGAGCATTGTACAGGAATTGCTAATTATGGCTAGAGGGGCTTGGTCTGGTTCTTAGTTAGCATTCTCTTCCTCAAAGATATTTAAAAAAAGGTTGTACACACTCTAGATATTTATTGATGGGCTACTATATATCACCCATTTATAATTTTATTTCGAAATTTTGAGCAAAAATATTGTGAAAAGTAAAAAATGACAATTTCATCATAAACCTGGTTTTCTTTAGCAAATTCTTCTCCTTCATTTTTCTCTCATTTCTCATTATAGTCTTCCTTTTCTTACATGAACTGCTGAACATTTCTAGCTTTTTTATATCTTGGCATGGCTGCAGTTGTAAAGGTATTTTAAACTTGTGAGGTTTATGGATGGCCTTATTATCTTTTTCTTCTTTCAAATTTCTTTCCCCAATATTAGAATGTTTTAGAAGAGATGAGCAAGGCAGAATTGTTAGCAGCTCATGTGACCTTTCCTGCTACTGAGCAGTCAGGCCAAGACAGAAGAAGGTATCAGCTATTTTTCTTAGTATTTAAAAACCCATTCCTATAAGTGAATATACTAAAGCTGACTTTCTGAAAGACAATGAAAAGGGTATTTTTAATTGGAATATTTCTACTTTCCCCTTTTAATCGCCCTCCCACATCTACCTCCACTGCCTCTGCCAAGCACAGTGCCTGTGGACCAATGACACAGGGCCTTGTTCTTACTTAGCTGCCTAATATCTATAGAGGTGTTAGCTGATTAAAAGGCTTAAAGTATTACTGCTCACAGGAAATACTTTGCTATTTTAATAGAGGATTCTTAGAAATTGAAAGGACTTTAAGATCCGTAGTAATGAATTTTTAATGGAGAAATTTTGTGAATAGATTTTTTTTTCCTGGGGAGAAAAAGGTCATCAAATGCTTGCTATTTGTATTTGTTAGAGTGGCTTAACATCCTTGGTGAGCAGGGAGAATTCACATGTCTCTAGGTGGATGAATTCTTCTCCTTGCATACCGGCTTAGCATAATGCTTCCACAGTGATTCTAATCTGGAGAGATAGAGGCAGTAGTGTGCTGCAGATGGCTCATACTACCTCACAAAAGCTGATTATTGAATTTTCAGAAATTTTATAAGCTGTTTTCTTAAATAGTTACTATTAAAAATTAAATTGTATCAACTTATAATTAAATAAATTATGTTAAAAGCAAAGTAATACTGAAAACATAATTTCCTATTTTACTACATTTTACTGTAATCTGTACCCCTGAGGTTATTTATATCTATTGTATCTCTGTAGTAGAAATATTACATGTGTTGGTAGCTTGAAATTGGCCATAGTGGGGGTATTTGCACCATACAAATTGACAAATGCTACAAATAAGGGTTAGACTTATTGTTTTGTTGTTGGTCTAGACTTAAAGAAGTGATGAAGATGTTAATAATGCAGATTAAATTTAAAAGTATGTCATGGAGGTGATTTATGCTTCTGGCCCAAATTGGGTCACAGGGACTGAATTTAACCTCCCACTGGAAACAACCAAACAATGAGACAAAACATATAACACAATGATTTTTCAGGACACTGGACATCAGTCAATGAAGGACAGTGGTCTCTGAGAGATGGGAAACAAGTGAGGAGAGTTCTATGATTGCTGAAGCTTGCTACCTTGAGAGAGTTTTCAGGTCATGGTTCAGGGAGAGCCTGGTGGATTCCCTGTGATGAGCTGATAGAGCTGAGAGTCTGGGGAAACCAAGGCAGCTAGACATCACAAGACAGTGCAATGGACAAGAGAGAATTGTATAGAGAGAGAACCTCAGGTATCTGCATAGAGTCTTCCATAAGTATTAAGGGTAACACTGATCAGTGCATGTATGTGAAGAGACGACTGAAGGCTGGAGAACCAACCACCCAAATATTAGATGGAGCACTACCTGGTGCTCACACAGAACAGGGAATAGATCCTATTGCCACTAGTCACACAGGAAATCTTCATAAATCGTGAGGCATTGAGTAGAAGGGTCTTGCCTTGGTAGTGAGAAAAATTAACCCTACAATAAACAAGTCTCTGGTCTCATCTAACAAATTTTAAAGACAAATTCAGAAAGGATCATTCTGTTTCTAAGTATCTTACCTGTGTCTTAAACAAAGCTGAAGAATATTTATAGGAATGTGAAAATACTCACCATAGAGATAGTATTTCTGGCATAGTGATATAAGGATGCACAAAATTCTGATCCCCCATAAAAACGAGAACACTAGCAAAAAATTGTTAAAAGTGAATTTGCAGAACTTTGGAAACTAAGTGAAGGCTTGCAACAATCCAAGAAGGATTTATTGAAGAAAAACAGCTAAATCTTGATAGGAACATTGTGGCATTTTTCTTGTCCTGGTCCCTTAATCCACTCTTGAGCTTCATAGTAGCCTTGAAAAGCTACAACCTCAGAAATACAGTAACTGGATAATCTAGCAGCCTAGTAGCCACTGGAGAGGACAGAGTGGGTTTGGAACTCCCCAAAGACTCATTTGCAAAGAGCTGTCACTATTTACCTGTCTTAAAAATCCCTGGGAAAGCACCATCCTCAGGGCTTATCTTTATTTTGAACTTATGCCAGAGCTTTGTCACTGAGGAAAGCCTTATGCCTAAACTATCTATTAAAAAAAAAAGTCAGTGGTAATTGTTTAACACTATAGTTCCCTGAGGCAATAATACCAGTTGTGACAAAAAAGAGGATGACAAAAAAATCTTAAAAAGAAACTATTGGATTATTAGTCAGGGGTTTCCAGAGATATAGAAGCAACAGTATGTAGTGTGTGTGTGTGTGTGTGTGTGTGTGTGTGTGTGTGTGTGTAAGTAAAGAGATTTATTATAAAGAATTGGCTCATGCAACCATGTTGAGAAATCCCAAGATCTGTAGTCAGCAAGCTAGAGACCCAGGAGGGCTGATGGCATAGTTTCAGTTTGAGTCCAAAGGCTTGTGAACCAGGAGAGCTGATGGTGCAAGTTCTAGTCCAAAAGCCATCAGGCTCGAGATCCAGAAAGACTGATGTTTCAGTTCAAGTCTAAAGTCAAAGAAAGACTATGTCCCAGCTAAAGTTGCCAGGAGGATCCCCCATTTATTCATGGGAGGGTCAGCCTTTTGGTTCTATTTAGGCCTTCCACTGGCTGGATTGCAGGACACCCACATAACGGGGGCAATCTGCTTTACTCGGTCTACCAATTCAAATGTTAAACTTACCCCAAAATACTCTTGCAGACTCACCCAGAATAACATTTGACTAAATATCTGGGCACTCTATGGCTCAGTTAAGTTGACACATAAAATTAAGCATCACAAGTCCACCCCTTGTCAATCTGGCACCAAAACACATCTCATGAAGCTATACTTAGTCTCCAAATAAAGACAATAGCAAGGTCATAATTCAGCCTAACATGATACAACTGTCATGTGTACAACTGAAAATGCACTAATCACTTCCCTAGAAGAGGAGGTAAAATCCTCGAGTGATGTTTACTCTTTGCCTTGATATCTGATAACATAAATATTATCATATAAAATTAACGATGTTTACATACTATGATATAAAGTCAATACATCTTATGTTACATGATAAAGGAATAAGGAAGGGAAGAAAACAAAACTGTTTGCCTAATATATATATGTACAAACATATTCATTATAAAATAAGGAAGAAATACTCATGACAATTCCAGTTCTGATTTCTGTGACTGGTCATGTCATCAGAGCTGCCATTTATAACTACTTTCTTCCACTACCAGTTTTATGTTCCCTTTACCTTCAGCGAGCACCTCAGCTGCTGATGGTTCTTTACCTGGTGGGGTGACTCAAACCTTAATTTCTGAAGTTTCTGGGCCATTGGTAGTCCTCCCTGGATTGAGTTGTAGTTTTCCATAGACCTTAATGACAGGGCATGACAATATTAAGAGATGCTCTAAGGGATCTCCTATATTTCAGAATACTCTTCCTTATCTCCATTATGTAGTAGTCCAATTTCCCATTGGTAGTCAGGATCAATCACTCCAGCCAGCACTGTAACCCCTTCTTTGCCTGTTGATTCAAATTCATGAGGGGCCCAATGTGGCCAGGTGGCAGTCTTAATTTCCAGTTCAATGGAACTGTTGTTGTGTCTCTTGGTAGAAGTATTCCTTTGGAACTAAGACTTCTAGGCCAGCAGGGCATAAAGTCCTGGGAGAAGGAAGCAAAAATCTTGCTAGTGGATCACTAGGGGTCTTAGTGAGTGATACCACTCTCATTTCCACTCCTTGATACCTAGACCTGTGAATCCTGGCTATGGGAGAACAGTACCATATATTGAATGCTGATTCAGAGTATGTACAGCCTTCTGGAGAAACCTGCTCTGGCCCTAAAGGTATTATCACCCAGCTGGCTCTGTAACTGAGTCTTCAAAACGCCATTTCACTATTCTATAAAGCCGGCTGCTGCAGGATAGTGGGGAATAAGACTGGTGGATTCCATGACAATGGACTCTTTCTTTTTTTTTTTCTTTTGAGACAGAGTCTCACTCTGTTTCCCGGGCTACAGTGCCATGGCATCAGCCTAGCTCACAGCAACCTCAAACTCCTGGGCTCAAGCAATCCTCCTGCCTCAGCCTCCCGAGTAGCTGGGACTACAGGCATGTACCACCATGCCCGGCTAATTTTTATATATATATATATGTTTTTAGCTGTCCGTATAATTTCTTTCTATTTTTAGTAGAGATGGGGTCTTGCTCTTGCTCAGGCTGGTCTCAAACTTCTGAGCTCAAACAATCCGCTTGCCTCGGCCTCCCAGAGTGCTAGGATTACAGGCATGAGCCACCACGCCTGGCCGACAGTGGACTCTTTGTTGTACCTCTTTTGCTGTAAAGTGAGTTCTTTGATCAAAAGCAATGCTGTGTGGAATGCCATGATGGTGAAGAAGGCGTTTTTGTAAGTCCATGGATGATAGTTTTTACAGAAGGTATTAGTCTCTGCTACTATCAGATTGGGCACTCAGCAGTGGCTGTAACCAGGCAGGCCTTGGTGAATGGGAGCCCATGTTGCTGAGCCCATGCATCACCTCCATCCTGATATCATGCCCGCTTTCTTCACAAACCCTTTGGTGATGACAAGAGTAGCTGGGGAAAGAGGCTGACTGCTATCCACAGAATAGATAATCCTACTCACTTGATTATTAAAATCCTCCTCTGCTAAGGTCACCCTTTGGTAAGCATTTACATGGGACACAAGTATCTTCGTGCTTTTTGTTCATTCAGAGAGGTCCATCCACATACCTCTTCTCCAAATTTCCTTGTAACCAATTTTCTAATCATGTTCCTTCCAAGTCTCTGACCATCCAGCCAAACCATTGGCTATAGCCCATGAATCAGTATATAATCACATGTCTGGCTATATCTCCTTCCAATATAAGTGAACAACTAGGAACATTGCTCAATGTTCTGCCCACTGGGAGGATTTCCCTTCACCACTGTCCTTTAAGACATCCCAAAAGGAGGCTATAGTGTGGCAGCTGTCTACTCTCATGTAGTGCCTGCATATTGTGTGGAACTATCTGTAAATCAGGCCTGAGACTTCCCTTCCCCTGTCAACTGATCATATGGAACTTCCCATAAGGTCATAGGTGCAGGCTGGGAGAGAGAAGGCAGTGTAGCAGGAGAGGGGACCATGGATATTTGGATCATTTTTTGGACCATTAGGCATTTTGCCTCTTTGGTTGGTTGTAGGAAGGGCCAGACGTAACAACTTATCCTTCAACCAAGGGATATCTTGACATGCTCCACAGCACTGGATCCCAAGACATTTAACTGAGGTAGAGGACCCCTGAACTTTTATCAGATTTATTTCTCACTCTCTGACATAGAAATGTCTTACCAATAAGTCTAGAATAGTTGCTACTTTTTGTTCAGTAGGTCCAATCAGCATAATGTTATCAATGTAATGGATTAGTGTGGCATCTTGTGGAAGGGAAAGGTAATCAAAATCCCTGTGAACTAAATTATGACATAGGGCTGGAGAGTTGATGTACCCTGAGGTTGGACTATGAAGGTGTATTGCTGGCCTTGCAAACTGCTTCTGGTGGGCCTTATAGACAGGGATAGAGAAAAAGACACCTGCCAGATCAATACCTTCATATCAGGTATGTATCCGGGGTATGTGAATTTGCTTAAGCAATGAAACTGCATCTAGTACAGCAGCTGCAACTAGAGTATTCACTAGGATAAGTTTCCAGTAACCCACTGTCGTTATCTAAGATCCATCTATCTTCTGCACAGGTCACATGGGTCAGTTGAAGGAGGATATGGTAGCAATCACCACCCCTGCATCTTTCAAGTCCTTGATGGTAGCACTAATCTCTGCCATCCCTCAAGGAATATGGTATTGCTTTTGGTTTACTATTTTTAAAGTAGAGGCAGTTCTAGTGGTGTCCATTTGGCCTTTATACCGTAATAGCCCTCACTCTACAGGTCAGGGAGCCAACTGGTGATTCTGCCAGCTGCTGAGTATATATGTTCCAATTATGTATTCTGAAACTGGGAAAGTAACCACAATATGGGTTTAGGGACCCAGTGGCACTGTATGCCTCCGGTGAGGCAGTGCTGTGCAGGACAATGCTGAATCTTCTTCATTATGGTTTCCTCAGGTAATGCAGGGTTAATCCTCTTAAACAAGGGTAGAGAGGCCACTCTCACTGGGTTGGCAGGCCTATTCCACTGGCAAAGAAGACTCATCAAAATGTAGGGGCTCTATGTCCCCAATTTCATCAGGGCCTTCCTACATGTTCTCATTCCAAAATTCAGGATCCCATCTCTTTCTGATAAATGCTTTCACTTTTAACAATGTCTACTGCTAAACACCCTATAAGGCTGGGAATTCGACTTTCAGTGTAATTCAGCCAGTCACACATAGTGAAGTGATTACTATATTCATGGAAATTAAAATATCCATGATATCACATAACTGTCTTTCTCTTTCTTTTTTCTTTTCTTTTCTTTTTTTTTTTTTTGCAGTAAGAGTACCTAAAACCTCCTCTCTTAGCAAATGTCCAGTATATAATAAAGTATTAACTATAGTCCCCATGCTATACATTAGATCTCTAGACTTATTCATTCTGCATAACTGCAACTTTGTACTGCTTGACCCTCCTCTCCCCATCCTCCCTCCCCTATAACCACTGTTCTACTATATATTCAATGTTTTTAGGTTCCCCATATAAATGAGATCATGCAGTATTTTTCTTTCTGTCTAGCTTATTTTACTTAGCATGATGTCCTCTAGGTTCATCCATGTTATCACAAATGGCAGAATCTCCCTTTTTTAGGACTGAATAATATTTCATTGTCTGTGTGTGTGTGTGTGTGTGTGTGTGTGTGTCCCCCAATTTCTTTACCCATTTATCTGTCAACAATTCGAGTTGGAAGGCATGAAAAGACTGATGTTGCAGCTCAAGTAGTTAGGCAGGAGGAGTCCTCTCTTACTCATGGGAGGGTCAGCCTTTTTGTTCTATACAGGCCTTCAAGTGATTGAATGAGGCCCGCCCATATTAAGGAAGGCAATCTGCTTTACTCAGTCTGCCAATTCAAATGTTAATGTCATCCAAAAACACCCTTACAGAAATAACATGGAATAATGTTTGATCGTTGCACTTCATGGCCCAATAGCCCAATCAAGTTGACATATGAAATTAACCACCACAACTTACGTATAGCATATAAAGCAGCAAGCTTTTTATTTTCTAGAGATCTAGTTAAGTATTTACCAGAACACCACTGGATGGAGACCAAGTATTTGGCTTCTGATAAGTTTCTCCTGGTGATAGGTAGGGTTTCTACCTCTAAGGCAGATGCTTCTCTTTGCTCTAGATCTTAGGGAAAAAAGGGGTCCACATCTAGACACACTGGCAACCCCTTTGTAATTGTTTCTAGTTAGAGAACAAGAACTTGCTGATCCTTTAGTGTCAATAAGGTGCCACCTTTCTGTTAGTCAGCTGGTGAAAAAACTGTCTTCTTGTTCCTAACTCTTGATTACAGCATTTTATGAGTACTCTTGTTCAATAAAGATGGTAGCTGATACTTTGTCATTTTGTATCCATTTCACCCTCCCTTCCTCCCTCCTCAGCTTGACACAAATATTCTCTTGAACCTGACAAGACAAATAGCATGGAAACATGAGGTTGTCACTTGAACTTGAACTTAAAGGTTTTAAGCTGGTGTTCAAGTATTGAGTGAACACCTGTTATGCCCTAAGCACTCTTAGGAGTATAGAGTACCTTATTCATCTTTATATTCTCCCAACGTGTCTAGCTCATTGCCTGCATATAGTACGTACTCAACATATAGTCATTGAATGAATAAATGAGACCTCAAGGTACATATGATTTGACTCATATTTATATTCACAGTGCCCAACCCAATGTGCTTTACCACGCTTATCCTGGCTTGTCCATGGTACATAACTTCTCATTATTTTAAGTCCATGAGGACAAAAATCTGTGTGTCATATTCGCCAATATATTTCCTTACCTATATTTCCTCTGGCATATAGCAAAGGTAGCTTGGAAAAATTTTGTTGAGGAAATGAATGAGCGAACGAATAAACTTTGGCCAAGTTATTTAATCTCTCTGAGCTCTTGTTTCCTAATATGGAAAGTAGCATTATTAATCCTATTGTGCTAATGTATATGTAAAGTACCTAGCATACTGCTTGGCACATAGCAAGCAATCAACAAATGTCCATGTTCTTCCTTTCTCCTTCCCTTTGCTTCATTCTGACCATGTATTGGGATGCATCTCATGTATCCATTTTCCATAATGATTCTAGCAAGCAAACTGGTAAACCAAGCTATCAAGTGTCTGTTAATGGCCAATATTACCTTAATTTAATTATCAGGGACTTTTATGGATGGGAAAATCTTCAAGATCTAAAGCTGTAAGTTGGAAAGGAAGGCTTTTCAGATCCCATGAGCAAAGGTAGAGGAACTATTTTGGGCTGGGGCATGATGCTTCTCAGGGACTACAATGTTTCACATGCTTTCACTTGTTCAGAAATGTAACTCTGTCCCAGCTATTTTTTTCCCAGGGGTGAGCCTGGAAGCTCTTTAGCACACAAGACCATGGATTAGGGGCTCTTTGGCTCACTAGTTTTGGGAAGTATGAATGTTCAGAATTTTCACACTCTTCAAGCCAAGGCTCTAACTTGATACTGGACTAACTAAGATTTTCATGAATGAGCATGGACAGCTAACTTTTGAGAAATTTATCCGCCTCTCATCTTAGATGTAGATTCTACTTCCAGTTGTGCCAAAACCCACCTTGGGGCAATCCAGTAACTTCTTTGAGCCTCAGTTCTTTCTTCATAAAGCAGAATTGTAAATGCTCATCAAGAGAGAAGTAGATAAAGAAAATGTGCTTTCATACAAGGAAATGCTGAACTGGAATGATCTAGATCTCAAAACAATGTTGAGTGAAGATAACTAGATGTACACTGTGCGATACCTTTGAAACAACTTAAAACACATAAAAATAATACTAAATGTTTTAATGCATATAGAAGTACCAAAAATGATCTGGAAGAAAACTCAGACAGTAATAAAAATTCTTACCTTTAGGGGGAAAGGGAAGGCACAAAGTGGTGTTCTAGATTGGGATAAGGTCATTAGCTTTATCCACAAAGTTCTGTTATAAATTAAAAACATAATTTTTTTAATTTTCTAAAATAAAAAATATTCATTCTTTAAAAAAGGGAGACAGTTAGACTAAGTAGTCTCCAAGGTCCCTTTGAATTCTAAAATTCTATAGCTCTAAGATAGAAGGAAGAATTCAGCAGTGAAAGGTTTCAACAGTCTCTTAAAATTCTCTTGGGATAGAGTTGTACACTTTTTTCTGGGATGAACAGAGACAGAGAATTGAAGAAGATGATCTCCAGGAGCTCACTTAGGGTAAAATTTCCCTTGGGAGATCAGAGCAGACCACCCTTAAGATCTATTTCAACCCTGAGTGTCTATGGAAATAAGTACAGATGATTCTCTTCAGTTCTCTTACATGATCGATTGCTTTCTGGGCTTCTGCATGAGCTACGTCCTGCCTTCAATGGAGTCAGGGATCAGAAGTGCTTGGCCACCAGATGGCCTACTACACAGAGGCCAAAATGTCTTGGATATTTCCCACCATGGAATACTTCCATCTTTTGATAAGAAAATCAAGGGAAAATGTTTTCTCTGCAGAATTTCCTCCCCCTGCTCACTCTTCCTTTTATGCTAACTGCTGCTGCTAATAGAAACTGCTCTAAGCAGAATTGCTTTACCTTTGATGGGTAGACAAGAGCTTGTCTGAAATTAAAAGACCCCGACATCTCATTGCCACTCCCTGTGGGTAAAAGAGACAGAAAAACAAATCGGAAACTACTCCCTCACCCCCACCAGTTGTCTGTCTCTTTTCTCTTTCCTTCCTTTGTGTC
This sequence comes from Lemur catta, assembly GCF_020740605.2. Taxonomy (NCBI): domain Eukaryota; kingdom Metazoa; phylum Chordata; class Mammalia; order Primates; family Lemuridae; genus Lemur; species Lemur catta. The sequence continues at coordinate 15,103,396 of NC_059155.1, forward strand.
TCTATGTCTTCCAGGTCAGCAATGCAGGGCTAGTAGAGCCCTTCAGTGCTGGGGATGCTCCTTTTCCCCTCTATACCCATTGCATTTGCTACACTCATTACTGCCTCTAACCCAGTGGTCATGCCAGTGGCTGTATTCATTTGGAATACTTCCCCTTTCTCCTCTGGGCTGACATGTAGCCCCTCCTTCAAGAAACCATCCCTGACTAGCTCAGTACACAGTGACCACTCTTTTCCCTGTACTCTTATGACATGTCAGCTAAACCATATAGGTTAATCCTTATGTTATACTGCTTTGAATTCTGTCACCATTTAAATGATGTTAATCTTCTTCCCCATCATCCCATTTCATAAACAGGCCTGGGAATCAGACGGATGGATGACAGTGGCCAAGGGCAGTGGTCTGTCAGGGCCCAGATGTTCACACAATCCTTCTTCACTCCCACTTTTTTTCTCCCCATTTACAGTGAAAATGTTAGGTTAACGTGTGGGTGGAGGACACCAGGAGCAAATGAGTGAAGTTGATAGATAGATAAATCAATTTGATAAAGAAAAGCCCTTTGGGGCTCCTGTGCATCATTTTCTAAGAACCTGGTGGCACTCTATCACTTCTAGGTCTATTCATCAAATAAATAGTTTTGTAGGTTTCTTTTTTTTAAAAAAAATGAGTTTAGCTGCTGACTGGCTCTGCTACCAATCTCTCTACTGGATAATATAGAGATTTTTCAAAAGCTTATAAATACCAAGCCCATTTCACCTAATATGCAGGAGCCCAAAAGGATCCCTGGGGTTTAAGTCTATCTAATAAATAATCTACATTTTTTTTTGTTTCTAAAAAGAAGAAATCAATCAGCCCAACTGACTTCTTAGATTAGCTGTCTGACTCAGAGAGAATTTATCACCACTCCTCCTACTGTACTTAGCTTGGATGTCAACCTGAAATTGAAGTTAAGCATTGAGAATTCCAAGTCACAGATCACGACTCGGTGACATTAATTAAGTTAACCCAGTATATTAGGGATAGAGCTGATATGACCATTTGGCAAGCAGAGACTCTCCCAAGTTACTTCCTTGAACATTCAAAAAATAATTTATGCTTAGGAACAGGATGGGGGCACAAAATGATGGATGGGAGGGCTTACAAAAAGGCATGGAAACTTTTGGAGGTGATGGATGTTTCCTTTTATCTAGATTATGATGATAGTTTCATAGGTGTGTACATATGTCAAACTTATCAAGTTGTATACTTTAAATATTTAAAATGTACTATATTTCAATTATACCTCAATAAAGCTGCTTAAAAAAGAATTTGAACATATGCATTTTTAAATATTGTATTTACTCACTGAGAGAAATTCTCATAGGGCATAATTTTAACTTTAACACCAGAGGTTGAGAAAACTGGCTGTGGAGTTGGACAGAGCTGCAGCTCTGTCATTTACTAGCTGAGTGATTTTGAGGAGGTTTTCAACTTCTTTAAATCTCATTCTCCCATCTGAACAATGGGAACTGTAATGAGAGTACTTAATTCATCTTTTTAGGGTTAAATTAGATGATGCATGGAAAACACTTAGCACAGTACAATACTGAGTACAAATTAAGTCTTAAAGAAATGGCAGTAATTATTTTTAAAAAGTCCGCCACTATATTAATTTTGTCTTGGATCAAAGCATACAGAATCACCAGCAGATTTCTAAAGCAGTTTATTGATTTCAGTCAACCAGCTACCTTTATTAGACACTCATTTGTGGGCAGATCCCCATAACTGAAACTGCTGGTAAGTACAAAGGTAAGGAAATCAGGGCCTCTGACCTCAGTGAGCTTACAAAATGAATGGGAGAGGTGGGGCACGTTTCTGAATGTGATTGTACAAAAGCGTATACAGAAATATACAAAGAAGTACTGATTTAAGTAGTATTAATAAAAGCAATGCAGACAATGGTGAGTGGATGATCTGGACAGGGCTCACTGGGGAGCACGGGGGGTACTTTATCCTACTGGGGAACAGCGTGGGCTTTGGAGTCACTCTATGTGGATTTGAGTCACACCCCTACCACTTATTAGTTGGGAGAGTCTGAGCATGTCACCAAACCTTTCTGAACTCCGGTTTTATACACAGAGATACTAATATCTTCCTCCTAGGGTTGTAAAGATTAGATGAGGTAATGCAGCAGTCCCCAGCCTTTTTGGCACCAGGGACCGGTTTCATGGAAGACAATTTTTCCACAGATCAGGTTTCGGGGGATGGTTTGGGGATGATTCAAGTGCATTACATTTATTGTGCAGTCAAATCTCTCTGCTAATAATAATCTGTGTTTGCTCCCCAGCGCGAGCAGTGCCATCTCAGCTCCACCTCAGATCATCAGGCATTAGATTCTCATAAGAAGTGCACAACCTAGACCCCTTGCATGTGCGGTTTATAACAGGATTTGCGCTCCTATGAGAATCTAATGCTGCTGCTGATCTGACAGGAGGCGGAGCTTATACGGTGATGTGAGCCATGGGGAGGGGCTGTAAATACAGATGAAACTGCCCTTGTTCCTTTCCGCTTACCTCCTGCTGTGCCGCCTGGTTCCTAACAAGCCCGAGGTTGGGAACCACAGAGGTAATGCATGGCCAGCACTTACTATAGAGCCTACAACATAGTAAGCATTCAACAAATATGCAAGCAATTTCTATCATTATATCTCCAAATCTCAGGGTTCTTTTCCGCTTTTGTTCCCGCATGTTTCTTTCTATCAAATTTGATGGGAGATTTCCACAGAAGAATCTAGGGTGATTTCACTGACCAAAACCTCCTGATTTGCCTGGCAGTATATCAGGGTCACAGCAGGCCTGATAACTCCTGCCCTTTTGAATGCCTCTTAACCATTCTAGTGGATAATTAGAGGTAACACTTATGTGGTGCTATGACATAATATTTTGTGTCAAACAATATAGGACATTTTAGAGAGTACTTACTGGTCCAAATTTTTCTGTGCCCAGGCTACCCATATATATTCAGAATCAAGCTCTTGTAAATGGCAAGGACATTCATGCAGTTTTTCAGTCCAAAAACCTTTGAGTCATCTAGCAGTAAGGATCCCCAGTTTGTGCCCAAGTGGTCCAGCTTTGCTCCTGGTGTGGGAATACTGGCTTGGGAAAGAGGCAGAGGAGTCCAGTGGTTTGAACTCAGACTCTTGGGCAGAACTTCCTGGATTTGAAATGCAGGTTTGCTACACAGCAGCTATGAGACCTCAAGGAACTTAATTATCCTCTCTCTTCCTTAGTTTCCTCATCTGTGAAATGAGAGTGATACCATACATACATACCTTATTGGATTGTGGTGAAAGTTCAGTTAGTTAAGAAAGCAAAGTGCTTAGAAATAGGAAGTGCTCAGAAAATGTTAGCTATTATTATTCATTAGAAAGTAAGCTCCATGAAGGTAGAGATTTTTGTTTGCTTTGTTCACTGCTATATCCCAAGCACATAGAACAGTACCTCGTGCATAGTAGGTGCTCAGTAAATATTTGTTGAATAAATGAATAGATCCTTAATTCCTCTTTCTCTCACATCTCACATTCTATTTTCAAAAAATACCTAGAATGTGACCAGTCTTTACTGCTACCATCTGGTCAATAGTTTCCATCTCCTTTCACCTGAATTATCACAACATCCTCCTAACTGGCCTGCCTGCTTCTGTTTTTTTATACCCTACAACCCGACCGCACTCCCCCTGCCCCCCACCACATTTTTTCTCCAAACAGCACTCAGAGTGATCCTTTTAAAATGTAAGTTAGATCATGCTTTTCCTCTGCTCAAAACCCTCCCATGGCTCCCACTCTCAGGAATGGGCAAATTTTTTACCTGATCTGCTCTTAGCTACCTCTCTGGTCTCATCTTCTATTACTTTCCCCTTTGCTTGTTGTGTTCTGGTCACATTGGAACAAAATCAGCATTTCTTTAACACATCAAACACATAATCCTGCCTCAGGGTCCTTGCACTCGCTGTTCCCTATGCCAGAAACGCTCCCTTCCCAATATGCCCTCAGTTTACTTCCACACTTCCTTCAGATCTCTGCTCAAATATTGCCATTGGAGAGAAAATTCGTGATCATCGTACATAAAACAGCATCCCAAGCCCTAGCATTCCCTAACCACCTCACTCTGCTTTACTTTTCTCCATAGTATTTATTACCACCTGACACATTTGTCATCTGTTTATTACTGATTGTCTATCTCACCTCACCAAAATGTCGTCTCTACAAGGACAGGAACTTTGCAGTTTTGTTCACTGCTATATCCTAAGCACCTAAAATAGTGTCTTTAATATTTTGATTTCTTGGTAATTATTTGTGGAATGAATGAATGAATGGTTTTGAAAAACCATGTCCCTCGCTAGTATCTTCTTGCTACAAGGAATAGCATATATTCTAACATAATGTCATTCCAGGGCCAGTTGTCTTTGGCCTTTGATTACTGGAGACTGGAGAAAAAGAATTTTTCCTTGATGCAATCAGTTTGATAGGCAAAATACAGGAAAACAAAGGGCTTGTGAGAGAAATTATTAACAAAATTTTCATCTCCTCTTTGGGGGTGAAAATTCAGAGGGACATCAGCCTCACTGTGTAGCACTGCTCCTCCATGCTGTGGGCCTGGTCAAAACCTTGCCAGCCTGGGCTTGTGGGTATTGAGAGTCACCTCTTCTTGGTTGCATCAAAAAATCATTCCAAAGAGTCCCTTCCATTATTTTTAGAAAATAACATTTCTTCAAAAGGCTCAAATTGTTAAGTCTTCTGGGAAATTCAGTGCGTGTGTGTGTGTGTGTGTGTGTGTGTGTGTGTGTGTTTTGCGGCTGGGGGCGGGGGAGTTATGGGAGCAAGGGAAAAGACAAGTAGACTTTTTAATGTGATTTAGTATTATTAATTTGTATTTACATGGAGCAAAAATTATGTTTTAAAATAAAAATAGCTTCACTATTCTGATTTTTCTTCCTTTTGTGGGGAAACCTTGGATAATAACAATTGATGACAACTCTTCCTATCTTTAAAAATCTATAATATTTTAACTTTTTAAAAAACTTTATAGTGGGTAAGTAGTAGGAAAATAAGAAACTTAAAAGCTATTGGCAATGTTGCTGGAACTTTGGATTATTTAAGTTTGTGAACCTGTAGCACTAAATCAAATGTTTTGATTTGCAGATATTTGGTTGGGGTTGTGAATTTTTGTTCCAGAGTGGAGGGGATTTGAAAATTTGAAAGTCTCTGGCTTTCCCATCTGTGTTAAATCCATATAATCAGATGAGTCACAATCAGCTTTGGGGGGAGAAAAGCTCTCTGTGTTTACAAACACAAAACACAAGTTCCCCAGAACTTGCTGAGCAGTCTCTTATGGTTTTGCACACACTGGCTAACGGTCCAGGAGCAGTGCTAAACTGCCCAAGTGAAATACTGTATTCAAGATGGAGGCTCCAAGCCTCTTTGGTTCTAGACAAAAGCTTAACCTAAGGGCTGGGGAGGAGGGGAAAGGTAGTCACCCAGAACTCGGGTTTAGAGATGAGTGTGGGGAAAGCAAGTGAGGGCTGGGTGTAACTCAGCTCAATGTTACATCCTAGAGGCCCAGGAAATGCTCTCAAATGGCGGCCATCCCGATGGTGACACCATAATGCAGATGCAGCCTACCCTCTCCATCTGACCCAGCTAGACTGTCAGGGTGAGATCTTCTGTGCTGTAAGTCAGCATTTTCTCCACTGATTGGCACCACTGTCCCCTGAGTCTAGGACCTATGAGGTGTGCTTCTGCTTTTCTCAGCAGCTCTTCTCCCATTGTACATTTGTACATACCTCTAGCTGTTTCTTTTTCTCATTCTTTCTGATTGCCAACTATGGCATTAAAAAGACAAACAAATCAACTCCAAACCCCTTAGAGCTGAAGCAGCCTGTTGTCTTGATTTTCAGTGCAGAGCTCATTAGAGACTTAAGGTATAAGTGGTTCCACCACACGCAGTACCATGTTACAAGACTGTTAGACTCTTGGCAGGGTGTTTTTCAAATATTCCAAAAATTGGACAGGTACCCTGCATGTCTTGGAAGCCTCAAAAAGTGAATAGACAACATGCTTTAAACAATCCTTCATTTGTTTTAATGTAATTAGGATTGGGAGCAGGCAATCAATCAGAATGTCTATGTGTAGCATTTTGGAATCAGGAAGAAATTGGAAACATAACCATTGTGACCAACCACTGCATTCTAAAAAAGCTTGAATGCAAGCAGAATAATTAAAGTGAAGCATCCTTCTGCTCTATCCAGTCCCTCACCCCCTGACATCAAAGAGTTCAGTGGGATCCAGTTGCTTTAAGATCCCCCAAAGCAGAGCATGTTAATAGCTGCCCCCTCTCCCTGGGGACTTGAGTAAGACTAGGGGCTACTTAGGTGGGGCATTCATTTCAGAGAGAGAGAGTGAGAGAGAAAGAGAAAGAAAGTACCTATTATTGGCCAAGCACTGGGCTAGGTACTGGGTACACAATGGTGAGCAAAAACAGATGTGATGCCTGCTTTGTTGGAGCTTGTGATCTCATGGGTGAGACAGGCATTAATCAAATAATTATACAAATGAGTACAAGATTATAAACTGAGATAAATATTCTGAAGGAAAGGAACACAGTTCTAAGGAAGCGTATACTATAATGGAGGATTTAATGAAGGCCTCCATGAAGAAATATTGCTTAAGCTGAGATTTGAGGGGTCAGTAGGAGTTAAGTGACCGATCAGAAAAGAACTACATGCTATGCAGAAAGAACAGCAGGTCCAAGGTGCTGTGGACGACTAGAAACAAGGCCAGGGTGGCTGCAGTACAGAAAGCAAGGGAGTGTTGGGAGATGAGGCTAGTGTTTGACAGGGTGTTTCTCAATGGGAGTGCCATTGGCTTTGGGATGGGACAGTTCTTCACAGGGGTGGGGAGTGCTGGTTTCCATATTCTAGGTTGCAGGAAATTTAGTGCCCCTGGTCCCTGCTCGCTAAATGCCAATACTGCCCCCTTGGTATTTATGACAACCAAAAAGTCCCTAAATTTCCAAACATCCACCAGTTAAGAACAACTGACTGCAGGGCCATGTAGTCCATTTAAAGATTTAGGGTTTTGTCCTAAAAGTAAGGGGGAAGCAATGGGAAACTGTTTAAGCAGAGGAAGAAAATGATCCAATTTATATTCTGAAGAGATCATTCTGGCTACATTGCAAAAAAGTAGGGTTTTCCCAGAGAGCCTCCCTGATAAGGTGGTTGTTAAAATGCAAAGGCTATAGGGGTGGGGTGGGGTGGGGTGGGGGAAAGGGATGGAGGGGCTAACCAGGCAAGCTCTCACCAGGTATTAATAGTAAAGTTGTAATGCATTTGTAATAGCAACTATTTATGGAGCACTTAATATATGTCAGGTGTGTGGTATGTGCTTTACATTTGCTATTTTATTCTTTGTAATAACCCTGAAAAGTATGCATGATATCCCTATATTACAGATGAGGAAATGTAGTGTCAGAGAAGCTTAGTGATTTCCCAGTGTTATACAGCAGATAAGTGGTGGATCCAGGAGTCCCTGAGCCCTGTTTGACTCCAGAGTTCATTCTCTTAATGAAGTACAGCTGTATCTAACTGTTATATTATCAACAGAGCATCTTAGCAGAGTACAGAGCCCAGAGGGCATGTGAGGAGGGTAGAAAAGTCTGGCTGGAGCACAAGAACCTTTGCTGTGGAGCATTTTGCACAGCTATTAGCCAGTATGAAAATCCTGGGTGCCTGGAAATAGGAGGGTGGGAATTAGAAGACAGTGAAGAGTGATGGAAGGATGCCGAAGACAAACCTGTTCTCCCCTAAAGTTTGCCAAAGGCAGATCCCGCTAGAGTCATTTCTTCTTGGAACCACACTATCAATTTGAAAAAGGCCTTCTGGAAATTCAAGAAGGAGAGAGAAACTTCTACTGAGTCATAAGACAAAGCTGGGCTTATTTACACTACGCATTCACAGAAGAACGGTGCTGTTCTGTGCAACTCGACTTCAGTTTGTTCAAGCTGCCCACACACCTGGGCTTCCTCCAGATGTGAGAGTAAACAGCTTCATACGAGGCATACTTACAGGGCTCTTGCAGTCTGAAATGCAGCATTAAGCATTGTGGGAGATACAAAAATGACTGTAATATAAGTCCATTTTCAATGGCTTTATAGTCTAATTGAGGAGACAGAAATACGACCAAGTGTAATCAATCGAGGCATAAATAAAACACCATGGGAGTTCAGAGCAAAAATGCTCACTTCCACCTGGGGAAGGGAGGCAGGGGGTAAGGGAAGGCTTTGTAGTGAAGGCAACATTTCAGCTCGCCTGGCTTTAAAGGGTGAGTAAGATTTTTTAAGGCCAGTCATTCTCAAAATGTCATCTTTTGACCAGTAGCATCAGCATCACTTGGGAATTTGTTAGCAATTCCAATCTCAGGTCCACCTTAGTCCTACTGAATCAGAAACTCTGGGGTGGAGCCCAGCAAGCTGTGTTTTAACAAGTCCCCTGGGGGACTTGTTACATACTCACAGTTTGGCAAAGAAGTGGAGACAGTCTAGGTCAAGAAAACAGTGTGAGCAACATTTCAGTGACATTAATATAGGTGCTGGCTCTGTGAACTGGTAGCACCAGGTGTAGCTGGAGGGTAGGGCACATGGGTGGGTATGGCAGGCAAATGAATAGGGTCATATTGGGGGGCTCTTGAACTTTCTATTTCAAGTAATAGGTGCCATGGAGGCATTCAAGGAGGAGAGCAACATGGAGACCAGGAGACTAGTTAAGAGGCTACTTTTCTCATCTAGTCCAGTGGTTCTCTGTGCTGGCCGCAGATTAGAACCACCTGGGGAGCTTGTCAATATTACCGACTCCAGGGCAACTCTCCCAGACATTCAGATTTAATTGGTCTTGAGGGTGGCCCACCATTGGTATGTTTCAGAAGTCTGATAGGTGATTCTAAAGTGCAGCCAAAGTTGAGGACCCCTGTTCCAAGAGAAGGATAAAGCACATGCGCAAGTGGAGGGGAAGGAACCGGAAGTGATCCTGCCGGGAGCCATTCTCCTCACCACAGCCGGAGCGCCGCAAAGGACCCAAACAAGCAGAAAGCCTGAGCTGGGCTCTTTGCCTTCGTATACGGTGAGCCACTTCCCTGACTACTTTGTAAATGACTTCGGCAGCTCAGGATGAACCTTGGCTGCAAAAGTGAAGTTGATCTGATATGATAGAGGGACTATCCCAGAGACATTTCATGTAGATGCCTGTGTAACCTTATCTGAAACCTCTGTGTATCCCCAAGGCCCACCAGGGGGTTCACCAGGAGAATGGATAGGCTTTGGCAGGGGGAAGTGGGTGGAGGGGGGAGCTCAAAGCCTGAATGCTGGTTCCGAGATCTGCTTCCCTCTGAAGCCCCTGTTGGCAAATGTGCTGCTTCCTCTCCATGTCTGCCTCTGCATTTTCTGCCGGCCCATCGGGCTGCTCCCACACTAGCAGAGGGTGAAAGAGGAAGGTGGTGAACACAGCTCCACAGCATGCAGATTAGGACCATCTCCAACCAGAGGAGGGTGGTTGAGGTGTACATGAGAGGGAAGTAGAGGGACATGGCACGTCACTGTGAGATCCCTGAAATCGAGCCAGCAATGTGGCCAATTAGATTGAAATAAAGGCATGGTGACTTCTAGAACCACTCAGCTCTATAAAAATTACAACAAACAACAATATTATAAATACCTGATATTTATTGAGCATTTACTAGGAGCCAGACACTGTGCTTAGAGATTTGTTTCTATTGATCATCTCACTTAATTTTTATACTGACCTTATGAGAAAGGCACTGTTGGTATCCTTTTTTTACAGATGAGGAAACTGAGGTTCAGAGAGGTTTAGGAATTTGCCCCAAACCCCACAGCTAGTAAGTGTAGAACCAGGACCTGAAATTGGGTCTGTATGATTCCCAAGTCAGAGCTGTTAAGCATTCTGCTGCAGTTGGTTAATGGTAAAATTGTCCTTGATTCTGGAATGGGTAGCATTTGTGTGGGATGTGTGCAAGATTAGAAAGAGGCCAGGTAAGAGAGGGCCTTGAAGGCCAGGCTGAGGGGTTTGGGTTTGATTCTAGGGGCATTGGAGAGCTATTACATACATTACGGCATTATTATTGGCATTGGCAAACAAACTTTGGCAATAAACGTTATGTATACGATGTGTCCAGATGGAAGAGGGAGGCAGGAGTTGCTATATAATTTGCAGGGCCCCATGTCAAAAATTATTAAGACTTTCAAGATGGTAACAGCAGAGCATCAAACCAAGTGTGAGCACCTGTGAGACTGCTCAGATTGCATGCCTAAGAAGCCAGTCCTGCAGTTAGGAAGCAAGGCAATCGAGAAGGTGTCTAGTATAGGGAGGTAGGGAGGGGTGGGGGTGGGGTATGGCATGGATAAGGTCAGGGACTGGGGTGGTGGTGAGGGGGCTAGAAAGAAAAGGATGGAAAAGTAGAATCAATACGGTTTCATGAATGTGCCTTTCCCTTTCACCTCCCAGATTCAGTGACAACTCTAAGATCAAGTCTGGATGACTGAACGGAAGGATTAGAAAGGGGGAGCTAATTTGAGAGAGAAATTGATAAATTTGCTTTGCAAACCTACTCAGTCCCACCTGCATACTTGGTGTTTAGATGAGTATGAATGTTATTGATTTACACTGGGTACTGTCCCTTCAGTGATTTGGTCTCTTGCTTTGCCATGAAGCTATGTTTTGTTTCCTCCCTGTGACAAGACAGATTTATTTAGTTTGTTCCAGGGAGCTAGAGGCAAGCCAAGTAAACTCTCCTCCAGTCTGCTTTCTTTGGACTACAAAGGGAGTTGCTACATGGGCTGGAGTTAGGAGAGTGTATAGCAATAAATTCTTTCTCCCTCCATGCCTAAGAGTTTGTGCAGATCCTGAAGATCATTCCACATACATGGGGGTAGGGCGGCATAACAGGTTCATTACCTTGACTTCAGGTCTCCCCTATATTCTCAACACTTCCTTGTGCTCCCCCTAATCTGCTCCTTAGAACACAGAGACACTCTGGGAGCCTTTGAATGGCTCCAGAGCAGACATCCTTACTCTCCATCCAGGTCACTCTGATAAAGGGACAGTCTGGACTCAGGGGAATCAGAGAGGTTTCAGTCCCAGTGCAGCCTAGCAGATCTGCTTGTCGACCAGTGCTAGGGCAGCTCCATATTAAAGGACCAGAATGGAGGTGTCCACCTATCACAGCCTAACCATGTGGGTAGTAGGGGGTCCTAAGAGAAGAAGAATTTCATCAAATAGCCACCCTATGCCCTACCATTCACTCCCTGCTTGTGTCCTGTCTTGTGAAGTATTGAGCTTTACTTCAAATGGCACCCTACGAGGAAAGAAGGCCCTCCACTCCATCCAAGGTGAAACCCATCAAACATATGCTTATATGGTCTAGCCTATTGCTCCTAGGCTACAATCCTGTGCAGCACATGACTGTACTGAATAGTGTAGGCAACTGTAACACAATGGTAAGTATTTGTGTATCTAAACACAGAAAAGGTGCAGTAAAAATACACTATAAAAGATAAAAAATGGTATATCTGTATAAGGCAGCTCTATTATAATCTTATGGGACCACCGTTGTATATGAGGTCTGTCCTTGACCAAATTATAATTATGCAGCACATGACTGTACTTCATAGGGTTGTTATGAGGATAATAAGTGAGTATAGTGCCTAGAACAGTGCCTGGCATATGGTAAATGTTACATAAATGTGCAACCAGAGATGTCTCGCAGTAAAACTTCCTGCCTGTGAAAGGGCCAGCCAGAAAGCCACCCAATTCCTCGGGGGAGAGAGTGAGCAGTGTCCAGGCTGGAAACTGAGTGGTCTTAATCCTCTACAGCAGGGACATGCTGCCCTCCCCAGTTTGATGAGAGTAAAAGACAGGCTATTGTCTGAAAGGCCATGAGGGGGGAAAGAGAGGATTGGTCAGACTCCCTGGGCATGGTAGAACTGGCTCATCAGCTGGGATGGGGCTGTGTTTGGGAACCCTAGGCCTGGGAAAGTGCCCCCAATTTCTCCTTAGATTTAGTAAGCCTCAATTCCCTTGCTTAGTTTTGTTGTTTCCAGGGCTGAGGGACCTAAACTGACAGTGCCTGAACAAGTCAGAATGCATCTAATCTGGTGGGTGTGAAACCCAGCAGCCGCCCAAGGAAAGTGGAAGTAATCAGGGCTCTGTGGGATACACATATATTTTTATAATGAAAAGGTTACAGGCATCATAATGCCTGTGATGTGGAAAGAGTCATCTGCCTCTCGTCAGCAGAGACTGACTTTATGAAATAACGTTTTCCCCGTTGACCGCTTGGGACTCTCCAGGAGCAAAGCCTGTTATCCATCTCAACCTTGCTTTGGCAGTGCTGAGCTCCTTTGCTGGGAACAGGGGACCTCCTCAGTGGGGGCTTCAGCATGCTAAGACTTCCACAGTGGGGGCTGAATGTTCCATTGACCTCATATCTGTGAGCTGGCGGGGAAGGAAGGGAGTGTGGCCAGGTGGGTGGCCCAAAGAAAGCCATTTTGAAAAAGCAATTCAGAAAGTGTGGTGAGCTGGGTTAGTTGGTCATTCAGCCAAAATGGAGCGAGCATGGGCTGCCTCTAGGGCCACCAACTGTCTTCATACACTGCATATTTTGCATTACAGTAGTTCCCTCTTATTCACAGGGGATACATCCGCAAACCACAGTGAATGCCTGAAATTTCAGATAGTACCAAACTTTATATATATGGTACTATGTTTTTTTTTCCTATACATACAAACCTATGATGAAGTTTATAAATTAGGCACAGTAACAAAAAATAATAAAATAAAACAATTATAACAATATACTATAAGAAACGTTATGTAAAAGTGGCCTCTCTCTCTCTCAGCATCTTACTGTAGTGTGCTCACATATTTTCAGAACTCTGTTGGCTACAGGTAACTAAAACTGCAAAAAGTGAAACCATGGATAAGGCAGCGATGGGGGCACTACTGTATATTCAGTTTAGCACTTGGTTAAGCATTTGGGGATTGCTATTGTTTTTCTGCACATCAATCATTTCTTGACAGGATCAGTCTTTATGTGAAATGAGGCACAGACTCATATCTTAGGCTGGACCATATAAGATAGGTGGGTTTGTTGGTAAAATGGTCAAATATTGCAATTCTGTGTGATTCCACCTACTATTTCAGAATGTAGCAGGTACTTGTGAAGCCTTTTTCTGTTTAAGTTGCAGGCAACCAGGATCTTACAATTCCCTTTCCTTTTACATGCAAAGGCAATTCAGGATAATAATGCCATCTTTTATTTGTGGAGCACTTAAGATTATATATTTGGGGAGCTGTCCGTACTGGGCCCTTTACGTGGTCCATTGTTCTATTTAATACTCAGAACAGCCATGTGAAACAGTTGTTATTATCTCCTATTCACAGATGAGTCTGTGGCTCAGAGATGCTAAATGGCATGTCTAAGTTCACATGGCTACTGTGGAATGGGAATTTGAACCCAGGTCTCTTTCCATCACCCTAGCTCTTTTCACTATTTGCATTTCTTCCTGACAACTGTGTTTAGGGTTTTCCTTGACCCTGTGCTATCCTTTTCACTTTCTAATGTTTAAGGGTTATTGAGGCGTTCTCTGAGCTCTATGATCCCAGTGAGCATAAGCAGCTTGCCCCAGTTGTTGTGCATGTTTCCCAGCTACTTGAAACAGCTTCCTACCACGAAGAAAGACTCCTGTGTACATCTCAGACAATGGAAAGCTCTAACCACTGGGTAATGACAGTGTTTAATGAGGTGGTTGCTTATCACATATTAATGATTAAACCACTTCCTATGCTATTAGTAGTAGTTATTTTCCAGGTGTTGGAAATTGATCATGTATATAGAATATGTTCTGAGGCTTCAGTAGATTTTGTGTTCATATGGTCCTATCTTCATAGAAATTGTCTCGGTCACTAAACTCTCTCAGTGTCACAGTATAGATTTCACAACAGAATAATTTAGATGTCAACAGAACCCTTAGAGATCATGTAATCATAATCTCTCTCCCTCATTTTAGAGCTGAGAAAACTGAGGCTGAAGTGGGAAGTGACTTGTTCAAGGTCAGAAGGCTAGTTCAAAGGCAGAGCCAGGACCCAAACTCAGATATATCTGACTTCTGCTCCCTTCGATATGCCCTGCCTCCTACAGCACTATTCTTGTTTTATAGGTACTCAGATACCAAATATTTATTGAACACCTGCTGTGTGCCAGATTTTGACTCAGAGATGCTACATGACCTTCCTAGGGTCACACTACAAGAACAGGACAGGGTTTAGAGCCCCATTCTCTAGTGTTTCCTACCAACCACGTTGCCGCTCCTCACTGCAGCCCTGTCTTTCTCAGTGTTTTCCAGTACAATTTGGAGGAGGGTGTAATTGGGGCCTAGATAGTCATGCTCCTTGGTGAATACTTACTGATGTGAAAACGCGGAAAAAACGATTCCTCTTTTGAGGATCAGTTGAATGAACTCACTAAAACTGTGGTTCTCAAACTTGAGCATGCATCAGGGTTACCTGGAGGCATGTTAAAGCAGATTGCAGGGCCCCGTCTTTGGAGTTTCTCATTCAGTAGGAACGGAGTGGAGCCCGAGAATTTGCATTTCTAACAAGTTCCCAGGTGCTGCTCGTGCTGCTGGTCCAGGGACTGCACATTGAGAACCACCATTGTAGTCTATAAAATGGATACGATAATACTTGACTTCATTCCTCCCTAAGGTTGCCTGAGCCATCTCAAAGTTTTGAGGAGAATGGTTTCAGAGACGGTACCTCAGTTTTCTCCATCATTTTGAATGTGCAGAAATAGCTTCCAGTTCATATCTGCCATTATGCTTTTTTATAGCATTCTAGAAGAAATTCAGAAGAAATATTAGATCATTTAGTCCAGCTTTCTGCATCTATGCTGGGATGTATCTAACCCATTTTAAATATATGCTTGACTCTCCCCACCTTTTTGTCCATTTACCCCTTCAGTGATCATGATGAGCACCGTCTCTGTGTGTGCTCATGTGAACTAATCATCTCCTTAACCTAACTCCTCCCCTTGGGTGCTCCACAGAGATTGCTCCCAGCAAATCTATCTGCTCAGGGATGTGTGGGCATAGTTTCTAGCATAGTGCTTGGTGCATAGCAGGCACTTGATGCATGTTAGCTCCCTTTTCTTTCCCTTCTCAAACTGGTAATACCTCTTGATGACTCATGAGCCATCCTAACATTCCCCTCATCCAAAAGGGGGCATGTACCAGGGGAGAATGAAAAAGGTAAAGGCCTTCAGATGACATCCTACCTGATATTTCTAAAGATAATGGTTCTCAGCCTGATTGTACATCAGAATCACCTGGGTAGCTTTTAAAAGCTACTAATGCCTAGGCCCCATGTCAGACCAACTGAGTCAGAATCTCTGGGGGTAGGGCCCAGACATCAGTATTTTTAGCACTTTCTAGGTGATTCTAGTGGGCATCCAAGGTTGAGAACCACTGTTAAAAACAAAGCCACTTCCGTTTACTCTGCCTTCTTGCCTTTTAACCAGAGTTTCTCTAAGTCTAGGCTTTACTCTAGAAGGGATTCAGTAAAGCAGTGGTCCTAAAGCTTTAGCATGCATCAGAGTCACCTGAATCATGAAGGTTTTCCCACTCCCAGAGTTTCTGTTTCAGTAGGACTGGGGTGGGGCCCAAGAATCTGGATTTCTAATAGGTTCCCAAGTGGTGTGGATGCCGCTGGTTCAAGGACTGCACTTTGTACACCTCTGTTGTAAGGGAAGGGGCACAATGTTCTTCATTCACTGCCCCTTAAAAAATAGTTGTGATGGGTGATCTTTTAACCCCAATCTCCATAACAATTTTCAAGCACTATAAGGGTATGCACACACACAGCTGTGTTGGGGAGCCCTGTATTACAGTTACCAAGTGTCCATTTGCAAAGACAAGTGAAAGACAAATGGAGTGCATTAGGAGAACTAAACAAATGTTCTCCTGGGTAATAGGAGGAAGCCAGCAGCTGAGGAAAGAGTTAAATAATTAGGTTGTTTATCCCAATTCAGTCTCTGTAGGGCTTGGGCTTCTTTGCCTCCATCTCCACCTGCCATCGTTAGAACTGTCTTTCTTCTATGATTTAAAGAGGTTTATTGTTAAAGTGCAAGGGCAAATTAGACATCACAGGCACCAAGAAAACAGAACAAAACAAATGAAAGCCATCCCTACTCCAGGCCGGCAGACTAGGAAGAAGAATGTTTTGGGTTGTTTCTGAATATCACAGTCAGCTTTAGGTAACACTGCCCAGTGCTTGCAAGCTTAATTATTCTCTACAAGGATGGGGGTGGGGAACAGCTAGACAGGGATGATGCCATAGGGAGGAAATTGGTTAGTCATTCTGTTTGCTCAGAATGACTGGCAGTGCAGCTCCTCCATTTGCCATCCATTTCCTCTTCTCCAGCAGATCAAAGACAAGAACAGAGGAGATAAATGAGCCTAGCAGCCCTGAGATACCAATTACTTTACAAGTCGGCAGAGAAGCATCTCTGGGAAATTGGAATGTGTGTGAGTGAGTGTGTGTGTGTGTGTGTGTGTGTGTGTGTGTGTGTCTCAGGAAGAAACAGGCCCAACAGTACCAACTTCAATAGTTATTCAGTCTTTCATTCCTATGTTTGTCTTGTATAGTCCAGGGTAGGGATGAGTTGTCATAAACTCTGGCCTCGCTAGGGGTACTCAGAAAGCAGGGCTGGCAGGTCAGTCCTGATACCCTTTCTCTTCCTGGCCTCACATCCTGGTATCTTAAGATCGTCTTCTCAGTTCCCCTCCCTCAGAATGACCACCAGCTTACCTTCTTGAAAGCTTTGTTGAACCTAACTATGCATTTCTCAGGGTTTTAGCTTTTGTTGTGTGTGTGTAAAGGGAGGTGAAAATGCAGTATAGCTTAATGTGAACTATCCAAATTCAGACTCCTTGGGTTTGAAGCCCAGCTTCACCTCCTATTTGCTGCATTACCTTCAACAAATCACTTTGATAAGGAAAACTCCCATCTATTACTTGGCACAGCAGCCGCCTGAGACCCCCACCCCTCACGGAAGACCCACATTAGCATATTACTAACCTAACACCTGGCACATTAACATATCACTAACCTAACATCTAGCAAATCAGCATAACACTAATCCTATTGCCTGGTGCAGACACTAAACTTATTACCTTGCGGGCATTAGTCACCTAAGACCCTCCCCCCTTGGGTCACCCCAACTTAATAAAAGTGGGAAAAATTGGGTAGACGGGGCTCAGAATTTGGTGGCGAGACCCCTCTGAGCCCGCCGGCGAATAAACCTTGATTCTCCGACTCTCCGTGTGCCGCTCGGTTTGTCCTCGGGACCACTCGCTGTAACACTTGCCGTAACAACTTCACCACTCTAAACCTCAGTTTTTGTCTGCCAACAACAGATAACTAAAGAGCCCAGTATGAATGGCTGTTGTGAGGGTTAAAAGAGATAATCCATGTAAAGCACTTAACTTGGCACATTTAAGTACTTAATACATGGCAGTCGTTATCACCGTTACTTTTTCAGAGAAAGAGAGAGACTTTTGGGGCAGGCAGAAAAGCCCAGAGTGGTGACAATATAAACTAAATGTCTGAGGCACTACAAAATGACTATTTGGGGCCCCAATGATAGCATTTTCCTTGGGTGATGGCCACTAACAACGTGGCAGAATTAAGCCTAGTGTTTCACAGGGTCTGATGTGTAAGATATTCTTGGGAGGAGGGCTTTGGAAAGTAAAGTTTCCAAGCAGAGGAAGGATTGGTCAGAATTTGCTTATGAGGGACCTAAAGTAGAAAGAGGCAGAGCTGACAATGGATCAGCAGACATTGGGCCTTTCTTCTACCTTCCCCATCCACACCTCAGCAATGGTTGAAATGCTTGTGGTTCTCTGCAAGTGCTCTGCTTTCTTTCCTCTGGCCTTTGAGCATGAGTATGCCTTTATGCCCTCTTGTACCACCAGTTCTTTGCTTATGCTATTTCCTCATTCTGGAACACCTTGTACCCACCATTCACACACTTAACACTTATTAAAGCTTCCTTGTTTTCCCACTTCCCAGTCTGAGTCAATACCTTGACTTCATGTTCTCATAGCCCTCAGTGATCACCATAGCATAAGTACAGTAGCCATGAGCCACATGTGGCTACTGAACACTTGAAATGTGGCTAGGCTGAAATGAGATGCATTGTAACTGTAAAGTGCAGATCAGATTTTGAAGACTTAGTACCCCCCCAAAAAAAGGGATGTAGAATATCTCATTAATAATCCCCTATATTGATTACCTGCCAAAATGATACTTGGAATACATTGGGTTAAATAAAATATATTAAAATAATTTCCCTTGTTTTTATTTACTTTTTAAAAGGTAAATACCAGAAAATTTAAAATTACAATGTGGCTTGCATTAACTCCCCACTGGACGCGTTGCACTAGACTGTCAGCTTCATGAAGGCAGAAACCTTGTCTGTATTTCTCACCATGATGTCCCTGCTGCCTGGCTTACTGTTCCTTAAGTGTTTCTAAATAATCAAATGAAGGAATTGGTGTTGTATCTGGGTTTGTACTGAACCCTGGAACTTTGGCTAGAAGGTTCATGGAATCATTTTGGATTTATTTTTCCATTCCTCTGGGTGACTGGGTATTTAATTCACATTACTGTATTTCATGTCTTTAATTTCACTAACGACAGGAAGTTGTAGCTGTGGCTAAATGATGTAATGTTGTTTCACTTACAAATTTATTATCTGTGAATCCTTCTCATGTCTGTTCAAAGAAGTTATGTGAAGAAGAGGAAATAATTCCTAAGCTAGGGGAAGCTTAAAGCAAGAAAAGTGGAAAGGCCAACAGAAGCCAGCACTTGGTGGCTGAAAGGACCTCTATTGGTTTTTTATTAACGCATAAAAACTACTAACATCTTAATGCCTTGAAATAGCATACATTTATTATTTGATGGGTTTTGTGCACGAGAAATCTGGGCACAGCATGCTTTGATTTTTCTGCTCAGGGTCTCACTGAGCTGAAATCAAGGTGTCTGGCTAGGGTTGCATTTCTCATCTGGGCTCAAAGCCTCTTCTCATTTCATTCATCTTGTTGGCAGAATTTGGTTTTCTTCTAGCTGTTGACTGGGGACCACCTTCAGCTCCTAGAAGCTGTCCACAGTTTCTTGCCATGTGGCCCCCCAAAGACAAGTCACAGGATGAAATGTTTGCCTTGTTCCAAGCCAGCTGGAGCATGTGTCTCTGACTTCCTCTTTCTCATCAGCCAGAGAAAACTCCCTGCTTTTAAAGGGCTCCTGTACTTAGGTTAGTCCCACTCAGATAATCACACTATCTTAAGGTCAACTGATTTGGGAGCTTAATTACATCTGCAGATATCTTCATAGCAGTGCCTAGATTAGCACTGGATTGAATAACTGGAAGAATGTGTGTATATACCAGGGACTGGGAAACTTAGTGGGCCATCTTAGAATTCTGCCTACCACAGAAACTCAGACAAGGTCCTCCGTCATTTCAGTGAGAATAAAATTATGAGCAGAGACTTTGAATCTACAGAAGGAGACAAGTCTTTCAGAGCTGGAGAACGCCTATTAAGGAAGTGGCCACAGAACCTATGAAGGGGGCTCTGAATTAAGGAAATGCTGGCACTGGAAGGCATGTTAAAGATGATATAAAATAATCCTTCCATTTTTCAGGTGAGGAAATAGAGGCCTAGACAGTAGAAGGCTTCTTAGAGTGGTCATTGGAGCCATGTCATGTTTCTTCTGTAGAATCTGCTGATTGTTGGAAGGACTGGCAGATGGAGCATTTGAAATCTGGTGAATTTAAGATCTCTCCTCAAACTTACTTTCTCACCTTTGCCATAACTACCTGCATTATGAAATAACTTGTAGCCTAAAACCACTTTTATTCTTTGAGTTTTACAAAATAAACATACTTTGTATGTAACATTGGATGAATCCTCTCATTCATATCTAACATGAATATGGAGGTTGTTAAATCATGAATTGTGCTGAATTTCTCATTTTTCAGATGTATATTTTTTAAACCAATTGTTTGAGAGGTGAGGAACTTGGGTAAAACGTGGCTCTATTTCTCATTCAGGACATATAGTGATGGAATTATTTGAGAACAGACTTTTAAGGACAGGGACTTAGAGGTTCTGGGTCAATGAGGACCAGGATTCTTGAAAGCTTAGGAAATAACCTTTGATCCTTAACGTCCTCTGATAAGACCCCCAAAAAGGATCTGATGAAGGAACACAGAAGGAAATGCAATACCCCAAGGTCTCAAAGGAATATTACCTGAATGACATTCTTAGGCCTAAACTTAAAAAACACACACAGCTTATTCCTCCAGTGCTGACAGTATATTATCAATGTGATGAGATGAGCAAGTATTATTTTTGCGGAGGCAGAAAAAAACAAAAATGTAATCTCTGGGGCCTGCTGGCAATGATCATATTGGACTTTGTCAGTGATTGAATTTAAAGGTACAGCTGCCTCATATGTGCCTTATCTTTACAGCTGGGGCCTGATTCAGATCCCTGTCAAATCAGCTTAAGTTATTTATTGAAAATCTTTTCATTGTTCATATTTCCAGGGGTTCAGGCACTGAGGATGATTTTTCTACTACAAAATAATCAATAATGTTACTGCAGCTGACTTTTCCCACTCGCAACAGCAGTCAATTTCCAACTCTTCTGGGGATGTTTATCAGGTTGCCTGATGCTTCAGGACACTTGATGACTTCCATTTGCTGCTGGCCTTTGGAGTCTTTATCTTCCTCATTACCACCTCCACCACAGGGTCACAACAGAATGGAAGAAACTGGCAGAAAATCAGTTTACTTTCTTGTTGTTAGAAGCTGTGAGGAAAGGTCTGGTGGGAGCTGGGGTAGAAACAAACAATTGATTCTGCTGAGCCATTAAGAATTATCTGTCACCTATCCTACTTTCTTTTCTTCCTGCCTGCCCCATCCTTACATACAATTGAGAACTGACTTGGTGGCCCAGGAAACCCTCTGGATTTGCGATATTGAATGATGTCCACTGTACCAACCCACACAGTAAATGTGGTAGGCAGGTAAAAAAAAAAAATAAGAAAATAAAACGCACAAAACCAGAACACAGAAAAACCTCCAGATGATCAGTATAAGTGCTTCTATCTAACTTCTGTAGTTGAGTCAAAATGGAAGATTTTTTTCTACCAACTGGCAATACAATAGAATATTCATAAATTTAACCATTCATACAGATGTCTAGTACTGCCCCTGTATTCTTGCATTAATTTCCATTGACAAACCGCCCAGACTTCAGATTTCCCAATCCTAAACTGAGTAGGGACAGAAGTTCAGACTCTCAGCCAAGGCACTGGTTATGATCCTTTCACTATCACCACCACCACCCTGTCCCCTCTTGGTGTTCCCATGCAAAGGTGGAATCTAAAGGGGATAATATCCACTGAACAGGCAGGAAGGTAGACTATACCTGCTCCAAAGACGAAGGCTACTGTGTGTGCTATGTTGGCAGGTGTGTTTTATGTACTTAGGGGGATCAATAGGGAAAAAGAGCCTCCCATAAGGACACTAGAAAAGAACTCCTATTCTCCATCAAAAATCACAGAAGACGGGGATAAATAGAAATCAGAGTGTTACTTCAAACATTATTCTTACAGTATAAATACAGTATCTTCTCTGACACTAGGAGGCAAGGGTCATAGAGTTAAAAGAATGATTTTCATATTCCAATGGCCTGCTTACTAGTTTATTGACCTTGGGTAAGTCACTGACATATCTTACTGAGAAACCCAAAGCTTAGGAAGGTTAAGAATATCTGTTCCCCATCTCTCACAGAGTTGGTGTGAGGAATAAATGAATAATAATGTGATTGTGTCTAGCCAAGTAACTGGTACTTTATGAGTATTCAGTAAATGTCTGTAGCTTCTGAAAGAGGACCCTAAAATGTCTGGCTTCAACAGGCCCAGGAACTTGACAATCAAGCCTAGCTATACATTTTGGAGTAGATAAGAGTTCAAAGGATTGGTGGGGAAAGAAGATACTGTATTTATACTGTAAGAAGAATGTTCTAAGTCACACTCAGGTTTCTATTTATCCCAATCATCTGTGATTTTTGATGGAGAATAGGAGTGCTTTTCTAGGGCTCAGTCCATAAAACCATTAAAGTACAGGCAAAGAGGAAAGAGCTTCTGGTTGAAATGAAAAGCTGGTTCTTCACGTGTATACCAAAATATGTCAAAAGTCCTAGTTATGTCATCCAAACAGCACATTAGAAAGTTCACAAGAACATAAGCTTCATGAGAGAGGGAAGTTTTATACAGTTTTCCCACTGCTGTATTTCAAGTGCTTACAACAATGCCTGACACATGGCAGGAGCTCAATATATATGTTGAGTGGATGAATGAGTACTCACATTTACTATAACTAATCATAACTAATACCTATATATTGCTTTGTAGTATAATTTTCATGAAGTAGAATTATAGAATCTAAAAAAGGCATGGCTGTGAGAGGAAGGGAAGTTTTTGGTAGTTCCAAAATTACAACCATAAAAGAAAATAAGATTGGCAAGGACTTCCATCTTGCTTCAAGTTCAGTAAAGGAAAAAAATATGTTAATCACCATAGGATTTATTATAAGTAACATTTTACAGGGATAAGCTTAACTGCCATGGATTTTACTGACAGAAAGACTAATATTTTCTACCTTTTTATTGTTATTGTAACATTTATGTAGTCTGATTCCAATACAGTGAAGCCCTCTATTAAACCCATCCTTGGGGATTGTGGGAAAATTTCTGAAAACAGGACTTAGTTACTTTAAAGTTCTTTTCTGTCTCCTTTCTTCTTGGCCTTCTCTTTGTAGTTCTAACACCTGCCTCTGAAATCAGTTTCTAACCTCCAGCTTCTTGTGGGTGTCTCACAGTCCTTGGCAGATCCTTCTGACAAAGATACTGATTCTGTGACTTGCAGCCATATTGGTCCTGAACTGGCCACATCCTGGCAAGCAGGTCTCAGACTCCTGTGAAAAATCTAAAAGGCTTCCTGTCAGAGACAGAAGTTGTCTGATTTATAAGTCTTCTTGTCTCTGGAGCCTCATGTCAGCATCTACTATTCTGAGTCTTTCCTTGAACGTGGCTTGCCATCCAGCTTCTAGAGTCTTTGATCATTTGCCTGCATCTGATCTCTTATTTTATTATAATCCATAGTTCCCATGAACTACCTGTATCTGGACTCTTCCTGACACATTCCTGTATTCTGGTTCTACAATCTGCCTTCATTTACAGCTATATTTCCACATTTTTCTGTGGCTCATGGCTCCCTTGCTGGATATCCTCATACCCTTGCTGCTTCTAGCCCTGCCCAAGCTCCAACACAGGGGAAAATGCAAGGTGGGACCAGTCCAAATAAAAGAAAATTTGCAATGTGAGTGAAGGCTGTTTCAACTAGCGATTTTATGCTCTTTCCCCATTTATAGATTTAGGGCAATGGTGTTCTCAATCTACAGAACTCTCTTCTATAAGAATTCTGGTCTTGGAAGCTTCATCCAGGTCTAGATCATCTTAAAAATGAACTGGAGACCATTATCTTAAGTGAAGTATCTTAGGAATGGGAAAACAAATACCATATGTTTTCACTTATAAGTGAGAACTAAATGATAGGTATATTCAGTCATACAAAGGGGTATAATGGGTATTGGAAGCTAAGAAGGTGGGATGGTAGGAGAGGGGTGAGGGATCACAAATTACCTATTGTGTACAATGTACACTATTCAGGTGATGGGTATACTAAGAGCCCTGATTTCACCATTATACAATTCATCTATGTAACAAAAAACAGTTGTACCCCATAAATCTAATGAAACAAGCAAAGAAACAAACCCTGCCTTCTTAGAAATGTGTGTCTATCTCTGAGTGGAAGGAGATAAGACTAATGATTCCCTAAGTCCTATCTCCCTTGACAAGGAGAACAGCTTCTCCCATCCCTTCTGTGATGGTTAATTTTATCTGTCAACTTGACTGGGCCATGAGGTTCCCAGATATTTGGTGAAACATTATTCTGGGTGTGTCTGTGAGGGTGTTTTTGGATGAAATTAACATTTGAACTGACTGCGTAAGGCAGATTGCTTTCTCTAATGAGAGTGGCCATCATTCAATCAGTTGAAGACCTGAATAGAACAAAAGCCTGACTCTCCTGCAAATACAAGGGGACTCTTCCTGCCTGACTACCTGACTGGGCCATCAGTCTTTTCCTGCCTTCAGATTCAAACTGAAACGTTGGCTCTTGACTCTCAAGACTGTGGCTTTTGAACTGGAACTTGCCCATCAGCTCTCCTGATTCTCAGGCTTTCAGACTTAGAATGGAACTATACCATCAGCTCTCCTGGGTCTCTAGCTTGTAGGTCTTCAGACTTCTCAGCCTCCATAATTATGTGAGTTAATTTCTTATAATAATTATCTCTGGAGAGCCCTGACTAATAAACCTTTCTTCAATGGTGGAGGCTGGCTACTCCATGAAGAGTAGGAGAAAAGATGGAAGAAAGTCTCAAGCAGTCTTATTAGACTTGAGAAAATATTTCACACTAGGGTGATTTTGGAGAAAGGAAGCTTTGTCAAGAATTGAGAGACCAAAGTGTAATATTGACTCAGTAATTTATTTGTGGCATGACTTTGGGTAAGTCACCTCCCCTATATTACTCCCATTATATATAGACAGAAATCGTTGTAATGGACCTGTCACTCTACACCTACGTCATAGGTATGTCAAAAAAAAGTAAAGCAACTCGATCATTACTATTAGGCAATAATATCAACTCCCAACATTTATTTTATTTTAGCCGAGAACCATTCATTATAGTCTTCCCTGATACTGTTCATACTAAAAGCAACATGAATCCCTTGATTTCTTTGGTATCTTTTAAATAGAAATAGGAGTACAATGCCTTCTGGAAAGAATGGTCTTTGGGCTCATGACAATTCAACAGAATTATATGCAGGGAGTAGGTACCCAGATATTATGAGAAAACTCTAGCCACAGATAATAAAAAAACCCTGAAAATTATGGTTATTATGTATGTACAATGAAATTTGTTATTTTATCTCCAAACTTGACATTGGAGAGAACATGAAAATTAGTTCATTATGCCAATTATTGAAACTGCAGCTTATTAGGGCCCATATTGAAGATGATTTAATAGAATCCTCCAGTACAGGCACCATTCTGAAAGGATTAGTAGGAACAGATTTTGCCAGAACAGGAATCAAAATGTTTGGTGAGCAGGAATCATAGGTAACCAGCACCACGTCATAAATTTGTTTAATATAGTTGCTGTCTCACCATCCATTTTTCTCCTGACATAAGTTATTTGTAACCTGGTCATACACGATTGCGTTTGGCCTAGTTAAAACTTCCCCTCTCTGTATGGCTGTTTGTAATATTGCCCCTCCAATTTCTCATCTCGCTAACCCCAAATGCAACACACCACTCAGCTGATGACTACGATAAAACCTAATGGTCAACACCAGAGTCATGTGAATAAGTTCTCCCCTCATGTGCGTTTTGTTTAAACTAGCCAATCTACAACTCTCACAGGAAAGCCTAAGGAATAATGTCCATGGAATGTAATAAAGGCATAGTTCCACAGGTACCCCCCCTTACCTCCCTACTCACTGGATGAGCACCCTGCCATCTCCAGACTTCCCATCAGCCTCCTGTTGGCACCTCTAACCTCTCTGGGACCTATGACTAATAAACTTCTTTCATTTCATGCATTTTGGTTACATATCCTTATTGTGTCTCACCTGACACAAACTTACCACAGTGTTCTTCTCAATAATATTTAACATCTTTAACACATAACACACCACTTCTTTGAGGAACAGCTAGAAAATCATTCCTGGAGCATCAGTGTACCTGCACCTCTACTCAGACTGTACTTCTGCCACAGTACCCTCCTTCCAACTTCTGAAACACTCCCCACAGGCCATAGCACAGTTCAAGTCCAGTCTCTCCTAGGAAGCAGTCCCTATCCACCAAAGTCCCCCTGTGATTGTACCCAAATACATGATTTGTCTCTAAGCACTTATTTGGTACTTGAAAGTAGCAGAGATGTTAGAAGGCAATATGTATTCTCTTCTTTTCAACATTTTGTGGCTTGGCTAAACATAGGAAAACTTTGGACAGATTGCTGGACCCTTCAGAATCTCCATTTCTTTATCTTTGAAATGAAGAATTTGAATCAGAGCTGTGGTTTTCAAGCTTTTTGTTTTGGTCATGGAACCCTTTCTACCAACAATATATGTGGAACTCCAATATAAAAAATAGGATAAAAAAGTTTATTTAAATAATGCAAGACCGTGGTCCTAGAGTCTCCTGGGTGCAAAGAACTCCCCTAGACCCCTTTTCAATGCCAGTTTGAGGCCCTTCTGTAGAACCCTATAAGCTCTATGAAAGACTGTAAAAAAGTTTGGACTTAGATAATCTCTAAAGACCCTTTTTAGTCCCTATGTTCTATGCTTCTGTGTGCATGTGTAGAGTCTTGGCTGGATTGCAATCTTCTTAAGGGCAGTGATAGTATATGACACTGAGTTTCTAGATTACATATTGTCTTGTGGAGAGAAGGTGCTATAGTAATATATGTGGGCCAAAGAGGAGGGCAAGCTCCTCTGGAGGTATTTCGTCTTCTCTTCAATAGTCTGAAGAAGTTTTTGCCTTTTTCCTAAACTAAGGAGATGGAAGCAACAGCTACCACATTTCTGCCCTTGATCTTGAGACTCTGAATTTGCCCTTTAGTGACCTTCTCTAAGTTTAACCTTCTAGAAGCTCTACTCCTGTAGTATTGGTAAATTTTTTGACCTACAGAGTGAAAATGATTTAAGTATTCTTGGAATGAAATCATACTGGTATAATTTGAGAAATACACCCTATCTCCTTTAGGAGGAAAGGAATGTGTGTGTGTATATGTGTGTGTGTGTGTGTGTGTGTGTGTGTGTGTCTGCACACATGTGTGCATATGTGAGAAGTTTTGTAGGTTTAGTTATGCTTCATCTTTCAAAGTACAGGGGTCAAAATTTAACTACATGGGTTTGATAATAGGAGAAAATGCACTCAGCCCTGAAAGCAGACTAAGTTTCAGACTAAACAACAAATTCTCTTTCTTTTTTTTTTTTTTTTTTTTTTGAGACAGAGTCTCACTTTGTTGCCCGGGCTAGAGTGAGTGCCGTGGCATCAGCCTAGCTCACAGCAACCTCAGACTCCTGGGCTTAAGCGATCCTACTGCCTCAGCCTCCCGAGTAGCTGGGACTACAGGCATGAGCCACCATGCCCGGCTAATTTTTTTTGTATATATATTTTTAGTTGGCCAGATAATTTCTTTCTATTTTTAGTAGAGACGGGGTCTCACTCTTGCTCAGGCTGGTCTCGAACTCCTGACCTCGAGCGATCCACCCGCCTCGGCCTCCCAGAGCTAGGATTACAGGCGTGAGCCACCGCGCCCGGCCACAAATTCTCTTTCTTAGGTACCCTTTTACGAGTACTCCCAAAGAACCCATCATCATGTTTCAAAATATATGTTGATTCACTGCATTAACATAGTAACTATTATACACCCATGGTATTTGTATATTCTGTTTATTCTATGCATATAAATTACAGAGGTTTACTTTCAGGGAGAATCAATCTTAGAAAAAGCCAACAAGGAATGTGTGTGATCTCCATCCCAGGCGCTGGGCTTGAGTCTTTTTGGATTAAGCATATTGGTTGACCTCTCAAGGTCCCTCAAATATCTACATGTCCATGATTCTTTTCTTCTTGCTACCAAAGTTGTGACTGATCCTTCACCATTAGCCTGAATATTAGTTTCACAGAAGTTTAAAACTGGAAGGAATACTCAAGTCCAACCTCTTTATTCACTGTATGTACATATAGGCCCAGAAATATGGTTTGCTAGTTAGTAGAAAAGCCAAGGCTAAACTCAGTCTTCTAACTTTTAATTTGTTGTATTTTCTGCTGACAGAGCTTCTTGTCTGTCAACTTTTAAATTGAGAGAAAATAATAGGTGCCTATATAACCTAATGTAGGGGACCCTGAAATGGTAATTGAAATGAGAAGAAAGGTAGAGATAATGATTCATTTTCATGACAGCCTCATCTTTAAAAAGGAGTTCCTTTCTATAAAATAGTGTAGAATTTTATGTGATAGAAAGAGAGTAGGAATGAACTTTTATTGGTCATTGACTACGTGCTTGGCATCGTGCTAAGCACTTTACATGTATCATCTTGTGCAATAAACACAACCACCCTACAAGGTAAATATTATTATTTATAAATGAGAGCTGTAAGCCTCACAGAAGAAAAATGACTTGCCCAAAGTTGATAATTAGTAAGTGAGAGAGCTTGCATTTGAACCAACATTGGTCTGGATCTACACCCACATTCTTGTTAGTCACTATAGCATTCTGAATTCTGGAGCCTTCTGAGGAAGATAAAAAAAAAAGAAAAAACATTACTCTTCCTGCTCAAATGATTTCATTGTGATTCATCTATTAGTTAAGCTTCCTTTGAATGTGGATACCTTTGGTTTCTTTGGGGCCAATAGAAAAGACAGGGATTCTGGGGTGGATTTTCCCATCAGCCTCATCTTTCTTTCATTCTGCTTGTCTCTCCTGGGGGAATCTACTTTTATCCCTTCTTACACAGGATGTTTTGCCAGTTGAAAAAGCATTGCTCTGGGTACTTTATCACCTATATATAATTGATTTGGTAGCTTTTGTAATTGAAGTTTTGGTTTGCTATCCTTCCTCATCAATAAATTCTAATTATTTTGGAAGTGAGGTGGCATGGGAGGGAGAGAGCATCTGTTATTTGACTGAAGAAAAATAACTAGTGTTGAGTACCTACTGTGTGCCAGGCATTGTGCTGGGCATTTTGTACCTATCCCACTTAATCCTTACAACAATCGTGCAGAGTTATACATCCACATTTAACAGAAGGTGAAACTGAAGTTTGAGAAGCCTAAGTCAATAGCATGCAGTCACATGGCTATTAAGGGGAAGAGTTGGAATTTGAACTCAGGTCTTTTTGACTCCAAAACTTAAAGTCTATTTCACTATACTACTCATTAAAAACACAGTTACTGCCTTCTATGGGAGTCCTAATGAGCAGGGAAATCTCAGTCTTTCTCCCTTTGTTCTAAATCCTGGTGCCACCTCTCTGGAGTTTCCCCTCTAACAGAATGAACACAATCCAATATCATCTCCAGAAAGAAAAAGGGGCAAAAAGTACAGCTCCTTGAGACATGCAATTAAAGAATTATTTCCTGTTTCCTCCTGTTCCTGACTTGAATGCAAGGTCTGAGTAACATCTCCCCTGCCTCGAACCAAGGACAGGCATCTGTGAATGGCTTCTTGGTAATGAAAGTTAGACAGTGTTTTTATTGTCATTTCAATTGTCAACATTCCTTCCAACATTACTGTTTTCAATTCCTGCACCTGCTAATTGGCTAATTTTGTTTTCAGTTTGCTGAAGCTGTGTATTCTTAATTATGTTAATAGGAGCAAGCTATTTTAAAATTAACATTTAAAACACGTATTGAGCACCAGAAAGTTTTTAAAAAATAATTTTTGAGGTTAAATTCATGTAACATAAAATTAACCATTTTAAAGTGAACAGTCCAGTGGCATTTAGTATGTTCACAATGTTGTGCAACCATCACATCTATATGGTTCTAAAACATTTCTCTTACCATAGAGTAAAACCCTTAATCCATTAAACTATTTCTCCTCATCTCCCTGCCCACTCCACCACAGACCCTGGCCACCACCGATCTGAATTATATCTCTCTAGATTTATCTATTATGGATATTTCATATGAATGGAATCGTACAATATGTCAGTTTTTGTGCCTGACTTCTTTCACTTAGCATAATGTTTTCAAAGTTCATCCATGTTGTAGCATGTATTAGTCTTCATTCCATTTTAAGGATGAGTGATACACACACACATACACACACACACACACACACACACACACACACACACACACTCCAAAGGAAATAACAGAGCAAAGAGACAACTTACAGGATGGGAGCATATATTTGCAAACTCTACTTCTGATAAAGAATTAATATCCAAAATATATAAGGGACTCAACAACAAATAAACAAAAGACTTGATTGAAAAATGGACCAGAGACCTGAATAGACATATCTCAAAAAAAAGACATATAAATGGCCTATAGGCATAAGAAAAAATGCTTAATATTAACAATCATCAGAGAAATGTAACTCGAAACTACAATATCACCTCACTTCAGTCAGGATGGCTACTATAAAAAAATCAAAAGATAAGTGTTGGCAAGGGTGTGGAGAAAAGGGAACCCTTACACACTGTTGGTGGGAATGTAAATGAGTATAGCCATTATGGAAAACAGTATGGAGGTTCCTCAAAAAATTAAAAATAGAACTACTGTATGACCCAGCAATTCCATTACTGGCTATATATAGCCAAAGGAGATGAAATCAGTATGTTGAAGTGATATCTGCACTCTTATGTTTACTGCAGCACTATTCACAATAGTCAAGATATGGAATCAACCACAATTTGTTTATCTATAAATCTGTTGATGGGCAATTGGGCTGTTTCCACCTTTTGGCTATTGTAAATAGGGCTGCTATGAACATGCATGTACATATACTTGCTTTAGCACCTGTTTTCAGTTCTTTTTGGTATATGCCTAGGAGTGTAATTGTGGGTTCATTTGGCAATTCTACATTTAACTTTTTGAGAAACCACCAAACTGCTTTCCACAGCAGCTGAACCATTTTACATTCCCGCCAGCAATGTACAAGAGTTCCAATTTCTCCTTATTTTTGCAAACACTTGTTACTGTCTTTTTTTTTTTTTTTTTTACTATTATAAGATATCCTACTGGGTGTGTTATAATAACAAACTCTCTTATTGTGGTTTTGATTTTCATTTCCCTAATGACTAATGATGTTAAACATTTTTTTCATGGGCTTATTGGCCATTTGTATATCTTCTTTGGAGAAATATATTTTTAAGATTTTTGCCCATTTCTTAATGGGGTTTTTATCTTTTTGTCCTTGAGTTGTGGGAGTTCTTTATAAAATATATTCTGGATGCCACATGCTTATTATATAATTTGCAAATATTTTCCTCCATTCTATAGTTTGTTTTTTCACTTTCTTTTTTTTTTTTTTTAAGCAATGGTTTTTATTTGATGAATCATACATTTTAGCTTTTCTGGTTTAGCTGAATTAAGATTAACATTTGAGATAGAGGAAAAATCTGTCTCAATGCCTTTATTTTATTAAATGAGAGTTGACAACATAGAATCCATCCTACAATTAGAAGAGGCCACCTTTAGTTTTAGTGGTACAATACTGGATTTCAGTGTCATTATTTTTCCATCTTTTATGTACTAGGTAAGCCAGGCAAAATTGCTATTAGAAATTAGGCTTATTTTGACAGTGAGCATGCACTAGTTTGAAAACAAAACAAAACAAAGCAAAACAAAACATATCTTTTAATCCTTCTTACAACATGGGATCAGGAAAGCAACAAGGGGTTGTTGTTATTTTTTTTTTTTTTACTTAGTGGATTGTTTTTGTTTTGTTTGTTTTGTTTTTTTTATTTCAGCATATTATGGGGGCACAAAAGTTTAGGTTACGTATATTGCCGTTGCCCCCCTCCCCCCCGAATCAGAGCTTCAAGCATGTCCATCCCCTAGACGGTGTGCATTGCACTCATTATATATGTATATACACCCATCTCCTCCCCCCCCCACATCTGCCCGACACCCGATTAATGTTATTCCTAAATGTGCTCTTAGGTGATGATCAGTGAAACCAATTTGGTGGTGAGTATATGTGGTGCTTATTTTTTCCATTCTTGGGATACTTTGCTTAGTAGAATGGGTTCCATTTGATGCACAAAAGGTTTTAATTTTGATCAAGTCTAAATTATCTATTTTTTTTGTTGTTTATGCTTTGGTGTCATATCTAAGAATCCATTGTGAAATGAAGATTTACCCCTACATTTTCTTATAAGAGTTTTATGGTTGTAGCTGTTGTATTTAGGTTGTTGACCAATTTTTAGTTAATTTTTTTATATGATGTGAGGTATATACAATTTCATTCTTTTACATGTGGATATCTAATTATTCCAGCACCATTTGTTAGAAAGACTATTCTTTTCGTACTGAAAGATTTTGGCACCCTTGTCAAAAATTAGTTGGCCATAGATGTATGGGTTTATTTCTGGACTCCCAGTTCTCTTCTATTGATCTATATGTCTATCCTTATGCCAGTATCACACTGTTTATGATTACTATAGCTTTGAAGTACATTTTTGAAATAAGAAAATGTGAGCTCTTTAACTATGTTCTTATTTTTAAGATTGTTTTGGCTATTTTGGGGCTCAGAATTCCATATGAATTTGAGGATGAGATTTTCCATGTGTGTAAAAAATACCATTGGGATTTTGATAGGGATTGTATTGCATCTGTAGATCCCTTTAAACAGTATTAAAACCTTAACAATATTAAGTCTTGCAACCCATGAACACAGAATGTCTTTGCATTTATTGAGGTTTTTAAAAAGTTCCTTCAGCATTTTTTTTTTTTTTTTAGTTTTTACTCTACACCTTTTACCTCCTTGGTTAAATTTATTTCCAGATATTTGATTCTTTTGGATGCTATGGTAAATTTAATTATTTTAATAATTTCTTTTTGGATTCCTCATTGCTGGTGTATAGACACACAACTGATTTTTATATGTTGATTTTGTATCCTGAACCTTTGGATTTGGATTCAGTTTGTGAGTATTTTGTTGAAAATTTTTGCATCCGTATTCATAAGGTATATTAGGCTGTAGATTTCTTTTCTCATAATGTCTTTGTCTTCTTTTGGTGCCAGGGTAATGCAACCCAATAAGTTAGGGAGTGTTCTGTCCTTTTTTTTTTATTTTTGAAACCATTTGATAAAGATTGGTTTTAATTACTCTTTAAATGTTTGATAGAATTTACCAGTGAAGCCATTAGGTTCTATGTTGAGAGATTTTATACATATATATATCTTTTTTAAATTATTGATTCAATCTCTTTACTGTCCAAAATTTCTATTTATTTTTGAATAAGTTTTGGTACTTTGTATGTTTCTAGTAATTGGTCCATTTTATCTAGATCATCTAATTTGTTGCCATATAATTGTTCTTAATATTCTATTATAATCCTTGTTATTTTCTATAAGGTTGGTAGTAATGGCCCCACTTTCATTTCTAATTTTAGTTATTTGCATCTTATTTCAGTTTTTCTTTGTCAGTCTAATTAAAGGTTTGTCAATATTGTTGATCTTATTAAGGAACCAACTTTGGGTTTCGTTGAGTCTATTATTTTTCTGTTCTCAATTTTATTTATCTCTGCTTAATCATTATTATTTCCTTCCTTCTCCTAGCTTTGTGTTTACTTTGTTCTTCTTTTTCTGCTTCTTTAATTAATATATAAAGTTATATGCTGTTTATTTGAGATTTTTCCTTTTTTAAATATAGGAGCTTACAGCTATAAATTTCTCTCTTAATAATGGACTTCCTCAGTGGCAGTTTCTATTTTTTTTCCATATGAATGGGCCATACTTTCCTATTTCTTTGTATGTTTTGTGAATTTTTGTTGAAAACTGGAAATTTGAATATTATAATGTGGTAACTCTGGATATCAGATTCTCCCCCTTCTCCAGGGTTCACTATTTTTGATTGTGGAAGGCTACAGTCATCCATTTGTTTAATGACTTTTCCAAACTATTTTTGTAAAGACTATATTCTTTGTCACATGTGGTCAGTGAAGTCTCTGTTCCTTTATCTTGTGTTAGCTAGTGTTTTGACAGAGATTTCCTTGAACTCCAAGGTATATCTATATGCATATCTATCTATCTGATTGGCTCTGTTCTGTGCTAGAGTATTCCTTCAACACTTAGCTAGTCTGTTTACAACTCTGCCTCAGCCTTCACTTCCTGCTTGCACTGAGCTCAGAGGGCAGACAGAGGTGAAAGCTTAGGGTCCTTTTAGGTCTTTTCTGAACATGTGTCCTACCCTGGGCATACACATGGCTTTCTAAATTCCCCAGTATATGTGGGTCATTGTGAATATCCTACTTTCTCAAAGAAATCCTATCTTTAGATTTTCCTTCTGAGCTTTAGGTGGTATATTGTTTGCCTCAACCATAATCTTTTGCCCCCAGGAGGGTGAGGAATTTTAATTTGCCTTACATTGTTTTGGAGCAATGTCCACTACTTTTATACCCTGGGTGATTTTTGAGTTAGGTGAAATGGAGATGAGTGCCTTGTATCAGTCCTTTGGGGAGCTCCTAGAAAAGTTAGAACAGCCAAACACAAAAATTCTTTGGTAAGGTCTGCTCTGCTCTCCATGGAATCAGGGACCAGGGTCCCATCCAAGGGGATCATGGATTGCCACCTTTGAGGCCACTGCTGAACTGGTGAAGAGGTGGGGCAAGAGCAAAAATAAATACCATAAAACTTTCCTACCGTGTGGAAGTTGCCTTTTTCTTAATTCAGCATTTGCTTGGTTTCTATAAATCTTTGACTGTTTTCTAGAGTTTTGACAAAGTTTGTTGTGACAGTTTCTTCTTGTTTTCCAATGTTTCTGTGGAGGGATGGGAGTCTGGAGCTGCCTATTCTGCTATTTTGGGGGGTGATGTCACTCTCACCAAAAAAAGTTTTATTTGGGCCACTGAATCCAGGGCTTGTTCTGGAAGGCTTGGCTTTGGAAGGCTATAACCTCTGCCCACCACAGACCTTTCTCTCCACAGATACCCTGAAAAGGAACCCTAGTCTCCATATGTCTTTCCTACACAGAAATCCTTGCATAGACTTAGACCTACAGGATAGCCATGGACATTTGAGTGTTGATGGGTGGTGGGAAAGATTTGTTAATAATTAAGGCAATGGGAAGAGAAGTCAAGCAATGTTTCAAAGTCTGGTGACAAACTTGCAGTCTTCCCTAAAAATGTGTCCCCTGAGGTGGCTTTCACTGATGCATTTGTTCAGTGCATCAGTCCTTGGGTTGTTCTTTCTTCCTTCTTTTTCCATCAATTGTAAACATTCTTTGTGCAAAGGGAGATATACTTCCTTGCTAAGCACAGCTTTGAAATACATTCCCATCATCTTAGGTAATTCCCCTGATATCTAGGTTTGCCTGATGGGTCTTCTTTTCTCAGTCTATACTTATCTCTTTTTGCAGTTCATATACCTTTCCTACCTTTCCCAGTCTGGAATCCTTAACACTAGAAACCCGGATCCATTCAAAGTTTACTCCTTCTGCTTCTTTAACCCCATACCTACCACTGCCACCAAAGAGTGGACAGAAAGAGTTAATCATATTTGCTCTACCTGGCTTACACTGGTTACTCCCTCTGGAATCTGACCTTTTCACTTATTGGGAAATTTATGACAATTTTCTTTTGCCACCTTGATCTTATCTTTATCCCCCTAAATAATTCTTGCAGCATTACCCTTCCTTAAAGGTACTTTTTAAACTCTTACATTAGCTCTTAGAACTAAGCCATACAATTTTCTCTTTGTCTTAATTATCTTTTCCTGTGCTCTGGGTTCATTATTCTTACCCTTTTCTAAAGTTTCTGAACTATACCTTACAAACATAGGTAGCTTCTGTTTCTTTAGCATTTTCAGAAAATGTAGATTACAGACTTGTCAGACAAATTGTCAAAGCTGCAGTTGTTGCAGGTGAAATGGAAACTAAGTGCTGAGTGTGCAGATGAGAAATCATACTAATTGCCATGTAATCTAATTGGACCAACATTCTGCTGCAAAGATGCATTATAGGTAATTTTCCTTTACTTTTGGAGGTGTCTAAATTTGCATTAGATTTTTTATTGACAACTCACTGCTAATATAAGAATGAGAACACATTATGACCCCCTAGAAGCATACAAAATATGCAATTAAAAATAAAGATCCCCCCTTCTTCCAAGAGTTGAAAAACTTGGCAAAACCATGTACATGTATTTTTCCACTGCAAATGGGACTATCAGATGCAAGATCATCATCTTCTACCAAGAGGTGACCAAGGCTGTAAAGGATAAGGTCAGAATGATGAGTTGAAACCTCAGCAACAGATGGAGCTCCCAAGAAAGGAATCTTTCTGGATAGCAGAGATTTCTGGAGTGTAAATTTATCTCTTTGAATTTCAATGATTTTTAATTTAACCACTTTGGTTAGAATGTTTTCTAACATGTATTGCACACTTCCTTGCCTTCTTAGGCAGAATATATGGAATATACTTTCATCTCTTCTTGATGACTCAGGGTCCATGCTATGATTTTCAGCTTCTCGGTGTGCTGTACCCAGTGATGCCCCCAGGGCCTATTATGGGCTATGAGAATGTTTTCTCCAACACTAAATGTTCTCAGACTGCAGAGAGTGATTTTGTTAGCTTTTCCCTAGTTTTTCTCTCTCCCCTCTTGCTGTAAGTGTTCTGTTGTCTTTGTTTTAACATCTACTGTCTAGCTTTCAAAATGATGTCTCTAATCTTTGATAAGATTGTAAACAAAACATGCAAACTTCGTTAGAATTATGCATAAAATGTACGTGTACAGATTCAGAATCAAGTCCTATAGGGCCTCACCTTGAAGGAAGCACATGAGTTAAAATGCATGGACTTCGTGCTCAGATACCCTCTTTGCTTAGCCCCTGGTTCTTAGCTATGTTGCAGATAAGTTTGTTGCTGTTGTTGTAAGGAGAGGTTGGGTAAGGTTAAAGGTCACTTGGTACAGTAACATTCGAGTTATCATACAGCCAGAATGTAGTTGACAATTTGCTTCATGTTGCCCTCTACTGTTCTAAAATTATTCTCTTATTATTTCACCTTTTTCTGAGAAATATATTAAAGCCATAGCTGAGAGCTACAATTTAAACATATCAGTGGGTTGTACCCCTTTCCTGCAATCCTAGTTTCCAAACTCAGGAGAACCCTGTGTCTAATGCCCAGGACTCTTAAGGCTTTCACTTAGAGGTCTTGCAGATGGAGGAGATAAGGTAGCCAGCAAGGGGTGAAGTGCAGTTCCTTTTATTTTTTATTGTTTTACATGTGTATCGAGAAGTGTATGGTTTAGTCACATCCCTCAGTTTAAAAATTGCAACCAATACAATCTCTAACTCAGCAGATGCTCTCTGGGAGCTTGGGCGAAGAACACATCTTTCTTTGATTATTATCTTAAGGAATAACCATGATAGGAGTTTCCCCTCATGTTTGTAGTAAAAAACACATGTGCAGATCATTTGACAAAGCTAAAGGTTTTGTTCAGTTCTTTTATCTATCCTGAAGCTGCAGGGAACCTCTATTACCATTATGCAGAAGCTAAAATCAACTGGCAAAAACAGGGACAATGAACACAGCAGACCTATGCTGAATCAGATTCAGAGATTCAGTGAGGGGTATTCAGATGTTAGCAAGTTCTGTGTCTGCCACCTAATCCAATCAGTGATTTATTTTATCCCTACTTCTGGGCCCAAATCATTTTTCATGAAAAATACAAATAGCCCAATGTGACCTTGGCATTCACGTGAGTACTGAATATCTTGGAGGGAAGGCAAGCACAGACGAGTTTTCTATTGATATATCTGCTCCTACATTGCTTCCCTAATTACAGTCCTTTATGGGGGACCAGATGGCCATTAATTAAGGAGGCTCTCCAAATAAGAGGCCTCAATGGACAGAATCTTCATGTACTCTACATCTAACAGGTGGTTAATTTAACGAGCCTTTCAGTTATGGTACCCAGGGTTATGGGGTACCTCCTTTTTGGATGGGAGATTTGGAACATAGAGAAGGCCCTGAAAAGGTGATGCATCACATAAATAAATTCTTATTACCCAGTAGTTATCAATCAAGGAACCATTAGCACACAGCTCTTTTATAGGTCTTTCAATCTAGTGAGAATTGATGTGTACACACATGACCCTGAGACTAAATCGTAAAAGGAACCTTAATTTGTGTTTAGTGTAACCACTATACTGTTTTTTTAATATCAGTTTCAGCTAATTGAGAAGTTTTCTATAAGCTAGACTCTTGATGATCTAGACCAGTTGTCCCCAATCTTTTTGGCACCAGGGACCGGTTTCATGAAAGACAATTTTTCCACAGACCGGGGATTGGGGGATGGTTTCAGGATGATTTAAACACATTACATTTATTGTGCAGTCAAACCTCTCTGCTAATGATAATTTGTATTTTCAGCCACTCCCCATCACTGCCTCAGCTCCACCTCAGATCTTCAGGCATTAGACTCTCTCATAAGAAGTACGCAACCTAGATCCCTCACATGTACAGTTAACAGGAGGGCTTGTGCTCCAATGAGAATCTAATGCTGCAGCTGATCTGACAGGAGGCGGAACTTATGCAGTGATGTGAGTGATGGGGAACGGCTGTAAATACAGATGAAGCTTCGCTCACTCACCCATCATTCACCTCCTGCTGTGCAGGCTGGTTCCTAACAGGCCAAGGACCAGTACTGGTCTGTAGCCCAGGGGTTGGGGACTACAGATCTAGATCAATCCATTTCTGGACCCTGACAAATAATTCAGTATTCATTAGGTAGATGGCTAGTTAAGATTATACACTTAAAAAACTGATAAATATGCATGTTACACACAGGGAAGCTCAATGACATGAATCAGCTGGATTCTGACCCTTCCCTCCTTGATCCAGACAGACTTGGGAGACCAACTGATATGCAATGAGGAGGAGGATAATAGGGAATTACTGACTTTATTAGTCTGTGTGAGGTGGAAAAAGCTATGATACATACTCTGGTTAACAGAAAAAGAACTTAAGTGGTCAAGAGACTTGGGTTTTAGGCCCAGCTCTTCCATTAACTACCCACATGACCCACAACTCGGTTTCTTTACTGTAAAATTATGATGTCTACCCTTACGTAACTCACAGGTTTATGAGAAGATCTTAGTTTGGGCTCTCCTAGAAATAGGCCCTGAGACAAGGATACAAGTGTACGTAGTTTGTTTGAGAGTTGAAGGAAATATTGGTAGAAGAATGGGGCAGTGAAACAGGGAGGGAAGCAGGCAGGTATTATGGCCTCATTACCATAAAGAGTGACTGGGGCTTAAGCCTTCAGGGGAAAGTCTTCAAGGCAATATAAGATGTTTGCTTCAGAGTTACCCCACCTGCGGGGTGAGGGTACACCAACTCCTATCAGTCTTTGGTTGAGGGACATTAATTCCTCAGCATGTCCAACCTGCCACACGGGTTGGCAAACCTGGCTTTGGTGCCCAGGGAAAGTCCTCAGGGAAAGAAACGCAGGTGCTGGCAGTAGGAAGTTGGGATGCCACACACTGAAGTGGTAAGGGTGAAGAAGTGTTGGTATGACAGCATCTGTTACATTTGGCACAAGGGTATAAGTGAATGTATTTTGTATAAATAGAAGTTGTTAATAATTGTAAGCATTAGAATTACAGTTACCTGCTAATATCTGTGAAACAGAGGACAAAGAGCCATATGGCTGGAAAGAAATTGAAATTATAATTATAACATCTATATAACACTATGTGTCAGATACTATGTTATGTGTTTTAAATACATTGACTCATTTAATCCTTTTTGTAAGATAAATATTATTATCTCCGTCTTACAGAGGAGAAGACTAAGGCTCAGAGAGCTAAATTAAGTTGCTCAAGGTCACACAGCTAATAGTTGGCAGACCTAAGATTTGTACCCTGGCAGTCAAATTTTCCAGTCCACACTCTTAAAACCGCTATATTCTGACAACCCAGGGGAAAGGAGCTGACATAGGTTCTCTGATGACCTTGAAGATCCTATCTCTTTAATTTTTCATTTACAACTGACTGCCTCAGCTGGTAAAGAGGATTTAGGATATCTTGCTGAGCTTTTGTTTGCTGATTTCCGGACCAGTGCCTTGAAAATGACAGAAATCTCTGATCTATTTTTTTTACAGGTTATACTGCATATAATTCTGTAGTGGGAAAGAAATCAACATGTTTTATGAGCGTGGCTCTTCTTATTGCTGAAAGGCATTTTACACCTTGATTTTCTCTCTCTTTCTCTCTTGTTCTCTCAATGGTCTTAGGTAAGCTGGTCAATCTGGAAAATATTTTTGTTTTATCTGTTACTTTATGGGTAGGAGAGTGACTACTCAAATGCAAATCAAATAAACTAAGCTTAATTTCCATGTCTCAATCCACTCAGGAGGAGCAGCATCGGGAGGAAGGTGAAGTGTTAAGGATTAGAAACTAATTCTCTATATGCAGACTATGATGAGGCTGACATACGCTTGCTGCTGATATGACAAGTACATATCTTATCTGAAAATTGTCTTCTGCAAGGACTTTGGTGTAAGCCTTCTGACTGGTGTCCATGAAATAACTGTGTTGCAATCAAGTTTCCTGAGCGATGCGACAGTCATTAAATGCAGGATCCGTGAGAAGGGAAGATAAATGGTGCTGAACATTTGGAGGAAAAATAAAAGGTGCCACATTGGACCTGGGGACGCTGATGTTATTGATGGGCTGTGTTCAGTTGCTCCAAGAGGCAAGGAAGGATGTCTTTTACTTTAACTCTTTTCATCTGTCTGGGACCGTATCTTCTGTGGTCTCTTCTGTACATGTACTATTATCCTTCAAGACTCACCATGCCAAACAGAACCTATCACCCCTTTTCAACTATTTTTGGGTTTCTATTAGTGCTAACGGCTTTCTGCCCCTTCTCCTTGGCTTACTTCCTCAAGGTCATGGTCCCTTCCTTTTCTTCTCGTCTCATGGATTGGCCATCTTTAGTTCCCCACACCTGACTTCTCTTCTGTCACTAATCCTAACTACAGACCTTCTGTGGCTCATGTCTTCATTTTTAACTATTAGAGCCTAGTCTCCATACAGGAGCAGATGAAAAGCATTACAAGCTGATGATCTTTTCCAAAGCCTCTGCCTTTAAGACAATCCATAATATAACTTGGCTATATTTCTCCACCCTAATTTCTGCTACTTCCAGGCAAGTCCCTATCTGACCTGCAGTCCTACCAGGTTCGTTCTCACCTCTCTGCCTTTGTGAGCCTTATTCTCTCCTCCTGAACTATTCTTGCCTCTTGTACATGCTTATATAAAATCTGTCCACCCTGTAAGTTCTCCTCCATGAAACTTTCTTGTCTACTATTAATATAATCCAGGGTACTTCATAATATCTGTAATTACTCTTTTGAATATGTACTTGTGTGCATATTATACTAACATAGAAATGTTTCACATAAGAATCTCATCTCCTCAACTGGATTGTAAACCTCTTGAGGAAGGAACTGTGGTTTACCTTTCTCCTGAGTTCTCACAGTGCTGAGCACTGTGCCAAACCTGGATAGTCTCACATTTAAAATTGATTGACAATGTGGACATTGTTTACTATAATATGCCAGTGTATCTGTAATATAACAATTGAACATCTTTGTATAAAAAGTGCTTAAATATGTGGGTTCTTTGATTTGCTCTTTTGGTGTGAGCTTAGGTTTGTATCTCTTAGCTCAGAAACAAAGGAGCCCATCTGCGGCAGAAGGTACTCTGTGGATGTTGCAGGTCTTTAGGGATTTGGTAGGGAAATTCATCACATGTAAATTTCAAGTTACACTAAGCCAGCAGCTACCTTTAGAAATACCTATTAAAAAGAGGGATGTTTCTATCTTTTTAGCACCTAGAATGAAAACTTACCTCATTCTAATAGCAAAAAAAAAAAAGTTATAGGACTCTGTGCTCTTTGTGGTAACACATTGTAGCTTCATAGTTTCTCTGTTAAGAAGAGGCAGAAAGGCTAGAGATGGAAACTCAAAAAGGAGAAATGCTCTTGCCTACTCTTTTCGCATTCTTGAAGTCTTTTCCCTGAAAGCTTAGAGAGAAACTGATGAGGAATAAAAGGTTTTTTCCACTTGAGAAAAAGAGCTCTTTTGTTGGTAAGTCAAATAGAAATCTTGAAACCATGTGTCAGGAAGGAATTTGATTTAAAAATATTTAGAGTGAAGTAGAAAGGAGAATTCTAATTATAGTGTGAGGATGAGACCACGCTTTTGTTAAACTGCAGTTAACAGAGATTATTTTGAATTACAACAAATTATATATTTTTATTTTCTTGAAATGATTTTATGTGCCTGAACTTTAAACACATTTGAATATATTAAAGTAATGTGGACTAGCAAAGTTTAATACTCTTTATAAAAGTGTAAAGGCCGGGTGCGGTGGCTCACGCCTGTAATCCTAGCCTATTGGGAAGCCGAGGAGGGTGGATCCCTCGAGGTCAGGAGTTCGAGACCAGCCTGAGCAAGAGCGAGACCCCATCTCTACTAAAAATAGAAAGAAGTTATCTGGACAGCTAAAAATATATATAGAAAAAATTAGCCGGGCATGGTGGCGCATGCCTGTAGTCCCTGCTACTCGGGAGGCTGAGGCAGGAGGATCGCTTGAGCCCAGGAGTTTGAGGTTGCTGTGAGCTAGGCTGACGCCATGGCACTCACTCTAGCCCGGGCAACAAAGTGAGACTCTGTCTCAAAAAACAAACAAACAAACAAACAAAAAAACCCAAAACAAACAAACAAAAAAACAAAAAAAGTGTAAAGTCCTGGAAATCCACAATTTTTGTCATAGTCTAAGGTAACTTAGACTTTAAATTTGGTCATTCAAACCACTTACCCAGGGTACTTACTGCCACCTGTTGTTTGTGTATCTGAATTACATGACAAGTGCCTGAAAGGGTATTTGAGTCTCTTGAGGGTTGAACTATATAATTAAACATATAAAGTAACATTTGTCATCTATACTGACATCTCAGTAGCTGTGGGTCATGACTTTATGAGACACCTGTATATGACATTCTTAAATGAGAGATAATAATTAGAAGAGACAATCATCATAAAAGGAAGAAGGCTTGGATTTTATTTCAGCATTGGAAAATGTCTCAACTCCCCAAACCTCAGTTTCCTCACCTATAAAATAGAATGATGATAATGAATGCCCTTCCATACAAAGATGTTGTGAGAATCCAACTAGAGACTATTTTGTGAAAGAGCTTTGTAAAATTGTACATAGCATATGCCTCCTCAGTGTTGCCAATGAGAAATGCTGAATAGCAGGTGAAGCAGCATGCTGTCATGGACTCAATGAATATTAAAAACTACAGTTTGCTTTCTTCTCATACCATTGAAATCTCCTTTCATTTTCTTTGTGCTATTATAATGTCTTGGGAAATTCTATGTGGTTTCTCACCCTTAACTAAGCCCCTCAGCATAACATGAGGCTTTCCAGAATCTTCTATAGCCTAAAAACTCAATCTTCTAATTCCTCATGATTATACTAACTCCACAGTACCTTTTAACTATGTTTCCTGGAGGAAGAGAAAATAGGTATCTATCTTTCTGGGCCCTGGTTAATTCAAAACAGGAGTCATAAGCCCTGGATTCTTTCCTCATTTCTGCCAGTCTTTCAGTATGCAACCTCTTATAAGTCATTTAATTTCTTTGTGCTACTGTTTCCTCATCTATAAAATGAAAATAATAATCTTTGCTTTACCTGCTTCACAACGCTGATATGATAGGCTGATAATAGCCTTCTGCCCAAATATCCGTATCCCTGGAACCTGTAAATGTTAGCTTATGTACAAAAAAAGAGAGGTAAGTCTTTGCAGGTATAATCATATTAAGGATTTTGAGATGGGAAGATTATCCTGGATTATCTGGTATGCCATAAATGCAATCACATGTGTCCTTATAAGAGGAAGGCAGAGGGAGGTTTGATGACACACAGAAGAGGAACAGGTAATGTTACTATAGAGGCAGAGACTGGAGTGATGTGGTCACAAGAGAATAGAATGCTGACAGCCACTGGAAGCTGGAAGAGGGAAGGAAAGGATTCTCCCCTACAGCGTCTCAAGGCAGTGTGGCCCTGATGACACTTTGATTTTGGCCCAGTGAGACTGATTTTGAATTTCTGACTGTCAGAACTGTTAGAGAATAATTTCTGCTGTTTTAAGTTACCAAGTTTGTGGAAATTTGTTATAGTAGCCACAGGAAACTAAGTTGTATGGTATGAAGATGAAAGGCCCCTGGTACATAGAACATAAGCAACGAATGTTAAACTGATCTCAAAGTGACAGATGTATGAAATATGAAGTGCCATACTTTTGTAAGGAGTAAACATCAGAACTTGATGTTGGGCCCCATAATTGTTGGCTCTCAGGAATTCATCTTTAGACATTGATAATA
Source organism: Lemur catta (assembly GCF_020740605.2). Lineage (NCBI taxonomy): Eukaryota > Metazoa > Chordata > Mammalia > Primates > Lemuridae > Lemur > Lemur catta. The sequence goes on from NC_059155.1 coordinate 15,147,828, forward strand.
TCATTCTTATAATGTTGGCTTGTTTAAAGTCAATGGAGGCAGTTAACGGTTTATTATAGGTGGGAGGGAGTTAACTACCTAAATTATTTATGTGAACTCTGGAGTGGTATCTTCTGCATTTAGATTGATTTGATCCATCAGGCTTGGAAAATATAATCCATGTGGTTTCCAGGGGTTAATTTCCAGGATCTCTAATTGTCATTATTTCTGGAGCAGTGGTTCTCAACTTGAGGAGATTTCCACTGCTGCTCTCCCAGGGGATATTGGTGAAATCTAGGTACATTTTTCATTGTCACAATTGGGGGAAGAGTTACTGGCATTTAGTGGGTGGAGGCAAGGGATGCTTACAATGCATGGGACAGGCCTACAACAAATTATTATCCAGCCTGAAATGTCAAAAGTGCAGAGGTTGAGAAACCCTACTCTAGAGGGACAGAAAACTAGAGGCAGCCTAACTACCCTCTTTTTTGGCTTTATTTCTTCTAGATTAGAAGAAAGGGTTATAAAGAGTTTGTTCAAAACTATGGGACTTGGTCGGAATGTGAGCTCATCAAACCTCTTCTTTAGATAGCATCCTTGGCTTATTGCCAGTTGAAGGAAAAGTTCTAGAGCTCTTTCCAAAACTTTTAATGCAATGAGCAGTTTTCTTGGGAAGAGAAGCATAGCCAGAGCCTGGTATGTCCCTTCATACCAGAGCTTGGATCAGTAGCTTAGTTCCTGACTCCCTGCAGTTTGTCGAGCTCTCACGGTCACCAGAGCCCCCGATATATTATTTAGAGTCAGAGTGTTTGTTTACATGCTTAGACAAAATGGGTCTGGCATTTCTGTTGCACTGCAGTAAAAGGTTAGAGCTTACATAAACCAGATAAATGTGAAGTCAAGGTGACTCTATTTTATGTATCACGTTAACATAGAACTGCAAGTCCTTGGGGTACACTTCAGGAATCCAAAGAAGCCACAACTATGTTGCCTACAAAAGGGAAAAGATGCATATAATTTAGAGAAATAACATGGACAATTAAAACTGTGTAGAACATTAGCATTTCTCCCATCTGGAATCTACCGGTGTTCTTAGAGCAGTCTGTGGAGGAGACTCAGTAGGACCAAGTTGAAAGGACCATCTCTGTCCACTTCTCTCCTTCCACTTTTGACTCCTCTATCCTGATAAGAATGTATTTATATTCTCATTGTTCCGTTGCTCTTGCACTTCAAGAGTTTAAACACAGTGCATGCTAGAACTTTCCTTGGCCATCCAATCCACTTTGATGAGGAATCACTTCACTAGACAATTAGCTTTGTGAAGGCAGGGACCCTTGTCTCATTTCCTTATTGAATATTCAGTATCTAGCACAATGTCTAATGCATAGTAGGTGCTTAAAAATATTTGTTGGATAAATGGATGAATGAACTCTTTTTGTGCTTTTTTTTTTTTTTGCTTCAATTAAGGCCCATAATGTCTGATTTGTGTATTTGGTGGAGCTATTGGTCAGATGACTTACATCCATCCATAAATATCTGTTGAATATCCCCTTGAAAGTGGTTTTCAAGTTTTAACAGGTATCAGAATCATGTGGTGGGCTTGTTAAAACACATTGTTAAGCCCCACCCCTGGAGTTTCTGATTCAAATGATTGAGGGTGGGGCCTGGGAATCTGCATTTCTAACAAGTTCCCAGGTGATGCCAATGTACTCTCTAGTTTCCAGAGGCAGTACACTTTGAGAACCACTGTTCTAGCTTTATGCTGTGGTTATGTGTAGTAGACATGCTCTGATTGCAGCTGAGAACACAGTGCCATTGACTATCTCTTCCGCTGGAGAGGAAACAACATGAGGTAAAAATAAATGTTTAACCTTACAAATAACTTTTAAAATGCTAAATAACACAATAATGACATCCCCTCACCCTCCACCAGATTGGTGAAGAAAAAGGAGAGTATTCCATATCTGCAAGAGAGTGGGTATTTCCTCTTCTACTTGTGGGGGTTTAGCTTGGTGCAGCCTTCTCCAACTGGCTCTTTCTCATCCCTCAGATCTTTGTCCCTTCCTTAGAGAGGCTTCCCTGATTGTCTAATCTAAAGAAAGATTGTTCTTTTATAGTGTTTGATATTTTATAAATCTCTGTAAATATATAGTAATGTGTTTACTTAATGCCTGCTGTTCCTAGTAGACTATGAACCCCTGGAGGGTTGACTCAGTGTCTATTTTGTTCATTGCTCTATCTCTAGCACCCAGTACTATATCCAGCATCTAGTACAACCTCAATTCCTCAGTTAATATCTGTTGTTCAGTGCTATTTGTAGTTGGGATAAGTTATAAACAATTTAAATGCCCAGTAATAGGTGTTTGGTTAAAAAAATACAGTACATCCAATTAGTGGACTGGTTTGGCATCCACTAAATATGTTATTTGTAGAAAAATATCTGTTGACATGGAATCATGTCAAGATATAAAGGGGAGAGTGATAAAAGCAGGTTCCAAAATAGCAATCTGGCATAATTTGGGGGAAAAATTATAAGATATCTTATGAACTTTAAGATGCTATGATTTTAAGACATATCATCAGTATGTTAACCCTAACCATATTTGTGAAGAGAGTATTACCACATCAACTGTAAACGTAAATTGGAAGACACAGCCCAATTGCAGAAACACTATAATACAAAACAAAATGTATCATAGAATCTAATGTGCATAGAAGAGGGTCTAGAACATTATACACCAAGGTGTCAACAGTAGTTGTTTTTGGATGGGTAGCTATGGGTGTTTATTGGTATTTTAATTTTCCCTTCTTTTTGCTTATTTGTAGTTTTGGCTTTTCTGTAATGAGCATGGTTAACTTTTGGAATTAGAAAAGCAAGCAATAAAAAGGAAACCTTGAAAAAAAGACTCTGCTTGTCCCTGCCTCCCTGGAGGTTAATTTATAGGCAAGAAGACCCCATCACCACCACCGTCTCCTGTCCGCAGCAGAATGCTTAGCACTACAGAGCCCAGTGAGCTTGGGTCATTACAAACTTGAGGGAACCTTTCTGTCTTAGGCCTTTGTGCATTAAAAGAAGCGCTGGGATGGGACTGTCTAGACCTGCTTTTGAGTCCTGGCTTTGCGGAGTAATCTTGGAAGAGATACCTAATCTTGCTGTTTTTCATATGTAAAATGAGGATGGTCCTACTGACCTTCATTGTTTAGAAAGGACATGGTTTATGTGAATGCTCTCTGCACTGTAAACTGATCTTCAAATGTGACTTGTTACTATCACAGTCACATTTCGTCTTGACTAAATAATTCCAAGTACCAAGGGACTGCCTTGTCTTAAAGGCCTTCTAGAGTGCCTTTTTCTTGATTTGGGTAAGAAATGATGCCTTCTTATGCTACCCCGTTATGTCCATCTGGAAGCACCGCCAACTGCAGGGGTCACCAGGGCAGGAACTGAGAGATAAAGCATGTGCTATGGGATAAAATATACTTTGAATGTATAAATATAGCATATTTTGGGCTGAAGTATGGCTGTACAGAAAGGCTGTCTGAACACGGGACTTGATTCAGCAATTCAGATCATTCCAAAGAATTTGAGGTGCTGTGGGTAGGGTGGTGGGAGGGTTCCACAGTCAATTAAGTTTGGCAAATAAAACAACACTACATAGTTTACTACCCTCTCAGAGATGCATGATGTACGTTAGACTATTAAAGGCTATGAGAAGTCCTGTAATAGAGGTACCTGTTTCACTTTGCTCATCCCAGCATTTTCTAGACTGAATTGACTTTTCCCCCTCTGTAACACTTGTTAACATTCTAGAGGAATACATATCAAGCAATACTGCCTTAGGTGGTTATCCCAGGGAAGGTCTACCACATGGTATTACGTAAAAGACAAAGTAATAATTAATTCCTCAGTTCCTGCTCTCATGGATGGCAATACTGGTTTGATGAAAGCAAAAACATAAACTAGGTTTGGGCAAATATATCTGTGTGATTTAAGGTAGAGGAAGAGGAAAGACTGTGTGTGTGTGTGTGTGTGTGTGTGTGTGTGTGTGTGTGTACATCTTGCTGACAGAAAAACTTTGGAATCAGAAGGCGCATTGGTAAGAACATCTAGTTCAGATATGTATGCATGTGGAAACTGAGGCTTAGAGTGGAAAAGCCACTTTCTTGACATCACAGGTTTCCTGCCTACCAGTTTAGTTTATCCTATTATGCTATGTTGTTGTCTGACCCTCCCAGGTAGAGGAGAGAGGGACCAAGGAAAAAGTGGAAGAAACATTATTTTTCCAAGTTTAACAGCATCTTGTTGGGTAAAAAGGAGTCTGTTATCCATTATTTTATTTGAAATTCACAGAGCCTCTGTCAGGGGGCAGGACAGGTGTTACTATGTACAAATTCTGAAGTGGACCAAAAATCAGAATAGGTTAACTGACTTGCTTAAGTCCCCATGGTTAATAACAGGCCTAGGACTAGAACCCAAGCATGCTGCTTATTCTGTTTGTCACTCCCAACACATATGCCCCATATCCATTCTCTGTTCTTCCCTACCCTGCTCTGTGCCTTAAGAGGCTAACTTCAGCAGTACATAAAACCCAGGTGTTTGGCTGGATGGATTCTAGTTGGGTTCAGCCAATGGTTCCTGCAGAAGATTGAGGGGTGTGAAGAGATAGAGGTTAGGATATATTTTTTCTCAGCCTTGATGCCATGGACTCCAGCTTCTATCAGGTAGCTCCCCCTTCAAAGTTCCAGTTCTTACTATTTTCCTCTCTTGTTCCTTCACCTCTGGGGATGACAATGGAGTCCTGCTGTTGCCGGTCCCTGGATGCCTCACCATTCCTTTGTCCATTCTCTTTATTAGAATTTCTTTGACTGTCTGGGGTAAATTCTGTTTCCTGCTGAGACTCTGACTGATACAATATGTCTTCTCAACTCAACATCCACTACTTTTCCCCTCCACCATCTGCCTCAATAATGTGGGAACAGGAATTAGGGGTGTCTTCTAAAGCAATGTTCATCTGTTCAAAAGGTAACAGAAGTGGAAACAAAAACCTAAGACTGATGAGAAAAAAATGTCTTCTGCATTGCTCCATCTGATCTGGGAGTCAGTTTTGTCAGGGAACTTTTTAAAAAAGTTATAGTAAAATACACATAACATAAAATTTACCATCTTAACCACTTACAGGTGTACAGTTTAGCAGTGCTAAATATGTTCACATTGTTGTGCAACCAAACTCTAGAAGTATTTCCATCTTGCAAAACTGAAATCCATTAAACAGCTCTCCATTTCCCCACTCCTACCCGCTGGCAACCATTATACTACTGTCTGTATGAATTTGGCTACTCTGGGTACCTTTTATAAGTGGAATCATATTGATTTGGCTTTTTTTCTGCTGGCTTATTTCACTTAGCATAATGTCCTCAAGGTTCATCTATGCTGTAATATGTGTCAGAATTTCTGTTCTTGTTTAGGCTGAATAATATTACATTGTATGTATACACCAAATTTTATTTTTCATTCATCTGTCAAGGAACACTTGAGTTGCTTCTACCTTTTGGCTATTGTGAATAATGCTGCTATGAACATGGATGAACAAGTATCTCTTTGAGACCCTGCTTTCAATACTTTTGGGGATATGCCCAAAAGTGGTATTGCTGGATCATATGGTAATTCTATTTGTAATCTTTTGAGGAACTGCCATACTGTTTTCCATAGTGGCTGCACCATTTTACATTCCCACTAATAGCACACAAGAGTTCCAATTTCTTCACATCCTCACCAGCATTCTCTATTTTCTGTTTTTTAAAAATTATTATTAACCATTTTAATGGGTGTGAGGTGGTATCTCACTGTGGGTTTTATTTACATTTCTATAATAATTAAGGATGATGAGCATCTTTTAATGTGCTTGTTGGCATTTGTATATCTTTAGAGAACTATCTACTCAAGTTCATTGCCTATTTTTTAATTGGGCTACTTGGATTTTTTGTTGTTGAGTAGTAGTTCTTTATATAATCTGAATATTAACCCCTTATCAGATATAATATTTACAAATATTTTTTTCCATGTCATAGGTTGCCTTTTCACTCTGTTAATTATGTACACACAATTAGACTGCTTGACCTTTGACACACAGATATTTTAAATTTTGATGTAGTCCAATTTATCTATTTTTACTTTTGGTTGCCTGTGCTTTTGGTGTCATATCCAAGAAATCATTGTTAAATCCAATGTCATGAAGGTTTCTCCCTGTTTTCTTTTAAAAGTTTTGTAGTTTTAGCCCTTATATTTAGGTCTTTGATCCATTTTGAGTTAAGTTTTGTATATGGTATAAGGTGAGGGTCCATGATAATTCTTTTCCATATGGATATCCATTTTTCCCAACTCCATTTGTTGAAAAGACTGTCCTTTCCCCATTAAATGTTCTTGGCATCCTTGTCAAAAATCGTTTGACTATATATATGAGGGTTTATCACTGGGCTCTTTATTCTATCCCCTTGGTCTATATGTCTGCCTTTATGTGATAGGGAACATTTATGGAGAATTCTAAATAACTTTTTTTAGTATAGTGGTGACTCCCTCACCTACTCAGGTATAGAGTTGAGGGGTGGGGTAGCAGTAACAAAGCCAGGGGAGGAATCAGATGTAAATATTTGGCAATGTGAAGAAAATCTGTCAGCTAATAACAACACTAGCAGTAGTACACACAAGGAGAAAACAGTCTAATCAGACGTGTTAAATGGACATACTTTAAAAAAGGAGCTTACTCACAGGTACAAATCCCTAAATGGTTCAGATTCAAGAAGGTGATATTTAAATTGGTTTTGGGAACTTCACATGCATTTTCTTGTAGAATGAAAGCATATGTGCAAAGCAATCCTGAGCAAAAAGAACAAAGCTGGAGGCATCACGTTACCTAACTTCAAAATATAGTACAAGACTATATAGTAACCAAAACATCTTAGTACTGGTATAAAAACAGACACACAGACCAATGGAACAGAATAGAAAACCTAGAAATAAATCCATGTATTTACAGCCAACTGATTTTTGGCAAAGGTGACAAGAACATACACTGGGGAAAGGACATCCTCTTCAATAAATGGTGCTGGGAAAATTAGATATCCATATGCAGAAGAATGAAACTAGACCTGCAATCACTTACCATATACAAAAATCAACTCAAAATGGACTAAAGACTTAAATGTAAGACCATAAAGTATAAAACTACTAGAAGAAAACACAGGGGATACACTCCTCGACACTGGTCTAGGCAAAGATTTTTATGGCTAAGATCTCAAGAGCATAGGCAACAAAAGCAAAAATTGACAAATGGGAATATATTAAACTAAAAAGCTTATGTACAGCAAAAGGGAAACATCAACAGAATGAAGAGATAACCTGTTGAATGGGAGAAAATATTTGCAAACTATTCATCTAACAAGCAACTAATATTAGAACATACAAGGAGCTCAAATAACAACAAAAACCAAATAATTGCATTAAAAGGTGGACAATCTGAATAGCTGTTTCTTAAAAAAAGTCATATAAATGGCCAGCAAGTATATGAAAAAATGTTCAACATTACTAATCATCAGAGAACGCAAATCAAAATCACAATGAGATGTCTTCTTACCCCAGTTAGAATGGCTATTATCAAAAAGACAAAAAAGAACAGATGCTGGTGAGGATGTAGAGAAAAGGAACACTAATACATGTTGGTGGGAATATAAACTAGTACATCCATTATGGAAAAGAGTATGGCAGTTTCTCAAACCCTAAAAAGAGAACTACCATACAATCCAGCAATCCCACTATTGAGTATTTATCCAAAGGAAAGGAAATCGGTATATAAAAGGGATACCTGTCTTGCAAGTTTATTGCAGTACTATTCACAATAGCAAAGATATATAGTGAACCTAAGTGTCCATCAACGGGATGAATGGATAAAGAAAATGTAGTATATATACACAATAAAATACTATTTTGCTATAAAAAAGAATGAAATCCTGTCATTTGCAGCAACATGTATAGAACTGGAGGTCATTATGTTAGGTGAAATCAGCCAGGCACAGAAAGACAAATACTGCATGCTGTCACTCATATGTGGGAGCTAAAAAAGTTGATCTCATGGAGAAAGAGAGTAGAATGATAGATACCAGAGGCTAGGAAGGATGTGCATGTGTGTGTGCGTGTATGTATGTATGTATGTATGTGTGTGGGGGGGCAGGGCAGGGGGAATGAACACAAATTGGTTAATGGGTACAAACATACAATTAGATAGAAGGAATAAGTTCTAATGTTCCATAGCAGAGTAGGGTGACTATAGTTAACAACAATGTATTATATATTTAAAAATAGCTAGAAGAGAGGACTTGAATTATTCCCAACACCTAAACATGACAAATGCTTGAGGTGATGGATATCCTTAATATCCTGACTTGATCATTACACATTCTATGTATGTATCCAAATATTACATGTACTCCATAAATATGTACAAATATTATGTACCAGCAAAAAAGAAGGCATACATGGTACCTTCCTTCTAAAGCCAGATCATAAAAGGCGAAGAATATGTTTGAAATACTATTAGTCATGAAAAATATGGTAGTCAGGAATACTATGTAACTCTTCAAAAGGCAATAAATTGAGATAATACTTTGTTTGATTATATTTTGAAAGCTAGTACTAGAGTAAAAACAGATTTAGCTCAAGGATCAAAGAGGAGATTGGTGAAGAGTTGGAGAGTCTGAAAGGACCTTGGAGAGTCCAAAAGGACCTTCTGAGATAGTGGAGCAGAGTGGTAAGGGAAAAACATCAAGGTCAGAAATCTGAGTTTGCTACTTCCTAGCTATGTGACTTAGGTACTTTGAACTGTAGTTTCATTTATAAAACAGTTATAGTGGTACCTATGTTTTGGTGTTGTAGTGAGGACTAAATGAAATTCTGTTTGCTTAGCACCTATCATAGCACTTGGTTCATAGTTGGTGTTGATAAATGCTGTTCCCTTACATTTAAAGGGCTTTAGATGTTTATGGCACCAGTTCTGATACATGTGAGTCAAAAGCACTATTACTTACTCTATTATTGAAAGCTAATAGAGGAATGCATAGTTGGGGATGTATGAGTGGGTGGTGGAGAGCTTTTTCTGGTGTAATCAAGAGCTGGCCTGAGGGGAGATAGAGGAAGAGGGAGGAAGAAAGTATATGTGTGTATATAAAAGACTTTCCTGTTGTTATTAACTAAGTGGAAGAAAATGAGGAGCACTACAAGTGCATGCTTTCCATAAAGTTGAAGAAAGGAGACAGTAGGGGAGCAGACATGGAACCAGGTTCCTGCCTTCCCATATAGGAGCGTGCTTAACATACTTAATAAAACTGTTTTTAAGCAACCTATGCACACACATATTGAATTAGCTCACATGTACCTAATTTACATGTACCTAATTGTACAAAGTATAATTTTACACAAATCTTAAGAAAGCAGACCTGGCCAGGCTGATATATACTTTGTGAGTCACTGAAGTAGTTGGATACTTAAAAAGTATTATACATTCCATATTCTTCAAATATGATCCTTTTCTTCATTCATTGGAGTGCTCAACCCATCTAAAATAGGTGAAGTTTGACTGTGTGATACAAAAAGATCACAACAGTAATCTTTGAGGTAATGTGGGATTATACAGTAAGCAGGGTGGGGTAGAGGAATGTGGGGAATACCTCTTGGGGGCAATGTGTTCTGAACTGGACCTTGAACAGAGTGATGTGGATTAGTAGTGGAGGAGGATGAATTGTCAAGGGAGGGGAATGTCATATGTTAAAAAATAATAAAGGGAGGAAATGTGTTATGGTTGAAGGGCCCAAGAAAACAACATACCAAGATGAGGTGGTTGAGGTGAAGATGCTGGGGGCTGGACTGAGGTGTTTGGACATAACTCAATAGGCAATACGGAGCTACTATACAATATTGCAAGAGGAAGTGTTAGGATGTGGGTAAACATACTGTATAGCTATGATCATGAACATGGTATACATGGCCATTCTCAAACCTGGCTTGAAAAATACAGATACTCAGGTGCCACCCCACAAAATTTTGATTCAAGCAGTGTATGAGATAGGGAGTCAATATTGACATGTGAGAGAGGTGAGGACTATGGCCAAAACCAGGGATTTGAATCCAGAAGTCTACCTGTCTCCAAAGCCTATGAACATAACCACTAGGCTGTTTATGACATTTCTCATACCGCTCCCTCTTCCTGGGATACCCTTTCTCTCCCATCTCCTTCAAAGTTTTCCCATTATTCAAGGTCCAACTTGAGAAGTGCTTCCTGGCCCATGTCACCCTCCCAACTGCTGTGATCCCTCCTGTTGTTACTGTAGGATAGGATATGAGGAGACCATAAGATTAGAGTTCAGAGGGGAGTTAGAGGAACTAAGCCAGTCACAGGCCATGAACAATAAGAGAAGGATCCCAAGGGTAGCATGGAAGTTCCAGAACAGGGAGGGGTTGGTGATATCATCCTCACACCTTCATTTACTCTCTGCATATTAAAATGTACTGCAGTTTGTATGTGCTTGGCTTATGTGAAATTATATATCATATTTTCTAGTTTTTTTTTATTTCAGCTCTTCATGGGGGTACAAAAGCTCAGGTTATATACATTGTCCGTGTCCCGCCCATCCCCCTGAGTCAGAGCCTCAAGCGTGTCCATTCTCCAGACAGTGCACCTGGCACTCACCATGTAGTCATACCTCCATCCCCTCCCCCACCACCTCATCATAAATGAGCAAGTAGTTTAAAAATTTTCCTGTAAACAAACCAGGGGTTGAAGATAAACAGTGTAAGCACAAGAGAATGATAAGAAAATGGCAGAGCTGATGCCATTCTGCTCCTGGAAGGTTCTACTCTTAAATGAGTTCTTTGTCAGCCACATGATCAAGTCAAAACAGCAGCAATCTAATCAATAAACTGATAAGAAGTAGGGAAAAATTATTTACCTAAAGTCTTTGTGATGTATCTTTCTTTTGGGGGGGGGTTGATAGCCATTAATGCCAAGAATTGAAATTATGGAATTTAGAAGCAGGACTTGCTGTATCATGAAAGATTAAACTAATATATTAGAAAATGAAGTTTATTAAAACACACTGCTCTCTCTAAAGACATTAGTTAATGTTAATTTTTTAGGGAAAGCAAAAAGAAAAGATTTGGGTGATGTTAATATGTTGATTATACATTATTTAAAAATATGGTTAATGTCATCTGTATTACATACCTTTAAATTTATTTTTTGTGTTTTTTAACATACACAAATTTTTTTGTGTGTGTTGTGTAGTACAGTAGCACATGTTTAGTTGTAAATATATGTTTATATATAACATATATTTAAATATTTTATTCATTTATATATATTTATACACATATTAAGAGTATAGTCTCAGAAAATTTTTTTCTTAGTAATAGAGTTAGAAATCAAGAAAACCTGAAAGTCATTGCATTAAGCAACTGCATATTTGTAGTAAGGAGGAGGGGGAAACGGTGCCACCCATTGAAAGGACTTTTCCTGTCCAAAGACACTTAAAAGGCAACCACCAAACTGAGCCTATTTCAGGAGTGGAAGAGGGTTTAATGAATACTGGGGCATCAAGAGAGGCTAGAGCAGAGGGTAGAGCAGGGAGTGGTGAGAGTTGGAACCATGGATATAGGCTCCATATTGTCCATTTTTACAAAGTAGAAAAAAGTACACTTTCCTCCAAGCAGATGCAGCTGCAAATCAGGGTCTGTAGCTTGGTAAGTCTGTGTAGCGGCTCAAGTTGAGCCCCCATTCACTTCTACCTATGGGCACTCTCATGTAGTGTATGACACATAATTGTATACAGTGGCCCTGCATGAGAATACTTAATAGCAGAGCCACTTCAAAAGCCTCCCCAAGTGATTCTGATGACCATTCCAGGTTGTGAATCACTGGCATACACAATCATATGTTTACTTATTTATTCTACACACTTTGTAGAATTCTTAAGAGAAATTCACTTTTAAAACTGGTCTGTAATTCTGACATCTCACGAAATCAAACTTGTCTTCACACCAAGAGTTTGATACAGGGAATGTTTATAAGTAGTTATCCAACTGTGTGACACTGAGTTAATCACTTTCCCTCTCTGAGCCTCAGTTTCTTCAGTTATAAAATGAAAGGAGTTGAACAAGATGATCTGGAAGGTCCTTTCCAGCCATAGCGCCGTATGTTCTATGCATTTTGCTGCTTAGCAATGTATGAAAATTCTCTGCCAGGCAGCCTGTGTAGCTACATTTTACTGGCTGGTTTTGGCTCATTTTCCTAAGAGGGTTGAAGGCATATGTTCACTCTAACTCTGTTTTTAGAGAGGGGCCATTTTTACCATTAATTGCACTGTCTTCCTCTTGCCAGTGTCTAGCAGGCATCCCTAAAGTGGGGTAGCAGCATAGACAGCATTTACAGCCAACCATAGAGTGGCAACTTCAATTGTTTGATTTTCCTTCATATGATTATATGCATAATTGAATACCATATTTACTCATATATCTTGTAAATTAGTCAAAAAACATTTTCTTCCCTGGCTGCTCCTGTGGATAGCTGTGAAACCAAAGGTCTAGCTTCAGCAATTTGAAGGCTCGATCAAAGCAGGTGAAGATCTGTGAACAGTGGTTTTTGAATCTTTTTCACTTTCAATCATGAGGGTCATTAGATCTTTAGACACTGTGCCTAAATGCACAGAAGAGTTTCTGCTTCAGCTGACAAGCATTAAAGCCTAATTGGAAGACAAAAATATAGTGGAAGAAATAGTGTCTTCTCAAAACTGGGGAAGGGGAGGGAAATGGGGGCAGATAGGCAAATAAATCAAGTAAGTTCTGTCTTCCCATCAATGACTGATTATTAATAGAGATTGATAACCAATTTTCTAGCTATGTGACCCGGGAAAAATGACTTTCTCTCTGTAAGCCTCAGTTTCCTTAGTTGTAAAATAAGTCTGTTTGGGTTCAAGGAGCTCAAGAAATGTTCAGAGCACAATTAAAGGAATATTTTCACTTATGCTTTTATTATTATTCCTGGAGACAGAAATATAAGTCTCTCTTCAGGTAGTTTGGGCTCCATATATTTCAGGCTTTTCTCTAAGCTACCAAACCTAGTCATCTTATGTTATTTTTTTCTTTTTTATTTCAGCATATTACGGGGGTACAAATGTTTAGGTTACGTATATTGCCCTCGCCCCACCCAAGTCAGAGCTTCAAGCATGTCCAAATGTGTTAAGAGTTTCTACAGCTTTTATTGGTTCCACATTTTTATGTGCCTAACCACCCTGCTAGAAAATCTTCCCTTTTACCCAATTTAGCACTCTCCAGCTACAATTAATACCAGTGTCCTGTGCATAACTAACTTGTCCATAACTGAAATCCCAAACAACTAGTCAACCTTTCAAGTTGGATTCAAGCAGCTGGCAATTTGCTAGAGTAGTGGTTCTTGTTGTTGTTGTTTTTCTTAATGATGGGTTGTGAGTGGAGTGCTCAGTTTTCTTGTTTGTTTTTGTTGAGACAGAGTCTCCCTCTGCCACCCTGGGTAGAGTGCAGTGGCCTCATTGTAGCTCACTGCAACCTCAGACCCCTGGGCTCTAAGCGATCCTTCTGCCTCAGCCTCTCGGGTAGCTGGGACTATAATATGCGTGCCACAATGTCTGGGTGGGTTTTTTTCCTTTTCTTTTTGGTACAGACGGGGGTCTCACTCTTGCTCAGGCTGGTCTCGAACCCCTGACCTCAAGCAATCCTCCCGCCTCGGCCTCCCAGAGTGCTAGGATTAAAGGCCACTGCACCTGGCCTAGACCTGTGATTTTTAAGCAAGTTTCTTACTGGACAAATGAATCCCTTAAGGAGCTTATTAAAATTCAAATTCCTGGGCCCCACTACCACAGATTCAGATCCAATGGGTTTGGGTGAGGCCTAGGAATCTAATATTTTAACAAATACCCCAGATGGTTTCATTTCAGGTGGCTAGTGGTCCACTATTGGAGAAACACTTCATTTGAAAGATGGTAATGGATAAAGACTACCACATATGCCAGCCCCTGCTTGCTATTTTTCTAGCCCCTGGTCTATCTTGTTTCTGCTCTCTGTGCGGTGTCTTTGTGAGAGAAGGAGGGACAGTGATTGCAAACTCTGTTTCCTCCAGGTTCACAAAGGTAAAGTGATTTTTCCAGAGCCCCTACCCAGTGAAGAAGGAACAATATTGGAGTTTTCTCTCCTTCTTTGGAGCTGATCACCTAGGTTGAACTCTTTAAAACAGTCTTACCCTGCCACTCAGTACAACAGGGCAGGATGGAAAGCAATCCAATGCACTAACCTTAGTCCTTTTACCCACCAGCTGGTCTGTGTGATTGGCCAGTGTCAGGTTTGATAAGGAACAAAGGGAAACAATTGATAAATAACACATTGTCCTCAGATGCTTGCCGCAACTTTCCCTGCTAAAGGAAGATCTCTACTCTCCCCTAACAGCTGGTGTGAGCAGATGAACTGGGGGCAGGAGCTTTTGATTCCATGCTTCTGGTGTCATAGAGTTAAGAAATCAAGGACAGAGTGGAAAGGACCACTCTCAGTCTTGGGGACTAAGCAGACATAAGGCATATATAGGATATCATTCCCTTATACCAAGATTTAGGTAAAAAGAAGCATCAATTGATCTTGAGTAAAAGGTTGTACTATCACAAAATGCTTGAAAAATCTATGACATACTCTCATCACCTCATTTTACAGATGAGGAAACCAAGACCCAGAGAAGGGATGTAACTGCTTAAGATTGTTTCAAGCCTTTAAATAGTGAACACCGATTTCAATTCTTTCTCTTAATAGCTTTTAAGAGGAAAAAATATTAATAATGGCCAATCTTTTTGAGTTATCATCACAGAGTAGGCACTGTTCTATGAACTTCATATTTAATCCCCACTACAGCAACACTGTAGGGTAGATATTATTATCATCTCAATCTTAAGATGAAGGAACTAGGTACAGAGATGGTAAGCAAATTGTCCAAAGCCTCACATATAACCTTAGAGTTGGGATTAGAACCCAGAGAGACTGGTTTAAGAGCCTATGAGCTTAACCACTATGCATCCTGTCTCTCAAACACAAGGGGTAGGACTACCAAGATACTCTTCCTCAAACTCTCTCCATCCTATTAATTCCCTGCTCAGAAGTACATGTTGGGTTCTGATTCAACAATCCTGAATCTTGACTAGCTTCATTGATGTTTGAGGAGTCCCAACCATGAAGATATAAGAACCCCAACTCACCAACCACACTTTGCATTACCACTCAAGGACTCCACCTTCTCATCAAGCCCATTCTGCTTTTCTGAATAGTTGTTCAGCATAAATGAAATGTGTTTGGTGTTACTCTATGCATAACACATGCAATGATCTCTGCCCTCAAAGAAACTTTATATATAAAGTATCTCTGCAGCTGCATGGGCAACAGAGCTTCTCTTTGCATACTGTTACTTTGGTTGCTACAGTTTCTGCTACCTGATGCAGTTACATTTCTAAAACTGTTCAGATAACTGATGTAAAACCCATTCAAAGAGCCTGGTTCAGGGTATGCACTCAGTGGACAAGGTAGTTTTCTGGAGCTTCTGAGTTATATCATGCTGGAGTTTAAAGATGGAGTGTTAGGAAGGTATAGAAAGAAGAGTCCAACAACCAAGTCAGTGGTTCTCTCATAACTCAAAAACTCCATGCCCATCTCTACCATCATAAACCCAGTCTAAAGTGCCTGTTTCTCAGTTTTCAGCTATGTCTATCTCAGAACAGGACCAAGCTAGGGCATGAGCTCCATACTCTCCAAAATACCAGAGTAGCTCTCACAGAGAACAGATAGGGACAATGTTTTTGGTAAATTAAAGAAATCTCATGGAGATGTTTCAGTCAAAGGAGAAGCATACAAAAATTTTGTTCTGAGGAACAGAGTAAGAGAAGTGGTATTAAGGTATGAGAAAATTGATTTTTACTGAACCTCATTTAGAATCTGTTCCTTCAAGATGGTGGACTAGAAGCAACCTGCACTTGCTGTTCTCAAGGAGTGGATCAAGGTTGCAAGTAGAGGTGCTGAAAGATCTCTACAAGCAGCACTATAAAACATTGATGAAAGAAATTGCAGATGACACAGACAAATGGAAAAACATCTCTTGCTCATGGATTGGCAGAATCAACATCGTTAAAATGTCCATATTGCCCAAAGTGATTTACAGATTCAATGTAATCCCATCAAAATACCAATGTCTTATTTTGCAGACCCAGAAAAAAATAATCCTAAGTTTCATTTGGAACCAAAAAGAGTCTGAATAGCCAAAGCAATCATAAGCAAAAAGAACAAATCTGGAGGCATCACATTACCTGACTTCAAACTATACTACAAGGCTATAGTAACCACAACAGCATGGTACTGGTATAAATGTAGAGACGTAATCTAATGAAACAGAATAGAGAACCCAGAAATAAAACCATATAGCTACGACCAACTGATCTTTGATAAAGCAGACAACAACATACCCTGGGAAAAGGAAGCCCTATTCAATCAATGGTGCTGGGAAAATTGGATATCCACATGTAGAAGAATGAAACAGGACCCCTATCTCTTGCCATATACAAAAATTAATTCAAGATGGATAAAAGACTTAAATGTAAGGGAGGAAACCATAAAAATTCTAGAAGTAAATGTAGGAAAACTTCTTTTAGACATTGACCTAGGCAAAGTATTTATGACTAAGACCCCAAAGGCAAATACCGCAACAACAAAAACAAATAAATGGGAGTTAATTAAATTAAAAAGCTTCTGTACAGCAAAGGAAATAATCAATAGAGTGAATAGACAACACACAGATTGGGAGAAAATATTCACAAACTATATGTCTGACAAAGGGCTAGTATCCAGAATCTGTAAAGAACTCAAACAAATCAGCTAGAAGAAAAGAAAGACTACCATCAAAAGGTGAGCAAAAGATATGAACAGAAGTTTTTCAAAACAAGATAAGGAAATGTTCTACAGGCATGAAAAAATGCTCAACATCACTATTCATCAGGGAAATGCAAATTTAAAACTATAATGAAATACCATCTTACCCCTATCAGAATGCCCATTATTAAAAATGTCAAAAAAACAACAACAATAGATGCTGGCATGAATGCAGACAGAAAGGAATGCTTATACACTGTTGGGACTGCAAATTAGTACAGCCTCTATGGAAAACAGTTTGGAGATTCCTCAAAGAAATAATTGTTAAACCTACAATTCGATCCAGCAATCCCACTGCTGGGTATCTACCCAAAGGAAAAGAAGTCATTTTATCAAAAAGACACCATACCTGAATGTTTATTGCAGCACAATTCACAATTGCAAAGATATGGGACCAACCTAAGTGTCTATCAATTCATGAGTGCATAGAGAAAACATGGTATACACACACACCCACACACACCCATGGGGTACTACTCAGACATAAAAAGGAATGAGATAATGTCTTCTGCAGCAACTTGGATGGAACTGGAGACCATTATCCTAAGTATCTCAGGAATGAAAAACCAAATACCGCATGTTCTCACTAATAAGTAGGAGCTAAACGATGGGTACACATGGGCACAAAGAGATATAAAGAACATTGGAAACCAAGAAGGGGGAGGGTAGGAGAGGAAATGTGGGATAAAAACTTACCTATTGGGTATAATGAACACTATTTTGGTGATGGGCACACCAAAAGCCCTGACTTAAGCATTATACAAGGTTATCTATGTAACAAAAACATTTGTACCCCCTTAAGATTTTGAAATTAAAAAAAAAGAATCTAACCCTTAAGGGGTTCTGATTGATTTGCAATGTTAAGTACAAAATGACCAAATCTTCAAGCTGAAAGACACTGAGGACTCATCAAACCCATCCGTGTTCCCTTCTAGTCTTAATCAGGGACAGAAAACTATTATAGGTGCCCAAGAGTTGAGTCTAAAACTTGGAAACATATGTTTGGCCAGCATATGGGTTTAAAAAGTTTTGAATTTAAATCCTTGTTTGAGCATGTCCCCTCTACTTATCACCACAGTTCCTACCACTCCCAATTGTCTCCTACCCAACAGTTTCACGGGTTTATGTTACCTGCCTGGCCCCTGAAGACATTTACATTTGCAACCCGTGCCAAAGGAAGTGAGAGTGATGAAATTATATACCAAAGTAGGGAGGGGTGGCCACCTAGGCCACCTGCAGCTATTCAGACCTTGAAACAAAAGGGAATAAAAGATATTTCCCTTACAAATTAAAGTGAGGTTATGAGTAATAATAATATGTCTTTTGAAGGATGTAAGATCTAACATTTTCCAATATTGGCATATATGAGGGTGCTTCTATCCATGTGATATATTTAGCATAATCAATTACTTGTATATTAACAAATTTGAACTAAAGAACCTTATCTGAGGTTCTTTGTCAAAGACATTGGTGCTTTCTGGTTCCTGCATTTGGTTGAATTGATCATCCTGGTTTAGCTCAGTGTTTCTCCACTGGGGGAGCACATGAACAGATCAGAACTTTCCAGGAGAAGTTCCCATAGTAAATCACTCTGCATGATAAGGTATGCTGCTGATTGGATTATGTTGTTTATATGAATGACTGCCCCCACCGAATGGTTGAGAACCATCAACAGAGCCAATTTTGAAAGGCTTCCCACAAAAGAGTTGGTTTGTTAGCTGCAATTTGCTTTCTCTTTGAACTCATGCCTGTACAGTTCCTCTGTGAAATGAAGAAAATAAAACCTGTCTTTCTTGGTTTCCTTATGTTGTGGACTCCTAGACAAAAATGCCTGAAGGCTCAATCTTGTTTTTTCCCTGGACACTCCAACAATCTGCCATTTCCTGGACCTTAATTTTTTGTTTCCTCCTTAGAAACTTCCTTCTAATATTGAAGAAAACACTTCCTGGGTTGGCTGTGTCCTGATTTGTGTCTGATTCAGCTTGTAGGCTGTCAAAGCTGCTCAACAACTGCTTATTAATTAAACACCCACAGGGTTTCTTGGACTGTACCAAGCTGTTTACTCTTATGGCCAAGTTCAATTTTGATCAAATCTGTACTGAAGGTTACAGGGTAGGTGGCAAAAAAAAAAAAAGAGACAAGAGTTGACAGAAGGTATCTTCATCTCCTACTGACCAGCGACACTCAGCCCTGCCGGATTCCCTGGGGTATACAAGCCCTGAGGGTATACTTGAGGATAGTCCCTGGATATGAGAACAAGCTTGTTTCATTGGGATGCTAGGCACAAGCTGACACTAAGGGAGAATGCAAAGCCATGTCTGAGGAGGAGTGCTGAGGGGGGAAACTGAGGACCATATTAGTCTTTAGATCTGAGATGGGGGTGGAGACTGAAACAGAGATAAAACAAAAGAGGAGGAGCTGGGTGAAGGCAGAGCAGGTCAGGAAGACAACTCCCTGAGAGTCTCTGGCACTTAGTTTGGGGTTAGGACTTTGGTCCCATATTAACTGAAATCCTCCAAGGAGGCAGGCACAAGCAATGTTTTCTAAGGCAGCTAATAAATTCGGTTTCATATACACACATACACATACAAACTATTGCTAAAAACCTGAGTGTATGTGCGTATGTGTGTGTGTGTGTGTGTGTGTATGTGTGTGGGGGGGGTCTAGTGGTAGTTGGAGACATAACAGAGAGAGAGAGAATAGTGGGAGAGAGGGAAAGAGAATAAAGAAAAAGTCCAGAAACAGGTTCTTCTGGTTCTAGCTACCTCTTTGTTCTTTCTTTACACTAATCCACAATCTGTAAGGAACCCTAAAGTGAACTCCTAACTGAAAGTCATTGAGAGTTTTGAATTAGTTTTCCTGTCTAAAACCAGGAACAGTTTATTTCAGTGATATAATGGTTTGATTTTCCTTTATAAGCTATAGTCATCTTTCTTTCTCCTGTATAATATAGGCATTCTTTATATCTGCAGGCCATTCCATTTAACATAGATGTATTTTCCTTCTAGACATGGAATTCAATTGCATGGTAGCTAAGATAGCCAAATTATTTTACTTTTGCCCTGCTTCATTTATACTGTGTTGATGCTGCCTGTTAGTAACTCTCTCCCAGGGTGATGTGATTTCTGACTGGAAATATGCTGTTATAAAAATAATTGAAAAAATATATATTGCCTTCCTACCATATGCAAGGCAATTTGTTACTTGCAGGGTGTGGGGTGAGGGGTGGAAAGAAAGAAATACAGAACCAAGTCCCTGCTCTCAAGAGGCTTACAGTCTACTTGGGTAGAGAAAACATTTAAACAGAAAACAATGGCTAATAATCATATAAAGGAATGATTAAAAAGGGCCAATTGCAATATTTAGACACTGCTCAATGGACTTAGAGGAGGGAGCAATCATCAAAGACCAGGAAAGTTAGCAAAGCCTTTAAAATTCGTGGCACATGCTAGACATACAATATATTTTTTGGGTGAGGTAGAATTTGAGCTGGATCTCGAAGGATGTTGAGAGGCAGTTTAGAGCAAGAACTATATTCTTTTCTTTTTTTTTAATTTCACAATATTATGGGGGTACAAATGTTTTGGTTACATATATTGCCTTTGCACCACCAGAGTCAGAGCTATAGTCAGAGATATATAAGCATGCCCATCCCCCAGAAAGTGCACACTGCACCCATTAGGTGTGAATTTGCCAATCCCCACCTCCCCCGTCCCACCTGTTCAACACTCGATGAGTGTTACTTCCACATGTGCACATTATATGTAACTTAAACATTTGTACCCCCATAATATGCTGAAATAATTAAAAAATAAAGTTAAAATTAAAAAAAACGATACATTCTATAGTAAAGACATCTGCACTCGAATGTTTATAGCAGCACAATTCACAATTGCAAAGATGTGTGAACAACCCAAGTGCCCATCAATACATGAGAGGATTAATAAAATGTGGTATATGTATAACATGGAGTACTACTCAGCCATAAAAATGGTGAACTAATACCTCTTATATTATCCCGGATGGAGCAAGAAATTTATTCTTAATAGCATACATGGTATAGGTAAATGTGGGGGAAGCAGAGGTTGTGGTGGGGGACACTGCAAATAGTTATTCTAGAGCAGAGCGTTTATGGAAGGAGATAATACTGAAAATGTGGTTGGTGCCAGACAGTGGAAGGCCTAGGATCCATGGGAAAGGAGTTTGAACTTTATCCTGTAGATAGTGGGCAACCAATGAAGAGTTTCAACGGAGGGTAACGTCAAGGGAAGATGAACCTGGTTACCGTGTGCAGGGTGGATTGATAGGGAGAGACTGGAGGCAGGGAGACAAGCTAGAAGGCTTAGCCTGCAGATAAGGGCTGTATGTAGGATAACAGCAGTGGGCAATGTAGTAGGATAGACAATAATAAAATGTAGAAGATAAATAAACAGAGCTTAGTGACTTAATTACATATATGGGGCAAAGAAGAGGTAAAGGTAAGATGACTCCAACTTCTAACGCATGAGACTGAAGAATGGCTGTGGCATTACCAAAAATGTTTTTGTTTTTCTGCTTAGAAGTTGTTTAATGGTGTCTTATGCTAATTTGCAAAGGGATAAGTCTTAATCCATTTCATATCATTGTGTCTTGGGACTTGGGGGCTTGAAGGAACCTTGTGATTCTAGACTAGTTTGTTTGGACTCTGGCCTGTGGGCAGGGCAACCCAAACTATGACAGATCAATTCCATTGTGTCCTGATTCATCTCTCTTGCTGTTTCATGCAGACCGTGAGTCTGTTGATTCTGCCCAGACTTACCTTTCTAGGCAATCCAAAGGCTGAATAGCTTTTATTCACTGGCATGTTTTCTTCCTCAATCATCTGTGCAGCACTGTCTCTCTGCTGCATATTAGCTCATGTCTTCATTCTTGTTTTTGGCTTTTGAGAACTATAGACATCTCAGGGATTGAAGTTTGCTTTTTTTTTTTTAGCTGGACACCAGCCCTGGACAACTAATGACATTTTTATTTTTATTAATTTAAGTAAATGAGCCCTTTTGCCTATAGAGCCAGGCACAGGACGATTTTTTTCCCGTTTTCTCACAGGTGCTGGGGTTTAGTAGTGTATGCTTGAATGAATTCCTTGAAGCAAAAGAGATACCAGAGGAAGATATATGAAAGATTAAAAGAATAATGTCAGGTAGTATATAAAAACCTACTTGGCATTTTAAAGTGCTTACTTATTCCAAAGCCATTTATAATAGTTTAGTTTGTCTACAAGCCAGCACACATCCCGCCCCCCAAACACATGCACACTTCTAAATAAGAAAGGTCTACGGTCACTTCTGTCATATATGGGAAAGTAAATGATGGCACAGTAAAATACCATTTTTAATTGGAACAATGATGGATTGGAAACTAGAGCCCAGAGATCTTAATGCTTGAAATTATAATATATTTTGCTTATGGTGTACTTTAGAAAGCATTTTCATAATCCATGATTGATTTGATCCTCATAACTTTCTTGTGAGGTAGATCAGGTAGATATCATTATATCCCAAGCCACAGAAAGGGTAAATTAAGCACCCTAAGTCACTGAGCAATTCAGCAGCAATGCCCTCTCTCTTTATTCTTCCTTATATTCCTCTGAAGAGGAAAGGTTATTGCCAAGCTTTACTTTGGGGCTCAATAGTCAATCAGTCAACAAGGGCAGGGAGCAACTGGAAGAGAGATAAAGTCCCTCCTGCAATGGGGAGACCATGGAGCTGCTGCCCACTCTGCCAGCTCCATATACCCCTGGCAACCAGCTTCAGAAATGGAAAGGCAGCACCCAGGGTTTTTGGTTCAACCCCCTCAGAATGGGAGCCAACCCTCTGCCTTGTCCATAACCACTGACTGATTTTCCTTGAACATCTAGAAATGTATTGGGGAATAAACTCCCTACTGAAAAGTTTCGATGAATCATAGAAAGGCAAGGCATCTCTCTTTACCTGAAGACCTAGGGAGTTTCCTTTCAACACAGGGTGGATCAAATCATGGTCTGAGTGAGTTAAAACAAACAAAAAAAAGATCAGTCTCACTTACACACATGATTTCAATGACTGATTTGTACAGCAATGAATATCAAATCTAATCTTTTAATTCTCTCTCCTGAACTTAAGATCCATGTGTCAAACTGCCTACTGAGCATTACCACTGGTATGTAGGCCCTCCACACATATCATAACAGACACAAGACCAAATTCATCATCGTCCCCACCTTAATCTACCTCATGTATTTCATATCTGTTTTTGCTGACATCATTTATCCAGTTTCCCAGGCCAGAAAATTGAGAGTCATCCTTGAATACCCCTTTTCTATTATTCTCCCATATCCTATCACCCCAAGCTATCAATATAGCTTCTAAAACATCTCTCTTCTCCATTCTCTTCTCTCCGTTCCTATTGCTACTGTCTGAGTTCAAGACCTTGCCATCAAACCTCCTGTTTTGTGGTCTCCCTGGCTTCATGCTCTCCTCCATCTTTCACTTGATGCTTATGACATTTCTATAACACAAATCTGATCATATCTTTGCCCTACTTAGAAGTTTGCTGATGGTTCTACTCTGGCTATAGGATCAAGTTTGAATTCACCGGTAGGCCCCTGCTTTGCTCTTCAAAGGTATCTTCTGCTACTTCTACTCATATATCCTGGACTCCAACCACATCAGACTACCTGTCCCCAGACAGCTCTGACTTTCCTCATGCCTTTCTCTTGGCCTAGGAAGCCTCCACCTGATGCCTGTTCTCTGCTTGTGAATACCTACTTCTCCTTCAAGTCCCAGCTCAAATGTTACATCCTTTCTTTTCAGTTCTTCCTGATTTCTCCAGGGAGAAACAAACCCTCCTGCTTCTGTGCTCCCATGGCTCCAGAGTCACCTACAGTTGTATACATACATGGAAAATAGCTTCTGTCTCAAGCTATTGTAATTGCTTGTTTTTCACAAATAAAACAAGCTTGGAGATAGAGGAGGTGGGTCTTATCCAATCCTTCTCCATCCTAAACACATTGCCTAATATTTGGCACTTAGTTGGTTTTTATTGGATACTTGTTGAATCTATATTTCACTAATGAATTCATTTAATCATTCAACGCCTGTATTAGATCCCGGGAATATGGTGGTGAACCAGTAATGTCTGGCCCTGGTCCTCATGGAGCCTCCCATCAATGCTTAGATTGGTAGGGGATACCCACCAGTAAATAGTGAATTCCCACAGAACATGGTAGGTGCACAGTTTGAATTTAAGTTGTTAGGCAGCATAGCATAGAGGTAAACAGTATGGTCTCTTCACTGGAATTGGGCTAGCCTGGGTTCAAATCCTGGTTTCACCATTTGTTAGCTGTGTTGTTTCAGGCAATTTACCTAATGTCCCTGTGTCTTGCTTTCCTCATCTTTAAAATGGGAATTATTATAGTCTTTACCTTAGAGGGCTGTGATGAGGATTATATGAGTCAATATTTGTAAAGCACTTAGTGCCTGGCATATACCAAGTATTTAATAAAATAAATTAAATGAAATCCAGGGGAGAGTACAAAGAAACTTAAATTGCTCGCTTTGAGGGATAATGTGGCTGGCCTTGTTCCCTCCTTACCGGCTCTGATTTTACCTCTTCATACATGACCTTCTCCATTCCTGTCACTTTAGGTTTAGGGCTTATTTGGGGGCAGGGGAAAGAGAAAGATAGGAATACCCTTTCAGGGTGACTGTACAGCCCAGCCCCCGCCACTCTCTCTAGTTACCTCCCTCACATGCCTGGGGCCTCAGCCTTGTTCAGGGTCAGTGGCTGCTGTGTGGCTAGGGCTGAGTCATGGGCCCCTGATAAGTGGGCTTTAGGTACTTCTCTGTTGTTTTACCAGATCTATCTCTCTTCTACCCCTCACTAGGGGTGGTTCGTACCCCGTATTTGCCTGTTTTCATCACAAAGGACTGTGGGGGTCCCTGGAACTCGTAGGCAGACATTTTACAAGGCCTTCACAGCTTCTGGGCAACTGGGGTCCTTGGCCCCAGCCATTCCTTCCCTTGTCACCTCTTTTACTCTGGCTACTACCCCCGTGGAACCTCTGAGCCCAGTAGTGTCAAAGAAAGGGAAAGGGGAGGAGAGAAAAAATAGCCTCAGTAATTATTTATATATTGCTTAATTTATTTCCTGAGACAACTGTTTTGCCATATTGCTGGACTGTATGTCTACCGTCTCAGCTTTGGCAAGCCAATTATGTCACTGCTTTAATGACTCCAGAGCTGTGTCCCTGAGAAGTCATTCTAATTGCCTCTGCCCCCTTAGCTTGGTGCCAGGGGTTCCATGTCTGTCTGGAGGCTGCGGCTGGCCAATGGGAAGGCATTCAGCCCTCTGCCCACTGCCCACTTCTGCTGTTCTTGGATCAGAGCTCTTGAGACCTACTGCCGGCCCCAGGGAGAGCTAGTAAACATTCCCACTTTGCCAGAGATGGGGAGGGAGACGGACTCAGAGATGAAGCATGGCAGGTGCATGTAACGCTCCACTTAACAGTAAAGGGGCTGGGAGGAATGCCAGGTGCATCTCACCTGGCTGTCTAGCTGTCAAGGTCACTGCATCCTTGAACCTCCTCTCAGAAGTTAACTGGGTCCTTAATGATCCCTTAGATCTGGACAAGGAATTATAAGTGTTTTCACACACAGTTTTTCTTAGGACCCTTAAAACAATCTGATGAAGAAGTTGATATATATATATATATATATATATATATATATATATATATATATATATGAGCTATATATATAATCATCAATATATATAGATGATATATATATCTGATATATATTGAGATATATATTGATATATATGATATATATCTGATATATATATCAGAAGAATATATACATATTCTTCACCATTTTATAGGTGAAGAAACTGAGGCATAAAGAGGTTAGGAAATTTGCTCATAACATAGGAACTCTGATTTTTCCACTCCAAGCCCATGGTCTTTTCACCATTCCAGGGATCTCTCTCTGTCCTTCCTGCCCCTTCATCCCCAGAAGGGTAGAGATGGGTTGCTTTAACAGTCTACCCTTTCTTTATGTGCTCCTCTTTCCATTTATAATGGCTTCTCCAGTGTGTCTCCAGTGTGTTCTAGTGGTACAGGAGGCCTGAGCAGTATCCTGTACCTGAAATCTCCCTCTTTTCTCCTTCCAGAGAGAAAAAGAGCTGAAAAATGTAGTTCATACTGTTGCACTGACAGTTGATCCTTGGTAGCAAGCATCACATGCATGTCCCAGGGAGTTCATCTTTTGAATAAGGGCTGAAGCTTAAAGGAACAAAGCTTGAATGATGGGGATTCAGACATCAGGTCAAGTCATAGTGGGGAGAAGAAAGCATTTTGGGTATGAAGGTAGCTGGAACTCTCTATTTTCAAAGGCTGCTCACTTGCTACAGGGGCAAGAGAAGTGTGCAAGGTTCTGGCTTCTGACATTTGCCTGCAAGGGGCCCAGTTAGTGCTGCTGCCTCTCTGGCTGGTGATCATCAAAGGATTGAACACATCAGCTCAGCCTCCACTGCTGGGACCACATGGGACCCTTTGTTCTGAGTAGAGGACCAAACTACTCTCAGAGAATATAATTGGGAAAAGCCCTGGGTCTAGAGTAGAGGTCCTTGGGTTCTCATTCCAGGTTTTCCATTGCTTCATTGGGTAAATGCCTTTACCTCTCAGGTCTCTTTCCCTGTCTTCAAGATAGAGTCAAGCTCTCTCAAAAGGAAAATGAACACTAGCATTTGGATGATGTTTTATGCTTTTCACACACAATTATCTTGTTTAATCAGCAAGTCTGCTTCACACTGAGAAAGAGGGAACAGTCTCAGGGATGTTATGTGACTTGCCCAAGGTCTTACAACCAATAAGTGACAGAGCTAGGATTCAAGCCTAATTTTGTTGGAAGCCATGCTTCAAGGTCTTTATATATTAAATGAGGATGACAATGCTGCTGCTGCTGCTGAAGACATCTAATGAATGTTTATCATGAGTCAGGCTCTGTGCTAAGTGCTATTATTTAATCCTTCCAACAACTCTATAAGAACAGTATTACTATTATCCTCATTTTACAAATATTAAAAACTGAGGCTCAGGATGGTTGAGTGCCTTGTGTAATTAAAGTCACACTCCTTAACTAGATACCACACCAGTAAGTACTAGGAAGTAGCACAGCTAAGGCATAAACCTAGGACTCTCGACTCCTAGTGTACTGCTCTTGACCCCATGGTAGTCTCCTTAAAATGCTAGATGGGAAAGTGCTTTGGGCATGTGTGCACTATCTGAATGCAAACTGGCCCTCTACGTTCTTTTAGCACAGGGGTCCCCAACTTATGGTGATTTGTATAATTATTTCATGATATATTACAATGTAATAACAATAGAAATAAAGTGCATAATAAATGTAATGCAATTGAATCATCCTGAAACCATCCCCCCAACCCAGGCCCTGGTCCATGGAAAAATTGTCCTCCATGAAAATGGTCCCTGGTGCCAAAAAGGTTGGGGACTGCTGTTCTAGCAGACCTCCAAATGAGCCTGGAGCCTCTAAGGGGAATGAACACTTGTCTGAGCCCCAGGCCAAAAGGTTAGGGCAAGATGGCGAAATGTCTACAGGAGACCCACTGTCCTCAGCAGGAGGCTCAAGCTCTCTGGAGGAAGCATGTGTGGAATCTTCAGAGATTCCCTGCCTACATGTCAGCTGAGCTACAAGTCTCCAAGGGGCTTGGTTGGTACCTTTTTGGGAGCACTTGTTCCATTTCTTCCTTGTCATCTAGACTCCTAGCCAAATCATTTGTTTCCTGTATCTGTAACCACCTCAGGCAACATCCCCTTTCCCACCTCTGCTCTGCCTTTAGTTTGCCCAGGCAGGAGTTGGCCTGTTAGCCTTGCAACTTTACCCCTGGAGTCTCATGGGAGCCAAACCCAACACACCAGCTGTTGTTATAATTTATTTGGATCTATGCCGGACACCATAAAGCTTGTGTCCTGCATCTCGCAAATTAAAAGGGATTTTATTGCTGGGCTCATGGAGTTCTGAAAGGTACTCAAACCATCTCTAGCACCAGCCCCCATCCTTCAGCACTATCATTCTCTCTCCATAAAAGTCACAGTTTATGTTCCTCCTCAGAGCTTTCCAATGTACCGTCTGTCTCTATTATGTTGAATGAGATTGCAGGGAAAGAAATCCAGAAATGTCTGGGGAGGTTGTGCCATTGTGCAAACTGGATACCATACCAGGCAGGATAATGATGTGCAAGCTGAAGAACCTTATAACAAGACCAGGCTTTCAGAGCCAGTTGTTCCAAGGATGGGCTAGTATGGGATTAAATGGTTGTCAGTGGTGGTGCTACATTTTCCAAGTCTTTCAACCCAATCAGAAGTCTTGGCCCAACTTAGCTCTCCATTTCCTGGATTTCTTTTTTCAGTCTTTTGAGCACCTCTAGAATAAGTCACATGGCTGTGCAGATTGGGGTCACCAAGTTCTGATTTTCCAAGCTCTGCGAAGCCCATGGGGCCATTCCATACACATTCCTTTTTGGACTCTCCTTGGTTAACTTCCTTCTGAAAGTCTCATCACTATTACTGAGTTGATAGTCACTGTTCTATCAACTCCTCTACCCTTGCTTCACAACAGAAAAGCTTATCTCCAACCCCAAGAGGAAAGAGTCTTGGAGGTATGAACTTCTTCCATCCCATGTCAAAGCTTATATTTGTACCCCACTCTATTTTATTTTTTGAGGAAGAAGTGTTCCTACTCCTCTCTAAAGCTAATCTCTCCATCTTTGCTCTTGGTCTTCCACCTCCTACCTCCTCAGGACGTCGTTTCATTTTCTTTCCTCCCAGATGCTTAATCTTCGTTTAATTCTCTCCTTCTCAGCCCTTGAATGTGTTCAAGTCTCTCCATTAAAATTAAAAATCCCCCCCAAAGCTACTTTCTCCACCATCCTCAACTCCACTGCTGTAACCACTATGTTATTCAGAGCCCTTTGAATTACAAAATTCAGTGGCTATAGCTCTTAATGTTGCTGATACCCCCACTTTTTGGGAGCTCTTGTGAGATTGGTCTCCTCTCTCTCCCTTAATTTGATGTGCCCATTTCTAACTCCTCATCTTTGATCACACAATTTCTCTCATCTGAAATGCACTCTCTGATACATTTCCAAATGTCATTCATCATTCAAGGGCTAAAACACCCATAAAGCTTTCCTGACTTCTCTTGTCAACAAAATAAGGTATATTTTGGAACTGAGAACTTACATTTTTAAATTGAATATCATTATTACATATTTCATACTTTATAATGCGTCTATCACAAGTCTGTAAGTTGTATTGAGCATGGAATGTTCTTGTGAGTTCCCTATAGTGCCTTGTACAGGTAGGTCTCTTTTCGCCTTCAATCACTCTTTCTCTGGCTCTTCTCCCTCATCTAAACGTGGACCACAAAGTTAAACTTTATCTGCTTTTCTCTCTCTTCTTTCTTCCTTACAGATTTTTAATCTATTTTTGAGACCAAATTTTATATACTTATGTCTATGACTTTCCAAATTGTCCTCTCAATTCCTAACCTTTCTCTTGAGCTCCAGTCTCACATCTCAAATTGTTTGGTAGTCATCTTCAATAGGATGCCTCACACTGACTCCAAACCTAATACTATATCGAAGCTTCAATTCATCATTTTCCCATCTCACTCCACCTTCACATTTCCTAAAGGCACCACCATTTCTCTGTTACCTTGCAGAGAGGTAAAACTTGTGATCACCTTTGCCTATCTTCATCACACAAATACAGCAATACGCCACAATATATAGACTGTCCCTTCATAGTGTATTTTATACCCCATCCTTTCCCGATCCATCACTACAATGTAACAATAATCATAATGACTATAACAGTTAACATGGATCAAGTGTTTACTATAGCCAGGTGCTGGGCTAAGTGCTTTATGCATGTTAACTCATTTCAATTTCATAGCATTCTTATAAGGTAGATATTTTTAGTTTCTTCTTTTCATAGATGAGAAAACTAAGGCTCAGAGTGGCAGAGCTAGAATCAGATGAGTTTGTACCCAAATTCCCTACTTAACCATGGTGCTACTCCTCATGCCTAGATTTCTATAATTTCTTCCTAACTGGTATGCCTGCCATTGCTTGCTCATTCTTCAATCCTTCCTGCACACCATTTCCAGAATAATCACTCCCAAACATTGCTATCATCATTTCATTTCTCATTCCCAAGTCCTTTTGTATCTCCTTTTCATTCACTAAATTAAATCCAGCCATAGCCTGACACATAAAGTCCTCCAAGATCTCACCACCACTTATCTTCCCAGCTATATCTCTTGGAAGTGCCTGCATATATTTCCATGAATTGTTTAACCCACAATGCCCTACTTGACCACACTAGGGTTTCACTTCATGTTTTTTGCTCCCATCATCCTGCTCAATTCTGACCATGTTGTAAGTTCCTAGGGGGAAAAGAATGGGCATACATGTTTGCGTTCCCCACAGTGCCTCCCACCTAGTCTGCCCTGGTGAATATTTGCCAAGTGATTGATAGTAGGAGCTCCATTGCCACTTCAAGTATTGAACTGTTTAATTACTCCTTAACACTCTCCTCTCTCTTTCCTCCCCACTAGCCCTCCCATTTTTCTCTTCCCTGGCATAGCTGCTCCACAACAAATGGGAAAATCCTCTCTTTTGCAACATCAACATCCTGGAATAACCTTTACCTACCCATCAACACTTCATCAACCTTTTCCTAGGTTTATCCCCCAATACACATTTTTATATTCCTGTCAACCTTTTTTCATTGTTTGGTGTTCATCATTAGACTAAAAGCTACTAATCTAGGAAAAGTTTCTGGAGATGACCACTGTGTGAAGATGACAGCACAATCTAAAGCATAAAGTTCTCTGGTGGCTCTTGAGGTTAAATGTTTTATGTAAGCTGCAGACTTTCAGGCCATGTTCAGCACTAGCTAGGATCTCCTGAGCCACTGGATCCATGAGATGGTGATGGAAGTGACAACTGGGAAGCTCAGTTTCAAATCCTGGGATACTACAAATCTTCAGATGTTCACGTATCACAGAGAGAAAGCATTCTCATTTTTATTGTACTTTTTAGTTTTTCTTTGGATGCTTGCTGTTTTCTGGGCATTGCCATGAACTAGGGAAGACAATGTCAAGGAACAGCATAGAATTCCCTTATAGTTAGAAAAAATATGTTCAGGAAGGTCAAGATTTTTAGGTGTGGCCGGGCGTGGTGGCTCACGCCTGTAATCCTAGCATTCTGAGAGGCCGAGGCAGGCGGATTCTTTGAGCTCAGGAGTTTGAGACCAGCCTGAGCAAGAGTGAGACCCCCGTCTCTACTAAAAACAGAAAGAAATTATATGGACAGCTAAAAATATATAGAAAAAATTAGCCGGGCATGGTGGCGCATGCCTGTAGTCCCAGCTACTCGGGAGGCTGAGGCAGGAGGATTGCTTGAGCCCAGGAGTTTGAGGTTGCTGTGAGCTAGGCTGATGCCACGGCACTCTAGCCCGGGCAACAGAGTAAGACTCTGTCTCAAAAAGAAAAAAAAAAAAGATTTTTAGGTGTGGGCAGAAGTTCACTTATTTATAAGGATTCTGGAATATTTATAACAACTGGCCAGTAGTTCCAATCATTTAAAGCAACATTTATCAAACTTTTGACAATAACCCACTGCAATAAAAACACTTTCATCGAACACAGTATACCCACAAACATGTACATGTACGTGTACACACATACTCACACACATGCATTACTGAAAAAACATTTCATGAAACAATGCTTACTCTTATTACATGGGATTCACATTTTTTCTCTTTTATTCTATTTCATTTAAAAATAGTGGTTATGAACTACTAAATTGATTTCACAGTACATTAATAAATCATTGCCCACAGCTTGAAACACACTGGATTAAAGGATGAAGACAAAAAAGAGGATAATATGATGTTCTGTTTTCTGCTACTAGAAGACAAGTGTATATTACATGCTACTGATATGCTGGAAAGAAGACATTCTTTAAGTTACAGCTGAGGACCAATGTTAATAGCAGTGGTGGCAAAAATAATTAAGTCTGTTGTCTTGATTTTGTTATCAGCTTTACTCAATTCTTCATTTAAACCAAATTTGTCATTTTTCGTTTTCAGTACCTATTGCTATGTAAGATGCTACCTGACTAATTATATGGTAGTCTGTTTCAATGTTTACAATTATGCAAAAGTTCCAAGTTTTTTTGCAAGATAGAACACTGTGTCAATTTTTTCAAAGTTTATTTATAAATAAGGTATTGGGCTTATTTATACTGAAATACAATCACCTCATTACCATATAGAATAATAATAAAAACTATATTTCATGAATTTATGGTCTTTTCCCCACTGTCCATTGTGGACTGTTTCCTTCTTCTTCCTCTTCTCCTCCTCCTCCTCTTCTTCCTCCTCCTCCTTTTCTTCTCCCTTTCTTGTTTTTTATTTCCTTTTCTGTTTTCTCTTCATCTTTCTCCTTCTTTTCCACCCTGCTCATGTTTGTGCTTCCTAATATTCCAGGACTCTTGCATGCTCAGATAAAATTGATGGGATCCAAAACAATATTCAGTCCTTAAGGTTATATAATATAGAGTATTTAAGTGAGCATCATGGGGCCAAAAGGATCATAAAGCATTGTAGAAAGTGGGTGGAGTCACCAGTTGCTTGGGTAACTGATTGGCCCAAAGATCTGTCACTTAACACAGATGTTAGTTCTTCCAAAGTTGTACTGTAGTGAGAATGCAACAAAAGGACAAAATGGATTTGAGCTGTAGTTTGAGAGATTTTGTAAAGATCATTCTGTACAACTATTCATAGTTGTTTATATTTTCATTCCAAAGTTTTAGAGGGAAACAAATCAAATGAGGGAGGGGTAGTAGCAACCAGGCAGATGGGAAACCGAGTGAAAGCAAGCTTTTTTGCTGAATACTCTTTTATATATTTTGAGTTTTGAACCATGAACATAAATTACCTCTTCAAATGTAAATAAAAAAGAGAAAACACAAAACAAAACAACAACAAGGAAAAGAAAATAACAACAAAAAGAACTTTCTGTCCATGAATAGGCCAACAGAAAAAATGCAAGATTTGGAAGAAGATAGCCCTATGTTCCAGTCCTGCCTCCACCAGTTCCTACTAGCTGTGCAATATTAGGCATACCACTTAACTTGCCTGATTCTGTTTCCTCATCTGTTAAATGGGAATAATAATACCTATCATATAGACATTGTAGTGAAGATCATTTAAGATCATGCATTTGTAGCACTCAACACATAAAAGATTGTAGTAGATAAGATATGCTCCCCCAAATATGTGAATACCCTTATCCTCAAAACCTGTGAATATGATATGTTACATAGTGAAAGGGATTTTTCAGATGGAATTAAAGTTGCTAATTCACTGACCTTAAAATAGGAGATTATCCTGGATTGTCTGGGTAGGCCCAATCAATGTAGGTGGAAATAAAGCAGAAGAGGAAGGCAGAATAGTCAGTCAGAGAGAGATGCAAAGGAAGAAGAGGCAGGGGAGATTCAAAGTGTCAGAGGCACTTAACTGGCCCTTGCTAGCTTTGAAGTCAGAGGAATGGGACCCTGGGCTAAAGAATCTGAGTAGCCTCTAGAAGCCAGGAACAACCTTTAGTTGATACCTAACAAGGAAATAGGAACCTCAGTCCTACCACCTCAAGGAAGTGAATTATGCAAACCACCTAAATAAGCAAGGAAATGGATTCTCCCCTAGAGATTCCAAAAGGGAATGCAGTCCTGCTGACACCTTGATTTTAGCCCTGTGATCCCTGTGTCAGCCTTCTGACCTACAGGACTGTAATAATAATAAATTTGTGTTGTTTTAAATTGATATGGTTGTGGTAATTTGTTATGGCAGCACTAGAAAACTAATACAAAGATGGTCAATAATTGATAGCATTGTTTATTTGGGGTGATCACAGAAATCTTAAAAATTTAGAATCCATATTGTCTATTCTAAGATTACTGATGCCATACTAATCTGATCCTATTGAAAATCAATGGATGTTGGGTGACCTCAGTTCCAATAGAAGCTGGAGGTCTCAAATGTGCCAAAGGACTGGGACCCCAGAGGTGGTGGTGTCTGTCTCTGTGTCTTTGCAATCAGTCTGTCCAGATTGCATATGCCAATCAAAAGTCTTTATAGAATCAATTGCTTAGTGCTTTACTGGAACTTATAAATATAGTATGTATTATATTTTACTGGTGAGAAAATTGAGCAAGTAGGTAGCACTATTGGCTGGGAGGAGGTAGGAGTTGCTTAAATTTTTTTAACCTGTAAAATACTGATAGGAATAGTATATACTTGAATCATTAAACTGTGTAAAATGAACAAGCTATGAGGTAGGGGTTATTATTCACCCATTTTACAGATTGTTATCAGGCCCGAACCCCAGAAATATATGTTTCTGACCCTAGAATGCTATTTCAGTCTTAAATTGTTTCACAGTTTCTCCATTGAAGGATGTGTGTGTGCGTGTGTGTATGTGCATATGTGTATGTGTGTATGTCTCTGTATATACATGTAAACATGCAGAAAGAGCTTCACTATTGACTTTCTAACATGGCAATATTTTGAGACATGCTTTATAGAATAGGGCCACTCTGACTTCAGTCTTGTTCCATGGAGTGATTTCACCAGGGATTGTATTCTTTCTGAACAATGTTTGTTTTGGGGCCTCCATTATGTTCAAATATATTTTAACGTTGTGTGTGTCATTCTTAGCATTTTATCTGTGGAAAGGCCAATAAGATTCAAATCAATTAGAAATAGATGCTAAGTTCCCCAAGATATCATATCCAGTGGCTATTTTCCAGCAAACTAAAATTATTGACCAAATCATATGAAGTATAAAATCTTTTATTTATTGATTGTTCACCATATGCCAGTGCCTTATAGTGTCTTATTTAATTTTCACAACAACACAATGCCAGTGGGTACTATTATTAATCCTATTTTACAGAAGAGGAATCTGAGGCTCAGAAGAAAAGTACCTTGTGCATGTTTACACAGGTAGTAATTTGTGGGCAGAGTCAGGATTTGAACTCAGGTTTGTGTGAATCCACAAACCCAGGTCCTCTGGTAAACAGAACAATCCTATTGTCTGACACCCCTTGAATAAATTCTCTTGCCCACACTTAAGGCTTTTACACTGGATAATGAGAGCAGTGGACCTGGGGAAAGTTTATATTTTTATTTTTTTAAATGATAAGCTACATGAATTGTCCCTAAATTCCCCATAGGTAATTATTTTCAAATGTCTTTCAGATGCTTTTTTTGGTAAACTCTAGCCCAGTGCTTCTCCAATTTTAGTATGAAAACAAATCACTTGGGATCTTCACAAAAAGGAGATTCTGATTCAGTAGGTCTGGGGCAGGGCCTGAGATTCTACATTTATAGATAACACCCAAGGGACAGTGGCATTTCTGGTGTGGGATCCACACCTGAAGTAGCAAAGCTATAGCCCACCTAGCCTTTTTCCTAACCTTGTGATGTCCTCACTGTAATGTGGAAGTTGTTTATATCATCCTTCCAAACTGTAGTAAACATGTTTGCATTGGCCTATTTTCTCAGATCCTAAAAGAAATGAGGGTGGGGATTAATGAGAATTAAGCAGCAAGGCTGAAGAATGGAGGCAGGTAACAATTAACCCTCTGCAAATCTTTCATTTTTCTCATACTTTGCTATAAAAACCACTTGTCTGTCTCTTCTATTTCTTTTGTTTTAATTTTCCAGGAAGTGCATGACTGCATGTGTGTGTGTGTGTGCATGTGCTCGTGCATGCACATGCATTTGAGGGTGGTGATTCTGAGACTGCAACTGAGTATACAGAGCCACAGTCACTGGATTCTACAAGCTTCCATTCCACAAAACTATTAATACTACAGAACAGCAAAGACTGGGATTTCTAGATGCTTTGCTGTTGGTGGTTTGAGCCAGATCAGCTGCATAAATGTGAGCAGCTAAATTTTTGTCATGTTTAATTTTGCCTTCATTCTGAATATTATAGCTGTAGGCACATGGCATGTTTTCTTAGCTGGCAAGATAGGAGTGTACGTGTGTGTGTGTGGTGTGTGTGTGTTGGGGGCAGGTGGTGTCTGAGAATATAAGTCAAAAAGACATGGCAGTAACATGTAATATAAACATGTAAATATAAATATGGGATGGAAGTAGAAGGTTGTCATCCTGGTAGATTTGGTTTAAATTTCCTCTCAATTTCTTGGGAAGATCTCTAGGGAGATTCAGAAGGTTTATTCAGTATCAGCAGGCAGTGCTGGGTTCTGATTTTGACTCTGTCATTAGCTAGGTGTGTGATTTAGGCAAGTCATTTCTACTCTCTGGGCCTCAAATTATCTATAGCTGAAATGAGGGGATTAGACCTTGTCAAGATCTCTGCTTGTTTCTTATCATCATTTTTTTCTTTGCCTTTGTTAAACCAAAAAGCTGGGGCAATTGCATTGGTCACCAGCATGCAAGAGCCAACTCCATGATGGGTGACAGAGAACCAAACCTAGGAAACTTGCAAAGTTCCCTTGACCCAGTGACCTGTAGTTTTTGTTTAGCCCCATCAGCTTTTACAATATTTTAAAATTATTTGTTCTCATTCAGTTGAGCATGATGTACATGTTTGTTTATAAGACCACAGCTGAGTCATTCCAGAATCATTCCTTGCTGGCACGACAGGTCTGCTGGTCTCATTGGACAAAGGGCTCAAGTGGTCCATCAACAGAAGGAAAGCTTCATGAGTTTTAGAAAGGATGACAGTATGCATGCATCAGCTACTAAGCTCTGGACATAATGGCTAGCCTCAGTTTAGCCTTTATCTAGAGTTGATTAGCTGCAACTTCTTCCTAGAATGAGGTGTTATTTCTGTCTGCAGGCTGCAAACTTTGTCATGCCTTTCCCTGAAAACCTGGAAAATGATTGGGCCAGATTAGGTTGGTGGTACCTTAGGGCACAGGGTGCTTTGGGGAGAGAGGTCCTGCCCCTCGTACTCCCCATAAGTGAGCAGGAGGCATCTGAACAGCTTAGTGTAATCAGCTGAAAACAGGAACCTGTGGCAGAAGTAGAGCAGGCAGAAATGCTTTGGTCCATCTCCCTCAGCAATGGAGCCATGGCAAAAGACAAATTAGAATGTTTGAAATCACACAGGACAGAAGTAGCATGACACATCTGAAATATCCCTTGATAATTAAGCATCTGAATGGCTTGCAGATTAGAATTTAATATGCTAAAGAGTGAAATGAGATGGCAACACTGAAAATGTCTTCCAAGTTTCCCAATTCCCTGGTTCTAAGGAATTCTATCACTGTTTACTCAGTGTTTACAAGTCAAATTGTAGGTAATTTTAAGGTGCTTCGCATCTGAGTTAATTTTTCTGGACTAATTTAATTCCCAGCTAGAGCAAACACCTGGATGGTTTTCTTTCCATGTGTTTCAAAACATCTTTTTGGTTCTCTCCTATTCCTCTCCTCTTCCTCTCTTTGCATCTCTAATTTCCTAGCTCAGCCTTCCCTAAGCACTGTGGTTCTGCATACCATTCTGGTTTTAGTTGTTAGCTCTAGAATGAATAGAATCATAGGATTCTAGCTCTTATGACTGGAAAGGACAGCAGATATAATCTGGTCCAAGTGTCTATGTTAAAACATACACTGAAGCCAGATGTATCTGTATCAATGAGACTGCAGGCCACATTTGTTCAAAATCCCTGCACCTGCCCACCTCCTTGTTTCCTGAGTAACCATAGGTCAGGATTCACTTCAGCAGCCCGATACTCACATCACCAAGAACAGAGCAAAGACCTACACTGTAGGTTTCATTCCTGTTGATACTTTGAGTTCTTCCCCAATCATGAAACTGCTGGATCTTTCCTACCTGTGTGCAACCTGGTCTTTGCTATCTGTGGGGAAGTGTAATTTTAACCTAAGAAGATATTTGCTTACGATTGCCTAAAAAAGTAACAGAATGGGCACCTTTTCCAATTCTACTTGAGTAATCCTCGGTTCTGTTCCGTCTCTCAGCAGTGAGCACTAGAACAAATTGCCTGATGCAACATAAACAGTTTCACTTAATGCAGAATCTGTTTCTTTCATTTGCTCAGTTGGAAGGAGGTAATTCATTGTATTTTGGTAACGTAGTAATAAATAGAAAGTTCAACAGAAGAGGCTGGGTGCTTTGGAAGCACAAATTCAACCCTCCCCCACCTCTACATACACTACAAAAGCACAGAGCCCAGATTGTACGGGGTTGAGCCAGGTCCTTGTAAAAATGCACACACATGCACACCCACTACACATATATACACATATATGTAAAGTTTATGAAAACAGCATCTCCCAGGGACCAAAGCATAGATTTTAAGTGACATTCAGTTCTTCCTTCAACCTCACAGGCAGAGCATCAGAGGCTCCTTTTGACCCTGTGAGTTTCCTTTATCCCAGGCTAAATATTTGCTTTTAATCCAACTTGCTACTACGTGGATGTATTACCATGCCTTTTGATTTAGAATATGCAGATTTTAAAGATTGGATGAAAGGGACCATTTGACATTATTTATACCGCAGCTTTTTAAGAGTTTATAGGAAAGGAGACATGATATAGATCTTCTGTAGAACATCAAAAAAATCTAAGAGACCAACAACAGACAATGATGAATGCTGATATATAAACCTGTCATTCCTGCTAAATGCCATGAAGATAAATATATTCCAATAGACAAGTGAGTCTGGGTGCTATGTCAGTGTAGTAATTATTTCTCATCTGAAGCCAGGGCTAACATGCACAATCTCTATAGGGAGCATTATTGATTAGTCTCTGTCTCTCCTACTCATATATTATAATAAACTCAGGTAAAGTTCACAGATCCTTTCTCCCGGGATGGTTTCCCAGTTCCAGGCTTTTCATGAAGAAGTGATAACCTTGCTGAACACTTGATCATCACCAGGGTACATAACTGTAGCCCAAGGATCTCAGGTTGGCAATGGGGGAAAAGCCCTTCTCCCAAGTCTCATTCTACCATACCATGGAGAAACATCAGGATCTGTGAATTCAGCTCAGTACCTGCATATGTGGGGCATGATCATGCCCATTTGCCCAAGTCAATGTGTGTGTGGTAGAGAGAGAGCTATCCACTTTGGAGCAGAGATCTGACTAATGTCCCCCATTTGCATCTTGGTTCCTTTAAGGGAGCCAAGCAAACAAATTGAATCTGGACATTTCTTAAGTTTGAAGGATACAAAACAGAAAGGTTTTGGTCCTGGAGCCTTCATGAGCTGGCTCCTGGCTCTGCATCTGAAGGTGGCTTTTGGCAAAGGGCAAGTATCCCTATTCCCACACCCATTTCAGCCTGATTCTCAGGAGGCCTGGGAGCAGGTTCCTTGGGGACCTTAATATATGCCCAAGGATGGAGCAAATCATTGTCCAAGGATAGGACAAAGCTCTGGTTTGGGAGAATATTCCCAGTGAAAAGGATGCATTTGGCCATTGCAGACAGCACTTTGTCCTATTACCGCTCAAGCGTCCCCCTGTTGCATCTTTCTTCTTGAGTCCCAAAACAATCTGTTGCTGGCCTCTCGTTGCTCCCTACCACCTGGAGACCACAGCCAGCCAGCCAGCTCCTCCCAGCCCATAGCAGCCTAGCACCTTAATTCAATCTGTACTTCGGCACCTCTCGCCCCTTGGCAGCGCAACAGCAGCGAAGCGGACGGCACCAGGCCGCCTTTCGACTTACCCCGGGCCAAGTGGTTTCTTCAAATCTGTGTCGTCTGATGTCTGCGAGCCAGGACGCGTGGCGCTACACCTTGCTGGACGCCTCTACCGCTGCGCGCAAACTGCAGCCGCCTGGGACAGCCCGGGGCCTCGAGGCTGCGGGGTGGGTGGGCGGATGAGCATGGAGAAAGGGGCGGGGTGCGGCGAGGAGCGCAAGTACCGGCTCCTTACCTTGGTTTCCCCCTTCGCGCCTCAGTTATTCCCAAACTTCCCCATGACATTCTGGCCCTCCTCACCTTTCACCTTCACCAGCGCCCCGAAACTCTTTGCTCTACCTGTGCCCCTGCCCTATTCTTGCTCGCTTCTGCCGGTTCTCTGACCCAACCGGAGCCCCTTCAAACGCACGCACTCCCTTAGCGCAGCCAGCCGCACACAATAAGAGCAAGGGGGGAAACTGACAGGGGTAGCTGACTCGGTAGTGTGAGGGAGAGGGAGAGGGAGAGGAAGGGAGGAAGGGGAAGCGGGGAGAGGGGAGAGGGAGAGAGAGCGAGCTAGAGAGCGAGCCGCATTCACACTCTTACAAGCACACTCAAGCTCCAGCTGCTAGGTAGCGGCTGGCGGGAGCCCTGGCCACCCCTCCAAATTCCTTTTCTAGACTAGAGGTTTTTGTCCCCTTCTGCCGCTTCTGGAAAATGCTCTACAGGGAAGGAGAGAGAAAAGCAAAGAGGGGTGGGGAAGGGAAATTCGAGGAGGCGCACTCCCTTTCTCCTCCCCACCCCTGTCTCCAAAAATGTCCAACCCTGAGCTCTTGCTTTTCCCTTCTATCTGCGCCCGGCTTCCTTCTGCTCAGGTTCTCTTTCTCCCTCCCGTTGGGGTGGCTGCGAGCTGCGGAGAACCCGTCGCGGTTGTGATGTGGGGCGTGTGTGTGTGTGTGTGTGTGTGTGTGTGTGTGTGTGTGTGTGTGTGTGTGTGTGTGTGTGTGAGAGAGAGAGAGAGAGAGAGAGAGAGAGAGAGGGCGGGCGGGCGAGCGCACCGGTGGTTGGCGAAAGCACCTCTCACCTCCCCCAGCCCCCGGGCCGAAGACTCACTCTTCTGGGCTCGAGGATGGGGCGGGAGGGGCGGGGCGGGGGAGGCGGGGAGGAGGGGGGAGGGAAAGGAGGAGGACGGGGCAGCCTGCAGGGGCAGCAGCTCCTGCCTTCTCTGCAGCTCGGTGGCCAGGGGTGGAAGGAAGCCGCAGCCGAAGCCCCAAGTCAGCCCCCCGCTGCCCCGTCCCACCGTCTCATCTCTCCCCCCTCGGTACGGAATTTTCTATCTCGTTCGTTTTGCTTCCCCAGGCCTCCCCCTCCCCTGGGTGGTGGTAGAGACCGGAGGGGTGGGGGGAGGATAAGTGCGGGTGCGGGTAGAGGGACAGGAGTCCCTTGGGGCGGTTGGCTTGCAGAATCTCTCTTTGCCTCTTAGCCGGAGTGCTCCCTGCTTTGGGCAATGACCTCTGCCCGCTCCTCTCAGCCTGGGATCTGGGCCGGCGGTGGCCAGGCTGCGTGTGCCGTCACCCACGGGTCATTCTGGGGGAAGGGGAGTTGAGCTGGTGGGCGGCCGGTGGAGCAGGACAGCGGGACCCCGAATCGCCAAGGCTGACCTGGGGCTGTATCCCGCCGGCTTCCATCCCTGATGGGTCTAGTTTAACCCAGTCGGAGCGCAACCTCATTCTCCCATCTATGCCCCTCTTACCCACAAGGTAGGTTTTCCAAGACCCAGCCTAGATTGAAGCAAGGAGGGATATTGGTATTGTAGGATGAGGGGCTAAGTTGCTTATTGTTGGCAGTGGTGTCTGGGGTGGGGGTGGTGTCACCGGACACTTAGGCGACTCTTTGATCTTTGCCCCTTTGTGTCACGTGACGCACCTCTCCTCCCCTGTCTCTCACCCGGCACCCTGGCGCCACAATGCGGGAGGGTTCCTCTTGAACCCTCCTGGAACTGACTAAATGGCCTCACCCCCATCACAAGCCCGAGATTTCGACCTACAACCCGCAGGCGCTCAGGTCAGCTAGCTGGCAGCATCTCATGGCCCGGCCAG
Source organism: Lemur catta (assembly GCF_020740605.2). NCBI lineage: Eukaryota > Metazoa > Chordata > Mammalia > Primates > Lemuridae > Lemur > Lemur catta. The sequence goes on from NC_059155.1 coordinate 15,189,720, forward strand.
CCGCACAGCCCCAAATCTTGGCTTTGTCTTTTATCTCCCTTTCCAGCTCTCTCTGGAAAAGGGAATGCGAGGCTCTGCCTTTCTGGACACTGGTCCGTTACCTGAAACCCCTTTCGCTACTTATTCTCAGAACCATCCTGGGCTCTAAGAAAGCTCCACTGTGCTTCCTTAAGCTGTCTCCTTAACCCCCTGATTAACCCCTTGGGCATGCACTGCGAGCCTGAATCGAGCTCCAGAAAAAGCCAGAACCATCTCCCCTGCCTAAATGGCCGAGCGTTTCCATTGCCGAGCCCATGAGGCTGGAATTAGTTATTTTAGTGAGAGCCCTAGGAACTCTCCTCCTAGGCTACCCTGCGAAAGTCCCTCGGGACACCAAACAAGACAAGTTTTCCTATCGTCCTTAGTCCCCTCAGCGCCGAAGTGGTCCAGTATTTTGGAGAGTATTAAGCTTTTGTATGGGAGCAAGGCATTGGAGAAAACTTTTCCCTGAGAGAATGAAGAGTTTTTTGTGTCTGGGGGGAGGGGTATGGTGGAAGCAGGGGCGAGGGTGGAACCTCCCCCTCCCTTCTATTTAAATACTTCAGGAAGTGTTTCTAAAGATTGGCCTAGCGGGTAGCTGGAAAAAAAATCACTTGATTCTGACACCTTTCTCTCATTCAAAGGCAGTTTTACTGTGGCCCAGCAAACGAATGTACAGCCTCCCAAATAAGAAAGGGGCATATTGTGATTAAGTGGGTCTCTCTTTTGGCATGAGGGGTGAGTAGAATATGTGATTGTGGACAAGAGTTTTGGGGCATCACCCTATTTTGGGCCAAACTGCAATTCAGCTGAGACTTCCACTCCAAGTCCAGGCTGCAACCAGAAGCAGTGCTCAGGAAGAAAGAAAGCTCTATTGTGAGCTGTTTCCTTCAAGGGCCCCATATACAGTGCAATTGTCTTTAATATATGGGGATTATGTGAGCTTCTGAATTTTGGTGCTTTCTCAGTGGATTGTAGATAAGACCAAAATTTCTTTGTCTCCTCCTTCCCTATTCTATTCCTGCCCTATCCTACTTACCTCTTAAGATCAAGAATATACAAAGGAAAATCCTTTTGAAAGTTAAAAGCACCTTACAAATGTTAGGCATTACTATATGAATTCCAGGACAAACCTAGCAGAGGATCTGGTGCATTTAAGAAGCTGATCTAGGCAGGGGCCCAAGCTTTGCCTAGGTTGCTTGTCAGTCTTGGAGCTCAGTGGCTCATCTTCTCCGTAAATATGGAAATATTCTGGTTTTCCACTTGGTGGCTGAGAATGTAGGTCTGTTTGAACTCTCCCAGGGTGGTTTGCAACTAGAGGCCACATCTGCAAGAGTGGTTGAAAGCCAAAAATGGAAGCAACTGTATGAATAATTTAAGCCCAGATCCACCTGGCTTCTAGGATAGGTTTAGTTACATGGCCTGGCCTATTCAAACTCCATGGCAGCTGGGACTGTCAAAATGCAATTGAGACTTAAAAATTTGGACACACTCTTTTCTCTTCTCTGTTTACAGCCTTGACCATAGTGGTAAATGGTCTATGTAGACCAGGGTTTAATGTAATATTGTCAGGTTTCAGTCTGAAATGTCGATTCTCGGTGCACCCATGGCGGAAGAATGACCAGACATGCTAAAGTTAGGCAAGCACGAAAATGAGGTTTATTGAGGAGAGAAAGATGCGATTATAGAGCAAGAGCAAGATCTAGGTTTACAGAGTGTGATACATACACCACAAGTGACAGCTGGACCCATTGTCACAGCAAAGGCAGAGAGAGCAAAAGGAAGGGTGCAAAAAAAGGGGACTGGTTGTGTTCTGTGTCTTGTTTTATAATGCCTAAACTGGGACCTTCCTGTGGGTCAGACATCACCATGGAACCACTTTGGACAGTTGGGAGTTGCATGACCTGAGTCTTACTGCACATGCAGATCTCCCGTGAGCCTCTCTGAAAGCCCATGGAGGGGGTGAATCACAGCAGCACCCACTTTTGTCCCTAGGAGACCCGGAATCCCTCACCATCTACCTAACAATATCATAGACAAAGAAACTGATGTGACAAATCTAGAAAGTAGGTTTTCCCCACTCTCATTAAGTAGCATTTTTCAGCTTCAACACTATTGACATTTTGGGCCAGATGATTCCATGTGGTGGAAAGCTGTTCTGTGCATTGTAGGATGTTTAGCAGCTTCCCTGGCCTGTATCCACTAGATGCCAGTAGCAACCCACCCCCCAGTTATGACAACCAAAAATGTCTCCAGACGTGGCTAAATGTCCCCTGGGAAGCAAAATCACCCTCCATTGAGAACTCCTGTCATTTAAGGTAATGTCACTTTTCAAAGACCATATTTTACCTTAATTCTATACACAAGGCATGTCCAGATCTTGTATTGAACAGAATCTCAGAAAATATGGAATATTTTGTAAGGAAAAAGCATAACAAGGAGTCCTCACAAATTAATAAGCTTTGATAAATGGTGGAGTTCATTGTTACCAGTATTGCTACCTCCCCATCACCATCTAACTCTTTTCAAGCACATAGTATGAGTAAGGTATTGATTATAGCAAAGATCTATAAGGCATAATTCCAGCCTCCAATATACTAAGAAACTATTGATTTTTATTTCCTCAAAGGGAGAGGATTACTGATTTTCACAAATAACCATTTTCTGGATTGAATCTGACTTGGCTTTTTCTCTCTTCTATTTTCTATTTGTCCCCCAAACAGTGACTTATTCTTTAAAATTCTGCCTTAGAGAGATTGCTCTTTGTCTTGCTAATTACCATAGCCCTACTTCAATTTTTTTGTGACTTTTCCATATATGGCACTTGTGTCATAACGATGTATCTAGCATTGAAATGACCACATCATAAACGCTGTAACAAATTGAACAATTTGAAGGCAGATTTTCATTTTCAGGGAAACAGCTTCTAACTACCTACATGTTGGAGAAATACTCAACAATGGCAAAGGCGAAGGAAATGGAATGGAATATAAAAAGAGGTGATTCTTAAAATATCGTGGAGTGTTGAAAAAATACCTCAGTGTGATTGTAGGTTTTAACACTCTGCTCTATCTCTGCCTCAGGAAGTCAAACAACACTAATGCAAGTTGTAGGATCCTGATTAGAAATTCAACAAAGGAAAACACAGGAGGAAGTGTGGAATATTTGTTCAAATCAGCTGAGTAAGCTCCTGCTTTAGAAAATAAGTTTCCGGTGAACCAGGCAGAACTGCAACAGTCATACTTGCTTTGGATAACTCCTAGCCCAGTACCATGCATATATATAGCAACATGCCACTTATAAAGACTAACACAGGGACCAACAATTAGCACATACAAACTTTACACATTCATAAATTATGATGCTCTTGCCAAGACTAATTATTTATTTTAAAAAAAGTTTTGCCTGAATTGCGGCCATGAATGAATGTAATTGAAAATGTTTCAGTTTTCAAAAGTATATTTAAACTGTTATAGCAGAATGGGATCCCTGTAATCAAGGCATAAGGCCTCAAATTAATTAATAATTGATCTTAATGAGAGTGTGAACAGAATCACACTTCATGGATTAACTAAGGACTTTGCTGTGCTCACCAATAATAGGAATGCAAATGGGGCTAGCCCTAAGAAAATTTGTAAAGTGGAATTACACAATCATAGAAAATTAGAGAACATTGGACCAGTGAGAAGGGCCTTGTGTGAGGTTAGATGATAGTGACAAAGACAAGACTCCATTCAAGTCTTGCTTCTCTGTGACTGACACTCTGTGTGACCTCAGGAAGGGCAGGTTTAGTTTTCACTCTGCCTGCCCCCTCCCCAGCTTATTAAACTCTGCTCTTATGGATGATATAATCTGCCCTAATCACTCACTATACTAGTGTGTGCCCTCTTCTGTGAGTAGCTCTGTCTTCAGCCTTTTTTCTGATTGTGGGAAAAAGACTCTATCACGTTAGTAAAGAGAGTTAAAGCATGAGGAGACAGGTATGTCTTTGGGATGAGGACTTCTTGAGGCCCCTAAAATCACCCCAGTTGCAGGTCATGATTTGTAAAATCTGTGGAGGCTGGGAGTAGGGCAGTGAAAGGTTTTTTCCTGCCTTTTCAAGAATGGACAATTTTTGATATCAGGGAGGGATTGGTACAAAAATAAAATTTTAATTTGAGCATTTTTCTCTGCAAAGTTTGTCAGTGTGAAAGAGTAGCTGGTGAGTTGTGCTTTATTCTTGATCAAAAGTGCCAGGCGCTCTGGTGAATGGACACGCTTGAGGCTCTGACTCGGGGGGATGGGCAGGACATGGACAATGTATATAACCTGAACTTATGTACCCCCATGATGCGCTGAAATAAAAAAAAAATAAAATAAATTCAGCCTTTGCCGTCAGAGAAAAAAAAACAAAAGTATAAGTTGCTATGGACACAGTAATGAGGGGCTAGCTATGGGAGATTTCTGGAGAGTGGGGTTGTGGTAGAGGGTGTAGGCTTTGAAGTCAGACAGACTTGGGTTTGAATTCCCGATTCATGTTTTATTATTGATGGAAAATAGGTTACATGGACCTTGGTTTGCTTATCTCTAAAATGGGAATAATGACTCACAGCTTTGTTTAGTGGATTTAATTGAATAATGCATAAGCTTAGCACAGAGCCTAATATATAGCTGCAACTCAATAACTGCTGATTTCCTTTCTTCTCCCTTTCTGCCTTTATTTTATTGAAGTGACTGACATAAAATAAAATTAACCATGTTAAACTGTACAATTTAGTGGCATTCAGTACATTTACAGTGTTATTCAACATTCACTTCTATCTAGTTCCAAAACATTTCATCACCCCAAAAGAGGATACTGTATCCATTAGTCAGTCACTCCCAATTCCCCCCTTCTCCAGCCACTGACAACTAATTTGCTTTATGTTTCTACAGATTCAGCTATTTTGAATATTTCATATAAGTTGAGTCATAACATCAGACCTTCTGTGTTTGGCTTCTTTTTCACTTAATATAATGTTTTCAAGATTCATCCACATTGTAGCATCTATCTTCACTCCTTTTTATGACATAATAATATTTCATTGTATGAATATACCACATTTTGTTTTATCCATTCATCAGATGATAGGCATTTGAGTTCTTTGCACCTTTGACTATTATGAATAATTCTGCTATGAAAATTCATGTACAACTACTTGTTTTAATACCTTTTTTCAAATCTTTTGGGTATGTACCCAGGAGTGGAATTGCTGGATCATATGCTAATTCTGTATTTAACTCTTTGAGGAATCACCAAACTGTTTTCTGTAGTGGCTGCACCATTTTTACATTTCCACCAGTATTGTATAAAGGTTCCAGTTCTTCCACATTCTTGCTGACACTTGTTATTTTCCATTTGTGTAGATTACAGCCATCCTGGTGGGTGTGAATCCTATCTTGATTTACATTTCCCAGTGATTAGTGATGTTGAACATCTTTCCACATGCTTTTTGCCCATTGTATATCTTTGGAGAAATGTCCATTTAAGTCCTTTGCTCAGTTTTAAAATTGGGTTCATCATCTTTTTGTTGTTGAGTTATAAATATTCTTTAAATATTCTGGATACTAGACCCTTATCCAATATATGACTTGCAAATATTTTATCTCATTCTGTAGGTTGTCTTTTTACTTTATTGGTAGTGTGCTCTGATGCACAAAAGTATTTAATTTTGATAAAGTCCTATTTATCTGTTTTGTTGCTTATGCTTTTGTTGTCATATTTAAGAAACAATAGTATGATCCAAGGTCATGAATATTTACCCCTAAGTTTTCTCCTAAAAGTTTTAGCTCTTATGTTTAGGATTTTGATCCATTCAGGATTAGTTTTTGTTTATGGTGTGAAATAGGAGTCCAGCTTCATTCTTTAGCATGAGGACATCTAGTTGTCCCAGCACTACTTGTTGAAGAGATCATTCATACCCCATTGAATGATCTTGGCACCTTGTCAAAAATCAATTGGCCATAGATGTATGGGTTTATTTCTGAACCCTCAATTCTATTTCACTAGTCTATATGTCTATCCTTATGCCAGTATCACATTGTTTTGATTACTTTAGATTTGTATTAAGTTTTGAAATTGAGAAATGTGAGTCCTCCAATGTTGATCTTTTTCAAGATTTTTTTGGCTATTTTACATGGACTTAGGGTGCCCCAAGTCCATATACATTTGAGGATCAGCATTTCCATTTCTTTTTCTCATTTTTCTTTTTCTTTTTTTTTTTTTGACAGACTCTTGCTGTGTCACCCTGGGTAGAGTGCAGTGGCATCATCATAGCTCACTGCAACCTCAAACTCCTGGGCCCAAGTGATCCTCTTGCCTCAACCTCTCGAGTATCTGGGAGTACAGGTGCGTGCCATGATGCCTGGATAATTTTTCTGTTTTTAGTAGAGACGAGGTCTTGCTCTTGCTCAGGCTGATCTCAAACTCCTGAGCTCAAGCAATCCTTCTGCCTTAGCCTCCCAGAATGCTAGGATTACAGGCATTGAGCCACCAAGCCTGGCCAGCATTTTCATTTCTTAAAGAAAGGCCATTAGGATTTTGATAGTGAGTACATTGAATCTATAGATAGCTTTTGGAAGTATTTCCATCTTAACAATACTGTGTTGCAATCCATGATACATAATGTCTTTCCATATATTTAGGTCTTTTTAAATTACTTTCGGCAGTGTTTTGCAGTTTTCAGCATGCAAGTCTTTTGCTGTCTTGGTTAAATTTGTTCCTAAATATTTCACTCTTTTTGGTGCTGTTGAATCAAGGAAAAGTTCATTCCTAGTTTATAGAAACACAGATAATTTTTGCATGTTGATCTTGTACCTTGCAACTTGGCCAAATTTGTCCATTCGCTCTAGTAGTTGCTTTGTGGATTCTTTAGGATTTCCTACATACAAGATCATGTCATCTGTGAATAGAGATGGTTTTACTTCTTCCTTTCCAATGTGGATATGATTTACTTTTTTTCTTGTCTAATTGCTCTGAATAGAACTTCCAGTACAATGTTAAACAGAAGTAAAAAGGTAAGCATCCTTGTCTTGTTCCTGATCTTAGGAAGAAAACTTTTAATTTTTTACCATTGAATATGATGTTATCCGTGGTTTTTTTCATAAATGCTCTTTACCAGGTTGAACAAGTTCTTTTCTTTTCATAGTTTGTTGTATGTTTTTGTCATGAAAGAGTGTTGCCTTTTGTCAAATCTTTTTTTTTCCCACACATCAATTGAGATGATAATGTGAGTTTTCCTTCATTGTATTGATTTGTGTATTAAACTGATTTTTTTAAATGTAGAACCAACCTTATATTCCTGGGATAAATCTCACTTAGTCATGGTGTATAATCCTTTTAATATGTTGCTGTATTCAGGTTTACTAGTATTTTTTTAAAGACTTTTGCATCTATATTCATAAGGGATATTGATCTGTAGTTTTGTTTCTTATGATGTCTTGGTCTAGCTTTCATATCAGAGTAATGCTGGCCTCATAGCATGGGTTAGGAAGTATCCTCTGCTATTCTAATTTTTTGGAAGAGTTTAGTGAGGATTAGTGTTATTTCTTCTTTACATGTTTGTTGGAATTAACCAGTGAAGCCATCTGGTCCTGGACTTTTTTTTGAGGGGCAAAGTTGATTACTGATTGAATCACTTTACTTGTTATAGATCTGTTCAGAATTTTTATTTCTTCTTGTGTTCATTTTGATAGTTTGCATATTTATAATAATTTTTCCATTTCATCTAGATTATCTAATTTCTTGATGTATAATGATTCATTATTTTCTCTTATAATGCTTTTTATTTCTTTAAAGTTGTTAGTAATATTCTCACTTTCATTTTTCATTTTAGTGATCTGAATCTTGCCTTTTTTCTTTAGTCAGTCTAGCTAGATGTTGTTAATTTTGTTTATCTTTTCAAAAAATTATTAATAAATTTTGCCCTTGTTGATTTTCTCTAATGTTTTTCTATTATCTGTTTTATTTATCTCGTCTCTAACCTTTATTATTTCCTTCATTCTGCTAGCTTTGAGTTTAGTTTATTCTTTTTAATTCTTCTTTTTAAATGTATGCATCTACAATATAAATGTCCTTTGGAGTACTGCTTTTACTGCATAATATAAGTTTTGGTATGTTGCATTTTTAAATTCATTCTTCTCAAGGCATTTTAAAATTTTGCCTTGTGATTTCTTTTTTGATATATTCGTTGTTTAAAGGTTTGTTGTTTACTTATTTGTGAGATTTCCTGTTTTTTTTTCCTGTTACTGATTTCTATTTCTTGCTTCACTCCATTGTGGTCAGAGAGGATACTTTCTATGATTTCAGTTTTTTAAATTAACTGAAACTTGTTTTGTGACTTAATGTAGGGTCTATTCTGGAGAATGTTCCATGTGCACTTAAGAAGAATGCTTATTCTGCTATTTCAGGATGGCATGTACTTTATATACTTGTCACATCTGCTTGGCTTATACTGTTGTTCAAGTCCTCTATTTTCTTATTGGTTTTCTGTCTCATTTTATCCATTATTAAAAGTGAGGTATTGAAGTCTTCAACTATTATTATAGGATTGTATATTTATCCTTTCAATCCTTGCTTTATATATTTTGGGCCTCTGTTGTTTGTTGTGCATATGTTTATAATAGTTATATCTTAATAAATTGACCCTTTTATCAATATATAATATTTTTCTGTGTCTCTTGTAACAATTTTGACTTAAAGTCTATTTTGTATGATATTAGTATAGCCATCCCAGCTCTCTTTTGTTATCTATTTACATGGAATATCTTTTCTATCCTTTCATTTTGAGCTTACTTGTGTTTTTGGAATTTAAGTCTGTCTGTTGTAGACAGCACGTAGTTGAATCATGCTTTTAAAATCTGTTCTGCCAATTTCTGCCTTTTAATGGGAGAGTTTAATCAATTTATGTTTAAAGTATTAATAATTACTGTCCAGAAAGTACTTACTTCTGCCATGTTGCTATTCTTTTCCAATATATCAAATATTTTTTATCCCTCAGTTTCTCCTTTTGGCCTTCTTTTGGGTTTTATTGATTTCCTCTTCTGCCTTGGGATTCTGCCTGGTAAAGTACCAGTATGGGAAAGCTATAAATCTATCCTTCTTCATACATTTATGCAATAACTATGAAACAGAAAACTCTCACCTCCCTCTATACATACTTCCTCATTTTCTCTCATAGACATGCAAGTCAACCTCTCTAGTCCCTAACTCTTACTCCCATATCTATTCACTTAAGTTTTAACTATCAGTTCAAACTTAGTCCCAAAATTGCCTCTTTCCAGAAAATCCATTTCACTTTAATGAGCAAAATATACTTAGGACTTTTATTATCCCAGTCTTCCAGGCTTAAGTTTACTTTGGTCTCCTTCCTCTTCCTTAGTCCCCACTCCCATAAAATCACTAAGGTCTATTGCCAGTTCTTCTCACTCACTTGGATTGGATTCTTTCTCTCCATTTCCACTACTACTACTATCTTCATTGCTCCACACCTCGATAATTTCAGAAGCCTTCTAAATGGTTTCTTTGCTTCATGTTTTGGCACCTCCAATCTATTTTACTTAAATAATCTTCTGAAAGTATCCTTTTAAATCAAGCCGCTGCCCTACTTGAAAACTTATAACAACTACGCAGCCTGTTAGTTCAAGTCATGGAAACTCTCAGCCCTCTCTAATCAGGTTCCAATTTCTGTTCCCTTCCCCTTATCCTTTGCCAAGTTATATTAAGCCTTTTATATAAGGCAAGAGCCTAACACTGACCCACCAACCCTCATTATTCATGCTCCCATTATCTCTCTCCCTTTACCTCTATACTCGTTCTTAAAGAGACTTTTCTTCCTTCCTCAAATATTTATTGGATGCATCTTGTGTGCCAGGGTATATGCTAAATACTGTGGATATAGCAATTATTGCTGTCTACTATCATAGATCTTACAATCTATTGCAGAAGATAGACAATAAATCAGTAACCTAAATAATATGTGATGGTTGTTAAGGTAAAGGAGCTACTTGATAGAAGAATCTAGTCTAGAGGTCTGGGAAGACTTCCCTGCAGAAGTGATTTTAAGATGGAACATATGTAATGAGTAGGAATTAACCAGGTGAAGAGGATTTTGGACAAAATTCCAGACAAAGGTAACAGTATATGTGAGAGTTCCTGGGGAAAAGCATATCATGAACCAGGAAGTGAAAGAAAATAAATGCAACTGCCATACAAATTTCAAGGAGAAAGAGTAGCAGCAAGAATTGTCAGGGACTAGATTGTGCAATTATGTGAGATCATGTGAGGACTGTTGCCATGCTCGGAACTCTGAACTTCATTCTGAGAACAAAGAGAAGTCGTTGAAGAAGGATAGTTACGTGACCAGAAATCCATGTTAGAGGGATCACTCTGACTGTGGAGAATGGTTTGGAGGGGAAGAAGAATAGAGGCCGGGAGACTAGCTAGGAGGATATTGAAATAATACAGAAAAGAAGTAATAGTGGCTTAGAATAAGTCAATCACAGTTGGGATGTAGAGAAGATGACAGAATCAGGAGATAGTTCAGAAATGTAATCAACAAAACTTAGTGACGGATTGACTGTGGTGGGTGAGGCAGAGGGATATGTCAAAGATGACTTCCAAGTTTCTGGCGTGAAAAAGTAGGTGAATAATGATACCATTTCACTGAAATGGAAAAACTGAAGGATATACCTATTTCAGAGGCAGAATATGAGTTCGGTTTAGGATATGGATAGTTTAAGATGCCCATGAGACATCCAAGGGGAGATGTAAGAGAGTTGATCATATAAGTCTGAAGCTGAGAAGAGAGGTCAGGGTCAGTGACAAGATTTGGAAGTTGTCACCATATAGATGGTGTTTAAAGCTATGTGATTGAATTAGGTATCATCTAGGGAGAGAATATAAATAGGAAAGGGAAGAGGGCTGAGCTGTGGAGTTGTGTAATATTTAAAGATGAGATAGTGAAGTAAAGGCCATCAAAAGAGAGTACTAGAGAGAGAGAGAGGAGAAAAATCAGAATAGTGTGATATTCTAACAACAGTTGAGGGTGATGACCGAGGGAAAAATTATTTAAGAAGGAGTGATCAATAGTATTTGATGCTGCTAAGAAATCTAGCAAAAGAGAGACAAAAGTGACTGCTAAGGTTAATAACATGATGGTGATTAGTTCCTTGATTTTAGTTAGAATGTGCTAGACTTAACAGTGAGAGGGGTGTGAGGAAGTTGAAACAGTCAGTGTAGACAACTTGTTCAGGAGATTTATTACAGAGGAGAAAGTGGAGAGACTAGTTGGTGGAGATATGGGGTCAAGAAGGGAGGTTAGGTTTTGTTGTTTATTTTTAAGATGTGAGAGACTTTGAGACGTTTAAATGCTGACATCAAGGTACCAGTAGAAAAAGAGAGGAGAGAGGAGATAATCAAGATAGCTGGGGCCTCAAGAAAGGGGCAGGATTAACCTTAGAGAGGAAAGAGGACACCTTATTTATTGTAACATGAAAGAAGGGGCAAAAAATATCAGCGTGGATTCAGATAAGTTTGTAGGTTTCATGGTACAAAGCTGGGGCAATTATCTTCTGACCCCTTTATATTTTCTGCGGAGTAGTAGAGATGAGATCATTTGCTGAGAGGGTGGGCTCAAGGTTTGAGAGCATGGAGGTTTGATGAGAGTGGAGAAAATAATTTTGAGAATGGGAGAACCAACTAAGTAAGGAAACTGGAATCACCAGGCAGTGTTGAGAGCAAATTGGTTGTTCTTCTGACACTGCTCAACAGATCGAGTGCAGATGCAGAGAAGGGAGATGATTAATTTATTCAGGGTTTTGCCAACTAGGTGTGATAGAAAGTCAGTGGATCCAGGGAGCTGGGAATGTGATGGATCTTGAATCCAAGCTTGATACAGAGAAAAATGAAGGCAGGGGAAGCCATGCATAGGGTAAAAATAGAGGACTCAGTGGACAAGTGGTCCCAATGAAATTGAAGAACCTCATTTTCTTGTGAATGATGAAGTACATGCAGTGGAAGGATAGGAACTTGTAGTGAGAAAGTGCGGTCAGAATTTGTCATTTTAGAGAAGGAGCAGATTCTGGTACTGATCAAGACAAGAATGTGGCTGTGAGCATGGATGGCTGAGGTACTGTGGTGGAGGATGAGATAAATGGAAATATAACTGAAGGCTCAGGGCATTGGTGGGATTATCCATACCACCATGGATGTCACCCAAGGTGATGGGAGAAGTTGGTATGTACAGGAAGTCGAGAACCTAAAGTTTTCAATAAATGGCAGAATATAGAGATGGTGGGGTAGAGGTGAGAAAGTGACTGAAAGATTGGTATATGACAACAAGAAGAATGGTTAGAAGGTTATTTAGCTGAATGATATGAGCCTTAAAATATTGGGGGTTATATGGGATCTGGAGCCAAGCTGCCTGAGCTTGAATTCTGGCTCCACCCTGAGTGGCAATTGCCAAGTTATGTAACCTCTGTGCCTCAGTTTTTTATCTGTAAAATGGGTATGATAATAGTACCTACATCATAGGCTTGTTAAGATGATTAAATGAGTTAATGGTTGAAGAATACTTAGAAACAGTATCTGGCCCATAGTGATGGCTAGATAAATGTCAATTTTCATGTAGTGTCCTACTTTACAGAAGGCTGGGTGCCCAGCTCTGATTATATTCAGATACAAGTTTTCAACCAACTATAGACATCCCATTTGTCAGCTTAAGGGATTTTATTCCTGTCATCTGTGACCTAGTCTTATCAGGGATATGCTGACTACATCAGTAGTGAGGTCCTCAGATCTAGGCACGTTGGCAGCAGGGAAGCCATGCTTTTTGAAGCCCACTTTGGTTGAGTAGCAGACTGATGAAAAATGTATCAACTGTATCCTGAACAGCTGTATTGGTAATGACATTAGATTTATAAACAGAGTGGCCAGACAGGAGTTGCATTAGCACTTTTAGAGCCACATTAAACAATGTGGTATAGCCATTCCTATTGGGAAATCACAGACCAACTAGCCAGCCCCACATTATGAGAGCCCTGCACTGCATAACTAAGTAAGGATGTTAGATAGGAAGGTGAGAGTATGAAGCCATTACTAGGTAGATACTCTGTGGGGGACAGTTACACATCCCTGTAAATCAGTAATAGTCCTTGAGAGTACAATTGGAGGATGCTATTGTGATTTGACATTTTAGGGCATGTCCCAAAGTAAGCATTTGTTCTCTAGTGCCCCCAAACAGGTATCACTATTAGGTGATTCTAATAATAGAATCACAGACTCTGAGATGTGGAAGAGTCCTTAGAGATCAAGGTGTGCCTTTATGGGATAGGTTATATAACAGACTCAGTGATTTACAATGTTCTTGATTGTTGAGGGGGTAGAAATTCTGAAACCAAATAATATACTCAGCTTTACCTTCACTCTCACATACATTCATTAATTTATTAACTTATTCTTTTAACAATTGTTAACTGGTATACATCAGTGAACAAAATAAACAAAGATTCCTGTCCTTGTGGAATTTATAGTCTAGTCAGTGTGGGGGGCGGGGTGGCGGGAGAGAGGAGGGACTATATAGCAGTGTATTCAACCAAAAATATCATGGTTATTTATTTAAAAAGTAATGAGTTACTTCATTTTTACTTACCAAGATGACACAGGACTATAGTGAAAGAGAAACAAAGTCTCTGCCACAAAGTGTAATGTCCGTTTTCCCATATTTCCCCAATAACTGCCTAGTGATGAAAATGCACCTTTTTATACTCCTTTGGAAAAAACCTAGTAAAATGACTATGAGCACTTATGGCCCATTCCAGAGACAGACTTTAAGAATGATGAGTGCCTTAAGCCAAAGGTAGAAAGGTAGAATTTTAAGCATTAATGAGCTGGGAGGGACTAGGTGTTTTGAGGACCAGGAATATTCACTTCAATCTGGCCCTGGCTATTGGTCCTTTTTTTGAGCCAGATCCTGTGTTAGATTCTAGATGTAAATAAGACCATTCCTGGTTTCAAAGAAGCTCCTGGTATGTAGGAGGGAAATAGACACTGCAAAAAATAGTCACAACGTGATTAGTGCTATAGCAGTGGTGTGGGCAAAGTAGTGGGAGTCTAGCGGAGAGAGAGTGACTAGTTCCTAACTCGGTCTGTGAGAGTCAAGGAAGGCTTCATGGAAGAGGTAACATTTGAACTGGGACTTGAAGAATGAATAGAAGTGTGCCAGAGAAAGAATATAGGGAAAATATTCTATTCAGAGGGGATAGCATGTGCAAATCTATGGAGCCATAAAAGGATTTACAGAAAGCATATTTTCTCGTGGTGTGAGAAGTCTACTGTGCCTGTGCCTGGAGCATAGGAAGTGGGTGTGTGGCAGGAGATAAAGTAGGAGAGGGAGTATGTCAGATTGTCAAAGAATTTGTACATCATACTAAGGAGTTTGGCAGTGAAGAATCAACAGTTTTTTTTTAAAGCAAAAAATATGTGATCAAATATTTTTGGTTTTATTTTTCAGAGAATGGGATTAGTAGCTTGATGGAGGATGAGGGAGAGACTAGAGGTATGGAGATAGGAAGCTGTTGGAGCAGTCCTAGCAAAAGACAATGAAGGTCTGACCTAAAGCAGGATCTATGATAGAATTTAAGAGACGTTTTTGAAGTGAGATTGACAGGATTTGGTAACTAGTTGGAAATATAGAGTGAGACAGAAAGAAGAATGAAGGATCATATCAAGCTTGGCTGTGTAGACATTAACCAAAATGAAGAATACTGAAGAAAACAGGTTTAAGGGAGAATAAGATCAATTCAGTTTTGAGATGGCTGTGGGACATTCAGCTAGGTAGGTAGAAATATGGCTGAGGGCTTCAGGAGGAAAATCAGGAGAAAATAGCATTTGGAAAAATGTGTGAAATGTTCCAGAAAGATAAAGTATAATGAAGATTGAAAACAGGCCACTGGAATTTAGCAATGAAGGGGCCTTCAAAGGAGCAGTTTCAGTGCCGTGGTGGAAGCAGACATAAGATTGCATTGGTTTGAGGTTTAGAAGAGAAAAATTAGAAACAAAGAGACTGTCAAAGAAAAAAAAGATAGTAAAATTCATATCAATGAATTAAAATGAAAAAGCAAGGCACAGACTATTAATTGAGATAAAGAGGGTTATTGTTTTATTAACAAAAGCTAAAATCTACAGTAAACATAGGAGTCACGAATGGTTATACACCGAATGATGTTTTATGACAGTTTATAAAACAAAAACTGTTATAAGAAGCTGACAACATTATAATCCTGATGGGAGACATTATCATACCTACTTAGGGTTAGTTTTAGTTGCACGTAAGGTAAAACCTAAAATAGCAGGAGTTTAAACTGGGTAGTAGTTTATTTCTCCCTTATGGGAAAGAAATCTGGATATAGTTGATGCGGGGCTATATGTCTTGCTGTTCTGCCATCATTAGTCTATTGTTGGAAAATGTAGTCTTTTATTTTGGGTGGCATTATGCCCATGTAAAAATTAGGCAGGCCTCTGTTACTAAGAAGAAAGGTAAGGTCAGATGTTGGGTTGGCAAGTAGTAGCCTCTGCATTATAACTGTCTTAGTTTTTAACAGATCTCTCTCTCTCTCTCTCTCTCTCTCTCTCTCTCTCTCTCTCTCTCTCTCTCTCTCTCTCTCTTTTTCACACACGCGCACACACACACACACACATACACACACACACAAAAGAGAACAGATAAATTGAATAATATAATTGATGTTTGACTCTATACATATTATCTATATCTATAGCATTCTACCCTACACGGTACACACATTTTTACCAAATGTTCATAAAACATTTACAAAAATATTTTGATACCTAAGACCACACAAGAAATAATATATTACAAAAAGCAGAAGTAGTTTAGGCCATAATCTCATAGTCTCTGATCACAACTCAATGAGCCTAAACATTAAAATCTGAAGGTAAATAAATAAAATGAAACTATGAAGAACATAAAAAATCTACCATACTAAAGAATTTTGGGGTCAAAGATAAAAAACAAAACTCTAATTATATTCTATTTAAACAATGATGAATGAAACATTAACAATTTAGGAAATGCATCCAATGCTTTATTCAAAGGAAAAGCCACATGACTTTTTGTCAAACAAGAAAGGAGAAAAATAAATCATGAAGGTAGAAGAGGAAAAATAAAAGAAAATTAGGAAAGTATAAGTAAATAATCATTATAGATAAAAGAAGAAATGAAACAGAAAACAGAAACCCAGAAAAACTGATAAGTAAATATAAGAGCCAGTTTTTGAAATGACCCATAAATGACAAATCCCTGGCAACAATAATCAAGAATATAAAGTGAGAAAAATAATTTTATAAAGCACAACATAAATGTAATATAGTGGATTGAATAATATTTCCCTCCCCCTAAAATTCACGTCCATCTTGAAGTTCAGAACGTGACCTTATTGAAAATAGGTCTTTGCAGATATAATGAAGTTAAGATGAGGTCATACTGGATTGGGGTGGATCCTAAATACAATGACTAATGTCCTCATAAATAGAGGGGGCACACAGAAAAGCACAGAAACATGGCGAAGGCCGCCATGTGAAGATGGAGCTAAAGATCGGAGTTTAGCTGACACACATCAAGAAATACCAGGAGCTCCCAGACAATGGAAGAGGCAGGAAGAATTCTCTCCCTACAGCCTTTTGAGAGAGCGTGGCTCTGCAGACTTTGATTTTGGGCTTCTAGCCTCCTAGAAAATCTAAAACTATAAGAGAATAAACTTCTGTTGTTTTAAGCCACTCAGTTTGTTGTACTTTGTGTGGCATCCCTAGGAAACTAATGTATATAAAAGCTAAATAATTGAGGGCTAAATATATTGTAGGGACTGTTATAAGTGTTTTGTGCTTTCACACACATTGATTCATTTCATCCATATTAGAACCCAGTGGAGCAAGTACTGAAATAAGTGGTATTTTACAGGTGAAAATACCAAAAATTTAAGTAAGTTGTCCAAGTAAAGGATTCAAACGTAGGTAGATTGCCTTCAGAGCTGTGGTCTAAATCACCACACTGAACTTCCTCTCAGATGTAGTACAGACACAGTAGGTTTAAAGAGGGAGAGAGGAAGAGACAAAGAAGGGGGAAGGAATGAGAATGTTATGAATTTAAATCCTGGTGAAATTACAAAAAAAGACTCAAAAAAAGTAGAAAATTAATAACCATGAAAAAGTCATTAAATAATTATCAATTCTTCCACCACAAACCACACAACAAAACCAACCAAACAAAAAACAAACACAAATAACACCACCTCATGGAGTTCCATAGGTGAGTTCTTTCAAACATTGAAGAAAGAGATAATTTCTATGAGATTTTAGTAGTTCCAAAAATAAGGAATGTCTCTAAATTTTTTAAATAAAACTAGCCTAGCTCTGAAAATTGTATCTGACAAAGACAAAATCAAAAAGAAAAAAAAAAACAGACAAAACTCACTTATGAATATGGATTTAAAATTTTAGATAATATGTTACTAAAATGAATAAAGCAGTGTATGGAAATAATAATACTCAGTGACCTGGAAGGACTCATTTTAAGGATTTACAGATAGTTTATTAGAAATTTTTTTATGTTATTTTTCATTGGCCAGTAAAATTGTATGTATTTATTTTGTACAAAATATCTTGAAATATATATACACTGTGAAATGGGTAAATCTGGCTACTTAACATATGTATTACCACACATACTTATTTTGTAGTGAGAGTATTTAAAATTTACTCCTAGCATTTTTCAAGAATACAAAATATTGTTATTAACTATAGTCACCATGTTGTACAATAGATTTCTTGAACTTATTCTTCCTGTCTAAATGGAAGATAGGAAGATGTTTTTGCAAATGACAGGATTTCCTTCTTTCTATGACTGAATAGTATTCCATTGTATGCATATACCACATTTTCTTTATCCATTAATCTGTTGCTGGACACTTAGGTTGATGCTATATCTTGGCTATTGTGAATAGTGCTACAGTAAATATGGAAATGCAGATATCTCTTCAACATACCAATTTCATTTCCTTTGGATATACATTCAGTAATGAGATTGCTGGATTATATGGTAATTCTATTTTTATTTTTTTGAGAAACTCCATACTGTTTTTTGTAATGGCTGTACTACTTTACATTCCCACCAACAGTGCACAAGTGTTCCCCTTTCTCTGCATCCTCACCAATATTTATTATACTTGTCTTTTTGATAATAGCCATTCTAACTAGAGTGAAATGGTATCTCATTATAATTTTGATATGGGTTTTCCTGATGATTAGTGATGTTGAACATTTTTTTCATATGCCCATTGGCCATTTGTATATTTGTATATCTTGTTTTGAGAAATATCTATTCAGGTCTTTTGCCCACTTTTAAATCAGAATATTTGTTTTTTGTTATTGAGTTGAGTTCTTTATATAATCTGGTTATTAACCCATCTCTTGTCAGATGCATAGTTTGCAAATAATTTCTTCCATCGTTTTCTTTGCTGTGCAGAAACTTTTTAGGTCGACATATTTCCATTTGTTTATTTTTATTTTTGTTGCCTGTGCTTTGCTTTGAAGTATTACTGAAAGAATTGCTATAGGTTTTTGCTTTGTGGTTATCATGAGGCTTACAGAAAACATCTAGTAGATATAACAGTTTATTTTAAGCTGGTAACAACTTAACTTTGATTGTAAAAAAGAAACTCTATACTTTTACTCCATTCACTCATTCTCCATCCCACCAATTTGGAAGTTTTGATATTACGATTTATATATTTTTATATTGCATATCCGTTGACAAATTATTGTAGCTATTATTATTTTAATGATTTTGTCATTTAACCTTCATGCTAAAGATATAGGTGATTTACACACCACCATTACAGTGTTAGAGTATTCTCAATTTGGCTGTATACTTATTTTTTCCAGTGCATTTTAGACTTTTTGATATTTTCTTGTTACTCATTAGTATCCTTTTCTTTTGAACTCCCTTTAGCATTTCTTGTATGACAAATCTGGTGGTGATGAACTCCTTCAGTTTTTCTTTGTATGGGAAAGTTTTTGTCTCTTCATTTATGAAGGACATATTTGCTGTGTACAGTAATTTTGGTTGGAAGTTTTCTCCCATCAGTACTTTGAATATATCATCCCTCTCTTAGCCTGTAAGGTTTCTGCCAAGAAATCTGCCTCTAGCCATGTTGGAACCTCCTGGATATGTTATTTGCTTCTTTTCTTTTGCTGCTTTCAGTGTCTTTGATTTTGACAGTTTGCTTATAATATGTCTTGGGGTGGTCTTGTTTGGATTGAATCTGATTGGAGCTCTTTGGCCTTCCTGTACCTGAATATTTATATTTTTCTCCAGTTTGGAAAGTTTTCTACCACTGTTTCTTTAAATGGCCTTTCTACTCCATTATCTTTCTCTTTTCCTTCTTTACCTCCTATGACTCAAAAATTTGCTCTTTTGATGCTGTCCTATAAATCCTGTAATTCCTTTTTATTTTTTTCTTTTTTCTCCTCCAAGTGTATATTTTCAAATAACCTGTCCTTGAGTTCACAGGTTGTTTCTTCTGCTCGATCAATTCTGCTACTGATGCTCTCTACTATATTTCTCATTTCATTCATTGTATTTTGAAGCATCAGAAGTTATTTGATTTTTTAATTATTTTAATTTCACTATTAAATTTCTCATTTTAGTTACTTAAATTTTTCCTAATTTCATTGAATTGTTTCTCTGTATTTTACTCAATTTCACTGAGCTTCCTTAAAACAATCATTTTGAATTCTTTGTGAGACAGTTTATACATCTCTACCTCTTTAGGATCAGCCACTGGTGTTTCATTTTTTCTTTCTGGCGATGTCATGTCTCTATGATTGTTCTTGACCCTTGATTGGCATCTGCGTATTTGAATATGCAGGTGCATATTCCAGTCTTTGTAGACTGGCTTTTTTTTGGAAAAGTCCTTCAACAGCCTGTCCAGAGATTGTAGGCAGGCCTTCTTGTGTGATCCATGGGTAGGCTTGCTGCTAGAATCCTTGAGCTATCTGGCCTTGTGCTTGGGTCAACAGATGGGCAAGTATCCACTTGGGTAGACCTATTGATTGGATTTGCTGGAGTGGGCCTGAAGCCTATATCCCTGGGAGCTGGCCTGAAGACCATGTCCAGGGAGGCAGTCTTGAAGCTTAGGACTGCCTGGACCAGCATAGCACAGGGGTAGACCTGAAGTCTCAGGCCACTGGGGCTGACCTACTGCTGAGTGCTGTTTGGAACCTGGGGAAGCTGAATTCAGCCTGGTGATGGTGCAGACTGGAGATCAATTCCATTGTGCAGACCTGAATTCTGGGGCCATGGGCTCTGGCCTGGTTCTAGGGCTGGTCTGGAGGCCTAGTCTGTGGGTACCAGCCTGGAGTTGAGGGCTGTAGGGGCTTGCCCAGTGCTGGGTTTTACTGTGGTAGTCCCAGTATTGGGATCCAAGGCAAAGTCCTGTGCTCAATTTCCTCTCTTTCCCATAAGCAGATATATCTCTGTCCAGACTGTGCTGCCTGGGGTTGAGTGAGGGGTGTCATGGGTAAGGTAAAACTATTTTTCCTACCCTCTTCAAAGTATTTTTTCTTACTTCTGTGTTACACCCAGGTTTTGTGACTTCTTACCTGGTTTCCTTAGCACTTGTGAAGGTATCTTTGTGCATGGATAGTTGTTCAAATTGATGTTTCTGAAGGGAGATGATCTTGGGAGAGTCCTATTATCCCATCTTGCCTGGACTTCAATCAGGAAATCTTTTAATAAAATTAATCATATTAATAGGTCAAAGAAAAACTCACAGGCTTACCTTGATAGATGCCAAAAAGTTACTTGATAAAATACAACATTCAATCTTATAAAAGTCTTATAAAATACAATAAAAGAATACTTTCTTAATATAAAAATATATAATAATAGCAGACAATATTATAGTTGATGGTGACACACAAGAAGTATCCCTATTAAAATCAAGAATAAAATAAGATTTCTTCTTATCATCACTGTTGCCAGCATCATTATGGAAGTCTTAGACAATGCAATGAAACAAGAAAACCAACTAAGAGGCATAATTATTTAAAAGGAAGAAGGAAAATGAACATTTAAAATGATATGATTGTCTACCTGAAAACCCTAGGAAATCAACTAAATACCGTATTAGAACTAATAAGAGTTTTTATCAAAAAGTCCCAAGACAACAGATGCTGGTGTGGAAGCAGAGAGAAGGAACACTCATACACTCTTGGTGGAACTGCAAATTAGTACAACCTCTATGGAAAGTAGTATGGAGATACCTCAAAGAACTGAAAGTAGAATAACCACCTGATGCAACAATCCCACTACTGGGTATTTACCCAAAGGAAAAAAAGACATTTTATAAAAAAGACACTTGCACTCAAATGTTAACAGCAGCACAATTCACAATCGCAAAAATATGGAAACCACCCAAATGCCCATCAATATGTGAGTGGATTAATAAAATGTGGTATACGTATACCATGGAGTACCACTCAGTCACAAAAAACATGGTGAATTAATTCCTTTTGTAACAACCTGGATGGAACTGGAGACCATCCTTTTAAGTGAAGTATTGCAAGAATGGAAAAACAAAAACCACATGAACTCACTACTGAATTGGAACTAACAGATAAACACTTATGTGCACATATGGTGGTAAAATTCAAAGGAAATCAAGCAGGTTGGGGGGGGAGGAGGGGATGGGTAAATTCACACCTAATAGTTACAATGCACACTATCTGAGTGATGGACACACATAACTTTGACTCAATCTTAACAAAAGCAATTCATGTAACCAAAATGTTTGTACCTCTGTAATATTCTGAAATTAAAAAACCCCAAGTTTGGTAGTCAAGGGAAAGCAGAGAAGTAAAGACTTTAGTTTTAGAAACAGTCATGGTTAATTAATCTTTTTAAAATGGGAATGTATATTTGTAGGCTGAAGGGGAGGATTTGGAAAAGAGGTCAAGGTCAGAAGCACAGGCGAGGAAAGGAACCATTGATGGTGGATGTGAGAGTATGCTCCAGTGTAGAGGTAGAGACTGTTGTGATGATTGCCGTGAGCAATAATGAAATAGTAGATATGTAAGCAAGTTGGCCTTAGACATGAGAATGTATAAGCCTTGGACAGGACTTATTAGCTTTGGTCAAGAATAGTCAAGCTTGATTTGGAGTGGGGACACACTTACCTCTCAAATATGAGAGGAGAAAAAAGATGAGTGCCATTATTAGAAATGTTAGAATTTTAATGCAGGAATGTTGATGGTGTTCATACTTAATGGTCCCCTTTTTCCCACTGTTAAACGAAGCAAGACAATTTTCTGAGTCTAACTGTGTTGGGGTAAAGGGCCTGGAGAGGGTTGTGCAAGCTTAAAATATCTGTTGTTTGGAACGGAAAAGAGCCCCAAAGAAAGGATCGTGAAAAAACTTTGAGAGCCCAGATGATAGTGTTTGTGGTCTCTCGTGTCACCTTTAAGCTCAAAGAACAGCATTACCAACTCTAATGTTTAATAATGGTAATCTGTTGATCATTAAAATGTTTGCTGCCTTTCATGTTATTGGCAAGCCTCTGAGGTGGGTTTATATAATATCTTTTAAAAATGATGATGAGTTAATATAGCATGTTTTTCACAGCATTTCTCCTTACTACTTGCTAAGTTGGCTTTCTTGAACTATGTTTATAGAAAACCCATGATGTAGCTAACTTTAGTTTTAGAATGGCGGTTATCAGGCTCCATTTGGGGCCAAAGCAAAAGCAAAATTTTGGTCTTTTCCAAATGGCCATCAATACAGGATCTTTGCAAGGATAATTTTTGTAGGCAACATGAATTATTTTTAGGTAGAAAAGACTTCATTACATAGGTCAAGAGTTTGCCCATAGGTACATAAAGCTTAGGGTTTTTTTAAACACTTGAAAGCTCTTTAACATTTAAGACAAGTCCTCAAACCTAGCAGTTTCCCTTTTGTTGGAAAACACATTAAAAATCTTAACATTACTGGAGAACATGAAAAATACTACATACCTGAGCATAGTGGCTGAAAAGTGTGTTAATAATGCTTTTCAGCAAATTGAAACATAACTCTTCTCCTGCTGCATAAATACAGGGAATTTGACATACATTAAAAATTATATTTTCATATTCCAGTCCCTCTGTAAAACCTATCGACTGGTGCTCAGGGAACACTGAATGCTTGCAGTTAATAGGTGTCTCTTTATTAAGCCAGAATACTCTTGCTTCCACTAGTTAAGAGGTATGAGTCAAGATACAGTTGTGTTTGTTCCCAAACCTGTTTAAGTCAATTGAATTTGTTATTGTAATTATATAACTCAATTTTAGTATTATGGCAACCAATGGCACATGTCTACAAAAATAAAATTATTGTTTTTATAAAAACTAAGTTGAATGAACAAATTAGGAGTGAATAAAATAAAGTACTTAAATAGAGACACAGTAGAGATTAATAAGATAAGATTATGAAATACTTTATGCTAATACATTGAAAAATGAGATGAAATGAATGAGTTTCTAGCAAAGTGTAAATTACCAAAGGTGACTAAATTAAAAAAGAAAAAATTTTATTAACTATGATAATATTCAAAGGACTTATTCACTAGTTGAAAATATCTCCATAGGGAAAACAGCAGATCCGGACAGTTTAATAATTGTACACAAAGTATTTCAGATGAGAGAAAAAGAGGCAACACTTCCCAAATCATAGTATATAACCATGATGCCAAATCAGAGAAGGAGAATATATGGAAGAAGAATTAGAGGTTAAACTCACCCACTAACATAGATGAAATATTTTTAAATTGATTCCAGATAGTTCGTTGAGATCCAGATGGCTTTATTTCAGACATGCTAGGAAAAGAGGCAGGGCACAGTGGCTCATGCCTGTAATCCTAGCCCTCTGGGAGGCCGAGATGGGAGGATTATTTGAGTGAGGCCAAGAATTTGAGACCAAGCTGAGCAAGTGTAAGACACCTTCTCTACAAAAAATAGAAAAATGATCTGGGTGTGGTGGCACACACCTGTGGTCCCAGCTATTCAGGAGGTCGAGGCAGGAGGATTGCTTGAGCCCAGGAGTTTGAGGTTACAGCAAGCTATGATGACACCATTGCACTCTAGCCCGGGCAACAGAGTGAGACCCCATCAGAAAAAAAAGTGCTAGAAAAAGAAACTTCAGTTTCCTATGTGAGAATTCTTGACCTATGTAATTAATATATTAGATAATCTATTAAAATCACCACAATAACATGTTATCTCAATAGATACAGTAAAAGCATTTGGTAAAATTTAACATATTCTCAATAAAAATAAACCCTTAGAAAACTAGGCATAGAAGGAAATTTCTTTAATTTGATGAAGGAGGTTTAAAAAAACCTAATGCAAACACTATACTTAATGTTGAAATTCTAAAAGCATCCCTTTTAAATTAGAGACAAGAGAAGCGCCCGGCTAGCTCAGTCGGTAGAGCATGAGACTCTTAAATTAGAGACAAGAGAAAGATGCCTACTAATACCCCTTCTATTCAATGGTTTAAGGGATATACAAGCCAGAAGAATAAGACAAGGTGAAGAAATGGAAGTTACAAGGATTTAAAAGAAACAAACAAAACTATAATTTTCTAAGTTTATATCTATTATAGATTATATTAGATTATATCTGAGAAAACTGATATATGTATCAATTTTGTCAGATTGTGTGCCTGTATATTATAACACCTTCATTTCTGGGAATAAGGAGAGTTAATTCATTTAAACCAGCCCCCTATTCAAATACCTAAAATTTGTGAATAAAGTATTGTTTAAAATCTTAAAGGCATCCAAGAGATGACTATATATTAATACATTACAAGGCCAGAATTGGAGAGACACTGAAGCAGGGAGATATAAGCTGAGTTCCAAAGCCACTTTTGTCCATAAGAGATTTGTCAAACCAGGTGACTGGGGCTCTTGCTTTTGACAGTCTTAAGGTGGCAGGTAGGACAGAAGATATTATCAAGGACCAGCCTAAGGTGGGGAGTTTAGTAGGAGACTTTTCCTATCAAAGTGAACCTTAAGAGGCTATACCCTTGAGTGAAGGTGAATCAGAAGTAAACCCATCCAAGCAATCCAACCCTCTCAGAAGACAGTATGAAAAGTTGCCTTGACAGTAAACAAAATATGGGGATAAGATTGACTAGTCCCCAAGAAATTGTTAACACAACCTGGTCCTTATACATATTTGCAGTCAAAATTTATCACCTGCTGGTACAAAAATCTTCAAGAAATGAATATTTAAAAAATACAATATAACATTTAAAAAATAAACAAATGTAATTTAAAGTGCTATATTATAAGTATCTAGGTGCTTGGCAAAGCAAACACAAATAGTCTCTGGAGAAAAGTATCTTCATCCTAACCCTCAAAGAATGTCTATAAGTGAAAACACAACATACCAATTGTATGGGATGAAGAAAAGCAGTATTCTGAGGAAAATTTATAGCAATATATACCTACGTTAAAAAAAGAAAGATCTAAAATAAATAACTTGCACGGCAAGGCTCTAGAGAAACAAGAGCAAACTAAACGCAAAGGTAGCAGAAGGAAAGAAATAATAAAGGTTAGAGTAGAGATAAAACAAATAGAGAATAGAAAAAACAATAGAATCAATGAAACCAAAAGTTGGTTGTTTGAAAAGATCAACAAAACTGACAAACTTTTAAGTAGACTGACTAAGGAAAAAAGAGAGAAGATACAAATAACTAAAACCAGAAGTGAGAGTCAATATAGTACTACTGACCTTAATAAAATAAAAAAGATTATAAGAGAATACTGTGAATAATTATATACCAACAAATTAGATAACCTATATGAAATGGACAAATTCCTAGAAACACACAAAATACCAATTTTGACTTAAGAAGAAGTAGAATTCTGAATAGACCTATAAAAAGTTTTTTAAAAACCCATAAAAAGATTGAAGCAGTAATCAAAAACATCCCCAAAAAGAAAAATCTAGGAACAGATGGCTTCGCTGGTGAATTCTACAAAACATTTAAAGAAGAATTAACACCAATCCTTGTTAAACTTCCAAAAAATAGAAGAGGAGGGAACACTTTTAATTCATTCTATACCAGCATTACCCTGATATCAAAGCCAAAGATAACATAAGAAAAGAAAACTATAGACCAATATTGCTTATGAATATAAATGCAAAAATTCTCAGCAAAATGAGACCAAACTAAATCCAACAGTACATTAAAAGGATTATACATGATGACTAAATGGGGTTTATTCCAGAAATGCAAGGGTGGTTCATTCTAAGAAAATCATTAAAAGTAATAGGATAAAGGGAATAGAATCCTATGATCATCTGAATTGATGCAGGAAAAGCATTTGTCAAAATTCAACACCCATTCATGATTAAAAAGAAACCCTAAAAACCCCCTAATATCAGAGGGAATTTCCTCAACATGATAAATGGTATTTATGAAAACACACAGCTCACCTCATCCTCAATGGAATTGTGGAAGCTGGAAAGTTTTCTTCCTATGATCAGGAGCAAAACAAGGATGTTTACTTCCATTGCTGCTATCCAACATTGTACTGGAAATTCTAGCCAGAGCAATTAGGCAAGATGAAGAAATAGAAGGCACCCAAATTGGAAAGAATGAAGTAAAACTCTCTTTATTTACAGAAGACATGATTGTATATACAGACAATCTCACAAAGCCACCCTCCCCTCAACATGTATGAATTCAACAGAGTTGCAGACTACAAGACTAAAACACAAAAATTAGTGTGTTTCTGTATACCAACAATGAGAAATATGAAAAGTAATTTAAGAAAATAATTCAACTTATCCAAAGGAATAAAATATGAAGGAATAAATGTTTAACCAAGGAAGTAAAAGACTTATACACTTAAAATTACAAAACATTGCTTAGGAAATTAAAGAATACCTAAATAAATGGAAAGACATTTCATGTTCATGGATTGGAAGGTTTAATATTGTTAAAATTACAATACAAACCAAAGAAGTCTACAAATTCAATGCAATATATCTCAAAATTCCATTGGCCTTTTTTTTTTTTTTTTTGCAGAAATGAAAAATCTGACCTTCAAATTCTTCAGGACGTACACGTTGCTTTGATTAGCCTAAACATTCTTTTAAAAGAAGAAAAAAAAGTGAGAAGACTGACAGTTTCAAATTTCAAATCTTACTATAAAGCTACAGTAATAAAAACAGTGTGGTACTGGCATAAGGACACATCAATAGACCAGTGAAATAGAACTTAGAGTCCATAAATAAATCCATACATCTAGGGCCAATTCATTTTTGACAAGGGCCATCAATAGGGAGAGATTACTCTCTTCAACAAGTGATGCTGGCTGGGCACGGTAGTTCACGCCTGTAATCCTAGCACTCTGGGAGGCTGAGGCGGGAGGATTGCTTGAGCTCAGGAGTTCGAGACCAGCCTGAGCAAGAGTGAGACCCTGTCTCTACTATAAATAGAAAGAAATTAGCCAAACAACTAAAAATAGAAAAAATTAGCCAGTCATAGTGGCAAGTGCCTATAGTCTCAGCTACCTGGAAGGCTGAGGCAGGAGATCGCTTGAGCCCAGGAGTTTGAGGTTGCTGTGAGCTAGGCTGATGCCATGACACTCTAGCCTGGGCAAGAGAGTGAGACTCTGTCACAAAAAAGGAAAAAAAGAAAGAAACAGGTGATGCTGGCACAGCTGGATATTCACATGCCAAAGAATGAAGATGGGGCCCCTTTCTCACATCATGTAGAAAAATTAACTCAAATTAGAGCAGATCTAAATATAAGGGCTAAAACTATAAAACTCTTAGAATAAAAGCTTGGATATGACACCAAAAGCATGGGCAATAAAAAAATAAATAAATTTGACTTCATCAAAATTAAAATCTGTTTTGTATAAGAGGACATTATCAAGAAAAGGAACAGATAACCTACTCAAGAGGAGAAAATATTTATAAATCATATGTCTGATAAGGGTCTAATAAGTACTCTTACAGTACAACAACAAAAAGACTTTAACATAGGCATAGAATTGAATAGACATTTCTCCAAAGAAGATATATAAAAGACCAACAAGGAAATGAAAAGATGCTTAACATCATTAGTCATTAGAGAAATACAAATAAAAACCACAGTGAGATACTGCTTCACCCCCACAAGGATGGCTATAGTATTTTAAAAATGGAAAATAACAAGTGTTGGCAAGGACATGGAGAAATTGGAACCCTTTTACATTGCTGATGGGAATGTAAAATGGTTCAGGCATTTTGGAAAACAATGTGACAATTCCTCAAAAATATAAATATAGAATTACCAGATGACCTAACAATTTTACTTCTAAGTATATACCTAATAGAATTGAAAACTTATAGCCACACAAAAACTTCTAAATGGAATGAATGTTCATAGCAACATCATTCATAATGGCCAAAAGCGGTAAACAAGTTATGGTATATCCATACAATGGAATATTATTTAGCCATAATAATGAGATATTGATATATGCTGCAACATGATGAGCCTTGAAAATATCATGAAAGTGAAAGAAGTCAGACACAAAAGTCACATATTGTATGATTCTATTTATATAAAATATCTAGAATTGGTAAATCCATAAATCTTGAAAGCAAATTGGTGCATGCCAGGGGATTAATTGCTTAATGAATATGGGGTTTAATTTTGGGTTTATGAAAATATTTAGGAGCTAGGTAGATGTGGTAATTGGATAACGTGATTTACTGAGTGTCACTGAATTATTCACTTTAAAATGATTATTCTATGTTACGTGAATTTCACCTCCATAAAAGTTAATTTTAAAAAAGTCTAAAAATAATTTTCCAAAAAGAATGAGCAGCTCACTGTCAAAATAACTATGCACAAACTGTAACAAGGTACCATGAAAAGAATCAAGCAGAAACAAAAGACAGTAGGAAAATGTTCCAAAAGTCTTCAAAGGTTGAATTTATGAGACACAGATTTTTTTTAAAACTATGTTTATAAAAATTTTTCCTATGTTTAAACAAATAATATTAAAATATCTGTAGGGAGCAGGAAATTATAAAAAAACCAAGCATATTTACAGATTTGAATTGTAATTAAATATGATTTCTAGAGATAAAAATTACTGTAACTTAAATTTAAAATTCAGTGGATGAAAACTGACTACATTAGAAATAGAAAATCCAAATACTTCTACATTTATTAAAGAACTTGAATTTTTAATTAAAAACTTTTGTACAAAGAAAACACACATTCCAAGTGGCTTGACTATTTAATTCTGCCAAAATATTGAGAAAGAAATCATGTCAATCTTACACAAAATCATTCAGAAAATAGCGAAGGGGACATTTCACAACACCTTTAATGAAGTCAGCATTTCCCTGACACGGAGACTAGAAAAAATACAGGACAAAGAAACTACAGACAAATACCCTCATGGACACAGGGACAAAAATCTGTATCAAGATATTAACAAATAGAAACTAGCAATATATAAAAAGTACAATATGGTTTAGTTTCATCCCTGTAGTGCAAGGTTGATTCCCCATTCAAAAATCAAACAATGTAATTTACAACATTAACAGATTTAAGGAGAAAAATATAGATTCCTCTAAATAGATATTGAGAAAGCATTTGACAAATTCAATACCCAGAGACTTCTGCTTGCGGGCAAGATGGAGTAACATGGACTGAATGTACCCTCTGTTTAAAACAACTAGAAAACCTGAAAAAAAACCCATATAAAACAATGATTTTTAAGACGTTGAATGTCAGTCAAAGAAGGATGGTGACACCTGAGAGATAGAGGAAAAAATGAAGTGAGCCCTTGTTTACTGACTGGGGAGAGTGTTCAGCCTATGGCACAGGGAGAGAAACCCAGTTGGAGCCTAGTAGACTTTGTAAGTTGACAAGATGGAGCTAAGAGAGTCTGGGGAGCCAAGGGTACTTAAAGTTCATAAGACAGGGTACCAGAGAGGAGAGTATTGCACAGGGAATGAACTCAGGATATTTGCAGAAGGTCACCCCTCAGCATTCAGGGGAATACTGATAAACATGTACATGTGAGAAAGCTACCTAAGACAGGGAAAAGAGCCATTAGATAGAATTAGACAGAATAATTCCTAAAACTTAAACAGGGCCAGGATTAGTTATTCTTATCAGCTAGAGTGGAAAACCTCATTATTAATGGGTCTTTGGGTAGAGTATTCAGAAGATTTGGCTTCAATGGTAGAACTAAATTAGCCCTAAAAAAATCACAGATCTGGTCCTGCTTAAGAAAGCATAAATGCAAAACCCAAAAAGATCAAACTCTTTGCAATTAACATAAACATGTCCTAGAATGAAGATCAAAAATATTTATAGGAATACAAAAATGTCCAGCACACAGGAAGGTAAAATTTACTATGTCTGGCATCTAATACAAAGTTATCAATCATGTCTTCAAAAGAAGCAGGAAAAAAGACTCTTAATGAAAAGAAGAAAGAAGTAGTTAGGCAGAAACACAGATTATATATATACCTATATATAATATTATTTAATATATCTATATATAAATATATATCTATATATTATATAGTATATATGAAATATACATTAATATTATATTATTTCATATATACTATATAATATTAATATATATCCACATCTGAGTTCTATAGAAAAAAGATGAGAAATAGACTTCATGAGATTAACACTAGATGAGATATTGCAGGAAAAAAATCAGTGGACTTGAAAACATACCAATAGAAATTATCCACAATGAAACATACAGAGATAAAATATCAAAAGGAAAAATGAAAAGTGAGCTATTGAAACAAGCTCAAATAGCCCAATATATGTGTAACTAGAGTCCTTAAAGGAGAGGAGGAGGGGAAAAGTATTTGAAAAAATAATGGCAGAAAGTTTTCCAAATTTAAAGAAAATTATATGAGAAGCTCAATAAAACAACCACAAGAAACATGAAGAAAACTAAACCCTTAGTAGCTTCCTGAGATATACTTTAATGATCCCCACTTCCTGGTATTCATGTCCTTGCATAATCTCAACATCTTGAGTGTGGGCTAAACCTAATGAATAAAATACAGAAAAAGTAATGGGATGCAATTTTTGAGACTGGATTACAAAATTCTGTGACTTTCATCTTGCTGGCTTTCTCTCGCTCTCTCTCTTGCTTATATTGATGAAATCAGCTGCAATGTTGTGAAGTGCACTATGGAGAGGCCCACATGGCAAGAAACAGGGTTTCCTCTGACCAATAGCTAGTGAAAAATGGAAGCCTTCAGTCAACAACCTATAAAGATATGAATCCCAACAAGAATTAATAAGTGAGTTTGAAATCAGATTCTGGCCCAGTTGAACCTTATGATGACCGCAGCCTCAGCCAACAACTTGATTGGAGCTTGGTGAGAGATTCTGAGACACAGATGCAGGTGAGCCACACCCAGATTCTCAATGCACAGAATGTAGTGGATAATTGTCAAACTAAATAACAAATAGAGAGGGAGACTCTAAAAGAAAATAATTTTTGTTCAGGAGTAGCATTGCAATGAGAATACATGTGCCATAGTAAGCTATGTGTGTTCAGAGTTTGAGGCAAGGGGAAGTTTTTAAAGACAAAATAAGGAGGACTACTTAAGTTGTTTTGAATCAATTATCCTTGGCTACAAGGATCAATAACAAGAGTGGTGTCAGTCCAAAGTTGGACAGGCAGTTGCTGGACAAACATCTTTGCAGAAGTATTTTCTGTGTAAGGTTGCAGTAGTCTTTGTGTAAGGTTGTGGTTTATGGCGAGTCTTTTGTGATAGTTCTTGTTATCACATATATGTGCATGAGAACCCTCTATTCATGGCCTTCCCCAGTTCCATTTTGTCAGGATTTGACACAGCGACTCCACTTTGATTCTAACAACTTTCAAATAATAAATGTTGTTTTATTAAGCCACTGAGTTTTGGAGGAAATTTTATGCAGTAATAGAGAACTAATACTCAAAGGCATATTATAATTAATTGTTTAAACCAATGATAAAGAGAAAGTCTTAAAAGGAGCCATGAAAAAAAGACACATTACTTAGAGAAGAACAAAGAAATGATGACACTAAATTTCTCATCAGAAAAAAAAATGCAAACTGGATAACAGGAGTGCAACATTCTTAAAACACTGAAAGGAGAAAAAACTGTGAACTTGAAATCTTATAATGTGAAAATATTACATTAAATGTAAATGGTCTAAACATCCCAATTAAAAAGCAGAGATTATTAGAGTGGATAAAAAAGCAAGACCTACCTATATGCTATCTACAAAAAACACACTTTAAATATAAAGGGAAACATATTTTAAAATAACAGGATAGAAAAAAGATATCCTGTGCTAACACTAATCCAAAGAAAGTAAGAGTGGCTATTTAATATCACACATGTAGTTTTCAGAGCAAATAATATCAGGAAAGTTATTTTGTAATCATAATGTGTAAACTCATCAAAGGTACATAACCTAAATGTTTGTACAACTAATAACTGAACTTCAAAATATATTATGCAAACAATGATCAAACTGTAAGGATAAATAAATAAGCCTACAATTATATTAGATTAAACACTTCTCTCTCAATATTTGATGGGATAGGACAATCACACAGTTGTAGAAGAACACTATCAAAAATGTGACGTAATTGACAATTATAGACTATTCCATCAAACATCAGAAGAATACACATTATTGTAAAATGCACACTGAGCATTCAACAAGATAGACCAAATTCTGTGCCATAAAACACACCATAAAATATTAAAAAGCTAAGTAATACAAAGTATGTAATCTGACTATAATGAAATTATATTAGAGATCAATAACAGAATGATATTAGGAGAATTGCAAATTGTTTAGAAACAAAATAATACATGTTAAAATGATTTATGGCTCAAAGGAGAAATTTAGAAAGGACAGACATTTTGAATTGAATGAAAATGAAAACAACATATCAAAATTTATAGGGTACAGATAAAACAGAAATTAGAGGGTAATTTATAGTATTAAATGTCTATATAAAAAAGAAGAAGGGTCCCAAATCAATGATCTCAGCTTGTATTTAAAAAAAAAAATAGAAAAAGAGCAAATAAAACCCAAAGTAAACAGAAGAAAGAAAACAATGAATATATAGGAGAAATAGATGAAGAAGAAAATGGGAAAACAACAGAGAAAGTCAGTGACTCAAAATCTAGTTCTTTAAAAATATCAAAAATTTAATAAACTTCTAGAGAGATTGGGGAAGAAAATAGAGAAGACATAAATTAACTATATCAGAAATGAGAGAGGAGACATCACTAAAATGTTTCTACAGATATTAAAATGATAATTATGGAATGTTAGAACAATGTATGCAAATAAGTTCAACAACTTAGATGAACTGGACAAACTCTGAAATACACTAACTACCAAAACTCACTGAAGAAGAAATAGATAAAATGACTAGCCCTACACCTATTTAATTAGTAGAATTTTTGGTTAAAAATCTTCATAGAATGAAAATTATAGGGCCAAGTGGTTTCACTGGTAAATTCTACCAAACAATTAAGGAAGAAATGAAACCAATTCTAGACAAACTTTTCCAGAATATTGAAGAGGTAGGAATGTTTTCCAATGCATTCTGTGAAGCCAGAATTTCTCTGGCATTGAGCTAGGCAAAGATGTCACAAGAAAAAGAAATTACAGACCAATATCCTTCATGAATATAGCTGCAAAAAATTCTTAACAAAATCTTAGTGAATTGTCTCCAACAAAAAATATAAAAAAGATAATACATAATGACAAAACAAATGCAAGATTGGTTTAACATTATGTCTATCAGTGTAATTCACCATATTAACAGATGAGAAAAGAAAAATCATGATTATTACAAGTCACAGATAAAACATTTGACAAAAATCCAACAATAAACATCAATTACTGATAAAAATTTTCAACAAACCAGGAACAGAGGGACATTTTCTTAACCTGATAAAAATGCATCAGGAAAAACAACAACAAAAAACTAAAGTTACCATTATATTTAAAGGTGAAAGACTCAATATTTTTGCCCTGAGATCAAGAACAATGCAAAGATATCATCTTTCACAACTTATAATCAACAGAAGACTAGAAAATGTCATTAACAGTAGCATCAAAAAAGTTAAATTCTTAGGGATTAATCTGACAACAAATGTGCAAGACCCATTCAATGAAAACTAAAACCATTGGGGCTGAGCAAAATTAAATAAGTAGATAGATATATATTTTTTATGAATCAGAAGGAAGACTCAATATCATTAAGATGTCATGTATCCCCAAATTTACCTATAGATTCAGCCCAATCCCAATTAAAATGCTGGTATGCTTTGTTTTGAAATTGACAAGCTAATTCTCAAATTTATGTAGAAATATAAAAAGGCCTAGATTAGCCAAAACAAGTTCGAAAAAGAACACAGTTGAAGGACTTGCACTAGCTGATTTTTAAGTCTAACTCTTTTCTGCCTTAAAGGAGCCTTATATTTTTATTTTCTATTTCAATAAACTTAGGGGTACAAGTGATTTTTGTTATATGGATGAATTGTATAGTGGTGAGGTTTGGGCTTTTAGTGTATCCATCACCCAAATAGTGTACATTATACCCAATACGTAATTTTTCATCCCTCACTCCCTTCCCATCCATCCCCTTCTGAGTCTCCAGTGTCCATTATACCACTCTCTATGACCATGTGTACTCATAGCTTAGCCCCCACTTGTAAGTGAGAACGTGCAATATTTGTTTTTTTGTTCCTGAGTTACTTTACTTAGGATAATGTCCTCCAGGTCACTATCCTATCCTTGCAGCATCCAAGTTGCTGCAAAAGACATTATTTTATTCTTTGTCAATGGCTGAGTAGTACTCCATGGTGTGTATTATAGTATTATATATGTGTGTGTGTGTGTGTGTGTGTGTGTGTGTGTGTGTGTGTGTATAGTATTCCATTAGATGTGTGTGTGTGTGCGCGCACACCACATTTTCTTTATTCACTGATCAATTAATGGGCATTTTGGTTGATTCCCTATCTTCACAATTGTGAATTGTGCTGTGATAAATATGCGAGTGCAGGTGTCTTTTTGATATAATGACTTCGTTTCCTTTAGTTAGATACCCAGGAGTGGGATTGCTGGATTGAATGGTAGATCTACTTTTAGTTGTTTGAGAAATCTCCATACTATTTTCTATAGAGCTTATCCTTATTTGCATTCCCATCAATAGTTTATAAGTGTTCTAAAGGAGACTTCTAAGTTAGTCAACCATCTATCTGCCTCAGTTCCATCAGTAAGAGGGCTTGTACTTGTATTTTAATTAATGTAGCAAACAAATCCCTGAGAAAATATTGCATGTATGTTTGGCTTTTCATTTAAGTGAAAGCTCAGGAGCTCGGAAAGAACTTCAAATCTCCATGGCACCCAGAGTCTCATTTTCAAATCTGAGTACAACAGGAAACCTGACACTGATTTAAGCTGAGATCGAGCCATTCAAAAGAACAGGGTAAATTTAGAGGTAATTGCATATTTGTCTATGAGATTTCAGGTGAAGATGCAGAACTTCAATAATGAGACCTGGTATTTTTTGAAATCTGACTTAACAAATGCCTTTTCTTTTCCCTTGGCCATTCTTGCCAGAATCTTTCAAGTTGCTTCATGTTTCTCTATTTCCTGGCAGGTGAATAGCAAGCAGGGCAGAGAGAGATGGTGTAAGGGAAAGACAGAGGAAATAGAAATTATAAAAGAAACAGGGGGAAGTAAAATAGAGAGGAGGAAGGGCCAAATAGGAAAATAAATAGAGATAGCAGGACGGAGATAAATAAATAGAGGGAATAAAAGACAGGAGTAGGATGATTGTGTCTATAGTGATAATAGTAAATCCTAATAAGAATTTCTACCACTTATTATGTTCCTCCTGTTGCCCAGGTACTTTGCCTTATATCATTTAATCTGTACAACATTATGAAGCAGTGCCCATTATTCCCATTTTACAAATGAGAAAACAGGCCCAAAGAAGTTAAGTAACTTGCCCCAGGGTGAATCCCTGTCTACTTGTCTCGAGAGCCCATACTTTTCCCACTGTATCAGGGTACCTCTAGATGATACTGAAACAACAGGTTAAAAGACAAACACTTAAGTTAGACAGGTTATTTGCCATCATATAAACAGAACAAACAACATAAAATAACCTATCGTTATTCATAGCTTTCCCCCCACTTCATTACCACTCCTCATGCTCCCCACCACTTACAAAGACTCAGTTGCTTTGGGAGAGAGATGAGTAGTCAGGGCAGGCAGAAAAATAAAGCCTTACCATCAGTTTTCACTTTTCCTGGAGTTTTCAGGTCAAGCAGGCAGCTTACATCCCCTTGATCTCACAAAGGGCTTAGTGCCCAGTTCACTCATAGAAACTAGGTCTAAACCAGCATTTCCTAATCTTTTGGGGGTTACGGACCCCTTTGAGATTCTGAAGAAAGCTAAAACCGTCTCTCTAGAAATATGCATATACATGCAAATTTTGCATAACGATTCTGGAGTTTCATTGACCCCCTCAAAGTCCTGAGGTTTGCATCTGAGATGGAAGTCTTAGAGACTGGAACTGCAAAGAGAGTGATGGTGAAATCAGAGACAGGATGAAAACCAACCCCAGCTCTCTGGCTTCACCAGAAATTTCTTAAGTCCTTTTCAAATACGAAGTTGGATATAGTTGTCTTCTCTCCCATTTTAAGGCATATCCCTTTGAAAAGTTTTATGCAAGAAGGTTGAGCTTAAGTTAGTAGCTAGACTCAAATTTGGTGATTTATTTGTACTAAGAAAGATAGTAAGTTCCATCATAAATTCTTATACACTCCAGTGCCCACTGGTGGTCAAGGAAAAATCTTTTGCCTTGAGTATTTGGATGTTAGAGATGGCTATTACTTCCTAGGGGAAGCTAGCTCACTCTGAATTTCAAAATAGAGTCTTCTTTCCAGATATTGCTTATATTCAATTTTTATTTTTTTAAAAAACCCACATATTCCGCTAAAATTTTGATGAGGTCTTGCTGGGGTTCATTGTGAAATAATGGCATACAGGAAAGGAAGCTGGACAAAGAGTTAGGACTGCCAGTAACTTGCTGTGTTATTATTACTGAAGGTAAAAGATACTGCCTTTGCGCCCTCAGTATTTTCATTTGAAACATGAGGTGATTATACTGCTACCAGTGCTTTTCAAACCTCTTAAAATTTTTTTAATAGTGAAAATCTTTGTTTCAATGGTAATCTTTTGCAGAATACCAATATATAAAAAGATAAAAATAAAGTTGTGTGATTGAAAAGGTGATGAAGTGATGGCAAAGAGTCAAACTCCCTCCCCTTTTCTCATCCTCCATGCACACCACCAACATATCCAGGAAACACATCCATAGGTTATAGTTTGAAAACAGTTGACCTAGAGAGCAACAGCATGTAATGGTCAAGAGTGTGTGCTTTGGAGTCAAGCATATATGGGTTCTAGTCCTGGCTTCACCACTTAATAGCTCTGTGTTTTGGCCAACTACTTAATCCCTCTATGCCTCAATTTTTATTAATATTTCTAGCTATGAAGGATTATAAATAGCTCTTATCACATAAGGTTGTTGTGAAGATTTAATGAGTTAATAATACATGCAAAGTGATTAGCCCAGTGCCTGGCACATGATAATTGTTCAATAAATGTTTGCTTTATTATAATTATTGATCTATGTAGTTTTAAACAAAGGCTTGGCTCATGAAAAACTAGGTCATTCAGCTTTCCCATTCTGCTCCCTTGCTGAATAACTTCTTCCTATTCCAAGCTAGAGCTGATGTAGCTAGATTATTATGTAAGTCCTCCTAGTCTCTCTAATGTTTTAGGTTCACTATAATAAGCAAATGTGAAAAATCAGTCTCATAGCAGACTGGTTGAGCTATACCTGTGATTTTCAAATTTTTCTTTTTAGTTGTGGAGTATTTTTATTTTTCATGTAAAATATTGTTCTGAAACTCAGAATATAAAACAAATAACAGTGGAGTTGCTCTGATTAAAGCAAGATGTCTTCTATGTCTTCCCACCCCCCTAAAATACCCACTTCTCTCCCCCTCCTCCACACATATACACCGTGGAGAAATTAGGAACTCCAGTGCTCTGTGGAACATTGTTTGAAAACTACTGAGCCACCAACACCTTTCCAAATATTAGGTTCTGTGAAACTAATTCATTTCAGACTTGGACGTGGAGTTTGGGATTTTCCTTACTCCCATTATTTCAAAGAAAATAAGGATTGTAGAAAAGGATATCTCACTCCTATAGATCATTCTTACTCCTACTGGATGGGAAAGACAGGCCTCCATGTCCTATTACTGTGATCCATCTTGAGTCTATTTCCAGTGAACTCCCATAGTACTTTATAAAAACAGCGTTATGGAAGTATAATTAACATACAAGAAACTGTATATATCTAAAGTATACAATTTAACACATTTTTCCCATATATGTATATCTGTGAAAACTGTTAGTACCCTAAAGATACTGAACATACCCATCATCTCCCAAAGTTTCAACAGGCCCCTTTGGAACCTCCTCCCTGTCCAAGGAACTGCTTTTGGTCATTATAAATGAGTTTACATTTCCTATATATTTATATAAGTGGAGTCATATGATATGTACTTTTTCTTCTGTCTTCTTTATCTCAATGTAGTTATTTTGAAGTACATCCACGTTGTAGTATGTATCATTCCTTTTAATTGATGAGCAGTATTCCATTGGATGGATATAGCACCATTTGTTTATCCATTAGCACATGAATGGACAATTGAGTTGTTTCCAATGTTTAACTATTATAAATAAAATTGTTATGAACATTCATATGCAAATATTTATAAGGATACATGCTTTCTGTTTTCTTGGATAAATATTAACACCTATGAGTAGAATGACTGGATCATATCATATTTGTATGTTTTACTTTTAACTTCTTAAGAAATTGTCAAATTATTTCCCAAAGTGATTGTGCCACTTTACATTTCCAACTACATTGTATGAAAGTTACAATTGCTCTGCATCCTCACTAATAATGAAGTCAACCTTTTAATTTTAGTCATTCTAACAGGTATGTAGTGATAGCTCATTATGGTTTTAATCTTCATTTCCCTAGTGACTAAATGATAAGCATCTTTTCATGTGCTTATTGGTCATCTGTATGTTTTCTTTGTTGAAGTGCCCATGTGAATTTTTTGTCCATTTTTAAAATTGGGTCAATGCCTTCCTTATTATTGAATTTTGAGCATCATTTATTAGATATGCTTTGCAATGATTTTATCCTGGTCTGTTGCTTGCCTTTTCATTCTCTTACCTGTGTCTTTCAAAGAGCAGGAGTTATAATTTTATTTGAGTCCAATTTATCAATTGTTTTGTATGAATTGTACTGTTCATACTGTATCCAAGAAATCTTTCCTTAAAGATATTTTCCTATGTTTTCTACTATAACTTTTAAAGTTATAGGTTTTACATTTATAGCTATGACCACTTTTGGTTAAATTTTGTATATGGTGTGAGATATGGATTGAAGATCTTTTTTTTGCATATGGATATACAATTTTTAGAACCATTTACTGAAAATACTGTCATTTCTCCACTGAATTTTTTTTCAATCTTTGCCAAAAATAAATTGAACATATATGTGTGTAGCGGCCCGATTACAGAACGGGGGATGAACACAGAAAGAAACACACAGACACACAAAGACGGTACAAGACTGCAGTGCCGAAAAGCACCAGTCGCTTTATTTTTATACTCCTTTTGTCCAGCAGCTACTTTCTGGTACATGACTATCTTTAGAGTCCTGAGGTGATATGTTCCATTTCTTATGGAAATTGCTCAAGGAAGGTAGACATTTGCATGTTAACCTTTGGACCTCATTACCGCGTGCAGGACAATGAGACATGCCTTGGCTTGCGTGCAGGACCTAAGGCCCTTGGCTATTTTCCATAGGGAACAGTTTGTCTGTTTAATAGGCCATTCACTTTTAGCTCCAGGGAGCATTCAGCAGTCAATAGGCTGCCTCCGGCCCTATTGACTTCTGGCGTCAAGGAGTATCCTGGACCTATTGACCTTTGGACCCAAGAAGCAAGTCCGGCTTTGCTGACTCTGGGCTCAAGCCAGTTCTTGCCCAGGGACGGTCCCGACATATGTGTAGGTCTATTTCTTGGCTCTCCATTCTGCTCCTTTGAACCATATTTATCCATTCTTACATGAACACCACACTGATTTCATTATTTTAGCTTTATAGAGAGTCTTGAGTGTTTTATAGTTTTCATTGTGCAAGTCTTTTACTTCTTTGGTTAAGTTTATTCCTGAGTATTTTATTCTTTTTGAAGCTATTGTCAATGGGATTATTTTCTTAATTTTCTTTTTGGATAATTTATGTGTCAAAGTATAGAAGCACAATGATTTTATTTGTTGATTTGTATCCTGCAACATTACTGATATTTTATTAGTTATAACCATTTTGGGGGCATCTTTAGGGTTTTCTACATATAAGATTATGACATCTGCAAACAGAGATAATTGTATTTCTTCCTTTCTAATTTGTATGTGTTTTATTTACTTTTCTTGCCTGATTGCCCTGAGTAGGACTTCCAGTACTGTGTTCAATAGCAGTGGTGAGAGTAGGTATCTTTACCTTGTTCCAGATCTTATAGGAAAAGCTTTCAGTTTTTCACCACTGAGTATGATGTTATTAGCTATGGGATTTTCACAAACTTATCCAAGGAGGTGAAAGACTTGTATACTGAAAAACTGTAAAACACTGATGCAAGAAACTAAAGTAGGCACAAATAAATGGAAAAATGTCCCATACTCATGGATTGGAAAAGATAATATTGTTAAAATGGACACACTACCCAAAGTGATCTACAGATTCAATGTAATTCCTATCAAAACCCCAGCAGCCTTTTTTTTTTTTTTACCGAACTAGAAAAAGCAATCCTTAAATTTATGTGGAACCACAAAAGATCCCAGGTACCCAGAGCAATTTGGAGCAAGAAGAACAAAGCTGGAGGTATTATACTTCTTGATTTCAAAATATATTACAAAGCTACAATAATCAAAACAGTATTACAGGCCGGGTGCAGTGGCTCATGCCTGTAATCCTAGCCCTCTGGGAGGCCGAGGGGGTGGATCGCTCGAGGTCAGGAGTTCGAGACCAGCCTGAGCAAGACCCCATCTCTACTAAAAATAGAAATAAAAATTATCTGGACAACTAAAAATATATATAGAAAAAATTAGCCGGGCATGGTGGTGCATGCCTGTAGTCCCAGCTACTCGGGAGGCTGAGGCAGGAGGATCGCTTAAGCCCTGGAGTTTGAGGTTTCCGTGAGCTAGGCTGATGCTATGGCACTCACTCTAGCCTGGGCAACAAAGTGAGACTCTGTCTCAAAAAAAAAAAAAAAAAAAAAAAAAAAACCAAAAAAATAAAAATAAAAAAACCACAGTATTACAGTGGCATACAAACAGACATACAGACCAATGGAACAGAATAGAGATCCCTGAAATAAACCCATGTGTATATAGCCAATTGATCTTCCACAAGGGTACCAAGAATACAACATAGGGGAAGGATAATCTCTTCAATAAATGATATCAGGAAAACTGGGTATTCACATGCAAAAGAATGAAATTGGACCCTTATATTATACCATACACAAAAATCAACTCAAAATGGATTAAAGATTTAAATACAAGACCTGAAACCATAAAACTTCTAGAAGAAAACGTAAGGAAAATCTTCTTGACATTGGGCTTGGCAATGATTTCTTGGATGTGATACCAAAAGCATAGTCAACAAAAGCAAAAAATAGACAAGTGGAATTACATCAAACTAAAAAGCTTCTTCACAGCAAAGGAAACAATTAACAAATTGAAAAAGCAAACTATGGAATGGAG
The DNA here is from genome assembly GCF_020740605.2 of Lemur catta. Lineage (NCBI taxonomy): Eukaryota > Metazoa > Chordata > Mammalia > Primates > Lemuridae > Lemur > Lemur catta. Next base: position 15,231,818 of record NC_059155.1, read on the forward strand.
AGAAATATTTGCAAACCATTTAACTGACAAAATATATAAGGAACTCTTACAACTCAATAGCAGAAAACCATAATGATTTTAAAAATGAGCAAAGGACTGAAGAGGCATTTTTCTAAGGAAAACATACAAATGGCCAACAGGTATATGAAAAGGTTCTTAACATCACTGATCATCAGGGAAATTCAAATCAAAACCACAATGAGATAATCATCTCATACTAGTTAGGATGGCAATTATTAAAATAAAAAAGGTAAGTGTTAGCAAGAATGTCGAGAAAGAGGAACATTGTGCACTGTTGGTAGGAATATAAATTGGTGCACCACTATTGAAAATAGTATGGAGATTCCTCAAAACATTAAAAATAGAACTACCATATATATGTTCCAGTAATCCCACTTCTGGGTACATACCCAAAGGAATTGAAATCAGGATTTTAAAGAGGTATCTGCATGTCCATGTTCATTGCAGCATTGTTCACAATAGCCAAGACATGGGAGCAACCTAAATGTCCACTGACAAATGGATAAAGAAAATGTGGTATATACATACAATGAAATATTATTCAACCTTAAAAAAGAAGGAAATACTGCCTTTTACAACAACATGGATAAACCTGGTTGATGTTATTCTAACTGAAATAAACCAGACACAGAAGAGAAACTACTGCATGATACCACTTACATGATACTGCTTATTAAAATGGTCAGATTCATACAAGCAGAGGTTAGAATAGTGATTGCTGGGGGCTGGGAGGAGGGACAAACAGGGAGATATTAGTCAAAGGGTACAAGGTTTCAGTTATGCAAGATGAATAAGTCCTAGAGATCTACTGTACAGTATAGTACCTATAGTTAATACTGTATTGAGTACTTAAAAATTTGCTAAGACAGTAAGTCTTATGCTGTGTTCTTATCACACACAGACATAATAATAAATAAGGGGGCAGGAGGAAACTTTTGGAGGGGATGAAGGGGTTCATGGCCTAGATCATGGTGATGGTTTCAAGGAAGTGTACTTATCTGCAAACTCACCAAGTTGTATACATGAAATATGTGAGCCTTTTGTATGCTAATCATAGCTCAATAAAGTCTTGAAATTTCATAGTGTTTGTTCTCCAACTTTGTTCTTATTTTCCAAAGGTGTTTTGGCTATTTTAGTTCATTTGCAGTTGCAAACAAATTTTAGAATTACCTTGTCAAAGTTTAGAATTATGTTTGTCTACAACAAATCTTGCAAGGATTTTTTAATTACTTTAAAAAATAATTTTGGAGTTACAAAAGAGTTGCAAAAATAGTACATAATATTCCTACCTACACTTCACTTAGGTTATCCTAATGTTAATATCTTACATAACCATGATACAATGATCACAACTGAGGGGGGAGGAGAGGATGCGTATATACACACCGGTACGCACCGTCTGGGGGATGGACACACTTGAAGCTGTGACTCAGGTGGGACAAAGGCAATATATGTAACCTAAACACTTGTACCCCCATACTATGCTAAAATAAAAAACAATTTAAAAACTAAGAAATTAATATCGGTACAATGTTCTTGACTATAGACTTTATTCAGATTTTCCCCATTTTCTAGGAATGCCCATTTATTCTTTCACTATCCAGACCAGGATATCATATTGTATTTACTTGTCATTCCAATCTCTGACAGCTCCTTAGTCCTTCTTATCTCTCATGACCTTGACACGTTTGAAGCATACTGGTCAAGTATTTTGTAGACTGCCCTTCAATTTGTATATTTCTGATATTTTCTCATTATTAGACTGAGGTTATGGATTTAGGAGAAGAATACTATAGAGGTAAAGTGCCCTTCTTATCACATAATATCAGGGATTGCATGATATCAAAATGACTTATGGATGATATTAACCTTGATCACTTGGTTAAGGTGGTATCTGCTGGATTTCTCTTCTGTAAAGTTTCTATTTTTCTGTTTTCGTGTTCTAAGAAGAAAGATACTACATCCAGCCAACACTCAAGCAGAGACGAATTACATTCTCTCCATCTTCAGGAGGGAAGAGTATCAAAAAATTTGTAGGATATGTTAAAACCACAACAGTAATTAATAAATATTTTGGAAAATACCCTTGGAGACTTAGTAAATATCCTATTTGTCCTTAAAGTTTTACACATGAATTTTAGCATTTATCAGTGTATTTTGCCCGTAACAACTGTTGCTGTGGCGTCCTAATAGTTATTTTCTATTTCCCCCATTTTTCTACATTTATTAATTTGAATTATTCAGTAAGGAAGAGTTTACTTTTCTTCCATTTATTTATTGATTGAATCATTTATTTGTCTCAATATGGACTCACAGATATTCATTTATTCTTTGGGTTATAACCCAATAATATCATTACTTAGCTTATTGCTCAAATTGTTCAAGTTTTGAACATTGGAAGATTTTTCAGGTTGGCTTATGCATTTCTTTGACATGCCCCCATCTTTTGATTTTTTAAGCACTGCTTTACTTTATGGCACTATAAGATACTCCATTCTCAGTTTGTGTTTTCCCTGTCAAAGCCCTAAAATTGGACACTTCTCCAAGTAGCCCTGGTTCCTTTGATTGGAGAATGGCTCTTGGTGTGCTCATTGCTGCTGGGTTGTCATTATTTCTAGTCCTTTCAGCAGTCAGAGCTAGGGAATGTATGTGTCTTAGTCCATTTGGGAATGCTTTTAAAAAATAATTTAGGCCGGGCGCGGTGGCTCACGCCTGTAATCCTAGCCCTCTGGGAGGCCGAGGCGGGTGGATCGCTCGAGGTCAGGAGTTCAAGACCAGCCTGAGCGAGACCCCGTCTCTACTAAAAATAGAAATAAATTATCTGGCCAACTAAAATATATATAGAAAAAATTAGCCGGGCATGGTGGCGCATGCTTGTAATCCCAGCTACTCGGGAGGCTGAGGCAGTAGGATCGCTTAAAGCCCAGGAGTTTGAGGTTGCTGTGAGCTAGGCTGATGCCACGGCACTCACTCTAGCCTGGGCAACAAAGTGAGACTCTGTCTCAAAAAAAAAAAAAAAAAAAAAAAAAAAAAATAATTTAGCCTGGGTAATTTATAAACAGCACAAATTTATTGCTCAGAGTTCTATAGGCTGTGAAGTCCAAGATCAAGCCATCAGCAGATTCAATGGCTGGTAAAGGCTTGCTCTCTGCTTCAAAGATGGCAGCTTCTTGCTGCATCCTCACATGGTGCAAGGGGCACACAGGCTCCCTCTGGTCTCTTTTATAAAGGCACTAATCCCATTCATGAGAGCTCTGCCTTCATGTCCTAACCACCTCCTAATGGCTTCACCTCTTAATACTATCACAATGGAAATTAAGTTCCAGAATATGACATTTGAGGCAATACCAACATTCATACAATAGCAGGATATCTGTATATTTGCCCATTTTTGAAAATTTTCATACAGTAAAATTTACTCTTTGTGATATATAGTTCTAGGAGGTTTTAAAAATGTACAGACATGTATCCAACACTACAGTATAATACAGAACAGTTATAGCACAGTTCTGTCCCTTTGTTGTAAATTCCTTTTCTTGCAACTCCAATCTCATGCTGGGATTTTGATTGTGATTGCATTGATTCTATAGATCAATTTGGGGAGAACTGATATCTTAACAATATTGCTTGTTTTTTTTTCAGCTTATTATGGGGGTACAAAAGTTTAGGTTATATATATTGCCCATGCCCCCCATCCCCCCGAGTCAGAGTGTCCATCCCCCAGACAGTGCACATCACACTCATCATGAGAATTGATATCTTAACAATATTGCTTCTTGTATCTCATAAATGCAGTATATGTTTCCATTTATTTAAGTCTTCTTTAAATTCTCTTAGAAATGTTTTTTAGTTTTTAGTACACAGCTCTTGTACTTCTTTTGTCAGCTTTATCTATAAATACTTAAATATGTTTTGATGCTATGATAAATGGTATTTCTATTTTTATTTTGATTTATGATTAATCATTGCTAATCTATATAAGTATAATTTTTATATTGATACTTTATCTTCAATCTTACTATACCCATTCATTAGTTCTGATTGCTTTTTTGTACATTGCATTGAATTTTCTACATATTTTCTACATGTCATCCATAAATAAAAGATAGTTTAACATTTTACTTTCCAATCTCAATAACATTTATTGCTTTTTATTGCCTAAGTGTAGTTGTTAAAACCTGCAGTACAGTGTTGAAAAGAAATGGTGAGAGTAAACATTCTTTTCTTGTTCCTGATCTCAGGGAAAAAGCATTAGTCTTTCGCCACTAAGTATGCTGTTAAGTGTAGGTTTTATGCTGGTATTCTTATCAGGTTGAAGGATTAAGGAAGTTCCCTTTGGTTCCTAATTTGCTGAGACTTTTCATCAGTAATAGATGTTTGATTTTTGCAATTTTTTTGCATTGATTAAGATTATCATATGGTTATACTTTTTTCAGTTTGATACAGTATAGAGACACTCCAACTTCTGTTGATTTTTTTTTAATTTCAAAAAATTTATGGCATACAAGTGTTTTTTGTTACATGGATGAATTGTATCATGCTGAAGTCAGGACTTTCAGTGTACCTGTCACCAGAATATTGTACATTGTATCTGACAGGTAGGTTTTTATCCCTCACCTCCCTGCTGCCTTTCCCCTTTCTTAGTTTTTGATGTCCAGTACACTACTTTATGGCCGTACACATCTCTCATTTATCTCTGACATGTAAGTGAGAGCATGTGGTATTTGTTTTTCCATTCCTGAAATACTTGACTTAGGATAATGGTCTCCAGTTCCATTTAAGTTGCTGCAAAAGGCATTATTTCATTCCTCTGTATGGCTGAGTGGTACTCCATGGTATATATATGTATACACACACACATACACACACACACACACACCACATTTTCTTTATCCACTGATCAGTTGATGGGCACTTAGGTTGGTTCCATATCTTTGCAATTGTGGATTGTGCTGCAATAAACATTCAAGTGCTGGTGTCTTTTTGATATAATGATGTCTTTTCCTTTGGGAAGATACCCAGTAGTGAGATTGCTGGATCGAATGCTAGATCTACATTTGGATCTCTGAGGATCTCCATAGTGCTTTCCATAGTGGTTGTACATTCCCACCAACAGTCACTGCATCTATGCCAACATCTAGTATTTTTTTACTTTCTAATTATGGCCATTCTGACAGGGTTAAGTTGGTATCTCACGGAGGTCTTATTTTCTCTTATGTTCGTTGGCCATTTGTCTATCTTCATTTGAAAAAAACCTGTTCATGTTTTTGCCCACTTTTTGATGGGATTATTTGGTTTTTTTTGCTTGCTAATTTGTTTGAGTTCTTTGTAGATTCTGGATATAGCCCTTTATCAGATGTATAGTTTGTGAATACTTTCTCCCAATCTGTAGGTTGTCTATTTACTCTGTTGATTATTTGCTTTTCTGTGCAGAAACTTTTTAGTTTAATTAAGTCTCATCTATTTACTTTTGTTGTTGCTATATTTGCTTTTGGGGTCTTACGCATAAAATCTTTGCCTAGGCCAATATCTAGAAGAGCTTTTCCTACATTTTCTTCTAGAATTTTTATGGTTTCAGGTCTTACATTTACGTCTTTAATCCATTTTGAGTTAATTGTTGTATATGGTGAGAGATAGGGACCCAGTTTCATTCTTCTGCATGTAGCTATCCAGTTTTCCCAGTACCATTTATTGAATAGGAGATCCTTCCCCCAGTATATGTTTTACTCTGCTTTGTCAAAAATGAGCTGGCAATAGCAATATTGTTTTATTTCTGGGTTCTTTATTCTGTTCCATTTGTCTATGTATCTACTTTTATACCAGTGCCATGCTGTTTTGGTTACATCAGTAGTATAATTTATAGTATAATCTGAAGTCAGGTAATGTCATGTCTCCAGAATCATTCTTTTTGCTTAGGATTGCTTTGGCTATTTGGGCTCTGTTTTTGGTTCTGTATGAAATTTAGGATTATTTTTTCCAGCTCCATGAAAATGATGTTTATATTTTGATGGGAATTGCATTGAGTCTGTAAATGATATTGGGCAGTATGGACATTTAAACAATGTTGATTCTTTCAATACATGGACATGGGATGTTTCTTCATTTTTTTCTGTCAGCTTCGATTTCTTTCATTAGTGTTCTGTAGTTCTCCTTGTAGAGTTCTTTCACCTCCTTGGTTAAGTTTATTCTTAGGTATTTTATTTTCTTTGCAGCTCTTGTAAATGGTATCAAGTTCTTGACTTGGTGCTCAGCTTGATTGATATTGTATATAGAAATGCTATTGATTTAGGTATATTGATTTTGTAACCTGTGACTTTACTGAATTTATTTATCAATTCTAGGGGTCACTGGTGGAGTCTTTAAGGTTTTCTAGATATAAGATCATATCATTGGCTGACAGGAATACTTTGACCTCCTCCTCATATGGATGCCCGTTATTTCTTTTTCTTGCCTGATTGCTCTGCCTAGGACTTCCAGTATTATGTTGAATGGGAGTGGTGACAATGGGCATACTTGTCTTGTTCCAGTACTTAAGGGGAATGTTTTCAGCTCTTCCCCATTCAGTATAGTGTTGGCTGTGGGTTTGTCATATATAGCTTTTATAATTTTGAGGAATGTTCCTTCTATGTCTAGTTTGCTGAGAATTTTTATCATGAAGAGATGCTGGATTTTATTGAATGCTTTTTCTGCATCTATTGAGGTGATGGTATGATTTTTCCTTTTTAATTCTCTTTATGTGGGAGATAACATTCATTGATTTGTGTATGTTGAACCATCCTTGCATCCGTGGGATGAAACCCACTTGATCATGGTAAATTATCTTTTTGATGTGCTGTTGGATTCAGTTTGATAGTATTTTTTTGAGGATTTTTGCCTCTATATTCATAAGAGTTATTGGTGTATAGTTTTCCTTTTTTAGTTATGTTCTTTCCTGGCTTTGGTATCAAGATGATACTGTGTTGATATAATGAGTTAGGGAGGATTTTTTCCTTCTTGATGTCATAGAAGAGTTTCTGTGGAAGAGGAGCCAGTTCTTTGCAGTTCTGGAAAATTTGGTTGTGAATCTGTCTGGTCTGGGGCTTTTTTTTTTTTTGTCAGGAGATTTTTTTTTTTTTTACTATTTCGATCTCACTACTGGTTATTGGTCTGTTCAGGATTTCAGTTTCTTCCTGAGTCCAGCATGGGAGCTTGCGTGTTTCCAAAAATGTATCCGTTTTTCGCTAGGTTTTCTAATTTGTGTACATAGAGGTTTTAATAGTATTCACGGATGATATTTTGTATTTTTGTGGTATCAGTTATAACGTCTCCTTTTTCATTTCTAGTTGAGCTTTTTCAGAGAGTCTTTTCTCTTCTATTCCTGGTTAATCTAGCTAGTGGTCTATCAATTTTGTTTTTCTTTGCCAAGAATCAATTTTTCCCCCCTTGACCCTTTTTATTGCTTTTTTTTTTGTTTCCATTTAGTTTAGTTCAGCTTTGAGCTTTGTTATTTCTTTTCTTTTGCTAGGTTTGGGTTTGGTTTGTTCTTCTTTTTCTACTCCCTTGAGGTGTGACATTAGGTTATTAATTTGTGATCTTTCTGTCTTTATGATGTAAGCATTTGAGCTGTGAACTTCCCCCTTAGCACCATTTTATCTGTAGCCCATAGATTTTGGAAACCTTTTCATTCAGTTTGAAAAATCTTTTGATTTCCATCTTAATTTTGTCATTGACCCAAGAACAATTTAGTAACAAGTTGTTTAGTATCCATAACTTTGTGTAGATTTGAGAGTTCCTCTTGGCATTGATTTCTAGTTTTATTTCACTGTGGTCTGAGAAAATATATGGTATCTATTTTGGTTTAGTGCTCATTCTTAACTTGATAACATCTCTTGGGGCAAGATCCCTACAAAAACAGCTTCAGCTGTAGTACTTTTGTTCAGTTTGGAGTCAAAGTGCCTCTAGTTGCTCCTTTTCCTCCAGCTGTTTAACTCTATTAACAGTCAGAGTGGGTTTATTCACTCAAATTGTACTGCTGGTTAAAGCAGTGGTTCTCCCACTTGAGAGTGCATCATTATCACCTAGAGAGCTTGTTTCAAACACAGATTGCTGGGCTTCATCTCAAGAATTTCTGATTCAGGAGATCTGAGGTTGGACCCCATAATGTCCATTTCTAACAGGTTCCTGGGTAATGTTGTTGCTGCTGGTTTGAGGATCATACTTTTAGAACCATTGATCTCTCAAAGGAACAATCTTAGGCTGCCTTCCTAAGACTTGTTTTTGCTAAAAATGGTTTTCAAACCTGACTGCACATTGGAATCACCTGGGAAGCTTAAATAGCATACTAGTGCCTGGGACTTGCTCCAGATTAATTAAATCAGAATCACTGGGAGTGAAGCCTAGGCATGAGTATTTTTTAATATTCCCAGGTGATTCTAATGTGAATTCAATGTTGCAATCCACTTTGCCACAAGCTTCAGGCCAAATTCCACTCTCTTCCTCCACATCTTCTCTCCCATGTAGCTGAATAATGAACAGAGAAGGTAAAAAAAAAAAAAAAAACCAAAACACTTTTTACTTCCTCCATTGGACAAATTCCCTCATTTTACCATATTGCTTAGGGCCAATCTTGCTTTTTAATCCCAATTTTGACTTATTTTCAAGTCTCCTGATGCTGAATTGGAGTGACTTTGCATATCAGCATGTTCTTCTTCTTCCCTGTGTTTATGGTTCTATAAGTCATTTTTTTTTTGTAGCAATAAACCATTCATCATCAGAATTGTTATACTGGAGGGTTCTGTGCAGGAGCTTTTCTCCTTTAGAATGTTTGCAACAGGTGATGTTTTCAACCTCTTTATTTATAGCATCCTCCTTAATTTGAGTGTGCCAAGAAAGTGACACTAGTTGGAATATCTTAATTGTTGTACATTCATCATGACCATAGTTATGAACAATAATTTTGATCATGATGAATCCTCTTTCATTAACATATTTTGTAGACTGGAAAAATCACAATTTTGCCATGAAAAGAATACTTTCAGAGAGCTATATTGATGCTTAATTTGCCTGTCAGGTTGTGGGTGGGATGGAGAGCATGTTCTTCCCAGAATTGGTTTAACCTAGAATGTGGGATTCATTTGGGAAGGGAGCCTCATGGAGATAAGCAGGGGATGTTGGGAACAAGTTGAACTTCTAGTCAAATTTCTTTTTTCACTTATGTACTGAACAAATATTTGCTGAGGCACTGTTCTATGTGTTGGGGATACAGCAGTGGACTAGGTAAAGTTACCGTCCTCATGGCACTGGCATTATACTGGCTAGTGTGTGGGAAGGAGACATTAAAAATGTAAACAATTAAAAATATTATATATATGTCCATATAATTTTAACTTGTGATAAGTGCTATGGAAGAAACAAAGTGAGGCAGTGGGATAGAGTGTACTAGGGGGAGGACAGGGCTCCACTGCTTTACCTACAGAAGTTGGAAGAATCTCTGAGTAGGTGACATCTGATCTGAGACCTCAATGATGAGGATAGAGTTCCAGAACAGTTTGTGAGAAGCAGATTCCCAGCAGAAGAAACAAGTGCAAATTCAAGGGACGTACCAAAAAATAAAAAAAATAAAAATAAATAAATAAATAAAAAAGCCAGTGAGCAAGGGAGAGAGCAGTTGTGGGCCAAATCATATATGGGCTTGTAAACTATGGTAAGGAGTTGGGCTTTTATTTCAAGTTCAATGAGAAGGCACTGTGTGAAGTTTTAAGCGGAGGAATAACATTACTTGATTAATGACTTTAAAATGATCACTCTGGATGGAGAATAGTCTACAAGAATGGTGACAAGAATGCAAGCAGGGAGATCAGGCTAGAGGCTGTTTCACTTATTTAGGCCAAAGATAATGGCAGCTTAGCTTAAGATTTTAGCAATGCAGGGGGTGAGAAGGGGTGAATTTGTGAATATCGTGAATTTTAGAGATATAGACAACAAGACTTTATGATCAATTGGATAAGGGATGGGAGGAAAAGAAAGGAGGTTCTTAGGTTTTTGGTTTGAACAACTGGTAGGACACTGGGGACATTTACTGAAATGAGGAATAGTGGAGAGGGGAGCAAGTTTGAGAGGAACATAAGGAATTCTATTATGATCATATTTGCTTTGAGATGTTGGTATTGAAGTGGGAGTGCTGGGGTGGCATCATGAATGTGGAGCCCGGGAGAGGGAGGTCCAGGCTGGAGATATACATTTGTGAGTCATCACCATATAGAAGGAATTTAATATCATGAGTCTGAATGAGCTAGAGAGTGTGCATAGAAGAGAGAAGGGAAGAGATGTGAAGGCTAAGCCCTGAGGCAACCTAAAGGCTAATGGTCAGGGAATGAGGAAGAAGCAGCAGGACCAGTGAGGTGGGAGGACAAACCCAGTGAGTGCATTTTCCTGAAATATGAATGAATCAAGTGAATCCAGGAGGAGGGAGTGATCACCTGTGTCAAGTCATGCTGACAAATTCTGCTGAAACACCTGTGCTGAACCAGTATGATATAGGGAACAGAATCCTGGTTTGCAAAGCAGGGAACTTGACTTTCAAGGACTAACTGGAACTAACTGCATCATCATCATCACCATCATCATCATCATTATCATCATGCTAGTGGTAATCAATATTTTTTTTCATATCTGGTATGTTTCAGGTACTGTGCTAAGTGTTTGTATGCATTATTTTTTCAATGAATCCTCACAATTACCATAAGAGGTATACACATAGAGGCAAAATCATTTGTTCAAAAGTCACACAGTGTGAAGGCCCATTGCAGTGGCTCATGCCTATAATCCCAGCACTTTGGGAGGCCAAGATGGGAGGATCACTTGAGGCCAGGAGTTCAAGACCACTCTGGGCAATGTAGTGAGAGCCTATCTCTACACAAAAAATATCTTAAATTAGCTGGGCGTGGTGGCACACACCTGTAGTTCCAGCTGCTCAGAAGGCTGAGGCAGGAGGATTGCGCTAGCCCAGGAGTTCGAAGCTTCAGTGAGCTATGATTGGCCACTGCACTCCCCCTGGACATCAGAATGAGAACCTGTCCTTAAAAAAAAAGTCATGCAGTGTGATTTGGGGCAAATTATTTCTCTTCTTTGAGCCTCAGTTTCCCTCATCTCTAAAATTAGCAAGTGGATTACTTTACATTTTTTTCAGCAACAAGACACTCTTATCTCAAACAAAAGTAGAAACTCACTATATAAAACAGTAAAGTTGCACTGTTTTAAGCTTGAGTGTAGGATCTGTAGACTCATCCACTGAACTGGGCTTCTCTCCCCTCCTCCACTTCTCTGCCCTGTGGTTTGCAAACCACTCAACTGGATGGATTCTATGTGTCCTTTAGCTTTTAGAATTCTAGAATTCAGATTCTCAGCTGCCCCTTCCCCCTTTGTGACCAAGTGCTGACATTATGTGATTGTTGGTCAGCGTTAGGAAATTCTGTGGCTTTGGACCACAGAGCCCCCAGTATATGTTGGATAGTCATGGCCACTGCATTTTAGTGAACTGGTGATGTGAGGTCCTCACTGCCCCCATTTTGAAGTAAACATCTGGATGAATAAGGCCCAAGGCCATACCTTGGAAACTACTGGGTGTTCATTAAGTATTTGGTTGATTAAAAAAAGAATCGAGTGGCTCTTTGTTATGTCTTTAGGAAAATCTTTCTCTTTGTCTCCTGTAAAATTTGGGCCTCCCCCTGGCCATGTGTTCCCTATGCTCTCTTCCTATCCCCGCCATAGTCTTTGCCACATTAAGTGGTCATTATTACATGTCTCTTTCCTCCACTAGATGGAATCACATTTACCTGTCTGTCACATTCATCTAGCACAGGGCCTGGTTGACCAACATATATCAAATGAATAACAGATTCTCTTTTTTGGGAAAAGGAGCTACTGTAAGAATGGGAGGAAAATTGGTGGATCTCAAAGGAGCCTGGTGCTTCTCGCTTATTTGGTGTTCAGGGGAACATTTTGTCTATGGGAACTTACTCTGTATAGTGATACAGACTTGGAATTCCTTAGAGTCTACTAGCATGCCATAACCAAGCAGGAATACGTGTGTTCCTCTTCTCCCAATGTAATCAGACTGCTATGTGACAGAGTGTAAAATTCTAGCTACGATTTTTCCAGCTCCAGTTATGCTAATGGACTGAAATACAGGCAGGCAAATATAGGCAAATACAGTCAATAGGCTGCAGGGGAGAAGATTGACATTTGTTGTGATGTGCTGCAGGGGGCGGGGCAGGGCAGCAATTTAATTCCCGACAATCCAGAGGCCTTTTGTAGCTGGAAACTGAAAATGCTCACTGCAAATGCCAAGTAATGCCAAGTCTGAAGATTTTGATCTACTTGTCAGAATTAAAACCTTGCATGAAGGTACATACTCTCTGTCTATAGCAGCATGGTAGTGCAGAAAGAAGAGAGGTAGTGCTATTGAACTGGGTTTGAAATCCAATCCTGTATATTTCTAGTCATGAGACTTTTGGCAAGTTACTCAATTTCTCTGAGTGTTGGTTTCCTCTTCTATAATATGAGGATAATGATATCTATCTTGATAAGTTACTGTGATGATTTTATGTGGTTATATAAAGGGTTTGGCACCTAGTAACCTCTTAATTTATGATAGCTTAAAACAAATTAAACCAGTTTTATCTGTGCCAGAGTAGTCTCTGCTTCTCATCCTATTGATGTGTCTTTTCCACTAAGTTCCTCAGGTAAGGAGTGCATGATGATGGCACCTTTTAGGGCAAGTAGGGAGGGCAGTCTCCTGGCCCTCAAGTATTAATATCTCAGTATCTCCTGCATCTGTCAGTAAATGGAGGCATATGTATTTTCACTGGTTAAGCCATTTAGTCATTCTTTTCTCCTGGAAAGAAGAAAAAAAACCAGCTGATGATTACCTTAGCATGGCTTACCCTATAGAATGAGTCTTTTTCATTCATTCCTTTTTTTTATTCATTCCCTTAACAGATATTTAATAGGTACCTGCTATGATTGAGGACCATTTCTAGGTGCTAGGGATAGAAGAGAAATAACAGTCCTCATTTTTGTGAAACTTACAATCTTTTTGAAGGAAATTTACGCTAGAAAAAGATAAGTAAAATATATCATTGTGTGTTAGCTGGTGATAAATGCCAGGGAGAAAAATAAAGCAGGAAATGGTGATAGGAAGTATCAGAAGTATCCTAAGTGACAGAGTTGCAGTTTTAGATAGAGAGACCAGGGAAGGGATCCCTGAGAAGGTGACATTTGAGTAAAGGAGACTAAAATAACTGAGGAAGAACAATCTAGGCAGAGGGTACAAGGTACACGCAAAGGCCCTCAAGCAGGAGAATGTCTGCTCCTGTACAGGGTAGCAAAGGGGCCAGCATGGTAGAAGTTGCATGATCAAGAGGAACAGTAGTAGGAAATGAGGCCAGAGTGGTAACTGCGGAGTTGGAAGGCAGATAGTGAGGACCTTGTGGATAATAGTAAAGACTTTGCCATTTACTTGGTATGACATGGGGAGCTATGGAGAATTGAGAAGGATCTCTCTGGCTGCTGTGTGAAGATTAGACTTCAGAGGGGCAAGAATAGGGACAGGATTCCAATTTGGAAAGTTATTTCCCATTTTATTCATTGTCATTAGCAAAGAAGATGGTAGAAGGAGAAATGTCTTGAGAGGAAGACCCTGGCCTGTCAGTCAGTTAGAGACAATCACTGGTTGGGAGTGTATGTAGGGAGGGAGTAGAAAAAGGAGAGTTGGGGTATATCAATGACTGATTTAATAATTTTACTGTTATCAGGTTTTTCCTGGTGTTGGGTGGATGATTTCACCAACCTCAAGGCACTGCTTCAGCTCAGCTGTCATAATCACTGTGACAACAGCCTCATGGTGAGTCTCACTCTGTCTCTAGAAAAAGTCCCAAAGTCATGGTGAAATACCAAACTTTAAATGCCTCTTCCTTGCCTTTTCATCATGTTTTTTTTTTTCCCCTCAGATTTAATCTTAGGCTTTTGCCATGAACTCGTCATCAGGTTCCTTAGTGTAAATGACTGGGTGTCTGAGAGATGAGTTTGTTACATATGTCATTTCCTCTCTGCAGGAGGAAATTGTGGGTTACAAGCTCTCTAAGGTACAAGGCTTGAATATTGTTAGTTTTCTTAAATTGCATTTACTTTGACTATATAGAAATATGAGCATGGGGCTATTTCTAAGTTTCCTGTCATCTGAGAAGTAGTCTAGGCACTAATGGCAGGATATCACATCCTGGCTGTCGCTAATTGCACCCAGAGGCAGAGAACACATTTGGCAAATTTAGTAAATAAGTAAATAGGCTGCAAGAAGGATGAAAGTGTGCTGTGTTCTTAGCCATCAGGTGGCTATAATGAGGACAAAGCTAACGTTGTTTCTGTACAGGCCGAATGATGTGATTGTGACAGAGCTAATCTGTTAATTTCCACTGGTTTAATGATCCTCTGCTTGTCTTCCAAGGGAGTGCTGAGTACAGAAACAGCTGACATGAACCAGGCTGTTTAACCGTACACTGCCCATGATGCTAAGCTCATCATTAGCTTCACGACTTTCTAATGCAACATTGCTAATATATCCAGCCGTTTTCAGGTTCTTTTTTTCCCACATATATCTCATTTAATCATTATGGGATGGGCAGGGTGGCAGGAATTATTTTCAGATGAGGAAATTGAGGTCTAGAAGAGGGAAAGGGTCTTGCCTGTAGCCAAAAAGTAGCAGACTCCTCCCTTGAATCCAGTCTTCTAACTCCATGTTCATTGACTCTTCCTAGACACAAATCACAATGCCTGTAACAGAATTATCAAACAATCTCTATTAAGTGCCTATTTGCACTAGATGCTGTATTGGGCATAAACAAAATGTACGTAGACTCTTTTGTCTAAATCTTTGTTCTCTGTAAGCAGAGGGTATACATGTGATAAATAGGAACACAAGGGTATCAAATTCAGTGACATCAAATTTTGGCTGATATATGGGTACTGTTGGGTAGAAAGGAGGGTGAATGAAGTCGTTTGTATGATCTGAGTGACAACTAGGGTGATGAACCATCCTTGTTTTCCTGGGACTTACAGGGGTCCTGGAACACAGAACTTTCAGTGCTAAAACCAGGAAGGACCCAGCAAACTGGGACGAGCCAGTAACCCTAGACAACCAAACTTCCCTGAAGGCAAAACATTGAGACACAGGGATGTCGTGGAAGGAGCACTGGACTTGGAGCTAAAAATCTGGGTTGAAATCCTGACTCTGGCATCTACCAACTATGCAACCTAGGAAATGTCATTGTACCTCTCTAGATCATAGCTTTTTTATCTGGAAAATGGTGATGTCAGTAGCACTCATCTCCCAGTGTAGTGAGCATTAAGTGAAATAATCCATATAGCTAAAAATGCTAAACTGTGAAGAGTTATACAAATGTAAGATTTTATTTGATTTCATTGTAGCTCCAAAGAAAACAATGAGAGCAAGTCATATGCTTATTCTCATGCATCTGTTCTATATATGAAAATAAACCCAGTTTCAGTGAGCCTTGAGTGATCTGAAGAGTCAAATCAGCCAACAGAATTGTCAAATCCAAAACAACACGTTTGGAGCTGCACTGCATGTCTGTATCTTTCATAGATCTGGAGAACAGAACATTAGCAATTATAGATGTTACATATCTTTTCTTGTCTATCAAACCAAACATGAGAAAGCATTCTTCTTCCACTTCCATTTTTTGACCAGTTTTCTTAAAAGTTGTGGCCAGATTCCACATGAATAGTGACCACACAATGTCAAAAGTAGAAAGTAAAATATTCATGTCAATTGGGGATTTACTTTCCTATACATACCCCACCTTTACTCCAAATCCTCAAATGGTAATTTTGAGGGAATTATCTATTTTTAAACTGCATCTTCTTGTATTGATTTTGGAACAGAGTAGCTAGGAAAAAGGAGGATTTTAATTTCTATGTGGGTCTTCTCATTTGTTCATTTATTCATTCAGCTCATATTTATTGAGAGTTCACCAGGTTCCCCCATCAATGTACTTTGTGCTGCAATATAAGCAATAAACAAGGTGGACCAAGTCCCTGCCCTTATAAGCTTACCTTCTAGTGGGAGGAAGCAGATGTTAAACACCTTTAGCACAAATAAATACATGATAATTACACAATTTCAATAGTGTTGTGAAATAAAAGGGTGGGGGACTTTGACAAAGAATAATGGGAGTTTAATTTAAGTTGAGGTGCTTGGCAATGAATCTTATACTTTAAGGTCTCGTCTGGCTTTGGAATAAAAGTGAAGTGTATGATTAATACAGGTTTTTTCTTTTACCCTTAATTGCCACTGAAACGATTTGAGAGCTTTCATATTGAGTTGTTTGTGCATCATTCTTTTTTCATTGCCCATTCAGAAAATGTTTCTTGAGTGCCTACTATGTGCTAGGCATTTTGTTAGGTGCTAGGAAAAGGTGCATAGAACAAGGCAGAGAGTTCTTGCCTTCATGGAGTTTACATTCTATGGGGGGAGAAAAAAATAAATGTGTCAGATGGTGAGACATACTAAAAATAAAAATGAGATAAAGTAAGGGGGAAAGGAAATGTTGGGTTGGGGGTTAGTCACTATTTTAAATAAGATGGTTAGGAAAGGCCTTTCTAATAAGGTGATGTTTGAGTAGAGAATTGAAGAAAGCAGGGGAGCCAGCTCTGGGGATTTCTGGTAGAAGCTCATTTCTAAATAGAGGAAACAACCAGTGTGAAGGATGTGGGGCTAGAGTGTGATTGTGTGTTCAAGAACAGTGAGGAAGCCAGTGTGGCAGGGGCAGCATAAGCAAGGGGAAGGAAGGCAGAAGATGAGGTCAGAAAAGTAGTAGGATGGCAGGGGGATGCAATTGTGGAAACCTTGTAGTCCATTGTAAGGAGTTTGGTTTTTATTCATCTGCTTGCAAGAAATGATGATGATCCTCTAAGAAAATGCTATCTCTAAAACTTGGCAGGACAATTCTACTGTCCTATGAAGTAAAGGATATGTATGCTGCCTGGAAAGCTAGAATGATGCCAGGCAAGCACTTATTAAGTCATCCATGTTTTAGAAATTGACAGAATGTAGCTTGGTTGCTTTTCTTAGAAGCAGAAAGTTAAATTTGGTACATGAAAAAGAATATAAAAACCACAAGATGGGAAGAATTCCAAGTGTGGACAGTAATCTTGGTGTATAAGTAAAGGAATTTTGGGGCCAAGGATGTGGTCCTTAGAATAGATTTGTTAATTAGGAAGTGTTTTTCAAATTGGAATTAGAGATGTCTTCCCTTCTGGAAGGAGCAGAAAGAATGGAGAAGGCAGGAATCTTGAAGAGATTAAAAAGCATGGCAGAGACCTAGGCAGTGGATCTCTTTTTAGCTATCCCAATCAATTAGTCCTGACTGAGATGAATTGTCCCCCTCGCCTACCCAGACACAGCCACTCTGAACTCCCACTTTCTTTTCTTTTCTTTCTTCCTCCTCCTTAAATCTGCTGCTGAAATTCGAGAGGGAAAACATACAAATTTTCAGTAGTGGCAGCATCCATGATTGTGATTTTTTTTAACCTTTTCAGAGTAAAAGATCCCATTGAAAATCTGATAAAAGCTATGAAATCTCTATATTCAGAACTTTGGCCTTTATCAGAAGTCCCAAAACAATAAATGCTGGTGTGGCTGTGGAGAGATAGGAGCACTCATACATCTCTGGTGGGACTGCAAACTAGTACAACCTGTGTGGAAAGTAATATGGAGTACCTCAAGAGCTATAAGTAGAACTACCTTTTGATCCAGCAATCTTATTACTGGGCATCTACCCAAAGGAAAAAAAAGACATTCTATAAAAAAGACATCTGCACTCGAATGTTTATAGCAGCACAATTCACAGTTGCAAAGATGTGGAAACAACCCAAGTGTCCATCAACACATGAGTGGATTAATAAAATATGGTATATGTATACCATGGAGTACTACTCAGCCACAAAAAACAATGATAATCTACCACCTCTTGTATTATCCTGGATAGAGCTGGAGCCCATTCTACTAAGTAAAATATCCCAAGAATGGAAAAACAAACACCACATGTACTCACCATCAAATTGGTATTAATTGATCAACACTTAAGTGCACATATAGGAATAACATTCATTGGGTGTCGGGCAGATGGGAGGGGGGAGGAAGGGATGAGTATATATACACCTAATAAGTGTGGTGTGCACCATCTGGGGGATGGACATGCTTGAAGCTCTAACTCAGGTGGGGCAAGGGAAATATATGTAACCTGAACATTTGCACCCCTGTAATATGCTGAAATAAAAAAAAATAATTAAAAAAAGAACTTTGGACGTATGAATGTGAATTGTTGTATAGTATTTGCATAGATTCATGGACCCCCTGAAACCTATCCATGGATGGAATTCAGGTTAAAGAACTCTGTCCTAAGAGATCTGCCAGGGTTTTTTCTTTAATAGAGCAAATAGAGCAATAGATTATGTGGGACATGAAGGACTATGAGAGGATAAAGTCAGGAACCGTCACTCTGATAGCATTAATTGAGGTTATTTTCCCACCTACACATTTTTTCTGGACTCTAAACACACTTCCTTTTCTGCTCTTCTCATCACTGACCATCTGGTTTACACAAGGGACTTGCAGAAGGAGATCAGGCAGGAGCTTCTGAGGAAAAGGGAAATTCCATGGGAAAGGGATCTGGCCACACTGTCTGAAACAGAGGAGTGGTCAGGGTGCATCAGGGAATCTAAATCTCCTTCTATTTATAATTCTTCCAGAAGGAAGGATGTCATTCTCAACGAAGTTCAGACATACAAGATAGCCCCAAGATGGCTGTGAATGCTGATGTCAGTGCATGGTCTCATAGACTGTGGTCTCGTGTTGGTGATACTTTTCTGTGTCTGGAAGCTTCCTTTTTTTTGCATGATTTTTAAGCCTCCCAGCAAATATTCAATGGTAAAAGCTCAGGGCTGAGCCAAAGGCAATTATTACATGAAGCACTTATAGAGTTGGAGACTGACAAGTGGTAATTATTTGGAGATGCTTATTTTCCTTGCTTCTCTACTGCTCTCTCCAACCCCATACCACAACCTGGCGTGAACTGACCATTCATTGTATCTTGACACATTACCAAAGTTTGCCTTTATCACATCAATGTTATGTAGAGAAATATCGGTAATGAAACCATTTGTGCTGCTTCTCTAGCACTGAAGTTAGCTAGAAGTCTGATGATTTCTTGTCAATGCTAAATGTCTTTTCACTATTTCCTTTCATTAGTCACCAGGAAAAGGAAGAAATACACTTGATGATGTTCAGTATGTCGTATATGTTCCCCTAGAAGAAAAATGAGTTTAATTTATTTCTACAGTCTCACCTTTTGTCCCCCTCAGCATGGCAGGTGTTCATGCTGCTTTAATCCATTCAAAGCAATGACTAATCAAACTATTTTTCAGTAATTTTGTTCCAAGCCCTGACCCCGTAGCTCCTTTGATCACAAAATCTTCATGTTGACATCCATGCAGCTTTACAAATGGAATGCTACAGGGAAACAAAGGAGAAGGAAGTAGCCCCTGTGGGACAACACAGTTGTTAATGTGCTTGTTGGGAGTTTTACTAAATTCAAAAAACAAAACACTATCTGGGAGGGGGTGGTTCTTCCTGTCAGATTTCTAGTCTTCCAAGGACTGGTCAGAAACAACAGAATAAGGATATAGTATCCTGTCCAGGGTATTTGCTTCTCCAGCTGAAATAAGAGGGCTGTCTTCAGACTGGGCCCAAGAGGAACAAACAAAAAGGCCACAGTTACCCCTAACAGCTTTGCAAGAGATATAGAACCATGGTCTTTAGGACAGTAAATGGGGCTGAGGTAGAGGTGCAGATTTCTATTTTTTGCTCAATATTTTATAACTTGGAATGTGCCAAAAAATCATTTCATTCTTTACTCCAGGTTTCAGTAGTTAACAGTTAACATAGATTTGGAGTGGACTTTGAAAGGCATTTAGGAAACTCTTTTTTAAAAAAAATCTTTATTACTTTATTGTTGCTTTTTTTATCTCAAAATGTTAAGGGTGTACAGATGTTTTTGATACATGGCTTGAGTCAGTGCTGTAAATATGCCCATCACCTGAATAGCATTCATTGTACGCATTAGGTGGGGTTTGCCCTTCCCCTCCCCCTCACTTGATTGCCAGTGACTTTTGCTTCCCTCTGTGTACTTGTGTGCCCATCTGTTAGTTCCAATTTATTAGAGAGTATATGTGATGTTTGTTTTTCCATTCTTGAGATATTTCACTTAGGCTAATGGTCTCCAGTTCCTTCCAAATTGCTACAAAAGGCATTAATTCATCCTTTTTTATAGCTGAGTAGTACTCCATGATATACATATGCCACATTTTGTTTATCCATTCAGGAATTGTTGGGCACTTGGGTTGATTCCACATCTTTGTGACTGTGAATTGTGCGACAATAAACATTCGAGTGCATGTGTTTTTTTAATAAAATGGCTTTTTTTCCTTTGGGTAGATACCCAGTAATGGGATTGCTGGATCAAATGGTAGGTCTACTTTTGGTTCTTTGAGAAATCTCCATACTGTTTTCTATATGGGTTGTACTAATTTGCAGTCCCACCAACAGTGTATAACCATTCTTCGTCTCTGCATCTGTGCCAGTATCTATTGTTTTTGGACTTTTTATAAAAGTAATTCTAACAGAAGTAAGGTGATATCTCATTGTGGTTTTAATTTCCATTTCCCTAATTGGTGATATTGACCATTTTTCATATGTTTCTTGGCCATTTGTCTATCTTCTTTTGAAAAGCTTCTGTTCATGTCTTTTGCCCACTTTTTAATGGGGGTGGTTTGTTTTTTTTCTTGCTGATTTGTTTGAGTTCTTTGTAGATTCTAGATATTAGCCCTTTATTGAATATGTGGATTGCGAATATTTTCTCCCATTCTGTAGGTTGTCTCTTTGCTCTGTTGACTATTTTCTTAGATGTGCAGAAGCTTTTTAATTTAATTAAGTCTCATTTATTTATTTGTGTTTCAGCTATAATTGCCATTGGGGTCTTAGTCATAAATTCTTGGGCTATATGGATGTCTAGAAGAGTTTTTCCTAAATTTTCTTCTAGAATTCTTATGGTTTCATGCCTTACATTTAAGTCTTATATCCATCTTGAATTAAGTTTAATGGAAGTTTGTATAATTAGAAGATTGGAGAAGAATAATTTTTCCTTACTAGACCATAACCTCCATAAGAGTGGACCTGTGTCTGTTCATGTTCACCATTGTGTCCTCAAGGCCTAGTACAGTGCTTGACCCATTGTAGCTTTCTACTATGTAATTGTTAAATGAATGAATGACTTACTGCCCTGATAGCAACTTGACCTTGCCTCCTCTCCTGCCCAGCCACACATTTAGGAAAGAAAGCTATTGCTCTTCAGATTAACACAGCTAGGTAGCAGTCCTGTTAAAGAAGTTTGGAAGAAGTGGCCTCTTTTCCCTCTATGTACTGTATGTAAAGTTTCTGATGTCTTTTCTCAACAGGTTTATACTATTCTTATCTTTACTAGAGAGTTAGACCCTATAAAAATAAGACTGAGCCTTTATTGCATTTTTCTTTAATAAAGTTCCCTTCAAATCTTTTGAGACAAATTCTTCTGTTACATCTTCTGTTACTAGTTTTCAGGAAGATACCTTAGGAAGTTAGAAAAATTCACTCATATCCCTAGAGGTCTTTAAAGACCCTAAGCAAAAATCCTACTACATATTGCTCTAGGTGCCTAAAAGCATTGCAGAGTACTTAATTTATAACCAGGTACAACAATTGTTTATGTACCTGAAGTCCAAATCATAGAAAAGGTCAAATAAACATTTTTTTGACATTTTCTCTCCTCTACTTTGATGAGAAAGAGTAAATAAACTGACATCAGGAATAGATTTTTTGAAAGCAGCATCCAGGATTTAGGACTTAGGAGTTAGTGCATATTCAGCCTAAGTTTCTATGACTACTTATATTTCTAGTACTGGATGATGAGAGATCATGTTTTCAACGGAGACATTAAAGCCATAAATACAGATCAATCACTGAAGATTGGTCATTTTCAGAAGGGTAAATTTTTTTTGCCATGTAATTATTACATCCTGATTATTTGAAAAATGACAATTTTTGTGAAGTAGAAAGAGCTGATAACTTTTAGTTGTTCAGAACGATCAATTAAGAAATATGCCATTTCCCAATCAAAATGAATAAATGAAAGTTGATTGTTGAGATATTTCTGTCATGGTTTTTATAGTTTGATTTACTTACTATTCAAGATTCTTTTTTCCCTCTGAGATAATTTGCCTGTAAGTATTTTGATTATGGATCCAAGATCCAAGCAGTCAGGCTATCTGCAAGCCAATATAATAACAGAGAAATAAGTACAATTTCCCCTACAAGTATTCATTTTCAGAAAAGATGAAACTCTTATATTTCTGTTTGGCTGTTTTAATATAGAATGACCCAGATAATCCTAAAGTATACATTTTTAAAATAAAAATATGTAGAAGCAACTAGGTACTATAATTTCAAGATTTTGCTTTTGTCTTTGACTTTCAAATAATTTGATTATGATATCTCTACGTGTGGGTCTCTTTGAGTTTACCGTGCCTGAAGTTCATTGAGCTTCTTTGATGTATAAATTAAGGTTTTTCATCAAATTAGGGAAATGAAAATTTTTAGTTGTTATTTCTTCAAATATTGTTTTGTCCTTTATCTTTCTTCTCTCCTTCTGGAACTTCCATTATGTATATCTTGGTATGCTTGATGGTGTCCACAAGTCTGTTAGGCTCTGTTTATTTTTCATCATTCTTTTCTCTATGTTCCTCAGCCTGGATAATCTCACCTTACCAATTTTCCAGTTTCCCGATTCTTTCTTCTACCTCCTCAAATCTGATGCTGAGCCACTCTAGTATAATTCTTATTTCAATTATTGTACTTTTTAATTACAGAATTTCTATATGATCCCTTTTATAAGTTCTATCTCTTTATTGATATTCTGTATTTGGTTAAGGAATCATTCTTATACTTTCCCTTAATTCTCTACACATGATTTCCTTTAGTTCTTTGAATATGTTTAAAATAGCTGATTTAAAGCTTTTGCCTAATAATTCAACATCTGAGCTTCCTCAGTGACAATTTCCACTGCCTGTTTCTTTCATATGTGTAGGCCATAATTTCTTGTTTCTTTGTATGTATTGTACATATTTGTTGAAAACTGGATGTATAAAATAATATAAATAATATAATGTGGCAAAGCTAGATATCAGATTCCCCCCAGGATTTGTTGTTGTTATCACTTTATTCTTGTTATTTCTGCTGTTTGTTTATTTAGTGACTTTCCTGGACTAGTTCTGTAGATTCTGTAATTTTTGTCATGTACAGTCAGTGTAGTTTCTATAGCTTCTGCTCAGTTATCCTAGTGGTCAGCTAGAGATTGGACAGAGATTTTGATTTTCTTAAATGACTTGAACCAAAAAGTGTCTCATCCTTTCCAGAGGGACTCTGTGTACTTGCTGGGGCATGCCCTCAGCCATTCAGCAATTTATAACTCTTCCTAATCTTTACCTCCTGCTTGCAAATGCAGAGCTTGAGGTTAGCCAAATTGAGAGATTAGGGCCTTTTTAGGTCTTTTCTGGGTAAGCAGACAGTTCTACCTATTTGCATGGCTGCTATGGTCTGAATGTCCCCCAAAATTCATGTATTGAAACTTAATCGTCAATGTGATAGTATTAAGAGGTAGTGCCTTTAGGAGGTGATTAAGTCATGAGGATTGAGCCCTCATTAATGTGATTAATACCCTAATAAAAGAGGCTTTACACAGCATTCAATCCTTTTTGGTCTTTCACCCTTCTGCCATGTGAGGACACAGCACTCGTCCTTTTGCCCATCCACCTTCCACTATGTGAGGATGCCTCCTTGAGAAGATGCCATCAGTGGAACAGGCCCTCACCAGACACTGAACCTGCCTGAACCTTGATCTTAGACTTCCCAGGCTGAAGATCTATGAGAAATAGATTTCTGTGTTTTATAAATTACCCAGTGTCAGTTATTTTGTTACAGCAGCACAAAGGCCTATGACAACGACTTTCTAGATAACTAAGAATATGTTGGAGTTTTTCAAAGCCTACTGTGGACATCTTATTCCTTAGCTTTTCTTTTTATAATTTTTGGTCAGCATATTTGCCCCTGGTTTTATTGCTGCTTTAGGCAGCTGCAATATTAAACAATTGCTACTGATTATTTTCAGTACTCCAAGGAAAAGGCTATTTTCACTGAGCAAGGTCTGAGTTAGGTCAAATAAAGATAAGCCCTGTGAATTGGGAAATGCCATAGAGGTCAAATGATGACAATTGTGAAAATAGTGGTTTTGGGAAATTCTGAACCCTGAATCCATTCTCCTTCCAGTGGTCACTAGGCCACTGTGATTGTGAAGCTGTCGATTATCAAGGCTACTGTGGAGCTGGGGTGGAGTGGGGATTGTGATGAGGCATGTTAAATGTCACAAAGCTCACTGTTCTTACCAAGATCCAGCCATTTTTCTTGAATAAATGCCTCTTAGATTGTTGCAGTCCTATGATTAATTTCCAGAGTCCTGGAAAAAATTGATTTTTCCAGTGTTCTCATTGCTTTTATGGAGGAGCGGCTTTTTGGACATCTTTAGTACACATTCTCACTGACATCATTCCTCTAGGAACCATAATTACTAATCCTGTTATTAATATTTGGTTAATATATTTATAGTTTTAGCTTTAGACTTTAACAAAAATTTTCTTTGGCTTATTTTAGATGGCTGTGGGAGTTTTAGGCCACGTTTCCACAGCTCAGCATCACATTGTACTTACTACATTTAGTGGCTATTGGCTATTAGATTGGCTGTTGTGTTTCAATTCAATAAATCATTGTGGTTATTGTCCTCCTTCAAAGTCTATTCTGAAATAATTCCTCACTAGTTTCAGCTTCCTTGTTTTGAGAATTTCATTTCAATCTGTTTCACTTTTCCTGAAGAGAGGGACAGCAATGCCCCTTCCCTTAGATAAAAATTCAGGGAGGAATTTTTTTTTTTGAGTTATTTTATAGATCACCTATTCCAGGTCAAAGAGCTAACTCATTTTAATATCAAGTAACAGAAATAAAAGTAAACAAAAGACAATTCAGGAGATATTCAGTCAAAATGGCATGGTTAATCCATGCTTGGAGAATCCTTCCTTTACTAACACGTATCGATGATGGATAAAATACAGACAGAGGACATGTAGAAGATATAGCTCTACTCAAGAAAGGATATATATCTCCATGGCTGAAAAATTGGACAGAAATACAAAACACTGAAAGCAAAGTTGATATCATAGGCCCATTGTACTCTTGGTCCAGATGTAGGCAGAGATGGTTGAGTGTTTGACTTTTGCAATAGCAGGAGCTAAAAGTGCTTGATAGGAAGATAAAGAATTAGTTAGGCTTGCTGCTCAGAAGCAGGGGCTGAGGTGTTGGTGGGGTTAGTTTTTCCTCCATTGAAAAAAGGTTGTTTAAGGTTATGACTTGCATAATGCTGTATGACAAGGAAGTGGGAAGAAGCAGACATAGCCTAGCATCTACGACTTGAGCTAATCCCCAGATGGCTCAATAATTATATCTGCAATTTCACCAATATCATATCAGGACAGGAGTCCCAAGACTTCTGGTTATAAACTGGAGGGTGGGGATGGGAGTGTTTGTGAGTAGAGGCAACTAAAAGCCTACTAGGAAGAGAGGGTTGATAAAAGAGAACAAATTGATTGATCCCACTCAAATTCAGACTACAAACTAGAATTCAAAAATTGAGGAAAGCCGGGTGCGGTGGCTCACACCTGTAATCCTAGCACTCTGGGAGGCCGAGGCGGGTGGATCACTTGAGGTCAGGAGTTTGAGAGCAGCCTGAGCAAGAGTGAGACCCCGTCTCTACTAAAAGTAGAAAGAAATTATCTGGCCAACTAAAACTATATATGAAAAAATTAGCTGGGCATGGTGGCACATGCTGAGGCAGGAGGATTGCTTAAGCCCAGGAGTTTGAGGTTGCTGTGAGCTAGGCTGACACCATGGCACTCACTCTAGCCTGGGCAACAAAGCGAGACTGTCTCAAAAAAAAAAAAATTGAGGAAAAGTAAGTCCATGGAAGATAACCAATAAAATAAACAATCAGGAAATGAATTGATTGCAGATCAAATGAAAATAACAGAGCAATTAGAAAATGGTACTAAAACAAGTATGTTTAAAATTCTTAAGTATGAATAAAGATATCCATTAAAAAAATATCTAGACTAGGTGGAAATTAAAAAAAATATGTACAACTAGAAATCTTAGAAATAAAGCAGTGCAGATATTGAAATTTTAACAAAAAGCTAAGTGAATGGAATAAATTCTAGGCTGGATATAGGAGAAGACAGATTTTCATTCAAAGGGTTGAGGGAAAGTATCTATCAATCTAGTTTTTTAACTAGATAAACTACCATTCAAGAAGGAGGGGCAAATAAAGAAACTTTGAGACGTATAAAGACTAAGAGAGTTTGCCACTTCTAAAACTTCTTTTAAAAGAACTACTTAAGGTTGTATTTTAATGAAAAGGAAGTGAACCAGGAGGAAGGAATGGGAACAAGAAATAATGGTGAATGCAGAAGCACTAAAACATGTGGAATAGTTAATTATAAACTGTATTAAATAATGACATCATGAATTTATAGCAAAAGATACAATTAAAGTTCTAGAAAATAATGGAGAAATATGTGGATATTAGGTGGTAGTAAACATACTAATGTCTTTGTCTTGTTTGAAAGGAGGATAGAAATATCAGATAACTTCAGAATCTGTTAGAAAAGTCTGTAGTTAATATGTATGTTAAAAATTTAGGGACACTCACTAAAAATGTGAATAGAATTTATATTTTCCAACCAGAAGAAGAAAATGAAGAATAAAGACAACTTTTTCAACTCAACAAAAAGTAGAAATGGACAAAAACAAAAGGAAAATTAAAAAATTGGTAAAATGAAAAAAATAAGATGGCAGAAGCAGGTGAAAAGAAATCATTAATCACAAATCAATATAAATAAAAAAAACTTTTATAGGACAGATTGGATTTAAAAAAATAACCAAATGCATCTTGTATGCACATTGTGAGACATGTAAAAGAAAAATACAAGAATGAAAATAAAGGAATTTTTAAAAATGAAACAAACACCAGATAAAAAAGCCACCTGGTATGGCAAAATTAATATCAAACAAAAATAGAATTTAAGTCAAATAGTATCATTGGTGAAAGAAGAACACCACCTAGGAATAAAAATATCACCTATTCTACATATAAGCTATTAATACGTATGAGACAGTTCAATAAGTTATCTATATACAAGATAAATATTTTTAAAAATCAAAAACATACTTATACACTAGCAATTAAATTTAGAAAAATATCATGAGGAAATCCATTCACAAATATAATATAAACTATAAGTTATAAAACATTTAATAAAAGAAATAAAAGTAGACCTGAAGAAAAGGAGGGATATACCCTGTTCAGCAACCAGAGGATGACATCACAAAAGACCTTAATTATGAAAGGCAAAACTTTACAGTTTTTCTATAGGTGAATATATGACCTCAGAGAAGGGATAGATTCCATAAACATTATGTAATAAGGACAAACAAGAGAGGAAACAATTGATAAATACATTAAAATGAAAGTTTATTTACACCAAAAGACAGTTTACAGAATGTGAGATGTTTGCAGTTCATTTAGCTGGCAAATGATCCAGAATATATTAGGAACATATACACATAAGAAAAAGGTTAACAACCTAATTAGAAAAATTGGAAATGTATAAGCAGTCAATTCACAGAAGAGAAAACCTGAATGGTGAAGAAACATGCCCATCTTCACTAGTTGGGGAGGGAAACACAGACTAAAACAATCAGATACCATGTTTTACCTATCACATTTGCAAATCTTCAAAAGTCTGAGTATTCCAAATGTTGCAAATGTGAGGAAAATGGTAGTGAGAGAGTGCAAATTTGCACAGCCATTTTTGGTGAGCAATTTTCCAGTGTCTAGTCAAATTGAAGATGTTTATAACATATGCTCTTCCTTTCATTGAGGGCTTGGTTCTTCCTCACATCTGACATTTCCTTCCACACTGAGGGAGTCCATTGGTGTAATACATCTAGCCTCTCTCTGCCCCGTCACTCCTTCATCCCTAGGAGACAGAAGTGATTGATTTGGCTGGTGAGTTTAGAAGGAGAAACTGAGACTGTGAAGCCCAGCCTCTCTATCTTTCCTTCCTCTTGGGAGGCCAGGGTGAGGCTTGAGAACATGTCCTCTTGCACCATATGTTTTAAGTTTTACTGTCCAATGTTGCTTGTGATGGGGGGGCGTTAAATTTGATTTTAAAATTAGAATGCATACTTGGCTACAGATATAAACACATTCTCGAATATTAACTTCATTTATTAATAATAATTTTCCTTACTCTTAAAATGAAAAAAAAAAAACCTTCTCCATTTATCGATAACCTGAATAAGGAAGAGACATGCTATTTATGGGAATGGTCCTCAACCCCCAATACCCATCATTCTAATTTTATGTATATACACTAGAAAAACTCTCATGTGTATATACAGGAGATGTTTACAAGAATATTTATGGCAACTTTGTTTGTTAAGAGCTAAATTAGAAACCACCTAAATTTCTCTCAATAGAAGAATGGATAAATACAATGAACTTGACTGACCTACATGTATCAGCATGTCACAAAACATGTTGAATAAAAACAGTAAGTTGCATGATGCTATGTATTGTGTAAGACCATTCACATAAAGTTTTAAAACACATAAAATGTTATATACTGTACAAACATAGGAAGAGGAAAAGTATAAAGAAATCTTTTGGAATGATTACACCAATTTAAGGGTGTGGTCAACTCTTATGGGGTCAAGTAGGAAAGAAAATGAGATTGGGGAAACATACAAAGAGAATTTCAACTCTATATAGAAAGCTTTATTTCTTAAAAAGATCTAGAACAAAGCTGGCAGGGTATTAAAATTTTTTAGATTTGGGTATTGGGTACATGCTTGTCTGTTCTATTATTTTCTGTACTTTTCTGTGTTTTAATTATCTAGTAACAGAAAAGATACCCCAGAATATTAACTTTAATATATCAACTTCAATTTCTCATTGGAAATATTTAAAAATATCTTTTACCTCTGAATGCAGGACATGGGTCTGTTAAATAAACGTGATATTTTCTTCCTGTTTTTTTAAAGTGAAGCCTTAAGTATAATTCTTTCCTTTCTCTGGGCCTGAATTTTCTTTTTTTTTTTTTTTTTATTTCAGCTCATCATGGGGGTACATAAGTTCAGGTCATATACATTGTCCCTGTCCCGCCCATCCCCCTGAGTCAGAGTCCCAAGCGCGTCCGCTCCCACTCTCCAGACAGTGCGCCTGGCACTCGCCATGTATTCATACCTCGATCCCCTCCCCCCCCACCTCCCCGGGTCTGCACCCTCAAGCATGACCATTCCCCAGAGGGTGCGCAATGCACTCGTCATGTAGGCATACACCCATCCCCTCCCCCCACCCCCCCATCCCAGGGCCTGAATTTTCTTATGTATAAATCAAAGGGGGTTGGGCTAAATGATCCCTACGTATAATACTATCTCTGATGTTCCTTGAGATTGGGATGTTTTCCACAGGGCAGAAGTTGAAAAAAGAGAAAATTTATGTAACAGCAGCCTAAGGCCTATGATCTTTGGGAAAACCTGTAATCTCCACCCAACCCTAAGCTTCTCAGCTGTTCTACACTTGTTTCTTCTTTCTTTGCTGTCCTCAGTTTGTTCAATACTTTAGCTTGTCTAGTACAGATGATAATGATAGAAAGGTGCCATGCATTTGCCTATGCAGCAATTACCTCACATACATATACACATCTGGCAACTTTTTTTGTCTATGCAGCATGGCACAGAAAGCCTCAATAGTCACCCTCTCCTGTGCATTTCCTGAGCTATTCTTTTCCTGTTTTTTCTGACTAGTCTCTGTTCTTCAGCTATTCCTTCTTGTTTGCTTTGCAGCCTTGATCCTGGGTCTTGCTTTTAAATGCACACTCTGCTCCCACCCATACTTTAGTCCAGTTTGGCTCTCTAAAAACTGACCTTTGCCAGGCTCCCTTGATGAGGTCTGGCCTTTACCCTGTTCACTCTGGATCTGTGGGACACTTTTGACTGCTCTGGACCCTGCCCTGGCTCCCTGTAGCCCTACTAATCTTGAGACCTCTCTGGCCTTTACCACACTGGCCTGGCCTCACCTGCCCTGACCCACTGCTTCTTAGGTGGCCACATAGAAAGGCAATTTGAATATCATTTAGCTCCACCCTCTAATGCTATTAATAAAAGGAAACTACGATAAAAATGAGTCCTATAAGCTCAGCCTGTAGGAAACTCTTCTAAAAGTGCTAATGTCTTTTCAAAAAGAGGCATTTTAAATAAATACTTAAAAGACACTTAATATGATTTTTAAAATAGTTTTTTTTAAATAGTAGTATTTATGATGTAAAATATACAATATAGACTAGCAGAAAGATAATAAAAAGTGCTTGAAATCCTACCACTGAGAAGCGACTACTAACCACATGCATATGCTTTTTGGTCTTCTCTCTTTTCATTCATATATATATATAAAGAGGTATATGAATATCATTATATATTTATGTGTATATTTTTATATATGTATATATACACATACGTACACATACATGCACACACAATTTGAATTTTTTTAACCAAACAGGATCAGATTGTATAGGATGTTTTCCCATTTATGATGTATCATGTCCATCTTTCCATGTCATTATTCTACAACATTTTTAATAGCTGCATAGTGTTCCATTATGGACATACTAAGAATTTAGCCATTCTTCGATTCTTGGAAATATAAATTGCTAGTGGGTTTTGTTTGCTATTATAAATAATTATGGAATTAATCTCCCTCTGGCTAAATATTTATGTCATTCCTTGATAACTTCCTGAGGACCAATGTTTAGAAGCAAAATCACTGAGTTGAAGAACATGCCTATTTTGAAGGCTTTTGAAATGTATAGCCAAACTGACTTTCAAAAGGTTTACACAAATATACACTCTAACTAGCATATAGGAGAAAGGCTGTTTCTGGGAGTTTTATCTGTCTTTTAAATTTTTACCGATTTGTCAGAAAAAACATGCTATTTCATTCCTGCTTTAATTTGCATTCTTTGATTATCACTGAGGTTTTTGCTTTGCCATATGCTTATTGGCCACTTGTATTAATATTTCTTTTTCTATGAATTGCCTTTTTGTGTCCTCTGCCCATTTTTCCACTAGTATTTGTCTTTGTCTTTGTCATATTGATT
The DNA here is from genome assembly GCF_020740605.2 of Lemur catta. NCBI lineage: Eukaryota > Metazoa > Chordata > Mammalia > Primates > Lemuridae > Lemur > Lemur catta. Next base: position 15,263,309 of record NC_059155.1, read on the forward strand.
ATAACGCCTTCTAATGAGATTTTTGAAACAGAGGTTAAAGTGGCTTCACTACAACTGTCCTAGGTAATCTTAATCATAGGCAAGAAGAGAATCTTTTGCTCATTTATTATTTCAGCATTACTGTAAGTCAGGACTGGAGCCCGGAGGCAGGATATCTGAGAGCATGGAGATAAGTCCCAGAGAGGTTCAGTGGCTTACCCAGCATTACTCTAAAGCTCAATGTCTGATCTGAGATGTGACACCCATCTTCCCAAATATTGTCATGTTAAGGTGCCAATCCTATGTTCCAAAGAGATGTAGAGGGAAAATAGTGAAAATCTCTCTCTTAATGCCAGTGTACTTAGATTCAAGTAAATCCAGAATCTCAGTTATACATAGGCTATTTAATAATTGACTGGCCAAGGTAAGATAACCATTTGATCATTTTATTCACTGTACTTTATTACTTTGTTCCGTTCTACCCAAACCTCTGATAGCTCTCTATTGTCTCCAATCAAGGCCAGGCTCTCCACCTTGGCATTCAAAACTCTTTTTTTTTTCCAGAATTTTATAGGGGTACATACATTTTGGTTACATAATTTGCTTTTGTACAGTTTGAGTCGAAGTTATAAGTGTGCCCTTCAGCCATATATTGTGCACTGTACGTGTTAGCTGTGAATTTACCCATCCCTTCCTCCCCCCTCCCACTTGCTTGATTTCTGTTGAGTTTTACTTCCATATGTGCACATAAGGGTTGATTGATTAGTTCCAATTTAGTATTGAGTACATGTGGTGTTTGTTTTTCCATTCTTGCCATACTTCACTAAGAAGAATGGCCTCCAGTTCCATCCAGGTTATTACAAAAGATACTAGATCTCCATTTGTTTATGGCTTAGTAGTGCTCCGTGGTATATATGCACCACATTTTATTAATCAACTGTATTAATGGGCATTTGGGTTGATTCCACATCTTTGCGATTGTGAATTGTACTGCTATAAATATTTGAGTGCAAGTGTCTTTTTTATAAAATGTCTTTTTTTCCTTTGGGTAAATACCTAGTAGTGGGATTGCTAGGTCAAATGGTAGGTCTACTTTCACTTCTTTGCGGTATTTCCATACTACTTTCCATAGAGGTTGTAGTAGTTTGCAGTGCCACCAACCATGTATAAGTGTACTTTTCTCTCTGCATCCTCTCCAGCATCTGTTGTTTTGGGACTTTCTGATAAAAACCATTCTCACTGGAATTAGATGATATCTCATTGTGGTTTTGATTTGCATTTCTTTGATGATTAAGAGATGTTGAGCATTTATATGTTTGTTGGCCATTAGTCTATCTTCTTTTGAAAAGTTTCTGTTCATTTCTTTTGCCCACTTTTTAATGGGGTTGTTTGATTTTTTCTTGGTGATTTGCTTGAGTTATTTGTAGATTCTGCTTATCAGCCCTTTACCAGATGCATAGCATGCAAATATTTTTCTCCCATTCTGTAGATTGTCTGTTTGGTCTCTGATTGTGCCCTTGGCTGTACAGAAGCTTTTTAATTTGATCAGATTCCATTTATTTATTTTTGTTTTTGCTGTGATTGCTTTTGGGGTCTTCTTCATAAATTCTTTGCCTAAGGTGATATCTATAAGAGTTTTTCCAACATTTTCTTCTAGAATTATTATAGCTTCATGCCTTAGGTTTAAATCTGTTATCCATCGTGAATTAATTTCTGTGAGAGGTGAGAGGTGCAGATCCTGTTTCAGTCTTCTACATGTGGCTATCCAGTTTTCCCAGCACCATTTATTGAATAGGGATTCTTTTCCCCAGTGTATATTTTTGTCTGCTTTGTCAAAGATCAGATGTCAAAACTCTTAGAAATCTGCCTGCACATAATTCTGTGCCCTTCTCTCCCCACTCTCACAAACACACTCCATTCCGATTGGTCTTCTCAGTAAGCCCATGCGTGCCACTCTTTGTAGCAATCTCTATGCCTCTGTTGTTCTCTGCATCTGCAATGCTCTTCTACCTTCACTTTCCTGTGTATATATAAATACTTCCTGTCCTCCAGGGTCCACATAGAGTGCCGCCTCCATGGAGCCTCCCCTCCTCAGCTTTTACAGATCCTTTCTTTCTTGTGATTTTTAAAGCCTGGTCACAGACTCTGTTGCTTTGTTGTAGTCTTTAGTGTACTGTCTTATCTCTTAGGGCTGCATGTAGTTTTTCCTCGTGTCCCCTAAGCAGAGGGTAAGTATCTTGTGGGTATCGAGGGATGGGGTTGGGGCAGAATCTGAATACATCTCTCCTATCAATATGTGTTAACCTGGAGCAGAGGGTTATATGTTGGTAAGTGTTAGTTGGTATTTGTAGAGTTGACCATTTCCTTGAAACATATATTATGCACTTATTGCGTGCTCCTACTTTGCTAGCTAAGCATTGAGAGGTTTGTGATTTCAATGAACTTGCAGTCTACTGGGGGAGGTAGACCTAGGTTTTACAGCTGTCTTTGCAAATTAGTTAATAGTGTATCTTGGAAAAGTCACATAATCATCTCACTGATTCATTTCATAAACTTTACTTAAACTTCTTTTGTGTCAGGCAAATGTGCTTGGCATTGGGGATATAGAGATGAATGAAATAAATCAACCTCTGCCCTCCAAAAGCATTATGTACGGAGTCTTTATGATACAATATGATAAGTACTGTAGTATACGTATCATGGGGAAGGGAGGGAAAGTCACACTTAAGGCCTTAGTAGATGGCAAGCACTATGTAGATGTGTTCAGCTTGGGTAGGGGTGGGGCATGGAGGCAGTACTTTGAGGAAGGCGGATATTTGGACTTGGCAAGTTGGTTACTGAATTGAAGGGTGAAGGAAGAATGAAGGCATGACTATTCAGAATATGTTACAGAAACTGAGGGGTGTGTGTCTTTGTGTGCCTTGTGTGTGTACGTTGGGAGGGAGTGAGAGAGTGGAAGGAGAACTCTTGAGTGTTAGCTTGGGAATGGATTATGAAGGGCTTGGAATACCATGCTAAGGAATTTGGGGAAGGAGATAAATGTTCAGAATGTTAACTGTGTGGAAGGAAAAAGGAAATGATAAATGAGTGAATTAAAAAAGCATGCCTCAGCCCTGCAGCAGGGTGACTATAGTCAATAATAATGTATTATATATTTCAAAAAAACTAAAAGAGTAAACTTCAAATGTCTCACCATAAAAATGATAGGTAAACGAGGTGATGGATATGTTAATTAGCTTGATTTAATCATTCCTCATTGTATACATACATCAGAACATCAGATTGTATCCCATAATTGTATGCAATTATGATTTGTCAAACATAATATTAGTACATTTTTTTAAAAAGTATGTTTCCTTTAAGTAATTTAAATGCAAGAGGACTGTTCTTATAGGTGTCTATGTGGTATATGTAAACGAGGCTGGTAAACTCCAAAGTCTTGCAATTACATTGTCCATGTTGTTGCTTAAGTGGAAAACACTTGGTCTCTATCCCCAAATCAAAAATCTCTTCCCAGTTGTTCAATACATCAGTCAATAACATGTCACTACAAGGGATTCTTTTTTGGGGGGGAAAAGCAGTCCCCTTTCTTGGCCATCCTCTCTTCAAAATGCAAATATCTCTGTGACAGCAAACAAAATTAAGCCCCTCTCCCTTCAGTGTGAATGAGTTTTAGTTTTGCCTTTTCTAGAGGGGTGCAGAGAACACCATGAGGGGAGATTACCCTGGAGGACAGTAGGCATCGAGCTGTCTCTGCCATAGAAGTAGAAGCGGAGAGGCAGCAGCCAAACCCATGTAACAGAGACAACAGCACCTCAAATTTGTTGAGCACCTACTACATATCAGGAACTATGCTAAGCATGTATACTTTGTCTTTTAATAACCATACTCTTTCAGGCCTTATGCTTGCCAGAACTAGTCTGCCAGATTTATATTCTTTCTTTCTTTTTTACTTTGAGGAAAAATCCAGGGGAGGGGAGGAAATGTCCCCTTTCTGATGGACAGCTTTTTTCACATGCAAACAAGGACTTGACATAGTAATTTCCTAATAACCAACAACTTTTATAATTTGCTTCAACAGGATGGATTTTTAGAAATAACTTGTATTTCTTCCAATTAAACATAATCGCCTTTGCTATTTACAAAAGAAGGTTTCAGACAGAAATTTTAGACAGTTGTATCACAGGGAGTATTGGTATATGGTCCATGGGTAATCAAACCAACCTGGTTTAAAAACAATAACCACAAAAAACAACCATAAAACCGTAGGAAACATTTGTTTCACTATGAATCAAACCTGCCTCAAGAAAACCTTTCTGAGGAAACAAATGGCCCTCCAAGGAATCAGCTTTTCTGCTCCTAACCACTGGAAAAACTCTTCAATTTTTCTCACTATTCTCATTAGCATATTGTTTTTGGTATGAATATGGTAGGGAGAGTGTTTGCATGATTGGTTATAAAACTGATGAAAGCTGTCAGATATTCTTTTCCAGTTGAGAAGACATTAGCCTTGCACATGTTCCCATTAATGAAAAGAGAAATGATTTGCCTGACATCATTAGTGATAGGGTTTGATTAGAACCTCCTGCCCACAGTACTTTCTGCTACACTATATTTCCTAGTTGACCTGTCCTGCCCCAATTAAACAAAAATGGTTCCTTAGATAAAATCATATGGGGGAGGATAAGCCTCAGGGCAAAAAGTGACTTTAGCAATAAGCTGCTAGGAGACTTATTATGGTTAATTATCATTAACCCTATCACAGAAATTCTTGGATTCACTTTATGCCGTTTGCCATCTAAAGCAGACAAGCCTCCCCTACGTGCAGTTTATTTAGGAATTCCTGCTGCAGATTAGGTTTCCCCAATTTTGCTCAGTATCTTCTGCTCCAGAGGATCCTAAGGGGATAGAGTCTTGTCTTGAAAAGTCAGGAGAATTTATTACTATCACTGTCATACCAGGGAAAGGAGATGCATTTATTTAGCAGCATCTGAAAATAGAATTGCCTCAACGTTGTTGACGCCTGCTGTTGATGCTAAATGATGAATACTAAGCACCTGGCACACAGTTTGCATTTCTCTTCATTTATCTGTTCTTCATATCCCAGTGCTTTAAGATGCATGGAGCACATTTTCAGTGTGTTCTACTCTTGGCTGTGAGCCAGGCAGTAGATGTCATTGATTATTTGTTGAGCATCCATACCATGTGGGGAGCTGTACAAAGCCAGCATGGAGTTGTAGAAAGAACCAAGTGTGTAGAATTCCTGTATTCTACACAGAAAACCTGTAGTTGAATGTTGGCTCTGTTAAGTTCCTAACTCTGTGACCTTGGGCAAATTACTTAATTATCCTAAGACTTGCTATCCTTCACTCTGTAAAATGGGGGTAATATAATAACAGCAGTCTTGTGTACTTTTGAGGGTTGATGTGAAGTTCCAGTGCATTACTACTTGGCCTAGAGTTCTACAAATTGTGGCATTTGGGTCAGGCCTAAGGGGCTGTATTCTGAGTCCAAACTTGTCTCTGCATGTTGCAGGCAAAGAACAACCCTCCCCACAGGTATGGTGGGCAGCATCCTCCTTGCTTCACAAAGTACTTCTACCATGGAATCCTGGAGGCCTACATTTCTTTTACCTGAGGATAAAGCGTTCTGTAGCACAACCAGAAACTCTGCTTCAAATGGTGGTTGCATTCGGAATAGAAAGTGTGATATAAACCTTGGAGTCGCAGCTATTCAAGTACTAGCTTTGTGATCTTGGGAAAGGCACATAGCCTCTCTGAGCTTCAATTTCCTTAACTGTAAAATGGATATGAATAACACATACCTTCGTAGGATTGTAAGGAGGTTTGAATGAGACAAAGTATGCAAAGTATTTAGCAGACAGTACATTCTTACTAAATGGTAGTTCCTTTGAAAACAGGAGAGTGGGACAAAACGCTCTTCCACTTTTAGATTTTAGTCTATTTTTGTTAAGGCTGGCAGGAATTGCATGAGCCTCTGGCAATGGGGCAGGTAGTTTACCTTTCTCCACAGTCATGGGGAGATAGTTTGGTAAAGGATAAAAAAAATTGATATGTATCCTTTTGAAACCTCAGCTACCTCATTGGTAAAATGGGGCTAATTTCACAGTTAAGGAAACTCAGGTCCTGAGGGGGAAGTTATTTGTCCATAGTGAGTCAGTTAGTAAGAGGCAGAGCTGGGATTAAACCCAGTTGGTCTAACCTCAAAGGCTACGTGATTTCCACTGACTCAAAGCAGCCTCCTGTAGCTAGAGTTTCATGATAATTCTTTTGGCAGCCTATGGGGAGAGGGGTGCATGGCAGACTCTCCCTGAAGTTATCCCAGCCCCTGAACTCTAGGTCTACTCTTTACTAAGGGTGCTTCCTAGAAATCGTGGTTTCACCTTAGCTGTCCTTCCCTCCATGGCCATTCTGCTAAAGTTCCCAGCAGCCACTGAACTTTTGGCTGAGGAAAAACAAACATTTTTCTGGAAAAAAGTAATAGGTAAGTCAAATCTCTCTGTTTTAGTCAACTGCTAAGACCATGCAGGAATGGAATAGGTAAGTCCTGTTTCTCTCTGGCTTCTCCTCACACTTGCCAGCCTTTGGCTGCCTACAGATAGCCCAGCAGAGCATGGGGAGGCGGGCATGCCACTGTGGTTGTTGTCTAGAAGGGACTGAGTATCACAATCTTTCTCACTTCCTTATTCTACCTATCTAGATTCAAGAACCTGTCTATAATCTGCTTCCAGCCAGCTCTTTCCTGTTGGTTTAGAATCCCTGAACTCTGACCCTGGCCTGTTCCCTGCCTTCCTTTCTGTTTCCTTACAGCTGCATAGGACTCTCAAAGGGTCATCCTTCTGACTCACCTCTGGGTACCTCCATCAGTCAGTTCATTTCCTGACCATGACTATTCTGATATGGGACACTTTATATTGTAGACCTCCTACCTGATCTCTTAATAGTTTTGTAAACAACTTGCTCCAGCTAGGCTCCCCTGCCCATTGCCAGGCTGCATTCATTCCTGGACCTGGCATTATTCATGCTGTTTCTCTGTCCCTTACCATTACCCGCACCAGGAGTGCCTCCTCCTATCTGCCGATCAAATCCTACTCCACTCAGTGTTCAGGTCCCTAATCAGGTACTGCCTCACATGTCATGGCTGTTATACTGAGATCACAGAGATTGTTCCCTTTTCAGAGAATAAGAACCCATATAGCATATTTCCATCATTCTAAGATGCATAATAGATTTAAAAAACAACTTTTCAGAAAATGAAACACTGAAAAGTACATGAAATGTACATAGAAACCGTAAGGGGGCCTTTATTTTCAGAAGCATTAAAATGCCAAAAGAAATACATGGGTCTTAGTCTTGAGAAAAGATGGTAGCCTGCACCATCCTATCCAACACTTGTTTATAGATTGGCATGAACTATTCTCTGTCTCTTGTCAGTGTGTCTTGTCTCCTCAGCAAAGTGGTCCATCTGTTGAAAGAAAAAACTTCCTTTTTCCTCTTATTTTTTCTTATTTTTAATTCCTCCTCCCAGATCCCACCCCTACACCTCCCTCCTGCCCTAGCATATAGTAGGCTCTCAACAAATCCTTGGACAATTGGATTGATTGAATCCAATCAGCTTGAATCATCTTTCTCCTGCTAGGCCAAGAGCAGTATGAAATCTTATTCCCTGCAGAGAGAGCTCACTGGCTTAAATATATATTCTCTCTCTCTCTCTCTCTCTCTCTCTCTCTCTCTCTGTCTCTCTCTGTCTCCCTCTTCTTATTTTTAATATTGTTGACTCTAGTTTATATGCTGTACTTTTCATTACTTTGGCTTTATATTTGTATCATTCCTCTTGCAAAGTCAGGTAACAACCTAGAAAGAAATTTTAGAGAACAATGTGAATGAGCTGTCACTGTAACTATTTTCTTTCTCTGCCTTTGGATACTCTTCTAGCCCTAGGATGGTTGGGTCCTGCAGGTGTACTGTCAGGGGCCTCCTAAGGTTTATTTCATGTCAAGGAATGCAGGCATCATAGCACTTTGCCTTCCACTCAGATGCCTTTAATGAAGAATGTACTCATTAGAAATGGAACATGTGTTCATTAAAATCAATTCATAGAGAAAAATACAGCACTCTTAAGGAGGAGGGAGATTAAGGAGATTTGCAACCTGAGGAATAATTGATTTGTTGAAACCTCCTCCATCCAAAGGATCAGCCCTTTCCTAAAAGTCCTAATGAGTAATTGATAAGGTGTTCTTGACAAAGATGCTGATTAGTAATGGATTAAGGATCCATATTATTCAGCAATGTCTATTGGAGGCTCCATCCAATGAAAACACCCCAAGTAACAGTGTAACCTCTGGGTCCGCTAATTGGGAATATAAAGATAAAATGCAATGAATTTTTGAGTGTTCTTTGATCCTTTCAGTTCCTTTTCCCATTTCCTATGAAAACCATGTTTTTGAATGATGTGAATGGACAAGAAGAAGGAGAGTAGTAGGTATGCAGGAGACAGAAGCATTTTTTGTATGTTGGCAACTACAGAGGGGACAAAGCCAGTGAGCTCAGATGAATGAAAAAGCAGGGAAGAGATAAAAGATTAATTTTTAGGATCTGCTGGAAATAATGTTCCATTGATTTTTGGAGATCCCAAGTATCAGTGAGTGTGGGTGATGATGACTGCAGACTAGAGGATGTTTGGAAAGAAAAACTGCCTGGAAAAATTGAGAAAGAATACTTAGGGGGTTTCTCTTATACTCAGGTTAACTGCAGCCTATGCTTGAAAGTACTTTGTTTCCTAGAGAGGAGACATAATGTAATATTTATCAGCAAAGACCTCGGAATCAGGTTGTTTGGTTCTACCACTTACTAACTGAATTGCCTCAGTTTCTTTATCCATAAAATGGAATAACAAAAGTACCTACCTCATGAGGTTGTGTGGAGATTGGAACAAGACCTGACATACATTAACCGCTACCTAAGTAATTTTGATATGGTTTTTGGTTTAGGATGACTTTCTTAGTCCATTCCCTTTCTACTGCAGCTGCCTATCTTCTGCTTTTGGCTTGGCAGGCATTCCCTACTCTGCTGTCTTACTTGATTTCTTCTATTTAAAGGCAAATAAACTGAAAGCTTCTATCTTTGTGGATTTGACAGGAAGAAATGAGATGAGAAAAAAACTTCCTTAGAATAAAAAATGGACCATGAGTTTGCAGGTACAAAAAGGTCAGATTGGCCCAAGCCAAATCCTGTGTCCATTTGAGATTCTTATATCATTATGATCAGGGACAAAAGGGACAGATTTCCACCTGTGTGTTAGATTTACATCTAATAAGATGGATCTTTTAGTGACATACTTGGGGACACAGTTAGATTTATTAATTCTTTCATATCACCAAGGAAAGGAAAAATAGAGGAGTAAAAGCAAGATGGGGGAGTAAACAATGGCACAGCAAACTGTGTTAGTAGAATTTGGACAAGTTTCCTCCTTGGGCATAAGGTTCTACATTCCGCTTGACTTGTTTTATCTGTTGCTTTTTCCTGACCTCTAGAGGCATGAGAAGCTAAGCAATCTGAATCTGAGTTCAAGGGTTTCTATTTTTTTTTTTTTTTTTGTAGAAACAACCTCATATTAATCTCTCTGAAATTTTCCTTTCAGAAGGCATGCTTTTTTAAAGAAATGCTTATTGAGTTCCTGCTACTCTCTTTTGATCTTTATAACAACCTGTCAGGCACTGATATCCCTGTTTTATTGGGGGAGACTGAGTGTAAGTGAGGTTTTGAAGTGTCCAAGGTCATGTAGTACTTTATTTGTTGTGATGGTATTTTCCAAAATGAAAATAGCTTTACTGCTGCTATATTTTATTATGGGACCAATATATACCCAATGTTAAAATAAATGAGAAGATACAGAAAGGCTGAAAGAAGTAAAAAACACTGTCAACATTGTAGTGTATAGCTTTCCAAGACTGTTTTCCTTTACCTATCATTATACTTATTTCTTTATCACTTCATTTGTATTCAGGTAATCCTAAGATATCAGTCCATATCTAATCAAGGGTGATCTGACTGACACAAGTATTGCAGCAAAAGTTCACCTATTTGCCAACAGGCCCATTGCTGCTTATGCATCTAACTTGCATGTTGAGCAAAGGATCTGTCAAGAAGCTGGAATTGTTTTAACGGGCGAGGCACCAGTTCATTTTGAGTGCCATCAGTTTTCCTCACTTTAGGTAGACTCTTTTTCTCTTCCACATTTTCTCTCATACGCAACCTTTCCAAACCCTTTGAAAGGCACCTTGAGCCTCTGACATCACAGTAGACCAGGAGGAAAGAAGAGGTGGCACATTGGATGTAAGGCATGAAATCCTTGGTAGCCTGCATATCAGTTTAGCCATTTTCAACATCACTGTTTCTCTAACCCTTGCACTGCAACTGTGGCATGAGTAAAAATATTTCTATAGAACTCTTGTGTGAAAATATGAAACATGTATTAATAGTACCAGAGGCAATAAAGCATGGGGACCTTGAGGCAGAGGGAGCAGCATATTTTCAAATACTGGCAAACTTGTAACTCAGAGCACTGGGGCAGACTGATTCAGAAGTGTTGCTGTTTAACAGCATTCTCCCAGACAGATCTAGCTCTTTTGACATCTCCTGGTTCCAACTTCCACAGAGCTACCCATAGCTGTTCTATCAGATGAGAATCGGCCTATGGACTATAATTAGATTGCCGGTGACTACGTCTTGACTTAAAAAAGAGGAGTGGATGGATGACAGGTGCTTCCAGAATATCAAGTGAGCCAATGAAATCCCTCCTGCCCCTAGCAAGACATCAGGCAGTTGCATCGGGTACTCTAGGAAAGTACCTGATCTTGAATTTTTAAAAAGTCTATTGTTTCTTGCATGTTTCACCTTTAGAACCAAGTGATAATAGAGAATTATAGAGGATCTGCAAGGCTATCTAATGTGGTTATAAAGATCACGGTACTCCAATCATTCCTATCTGAGTTTCAGTCCCAGCTCTGCCACTCACTGGCTGTGTAACCTTGGGTGAGTTACTTGGTCTCTCTAAGCCTCAGTTTACTCTTTGCTAAAATGTGGACAATAAAAGCAATTGTGATTGTAAGATTTCTGAAGTGTAGGGAAATAAGCAACCTGCTCTTCAGAGAGCTCAAGGGGAAGCCAGGCTCTTGCAGAACCAGATTTCAGTTAAGCAAAAAGTTGTTATGTGAGGAGATTAAGCATGTTATGGAGTTTGCATACTTTGAAATTGTGGTTTCAGAGAGCACAGTGGCAAAGGTTGGAAGGACGCTATGGGGAAAGGAAGGGCAGAGCCCTCCTAGGACTGAGAGGGGATTGGGACTAAATGGGGGCATTTAGATGTTTTGATACTTTCTTTATTGTACTTTTATTATAGGTGGTTAAGCGTATGTCTTTTCTTCTTCAATAAAATCATAAGTCATAGACTGTGTCTGACTCCTCTTTGTAATCCCACAGGGCCATACATATACTAAGTATTCGATAATGACTTGAATGATAAAAATGTTCTCTTATCTGATGGTAATCTAATGTTTTATAGTCATTCTGAAGATGTAATCTTGTCAAAGGAAAGTATGAAAATATCTAAATGGATTATATGCACAGATTTTGCTTATTTCTTTTGTTCAATATTACCTTACTCCTATAAAGAACTCTCAGGGCACTGGTCAGGGGTAATTCCCCCCTTTCTACAACCATCCATCCTTTCCATGGTTTAGTGATCTACCCTTAATTAGGGTTCCAGGAGCTGGAGCCTGGGATATAAGGCAGGCTCAGCAGTGTGATGTCCCCAGTGTCCAGGGAAGCCTCATGTATTACTTTTTATTATTATTATTTTTATGTATTTTTTTGAGCTTCCCCACAGCAGCAAACATGTATTACTGAATATACCACTAGTCATGTACTGAACTTCTTTATTTTAAATTGATATATCATAATTATACATATTTTGGGGGTACATGTGATATTTAGATACATGTATACAATGTGTAATGACCTAATGAGGGTAATTGGGATATCTATCACCTTTAACATTTAAGGTTTTTTTTGAGCTGTTAACATTACAAGTCTTCTAGCTGTTTTGAAATAGACAATAAATTATTTTTGACTATAATTTCCCTGCAGTACTATCAAACATTAGAACCTATTCCTTTTCTTTAGCTGTATGTTTGTACCCATTAACCAACTTCTCTTCATTCCCCCCATCATACACACACACACACACACACACACACACACACACACACACACACGTACACACACACATCCTTCCCAGCCTCTGTTTTTTCTTTTTTTTTTTTATCATTCTACTCTCTACCTCCATGGGATCAAGTTTTTTGCTCCCACATGTGAGTGAGAACATGCAATATTTGTCTTTCTGTGCCTGGTTGATTTCACTTAACATAATAAACTCCAGTTCCATGCATGTTGCTGCAAATGACAGGATTTTGTTCTTTTTTATGGCCAAATAGTATTTGATTGCATATATATACACCACATTTTCTTTATCCATTCATCCTGTTGGTGGACACTTAGGTTGATTCCATGGCGATTGTGAATAGTGCTGCAATAAACTTGCAAAACAGGTATCCCTTTGATATACTGATTTCCTTTTATTTGGAAAGTGGGATTGCTGGATCATATGGTAGTTTTATTTTTAGTTTTTTTGAGGAACCACCATACTGTCTTCCATAAAGGCTGTATGTATTACTTTACATTTCCACCAACATTGTACAGGTGTCCTCTTCTTCACATCGTCTCCAGTATTTGTTATTTTTTTATCTTTTTGGCAATAGCCATTCAAATTGGGGTGACATGATATCTCAATGTGGTTTTGATTTGCATTTCTCTGATCATTGGTGATGCTGAACATTTTTTCATATACCATTTGTATGTCTTCTTTTGAGAAATGTCTATTCAAGTCTTTTGTCCAAGTTTTTAGTTATATTATTTGGTTTTTTGCTATTCAGTTGTTTGAGTTTTTTATATAGTCTCATTATCAATCCCTTGTTGGAGGAATAGTTTACAAATATTTCCTTCCATTCTGTAGGTTGTCTCTGTATTTGTTGTTTCCTTTGTTGTGCAGAAGCTTTTTAGCTTGATGTAATCCCGTACACCAGACTTCTGACATAGGTTGCATATTTTGGTTAACAGTTGTGCAGCTTCCACTGGATAGCGATCATCCAGGCTCTTATTTCCCTACCTATTAATTAAATCTAGACCACTTTTTCTATAAAGAGTCAGACGGGAAATATTTTAGGCTTTGTAGGCCAGGCAGTCTCTGTCTCAACTTTGTAGTGCAAAATCACCCATAGACAATACATAAACAAATGGGAGTGGCTAAGTATTCCAATAAAAGAGGCAGCAGGCAAGATTTGGCCTGTGGGGCTTCAGTTTGTCAGCCTCTGGTCTAGAACATCCCAGGTATTTGGCACACTTTGATTTAGTGACTCTAACTTGTCCACTTTATAATACATATCTGTCATTCTTAATAGAGTTGAAGGCAGGAAATTCATTCATTGTGTCAGTATTCCCCTTTTCATGCCCGAACATAACCCTGCTGCTGTGCTCATTAAGAAATCTGACGGAATTTTTGGTGGCTTTTTCCTCCTTGATGCATTTTCAAAATCTCTGATTATTGACTTTGGAGCACCTGGAAAAATAGCCATCAAATTCCTTTTTGTCCACCTAATTTCTAGTTGCACCAAATAGAAAATCTATTTGATGATTTTTCCCTCATGCCTTTCCATATCTGAAAGATGTACTTCCATGCAACATCTTCTTTGAATTTATTGTTTAGCCAAGCACCATGCAGTATAGATTAAGCAGGACTTGTAGTCAGGAAAAAAGAGCTCCATGTGTGAGCAGCTATCACCTGATGAGCCTGGGCCCAGGCTTGGCCTCCTGATTAGATCTTCTCACATTGTACCAGAAAGCTATCTGTTAAATGCAATGTGGAATCCTGGATTGCACCTTGAAACCATAAAAGGACATTAGTGGGAAAACGAGTGAAATTCAGTAGTTTAATTAATAGGAATGTATGTATGTTAATTTCTTGCTTTTCACAAATGTAGTATGGTTAAGTAAGATATTAACACTAAGAGAAACTGGGTGAAATGTGTATCGGAACTTTCTGTGCTATCTTTGCAACTTTCAAGCAAATCAAGAATTATGCCCAAATCCTTAGTTTATTAAAAAAAAACCTACCTGCTTAACTGATCTCCCACCCTTCACCCCTCCCATTTCATTGTCAGGTATCATGGAGATCTCGTTTGTGATTATGTCATCTGTGATAGCGCATGAAAAGTGCAGCTCCTCTCACCCCAACCCCAACTCCTGCATTGCTTCCCTAAACCACATGACATATGCCAAGGACACTTCTGCAAACAGACAGGAATGCAGTTCTTACTGTATGTCTGTCCTTTGACTACACACCTCTTAGAAAATCGATCCATTACACACAGAGGGAGCAAAAAGAATGTGAAGAGTCTCTTGAATTGCCAATAGAAAAAAAAGAGTCCTCTTGAATTATTGACCTAGTGGCTATAGCTGTGGTAATTGGCAAAGTAAAAAGTGGTTGGTCTGATTGAACTCTCCTTGAGGAATAGATTCCCAGTCTTTAATGTTTTATAAACTCTTTTTCAAGCATAGCTTGCTTAATGTGGTAGTGGAAGAGGGGCCAGACAGAGTGACTTCAGGAGGTAAAAAGGCCACCAGTTTCTGTTGCTCCCTAAATAATGTGGCCCACAGCTCTTTACTCCTGCGAGTTAGGCCTATGGTTTGATAAAATGCCAATATTACCTAGGACGGGGAATAAATCAAGGAAGGCTACAAAGAGCCTGAATGAAGGTGGGGACCTAGAGCGGTGCTCTGGTGGGTAGTGATGTTGTGTTTCATATATTTAGGTTAAAACCATTTTATGTACTCACATATACAGTAACATAAAAAGCAGCTTTAAGGGAAAATGAATAAACAAGTGATTTTTTTTGAGTGGGCCCTTTTGTATGCAATAATGCTTTGACTTGGCTATTTTCCTCCCTGGGTTATATGTGAATGTGGATCCAATTCACCAATCAGAATCTGGTATGTCAGGCAGGGTAAGCAAATGATTGATGCCAGAGGAGCAGGAGAATCAGGTTGGTGCTATAGATCTTAGACACATGGAGGCTGAGGCCCAAAGGGTCAGCTAAGGCAAAAAGGAACAGGCAAGTATCATTCATTCATTTATTCAACACATTTTTTGAGGGCTTAACTATGTGCCAGGCACTATTCTAGACACTGAGTGAACAAAACAGACAAAATTCCCTGTCTTCATGGGGCTTATAAAGATTGCAAACAGATAAATATATTAGGAGGTGGTAAGTGCTATGAAAAATAAAAGCAAGATAAGGGAATAGTGATGATGAGAGATGGAGATGCTGTCTTAGAACTAGGTGAGCATGATCCAGGGGCTGAAAAGTCCAGTATTGCAGCAAACCAGCACCAGTGGGCAAAAGATGCTAAAGACAAATGCTAATGCTAGGGCACAAGCATTTGCTGTTCACTCTGGTTTATTCTTTGCTAGATGTAGCAGACTAGAATTCACAGGTATTGGTCAGAGTCCTAAGGAGCCTGAAGAACAGGGGCGTATTTTGCCTCTGATTGAAGATGCACTAACAGTGCTGTATATGGTCACTAAAATGCCTTGACATTTGGAAACATTCCTTTATATGCCAACTGTGGCTTGCACTTACGATATCTCGCATGACACATTCCTTCTTCCACATTTTTGATAGCATATAACCTGGATTAAAGGTTGGAGGAAAACCAGAAAGAGAGGAAATTCCCAATCAAAGTGGGAAATCTTAAAATTATCATTGAAATCCCAGGCCAGGAGACTCAGCATCTAAATGCAGCTTTTAAAAACCCAACAGCCAAAGAGGTACGGGACAGTACCGGACATAAAACTTGTACTTAATAAATATTTGAATGAACAAATGCCATAGTGAAAGGAGCAACTAGAAGCAAAAAGGAGATGAAAAATGGCTTCCTGTGATATGAATTTTTCTCAAAACACAAATTCCCATTGTGAATTTTGCATCTTTTGAAGTAGGGCCATTTAAAAGCAGTTATTTAAGCCCTTTCCCCACCTTAAA